>NC_132924.1:8391452-9697582 GCF_047675955.1 Chlorocebus sabaeus
AAATATCCTTCTTCTAGCTATGCCAAACTGTATGTTATTGCTAACTACCGTCATTCTACAGTGCTATGGAATACTAGAACTTGTCTCACCTGACTTGCTGTCATTTCCTTTTGTGTTGTAGGTGCTGCCCCTCAAGTCCTATATTCAATGACTCTCAAATGTCCTTTTCACTTAATTTATTGGCAACCATCTTTATTTCCAATACACAAATACTGATTGGCTCTTGTGTTCAAGATTTTTAAAAAAATGATTCTAATTATTCTTTCATTATGGATTGCTATAATTTAATGTAAAAATTTATAGTTGCCATATCCATTTCTGATCGTCCACCATGTTTAGAAACTTTACTGAATACATCACAAACATTACCCCATGTCTTCCTCAATGTAGTTCTGCAGCAAATATGGAACGACCTACAATACATAGATGAGGTCACTGCAATTCAGGCAGGACTTGCATTAAGAGTCTGCAAACTGGCATTTGTAATTTCATTAACTACTCAACTTGTAAATTGTTCCTCTAAAAGTTATATTACACAAAGGAGAGCACATTTGCCTCAGAAGCGAGTATTTAGCTTCAGGTAAGCGTCAGAACTATCTTCCTTTTATTTATTTCTTTATTACCTGAGAAATTTATGGCTGGACCTCTCCCAGTTTAAGTACTGAATCTTATCGTTAGTGTTTCCTGGGTGATGGACTGTGTATCCAGGCCTCAGGGATCTTTTTTATTCATAAATTCATCTCCGAGAGCTTCATCTGCCTGGAAATAGGTATGTCAAGATGGCAGTTCTTATGAATTTTCCTTACCTAGGATTTAATTAGAGACCATTGTCCCTTATTCTCCTCTGACATTAGTTATCAGGTCCCTTTCTCAATTCCAGGTTCTGCCAAAACAGAAGCAAGCACACAAAGCAAAGCAAAAACTCACAAGATCCCTCACAGTCTTGTTCGAGTGCAATGCATATACAAAAAAATGCTCAGCCCATAATGCATTTTAATTATTAAGCCAACATCAACTTTTATTAAATGGTATCTACTCTCCAATTCTTTAGCATTTCAAAAATCATGGGAACCTAAGTTTTCCTGTTGCTATAAAATCAATTAGTATATTATATTCCTTCCCATTCAGAAATATGACTTTTTTGATGTGCTTGCTTCCTTGATGGCTTTTCAAAACATGGGAGAAACTTATTTAACCCTGCCTTACCCAGACCTCTCAAGTAACACTTAACTGAACTTAATTAATTGGTCTTTCTTTCCCTCTTGGTCAGTGGCATCTGTTCCCCCTTTCCTCTCAGCTCTGATCAATGAACACAAATAATATACATGCATTCCCCACAGTGGCCATACCATTAATATGTGTGTATAAATAGCTCATGCTTCATTGTAACTCAGTGTCATGAAAACTTTGCTTAGAAGCTTCTGAGTGTTCAAGGCATAGGTCTAGACCAAGTGTGCATTGAGAAATGAAGGAAGAGCAGGGTAGCTCTGTTGCTACTGTTGGTGATATATGTGATGTGATGTGTAAATCATAGTCACTGCTTGATATGGTTTGTCTGTGCCCCCACAAAAATCTCATCTTGAATTGTAGTTCCCAGAATCTTCATGTTGTGTGGGAGGGACCAGGTAGAGATGATGGAATCATGGCAGAGGTCTCCCCAATCCTATAGTCTTGATAGAAAGTTAGTTCTCACGAGATATGATAGTTTTATAAGGGGCATCACTCTTTGCTCAGCAATCATTCTTCTCCTTGCTGCCATCTTGTGAAGAAAGAGGTATTTGCTTCCCTTCTACTATCATTGTAACTTTCCTGAGGCCTCCTCAGCCATGATGAACTGCAAGTCAAACCTCTTTATCAAAAAAATTACCCCAGTCTTGGACATGTCCTTATTAGCAGCATGAGAATGGACTAATACAGTAAACTGGTACCAGGAATGGGGTGCTATTTTAAAGATACCCAAAAATGTGGAAGCTACTTTGCACCTAGGTAACAGGAAGAGATTGGAACAGTTTGGAGGGCTTAGAAGAAGACAGGAAAATGTGGGAAAGTTTGAAACTTACTATAGACTTGTTGAATGGCTTTGGCCAAAATACTGATAGTGATATGGACAATGAAGTCTAGATTGAGGTGATCTTAGGTGGAGATGAGGAACTTGTTTGGAATTGCACTAAAGGTGACCCTTGCTATGTTTTAGCAAAGAGACTGGTGGCATTTTGCCTCTGCCCTCAAGAAAAGTGGAACTTTCAACTTGAGAGAGAAGATTTAGGGTGTCTTGAGGAAGAAATTTCTAAACAATAAAAGTGTTCAAGAATTTACTTTGGTGTTGTTAAAATCATTCAGTTTTATGTATTCACAAAGATATGGTTTGGAATTGGAATTCATGTTTAAAAGGGAAGCAGAGAATAAAAGTATGGAAAATTTGCAGCCTGATGATGTGATAGGAAAAAAAAAAAATTCTGAGGAAAAATTCAAGCCAGCTGCAGAAATTTCCATAAGTAAAGAGGAGCCCAATCTTAATCGCCAAGACAATGAGGAAAATGTCTCCAGGGTATGTCAGAGGTCTTTGTTTGAAATGCTTATTTTCCGGTACCGGAAAGAAATAGCACTTGAACATACATTTAATTTATTTAGTAAGGCCATTTTTACTTTTTGCAGAAGGGGTACACTTGTCAGCAGTTTTGCCGTGAGACTACACTGAACAAAGGAGACAGGGTCATTTATAACCTGACACGTTTACCCTATTGCTGTGTCCGGTTTTTATTGGCTGAAACGGGAATTAGTATTTGTCTCGATTGGCTAGCAACAAAGAACTTTTAAAAGAGGTAAAGATAGAGGAGAATAAAGGAAGGAGGAAGTAACTTGTGGAATGTTGAGAAAGGTAAAAACACTTTTAAATAAGGAAGAGGAACAGGCTATGACCCAATGCTTACTTGGACTAGTATAAGCATGCCAGGGCAAATATTTAGGCTAAATTGTCAGAGTTCAGAAAATAAAGTACACTGATTTTTTTCCATTACGGCTAGCAGATATTTAAGAATGTTAGCACAGGTCTTTGAATAAATTTTACTTCTAAGAGAAGTTACTATTTATTTTTAACTAGATGGTGAGGAAAGTTTTTAAAGAAGAACCTCTATTTTACTTTTTACATCTTCAGAGCTGTCCTTCCCATCACAGGCCCAGAGGCCTAGCAGAAAAAAAAAAAAAAAAAAATGGTTTAGTGGGCCAGGCCCAGGGCCTTGATGCTTTGTGCAGCCTCAGGACTTGGTGCCCTGCATCCCAGCCATGGCTAAAAGGGGTCAAGATACAGCTTAGTCTATGGCTTCGGAGAGTGCAAGCCTTAAGCCTTGGCAGCTTCCACATGGTGTTGAGCCCGCAGGTGCAGAGCAGTCAAGAATTGAGGTTTGGGAACCTCTGCTTAGATTTCAGAGGATGTATGGAAATGCTTGGATGTTCAGATAGAAGTTTGCTGCAAGGGCAGAGTCTTCAGAGAGAACCTCTGCTAGGGCAATGTGGAAGGAAATTGTGGGGTTGGAACCCCATACAGACTCCCCACTGTGGCACTGCCTAGTGGAACAGTGAGAAGTGGGCCACCGTCCTCCAGAACCCAGAATGGTAGACCCACCAACAGCTTGAACCATGCACCTGGAAAAGCCATAGACACTCAATGCCAGCCCATGAAAACAGCCAGGATGGGGGCTGTACCCTGCAAAATCACAGGGGTGAAACTGTTCAAGATCATGGGAGTTCACGCTTGCATCAGCGTGATCTGGATGTAAGACATGGAGTCAAAGGAAATCATTTTGGAGCTTTAAGATTTAATAGCTGCTCTGCTGGACTTTGGATGTGCATGGGGTCTTTAGCCCCTTCAGTCTGGGCCAGTTTTTCCTGTTTGGAACAGGTGTATTTACCCAATGCCTCTACCCCCATGGTATCTAGTAAGTAACTAACTTGCTTTGATTTTACAGACTCATAGGCAGAAGGAACTTGCTGTGTCTCAGATGAGACTTTGGACTTGGACTTTTGGGTTAATGCTGGAATGAGTTAAGACTTTAGGGGATGGTTGGGAAGGCATGATTGTGTTTTGAATTGTGATGACATGAAGATTTGGGAGGGGCCAGGGACAGAATGATATGGTTTGGCTGTGTCCCTGCCCAAATCTCTTATCTTGAACTGTGGTTTCCATAATCCCCACATGTCGTAGGAGGCACCAGGTGGAGATAATTGAATCAAGGGGGTGGGTCCTCCCATCCTGTTCTCATGATACAGTTAGTTCTCAGGAGATCCGATTTTTTTAATAAGGGGTTTTTCTTTTTGCTGGGCACTTCTCCTTTCGGCCATATGTGAAGAAGGATGTGTTTGCTTCCCTTTTATGACTGTACGTTTCCTGAGTCCTCCTCAGCCAGGCTAAACTGTGAGTCAATTAAACCTATTTCTTTTATAAATTATCCAGTCTTGAGTATGTTTATTAGCAGTGTGAGAATACACTAATACACTGCTCAGCACCTCTAGATGTGAGCACCTTTCCAAATGTTTGAAATGGATCCAAGACCTCCCATTGATTGTACCATCTTATTACTGTGTCTAAATATTTCTATTCCAGAAAGAATGATATATTTTTGTTTCTCCTTGGGGCCAAGATGGAGTGTCCTATCTATACCACCCATCACACAGAACATTGAAGTGCGTGTATATTAGCGGTGAGAAGAGAGGTGGCCTGGGGGTGACCTTAAAAAGAAACATATAGAAATAAGTCCAATGCTCTCAAATTCTGGATGTAAAAGGCAACAAAGAGAATCTCAGTGGTTGATGTGTGGGAAGTAGAAAGTGAATGAGTTTGAGATTATGTATATATATGCAAATAATATCAAATTATCAGTTTTCTCTGACAAAAGTCTTAATTATTCTTCATGGTTTTAAACATATGCAGTGTATGTAGCTGCTACTTAGAATATAGAAAGCTGGAAGGAATATTGTTTCCACCCTTACATAAACACAACAAAAACATGCTGGCTTGTCTATTAAATTACAACTTTCTTCAACCTACTAGAGTGCTGAAGACAAGAAAACAAACTGAAGAAAAAGAACCTCCAGGGAAATAAGGAGGCGAGCATTTGTGGGAAAAGATACAGCTGATGACAAGAAGTTTGCTAAATTTTGAGTGAATAATTGAGGCCAAAGGTGTGCAAGTGTGACAATATAGAAACCCTCAGCACCCTTTTCTCACGGATCTCTTGAGAAATATGGGAACAAGGCGAGATGCAGAAGATAACCTCCTTTGTGGTGCAAGTGTAAGGGAGAGAACAGTGGTGCCCACATCAAAGCTTCACTAAAGTCCTTCACTCCTATCGCTCCTATGTACAAAACCAAAAGCTGGTCTAGGAAGGCTTGCCATGGAAAATCAATGGCAGTTGTGGTAAGGGAAGATTGAAGGAGGGAGACAAAGAGGAAGAAAATAAGGAAGAAGTTGCTTTTGGAGAAAGACAAGAAACATCCAGACTGTTAGACATCTTTCTGGACAGACCTACTAAGAAAAGGGTACTGCACCTACCTAAGACTATGGTGAACCAAAACATTTCTTGGAAGAAAATAGCTTTTTCCCATCTCTAGTAGTTGTCGTTTCAACAAGAATTTCATAGAAAAGCATCCTTTTGAAAGTATGTTCCTGGCACAACTGGCAATATATCATCTCTATATTCAAGATATAATTCAAGATATAATCAAATATAGGTCAGGATGATTATTTTTGAAATGTATACCAATCAATTGTATTGGAATAAAGACAAATTTCTATCTTTGATAACCTGGGAATATTTTTTGAGACACATAGTTTTGGATGTCAAAGAAAGAGAAAAAAATGTTAGAGACAGCTAAGAGGATGGGACAAGGAACCCAGGCCAAGTTTTCAGGCAGGAATATGAAAGGGGTGATTAATGAATCATGAGCAGACCGACTTGACTAACCCATAAAGGTGAGGGCTGCTTAACGGGCCTGGACGCACATGAGGTGTTGGCACAAACCAGTTTAAAGGTTGGGGGTCGATGAGGACAATGTTGAGTACGTGCTTATTAAGTAATTAGGAAAGTGTCAGTTATGCCTTTGACCAGGGCAGAAAGAGACTGGCAACAGGGGGATTTTCATGAAGCTCTTCTACAAATGCTATCTGTGGGTTTGTTCAAAGCTTGAGCTCACATAAGGTCACAGATGTGGAAAGGAGGGCACCTGTGTAATGGGGATCTGCTGGAGCATTCACAGCCCAACCTAACAGTGTGCATAACACATTGTGTACTCGCCACAAGAACAGTGGCATGTCTGAAGGATACTCATTCATTTTTAAAATATATTGATTATCCTTCAGAATCATAGTTAGGAAAATGTATGCAGTTCTAATCTTGAGATCTAAAGACTAGAAGAGTCAATGCAAATTGTACTAACATGATCTATTTTGCCATAAAAAGATCATTCCACATTCTTCATCTCATGTGGATCATATTAGCCAACATGTTTTTTTATCAAAACCTCCATTATTATATTATTATTGACATTATTAGCCCAAAGAAACAGAATTTGAAATTGAAAATAATAGTACCAAATGTATGTATTCAAATAATAGCATTTACTCAGGTATAGCAAACAGAGGATGAGATTAAAGATCCATGACAAAATAAAGTAAAGAAAACAATTAAGAAATCCTGATATACATAAAGTTAGTGTCTTTTCAAGTTTCTAAGAGATTTCAGTCTCAAAAGCCTGTAAATGCAAAGCAACATTGTAAAGATTGCAGTGATGTGGGATCTCTCAAAGATACCCAGCTGTATTAGGGTTCTCCTGGGAAACAGGAAGATACATACATATAAAATGAGATTTGGCTCACCTGATTATGGAGGCCCAGAAGTCCCACAGTCTGCTTTTTGCAAGCTTGGGAGAAGCAGCAAAACAGAAGTGTAATTCAGTTTTAATCTAAAGACCTGAGAACAGGAGTAAGGTTTATTAGTGTAAGTCATGGAGTCCAAAAGCCAGAGAACAAGGAACACTGATGTCAGAGGGCAGGGGAAGATGAATGTCTCAGCTCAAAAAGAGAGAGCAAAACTTGCCCCTCCTTTATATGTTTGTTCTATTCTGGCTCTTAATAGATTAGTTAATGTTTACCATCATTGGTGAAGGCAATCTTCTTCACTCCGTCTTCAAATACAAATGCTGATATCTTCCAGAATCACCCTCACAGATACATCCAGAGGTAATGTTTTACCTACTCTCTGGATATCCCTTAGCCCAGTCAAGTGGACACATATAATTAGCCATCAACACCATCTATGGGACCAGAAGAGAAATCAATACAGAAAGATCAGTGTGAGGCCATCAGCTGCAATAAGAAGGGATAAAAGTCATATGCCAAATTGTCCCGGTCCCCAAACTATGACCAATGACTCCCTTCTCTCAAGCTGATAATCTACGATATTAGAGAATGTGGTCATGAATAAAAATTTATTTGTAACATTTTGAAATGAAGCTAATGTAAGAAAATGGCAAAAGGATATGATGCACTATTAACTCGGACAGAATTATAAGTTATTTTACACTCCAAACTAGTAGCTTCTTCCTCTGTTAATCACATTTTACCTACTGGACACTGACATCATCCAGGAATTCTTAATCCACATTCCAAATCTCTTAGTAGTGACTTTCAAGTAGCAGGATTTCTCATGGTTTAATACTAAAATAATGACTTATTAAATTAGTAATTTATATACATCATTAAATTAAATTATATATTAAACAGATTATTTGGTCATCAGTCTAAGAGAATATTAATGAACTTGGTTAACCATGAGCTCATCCATTAAAGAGGAACACTAGGGCCATTTTCAGACAATTCCAGTCATGCACAGTACATTACATTCTCATGTCCTTAACCAGGGCCATAGAAAAACCAAGAAAAAATATTATTGGATAATTTACTTCTTCTCTACTCCTTTTTTCTTTGGGGACTTTGCTTTCCGTCCTCAATGTAATGTAGTTTATTAAAGCCCTGTTCCAATTTAGATGGAATGCTTATTTTTCCACCCAAATTTTGAGACATTTTCTCCATGGGGATTCATATGTAAGCATCCATTCACCTGCAGCAGTCAAAGAAAACAAAAGAGAAGATGACATTTCTTGTCTTTATTCACTTCACCTCCACCAGTCTCTAGGGGTCTGAGAATCCTACCAGGGAGCAGGCCAGGGAGCCAAGATTGCCTGTTTATTGGGTCCCATCCAGCGGCATTTTGTCCTGCAGCAAACAGATTTCTCCCCTCCTTATAAAATATCCTTCCACAAGGGGCAGTTTATTCAGATCTGCTGTGGGATGTATCCAGAACCTAAAGATAAGCATTGTTAATGAAGTCAGCTACATTCGAGTTGCAAAGAGTCTCTTACGTATAATCTTCATGCTGAGCACAAGAGATAGAGAGAATGCACTTTCAACTACATGCTGTCAATGAGCAGCTGAATTCACCAACATCACAATTACTCCTCCTCCAGATTTTTTGCAACATCACTTCACAAATATTCCTATGATTTACTATAACTTTAGTTGGAGTTTTTATTGGTATTATTATTATTTGAGGACAAAACACCCTATGTGACACAGAGTGGTTTTAATTTCATGCTCTTATAGGCTTTTCTCGTCCTGACCTTGGGAAAGACATAATCTGTCTCTTAGCCCACAGAAAGCTCCATCTCTATGGCAGCTAGAATTTCAAATGACCCCAAGTTTACCACCCACTAGAGGAGACACCTGTGTAATAGCTGCCCCTTGAGTGTGAGCAGGTCCACTGAGCAGGATTTTTCTAGGCACCCCTTTCATTACATTATGTTACATAAGACTCTGTTGTAGTAAACAGCAGTAAACTATCCAGTTGACTTTCAAGAAGTGAGTCTTGTCAGAGGTCCCTGTGGCTAGAATCTGAGAATAGCTTTTAAATTATGAGAGTGATCCCCAGATACAAACCAGGAAGAAAACAGAAATGTCAGTCTTACCACTGCAAGGAAATGAATTCTGCCAACAGCCCAAATAAGCTTGGAAGCCGACCCTGAGTTTCAGATAAGGTTGCAGTGCTCATCAGCATCTTAATTTTAGCCTGGTGAGAAACTGAGCAGAGGACCCAATTAACCTGTGCCTGAACTCTTGACCCTCAGAAACTATGGGAAATACATGCGTATTGCTTTTTTGTTGTTTGTTTTGTTTGTTTGTATGTATGTATGTGTGTATGTATGTATTTATTTTGAGATGGAGTTTCACTCTTTTTGCCCAGGCTGGAGTGGAATGGCTTGATCTTGGCTCTACCACAACCTCTGCCTCATGTTTTCTTTTTTTTTTTTTTTTTTTTTTTGAGATGGAGTCTCACTCTGTCGCCCGGGCGGGAGTGCAGTGGCCGGATCTCGGCTCACTGCAAGCTCCGCCTCCCGGGTTCACACCATTCTCCTGCCTCAGCCTCCTGTGTAGCTGGGACTACAGGCGCCCGCCACTTCGCCTGGCTATTTTTTTGTATTTTTTAGTAGAGACGGGGTTTCACCGTGTTAGCCAGGATGGTCTTGATCTCCTGACCTCGTGATCCGCCCGTCTCGGCCTCCCAAAGTGCTGGGATTACAGGCTTGAGCCACCGCGCCCGGCCTCATGTTTTCAAGAGATTCTCCTGCCTCAGCCTCCCAAGTAGCTGGGATTACAGGCTTGCACCACACATGAGTATTGTTTTAAGCCACTGTATCTGTGGTGATTTGTTCTCCAGCAATAGAAAAGCAACACAATCTTCCTGCAACCTCTACTACACTACCTATTGTAAATTCTGGAGGAATATTACCAGTATCTATAAAAGTGTAATATGCACTGTGAATTAATATTTTTGCAAAAATCAGTGTAACATATACGTCTAAAGTTTGCATAAATCTCAAACACTTAAACAATGAGACTTGAGTTCTAATCAATGATAATTTGGTACAAAATACTGCAATCTAGGTAACATTTATTTTCAAACGTGATGTTTTAGATGTATTTTATTTCCTTAGCAGTTGCCTATCCAGTTCCAGCTATCTTAAATGTGTTATGTGGTTTCTACTGCTTTACAATTCAACTCATAATATCCTAATTCAAGTAGAGAATAACAAAATCAGCAGTATGTATTCTTTTGAAATTCCTGAGCAAATTTAGATGACAGGTGTAGAAATTGCATGACTAATTTAGAGGATATGAGATTGAAAAGCCGTATACTAGGTGGCACATACGATATTTCCATCTCGTTCAATTCACAGAGCGTAGCCCTCAGCATCACCTTTTATTAGCGAAATGTTTGAGGACTGATATAAATTTGAATAAGTGGCAAAGCAATTTGTCATAGATCAAAATGCCTTTCCTTCTTTGCTACTACAAGCATTTAAGGCCTTCTTGCATGTTTATGTTCATTAATTTCACTCCATGGGCATACTGTAGCATGAGAAAGCACTGGGAAACAAAATACTGTGTTGATAAGTACTTTAAAATGCTTACAAGCTTCAGATTGAATTATTTGTCTAAATAAGTTTTTCTGATTACAAAAGGAAATAAATATTCCTTGTGGTTAATGTGGAAAATACAGATAAATGAAATACAACATCAGGAGTACTTCCAGAACTCAGTTTTAAACATTCTTAGTAATATGGAATGTATCTGCAGAACATGTGAAAATAAATAATTGGTAGGTTAAAACTAAAGACATTTATGCTACAAACAAACAATTCAAACATAAAATTAAGAAATCATCTTATTCACAATGATAACAAAACAAAGAATATGCTTAAAAATAAGCTTACTCAAAGAGGTGAAAGATTTGTATAATGAAAACTACAAAACTTTAATAAAAAAATTAATGGAAAGATAGCTTGTGTTTGTGAATTGGGAGATTTAATATCTTTAACATGTTCATACTAGGCAAAGTGATCTACAGATTCAGTGCAGTCCCTATCAAAATTCAAATGGCATTCTGCTATGGTCTGAATGCTTCTGCACCTTCAAAATGCATATGTTGAAATTCTACCCGCAAAGTCTATGGTATTATGAGGTTAGGCTTTTGAGGTAATTAGTCATGAGAACAGAGCCCTCTTGATTGGGATTAGTGCTGTTATAAAGGAGACCCAAGAGAGATACTTACTCCTTTCTGCCATGTAAAGTTAGAGAGAGAAGGTGGCTGTCTATGAGAAAATGTGCTGTCAGCAGACACTGAATCTGTCAGCACCTATTTGACTTCCAGCGTCCAGAACTGTGAGAAATAATTTCTGCTTTTTATAAGACTCCCAGCCTATGTTCCTTTGTTATAATAGCCAGATTAAATAAAAACACAACCTTTACAATAAAATAACCTTAACATTTATATGATACCACAAAAGACCCCAGATAGGGAAAACAGTCTTGAGAAAGAAGAACAAAGTTGGAGGCATAACACTTCCTGATTGTAAATTATAGTGTAATGCTACAGTAACCAAAAGAGTGTGGCCATGGCAAAAAAGTAGGCATACAGACAAACAGAATAGAATAGAAAGTTCAGATATATATCCATGCATATACACTTCAAAAAGGTGCAAAAATACACAATGGGGAGAGGTAGTCTCTTCAGCAAATGGTACTGGGAAAGCTGGTGTTGTATTTTCTTCAAATTTGCTCATGAGGTCTCTCACTGGAGAACTTCTAGGAACCCTAGCCCAGACAGGACTCCAGCGATTTGGTTCTGGATGTTAATAGTGTGCCCATCCTGGGCACTTCTTTATGCTAGTGAGTGACCTAATGCCTTTGTGTTCAACCCATGACCTAGTAACTCTCTGAGAGAAAAGCTGTTTATTCTATCAGACAGCATCATGGCTCTTGTCTCCTCTGTGTCCAGCTTATTCCTACCAAGATAATCACTCTCTAGGAAAGCGCTGGCCAGGAAGAGAGTTTGGTTCAGGCGTGTGGGTCAGGTGAGATACAAAAGAGACCTCGCAGGTCAAAACACAAAAATCACAGAAGCAATTTTAATATTTAGAGATTCTGGGCCGGGCGCGGTGGCTCAAGCCTGTAATCCCAGCACTTTGGGAGGCCGAGACGGGCGGATCACGAGGTCAGGAGATCGAGACCATCCTGGCTAACACGGTGAAACCCCGTCTCTACTAAAAAAATACAAAAAAACTAGCCGGGCGAGGTGGCGGGCGCCTGTAGTCCCAGCTACTCGGGAGGCTGAGGCAGGAGAATGGCGTAAACCCGGGAGGCGGAGCTTGCAGTGAGCTGAGATCCGGCCACTGCACTCCAGCCTGGGCGACAGAGCCAGATTCCGTCTCAAAAAAAAAAAAAAAAAAGAAAAAAAGAAAAAAAATTTTAGAGATTCTGGAGAGAAGAAGGCAGCACACTTTGTGGGGCCAACTGTCCCAAGGGTGACCGAAACCTGCTTCTGGAATGAGAAACTCCAACTTATATTCAAAACTGATGCTGAGTCAACACAAAATTGTAGGAATTCATGACAACTGGATAAGCACATGCAACAAAACAAAACAAAACAAGAAACCCACCAAAACAATAACTATCTTACAACAATGTATAAAACCAAACTCGAAATAGATGAAAAATTTAAACATAAGACTTAAAACTGCAAAACTCTTGAACGAAAACATACAGAGAAAGCTTCGTAACATTGGACTTGTCAATTATTTCTTAGATATGACAATAAAAGCACAAGTGACAAAAGAAAAATTAGACAAGCAGAAAACCTTCTCCATAGCAAAGGAAACAATTAACACAGTAAAAAGGCAGACTATAGAATGAAGGAAATACCTGAAAAACCGTACATACCATAATGATGATCCTTATACATGGTTTGGAAAAAAAATGGGCAAGACACTTCAATAGACATTTCTCCAAAGAAGACATTTAAATGGCCAACAGGTACTTAAAAAAATGTTCAGTATCGCTGATCAGGGAAATGCAAATCAAAATCATACTCTTAGTGTGACAATTACCAAAGAGACAGAAGTGTTGGTGAGCATGTGGAGAAATTAAAATCTATGTACACTATTTGTAGAAATGTAAAAAAGTGCAGCTACTATGAAAAACAGTATAGAGTTTTCTTAAAGAATTAAAAAATGAATCACTATGTGACCCAGCAATCTCACTTCTGGATATATATTTTAAAAGTTGAAATTAGCATCTCAAAAGATATTTGCACAGTCATGTTCATTGCAGCATTATTCACAATAGCCAAGATATAGAAACAACCTATGTGTTTGTTGACAGATGAAGGGATTACAAAAAAACAACTATGGTATATAAATATAAGCAAGTATTATTTAACCTAAAAAATAAGACATTCTGCCCTATGTGACAACATGGATGAACTGGAGGACATAATGTGAAGTGAAATTAACCAATCACTGAAGAACAAATACTTCATCATTCCACTTATATGACTTATCTTTTATTATTATTATTATACTTTAAGTTCTAGGGTACAAATGCACAACGTGCAGGTTTGTTACATATGTATACATGTGCCATGTTGGTGTGCTGTACCCACTAACTCGTCATTTACGTTAGGTATATCCCCTAATGCTATCCCTCCCCCCTACCCCCTCCCCACAATAGGCCCCAGTGTGTGATGTACCCCTTTCTGTGCCCAAGTGATCTCATTGTTCAATTCCCACCTATGAGTGAGAACATGCGGTGTTTGGTTTTCTGTTCTTGTGATAGCTTGCTGAGAATGATGGTTTCCAGCTGCATCCATGTCCCTACAAAGGACATGAACTCATCCTTTTTTATGGCTGCATAGTATTCCATGGTGTGTATGTGCCACATTTTCCTAATGCAGTCTGTCACTGATGAACCTTTGGGTTCGTTCCAAGTCTTTGCTATTGTGAATAGTGCTGCAATAAACATACGTGTGCATGTATCTTTATAGCAGCATGATTTATAATCCTTTGGGTATATACCAAGTAATGGGATGGCTGGGTCAAATGGTATTTCTAGTTCTAGTTCCTTGAGGAATCCCCACGCTGTTTTCTACAATGGTTGAACTAGTTTACATCCCACCATCAGTGTAAAAGTATTCCTATTTCTCCACATCCTCTCCAGCGCCTGTTGTTTCCTGATTTTTTTAATGACTGCCATTCTAACTGGTGTGAGATGGTATCTCATTGTGGTTTTGATTTGTATTTCTCTGAGGGCGAGTGATGATGAGCATTTTTTCATGTGTCTGCTGGCTGTATGAATGTCTTCTTTTGAGAAATGTCTGTTCATATCCTTTGCCCACTTTTTGATGGGGTTGTTTTATTCTTGTAAATTTGTTTGAGTTCTTTGTAGGTTCTGGATATTAGCCCTTTGTCAGATGAGTAGATTGCAAAAATTTTCTCCCATTCTGTAGGTTGCCTGTTCACTCTGATGGTAGTTTCTTTTGCTGTGCAGAAGCTCTTTAGTTTAATCAGATCCCATTTGTGTATTTTGGCTTTTGTTGCCGTTGCTTTTGGTGTTTTAGACATGAAGTCCTTGCCCATGCCTATGTCCTGAATGGTATTACCTAGGTTTTCTACTAGGGTTTTTATGGTTTTAGGTCTAACATTTAAGTCTGTAATCCATCTTGAATTAATTTTCATATAAGGAGTAAGGAAAAGATCCAGTTTCAGCTTTTTACTTATGGCTAGCCAGTTCTCCCAGCACCATTTATTAAATAGGGAATCCTTTCCCCATTTCTTGTTTTTCTCAGGTTCGTCGAAGATCAGATGGCTGTAGATGTGTGGTATTATTTCTGAGGGCTCTGTTCTGTTCCATTGGTCTGTATCTCTGTTTTGTTACCAGTACCATGTTATTTTGGTTACTGTAGCGTTGTAGTATAGTTTGAAGTCAGGTAGCATGATGCCTCCAGCTTCATTATTTCGGGTTAGGATTGTCTTGGCAATGCAGGATCTTTTTTGGTTCCATATGAACTTTAAAGCAGTTTTTTCCAATTCTGTGAAGAAACTCATTGGTAGCTTAATGGGGATGGCATTGAATCTATAAATTACCTTGGGCAGTGTGGCCATTTTCACAATATCGATTCTTCCTATCCATGAGCATGGTATGTTCTTCCATTTGTTTGTGTCTTCTTTTATTTCACTGAGCAGTGGTTTGTAGTTCTCCTTAAAGAGGTCCTTCACATCCCTTGTAAGTTGGATTCCTAGGTATTTTATTCTCTTTGAAGCTATTGTGAATGGGAGTTCATTCATGATTTGGCTCTCTGTCGGTTACTGGAGTATAAGCATGCTTGTGATTTTTGCACATTGATTTTGTATCCTGAGACTTTGCTGAAGTTGCTTATCAGCTTAAGGAGATTTTGGGCTGAGATGATGGGGTTTTCTAATTATACAATCATGTCATCTGCAAACAGGGACAATTTGACTTCTTCTTTTCCTAACTGAATACTCTTTATTTCTTTCTCTTGCCTGATTGGCCTAGCCAGAACTTCCAACATTATGTTGAATAGGAGTGGTGAGAGAGGGCATCCCTGTCTTGTGCCAGTTTTCAAAGGGAATGCTTCCAGTTTTTGCCCATTCAGTATGATATTGGCTGTGGGTTCATCATAAATAGCTCTTACTATTTTGAGGTAAGTTCCATCAATACGGTTTTTAGCATGAAGGGCTGTTGAATTTTGTCAGAGGCCTTTTCTGCATCTATTGAGATAATCATGTGGTTTTTGTCTTTGATTCTGTTTAGGTGCTGGATTACATTTATTGATTTGCATATGTTGAACCAGCCTTGCATCACAGGGATGAGTTCCACTTGATCATGGTGGATAAGCTTTTTGATGTGCTGCTGGATTTGGTTTGCCAGCATTTTATTGAGGATTTTTGCATCAATGTTCATCAGGGATATTGGTCTAAAATTCTCTTTTTTTGTTGTGTCTCTGCCAGGCATTGGTATCAGGATGATGTTGACCTCATAAAATGAGTTAGGGAGGATTCCCTCTTTTTCTATTGATTGGAATAGTTTCAGAAGGAATGGTATCAGCTCCTCCTTGTACTTCCGGTAGAACTCGGCTGTGAATCCATCTAGTCCTGGACTTTTTTTGGTTGGTAGGCTATTAATTATTGCCTCAATTTCAGAGCCTACTATTGGTCTATTCAGGGATTCAACTTCTTCCTGGTTTAGTCTTGGGAGAGTGTAAGTGTCCAGGAAATTATCCATTTCTTCTAGGTTTTCTAGTTTATTTGCGTAGAGGTGTTTATAGTATTTTCTGATGGTAGTTTGTATTTCTGTGGGGTCAGTGTTGATATTCCCTTTATCATTTTTTATTGCATCTATTTGATTCTTCTCTCTTTTCTTCTTTATTAGTCTTGCTAGTGGTCTATCAATTTTGTTGATATTTTCAAAAAACCAGCTCCTGGATTCATTGATTTTTTGGAGGGTTTTTTGTGTCTCTATCTCCTTCAGTTCTGCTGATCTTAGTTATTTCTTGCCTTCTGCTAGCTTTTGAATGTGTTTGCTCTTGCTTCTCTAGTTCTTTTAATTGTGATGTTAGGGTGTCAATTTTAGATCTTTCCTGCTTTCTCTGTCTTATGGGCATTTAGTGCTATAAGTTTCCTTCTACGCACTGCTTTAAATATGTCCCAGAGATTCTGGTATGTTGTATCTTTGTTCTCATTGGTTTCAAAGAACATCTTTAGTTCTTCCTTCATTTCGTTATGTACCCAGAAGTCATTCAGGAGTAGGTTGTTCAGTTTCCATGTAGTTGAGCGGTTTTGATTGAGTTTCTTAGTCCTGAGTTCCAGTTTGATTGCACTGTGGTCTGAGAGACAGTTTGTTATAATTTCTCTTCTGTTACATTTGCTGAGGAGTGCTTTACTTCCAACTATGTGGCCAATTTTGGAATAAGTGTGATGTGGTGCTGAGACAAATGTATATTCTGTTGATTTGGGGTAGAGAGTTCTGTAGATGTCTATTAGATCTGCTTGGTGCAGAGTTGAGTTCAATTCCTGGATATCCTTGTTAACTTTCTGTCTCGTTGATCTGTCTAATGTTGACAGTGGGGTGTTGAAGTCTCCCATTATTATTGTATGGGAGTCTAAGTCTCTTTGTAAGTCTCAAAGGTCTTGCTTTATAAATCTTGGTGCTCCTGTATTGGGTGCATATATATTTATGATAGTTAACTCTTCCTGATGAATTGATCCCTTTAGCATTATGCAATGGCCTTCTTTGTCTCTTTTGATCTTTGATGGTTTGAAGTCTGTTTTATCAGAGACTAGGATTGCAACCCCTGCTTTTTTTTTGTTTTCTATTTGCTTGAGAGATCTTCCTCCATTACTTTATTTTGAGCCTATGTGTGTCTCTGCATGTGAGATGGGTTTTCTGAATATAGCAAACTGATGGGTCTTCACTCTTTATCCAATTTGCCAGTCTGTGTCTTTTAATTGGACCATTTAGTCCATTTATATTTAAGGTTAATATTGTTATGTGTGAACTTGATCCTGTCATTATGATATTAGCTGGTTATTTTGCTCGTTAGTTGATACAGTGTCTCCCTGGCATTGATGGACTTTACATTTTGGCACGTTTTTGCAATGGCTGGTACTGGTTGTTCCTTTCTATGTTTAGTGCTTCCTTCAGGATCCATTGTAGAGCAGGACTGGTGGTGACAAAATTTCTAAGCATTTGCTTGTCTGCAAAGGATTTTATTTCTCTTTCACTTATGAAACTTAGTTTGGCTGGATATGAAATTCTGGGTTGAAAATTCTTTTCTTTAAGAATGTTGAATATTGCCCCCCACTCTCTTCTGGCTTGGAGAATTTCTGCCAAGAGATCTGCTGTTAGTCTGATGGACTTCCCTTTGTGGGTAACCTGACCTTTCTCTCTGGCTGCCCTTAACAATTTTTCCTTCATTTCACCTTTGTTGAATCTGACAATTATGTGTCTTGGAGTTGCTCTTCTGGAGGAGTATCTTTGTGGTGTTCTCTGCATTTCCTGAATTTGAATGTTGGCCTGCCTTCCTAGATTGGGGAAGTTCTCCTGGATGATATCCTGCAGAGTGTTTTCCAACTTGGTTCCATTTTCCCCGTCACTTTCAGGCACACCAATAAGACGTAGATTTGGTCTTTTCATATAATCCCATATTTCTTGGAGACTTTGTTCATTTCTTTTTACTCTTTTTTCTCTACACTTCTCTTCACACTTCATTTCATTCATTTGATCTGCAATCACTGATAATCTTTCTTGTAGTTGATTGAGTCAGTTACTGAAGCTTGTGCATTTGTCACGTAGTTCTCATGTCATAGTTTTCATCTCTATCAGTTTTTTTTTTTAAGGTCTTCTCTGCATTGATTATTTCATGTATCCATTCATCCCTTCTTTTTTCAAGGTTTTTAGTTTCTTTGCGCTGGTTACATAGTTCCTCCTTTAGCTCTGAGAAGTTTGATCGACTGAAGCCTCTTCTCTCGACTTGTCAAAGTCATTCTCCGTCCAGCTTTGTTCTGTTGCTGGTGATGAGCTGTGTTCCTTTGGAGGGGGAGATGCACTCTGATTTTTTGAATTTCCAGCTTTTCTGCACTGCTTTTTCCCCATCTAGGTGGCTTTATCTGCCTTTGGTCTTTGATGATGGTGATATACGGATGGGTTTTGGTGTGGGTGTCCTTTCTGTTTGTTAGTTTTCCTTCTAACAGTCAGGACCCTCAGCTGCAGGTCTGTTGGAGTTTGCTTGCGGTCCACTCCAGACCCTGTTTGCCTGGGTTTCAGCAGTGGAGGCTGCAGAAGATAGAATATTGCTGAACAGTGAGTGTTGCTGTCTGATTCTCGCTCTGGAAGTTTAGTCTCAGGGGTGTACTCAGCCATGCAAGGTGTGAGGTGTCGGTCTGCATGTATTGAGGGATGTCTCCCAGTTAGGCTACTCAGGGATCAGGAACCCACTTGAGCAGGCAGTCTGTCTGTTCTCAGATCTCAGCCTCCATCCTGGGAGAACCACTGCTGTCTTCAAAGCTGTCAGCAGGGACTTTTACATCTGCAGAGGTTTCTGCTGCTTTTTGTTTAGCTATGCCCTGTCCCCAGAGATGGAGTCTACAGGGGCAGGCAGGCTTCTTTGAGCTGTGGCGGGTCCTCCTAATTCGAGCTTCTTGGCGGCTTTGTTTACCTACTTAAGCCTCAGCAATGGTGGGTGCCCCTCCCCCAGCCTTGCTGCCACCTTGCAGTTAAATCTCAGACTGCTGTGCTAGCAATGAGGGAGGCTCTGTGCACGTGGGACCCTCCGGGCCAGGTGTGGGATATAATCTCCTGGCATGCCGTTTGCTAAGACCCTTGGTAAAGTGCAGTATTAGGGTAGGAGTTACCCGATTTTCCAGGTGTTGTGTGTCTCAATTTCCCTTGGCTAGGAAAAGGAATTCCCTTTCCCCTTGTACTCACTGGCATGCCCCAGTGAGATGAACCTGGTACCTCAGTTGAAAACGCAGAAATCTCCCGTCTTCTGTGTTGCTCATGTCGGGAGCTGGAGGCTGGAGCTGTTCCTATTCGGCCATCTTGAGTGTCCCCGCATGAGTTATCTTAAAAAAAAAAAAAAAAAAAAAAAAAAAAAAAAAGAACAATTGTTTACATTTATGTATCTTTGATAATGATAAAATTGAACTTTTTAATATAGAATGACCAGCATTATTGTCCCTTAATGTATTTAATGGCAAATATGTTAAAATGTTTTACTTCTTTCCAGGAGGTACTGATTATTAAATGTGTTAGAATATTTACCATTTTTTTTTTTTTAACCTTTGTAGTTGTTTTAAGTGTTTGCATTTTTGTTAGTGTATGATTTGACATTTAGAAGTTTTAAATATCCAAGTAGTCAAAAGCAATTGACATACTACTTTCTGATTTTGATCTATGGTCTTGTACTTAGAAAAACTTTCTCCATCACTAAGAATATTTTTAAAATCCTTGCATTCCTAGAAAAGTAATCAACACATAGAAACACTTAAAAGTTTTTCACTTTTCTCTTAACCAGTAAATTCCATTAATAAACATTTGCAAGAGATTTTGATGAGGGTTCAACTTGCCTTGGGGTTCCTAAGAAAGGGGAAATAAATTACTATTCCACTTTTAATTCTTTTCTTCACAACAATAAAGTTCAATGTTTTTAACCTTTAAATCTTTGATTAATTTGTATTTGAATTCATACATTTTTGAAGTAATAAAGTGAGTGTTTTTTTCTTGAAAATATATATTTTTATGTTTTGTTTGTTTAAGAGAAGTTTGGATTATGAATAGCCTTTATATTCAGATTCACTAAGTATTTTGGAAGTTCTAATAAACTTATTTTATATTTATGTTTAATGTATGCTTTCTTAATATTTCACTTGGATTCTCAATAAATATTTAGGCAAGGGATATCAAAACAATGCCAAATGACTATGTTTCAAATCAAAGAGCTGTTAAGAAGACATGTATCCCCACGTTTCCCCATTTTCTACAGAGTAGGGGTCCAGTAGGTTACTTAGAATCATGTTTGTAAGAAACTTTAAAAAGAATGGTGCGTGGGTTCTCTGATTCATTGTTGCATTTAAAATGTTGTTTATTTTATTGTTCATAGTATAACCTTTCCAAATTTATTTACTCGATATCACCTATCTAGTCCTTAAAACAGTTTCTAAGGTATAAAAGGCATTCTATAAATATTTTTAGAAACACTGATTTTTTTTTTTTAGAAATTTGTGAAGCTTGCTAATTTTACAAAATGTCCATTTGCTAAGAAACGTATTTGGGAATAAAAGGCTATTGGATTGCTACTCAGCTCTTATGTAAGCCTGGAAACCTGAAGCAACCAGCATTTGAAAATATTATAGTATAACTTAATATGTTTCAGTGGGAGTCAAATATCTGTTAAACCAAACCTGCGAAAGGTTTAATCCCATGGTAATATAAAAAAATAACAGAAGCTCCAATGATCTTAAATTTATATCTGTATTCTAGAACACACAGGCTATTTTCATAAATCACTTGAAATTTGTTTATGGATTAGAGAAGGCAGGAGTTTTCAGTTCTCTAAGCAATAAACTACTCCTTGTTTTTAATTAGATGTTGCTTGCAATTAAATCAAATGCCAGGTATTCAATGAAAAGTCCAAATAATACGAGGTGTAAAACTAATCCCTAATTTGAAGCAAAAATTTATGCTGTAAGTTTGAAAATTCTTCCTCACCCAATTAAGATTTGGCATTAGGGGCCGGGTGCGGTGGCTCACGCCTGTAATCCCTGCACTTTGGGAGGCCGAGGTGGGCGGATCACGAGGTCAGGAGATCGAGACCATCCTGGCTAACCCGGTGAAACCCTGTCTCTACTAAAATACAAAAAATTAGCCGGGCGCGGTGGCGGGCGCCTGTAGTCCCAGCTACTCAGGAGGCTGAGGGAGGAGAATGGCGTGAACCCGGGAGGCGGAGCTTGCAGTGAGCTGAGATCCGGCCACCGCACTCCAGCCTGGGCGACAGAGCGAGATTCCGCCACAAAAAAAAAAAAAAAAAAAAAAAAAAAGATTTGGCATTAAGGAGAATACTTAGCCATGTATATAATTATGTGAAGTCTTTTGTCACTGGTTCCATGATGTTTCCAAAACTAACTAGGCTCAGATTCAAAAAACCTGCTTTAAATGACAGATATACGATTAAATCTTGAAAAATTCAAGTTTAAAATTAATTCATGGCTGGGCATGGTGGCTCACGCCTGTAATCCCAGCACTTTGGGAGGCCGAGGCAGGTGGTTCACCTGAGGTCAGGAGTTTGTGACCAGCCTGACTAACATGGTGAAATGCCGTCTCTACTAAATACAAAAAAATCAGCCAAGTGTAGTGACGCATGCCTGTAATCTGAACTAGTTGAGAGGCCAAGACAGGAGAATCACTTGTACCTGGGAGGTGGAGGTTGTAGTGAGCTGAGATCATGCCCTTGCACTCAAGTCTGAGCAACAAGTGCAAAATTCTGTCTCGGAAAAAAATAAAATAAAATAAAATAAATTCTTTCTGAACAAATCAAATCTGATTATTCAGTTGAGGTTCTCAATTGCCTTTTTTGTTCTGTAGAGACTAGCCTTTAGCAAATAAGAAAGACTAATTCAGTTGATATTTTTGAAAAATTACAAGGTCTGGGCCAGGCACGGTGGCTCACACCTGTAATCCTAGCACTTTTGGAGGCCAAAGCAGGCAGATCACATGAGGTCGGGAGTTCAAGACCTGCCAGACCAACATGGTGAAACCCTGTCCCTACTAAAAATACAAAATTAGGCTGGTGTGGAGGTGCATGCTTATAATCCCAGCTACTTGGGAGGCTGAGGCAGGAGAGTTGCTTGAACCTGGGAGGCAGAAGTTGCAGTGAGCCGAGATCGCACCATTGCACTCCAGCCTGGGCAACAAGAGCAAAAACTCCGACTCAAAAAAAAAAAAAAAAAAAAAAAAGGAAAAGAAAAAAAGAAAAATTTCAAGGCCTGGGCACACAGAATGCTATGAAGAGTACCTAGGAAGAAGCCATGTTTCAGACATCCTGGTCAGGAGACCAGACATGGAAATCACATCAATCACATATGCAAGTCAGTCTTCATTTCTAGTCACTTCTTTTTTCCTGCCAAAGGTTTATGTACTCTATGTCAGGCCTCTGAGCCCAAGCCAAGCCATCGCATCCCCTGTGACTTGCACGTATACGCCCAGATGACCTGAAGTAACTAAAGAATCACAAAAGAAGTGCAAATGCCCTGCCTCACCTTAACTGATGACATTCCACCACAAAAGAAGTGAAAATGGCCGGTCCTTGCCTGAAGCAATGATATTATCTTGTGAAATTCCTTTTCCTGGCTCATCCTGGCTCAAATAGCTCCCCCACTGAGCACCTTGTGACCCCCACTCTTGCCCACTAGAGAACAACCTCCCTTTGACTGTAATTTTCCTTTACCTACCCAAATCCTATAAAATGGCCCCACTCTTATCTCCCTTCACTAACTCTCTTTTCAGACTCAACCCGCCTGCACCCAGGTGAAATAAACAGCCATGTTGCTCACACAAAGCCTGTTTGGTGGTCTCTTCACATGGACACGCATGACACTCTAAGTCTTTGAACAAAGGCTGTTGCTTCACTGACCTGAATTCATTTTCATTTATTTATTTATTTGTTTATTTATTTATTTATTGAGACAGAGTCTTGCTCTGTTGCCCAGACTGGAGTGTAGTGGTGAAATGTGGTTTCACCATGTTAACCAGGATGGTCTCGATCTCCTCCACCGTGGGATCCACCCACCCCAGCCTCCCAAAGTGCTGGGATTGCAGGCATGAGCCACTGCCCCCGGCCTCACTGACCTAATTTTTAATGCAAACGAAATTGGTTATCAGCGCCAATGCTACATCTCATCACTCATGAAGAGAAGAGTTCAAAATGGAAAGAGCATTTACTAGGTGTGTGAGTTTGTCAAGAGTCTCAACTACCCTTCATCTCACTCCGCCATTAATTTATACATTGAACAAGTGTGTGTGTGTGTGTGTGTGTGTGCGCGCGCGCGCGCACGCACGCGCGCGCCTCTGTATCAAGGGAGAAGGAGAACCAGCTGTGTCAGGTACCACTGCAGGCTCTGGAGAGGTAAGAGTAAGCTGAGTGCATAAAAATATAGAAACCTCAACCTTCATTGAAGGTGACAGGTGATGACAACTCCCATGAATGAAGAAAAAAGAAAAAGATAGAAATGACTATGGCAGGATGAGTGATCTTTAGAAGGGTTGTCAGAGGAGGGTCTACTGAGAAGGTAACAAGCAGAGACCTGAGGAGGATAAGAAGCAACAAGCAAACTGGGATGAGAACAGTCCAGGCAGACGAAGCACATGTGCTGGAAGCTGGGCTGCAAATGCCTATGTTCAGAAGAAGCAGCCGGGGCACTGGGGCTGAGCTTGTCAGACAAGGGAAGTGTGGCCGGAGTGGGAGGAGAGGATGCTGGTGAAACAGGAAAGGTTCCCTTGTCCCCCTTCCAGGGCATGAAAGGGGGTGGGGCTCACTTCCTCAGGGCCCCACTGCTCAAACCTCTAGGGGAACACACACACACACGGGCAGGTTGTGGGGTTCTGACCCCAAGACAGTGTCTAGGGGTAAAAGTTTACAGCTGAAGCCCCAGTGGGCATGTTACAGGGTGCTCTTTTAGTCTGCCATCTTTTAGTCTGCCTGGTTTGCATTAACCAGGTCAATTAGATCTTCTACCTTGTTGCAAGGACAGAGGACTTTCTGTATCTTGGGTTCTTTCACTGGTGTATCAGAAGAATCGGATCACATACGGGCTTGGGGAATGAGTGCAAAGTTTTATTGAGTGAAAGTAACTCTGAGCTGATGTGGGAGCCAGAAGGGAAATGGTTTTCTCCTAGAGTTCTGCCACTTGGTGGTCCCTGCTCTTCTCTGACTGCCCCATCCAAACTCTGCCTAGTCCCACCGTTCAATGGCCTGCCACAAGGTGCACCAGAATCTCTAGGTGATCTCTTTTAACTGCCTGCTCCCTCGACGTCCTCTTGCCATCCAGCCGCTTGTATCTTCTGCTGATCTGATTCGCTGGATGTCCAGCCACCTATGTATCTAATCACTAGGGACTGGGGTTATGATAGGCCCAGGATGGGGCCATGGTGGGCCAGGATGGTCTTGGAAAATGCAAAATTTGCACGTGACAGCAGGAGTGCCTGTCTTCACCTAGGTCTGTGGGGGTGGAGCCCTAGCCAAGGACCCGCCTCTCTCTACTTCCCTGTTCTCCCTTTACATATTGTTTAAAGGGACTATGCTCTTCCCTTCCCAGTACTCCCATATCACTGGAGAGTAACAGGCACTGGATATTCTTGGGCCCATGGATTATAGAAATGTGACTAAGCCTATTTTCCCCCTCTGAAAGGGTTTTTCCACCTTAAGAATGTCACTCTTTTATGACATTAAAATGTCAAAAAATAACAGATGCTGGCAAGGTTGTGGAGAAATGAAAATGGTTATACCCTGTTTGTGGGAGCGTACACTAGTTCAACCATTGTGGAAAACAGTGTGGCAATTCCTTAAAGACCAAAAGAACAGAACTACCACTCAGCCAGCAATCCCATTACTGGCTATATGCCCAAAGGAATAGAAATCATTCTATTATAAAGACACATGCATGTGTATGTTCATTCCAGCACTATTCACAAGAGCAAAGACATGGAATCAACCGAAATCCCATCAAAGATAGACTGGATAAAGAAAATGTGGTACAGCTATACCATGCACTACTATGCAGCCATAAAAAAGAATGACACAATGTCCTTTGCAGGAACATGGATGGAGCTGGAGGCCATTATCCTTAGCAAACTGACGCAGGAACAGAAAAGCAAATACCACATGTTCACATGTTCTCACTTACAAGTGTGAGTTCAATGATGAGAACATGTAGACACACAGAGAGAAACAACACATACTTGGGTCTATTGAAGGGTGGAGGATGGGAGGAGGGAAAGGATCAAGGAAAAAAAAAAAAAAAAACTAATGGGTACTAGGCTTAATTGTTGAGTGATGAAATAATCCGTACAACAAACCCCCATGACACAAGTTTACCTGTATAACAAACCCAGACGTGTACCCTTGAACTGAAAATAAAATTTTAAAAAGTCACTCTTTTTAAGGGGGACATGTAAACAATCAATGGGTATTTTGTAACTTGTGGTATTTACCAGCTCTCTGCCTTAAATCAAATGACTATATAGATACTTAATACCCCATATGATCTTTCATATGTTAATCCAAAAGAGTAACAACTGAGGTAGTAGCATGTGCAATTGGGATAAATCTGACCACATAAGAGAAGTGACTTCAAATTTCTCTACCAGTGAATATCACTACCAATATATTCTACCCCTTGAAATTTACATAGTAGTGATGTCGGTGTTTAATCATTCTAGCTAGGGAGAATAAAAAAGAACTCAAAGATGTTTGTTAGATATTAAGTATGGGGGTCTGGAGTGGGGGCTCACACCTGTAATCTCAGCACTTTGGGAGGCCAAGGTGGCCAGATCACCTGAGGTAAGGAGTTTGAGACAAGCCGGGCCAACATGGTGAAGCCCATCTCTACTAAAAACACAAAAATTAGCTGGGCTTGGTGGCGAGTGCCTTTAGTCCCAGCTACTCAGAAGGCTGAAGCAGGAGAATCGCTTGAACCAGGGAGTCGGAGGTTGTGGTGAGCCGAGATCATGCCACTTCACTCCAGCCTGGTGACAGAGCAGAAATCTGTCTTAAAAAAAAAAAAAAAAAAAAAAAAAAAATTAGCCAGGCATGGTGTCATGTGCCTGTAATCCCAGCTACTCAGGCAGCTGAGGCAGGAGAATCGCTTGAACCCGGGAGGCGGGGGTGGCAGTGAGTCAAGATTGTGCCACTGCATTCCAGCCTGGGCAACAGAGCAAGGCTCTGTGTCAAAAAAAAAAAAAAAAAAAAATTAAGTATGGGGAGTCTTTTGCTCTGGACTTACTGAATCCAGGAAAGTATTGCCTTTGCCCTTACTGAGTTTGTAATCTAATTCATGCAGGAAAGAGGCATAGAAAGCTAACCACACTTCAAGGCTGACTACAATCAGTGTGATGCCGTAGAGCCAACATCCCACCAAAAGCAGAAGGGTAAGTACTGCCTTGAAGACCAGGGAAGACATTGTGGAGTAGGATGTGCCAAGAGAATACTGAAGAACAATTGGGATTCACAGAGAAGCTGACCAGGTAGGAAAGATAATCCAGTTTAAAGAAAAATATAAACAAAGACAATTCTGGCTTTTCTTCATTGCACTCTTTCCTGTTGTCAAATTGCTGCCTCTTCTTTAGGCTGAAGGCCCTGGTTTTAGAAATGTGATATCTACAGATAATGTTATGCTGATGGATTAGGCATTAGCTTATTTTACTTGATAACCTATTTAAAGAAGTATAAGCCAGAGGAGTAGTTCTTCTGAGAGGATTCAAGGAGGATCCTTTCCTCTGAGCTGCAAGATATACACCATAAGGTTTCTCATGTGGTCTAATACAGAGGGAATTTCCTCCACAGGGCATTTCAACATGCTTTTTATATTGGCTATAGAAGGAAGCATCTCCTTACCTGCTTACTTCCTGTTCTTCCAAGACCTAGAAGAGTCCTTACAGTTCATGCATTCTGTATCTTACTTTCCTCTGGCTCTCTCCTACTGACAAGATCCTGGAGGAATCTTGCCTGCTCACTTTCTGCTCACAACAACCTTTTCTTTCAGGAATCAACCTCATTATGTTGGTCTGGTTTAGCTGCTGATTACTCCAAAATGTAACTTTTCCCCTATTAATTAAAAAGATTCTGTTGGAGCTTTCTCCAGTTACCTCCCAATTTTTTTCACAGAAGAAAATAAAAAGTGCATGTCACCCTATTATGCCCCATTGCTATTCCATTCAGCATATTTACAGAAATTTCTCTCTTTGAAAGGTATCTTTTGTACTTTTCAGCACTTCACACAACTTTTCTCCTTATAATGTCTTAACCTTTTCCAAGGGATTTTGAGAAATGTATATTTATATCTGTAGTATATTGTTTTTTAACATAAATCCTAATCTGATTTTAAATAGGAGAGCAGGTACGTATGAAAATGCTGAGATAAAAAGTCTTTCAATAGCGCTAGTGATTCATCAAGCATAAAGAAAGGAAATGCACATTATCCAAACACTTCACAAATATTTATTGAAAATTACCTCAGGATGAATTATCTCTTAGGTATTGAGAATGCAATAAAGAACAACATAGAGTTCTTGTCCTCTCTGTCATATAGTCTAGAAGAGAAGAAGAAATAGCAGATGTTTTCTAGGTATGAAAAAGTAGGTGGTAGAAATTAATGTAGATTTCTAAATGGGCATAGAAGAAGTCTTACATTGTCTCCAGAATTAGGAAATATATTAGTAGAATCCTTACATTGGTTCCTTAATCCATCTTAATGGGGAAGGCCAAATGGAAGCCTCAGATACCACCATTGCCCTGCCAGCCTTGATTATATTGGCTTGAGGGCGTGGTAGAGTTTAGTGCCAATCTGGAAGACCTAAAGAACAAGAGTGGTGAATACTGTCATCTATCCACTCAATTCATAATCTGCACTCCAAATCCATGTGGATCCTGGATGATAGCTGAAGGTTACCATAAACCCAGGCAAAAAGTAGCTCAACTGCAGATTGCATGCCAGATACGACAACTTCGCTAAATTAAATTAACAAAACCTCAGATATGTGATATGTGGTCACTGATCTTTAAAGCTTTCTTTTATACTGCTAATAGAAATAAAGAAAAAGCCCATTTTTATATGCAACAGGTAAGATATACATTTAGAGTCTTGGTGAATGAGATGGTTTGGTTCTGTGTACCCACATAAATTTCATGTGGGATCATAATCCCCAAACTCCTTACCCAAGAGACCTGGTAGGAGGTGATTGGACCATGGTGACAGATTTCCCCCTTGCTGTTCTCATGACAATGAATGGGTTCTCACCATATCTGGTTGTTTGAAAGTGTATAGCACTTCCTGCTTCTTGGTCTCTTCCTCCTGCTCTGGCCATGTGAGGACCAGACTCACTTCACTTTTGCTTTCTGCCATGATTGTAAGTCTCAGGAGGCCTCCCCAGAGGCAGAAGCCTATATGTCCTTCAGAACCATGAGCTGATTAATCTTCTTTTCTTTATAAATTACCCATTTTTAGGCATTTCTTATAGCTGTGCAATAATGGACTAATAAAGAAAATTCGTACCAGAGAAGTGGGGCATTGCTATGAAGCCCTCTTGGAGGGCTCAAGAGAAGACAGGAAGACGTGGGAAAGTTTGGAACTTTACAGAGACTTGTTGAATGGTTGTCACCAAAATTCTGATAGAGATATGGACAATGAATTCCAGGCTGAGGTGGTTTCAGATGGAGATGAAGAATTTCTTGAGAGCTGGAGTAAAGTCACCCTTGCTATGCTTTAGCAAAGAACTGGGGCATTGTGCCCCTGTTCTATATATCTGTGGAACTTTGCATTTGAGAGAGATGATTTAATGTATCAGACAAAATAAATTTCTAAGCAGCAAAGCATTCAAGATGTAGCCTGGCTGTTTCTAAAAGCCAATGCTCATCTGCATAAACAAAGAAATGACCCAAAATCAGAACTTACATTTTAAAATAAAAATAGCATAAAATATTGGAAAATTTGCAGCCTGACCATGTGCTAGAAAAGAAAAACAAATTTTCTAGGTAGAAATTCAAGCAACCTACAGAAATGTGTATAAATAAAGAGGAGCTAAATGTTAATAGCCAAGACAATGGGGAACATGCCTCCAAGCATTTCAGAGACCTTCATGGCAGCCCCTTCCATCACAGGCCCAGAGGCCTAGGAAGAAGGAATAGTTTTGAGGGCCAGGTCCAGTGTGCTGCTGCTCTGTGCAGCCTCAGGACAGGGCACTCTGCGTCTCAACTGCTCCAGCTCCAGCCATGGCTAAGGGACACCAGATGTATCTCAGACTGCTGCTCCAGAGAGTGCATGCTGGAAGCTGCCAAGGCTTCCAGATGGTGTTAAGCCTGCAGGTGTGCAAGGAAAAGAGTTGAGGCTTGGAAGCCTCCATCTAGGTTTCAAAAGTTGTTTGAAAATGCCTGGATGTGCAGCGAGAAGTCTGCTGCAGGGGCAGAGCCCCCATAGAGAACCTCTAATAGAGAAGTGCCAAAGGGAAATGTGAGGTTGGAGCCCCCACACAGAGTCCCCAGTGGGTCACTGCCTAATGGAGCAGAAAGAAGAAGGTCACCATTCTGTAGACCCAATCATGGTAGATCCACTGACAGCTTGCACTGTGCATCTGGAAAAGCCACTCAATGCCTTGGCCCATTACTCAGTTTCTAAATTGCTTCCACATTTTCAGGTATCTTTATAGCAATGCTCTGCTTCTCTCATACCAATTTTCTTTATTAGTCCATTAAAAAAGCAGTGGAGCTGCCCAAGGCCTTGGGAGTCCACCCATTGTGTCAGTATGGCCTAGATTTTAGACCGGGAGTCAAAGGAGATTATTTTGGAACTCTATGATTTAGTGGCTTCCCTGCTGGGATTCAGACTTGCATGAAGCCTGCAGCCCATTTGTTCTGGCCTATTTCTCCCTTTTGGAACAAAAACATTTACCCAATGCCTGTACCTCCCTTGTATCTTGGAAGTAACTAACTTGTTTTTTATTTTACAGGCTCATAGATGGAAGGAATTTGCATTGTCTCAGATGAGATTTTGGACTCCAACTTTTGAATTAAGCTGGGAGGAGTTAAGACTCTGGAGGACTCTTGAGAAGGCATGATTTTGTTTTGAAATGTGAGAAGGACATGAAGTTTGGGAGGGGCCAGGAGTGGGATAATATGGTTTGGCTCTGTGTCTCCACCAAAATCTCATGTTGAATTGTAATTCCTAATATTGGCAGAGGGACCTGGTAGGAGGTGATTGGATCATAGGGGCAGATTTCCACTTTGCTGTTCTCACGGGAGTGAGTGAATTCTCATGAGATTTGGTTGTTTAAAAGTGTGTAGCACTTCCTCCTTTGTTCTCTCTTCCTCCCGCTCTGGCCGTGTGAAGACCAGGCCTGCTTCCCCTTCACCTTCCCAATGATTGTACGTTTCCTGAGGCCTCCCCAGAAGCAGAAATCTGTATAACCTGGAGAACCATGAGCCAGTTAAACCTCTTTTCTTTATAAATTACTAATTTTCAGGTAGTTCTTTATAGCAGTTTGAGGATGAACTAATACAGCCAACTACTGTGCTAACATACTTCCTCCCTATCTTAATTAATGAGAGAGAGATTGTCTGAAAAAAAAATAGAGAACATCACAGTGGTGATAAAAGAAAAACTACAGCTGAATTAAATTTAAAGGAGTTTGACTGAGCAATGAACAATTTGCAAGTTGGGCAGCCTCCGGAATCACAGCAGATTCTCAGAGATTCCAAAGGGGTCTCCTGGTCAGAACAAATTTATAGACAAAAAAGGCAAAGTGACATATAGGAATCAGAAGTGAGGTACAGAAACAATGAGATTGGTTACAGCTCTGTGTTTGCCTTATTTGAATGCAGTTTGAACATTCAGCAGTCTATGGGTGGTTGAAGTATGGCCGCTGGAATTGGCCTACACCCAGCGATTGTTACAGGTGCATATACTACTAAGTTAGGCTTTTAACTTTGTCTGACTATTAAGCTAGGTTACAGTTTATCCATAAGGACTCACATTATAGTACAGAGTCCTTCTCAAGCCATATTTAGTTTAATAGTGGTAAATTGTAAATTTTAACTGATTGTACAAAACTATTTATGTTGTTCATACTGTTCCAGCTTTGGTCCTTGGGAGTGACAGAGCAGGAGCATTGCTATCTTGGACAAGCACTACCATTTTAAAGTTCACCTTGATCAAAAACCACCTAAATCCAAAGGGCATCAGCCTAATGGCTAAGGTCAGCATGACCATAAACCACAAATGACATTTCCGACCAGAAACATTCCAACCATAACATAAACCCCTTCCCTACCAGAGAGATGTCAGCCCCAAGAAAACCTCCACTCTGACCAGAGACATTCAAACCCTCAATAAACTTTTCCCCAACACAAAAATATTCCAAGCCTGTGATAAGTTCTCTCGTCCTGAACCCCTAAATACTCTTAGTCTGTAAGAAAGAATGCCCCTGACCAAAATCAGCCTGAAGCCTCTCTCAGGTTGATTCTCCAAAATAAACCTGTCTTTGACTTTTGAGCCACTTTTCGTGTTTCTTTCCTCTTTCTTTAACTCTTACAGGAAGAGCTGTCAGTTAGCTCTTCTCTCTTTTTCACATACCCTAATAATTGTGTTGTTTTTGAGTACTGTCTTACTTTCTGGCAGGACAAGATACACCAGGATCAACTTTTATATTGCTGCCTTAGTCCTAGAATCAACTATTTTTCCAAGGAAGCTGGTTATACTTACTGGAGATGGGTTTTAGGAAAACAAGACCCTGCAGTGAGCTTTCTCTTTGTTGCTGGGGTGATGCTGTTCCTTAGGCCATCACATCAGACAGAGCAAGGATATATCTATGTGTATACACAGCCAGGTATGTACACATAGCTATAAATATCCATCTGTATCTGTATTAAGCTAATGTCAGGACCCAGAGGAAACTTTCCATCTGCCCTCTGAAGGTTCTCTGAAAGTTAACTGGCAAAATGGATTAATAGGAGAAAGGGCATATACATTTATTAACATTGGAGGGAAGGGGGAAATCACTCCCCCCCACATAAAGCTTTATATACTCCTTACATAGGACAGGGAGGAGATGGGAAATGTAGACTATTTTTTTTGAGGGGCAGTAGCAGTAAATGATTATCAGGAAGAAGAAATGGACCAGGGAAACACAAATGAACTTGTAAATGATCCTTTTTGGAATTTGAATGAGCCTCAGAAGCAGGCATTATCTTGTGGAAAAGTCCATCCAGGTGTGGTTGAATTCTTCGGTCTTCTTTTCTGAAATAGATAATGAGATTTCAGGGAAGGGATAGAAAGCAATTTTCTTTCTTTTGGTAAAAAGTTTTCATGGTCAGATAAGGAAATTCCAGAGTGAGGCCCTTTGGGAGAAGCATGGTGATTAAAGAAACTTAGATTCTGAGGCTTATTCCTGAGGCCTTTCTATTTCCAAAAGCACTCAGCCTGCCAAGCATCATATTTTGGGACATAATTTTCTGCACCCCAACACTAAACATGAGGTGATATTAATGTCTGCAGCATTAATGCATTGTAACCACCCAATGGGTAAACCTTGCCTGCTGCCTAGACAGAGCTGATTTATGAAGACAGGGGAACTGCAATAGAGAAAGAGTAATTCATGCAGAGCCAGCTCTGTTGGAGACCAGAGTTTTATTATTACTCACATCAGTGTCCCCTAGCATTTGGGGATCAGTTTTTAAGGACAACTTGATGGATCAGGGGAAGCCAGTGAGGCAGGAGTGCTGATTGATTAGGTGGAAGACGAAATCATAGGGAATTGAAGCTGTCCTCTTGTGCTGAGTTGGTTCCTGGGTGGGGGGCCACAAGATCAGATAAGCCAGTTAATCCACCTGGGTGTTACCAGCTGATCTATCAGTGCAGGGTCTGCAAAATATTTCAAGCGCTGATTTTAGGAGCAATTTAGGGAGGGTCAGAATCTTGTATCCTCCAGCTGCATGACCCCTAAACCATAATTTCTAATCTTGTGGCTAACGTTAGTCCTATAAAGGGCAGCCTAGTCCTCAGGCAAGAAGGAAGTTTGTTTTGGGAAAGGGCTGTTATCACCTTTATTTTAAAATATAAACTATAAACTAAGTTCCTCCCAAAGTTAGTTCTGTCTGTGCCCAGGGATGAACAAGGACAGCTTGAAAGTTAGAAGCAAGCTGGATTCAGTTAAGTTAGATCTCTTTCACTGTCTCAGTTATAATTTTGCAAAGATGGTTTCAGCATCACCACATGACCATCATGTCCTTCTCTCCTTGCTTTTCTGAAAACTGCCACTCCATCAGTGGGAAACCAGGCTCCTATCATCCAGCATTAACTTTAATTGCTCAGTCCCAGTAGACATGTTTCATTATTTCAGAATTGTTAACATGTAACCCTTTGAGAAGCAATGTTATCAACTAGATGAGAGTGATTTGTCTTTAGTTTTCCAGACTCCATTCATTTTCCAACTCCCTGAGAGCCTTACCTTTGATCTCACTCAGTTCTGTGAAGTTATTTCATCTTTTTTTTTTTTTTTTTTTTTTGGTGTATTTTGTCACAGTGAACATTTTATGCTGAGATTCCCTGACCTATATGATTGATTTTTTTCTTACATTAAATTAATGTAAGAAATTTGCTTTGTAACAAGTTTTCAACAAGATATGTCACAGAAACATATTTATATTTTGGAGTAAACTATTTCTATTTCTTTCAGGGCATGCTATCTGTCATTTGATGTAATCTAGAGTTGGGTTTGTATTTATTTTATTGCTACAAAGTGTTCTCTCAGCATTAAGACCTTTGTTTAATGTTAATGCAGGTAAGTTGTGCCTGAATTCCAAAGGGAGAAGAGTATAATGAGGCATGTATCACCTCTTCCTTCCCATCACGGCCTGAAATAGTTTGTTAGGTTAACTTTAAAATGCCCTTGGCTGACAGGAAGATACATTCAGTTGACCGAGGGGCACAGGATTGTATTTTTGGTTTACAGAATCATACTATATTTAAGCTTTTGACCTGGCTATTTCATTTGGAAATACGCCTTTAAGATTCCCCCATGTCTTTATGATTAATGATTCTTTTCCTATCAATGAATAGTTTTCAATTATGTGAATGTACCATAATCTATCCATTTATCTATTGCAAGATAACTTGTTTTATTTCCACTGTTCAATAACGTGAATACAGCAGCTACAATGTTATATTCAGGTTTTGTGTAAATGTAAGTGTTTTAATCACTTAAGTAAATACTTCAAGTAGTTACTAGGTCACATGATAAAATTATGTTTAATGTTGCCATATACTGTCAAATTGTCTTCCTAAGTGGCTGTATCATTTTGCCTTTCCACCAGCAATAAATGAGACTTCCTGTTACTCCACATCCTTGCCAGAATTTGACTATGTCTATATTTTAGACATTAGCCATTGTAATAGTTATGCACTGGTATTTCGTTTTAATCTGCACTTCCCAAATAGCATAAAATGTTAAACAGCTTTCCATATGTTTATTTTATATCTGTATTGCTTTTTTGGCAAGGCATCTTTTGCACATTTTTTATTGGGTTGTTATTTTCCTTATACTTGATTTTTATGATTTTTTTTGTGTGTATTTTGGATACAAGTCATATATCAGATGTATGTTTTGCAAATATTTTCCCTCATTCTGTGACTTATCTTTTAATTCTCTTACCTGTGTCTTTCACACAGCAGAATATTTTAATTTTAATAAAATCCAATTTATAAATATTTTTTCCTTAGTGATGCTGAAGCACATTACCTCACCCAAAGTCATATAAATTTTTTTCTTATGATTTCTTCTGGAAGTGTTATACTTTTCAGTTTTCCACTTATGTCTCTGGTCCATTTTAAAATAATTTTGAAGTAATGTGTGATCTCTAGGTCTAAGTGATGTTCTTCTCTCCTCTTCCTCCCTTCTTCTTCTTTCTCCTCCTCTTTCTCCTCTTTCTCCTCTCCTCCTCCTCCTCTTCCTCCTCCTCCTCCTCCTCCTTCTTCTTCTTCTCCTCCATGAATTTGACTATTCTAGGTATCTCATATGTTTTAGTCTATTTTGCATTGCTATAAGGGAATACCTAGGACTAGGTAATTTATTTTTTTAAAGTTTATTTAGCTTATGATTCTGCCAACTGTACAAGAAGCAAGGCACCAGTCTTTGCTTCTTGTGAGGTCTTTAGGCTGCTTCCACTAATGGTGAAAGAAGAGAGGCTAGTGTGTAGAGACCACATCATGAGAGAAGAAAGCAAAAGAGAGAAATGGGAGGTGCAAGACTCTTTTTAACAACCAGCTCTTACGGGAACTAATAGAGTAAAAACTCATTAATTAACATGAGGGTGGTACCACGTTATCCATGAAAGATCACCCCTGTGACCCAAATATGTCCCGTTAGGCCCAACCTCTAACATCAGGGCTCAAATTGCAACATGAAATCCGGAAGAGTCAAACAAACCAAACTATAATATCCTATGAATGGAATTGTATAGTATGTGTCTCTTTGTTACTTATTTCATTTAGTATACTGTCCTCAAGTTTCATGCAAGCTACAGAATGCATCATAATTTTCTTTTTTTAGGGGTACTATTCCTATAGATATAGATATTCTGTTTAGCCATTCATCCAGTAATGGACATTTGCATAGATTCTATGATTTGGCTATTGTGAATAATGTTGTTATGAACATGGGCATATGTACAAATATTTTTTCAAGACTTCAGTTTTTTTGGATATACACTCATAGTTAAAACTTGTTCATCATGGGGTAATTCTATTTTTAATTTGTTGAAGAGTTGTCATACTATTTTACAAAGCAGCCTCACCATTTTACATACTTACACACAGTAGACAAGGGTGTCTAGGTAAAGATGCTTGTATTATTAAAAACACACTATGTTAGCAGATAAATGCCTAAAATACACATTTGGCCTGTTGAAATGTGTTTCTTGCTCATGTCATGGCTGAAATAAAATAAGCAGGGTTGGCTGGATTTCAGCTTCCAACATTATTTTGCTTTCCACTTCATTATTTTCAGGGTTTTTTTTCTTTTTCTTTTTGTAGTATTCATCCTGATGGGTATGAGGTTATATCTCAATGTGCTTTTGATTGCATTGTACTTATTATGAATTATTTTGAACATCTTTTCAGATATTTAGTGGCTATTTGCATGTCTTCTGAAATGTCTATTTAAGTCATTGGCCCAATTTCAATTGGGTTCTTTTATTTTTGTTGCAGTGTAAATGTTTTAAAAATATTCTGCATATTAACACTCATCGGATATATGACTTGAAAATATTTTCTCTTATTCGGTTGGCTGCATTTTCACTTGTTCGATTGTGTCTTTTAATGCACAGAAGTTTTAAATTTTAGTGTAGTGTACTTTATCTATTTACATTTTTGTTGCTTGTGCTTTTGGTGTCATGTCAAAGAAATTTTGCCAATTCAAGTCATAAAACTTTTCTTCTTTGTTTTCCTTGAGTGTTTCATAGTTTTAGGTCTTATGCTTGTCTTTGATCCATTTTAAATTTATTTGTGGATATTGTGTAAGTTAAGCATCTAACTTCATTTTTGTGTGTGTAGATTTCTAATTTTGCCTACACCATTTGTTAAAGACTGTCCTTTCCTATTTCAATTTGTGTGTGTGTGTGTGTGTGTGTGTGTGTGTGTGAGAGAGACAGGGTCTCACTCTGTCACTCAGGGTGGAGTACAGTGGTGTAACAATCATGGCTCACTGCAGCCTTGACCTCCCAGTCTCAGGCAATCCTACTATCTTAGCCTCCTGAGTGGCTGGGACCACAGGTATGCACCACCACACCCAGCTTTTTTGTTGTTTTTAATTTTTGTGCAGAGATGGGGGAATCTCCATAAGTTGCCCAGACTGGTGTCCTTACCCACCCAATGAGTTTTGCAATTTTGTTTAAAATCACTCTTCACCATTGATTGTTATGTTGTTGTCAGCTTGACATATATGGCCTTTATTTTGTTGAGGTAGTTTCTTTCTATTCCTAGTATGTTGTGTCTTTTTATCAAGAAAAGTGTGTTGATTTTTTGTCATATGCTTTTTCTGATCAATTGAGCTAATCATATTTTTTTAACGGAATGTTGTTCATTCTACCAATATACAGTATTAAACTGATTGTCTTTTATATGTTGAAGTATCTTTGCATTTCAGGAATAAATTCCACTTGGTCATAGTGTAGAATTCTTGTAATGAGCTGTCGAATTCTGTTTGTTAGCATCTTGTTGAATATTTTTACATCAGTATTCATCAGAGATATGTCTTTGTTTATATTATAAAGCTTTAATTATCCAGAGTGTAAAAAATGGAAAACATCTATTAATTTTAATAGTGTTTCTCCTACTTTAAAAAGACAAAAATCAGAAAATAAGACGGTCACAATTCTACCCAAAATCCAATCCTGAATTGCTTATAGTTAACTCAGAAAGTATTTAAGTATCTATGGCTTACTACTTGAGGGAATCCAATATTGTTACCACTCTCCTTCACAAGTTAACTCCAAAACCCACAATGTACGAAACCTACCCCATGTTTGTTTCATGTCTCCTGGGAATGCTTTGCCTGTTTCCGTTTCCCTGTTTTCATTTGTGCCCTTTTCATATTCATCTTTTCCCACCGTATCTAATATTCCACATCATTTCAGATCCAGCTGATACATGAGCTAACAAAGGACTCTCCTCTGATCCTTGGGTGCATCAGTGCTTTCAGTGTAGGAATGCTTTGTATTCTCCCCAAATCCCAGTTTTTGCCAGGGATATAGAACTTACATAGCCATGAGGTCAATTTCAATATAATTTTTCTTCAATTGATAAAAATGTTTCTTTTCCATAACTTTTCTTCCTTTTTGTCTTCTGCAATTAAAAAAGACTTAGCTCCTTTTTTTTTTTTTTTTTTTTACCCACTGATTCATTCAAAAACTTTGAAGGTTATTATAGATGTCTTAAGTTACTATTTTCTAAACTAAATACATTCATTTTACCTTATGACATGATTTATAGACTCTTCCAAACCCGGACACCAGCTTTTTGATGTACTATAATTATGTTCATCTGGTGTAATAAAATAGTATAGACCTTTTGTGAAGAAGTGATTAAATGGAGAAATACATCAAGTTCATGAATGGGAAAACTTGATTCTATAAAAGTGTCAAATTCATTCACATTCATATAAAATCTTAATAAAATTATAATCTCACTGTAAGATTTTAAAATTAATAGAAATGAATAAATGCCCTAGGAAAACACAATGATATTTTTAAAGGATGGATGAACGTATAGAGCAAATATTATTACAATATCATACTTAAAATAATTTCTTGTAGCTCAGAAATAGACATTGTGTAACCATACATATGTTTTGGTATAATGCTATATACATATTTTTATACATTAATATGAGTAAAAGGTATACAAAATTAATGACCAAAGGAAATATTCCTCCATATATAGTGTTAGAATATTTATTACTTATTTGAAAAATATAATTTGATTCATAACTCATCCCATTTAGATAAATAAATTTCAGAGTACATAGAGACCTAAGTATAAAAAAGAAACTATCCTAGGAAAGCCTAAATATAGAAGGCCAGTCCTTGGGCTTGTGTCCTTGAATCTATGCCTTCTGAAGGTTCCATGGACACTGTTACTGCAATTAAGTTCTCCTCTCCCACTGGATTATTGCTGTGATTATCAAAATGCATCTCAGATTGTACATATTTAATCCCCCCCCTTGAGTCTTCAATTCTACCACTGCCTCATTCTTTTCTGCCACTTGAAGCGTAGCATCTTCAAAAGTTTTCTATGCCCTTGCCTTCAATTGTGCAGCATCCTTCAACTCATTTTAATCATATTTCTATTCATTTTTTACTTTGAATCTATTTTTAAAATATAGGTCATTGTTACCCTATATCTGCCACAGACTTTGACCAGACCCTGACCTAATTGCAATCAGTTTTGCAGCAACATTGGACATTTGCTTTCTCTCTTCTGTACTTTTTCATAACCCCACATTCTCCTAGTTTTCCTCTGAATATCCTGTCTATCAGGACCTCCTTCCTGAGAACTCTAAATTTGATATACCTCTGAACTTTTTGCTTTCACTTTTATTATTTCCTCTCTCAGACAAAAATGACAAATTGAATGGTTAATGCTGTACTGAAGAAGCTGAGGTATATACCCAGCATGCCGAGGGTGAAATCCAACCATTCAAGAACATGTTCAATGCTGAATGCTATCTATGTCCAGGTGTGTACCTGAACTGAAATAGGGCATATATATATATATATATTCATTATGCTTTAAGTTCTGGGATACATGTGCAGAATGTGCAAGTTGCTTACATTGCTATACATGTGCCATGGTGATGTGCTGCACTCATCAACCCATCATCTACATTAGGTATTTCTCCTAATGCTATCACCCAATGATAGGCCCTGGTGTGTGATGTTCCCTTCCCTGTGTTCATGTGTTCTCATTGTTCAACTCCCACTTATAAGTGAGAACATGTGGTGTTTGGTTTTCTGTTCCTGTGTTAGTTTGCTGAGTATGATGGTTTCCAGTTTCATCCATGTCCCTGCAAAGAACACGAACCCATCCTCTTTTATGGCTGCATAGTATTCCATCGTGTATATGTGCCACATTTTCTTTATCCAGTCTATCATCGATGGGCATTTGGAAGTCTTTGCTATTGTAAATAGTCCCACAATCAACATGTAGTAGAATGATTTATAATCCTTTGGGTATACACCCAGTAACGGGATAGCTAGGTCAAATGATATTTCTGGTTCTAGATCCTTAAGGAATCTCCACACCGTCCTCCACAATGGTTGAACTAATTTACACTCCCACTAACAGTGTAAAAGCGTTCCTATTTCTCCACATCCTCTCCAGCATCTGTTGTTTCCTGACTTTTTAATGATCATCAGTCTAACTGGCGTGAGATGGTATCTCATTGTAGTTTTGATTTGCATTTCTCTAATGATCAGTGATGATGAGCTTTTTTTATATGTTTATTGACCACATAAATGTTTTCTTTTGAGAAATATCTGTTCATATCTTTCGTCCACTTTTTGATGTGTTTTTTTTTTTCTTGTAAATTTGTTTAAGTTCCTTGTAGATTCTGCATATTAGCCCTTTGTCAGATGGATAGGTTGCAAAATGTTTCTCCCATTCTGAGGGTTGTCTGTTTACTTTGATGATAGTTTCTTTTGCTGTGCAGAAGTTCTTTAGTTTAATTAGATCCATTTGTCAATTTGGCTTTTGTTGCCATTGCTTTTGGTGTTTTAGACATGAAGTCTTTGCCCATGCCTGTGTCCTGAATGGTATTGCCGAGGTTTTCTGCTAAGGTTTTTATGGTTTTAGGTCCTGCGTTTGATTGAATGTGTCTCAGTATAAGAAGAGCTATTTATGGCAAACTCACAGTCAATATCATACTGAATGGGCAAAAGCTGGAAGCATTCCCTTTGAAAACCGGCACAAGACAAGGATGCCCTCTCTCAGCACTCCAGTTCCACATATTATTGGAAGTTCTGGCCAGCTCAATCTGGCAAGAGAAAGAAACAAAGGGTATTCAAATAGGAGAGAGGAAGTCAAATTTTCTCTGTTTGGAGATGACATAACTGTATGTTTAAAAAACCCCTCCGTCTCAACCCCAAATCTCCTTAACCTGATAAACAACTTCAGCAAACTCTCAGGATAAAAAATCAATGTGCAAAAATCACAAGCATTCCTATACACCAATAAAAGAAAAACAGAGAGCCAAATTATGAGTGAACTCCCATTCACAATTACTACAAAAAGAATAAAATACCTAGGAAAACAACTTATAAGGGAAGTGAAGGACCTCTTCAAGGAGAACTACAAACCAGTGCTCAAGGAAATAAGAAAGGACACAAACAAATGGAAAAACATTCCATGCTCATGGCTAGGAAGAATCAATATCGTGAAAATGGCCATATTGCCCAAAGTAATTTATAGATTCAAAGCTATCCCCATCAACCTGCCATTGACTTTCTTCACAGAATTGGAAAAAAATCTAATTTAAATTTCATATGGAACCAAAAAAGAGCCTGTATACCCAAGACAATCCTAAGCAAAAAGAACAAAGGTGGAGGCATCATGCTGCCTGACTTCCAACTACACTACAAGGTTACAGTAACGAAAACAGTATGGTACTCATAGCAAAATGGGTCTATAGATCAATGGAACAGAACAGAGGCCTCAGAAATAACCCCATACATCTAAAACCATCTGATCTTTGACAAATCTGACAAAAACAAGCAATGGGGAAAGGATTCCCTATGGTGTTGGGAAAACTGGCTAGCCATATGCAGAAAACTGAAACTAGACCCCTTCCTTACACCTTATACAAACATTAACTCAAGATGGATTAAACACTTAGAAATAGGCCATATTTTTAATGCCATTGTTAAAGTGCTTCTCAACTGTCAGGCATTGTACTACAGTAATTTTATCTTTAGGAATGTGGTATAAAATTATCACTTTTTAATATTTGCTCTATTATTGAGGTGTTCTTTGAGTAAGACATCAGATTTTCCTAAATAATGCAGAATTCTAAGAAGATTCCATAAGCCTACGACTTCTCTTCTGCAGCTTACTGTTGGTAGCTTAGTTTTTTAACCATAAATTTAAATGCATAATTGACTCATTTTAAAACTGTGGTGAAATAGTTTAACAATGGCATAGCCAGGCAGTTTCCATACAAAACAATCAGGATCCTCAAGACTAGCCTGTATTTTCCACCTTCTTCCTTCTGTATATTTATATTCCTCCAATGATGGTAAGTATTTTCAACCACTCTGTTTTATACATGTTCTCTTTCATAATCTCTTATATACAGGTCTTCTAGAATAGTAGGCTATAGCACAAGTTTATCAGACATTGTAATTATGCCACAATTGTTACTTGGTCTTTCATATCTCTCTTAGAATTCCAGAAGAGGGAGAGAAGTTTAAATAGTACAAATCATCCTCTTTTCATATAAATTAAGTCGCATGCTCCCATAATTTCATTCTAAGTTATTTTATGTATGTACACGTTCTTCCAAGATGGTCTCATTCTGTCCCATTGTTTTAAGTATTACATGTATACCTCAGGCTTCCTACTTGAAACCTGAAGTTTAGTTGTCTCTTAGACATCTTCCAAGTAACATAATCCTCCCTTCCATTCTATATGTTTGCCTCCCTAGTGCTTCCTACTTTGACAACTGAGTGTGCCATCCACTTATTATCTCAGACCCCAAATTTCATAGTCACTCATGATTCTTACTTTTTCTCTCATCTTCTATCTCAATCTGATAATAAATTCTATTTATCAAGCCAGATTAAAATAAAGAAAACTTAAACCTAGCTCTTCTTTTATTTTTATATATATATATATATATATATATATTTTTTTTTTTTTTTTTTTTTTTTCTTTAACATGGAGTTTCACTCTTTTTGCCCAGGCTGGAGTGCAATGGTGCAATCTTGGCTCACTGCAACCTCTGCCTCCTGTACTCAAGCGATTCTCCTGCCTCAGCCTCCCAGTAGCTGGGATTACAGGCACCCACCACCATGCCTGGCTAATTTTTTATTTTTAGTAAAGATGAGGTTTCACCATGTTGGTCAGGTTGGTCTCGAACTCCTTACCTCAGGTGATCTGCCTGCCTCGGACTCCCAAAGTACTGGGATTACAGGCATGAGCCACTGTCCCTGGCCTCTTCTTACAACTTCTACATCTAAAATCTATTCTCAACCACCAATTCTTTCCTGGAAAACCTTAAGAAGAAAAATAAAATCTCCTCTCAAACTAGAATCAGCAAAGCGTAGTCTCTAAAAGCACTTGGTCTGCAGCCAGGTGCCTAGATTCAAATACAGACATTCCCACTCACCATGTGTTAGGTATCTCACATTCACATTCTGCTTAACTTCTTTGTGCCTGTGTCTCTGTGACTTTGTTTCTTCAGTTACAATATGGGAATACTAATAGTGCATACCTGATTGGGATTTTTGGGGTATAATAGATATATATATATAGTACAGTATAATATGCAATACATGATTTTGAGTTAAAGTAATATTCTTTAAATGCTGCCACTTCAAAAATGACATTCTTATTTCACAAAAGATTTATAAAGCAAATTAAATAATGAATTAATCAGAATAAAAATATGGAATATCAATACTTAATATAAAAATATAACGTCCAAGAGAGTGTGCACTAGAACAAAGATAAATTCATATATAGTCTAGAAATAGACTTTGGCATATTTAGAGAAATGCCTGATTCAATGACAGACTGGATTAAGAAAATATGGCACATATACACCATGGAATACTATGCAGCCATAAGAAAGGATGAGTTCATGTCCTTTGTAGGGACATGGATGAAGCTGGAAACCATCATTCTCAGCAAACTATCATAGGAACAGAAAACCAAACACCGTATGTTCTCACTCATAGGTGGGAATTGAACAATGAGATCACTTGGACACAGGAAGGGAAACATCACACACCGGGGCCTGTCATGGGGTTGGGGGAGTGGGGGAGGGATAGCATTAGGAGATATACCTAAGGTAAATGACGAGTTAATGGGTGCAGCACACCAACATGGCACATGTATACATATGTAACAAACCTGCACGTTGTGCACATGTACCCTAGAACTTAAAGTAGAATAACAAAAAATAAAAAAAAATTCAAAAAATTCTAGAATTTTCTAGACTTTAGGGAGACTGAGCAATTCAGGAGGAAAGCCATGACAAGAGACCTTTGTTCCTTTCCTACAACAGCAATGGATATGAGTGGTCTTTTAAATAAATAACGCTGAATCAGTTAGATATTTATATTAAAAGAGAATCTTCATTACTAACTGCAACATATACAAAAATCAATTTCAGATGTATTGTATACCTAAATACAAGAGGTACAATAGACCTCTTTTGGAATATAACATTGGGAAATATATTAGTGCCTGTAAAGGAGATAAATGTTTTTTAACCTAGTTGCAAATATACTAACCATAAAGAGAAATAATGATATTTATTAAAATAAAGAAATTATGTTCATTACTAAAAGCATAAAAATAAAAAGCAAGTTGCAGAGTGTAGTAGGAGTGAATATATGCATACATATAAAATTGACAAAGAGCTCATATCAGAAATATATAAAGAATTCAATTAAACCAGTAAAAAAGACCAATAAAAATGGATGAAATACTTGAACATGTATTTAGAAAAAGAAGATAGCCAAATTGACAATAAAAATATGAAAAAGGTGCTCCCCATCATTAGACGTTGCAGAAATTAAATTATAATATAATGTGAAATCTCTATACATCCCCCAGAGTGAATGAAATGAAACAGGAAATACTAAATGTTTGGTGGATGTAGTAATATCTATTACAGCTGCGTGCAACTGCTTCCTATGATTCAGTAATTCCTCTCTCAGCATACATTTGTACATTGAAAAACATGTAAAAGAATGCTCACAACAGCCTTATTTGCATTAATCAAACACTGGAAACAGGAATATTTATTAAGGGAATAGATAAATAAAAGGCATCCTTCTCACAATGAACTAACAATGAAAATGACATAAATAGTTAAACTGGGGTCAATGTCTCAATCATAATATTGAAGGAAAGTATCTAAATGAAAAAATACATGTGTATATGATTTTGTTTATGTATCATATCAATACAAAAAAAAGACTCTTGAAAAAAATAATGCTTTTTAACATCAAAGGAAATTTGGGAGTGTTGGTAACATACTATTTCTTCATGAGGGAGTTAGACACATATCTTTTTGGTGAAAAATTATTAAGCACTACACTTAGCTATTTCCACACCTAGAACAAAATGGAAATAAAAAATAAAATAAAAGCTATAAAATGGCAAATATGCAATTGAAGACAATATGAGTAAAAAATTTCTGAATGTCTGGCAGGGAAATTAAGCAAATAAATGAAATTGTATCAGCTAGGGTGGAATGTGTAATTAGAGAAATGTTTAATTTTTAAAACTGTTTTATAAGGAATATATTAGAAAATATTTGTATGTAAAATAAATCACTCAATAAACTGGAAAGCTAATAATAGAATAACAGATGCAAATCTTAGAAATTTAAGAGGATATAGTATCCAGATATTGGCTATTGAAAGATGAATGAGCATTTTATCTGTTGACATTTTATGTTGTTATAATACATATTAAAAACATAAAACTTGGCATTCTACTGGGAATTTTTAGCAAAGTAAAATTTGACATATGAAAAGACTTTTTAACTCATTTAAGTAGAATTATGCCCTGAGTTTTATAATTGTGCTTTTTGACATGATTTCACACATGGTAAATGGTTTAAGGACTATGGCTTTCAAAAATAGTATAAACTAATTCATGAATGAATTATTCATCAATATATGGCAACTCTCTGTGGCAGCACATTTCTACTTGTTTATTTATTTTTCTTTTTATTCAGAAGATTATCTACAGGCCAATGGAATTTTCTTGAAAAAAACTTCACCCTTCACGGATTTCTAGGGTTCTGGCCTTCTTTTTCTAAAATTCAACTTGAAACAACTAAGTTTCTGTGATGTACATAGGCTACCTATCAGTTACCTAATCTGATGGGTAGATTATTTTGTCATCCTTTCTTCAATAAAATGCACTGATAAGTTATCTTCTTTCTATTCGAGAAGTTTCTTTCTTTTTCCAAAACATTATCTCATCCATATTCATCACTTTTCTGCCAAATTTTATTTTTTAAAAACTAAAATTCACCCTTAAATGCCCAGTTTGTCAGCCAGTTGGACTTTCAGGCTAGAAGGTATATTTCAGTTTTGCCAAGCTTGATTTTATACACTGCACTGACACTTTTGTCACAATTTCCTCATGCAATTAATCTAGTACTTTCTTGGTAAAACTGAAATTTATTCTTCCTAAGCAATCTCCACTACACAACAGATCTACTACTATCCATACCTAGAAAATAACATTTCATATTTTTTTATTTGTGAACATTATCTGGATCAAGGTATTTTGTTTGACACAGCTGTGCAATAACTTGGAAAACATCATTTCAGAGATTTGGACCTTAGTCTTCTGTACCCTCTGCTAAGGACCTTCTAGAAAATGTCCCCATGTCTCGATGCCTTCTTATTTCATAACATCACAACATTCTCACACCATAAAATAGCTCATGAGCAGCCAGTGTGTGTCATTATCTGTTGAAATGTGCCCCATTAACCTGTTTGAATTCCAAAATTGCAGCGTAAACAAAGGATATGAAGTGTGTGGACTGCCAGGAATGCCGAGCCTGTGGCTCAGCTGAGGACTCACCTCCACAGAACCTGACATTCAGAAAACTAAAGCCAGTGCTTGAGGAAAAATAGCACAGTTAGGGCACTCTCAATCCCTATTTTCACAGATGATGAATGAGCACTTCCCTCCCCCCAACTCCAAGTAGTGAGGTTCCAGGTTCAATTGGTGGCAGAAGTGGGAGCCAAAACGTTTCTTGATGTCCACACATGGGATCCACCTTTCATATCCCACATCTCCTTTGTTTTACTTTTCTTTACCCTCTCTTTTCTCTGTTGTCACACCTTCAGTTTCAATCTCTGGGTGGTGTGTAGTACTTTCTGTCGTACTTGCATGTCTCTTTTCTTTGTCCTGCAAATCAACAAGGGTGATAGTCACAAATAGAATATGTGTGAACATTTATACCAAAAGTGATGCTGTGATTAAAAACCCTTTTTGATTTGAGGAATTCTCTCTGAAATGAATTAGGATGTTTTGGAACGTGGTGGTCGTGGGGAAGAAAACAAACCGAAACACAGAACGCTGCCTAAAGTATTGATCTCAGGTTGATACTGATTTGAAAAAAGAAGTTCTGTAATTTGGGGTTGAGGCAGAGTTAGGTCAAAAAGCATGAATTGACTTGTAGAGTAAGTGCAGCCAGGAAACATGTACACTTCAAGGATTACTCATAAATTAAGCAATAAAGAATGAAATTAAACCCCCTCGCACAGGGTTTTGTGTCACTTTGAGTGACAGTTGATATAAAATCATTTTTTTGTTACCATTCTAGATTGAGAAATATACAAGTAATGTGACAGACTTATTTTAGATGTATGAATTCCTGAAGAGTCGACGTTGTAGAATATACGAGCTGCAATCAGTTATTTTATAATTGCACTAAATTATCAGGAACTATCTAATTCCATGATTCTCAGGGCTGTGTGGCAAGGAAGACAAGGCTCAGCTTCCTTGTGGATTTATTTTACTTCATCTTGATTCTAATAAAAGCAATTTTTGATGTATGAGAGAGCAAGAAGTGTATATTATTTTACTTTTTATTTAAAATATTAATCATCATTATAAAAATATTCTTCTAGCTCCATCATTTCATATTTCAATTACTTATTAATTCATATTTAAAATGTGTAAGCTCTTCTGTGTAAGTTCTAGGAAAACACAAACAGTTTCTACTTGAAAAGCTTTTATATAATTTTTAAATAACTATTTGAAAAGTATACAATGCATTTTTACTTTAGGGATTAAAAATATATTACTCAATTGAAAGTGGGGTAAGTTAAATATGCTACTTAATGTTGATTATTAAGCAAATTAAAACATATCCAGACTTCAAAAGTGTTTGGACATAAAAATATTTTCTAGGCTTTAAAATTATAATTTGAAGTTTCAACTATTCTCATTAAAAATTTATAATTTTGTATGCAATTCTTGGGGGAAAGAGTTTAAATAGTTTTCTTTTTAAACTATAATCTATATATATAGACATGTAAGTATATAACATAAGTATATAATATATTCTTACATACTCATGTTATATACTTACATGTCTATTATATATATAATATATATACACATATTAGTTATATATTTATATGTTAATATATGTGTTGTATATACATATTACTATATATACAACACATATAAAGTGTTATTTTCCATCTGATGGTAACATATAGTTATATTTGTAAGGACTCTAAGATGTAGAAGTGGGTAAATTATTAACACGTTGAAAATATATAGCAATAATTTAAATTTCAGAATAAATACGTATTTTTTCAAATGCAAAGTAATGGGTGAGCCAGATGAAAAGTGAAAAATAACTATAGAATGCAAATTTAAATTTGAAGAAGCATGAAGGATTTCTGATGGTTAACTTTTAAAATAATTTCTGAGAATTTTAAAATTTATTTAATAAAATTTCAATATTTTTACTTAATTTTGGTTGGGTTTTTACATGTATTTAGTTGATTTTTCTCTCATATGTGCGTTTTCTCCTTTACTTCTCATTTGACTTATTTTCCTTAACTCAGTAGGCTAACAATGCCGGTAGTGAGTCAATGCTTACTTAGCTTATTCAGCACATTTCATTCAGAGAAAGAAACACAGGGTAGGATACAAAGAAAATGTTATTACTCAAATGTTTCTTATTGGATAATTTTGTTTTGGAGGATTAATCAAATACCATCATTTTGAAGCAAATGTGAGGAGTAATTATTTGCTCTGCTTCTGTTAATCTGCTTTGGAAAGCTGGTGAGGATAGAAGGTGAACTTGTTGTTTCAGTGAGTAACCTCTATGACCCTTTCCTTCTTGTGTGCAGTTTCAGACACAGAAACCATTGGTCATCTGGCCATTCCTTAGAGAGACTGAGCAATATAGAAGAAAAGCCTTGGCAAGAGACCTCAATTCCTTCCTCAGAAACCCATTATTGTCTGTCCTTAGGCAAAACCCTCAACATCCCTGCACTAGTCTCTGCCTGTACGTGCAGAGGTTAGACGAATCCTACAGGTAAATTTTTACAGAACAGCGTTTTGTCCAGAAGAAGAGACACAGAGCAAGTTGTTTGTAAACTTGTCAACATACGCCCATCACAGCTCCAGAGACAGGAAGATCCCCACCTGAGAGGTTAAATCCATTTTACGGACAGAGGAAAATTCTTCTTGTCTTCAGTCGTCATGTAATCACTTCTCTGGATTTAGTTAATCCTGTCTTGCCCAATTTTATAGTGCATTGTAGCCTTCCTCAGACACCATCAATGTCCCTCAACACCATCAATATCTATTGTTGCTGTTGTTAGTGGTGGTGGTGGTGGTTTGGTTTTAATCACATTGGTACCCATATCATGCCCTACTGTTAGATCAAAGCCCTGATGTGATAAGTCTGCTTATGAAATTGAGTATAGACTAACACCGATGCATTGATTATATGTGGAAGTCAAGAATGGGGCCTTTAAAATAAGGCTTTTCATTATTGTCTCCTGAGATGTTTAAAATTAGTTGTGTATCTCATAGCACAAATCAAGTTATTGCAAAGATATCCTTCAGGGTCTACATAAGAAATTCCTAGTGTTCTATTCACATAAAAGACTCAGTTTCTTAGAAATTATTTATTTGTTACATTTTGTATGCTAAGTGCTTTGAACCTCTTTTCAGTTCCCTCACATCACAGAGCATGCTACATTAACTTGCCAATGAAAGGAAACTCCCCAATTTATATTCCTGTTAGTCCCCAGGAAGAAGAGGAAAAAGCAGGCAGAAAGGGAGAAGTTTAAGTTTACTTGACTATATCATCCTAATTATTTTAAGATAGCAACAAAAAACAGTCTCTGAATCTCATTCAACTTAAACCCATTTCTTGCATGAACATTTGAGATACTTTCTAGGGTTCTTCTTGGCATGTATTATATACTTGCAGCGGGTTTAAATAATATTCAACAATCTATAATGGTCCTCTTTAAAAGTAGAATCTGAGAGTCTAGGAGGGCAAGTAAAGTTTACACATTAAAAGTAGTGAAGTCAAGACTGAAACCTGAGTCTTCTGATCTCACATGCGTGCTGTCTTGTAATGCACCACATCTGGATCAAAAAATGACAAAGGGAACATAGTCCACGCCTAGTGTCAGCAGTGAAAAAATTTGCTTATCCTCATATCTATAAGAACCTGACATTTTGGGAAAGACAGTCAACCGAAATAAAAGAGCTAAGAATTCAGGGTATGTGTGCGCATGAACGTGCTAATGAGAAACTTGCTCATTGCAGCCCTCCAAAACAAATCATTTGGACCTTGAGATGAAAATAAGTTCCATATTTCTGTTTCCTTTTCTTTTGGTCATTACTAGTTATTGGGCAAAGTAACCACATAACTGCACTATGGAATTCGGGGAATTGATTTGGGAAGCAAGCCTACATGAATGCAATAGATAAATTAAGCTGACAGACAGCAACCTTCATTAGAGTTTTCCAGAACTGGTGATAAAAGTTACTAACACATATTCGTGAGCATATCTTATATGCAGCAGTTAACTTCAGGAAAGTAGGTGCTCCTATCATACCCTGAAGAGTGGAAACCATGATTCTTAGTTTATACTACCTGTACATTACTCCAAACACAAGGGCTTGTTTAAGAATGGTAAGTATGACATATCAACCCTCTGTCTTGTACAAGGATACGTCACTAGGAGAGGGGTCATTTAAAAACCATTACCTTATCCTCAGTGTGCTAGCCTCATTCACAAACAGGCAACCCTTGGCTGTGCATGATTTGAGAAAATGCTTTCCATTTTAGACTAGCTCTCCTTCTCAGATGTTATTCTGCCATAAATGCCACTCATAGCTACTTCCTAAATTAACAGACTTGTCTTCTGAGAAAGTTTGAGTTTCAGAAAATTTGAATAGAAAATTAAGTCCCCCTTTACTCCCACACTGCCCCCCATTCCCTTTATTGTTATCATCTTGCTTTGGTGTGGTGCATTTGTTAAAACTGATGAGACAATATTGATGCACCATTATTAACTAAAACTATAGTTAACATCAAAGTTCCCTCTGTGTTACACAATCTTGTGGGTTTTGAAAATTTGTAATGACATGCATCTAACACTGTAGCATCATAGAGAATAGTTTCACTACCCTATTTCATCCATCTTTTGTGCTCCACCTTTCATCCCTTTCATCTCTCTCCTGGAAGTCCAGGGCAGCCACTGATCTTCTTACTATCTCCACAGTTTAGACTTTTCCAGAAAGTCATACAGTTGGAGTCATACAGCAGCCTTCTCAGATTGGACTCTTTCACTTTGCAATATATATTTAAGTTTCCTGTATTATTCTTGTGGTTTCCTGGCTCACTTTTTTCTTTTAAACAAAAAAGGATTTTATTATTTCTCATAAAAGGAAATCTGGCTCCATGATGTCACCAAGGAATTGAGTTCTTTCCATCTGTCTGTGTCATCCTCTGTGAGATGGCATTGTCCTGGGCTGGCTCTACTCACCACTGAGCAATGATTGCAGCAGTTCCAAGTATCATGTTTCCATATGATCCTATATAGGAAAATAAGTGGGACCACATCTTTCTTGCTTTATAAAAAAATATTTTTTTCTTTTTGTTGTTGTAAATATGCATAATATAAAATTTACCATTTTTACCAGTACATAAAATTTTAATCATTTTAAGTGTACAATTTAATGGCCGTTAGTTTATTCGTGTTGCTGTGCAACTATCACCACTACTCATTTCTAGAATATTTTTTATTATCCCAACCTGAAATTCTCTAGCAATTAAACAATAAATCCTCCCTCACTGTAACCCCACAGTAACCTTTATTCTACTTTTGTCTTTATGAATTTGTATACTCTGGGAAGATCATAGAAGTGGAATAATGCAATATTTGTCATTTTGTATCTAGTTTATTCCATGTAACATAATGTTTTCAGAGTACATCCATGTTGTAGTATATATGTGAATTTCATGGTTTTTAAAAAATTTCAATAGTTTTTGGAGAACAAGTGGTTTTCAGTACATGGATATGTTTTCATTACATGGTGATTGAAATTTTGGTGCACCTGTCACCTAAGCAGTGTACATAGAACCTCGTGTGTAGTCTTTTATCCCTCACCCTCCTCTTACCCTTTCCCCTTAGTCCCCAAAGTCCATTATATCATTCTAATGCCTTCGCATCCTCATGGCTTAGCTCCCACTTATATGTGAGAACATATGATAGTTGGTATTCCATTCCTGAGTTACTTCACTTAGAATATTGGTCTCCAACTCCATCCAAGTTGCTGCAAATGCCATTATTTTATTATTTTTATGGCTGAATATATACACTGCATTTTCTTTATCTTCTCATTGATTGATGGACATTTAGGTTGGTTCCATATTTTTGTAGTTGAGAATTGTGCTGATATAAAAATGTGTGTGCAAGTGTCTTTCTCATATAATGACTTATTTTCCTCACGTAGATACCTAGTAGTGGAATTGCTGGATCAAATGGGAGATCTACTTTTAATGCTTTAAAGAAAGGACTCCATACTGTTTTCTATAGTGATTGTACAAGTTAGCATTTCTACCAGCAGTGTAAAAGTGTTTCCTTTCCTCACATCCAGGCCAACATCTATTATTTTTTGATTTTTAAAATTATGGCTATTCTTGCAGGAGTAAGGTAGTATCTCATTGCAGTTTTAATTTGCATTTCCCTGATGACTAGTAATGTGGGGCATTTTTAATATTTTTTTTGCCATTTGTGTATCTTCTTTTGAGAATTGTCTATTCAATCCCCACTTTGCCCACTTTTTGATGGGATTATTTGGAGTATTTTCTTGCTTATTTGTTTGAGCTCCTTGTAGGTTCTGGATATCAGTCTTTTGTCAGATGCATAGTTTTCAAATGTATTCTCCCACACAGTCTGTGGGTTGTCTGTTTACTTCGCTGATCATTTATTTTGCTGTGCAGAAGCTTTTTGGTTTAATTAGGTCCCATTTATTTATTTATTTATTTTTGCATTTGCATTTGCTTCTGGCTTCTTGGTCATGAACCCTTTGCCTGAGCGAATATCTAGAAGAGTTTTCCAGATGTTATCTTCTAGAATTTTTATGGTTTCAGGTCTGAGATTTAAGTCTTTTATCCATCTTGAGTTGATTTTTGTATAAGGTGAGAGATGAGGATCAGTTTCATTCTACTACATGTAGCTTGCCAATTATCCCAGCAGCAATTGTTGAATAGGGTGTCCTTCCCCACTTTATGTTTTTGTTTGTTTTGTCAAAGATCAGTTGATTGTAAGTATTTGACTTTATTTCTGGGTTCTCTATTTTATTTGGTCTACCTGCCTATTTTTATACCAGTACTATGCTGTCTTGTTAACTATAGCCTTGTAGTAGTTTGAAGTCATGTAATGTGATGATTCCAGATTTGTTCTTTCGGCTTAGCATTGCTTTGGCTATACGGGCTCTTTTTTTGGTTGCATGTGATTCTGAAGATTTTTTTTCTAGTTCTGTTAAAAATCATAATGTTATTTTGATAAGAATTGCTGTGAATCTGTAGATAGATTTGGGCATTATTTAACATTATTGATTATACCCATCCATGAGCATGCGGTGTGTTTCCATTTGTTTATGTCATTGATGATTTATTTCAGCAGTGCTTTGCAGTTTTCCTTGTAGAGATCTTTCACTTCATTGGTTAGATAAATTTCAAAGTTTTGTTTTGTTTTGTTTTTGCAGCTGTTGTAAAAGGGATTGAGTTCTTGATTTGATTTTCAGCTTGGTCTCTGTTGTTGTATAGCAGTGCTACTGATTTCTTTACATTGGTTTTGTATCCCAAAACCTTACTGAATTCATTTATCAGATCTAGGAGCTCTTTGAGTGAGTCTTTAGGGCCTTCTAGGTATACAATCATATAATCGTTGAGCAGTCACAGCTTGACTTCCTCATTAATGATTTGGATGCCTTGATTTCTTGCTTTTATCTGATGTTCTGACTAGGACTTCCAGTAGTATGTTCAATAGAAGTGGGGAAAATGCACATCCTTGTTTTGGTTCCAGTTCTAAGGGGGAATGCTTTCAACTTTTCCCCATTCATTAAAATGTTGGCTGTGGGTTTGTCATAGATGGCTTTTATTACCTTAACATACGTCCCTTCTATGCCAATTTTGCTGAGAGTTTTAATCATAAATGGATGCTAAATTTTGTCAAATGCTTTTTGTGTATCTATTGAAATGATCATATAATTTTTGTTTTTCATTCTCTTTATGTGATGTATCACATCTATTGACTTGTGTATGTTAAACCATCCCTGCATTCCTGCTATGAAATCCAGTTGATCATGGTGTATTATCTTTTTGATATGCTTTTGGATTTGGTTAGCCAGTATTTTGTTGAGGAGTTTTGCATCTATATTCATCAGGTATATTAGTATGTAGTTTTCTTTTTTTGTTGTGTCTTTTTCTGCTTTTGGTATTAAGGAGATACTGCCTTCATAGAATGATTTAGAGAGGATTTCTTCTTTATCTTTTGGAGTAGTTTAAGTAAGATTGGTAACAATTCTTTTTTGAATGTCTTATAGAATTCAGCTGTGAATCCTTCTGGCCCTGGACATTATTTCGTTGGCAGTTTTTTAACAATTATAGTTTCAGTCTCATTACTTGTTTTTTGTTAGTTCAGAGTTTCTGTTTCTTCCTGATTTAATCTAGGAGGGTTGTATATTTCAGGAATTTATTCATCTCCTGTAGATTTTCTAGTTTTTGGATGTAAAGCTGTTCCTAGTAGCCTTGAATGATTTTTTTCTTTATTTCTGTGTTATCAGTTGTAATATTGTAATATATCTTGTTTCATTTCTAATTGAGCTTATTTGCTTCTTCTCTCTTCTTTTCTTGGTAAATCTTGCTAAAGGTCTATCAATTTTGTTTATCTTTTCAAAGAATCAGCTTTTTGTTTCATTTATCTTTGTTGCTGTTTTTGCTATTTGTTTGTTTGCTTCCATTGCATTTAGTTTTGCTTTGATATTTGTTATTTCTTTCCCTATGCTGGGTTTGGTTTTGATTTGTTCTTGTTTCTCTAGTTCCTTCAGGTGTGATCTTAGAATGTCAATTTGTGATTTCGCAGATGTTTTGATGTTAGGCATTTATTGCTATCAGTTTTCCTCTTAGCACTTCTTTCATTGTATCCAAGAGGTTTTGTTAAGTTATGTCACTATTATCGTTCAGTTCAAAGAATTTTTAAATGTCCATCTTGATTTTGTTGTTGATCCAATGATCTTTCAGGAACAGGTTATTGAATCTCTATGTGTTTGCCTGGTGTTGAATGTTACTTTTGGAGTTGATTTCCAATTTCATTTCACTGTGGTCTGAGAGTAGTTGATATAATTTTAATTTTCTTAAATTTTTTGAGACTTGTTTGTGAGCTGTCATATGCTCTATCTTTAAGAATGTTCCATGTGCTGATGAAAATAATGTATATTCTGCAGTTGTCGGGTAGAATGTTCTGTAAATATCTATTAAGCCCCTTTGCTGTAGGATGTAGTCTAATTCCATTGTTTCTTTGTTGTCTTTCTGTCTTGATGACTTGTCTAGTGCTGCCACTGGAGTATTGAAGTCCCCCACTATTACTGTGTTGCTGTGTATTTCAATTTGTAGGTCTAGTAGTACTTGTTTTATAAGTTTTGGAGCTACTGTATTAGATTCAAATATATTTAGGTTTGTGATAATATCCTGTGGAACTAATCCTTTTATCATTATATAATAATCCTCTTTGTCTTTTTTAAAAAACTTATTGCTTTAAAATATATTTTGTCTGATATAAGAATAGCTACTCCTGCTCAGTTTTGGTTTACATTTGTGTGGAATTTTTTTTCCACCCCTTTACCTTAAGTTTATGTGAGCCTTTAAGTGTTAGGTGAGTTTTGTGAAGATGGCAGTTACTTGGTTGGTGAATTAATAGCCATTCTGTCATTTTGTATCTTTTAAGTGGAGCACTTAGGCCATTTACATTTAATGCTAGTATTGAGATGTGAAGTACTGTTATATTCATCATGTTAGTTGTTGCCGAAATACGTTGAATTTTTTTTTTTTTGTTTTTTTTTTTTTTTTGTTTTGTTGAGACGGAGTCTCGCTCTGTCACCCAGGCTGGAGTACAGTGGCCGGATCTCGGCTCACTGCAAGCTCCGCCTCCCGGGTTCACGCCATTCTCCTGCCTCAGCCTCCCGAGTAGCTGGGACTACAGACGCTCGCCACCTCGCCCGGCTATTTTTTTGTATTTTTTACTAGAGACGGGGTTTCACCGGGTTAGCCAGGATGGTCTTGATCTCCTGACCTCGTGATCCGCCCGTCTCGGTCTCCCAAAGTGCTGGGATTACAGGCTTGAGCCACCGCGCCCGGCCAATACCTTGAATTTTTTTGTAGTACATTGTTGTTTAATAAACCCTTTGAGATTTATGCTTTAAGGAGGTTCTATTTTGGTGTATTTTGAAGTTTTGCCTCATGATTTAGAACTCTTTTTAACATACTTGTAGTGCTGGCTGGCATCGAAGTGGCAAATTCTCTTAGTGTTTGTTTGTGTGAAAAAGACTGAATCTTTCCTTCATTTAAGAAGCTTAGTTTCACTGCATACAAAATTCTTGGCTGACAGGTGTTTTGATTTAGGGCTAAAGATAGGACTCCAATCCATTCTGGTTGGTAAGGTTTCTGCTGAAGAATCTGCTGTTAATTTGATAGGTTTTCTTTTATAGGTTAGTGGATGCTTGTGTCTCACTACTCCTAAGATTCTTTTTTTCATCTTGACTTTAGCTAACCTGATTACTATGTGCCTAAGTGAAGATATTTTTGCAATGAATTTTCCGGTTGTTCATTGAGCTTCTTGTTATTTGGATGTCTAGATCTCTACCAAGGCCAGGGAAGTTTTCCTCAAGTAGTTCCTCAAATAGGTTTTCCAAACTTTTATGTTTCTCTTCTTATTCAGGAACATCATATTCCTAGGTTTGGCTGCTTAACATAACCCCAAATTTCTTGAACACTTTGTTCAATTTTTTGGTTATTTTTCTTTGTCTTTGTCTAATTGGTTAATTCAAAAGCCTTGTCTTCAAGATCCGAAATTCTTTCTAATTGTTCTAGTCTATTATTGAAACTTTCCACTGCATTTTTTTATTTCTCTAAGTGTGTCTTTCATTTCTAGAAGTTGTGATTGTTCTTTTCTCTAAGATAGCTGTCTCTCTGGAGAATTTTTCATCCATAGCATGTATTGTTTTTTAATTTCTTTCAGTTGGTTTTCACTTTCTCTGGTATCTCCTTGAGCATCTTAATAATCAACCTTCTGAATTCTTTATCTCACAATTCAGAGATTTCTTCTTATTTTTTTCTTGGTTGGGATCCATTGCTGGGGAGGTAGGGTGATGTTTTGGGTGTGTTATCAAGTCTTGTTTTTTTCATATTACCAGATTTACTTTTCTGGTTTTTTTTTTTGTTTGTTTGTTTATTTTTTTCATTTGGATAGACTAGAACAAGTAGAAGAAAAAACTTCAGATCTCAAAGACAAGGCTTCAGCTATTTTTCTTATATATTTAGAAGTGAAATTGCTGGATCACATGGAAATATCATGTTTGACTTTTTGAGGAGCCACCACGATGTTTGCAACAGCTGCTGCACCATTTTGCATTTCTAACAGTAATGTACAAGGATTGCAATTTCTCCACAACCTTGCCTTGTAATTTTCTTTATGTGTGTATGTTTTGTGCACAAGTGTGTTTATAATAGCTGTCCAAATGAGTGTGAAGAGGCATATCATTTTTAATTTGATTTGCATTTCCTTAATGATTAGTGCCTCTCGGTTACCTTTACATGTGCTTATTAGACATTTGCATTATCATCTTTGGATAAATGTCCATTCAAGTCTTTAGACCATTTTTTAATTGTTTATTTCACAATATTGCTAAATGAAGGAATTATTTATATATTTTGCATATTAAGACCTTATCAGATATATGATTTGCAAGTAACTTCTTCCATTTTGTGGGTTGCCTTTCCAGTTTTTGGATAGTATCCTTTAGTGTACATGAAATAGAATTTATTATATGCCTCCTTTTTGTTTTCTATACTCCCGGTGTTGTATTTAAATTATTGTTAAATACTAATTCATGAGCTTTACCTTGCAATTTTTTAAGAGTTTTTGTTTTGTTTAAAATTTTTAATTTTTAATTTTTGTGGCTACATAGTATATATATTTCTGGGTAAGAGTTTTTTAAAATAGTTTTTGTAGTTTTAGCTCTTTTGTTTAGTTATTTTATCCATTTTGATCCTTTCTGTATATGATATAGGATAAGTTTCCAGCTTCATTCTTGTACATATGAATATTTAGTTTTCTCAGTATCATTTGTTGAAAAGACTATCTTAATCTCCAATGAGTGGTTTTGGTACATTTGTCAAAGCCATTTGACCATATACATGAGTTTTATTTCTAGGCTCTCTTGTATTCCATTGCTCTATGTGTCTGTCTTTATGGCAGCATTACACTTTTTTATTAATAAATATTTTAGTAAGTTATGATATCAGGTTGTGTAAATTCTCTAACATTGCACTGCTTTTCAAAACTGTTTTGACTATTTCTTGAAATTCCACATGAATTTTTAGGATGGAGTATTGTTATTTCTGCAAAAAAATTCTAGTTGGGTTTTTGAGAGGTTATTTCATCAAATTTGTAGATTGTTTTGTGTCGCTTTGACATCTGAATAATATTAAGACTTCTAATCTATGAACAAGAGGAATCTTTCCATTTATTAATGTTCTCTTTCATTTCATTCAGCAATGTCTTATAGTTTTTAGTATAAAAATACAATGTCTTCTAGGTTAAGTTTATCCCTTAATATTCTCTTTTTTCTTTTTTTTAGATGGAGATTTGCTGTTGTCACCCAGGCTGGAGTGCAATGGCAAGATCTCGACTTACTGTAATCTCTGTTTCCCTGGTTCAAGTTATTCTCCTGCCTCAGCCCCCCGAGTAGCTGGGATTACAGGTGCCCACCACCATGCCTGGCTAATTTTTGTTTTCTTAGTAGAGATGGAATTTCATCATGTTGGCTAAGCTGTTCTCAAACTCCTGATCTCAGGTGATTTACCCACCTTGGCCTCCCAAAGTGCTGGGATTACAGGTGTGAGTCACCACACCCAGCCAATATTTTATTTTTTCATTCTATTTTAAATAAAATAGTTTTCTTAATTCCATTTTAAGACTGTTCATTGTTAGCGTATAGAAACACAACTAAATTGAATGTATTTATTTTGTATCTTGAAACTTTATGGAGTATGTTTACTAGTTCTACTAGTATTTTTTTCCCCAGGGAGGTTGAATCTTGAGGACATAAGATCATGTCCTTTGTAAACAGAAATAACTTTAATTCTTTGTTTACAATATGTATTTGATTACTTTTTTTGTCTAATGTTGTAGCTAGAACTTCCAATACTGTGTTGAATAAAATAAGTGAAAGTGGCATTCTTGCCACACTTCTCAACTGAGAGGAAATATTTTCAGTCTTTCACCTTTAGTTTGGTGGTAACTGCAAACTTTTCATGTGTGGCCTCTATTATTTTGAGGTAATTTCTATCTGCTGCTTCTTGGTTGTATGTTTTTATCATAAAAGTATGTTGTATTTTTTCAAATGCTTGTTCTTCAACAATTGAGAATTATTTGTACTTCTTTTACTTAATTCTGTTACTGAGGTATGTTATAGTTACTGATTTTTATATGTTAAGCCATCCTTGCATTCCAGGAATAAATGTTACACCACTTTCAAATGGTGTGTGATCCGTTAATATCCTGCTAAATTTGGGTTGCTAGTATTTTATTGAGGTAAGTTTTGCATCAATGTTCATAAGAAATACTGGTTTGTAGTCATATATAAATTTATATTTATATTTACATGTATGGAAATATTTATATATACATATATAGAGAGAGAGTGATAGAGAAATAATTAGTCTGAGTATCAGGATAATTAATGCTGAACTAACAGGATGAATTAGGAAACATTATCTTCTTTGCATTTTTCAGTAGGTTTGATTATTGGTTTAATTTCTTTTTAAATATTTAATAAAAATCATTAATGAAGCCATCTGGCTAGGGCTTTTCTTTGTTGGGAAGTTGTAGATGGCTAATTAATTCTCTTACTAGTTGTAAGTCTATTCAGACTTTTCTATTTCTTTGTGGTTCACTCTTGAAGGACAGTATGTTTCTAGAAATGTGTCCATTTCATCTAGCTAATTCGATCAGTTTGTGTGCAGTTTTTCATTGGTCTCTCTTACACTCCTTTTCATCTAAGTTAAATAGTATTGTCCCTACTCTATGATTTTAGACATTTGAATATTCTTTCTCTCTCTGTCTTTTTCTAGTCAGACTAAATAATAATTTTCAATTTTGATCTTCTTTGAGAAACCCACTTTTTGGTTTGTCATTTTTCTCTACTTTTTAATTTTTTATTTAATTATCTTCACGCTATTCTTTATCCTTAGACTTGGGTTAATTTATTGTTTATCTAGTTCCTTAAGGTGAAAATTTAAGTTATTTATTTGAAGTATTTCTTTTTAAAGTTAACATCTATAGCTGTAAATTTCCTTTTTTGCACTGCTTTCTCTACATCCCACAATTTTTTGGTATGTTTTGTTTTTGTTTTCATTTTCCACAATATATTTTCCAATTTTTTAATGATTTTTTCTTTGACCCATTGGTTGCTTGAGTGTGTGATTAATTTCTACACATTCGTGGATTTTTTCATTTTCCTTCTATTGATTTTTGTTCTTACTACATTATGATTGCAAAATATACTTTGTATGGTTTTAATCTTTTATTTTTTATGAACTAATATACGAACTATCTTCTAGAATATTCCATTAACTTGAGAAAAATGTGCATATTGCTATTGTTAGACGGAGTGTTCTACTTACATCTCTTGGTTCTAATTGGTCTACAGTGTTTCTCATGTCATTTATTTGCTTGTTGATTGTCTCTCTTTTCTATCCATTATTTAAAGTGAGATATTGAAATCTAGAAGTATTATTGGAGAGTTGTTAATTTGTCCCTTTCATTCTGGCAACATTTGAATCATGTATTTTGGAGCTCTGGTATTTGCCATATTTGTGTTTATAATTGCATCTACTTAGAGAATTGGCTGGTGGGCCAGAGCTTCTGTTTGTTTTATAATAAAACTAAGCAACTTCAGTCTCTGAAGTAATCAACCCAGTAACCAGAAGTGAAACAGAGCATTTCTTCTTAATTCATATTTTGTAGCCCCAGCTCTTCACTAATATGCTGTCAGTCTGTTTTCTGTTGCTATAACAGAATACAATATATGGATAATTTATAGAGAAAATAATTACTTCTTATAGCTATGGGGGTTGACATGTCTAAGGCTGAGGAGCTGCATTTGGTGAGAGACTTCTTGCTTAGGGAGACTATCTGCAGAGACCTGGGGCAGTGCAGGGCAACACATGGTGAGTGGACAGAGGTACTGACATACTAGCTCAGGATTCTCTTTCTCTTCTCATAGGGCTATCCGTCCCACTCCCATGACAACCTATTAATCCACTAGCCCATTAACCTGTTAATCCATTAATGCATGAATGAACTAACCCACTCATGAAGGCAAAGCCCTCATTACCCGGTCACCTCGAATACCTCATCTCTCCACACTCCCACATTGGGTATTGTTTCAACATGAGTTTTGGAGGGGACAAATATTCAAACCACAGAAATGAGAATTCTTTCTTATCACAGTTTCATTACCAACCTATCATGTCCTCCGAAATCTCTGCTTCTGTTCAAGTTATACCTCTGAATCTCACACAGATGTGTTTTTTGTTTGTTTGTTTGCTTTTTATTTGTTTGTTTGTTTGTGACAGAGTATCGCTCTGTCGCCCAGGCTAGAGTGCAGTGGCACGATCTTGGCTCACTGCAACCTCAGCCTCCCAGGTTCAAGCAATTTTCCTGCCTCAGTATCCCAAGTAGCTGGAACTATAGGTGCACGCCTCCATGCCCGGCTAATTTTTTATATTTTTGTAGAGACGGGGTTTCACTGTGTTGCCCAGGCTGGTCTCGAACTACTGAGCTCAAACAATTCCCCTGCCTCGGCATCACAAAGTGCTGGGATTACAGGCATGAGCCACCGCGACCAGCTCACACAGATATTTTCACAATATATTTGAAGGTATTTTTGATTCTTTTGCTGAAAGTGCATCAGTCCACTTCTACTTCAATGTAATATTTTTGTTAAGAATTTATTATTAAACAAATCATTTTGAAATGCATTAAAAATACCTGTGAGACAAGGGGACACAGATATTTGAACTATGGGGAAGAAATAGCAAATACTAAGTGAATTAGTTTTATTATATTAGGACACTATATTCCACATCATCTTTTTTTCAGCAATAGTCACTTCTCAAGTAGCAATGCCTTTGGACAGCTGGGTAGATTTCACAGTAATTAGCTTAACATTTAAAAACAGGTAGTGTCTTGTTTGTAACACTTAGAGCTTGGATTAAATTCAGATTCCCTTTTACTAGAGAGATGTATGCAGCTATTCGCTTAAACAGATGCATGTGCCTGAACAGCTGCTGATTTCAAAGTTATTTCCTGCACTTATTTATAAACATTCTGAACACATTCTCCAGTGCTACCACAGCATTGCTATAAAACTAAAAATAAAAAGGGAGAAAATCTTCCAGATGCTGCTGACTCTTTAAGTAGATCTGCTGTAGAAAATGGGCACATAATTTCAATACTGTGCACATAGTTTTTATTGGATCTTGTGAAGCATAGTTTCCATCAGAGGATTAATTGGAATTAAACAGTTTAAAAAAAATCTGCCATGAGCATTGCCACACATCAAAATGTAAGTTCTTATTGTTTGTTTCTTTTAAGAAACAGAAAACCAGTTAGTAATTTAAGGATACAAATAAGTCGGTTTCCCCAGGTTACATTTTGTCTTTGTGCAGTATTTCTATTTCAAATGCAAGTGTTCATGAAACTCATATTTTCAAAGCTAAACCGTTATGCTATGTGTTAGTTCCCAGAAATATCCTAATTGATCATCCATAAAGAACCAACTTAGCACAATCTAAACCTTTGTACTCTACTTAAATAACTATATAATAAACAAATTTTTATATTTAAGTAGATTACCAAGAAATTGCAACAAAAATATAACTAGCAAATGTTTAATTTTTGCTCTTATAAGCACAGCCATATAAAGCATATGACAAAGAACATTTTTCTTTCACATATTATAGAATGATGTATGACTACATATCTTCATTCCAAAAGGCAAACCAACCTATAAAACATTCAAAAATTTAAACTCAGAAATGATCTAAAAATAAGTTTTTACACACACACACACACAGGCAAGTTTTAAAACCTACAAAATGTATACACTGCATTTTGGCAGAAAATTATGCCGTGTATTTTCTTCAATCAAAATAAAAGGGGAAGTTGATTATTCAAGTCTTTGAAAAAAAAAGTGGGACTTCTCGCAAAAGGCAAATCTTGTCTTTGTGTTAAATTACAAAAAATCTACGACTTAGTAAATGACTTTTAACGTTGTCTATATGAAAAACACATTTTATTTACACAAACATTTCTAGTAGTGATTCTAAATAAGCTAAAAGTAATATGTAAAATTCAATCAATTGTTAAGATAAAAAGAATTATGACAAAATATTATGTTGTAAGTAGTGATTATCTCTGGGAGTTTTTCCTTTTATGAGATATTATTAATTATATCATTAACATGTTTACTAAAAAAGCAAGAATACTTTGCATGAAGTCTAATAAAATCCATGTAGCTCACAAGGAACCAGTTATTCTTTTCTATAAATAACTCTCTTATAAAATGATTTACTGTATTATTTTTCATTCTTAAATTTTGTTAAAATTCCATTGAGATATTTAATATGTAACTCACCTTTGAGATTCTGTATCTAATAAATTAGTAAATTTTTCATTTTATGGGCTTCACTCACCTCTTTTATTTCTCTAAAATCTTTTTTCAGTTTTTAAAGTTATAGTTTTTTAAAAGTCCCCGAGTTTTACATATAGTGAACCTCAATTTGTATCAAGCACTGTTTCTGCCAGAAACTGCTAAAAGCTTTATGTACTTACATCATTTAATTCACAAAAAAATTCTATTAATCTTACGAAAAATGAAGCATATAAGGATTTAGTGACTTTTCTCAGTTACGTAGCTCAATTATATTAGAGAACTACAACATAAAACCAAATCTATTTGTTTCAGAAGCTTACATTCTTAACCACTACAATAAATTGCCATAAAATATTTAACAGTTTGCCCTACAGTGAATACTAAGTATATGAGCAAATTTTTCTGCCATAATAAAATGTGGAAAAATTGAGAAAAGCTTGAAAAGCGAATAAATTATGCACTTTCTTTTTTTTCTTTTTTTTTTTTTTTGAGACGGAGTCTTGCTCTCTTGCCCAGGCTGGAGTGCAGTGGCGCGATCTCGGCTCACTGAAAATTCTGCCTCCTGGGTTCAGGCCATTCTCCTGCCTCAGCCTCCTCAGTTGCTGGGACTGCAGGCACCTACCACCACGCCCGGCTAATTTTTTGTATTTTTAGTAGAGACAGGGGTTTCACCATGTTAGCCAGGGTGGTCTCGATCTAATGACCTCATGATCCACCCACCTCAGCCTCCCAAAGTGCTGGGATTTCAGGAGTGAGCCACCATGCCCATCTGCACTTTCTTAATAAAGACACTTATTAGAGTGTTTTTAGTAAAAATTTTCAATTAATAAAGCAAGACTGTTCAGTGGCCTGATTTATGTCTTTTACTAGATTAATGATTCATGTTATTGATGATTTCTGGACTTTTCTTTACAGTAAGCAAATTCCTTCATAAGGACAAAATATCTAAGGCAAATTTTAAAGCAAAACAGTCTTCCTTCTCTGGATTCCAGAAAAATACAAGAAGCAGACACGATTGCTCTTGGAAGAAACTACTACATTATTTCTATCTGTAAGGTACTAAATAGCAAGGATGTGACTAAGTTGTCTATGCATTCCCAGGACATTCTCAATGTCGTATGCAAAGTGGCTGATCAATGTGTGCTTGTTGCATTCATCTATGAATTCAGTAGTCTGAACAGGTGTTTCACTATGATAAAATTAGCCATTTTATTATGGCAGAGATTTCTAGATATTTACCAAATCCCAATTCCTTTCCTCCTATTGGCACAGCTAGAGTGCATATTACCAGAATTATTACAGCATGGCTGTGGCCATGTTTCCACTAAGAGGAACATACAACAGTTCTATGAAATTTGTATATGACTCTCTTAAACAATAGTTTTATATGTCTCTCAATCTCACTTTCTCACTGTATTTTTGTTTCTAATAATAAAAACTGATATTAATATACTATCAATAATTTCTCTTCACACATACAGAATTTTTAAATATTTATTTGCTGTGTCTTACTTTGTCCAAATGAGTTCTAGATAAACCAATTTAAGTCATATGAGCAAACATTCAAGGTTCCTTGGGTTTCTGTATTTCACAGTTTTATCTATACAGGAAATGCAAAATATATGCAAATGATTAGAGAAACAATCCTGCCATGCAGATTGTGAATAAACACAATGAACTACTGGCTCACAGACAGTATATAAAATGGGACAAAATGATGGCTTTTGGATTAGTCTTTTTGAATAAATTTAATTGTGCAGATGTAACATACACAACATGAAGTCATGTGAAACATTAGTAAAATGGTTACTATAGTGAAGGAAATTGACATATTCATAATCTCACACATTTACTCTTCCTTGTTTTTCTGGCAAGAGCCACTAAAATCTACTCATACTACAGTAATGCAGTAGAGTACAGTTTTATACATCCAAATACAGTTTTATACCACATACAGTACAGTTTTATCATCCATAGTTTTCATATACTTTTTTAGAATTGTTCATCCTCCATATCTGCCACATTGAATCTATCCTCTGACCTACATCTCCCAATTTCCCCCCAACCCCTGCCACTTGTAATTACTTTTATTCTCTTTCTCTATATATTTGACCTTTTGAGATTCCACCTATATGTAAGATTGCAATATTTTTCTTTCTGTGTCAGGCTTATATTTCACTTAGTATAATGTCCTCCAGGTTCATCCGTATTGTGGAAAATGGCAGGATCTCCTTCTTTTAAGGCTGAATAATATTCTATTCCATATACATTAGATGGAATAAGTATTCATGTTACAGTTTCTTTATTCATTCATCCTTCAGTGACCACTTAGGTTGTTTTCATATCCCAGCTATTGTGGGTAGTCAAGATATAGAAACCACCTAAGTGGTCATTGATGGATGAACGAATACAGATGATGGTAGTGGGAATGACATAGATGTCTCTTATTATTTTGAATTATATTCCTTCAATGCCTAATTATTTGAAGGTTTTAACATAAAGCAATGTTGAATTTTACCAAAAGCCTTTGCTGCATCTATTGAGATAATCATGTGGTTTTGTTTGTAGTTCTGTTTACGTGATGAACCACATTTATTGATTTGCATATGTTGAACCAATTTTGCATCCCAGAGTTAAAGCTTACTTGCTTGTGGTGGATTTCACTGCAACTTCTGCCCCCAGGGTTCTAGCAATTCTCCTCCCTCAGCCTCCCAAGTAGCTGGGATTACAGGTGCCCACCACCACACTCGGCTAATTCTTTTGTATTTGTAGTAGAGACAGGGTTTTGCCATGTTGGCCAAGATGGTCTCGAACTCATGACCTCAGGTGATCCCCCTGCCTCAGACTCACAGAGTGCTGGGATTACAGGCGTAAGCCACCATGCCCGACCAATGGATTAGCTTTTTGATGTCCTGTCATGAGCATGAGAGTGCATCTATCTTCATGAGGTGGTGATTTCATTTCCTTTGGGTATACATCCAGAGGAGGGATTGCTGGTCATATGGCAGTTCTATTTTTAATTTATTTAGAAATTTTCATACTGTTTTCCATAATGGTTTCACTAATCTACATTTTCATGAAGTGTACAAAGGTTCACTTTTCTCGACACCCTTACCAGCATTTCTCATCTTTAAATTTTTTTCTTAAATGGATGTTCCTTTTATATTCATTAAACTGTGCAATTATAATTAATCAATTTTTTACATGTATCTAACTTTTCAGAATGACATGTAAATTTAGTTAGAACATAAAATATGGATGATGGAAAAATGCAAAAATATCTTGAGAAACTAAAATGTAAGGATTTCATGGCATTGCACATTTGCCTATTTTTCCCTTATAATTTAGTTTACAGCTAGCTGTATATATTCTGGTCATCATCAAATATGTAGTTTGCAAAGATTTTTCTCCCAGTTTGTGGAGTGGCTTTTCAGTCTATCAACACTGTGTTTGATTAACAGGCTATTTTATTATAATGATACTATATGTATTATTTTTTTAACTTTTAGGTTTGGGGTACATGTACAGGTTTGTTATACAGGTAAATTACATGTCATGAGGGTTTGGTGTACAGATTATTTCATCATCCAAGTAAAAAGCATAGTATGTGATAGGTAATTTTTTGATCCTCACCCTCCTCCCACCCTCCAGCCTCAAGAAGGCCCCAGTGTCTGTTGTTCTCTTCTTTGTGTCCATGTGTACTCAATAATTAGCTCCTAATTAAGTGAGAAGATGTGGTATTTGGTTTGCTGCTCTTGTGTTATTTTACTTAGGATAATGATCTCCAGCTTCATGTTGCTGGAAAGGACTTGATCTCGTTCTTTGTTTCTGGCTGTATAGTATTGCATGGCATATATATACCATATTTTCTTTATCCAGACTACCATGAGTGGGCATTTAGGGTAAATTCATGTCTTTGCTATTATGAACAGTGTTGCTTGCAATAAATGTATATGTGCATGTGTCATTATGGTAGAAGATTTATATTCCTTTGGGTATATAAACAATGATGGGTTTGCTGCATTGTATGCTAATTCTGTTTTAGGTTCTTTGAGAAATCGCCAAACTGTGTTCCACAATGGTTGAACTAATTTACATTCTGATAATCAGTGTATAAGTGTTCCTTTTTCTCCACAACTTTGCCAGTATCTGTTATTTTTTGACATTTTAATAATAGCCATTCTGACTGGTATCTCATTGTGGTTTTGACTGGCATTTTTTTAAATGATCAGTGGTGCTAAGCATTTTTTCATATGTCTGTTGGCCACGTGTATGTCTTCTTTTTAAATGTGTCTGTTCATGTCCTAAGCTAGTCTTTAATGGGGTTGTTTGTTTTTTTGCTTGTTGATTTGTTTATGTCTCTTACAGTTTCTAGATATTAGACCTTTATTGGATACATAGTTTTCAAATATTTTCTTCCTTTTAGAGGTGGCCTGTTTACACTGTTGATAGTTTCTTTTGCTGTGAAGAAGCTCTTTAGTTTAAGTAGGTCCCATTTGTAAATTTTTGTTTCTGTTGCAATTGCTTTTGATGTATTCATCATGGAATCTTTGCCGGGGCCTATATCCACAATGGTAATTCCTAGGTATCATAAAGCTTTCTATCATGTTAGGTTTTGAAGTCTTCAGTTCATCTTGAGTTGATTTTGTATATGGTGTAAGGAAAGAGTCTGGTTTCAATTTTCTGCGTATGGATACCCAGTTATTTCTGCTTCATTTATTGAACAGGGAGTCCCTTCTCCATTGCTTGTTTTTGTTTACTTTGTCAAAGATCAGATGGTTGTACTTGTGCAGCATTGTTTCTGGGCTTTCTGTTCTGTTTCTTCGGTTTATGTGTCTATTTTTTAATCAGTACTATGCTGTTTTGGTTATTGTAGTCTTATAGTTTAAAGTTGGGTAACATGATACCTCTAGCTTTGTTCTTTTTGCTTAGGATTGCCTTGGCTATTTGGGCTCTTCTTTTGATTCCATATGAATTTTAATAGAGGTTTTCCTAATTCTGTGAAGACTATCATTGGTAGTTTGATAGGAATAGCATTAAATCTGTAAATTGCTTTGGGCAATCTGGCCATTTTAACAATATTGATTCTTCCTATCCATGAGCATGAAACATTTTTCTATTTGTCTGTATCACATTTGATTTCTTTGAGCAGTATTTTGTAATTCTTATCATAGAAATCTTTCACCTCCCTTGTTAGCTGCATTTCTAGGTATTTTATTCTATTTGTGGCTATTGCTAATAGAATTATCTTCATTTGGCTCTCTGTTTGGATGTTGTTGATGTACAGAAATGCTACTGATATCTGTACATTGATTTTGTATACTGAAACTTTGCCGAAGTTATTTTATCAGATATATCAGCTTTGGGGCAGAAACCATGGGGTTTTCTAGGGATAGAATCACATTGAAACAGAGGTAGTTTGAATCCCTCTCTATTTGGATGCCTTTTATTTCTTTGTCTTGTCTGATTGTTCTCACTAGGACTTCTGGTACCATGCTGAATATGAGTGGTGAGAGGGGGCATTCATATCTTCTTCTAGTTCTCATAGGAAACGCTTCCGGCTTTTACCCATTCAGTATGATGTTGGTAGTTGGAATGATATAGATGCCTCTTATTATTTTGAAGTATGTTCCTTCAGTGCCTAATTATTTGATGGTTTTAACATAAAGGGATATTGAATTTTACCAAAAGTCTTTGTTGCATCTATTGAGATAATCATGTGGTTTTGTTTGTAGTTCTATTTATGTGAAGAGCCACATTTATTGATTTGCATATGTTGAACCAACCTTGCATCCCAGAATTAAAGCCTACTTGATCATGGTGGATTAGCTTTTTGACCTGCTGCTAGGTTCGATTTGCTAGTATTTTGTTGAGATTTTTGCATCTGTGTTCATCAGGATATTGGCCTGAAGTTGCCTTTTTTTATTGTTGTGTCTCTGCCAAATTTTGGTAGGTATCAGAATGATACCAGCCTCATAGAATGAGTTAGGGAGGAGTCCCTCTTCCTCAAATTTTTGGAATAGTTTCAGTAGGAATAGCCCTGCTCTTCTTTGTATATCTAGGAGAATTTGGCTGTGAATCTGCCTGGTTCTAGGCTTTTTTCTGGTTGGTAGGCTTTTTGTTACAGATTCAATTTTGGAATTCATAATTCATCTGTTATTGGATTCAATTTCCTCCTGGTTCAATCTTTTGAGTTGGTATATTTCCAGAAACTAGTCCATTTCTTCTAGGTTTAAAAAAAAATGTAGAAGAAATAGAGGTGTTTGTAGTAGTCTAAGAGAGGTTTTAATACTTCTGTGGGGTTGGTAGTAATGTCCCCATTGTCATTTCCAGTTGTGTTTATTAGAATCTTCCTCCTTTTTTTTCTTTATTAGTGTAGCTGGCAGTCTGTTGATCTTATTTATTCTTTCAAATAACAAATAGCTAGATTCATATCTCAATTTCCTTCGGTTGAGCTCTGTTTCTGGTTATTTCTTATCTTCTGTTACCTTTGGGTTTGATTTGCTCTTGTTTTTCCAGTTTCCCTGGGTGTGATATTAGGTTGCTAATTTGAGATCTTTCTGACTTTTTGATGTGGGCGTTTATCTACAATCTTCTCTCTTGACTTCTCGTTAGCTGTGTCTCCGAGATTCTGGTATGTTGTCTTTTTGTTCTCATTAGTTCCAACAAATTTCTGGATTTCTGTCTTAATTTCATTATTGACCCAAGTCATTCAGGAACAGGTTGTTTGATTTCCATGTAATTCTTTGATTTTGAATGAATGTATTAAGTATTGATTTCTGTTTTTATTGCAATCTGGTCCGAGAGTGTGGTTGGTATGATTTTTTTATGTTGAATTTGGTGAGGATTGTTTTATGGCTGATTGTGTGGTAAATTTTAGAGTATGTTCCATGTACACACGAGTACAATGTTTATTCTATTTTTTTGGAATGGAGGGTTCTGTAGCTGTCCATTATGTCCATTTGGTATGTTATTAATCTGCCTCAATGATCTAATTGTTTCTGTGAGGTGTTGTGATATCTCCTACTATTATTGTGTGGTTATCTAAGTCTTTGTAGATCTTGAATAACTTGTTTTATGAATCTGGGTTCTTTCGTGTTGGGCGCATATGTATTTCAGAAAGTTAGATCTTGTTGTTTTAAACCTTTACTATTATTCAGTGCCCTTCTTTGTCTTCTATGATCATTGTTGGCTTAAAGTCTGTTTTGTCTGAAATCAGAATAGCAGCCCCTCTTTTCTTCTGTTTGATTGATAGGTTTTTCTCCATCCCTTCACTTTTAGCCTATTGATGTCACTGCATTTGAGATGGGTCTCTCAATGACAGCATACAGTTGGGTCTCACTTAGGTGTCACTTCTTTATCCAACTTGCCACTCTGTGCCTCTTAATTGGAGCATTTATCCCTTTTACACTCATGGTAATATTGATATGCGTGGATTTAAATCTATCATTGTGTTGTTAGCCAGTTATTATGCAACCTCGCTTGATTGTTTAGCTGCTTTGTAGTGTCAATATTTATGTCCTTACATACATAATTGTATTAATACCATTAATAAATACTGATTGATTAATTATATTAATAAAATGAAATCAATATTTAATGCTTTTGTGGTGGCCAGTAACAGGCTTTTATTTCTATATTTAGTGCTTTCTACAGTACCTCCTGGAAGGCAGATCTTATGGTAATGCATTCCCTTAACATTTGCTTGTGTGAAAAGAACTTTATTTCCTCTTCACTTATAAAACTTAGTTTAGCTGGATATGAAATTATTGGTTGGAATTTATTTTCTTCAAGAATGCAGAATATAAACCCTCAATGTCTTTGGGCTTGTAGGGTTTCTGCTGACAGGTTAAAGGCAGCTAGAGAGAAGGGATAAGACACCTAAAAAGGAAACCAAAAAGGGTTTGTTTCCTTTGTAGGTGACTTGTCCCTTCTCTCTAGCTGCCTTTAACATTTTTTTCTTTCATTTTGATCACCATGTGTCTTGAAGATGGTCATCTTGTATACTATCTATCACATGGATTCTTTACATTCCCTGAATTTGAATGTTGGCCTTTCTATTGAGGTTGGAGAAATTTTCATGAGTGATACCCTGAAATATGTTTTCTAAGTTGCTTGCTTTCTTGTCCTTTCTTCCAGGGATTAAAATGTGTCACAGATTTGGTCTCTTTACATAATCCTGTATTTCACAGAGGGTTTTTTTTTTTTTAAATTCTTTTTTGTTTGTTTTTGTCTGACTATTTCACAGAATTGGCCTTCAAGCTTGAGATTCTTTGATCAGCTTGGATAATTCTGCTGTCAATAATTGCAATTGTATTATGAAATTCTTGAGGTAAAATTTTCAGCTCTATCAGATCATGTTGATTCTTTCTTAAAATGGCCATTTCATCTTTCAGCTCCTGTATAATTTTACTGTATTTCTTAGATGTCTTGGTTTGGGCTTCAGCTTTCTCCTGAATCTCAATGATCTTCATTCTTATCCATTTTCTACTTTATATTTCTGTCATTACAGCCATTTCAGTATGGTTACAAACCATTGATAGGAAATTAATGTGGTTGTTTAGAGATGAGAAGAAGCTCTGTTTTTTAGAGTTTCCAGAGTTCTTTCTCCAGTTCTGTCTCATCTGTGTGGGCTGATGGTCCATTAGTCTTTGACGTTGTTGTACTTTGGATGAAGTTATTTTGCTTTTTTTTTTTTTTTTTTGATGCCCTTGGGGGGTGTGATTGTGGCATAAGGTGGGTTCAGTTGACTGGTTTCCTTTAATCCACAAACAATAGGGTGTTCTGAGCAGCTCCTCACTGTCAATTATTATTAGAGAATTGCAAAGTAATCTACAATAATATTGTACTACATACATATTAGAATGTCTACATTAAAAAAAAAACTGATATTACCAATTACTGGTGAGGATTGAGAGTAACATGGGTTTTACTGCTGCTGAAAATACAAACCGGTATAGCAAATTTGGAAGGCAGTTTGACAATTCTACATCAAGTTAAACATAGTCATTTCATATATTCCAAAAATCATAATTCCTAGGCATTTGGCCTATTTATTTGAAAATTCATTTTCACCTAAAAAACTGTACATGAATTTTTATATCAGCTGTATGCATAATTGCCAAAAATCAGAATCAGCAAAATGGCCTTCAATAGGTAAATGGAAAAACAAACTCTGATATAGTTATACAACAAAATATTATTCTGCGATTAAATAAAAATGAGCTATCAAGCCATGAAAAGGTATGAATAAATATTAAATGCATGTTCTGAATGTAAAAATTTAATCTGAAAGTCTATATATTCAATGAATTCAATCATATGACATCCTGTAAAGGGCAAAATAATAGAGATATAAGAAGATCAAAATGGTTGCTTGGAGTCTGAAGTAGGGAGTTAGGTTTAATAGGTGGAGCACAGGGCAATTTTAGGACAGCTATTTGGTATGACATTGTAATGGCAGATACATAAAACTCTGCATACCCAAACCCTGTAAAATTGATTGTACAAATAATATTAATGTATGTCAATTTTAACAAATTACTTAAGAGCTTTGAGAATCGCAAATGGAGTGCAGAATGTGGAAAAACAATATAAATATAGTGTAGACATATGAAATATACGAAACACCTCACTTAGGGAGGTGGAATAAAACAATGCCTATGTAAGTTACTTTGAAAATGAGTGGCGCCTGTAAGACTAAAAGCAAAGAACCCTATACATAAGCACTGTACTCTAGTTGATGATGTTGCTTCCCATAGGGGTAAGGGTAACAATTAAGATACTGCTGTGCAAATATGCTGGAATTAAACACTTAAGTAAATGGTGATAGGATCTAGGCTACTCACTACACTTCCCAGAGATACATGAGGGAAGAGGCTATCATACTCTATGTAGTAATAGATTAGAGTTGAAGACATTGGTATGAACTCATGTTCAGTTTAATTCTGATGCAGATAGTACATATATTCCCTTACTCTGTAGCTGAAAGTTTCTAGTGATAATGAACACAGCTAGTGCCCAGAGCTTGGTTCCTAACACCATTCTTTCCATAAAGGGAAGTAAGTCTCTTGGAATAATTGGCTGATTCTAGGCTGGGGGCAGGAAATGCACAAGGCAAGTATGGAGTACCTTTTAGTGCCAGAAGGTAAGAAAGTGAAACGAACAAACAAAACATGATGGGGAATGTCAAAGGGATGCAGAAACTCACTGAAAGAGCTTCAGGTGACCAAAGCTGGAACAATTTCAGCAGCATAATAATATTTGAATATAAAGAGGTCCTATAAATTAATGAAAATAATAAATAGAGGAGAAAAAACAAATTTCCTGTGAAGAATTTCAAGTAATTTATGTAGACTCACCACCCTTTGAGAGCTAGAGCTTAACTCCCCATGATTTAAGTGTGGTCTGCACATAGTTACGTCCTTTCAAAGAGTACAGTGTGGGAAGGTGTTAAAAGAGTGACTTTGTGGGGGTGAAATCTGACAAACCCTACCTCAGCCAGATAATCAACAGTAATAACAACAGTGATGTCATGTTGCCAAGCATGATACCCTTGTTATGATGTCATAACAGTAGCTCTTTACTTCTGTGATCTTCCTCCCAAAAACACATAACCACAATCTAATCATCAGAAACACATCAGAAAAACCACAAGCGAGGGAAATTATACAAAACACCCGACAAATACTCCTCAAAACTCTTTATGCCATCAAAAAACAAGGAAGGTCTGAGAAACTAGCACAGCAAAGATTTGCCTAAGGAGACACGTTGACCCAATGTAAAATTAAGTAAAAATTAAAGAAACTGAAAAAAATATGGACTCTAGTTAATAAGCGTGTATCAATATTGGTTCACTCATTGTAAAAAAAACTTCATATTCATGTTAGATGCAAATAATTAGAGGAACTGTGAAGTATGTGGAAACGCACTGTCTTTTCAATTTTTCTATTCACTTAAAACTGTTCTAATAGAAAAATATATAAATATAATAGTACTAAATATGTCTATCATATAGAGCTGGCCAAGATTCTTGAAAGAATTACAAAGATTACAATTTGTTGCCCATTTTGTAGCACTTAGCTAGTTATGAAACTTTACAAGTCATTTATTTTATTCCTCCTCTCTGAAAGAATGTGGATAGCTACAAAACCTGAATTATCCTATCTACTGTTAATAGGTAAACATATTTTAAACTACTAGAAAGTTCTATTGCTATTCAGTTTACTTAGTAAACAACCATTTCACTGCAGACACTCAAAAGCCTACAATATATTTTTGAAAATGTGATAAATTCCTCTCAGTTTGGGATTAATTGGAGGAATCATCTGGAAATGGAAAGTTAGTAAGCGGAAAGTCACAGATTAACAAATGATGACTGAAACAAAACTAGTCAAAACTAAGCTTACACAAAGTAATTATCCCACTTACCTATGTGTCTGATTATTATTTTACACAGTCCAGAAAATGTAAAATACAAAATGCATTCGTGTTTTTTTATTATTTTTTCCAGCTAGCCTCTTTCCTTCACTTTTTCATAATGCTCTTTCTTTCATTAGTTTCATTCTATTTTGTGCTAAGCAATGTTAAATATGAATATTAAGCAAGGTTCAATCTCAGTTTCGTTCAATCGTTCGAATTTGGTTTACTATCCAGCAGACCCTCCCAAGTTACATTTCCTTTAGACTGCTCAAAAGCAAACTTCACTTCTTCAGTCAGATGTCTCCAGGAATGGACTTTTCTTTCTCAGTTGCCAACTGAGCGAGCTGGTATTGCTTTATCTAGTTGATTGTTTACAGATACATTATTTCTTATATTTCTCCATTTTCAGTGTGCTTTACTCTTCTGTACATAAATGTTAATGTAGCATGCCACTTTTTAATAAATATCATGAATTAATGTTCGTTTCATCTTATAAAGTAAGTTGTTTATAATTTCTAATGCTCATAACACTCTGCGTTCTACCAACACACCTTTCAAAACCACATCTTCCAGGCATTTGGCTTTCAAAACTATTTTTAAAATTAACTTTGATTAGGATATATTTTGCCTTTTTTGAGTATTATAATATTAGATGTATTTTAAGTAAAACTTCCTTCACTTTGTCTTACTGTGATTGGGCAGACATGTAGATAGAGTCTATTTCTGGAGCATGATGAAAATCATGATTTTTCTCACTAATCTGCCTTACAGTTCATGAAAGTGCAGCCTGAGTTGGCATGGGGTGCTCTTCATCATTCTCTGATCTTCCCTGCTCTCTTGTTTGCTCCCCTGGCCTCCAGTCCAGTCTCCAGGATGTGTATCAGCAGTTTGCTCTAAACTGCTAGCCTTTCAAAACTCTACTGGGGAAGAGTCCTGGAGTCCTAAATAGTGATTAATCTTGGGTATTAAGACACTTTAAAGTTCAGGCCTATCAGGTAAATAAACTTGTCTTTTTGGTGAATATTAACTTGCACTCCCATCAGACACAAATTTTGATTCCTGTCCGTGTTAAGTGGTCAACTGTTTCACTAGAATAAGGATAAAAAGGACCACAGTTGATTTTTATTCCTTCTCATGTAATATATTTTGTTGTATATCTACAATATGATTTAAGCACTTAAACATTCATGAAGACATATCAGCTATTTCATGGTATACTACCTCATTTACCAGACATAAAGCAGTTCTAGAAGACTTTGAAGCATGTCATCAGACTGTTCTGGACTTCACCAAATCTTTAACTCCTCATATGATGAGAGTGGAAGCTTATTTTCTGCCAGAATTTTAGTAGATGAGCATAGGTAATTTAAAACATCACTACTGCTTCCCATGGGTTTGAATTATCTTTATTTATATAATTTACCTAGTTTTGAAAGTCAAATAATATTTAAAGGCTCCAGGAATCTTTTATATTGATAAGTGTTAGTGGAGGACTAAAAAGGACATGACAGACAGTGAATGATAGGCATTTTCAAATTATGTAAAATCATAAATACATTTGTTAGTGGACCCACATCTATTGTATATATAGACTTTATCATATTTGAAAAATTGATTTTAAAAAGAGCTGTTTGAAATAGCTTTAAGCTTTTTCTGTCAGAGACTGTGATAACATGTAGTAGCTGATTATGATGCCCTAAGGAGACTGTTTTAGGAAGTGGAAATTGATGTGGTGAATGGAATCAAACATACCGCACTCAATTCAAAGCCATTATCCAAACTGGGTACTAAAGGCTCTAAAAGGTGAAAATGAGAGGTCCTTCCTGTGACAAAGAGGTCCGATTCTTCCAAAAAGATTGTACTTCAGAAGCCAGAGGCCATGAAGAGCAAAGCCTGCTCCTCCAAGTTTGTTGTTAACCATGAAGTTCATGACAAGTGCCCTTGTCATGATACTAGTACCCTTTTTATTATAAGCGATTTTTGAAAATTTCTACTTGACAAAACAAAAGGTTAACTTTGAAAATCTAATGCAATAATTAAGTTTAAAAATGATGTCAGGATACTCCAAAGAGTTAATGCTGCGCATCTTAAGTGAAGGCAATATTCCAATGTAGCCAGTACATGACATCCTTGTGGAAATGCCCCTACTTGAGGACGAAGAGAAAGGGATCCTTACTTATCAATATGGCCAGAGGAATTGTCACAGAGTATAAATATGTGTACTTAAGAGCTTGGCAAATGCAGAAACTTTAAGGGGAAATTACACTGAATATGGAAAAGTTGTTTTTTTTTTTCAAATTAATAATTTAATACCTGGACCTGCAATCATTTACTATGCTGGCCACCCTCTCCCACTACTACACACACACATGCATATGAGCACACACACAGGCACACACACATAGAGTTCCTTTTATTTCTTCACCAAAAAGGCAGGAATTAAATATTTTTGTATTCTTTAACAACTCTCTGACATTTTAAAAAAATTTTTTCAATGGCAGCAAAAAGGTGTCTTTTTCTGTCTTAACACGAACAGAAACAGTTGAAACACTTGAGCCACTAAGTCATTTCTGCTAAGCTGACAGCCATGTCTTTTTCATAATGGCCGTGTTTTTGGCTTAGAGATGCAATTGTGGTTGGCAATTTCCTTCCAAAATGAGAATTAAAAAAAAAAGATAGCAGAGATTACAAATGCAAGATCTAAGGATAAGAGAAAAGTAAACAAAACCATTTCTGTGCTAAAATAAGAACAAAATAAGGAATAAACTTGTTTTTTTAAAAGAAATAAACAAAATCCTCATTAAATAATTAAACACTCTACTACTGGTAAGTTGTACAAAAAAAGTGATTATTCCTTAGTACACTGTATGCTAAGCTATATCTATTTGATTTGAGGAAGTAGGTATTGGAGAAAGTACTGGAACAAACAGATTATTCCATTTTCACATCAGATATTCAAGAGTATCTTTCATGTGACAAATTACTTGGGGCAAAACTGTGGAAAATAAGACATAATGTTCTCTATGGAAATATTGTCTTCTGTACTTAGTTGCAGAAATTAGTAATTTCATTAAAATGTGATGAAGATTAAAATCATATATACACACAGCATATTTTCCCCAGATTAACAGAGAGTCCACAATTTTGAATAATCATGACTCTTCTGTTAATCCAATGAAAATTATTAGCCTTCCTCCAAGAAAATTTTTATATATATATATGTATGTATGTATGTGTATATATATATACACACGCACCCACACACACAAGCACACACATATATTATATATATATAATTACACACACACACTTATATATACACTTATACATATAAAATTATAAATGTTGTATCCTTAAATAGTGAAGACCCTACCAGCTCAATGGAATGCCAGAATTCGTGTCTACCTGAGATGGAGAGTTTCTAGCTCTTCAGTACCCTCCCTGTTGCCCCCACCACAGACACACACATAGAGATCTACAGGGGCCTGCATTTTTGTAACAGGAGGATAGTATTTAGAAAGAACCAATTTCCTCAGAATTCTGGTAGCTGTTTTGTTGGTTAAAAAGATAGCATCCAAGCAGTATTGTTCAATTAATTATCAGAAATGATTCTATAAGTAAAATAAATCAAAATCTTATATTGAATTAAGCATCATCTTTTGTAAAATATTGGTATGATAGGAAGCTGATACAAAATTATTGACTACTGAATTATATCCAAGTTAAGAAAATACACTCAATTATCATAAATGAGAAAATTAAATGATATACCCCTATTACAAAGGTACAACAAACTATTTCATGCAAAAGATATGTATTCAGCACCTTCTAGTATAACTTGAGAAGTAATTATGCCATAGGGCAGTCTAGAGGTATACTGAAGAAGATCAAATGGAATGTCTGGGATTATAGAGCATTATAATATCTTCATAATAAAGATAAGGGGTGTTTTTTAAACTCCTAGGAAAAGTACATAAATCCAGTAAAGTTTGAGGATCAGGAATCTTTGCAAAAACGTTAACATTTGGGTAAGGTTTTGAAAATATATTGGGATTGGACAGATGAAAAAGATGAGAAGAACAAAATTAAAAGTTGTTTACATTTTAGAAATTAAAAAGCAGTTGATAAAAATGGAGTGAAAACTCAATGAAAGGCCCAGGTAGATGTGTAGGTGGTAAGGTTATCAAATGCATAGGATCATTGTACAGCAAGTAAAATACTTTGTCTTTTAGAGTATAGTTTGCCTTTTAGAATATACATTCAAATAATAATTCAAATAATAATTTGAATTTACTCTAAAAGACAATTGGTAACACTGAAGGATTTGATGAGGTGGGTGGCAAGATTAGGTAGTACATCAGACTATTCATTCTGGCTGAAACTGAAAAGTGTGCTGAAGAAATGTAAGGCAAAAACAGCAATTAGATGAATGGTTTCAGATTTTGTGAGTGCAGTTTAGGAAATAGAATTGGTGGGGCATCACAATTAATTAAACATATTGGGGAGGAGAGAGGATTCAAATGTGATATTCATGTTTCTGGTGTAGGATATTGCCTGGGGCAGTAGTTCTCAGTAGGATCCTCTAAGTTATCTTACCGACAAGAAAGATTTTCCTAAGGTCACAAACCTGAGTTACTACCCTGCCGAGTCCCTGGTAGAACCAAACACAAAAAAATATGTCAGTAAAACCTAGAGTCTGTGCAATCTTCCAATCTGCTCAGCTTCTTTGGCTACTTATGAAATGTCAGTTACCTTTTAAAAAGATAATTCCGATTGTACTTAGGAGAAATGATGGAAAGAGAACAAAGCTGGAAGCAGAGAGATCACCCATTAGTGCATTCTGGGCAAAACATGATGGCGGCTTGCACCAGGGGTATGAGGAGTGTCTGCATTTTGGATGTGTTGAAGGCATGGCCACAGGAACTTGAGTTCAAGCAAATAAGCAAAAAATGTACTGGGTATCCATGGAAACCAAGATTCATCCCAGATTGTTTAAAAATAGATATTTTACTGAAGAAATGTCTTCAAAGTTTAAATGAAAAACAAAGGTTGTTAAGGCACCCAGGTCCTAATGGAATTAATTATGATTCACAGGGATGCATGCAGCAATGGAATGAAAGGCTTTACCTGGAGTCTGATGAAGTCTGCAGCCGTGCAGAAGTTATAAAAGGGCATAGCTATTGTTCATGAGAGAGCGCAGAAGAGGAAGGGACCATGGAGATGGAGAGCAGCTCCCTCTTTCTGTCCTCCCCCTCCTGGCTTTGGCTGAATACAGTCGGAAGCCCCTTTGCATGAGGACCTGGACGACGCAGAGGCCCCTTTCCTGGGGCAGAGGGTCAGATGGACACAGCCAGTGGGAAATGGTTGTGGGAGGGTAAGTGGGGAAAGAACACATAACAAACACACACACGTACAGGCACCCCAGCAGCAAAGTCAAAATAGAAATGACAGAATGAAAAAAGAAATTGCATAACTTGTATCATAATAAATGGCTATTATTAGAATTCTTAGAAGTCAATAACAAAGTATCAGCTGGGGGTGGTGGCTTACACCTATAATCCCAGCACTTTGAAAGGCCGACATAGTTGGATCACTTGAGGTCAGGAGTTCCAGACCAGCCTGGGCAACATGGTGAAACCCCATCTGTACTAAAAATACAAAAAAAAAAAAAAAAAAAAAAAAAAAATTAGGCATGGTGATGTGTGCCTGTAATCCTAGCTACTCGGGAGGCTGAGTCAGCAAGATCACTTGAACCAGGAGGTGGAGATTGCAGTGAGCCAAGATCAGGCTACTGTACAACTTGTCTAGGTGACAGAGCGAGACCCTGTCTTAAAAAAAAATAAAAAATAAAAAAAAATAAAAGTCAATAGCAATGTACAATGTACTGATAGCTCAACAGAAAAAATGGCAAAATATATGCACAGACCATTAGACCATTCAGAGAAAATGTGACATATATAAAATATATAAGATGGATGCTCAGTACTGCTCAAATATAAATTAAAACTTTACACAGTGTATTTTTTTTTTAATCAAAGCAACAAGAAGTAAGCTTGTGAGGACACTTTTTGAAGAGGCTGGGACAAAAATGGCTTACTTATGCATGTACGGGGCACATATCCCAGTCCTAAGCAGGAAGATCCTGCAACTCTAGTGAAATTCCAGTTTAGTGAAATGAATTCTATAGATATCATTTTATATGTGTAAAATAACTATGCATTAAATAATTGCTTTTGCTATTTGTGAGGTCAAAAGTTCAGAAAATATTCATAAATAGAGCATTTGGTTTATCTGTTGCACAACCACACAACAATTTTCTATGCAACTGTAAAGCAAGCAATAGGTAAGCTCCTGTATACAGCTATAAAAAAACTCTCTAAAAGATAAGAATATAGGACAGGACTAATCTCCAAAGTACATTTTGAAACTAATAAATTATTTATTAGGTTATGGGGGTAGATGTTGAGCAATCAGTGAAAAAGGTGATTTTGATGTATGTATTTATACATAATGCAGAAAAGATGGAACACATATACTATATATGTATATATATATTTCTGTATCTGTCTCTATCTCTGAATACACTGGCATTCAAAATTTAAAACTTGTTGGAAGTGAAGGCAATGATGCAGTGTTTCCTAGTGTCCTTCGTCAATCCTCATCTGCAGTGGCAGCCCAACAGTGAGCATAACCTAAACCACAGTAGGGGCGGGAGACATTATGGGCGAGGAGAGAGTGAAAGAGAGGAAGATTAAGCTTATAACATTAACACTAACATCAGTATTAATAAAGAGTGTTTGTTTTATAATGTATTAGACATTAATCTCTTTGTCCCCTTTTTCATAAAGATTTTCAATGAATTTTAAGGTGTTTCCCAACTTAAAAAAATACCATGACAAGAAGTCAAGAAGAGTCGGAGGGATTCATGGGGAGGCACATGTATGCACACGCGAAAAATACTCATTAAGTAGGCATGACCCAATCACCTCCCAGAGTCCTCATCTCCAAATATCATTGCATTGTGGGTTACGATTTCAACATATCAATTGGAGGGGGTTATAAACATTCAGTCTATTGCTTGCACCAGCAACTCTAGCCCTAGGAATTAACCCATAAGAATTGCACATATATAGCCTCACAGAAACTTAAGCATAGTTATTTATGGTAGTTATTCATAACAACTGAATTCATAATCATTATTCATAACTGGAAAATAAAAAACACAACAACAAAGCAAATATTAATCACATGATGAGTATACTAACAAAACGTTGCCACATTATTCATACATATATATAGCCAGGCAGTAGAATATTATTAACCCATAAAATCAAAAATAGAATGAAGTACTTCGTAAGATGAATGAATTTTGTAAGTATTACGGTAAGTGAAAGAAGCCAAGGTACATATTTTATGATTCAACATACATGAAATATCGAAAGTAACCTAATCTATAGCAAGTCAACTAGTAGTTGCCACAGGTTAGGGGAGAGAGAATGTAAAGTAACTGTTAATGCACACAACGTTTCTTTCTGAGCAGATAAACATGTTCTGAAATTAGAGAGTGTTTATTCTTGCATAACCCTATGAATATACTAAAATCCAATGAATTCTGCACCCGAAAACAGTGACTTTTATTACATGTGAATTATATCTCAATAATTTTGCTATTAAAATATATGTAGTTTTAGCTGAAACACATTAAAGCTTAGTCATTACTTTGTCCTCACAAGAAAAAAATCGGAACAAACTGAAAATCATGACTTTTCTTGAATCCACCAAAGAACTCTGGAGAAACAGCAAACTGCTACCCTGCATCTGGAGAAACAGGCAAATTTGGAGCATCACAGCTGAGGTCTTCTTACTTGACGCAGAGCCACCTGAGCCATAAACTGTTGAAACACTTATGTGGTCATTTTGATGAATTGCTAGAGGATAAGTGTGAGCTAGCATGAGAGTGAAAAACTCTCGAGTGCTGCAGTTTTAGCAAGACTCCCACGCATTCATGGTTTCATCCTCAGGAATCCCACAAGGTTCTCACAGTGAAGAGCCGAGAAAGATGCCCTCCTGACTCTGGCAAGAGCATTCTATGTAAGGAAGTCCTACTATCCGGAGGAAAAGACTGATCTATTACAGTCTAAAATAGACTGCATTATTTTCCCCAATGGCTGGAGACACTAAGGAACATTTGAGAGGGTCACTGCCCAAAGACAAAGGGCTACTAAAAGATTTAGACTTCCATGTTAGACTATAGAATGCTTTCCCTTCACCACGTCTTACCACCACTGCACCAGGGCTCCAGTGCATCTGGGGTTACGTCCATAGTAATCAGACTCGGCCTGACGAATAGCTTCTTAGGGAGCCCCAAAACAATAGGGGGTGACAAAATCAAGTGCAGTAAAGGAATTTTATTTCTTGGCACCTACAAACATTGCAAATATTAAACACAACCTAACTCCAGCAAGATTAACAAAAATGCAAATACTAAATAAAACACATCTGTTCCCATCACCTGATGCAACGTATCTACTTTCAACAAAAGTATATAAGGCGTGTTAAAAGACAAGTAAAAATACAATCTGAAGACAAAGAAATTACCTTTAACAGTCTCAGATAGAGCACAGGAATTGGATAATGAGACAAGGAATGCAAAATAACTATGATTAATATAAGATCAAATGCAAGACCCAAGCAACAAGATAGAAACTTCACAATTTTAAATCAAAAGAAAAGACTAGAATTCAAAAACACTGCACCAGCAGTAAGGAATGTCTTTGAAGGGGCCATTAATAAACTAGATATAAATGGTAAAAGAATTTAGTGAGTTCATAGTTGGGTTAAAAGAAACTTCCCACACTGAAATACAAAATAAAATAAAGTAAGAAAATTGAAAAAAGCAAACAAAAACCACAAAGAATATCCAAAAATTACTGGACAGTTCCAAAAGGAGTAATATGTCCATAATCAAAATATGAGAAGGAGAAAGAGCAAGTGGAGTAAAAAAAAAAAAAAAAAAAAAAAAATAGGGGGCTGAAAGTTTTCCAAAATTAATGACATACACCAAACCTTAGATTCAGGAAGATCAGAGAACACCAGACATGGTGAGTACAAAATACCTTTAACTAGACATATTATATTAAACTGGAGAAAACCAAGACAAAGAGAAAATCTTGAAAGCAGCCAGATATAGGAGAAAACATTGAATAAATAATCAAAAAACAACTCATAATATGCCTATAAAGGGACAAACTTAAGAATTAAGAATTACAGCAACTTCTCATCAGAAATCAAGTGAGAAAAAAGAAGAAGAACATATAAATATCTATAATTATTATGGATGACATATATAAATATATATTTATATTATATATGTACTATATAATAAATATTATATATTTATTATGTTTATATATTTATTATATAATATAAATATATGAGATAAAATAAAATTGTCTGTCTATATTATGCTTATTTGATCTAAAAGATAACTTCTTAAAGTAATAGTAGTATCAATGCATCACATGACTTCAGGGCATGGATAAGAGAAAAGAATGACAGCAAGCCATAAGGGATGGGAGAAAGGAGATTGGAAATACTTTGTTCTAAGGTGCCTGCACTACAAGGGAAGTGGTAGTGTATTAGCTAATGGTGGACTTAGAATACATAAATTTGCTAACTCTAAGACAACTACTAAAAAAATTAAAACTGTAATTGATATGGCAAAAGAGAAGCTACAGTGGAATTATATATAAAAATACTCAGTAAAATATAAGAAAAGAAGGAGGACAAGACAGAAAAAATGAAATAAATATACAGGGCTGGGTGTGGTGGCTCACACCTGTAATCCCGCACTTTCGGAGGCTGAGGCAGGCGGCTCACAAGGTCAGGAGATCCAGACCATCCTGGCTAACACAGTGAAATCCCGTCTCTACTAAAAACATTAAAAAAAAAAAAAAAAAAAATAGCCAGGCATGGGAGCGAGTGCCTGTAGTCCCAGCTACTCGGGAGGCTGAGGCAGGAGAATGGCGTGAACCCAGGAGGCGGAGCTTGCAGTGAGCCGAGATTGCGCCACTACACTCCAGCCTGGGCGACAGAGCGTGAATCCGTCTCAAAAATAAAAATAAAAATAAAAAATAAAAAAAGAAACATACAACAGTTACAAATACATTAAATGTGAATCTAGAATCAATAGTCAACTTCATATGTCAGGTTTATACACCAATTAAAAGAACAAGGGTTGTCAACACAGAACTAAATTATATGTCATCTGTAAGAAACCCACTGTTAGTGTAAATATTTGGATAGGTTAAGTAAGTGGTAGAAAATGGTTTGCCATATTAACACTAATGAAAAGAAAGCTGGAGTGGCAATAATAACTTGAGCAAAAGGAGAATTTAGAACAAGATTATCAGGAATAATGTTAAATATTGCCTAATGATACAGTCATAAATTCTCTAAGAAAATATGTCAGTCCTAAATATTTTTACACCTAACAATAGATCATCAGACTATGAGGTTTCAGATTGTTTCAGTTGTCACTGAAACAGTTCCCAGAAAAAAACAGACAAATACACTATTACAGTTTGATACTTCAATACTTCTCTTTCAATAATAGTCAATCCATCAGACAAAAATCAGTAAATGTATAATTGGTACAAGTTCTCTACAGTCTCTTGCAGAAAATAGAAGCACAGAATATATTTCCTAAGTCATTCTATAAAGACAGTATTACTCTGATCCCAAAATCAGATAAAGATACTATACAAAAGGAATACTACAGACTACTAATTAATGTAGATGCAAAAACCCTCAACAAAGCTTAGATCAAATCTAAAGAATTTGATTAAATAAAAAGAATTAAATAAATAATTAAAATAAGATAATTAAATTAAAAGATCAAGTAAAAAGAATTATACACCACAACCAAATGAGATGTGTCAGCATGTTTTAACTTCAGAAATTAAATAACTGCAATTCATTACAACAGGCTGAAGAAAAAATATCCTATGATCGTATGAAATATTAACACACAATTTTAATTAATAACATTTGAAAATCAGCAACTGGAAGCACAAAATACGTAAATCTTTAATTTAGCTGTAAACCAAACTGTTTTTTATTGAGAAGATGTATCTTATACCTTAAAAATTATCTACTTTTCCAAAACTCTCTATAACGTTTTGAAGAATGTTGTACATAGGAAGAGATGCATATAATCAGAAACCCTGTGGCAAAAGGTTAGGGACTGTATGATAGAGAAGAATGAATGTCAGCTGGGGGTAAAATTAAGAGGATCATTCACTTCAATTAGTTGAAAATAAGAAAGACATTAAAAAAAAAAAAAAAAAGACGATGCTATGTTGCTTAAGTGTCTCGACCCACATGTGGTAATCATAATAAGATAATATCTGCTAGAAGGAAGGAGAAGAGTCCAGATGCATAGATACAAAATAATTCATCTTCAGGGAGGGAGTTTGCTAGTCTTCACAGAGATGGAGAATCCTAATTTTTCAAGTTGTTTTCAAAGCTCCCTGACTTGGTTTGGGAATGGGAAAAGTGTAGATCCTCTTCTGGAAGCCAGCAATCTTCTTAAAAGAAATCCTTTTCACCTCGCTCTCTTTAATCTCCCCTAAAGACTAAAGATAGGCATTGGATTACAACTCTGGCCTTCTGCAAATATTTCTCAACATAAGAAAAGTTCTTTTAACGACTCGTTTTATGTGCGAGTGGGTATTACTTCTCTAGCTCCTTCTATCAACTGGGTCACATGCAGTTGCAGGTTCCAGGAACATTATTTGCAGTCACATAACAAAATCCAGATTCCCTTTAAACATTTTTATTATTTTATTTCAATAGATTCAGGGGTACACATGGTTTTTGGCTTCATGAATGAATTGTATAGTGGTGGAGTTTGGGTGTTAGTGTATCTGCCACCTGAGTAGTGTACATTGTACCCAACAGGTAATTTTTCATTCCTCATCCCCCTCCTGATCTTCCCTATTTCTGAGTCTTCAGTGTCCATTAAATCACTCCATATGGTCCTGCTTACCCATAGCTTAGCTCCCACTATAAGTGAGAACCTGCAGTATTTGATTTTCCATTCCTGAGTTACTTCACTTAAGATAATGGTCTCTGGTTCCATCCAAGTTGCTACAAAATACATATTTCACTGTTTTTTATGGCTGAGTAGTATTCCATGATGCATGTGTAGATACACACACACACACACGTGTATATTTATATATGTGTGTGTATATGTATGTGTATATATATCTCTCTCTCACATATTTTATACCCACTCACTGGTTGCTGGGCACTTAGGTTCATTTCATATTTTTGCAATTGTTTTTTATTTTTCTCACATAACAAGAATTCAGGGAGAAGCTAGGAGAGGAGGGAGGCAGTACATGGCTGGCAAGGCAGCTCCCAGGAGGTGCCGGAGATCCAAGCTCTTGTTTGTTTCTTCTCTAATCAGACAAGCTGAGGACCTAGATTTAGTCATTCTGCTTTTGTCTGACAGTTTTTTCTCCCCCATAGGCTACATTTCATAGAAATTCACAAAAGAGAAAGGTATATAAGACGGGGGTGTGGTATCTCTCTCCTTTTGAAGATCTGTGTCTTCTGCAGATACCCATTCTGGGAATTAAGTTACCTACTATCCTTTGTCATCAAGGGATGTTGGGTACATTGTTATACTTAACAACATCGAGGTTCTGAGAGTAAAAAATGCAAAAAAATTAATATTGGTTTATGAAATAGCAATTTCTATCCAACCACACTAAAGTTTTAAACACACACACAGATACAAAGTTGGTTAATGTCCTCACTATACCTATACAAATGAGAAACCTACCGTTTGGCTGACTATATAAATAACTTCATAGGGTCATTCAGTTTAGAACCGGGGGCCTGGGCCACATACTTTTGAGGTTTTATCTGTATAGCAAAGATTTATTCTGAAAATAATATTTCTTTTTTACTTCTTTTCACTCAGTTGCAAACATTACTATAATATAACACAGGCCTTCCTCTGTGTAGATGGAAGAGAATGGATCCCACACCAAAAAACATTTAAAAGAAAGAACTAAGCTAAACGATGATATTTCTATTGATTGAAGATTATTTATTGTGGGACTCTGGGCATGGTTAATGGCCAAATGAAATGAGTTGTGCAAAAGCCCCATGCATTTCCCTTTATTACAAAAAAGATGAAACTAGTAGAATTGGTCAAATCAGAACTGTAATTATTTTTAAACTCAGAATTAACAATCTATGCTAACAATTTTCTTTCAAATAAAGGTATATTTCATGGGTTTTAATTTACTCTGCAGTTTCTCTTAGTCCCAGACTTTCCTGGGGCTTCTGCAGGGGTGGTGTCCCTTAGAGAGAACAACACAAGTGCTTATTAATGCCTCATGTGTGGAAAGAACTCGCACATTCATGACTGTCTAATAATCACAGAAGCCTGGAGAAGTTAGTATCATTATCTTCTTACTACCAGTAATATTATGATGAAGACATAATAATAATGAAATGCAAGCATCTAAGTTGAATTTAGGATAAACCAAAGCAGTCAGTCATTCTGAGATATTAAGTATTAGTTCACAAATGATTTTACAATTATTTGACAGTTTGGGTTATGTCAGAGTTTAATTTAAAGGAAATATTTGGATTCACTTTAAAACTCACACTTTTAGTGAAAGAGTATTTTGCTGTTAAATTTCTTGTCTATTACACCCTCCCTCCAAGTCTGTTTTTCAAGAAATCAAACAACATGTGCTTAGTTAAGAAATCTCTGGAAGATTTTACCAGCTCGGAGAAGGTCCTCGGCTCCCGTTGACCTTTCAAAATTGTATTTTAGGATAGTAAACTCTCTTCTCTTCAGAGCAAGTCTCATTATGTCGGTAGCAGTTACTTTCCTCTCAAGCCAGGAGGAGGCTATTAATATCTTTCAGAGAAAAATTTGTGGAGTAGTCATAAGAGATGCTTATCTTAATATGGACTGGTTCAGTCTTCTTTTTGTCATGAAAAAAATCACTGTTGAAAAATACCAGCAGGTGTTGAAAGAGCAGGATTAATTTGTAAGAGTTGAATGACATCATTTTCAAATGGCTTATTAAACACTAATTAGATTTCAAATTGTGTGACTCTCCATATACTTATGTGAGGATGGGAAAGTTTAAGCATCTGCTTTCTCTAGCATGGGGGTGACCAGGGTTACAGTTCAATTTCCGTAGGTGACAGTTTATCAAATGAAATCAAAATGGAGTTATCCTAATTCATGTTTCATAAAATGAAGAGTGTGTCTGAATCTTTATTTCTATTCTCAGTAATCTTAGCTAATTAAGCAATTTTACTAAACAGTACAATTTCTTGATCTGCTTTTTGTAATTCAAAGCATTTTTGTAATGAGATTACTTCAAATGTATTGTCAAAAAAGAACACAATACTACTCAGCCAAAAAGCATTTTCAAAGGGTCGTCAAACTCAGTGCTCAATAATGTCACATTTTACCTTTATAAACTTAGTCAATAAACATGTTTTACTCATCCAATATAACATTTATTGTGTTAATTGTATACACATTGTAAAGGCTTAGATACAACTATATAAAGTATTTTAGCCAACAAATGTAACTCTGGGTAGAGTATTAACCTAATGCAATCTTTTTAAAAATAACTTGAATAATTCTAACTATATGAGACTTTAAATAAAAGGTTTATTAGGTTTCTACTGGTTAGACAAACCAGAATACATACTTGAACTCAAGGCAAAGATAATGTCAAATATATAACGAATACGTTATGTTCTGAAGTATCAAAAAAGCTGCTTTTTAAAAAAAATTTATTTGATAAATAAATAAATAAATAGCTGAAGAGCACAGAATGCCAATTGGTTGAATGTAGTTCACAGACAAAACTCATTTCACCTTTATTCCTCCAAATGAACCGGGAAAAATCACAAAGAGTAAAATTTTCCTAAACTCGGCCTAGTGACTCTATGAAGGTTCTGGCGTGATGTACAAATTTCTGTTTCTCCAACTTCCTCCTCACCATCCTCTGCCCACACTTGCTCCAGTGGCATTGCCTGAACCATTTTGAAGGAGACAAAAGGTAAATTGTGCGCCACCATACACACTTCTCAAAATGCCTCCCAAACTTTGAACCAAGTGGAAGAGTTAATAAACATCTACAATTTAAAAATAGGATTACATATAAAAGCCCTGTGATGTACAATCTCTTCCTGCGCCCTCGTCAACACACTCCTGAAGCTGTGTCGTGGAGGACAGCAGAGCTCAGAGGTGGCAGACCACACCAGACAGACTGCTCCTTTACATAATAAAAGCATGCCACGAGAGCCTGCCTCTGGAAAATATTTAATACTTTGTTTATCATGAATATTCTGCATTAAGTCTGCTTTGCGTTGTAAAATATATTGCATTACAATACTTATCTTCATCATTGAGTTTTTTTTTTTTTAGCATTCCTTTAAATGTTGCTCCTGAGGCAGGTGTCTTCATCTCCTCATTCATGTTACATCCTTGGTCTTGGTATTCCATGCATATTCCAGATTCATGTTCTATATTCCATATTCAATCCCATTTCAAGAACATTGCATTTCTTTTCAAACTCATGCCCAGAACGTCTCATAAAAGACTCCTCTTCATTCAGGGATCAGCAAAGATGTGCTAGGCATCTGTCCCATTTGATTCCCTTCTGTAGCTACACTGTGTATTTATCAATTATGTGTTTATTATCATCCTGTACATCATTATTTCCACTAGAAAACCAAGTTCCATCTGTTTTGTACTCTGGTCATTCATCATCTTTCCTTGTACAGAATGGGCATTTGATGACAATGTTTTGAATGAATGATTGTATGAGTTTTTTTTTTTTTTGGCATGGAGCATGTCCTTTTATTAAAAAAGAAAAGTAAATTTAGTTATTAATTTCCTGGGGTAACAATGGTCATTCTAGGTATTTAATCAAAGAGAGAATAAATAGAAGTGACATTTGTCTGTGATCACTCGTCAGCTCTATTGGTTGTTTTGATAAAAGAGTGGAGAAAAAAAATTCCATGTGGAAAATGGTTTAAGCAAACAAAGCACCCAGTGGACACTGTAAACTGCTGAGGGACCCACTATGACTTAGGTAGAGGTTTTGTTTTTGAGTCATGATAGTTGAGGCAGAGAAGTAGGTACAGTCCTCTGTGACATATGTTATCTGCCATGATCAGCATTTTATTATGTAAGCAGAAGAAAAAATGAAGATTTGAAAGGTCCAATATCTTGGTGTAAATGTTGATCTACCTACTGTGTAGACAAGGAGCTACTTGACAGTGAGGATATTAAAACAAAATCCAGCACAATTTTCTGATTGCATGTTACAGGGAAGGTAGTCGATCTAGAACAGAAGCAGCTTGAGAAGATGATATAGGAAAAATCTTATCCTTTCAATTATAGTAGACCTGACATTGGCTGCCATTAGACCATGTACTTACTCTTACCTGAAATATTGTATCATTTTTTCATCAATGTTCCATACATTGACTGATTAAATGATTCATTAATTCATTCAAAAATATACATTTAGCAAATTCTACATGCAGGATACTCAGCTATACAGTGGGGACACAAAACGAATGGTAGAATTTTTAAAGTGACCAAATATATGAATAAATAAATACTGAATAATGAGCAATAATCTAGTTCTAAACATAGTTGAAATATAAATAGAGTTCAGCTTTGGACTATGCCAATATTAATATGGATTGAAATACTTAAAGGATAAAAGGCAAAATATTTTTCACTGTGACATTTTTCTAAGACAGTATGTGGGTGGCAAGAGCAGAGAACAGCTGTACTCCTATCTCCAATCAAAATATAATATTAGATGATGGAATGTGGCTCAGACTCCGTGTCTATTGCCCTGACTAAATTTCATCAACTGCATGATCTATCCAATTGGCTGTGCAAAAATCAATAGTGAAGATTGATGAAAGCATTGAGTGAGTGAAAAACGACCCTGCAGCAACATGCAGCAGTGATGAAAGTCTTTGTCCACATAAGCAAAATGAAGGTGTAAATCGAACATTTCTACAAACCAGTGGAAAAATAAAATAATCTAATAATAAAACATATGCAGCCAAACATCCTGTATAATTGTGACTTCAGTTTTCAATTCAATATTTATGTTAAAATAGAAAATAATTTTTATAAGAATGCTAATTAATCATTCTGATATTTCTATTTAAAATCTGTTTGGTGAAACAATATTACCGACATCTTCACTCGGAAACAGGCTTACACTCATGATGGAGTGGCACACACAGCCAGAGAGACTAGTTTGGTGGTTCTAATCCAAATATTTTGCTTTTGTCATAGTCCTTTAACAGCCCAGGCAACAAATAGTAGTGACTTTTCCCAACATAAATGGATGCTCTTCGCAAGGTAGCAGTTTCCTTTATTTTATGTGACTTTGATGGCACAATATTTAATATTAGTTAAATACAGCAAGCCAAATTATTTGAATGGTTAAATTCCTATATGGAGCACAGTGAATACATCAGTTAATCACTGAAAATACTGGTAGAAGTGGTAGTAATGACGTGATCATGCATTAATCTATTGAAAAGTCTCTTGTATGGTATTTTGATGGCTGCAGTGTTTTACTTTAGTTTAGTTTTTTTTTTTTTAATTTTGCTATGGTTAAAATAATTTTATTCCTAGCATTTCTACTATCTTATTTGTTACTCAAATTCTTGTGGAAAACCACTCCTATGAGAATAGTGGTCCGCTCTATATTTCTATCTACTTTTATTTTCCTATCTATATAGAAAGGTTGTAAGTTACAAAAAAGTATAAAACATTAAACTTAGTATCATTGCCATCCCAGTGGGTAGCACTGTTTATATGTTAATGTATCTAATGCATGTCTGCAATTAATCAAGCAATTCCATGTTGAAGATTTGTGTAAAGTTGTACATCTTTTCAAAATTTACCTACAATCCTAACATAATTCCACTAAACACAATATTTCTAGATCTTGATAAAATGATTTTTAAAGTTCATCTTTAAAACAAAAGGCTTTTATTTCACTTTCTAATATGGCAGCTGATAACTCCATGTGCTTGTTGAACACTTAAAATAAGTCTTGTCTAATTATTCAGATACACACACGTGTAATTGCATACAGATGTCACTGGATGATGGGTTATATCACAATAAACCCATTGTAAGTTGAAAATAATGTAAGTCAAACTGGATTTAATACACCTAACCTTTCCTGAACATCACAGCTTCACCTAACCTACCATAAATGTGCTCAGAATTCTTAAGCTAGCCTACAGTTGGGTGAAATCATCTAGCAGAAAGCCTATTTTATGGTAAAGTGTTGAATATCTCATGTAATTTGTAGAATATTTTACTAAAAGTGAAAAACAGAATGGTTGTATGGATACTTAAAGTGTGGTTTCTACTGAATGTGTATCACTTTCATGCCGCTTTATAGTCTATAAAAGTCATAAGTCGAACCATCACAAATTGGGGACTGTTTGCATCCAGTAAGTGTAAAACGCTGGATTTCAATCTTAGTGGGAAAACATGTAAAATATTTCATTAATAATTTTATATGTATTCTAAATTAAAGTGATAAATTTTAAAGTATTTGATTAAATAAAATTTATTAACATTAATTTTTTAAATTATTTTTATTTTAAAATATTTTAAAATTTTAAATATCACTAGTGACGTTTTTTAAATGTCACTAGTTCAAAATTTAAAAGTGCATGTGTTGCTTTTTTTTTTTTTTTTTTTTTTTTTTTGAGATGGATTCTCACCGTGGCACCCGACTGTAGTGCAGTGGCGCGATCTGTGCTCACTGCAAGCTCCGCCTCCCGGATTCACGCCATTATCCTGCCTCAGCCTCCCCAGTAGCTGGGACTACAGGCGCCCGCCACAACATCCGGCTAATTTTTTGTATTTTCAGTAGAGACGGGGTTTCACCATGTTAGCCAGGATGGCCTTGATCTCCTGATCTCGTGATCCGCCCGCCTCAGCTTCCCAAAGTGCTGGGATTACAGGTGTGAGCCACCGTCCCGGTCCCAAATGTTGCTTTTTATATATATTAAGCAATATAGATTGCTTATAAGGATAGATAGTGCTGTATTAAGTTATAAAGCAAGCACTTAATAAGTGCTATGTTAAGCAATTTAGGGAAAGACAGCACTGAGATAGATTGACCGCAAATAATAGAAGTGCACTTGAAACTTCACATATGAAAGCAGACAATGTACTAAATGAAATTTGGAGTGGAATATATAGTGGAAAGGGCAGAAGAATAGTTAGGTCCATTGACTTAAACGACCACCCAGGAACAAACTCAAATGTATGCATAAGAATACCATATTAGAATACAATAGGATAGCATTTCAGATATATCAGTGTTGTCATAATAGAACATCAATGAAGAGTACTGAGGCAATTTGGTAACTATTTAGTTATACACCCATGCCATCTTTTTAATATTTTGCTTTATGCTCTCCAAATTATAACATAAATAGTAGAAAATAGTGAATTGATAAATTGAAAGTGAATATTACCAACTTCATGAAAAATTGGGATAGTAATAAAAAGGCAAATGGGAAATCACAGATTAAATAATTTGTAGCATATTACAGGAAAAACTGTCACAGAAGAGTTGTGCTTACTATGTGAGCTAATTAATAAATAAAAGGTATTGAGGGAAATAAAAAATGCCCATAAACTGCCACTGGATTTCCCATCAGTATCATCAATCTGTAGAATAACTTGAAAGATTTATAAAATCCAGAAATATTTGTTTAAAATTATATATATAATTAAAACATTATTAATAAAAGAAATATAATTAACTAACCCCAAAATTGAATATTCTACCTAATGTAAGATAGTGTATAGTCATCTGATGAAATATTCCATAATGACAAAAAGTTATAGTAGTAGTAAATTTCCAAAATTTTTAAAAGCACATATACCCATACGCACAGGTATATATATGTTTATGTAAGAATACTCATACATATGTGTGTGGGGTGTGTGTGTGTGTGTGTGTGTGGTTTAATACACATGTGTAAGAAGCAGGTCCTATGCCTTTAGAAAGAGGTTATGGTTGTGGCAGTGGAGGAGAGGAACATGGCAACATGTGCAGTAACACAGTGAGTTAGGGAAGGAGGTGTGATTTTGTTTCTTCATTTCATTAGTGTATTTTATTAAGGACATTTTCTTTTCATAAACTGAAGAAAATTTAAAAGAAGAAAAGACAGCGTGGAGAAAAGAAAACAGCCAAACTTCTAACACTATGGATAAGTCTTCACAGATTGTAGCTTTCTTCCATGTTTTCCCTCAGTTTTAGTTACTTTCATAAAGCTGCATTCTTAGCATTCTGGTTCATGTAGGCTGCTTGAAGTATTTGTTGACGTGATAGCTTTCCAATTAGAAGTTTGAGACGATTCCTGGATTCACACAAGAGCCCAGACTCTAAAGACTGCCTGATCTCAAATTATAGCCCTCCTGGTAATGTCTGTCGCCTTGTGCAAGTTACTTAACCATTCTGTCCCATCAGTTTCCACATCTTTTCAAATGGTAGGATATATTCAACCCATATATACATACAGATATAGATATAGATATAGATACATACACATAATGTTTTATGAAAAACTCATGTGTACTTCACTTTATTATCCAAAGTAGAGAAAAGATGTGTTGACATTTACTCTATTTGTGCTTATGGTAAATGTTTTCAACTGTTCCACCAGAGTACGAACTTCTGTGATTCTTCATTCATTGGAGACTTCACATTGTGACATTGTGAAAAAATATATTGATGCGTGTTGTCATACTTAATGTTATTTTTCCTCCGTTTTTATTTTCCTCATATTAAAAATAGTTCCAATATAATATTTTTATTATAATTGCCTTTTGCCCACTTTTTTATGGTAATTGTTTTGCTTTATTTTTAGTTACATACTTTTTAGAAAAAATCTGGGTGGATATTTTTGTTTCACTAAATACGAGAATATTTTTCTTTATAATAAAAAATTTAATTCACAGTTAAATTATGGCAAATTTCTATTTAAAGAGATGTCTTTTACATTAGAGTCATATTTAATTCCATACTTTGTTTTTATGGCTTCTTTATTCTTTCATTAAAACATTTTGCCAAAAACATGTATTTGTTAATTACTACTAGTTCAAATGCATCCATTATATCACTTTTCCTGGATATCTTTTATTATATATTAAAAATTTTTAATTTAAATAATTAGAGTTTAATTTGTATTCAATTTTAGGTATGTTTTCAATTTTCAGTTGGCATTTTTAACCACATATATGCCAGTCATTTCAGAACAAAAATGTATAATTCTTGTGTAATTTTTAATTTCTTCATTATGAAAGTTTCCCTTAGAGATATGAGACCTGCTTCCCCTTGCTTTCTGCTGTAGTCATTTAACCCTGGTCTGAAATTCTTTGTCACAAAATTCATCTTTAAAAATCTCTAAAATTCGCCTTGCTCCCTTGTCCCCAGAAGTGAATTTTTCGTTTGTTTGTTTTTTTGGAATTTATTGTTATGTCTGCATTTACATAATTTAAAGTTTAGTTTGCATCTGAAAAAGTCTGTGGTAGACTATCTTTATTAACAATATTCAGATATGCCTTTGACCTCCTGAAAGTCTTTGAGATGGGATGTGGCCCAACAAACCTGGGGCAAATTCAGGTTTAGAATACAAACAAATTAGAAAATGTATTACAAAATAGAAGAATTACGTATTTATTTTCATGTAGTGATATATTCTTTTTTTCTTCTTTTGAGACAGAGTCTCGTTCTGTCGCACAGGCTGGAGTGCAGTGGCACCATCTCGACTCACTGCAACCTCTGCCTCCTGGGTTCAAGTGATTCTCTTGCCTCAGCCTCCCAAGTAACGGGAATTACAGGTGTGCAACACCACCCCTGGCTAATTTTTGTATTTTCAGTAGAGACAGGGTTTCACTGTCTTGGCCAGGCAGTTCTCAAACTCCTTACCTCAAGTGATCCGCCCACCTCAGCCTCCCAAAGTGCCGGGATAAGTAATGTAAACTTAAAGCCAACACGCAATAGGAACAAAAGTACAAAGTTTTAAGCATAAGTCTTCCAAAATAAGTATGTATATAAAAACATTGTAGTGGTCAATAAAAGAGATGAACGCTATTGATTGAAAAAAAATAATCATATCCAAAGAAGACTTGGTGGCAGGGTACACTTGATTCATGATACTTCACAAGAAATCAGTGAAAAAGGATAAGAATAAATATGCAGGTATATAATGCATATCAATAATCCATCTGGCGACAACTTTCTGATTACAACTTTTGACGTGAATTTGAGAAATACTGAACAGTTGGTGCTGGGGAATCTAGAACAGACTATAGAGGAATGGATTATAACAGAAAACAGGTAAGAAAACAGAAATGTGTACAGTCAGGAGTAGCAGTGGTGGCAACAGTGAAGAGTTACACCCAATAAGACAGGGACAGAGTGTGACAAAAGAGTTTTGGTAAGAAATAATAATCAAACAAATTTATGATAGCAGAAAACTCAAGGAGCAACAAGTCAAACAAAGCAGTCTGTGAGCCCTTATTGGACTATAATTTCTTGGAGGGCAAGGATTAAATCTTATTTTCTTATGTGTATCCTATTGTCCTATGCAGTGTTTGTCACTAAAGGAACCATAATAAATACTCAATGAATGAAAGAATGACATTAAGCACCAGAATCCAGGTAATCTACACATCATTTTTATTTAAAATGTCTGGTATTACTTCTTAGATGGTTTGATATGGCATTATTTTAAAGTATAGGTTTCTTTCAAAGTTTCATTAATTATAATTTAAATAATCATGTTATGACTAAAACCTATTAATATGCGATGTTAACAAACTTTTCAAAAAATTGTTTCTTGTTTTCTTTTTGTAATTTATCTACTTTCATTCTTTATGTCTTAAAAACACACCATGAACATTCCTAGAAAATATATTTCAAGTTTCAGTTACCTAATTTATTTCAAATGAGTCTACTACACTAGAGTCTCTGGGCATACATTTCCCTAATTAAATTCAGATCTTGTTACAAATGGAAAAGACAGACTTTTACTTACAAAGTGTGAAATTACCTAATAATGTCTTTCAATTCATAAATGTAGTGAATTTTCTGAGGTATTCTAATTGCCTTCACAAGGCCAAATTTAAATTTTATTTCCATGAAAAAAATTAAAATAACCGCTTTATAGCTGCTAAAAATGAGATTCATGGTGAAAGTGTTCCTGTTCCCTTAAGTTTCAAATAATTCATTGATGCTCAAATTATTGCCAGTCAGGCAATGTGCCTACCACTAAATCCCAAAATAAATAATAAAGAAGTTGAAGTCATTAGTTTAATGTCCTCAGCAAATAATAATTATTTCTAAAATGTTAGGATTTGACCTTTTAGAAGTGAAATCGATTCAATGAAAGAAAATTATCTAAAATATATTACTGTCAAAATAGTTGTTTCTCTTTTAAAGTCTAATCAATACAGAAAGAAATTATGAGTCTGGTCTCTGGGTTTGCATTTAACTCTGATTAATTTTATCAAAAACAAATGAAAAGTGTAAAACACTTTTAACATTATGTCTGCCTCCAATGTAGAAGATATTGTATTTTATCATATAAGTCCTGATGAAAAATAGCCTGTGCATGAACAATTTTAACCATTAAATTACATGATATAAACTTTATATATGTTAATTTAACTAATTTAAGTGCTCCAGTGAAATGCAGTGCTTTTTAATTTTTTAAATTTTTGCTTTTGCTTTTTGTAATGATCTAACTTACGAAACCCAAGTAGTCTATATCATTTAATGTTCAAAACTTGCTGTGGCTTTTCTGTTTTATCTCTCCATATGCTACTAATTTAGAGATTTACAGTCATTTGCATAAAAATTACACTTAGCATTCAATAAATGTTTCCTAATTGTATTTGAATGTACATTTCAAAGGACAGTACAAAACTCGGGTGTGGAAAATGAAAGGCTAAAATTCACTAAGTATAGTCGGTGGCCTGAATTAAACCTCCCTATCTTGCCAAATTCCTTCCCTCTGTGCCTTACTGAATTAGTATGTCATTTGCTTCATCAAATAATCGACATGTAATGCTACCTTCTGTATAACTCCAGGTTGCTTCTTAATTGGAAAAAATAACTACTTTGACTCACAAAGTGTCAATGGACACAGGGTCGATGGAGCCTGGTGTCACAAAGTTGGGCAACACGTGGGCAGCACAGCTGATCCTTCTGAACATGGACAATCAGGACAAGAATTTACTAAGTAAGAGTAGCTTAATGAAGGTACATTTTACACATACATTCTCAGAGAAACAGCTGAATGGCACATTTAATTAATGATCTGAACAAATTCTAATGTGGTCCCAACACACTCTGGCAACTTTAGGATTCAGGAATCTTGAGTAGGTTTTCTTGAATATCATCACTTCTTTCCTGGTAGATTATTAGAATTCTTACATCAAAATGCCATTCTCAGGGGATACATATTTACCTGTGTTTAGCTCTCAGTAATTCTTTGATACCAAATAACATTGTAAGCTGTTTGTCAGATGTGATGTAGTGTGGTGGAAATAACACACAACTGGGGACCTGGAATGATTCACTCTAATCACAGCTCTATTGGGATCTATGTGATGTCCGTGAAGTTGCCTTCGAGTGCAACCTCAAAATGTGGCTATAACTACAGTGTTCTTAAGTTACTTTATAATTTTATTTTCCATCACTCGGAAGAGAACTACATTTATCTAACAGCTTCTTGCCTGTGATTTCTATTTTTGATTTCTTTTAAAAAATACAAATTTGTTCATATCTCTATGTTCTTCTCAACACCTCACACGAGCATTTATATTAACGTCAGTTAATTTACAAAAGATTTATATGAATAGCTTATTCAGCGACAGTAGAGTGATTTCATAAACAGCAATGAGTTTTGAAGTAACATAGTCTGGTTGCATATTAAGCTTTACATTCTCTTGTGACCACAGGCAGATTTCTCAATGCCTCAGTTTCTTGTATGTAAAATCAAAATAATGATTGTGCCTAGCCAAGAAGACATCATAAGGAATAAGTTACCATTATCATCATAATAACTGTTAAAAATATTATTAGCTTTATGCAGGTAGGTATGAGTCCAACTGAAATTATGGTATCTCAACAAAGCATATTTAATTCTGTATTTCATTTATATATGAAAAAAGTAAGTATTCTCAAGGTGATTAAAATTTAAGTACACAATATATATACATCCATATGTATCTTTCACTATAAGGTAAATTATATTTCCCAGAAATTTTCCTCATCATAATTACTTTGAGATTCCTCCATGGTAGACCATATATCAACAGATAATTCCTTTTTATTACTGATATGGTTTGGCTCTGTGTCCCCACCCAAATCTCATCTTGCAGCTCCCATAATTCCTATGTGTTGTGGGAGGGACCAGGTGGGAGATGATCCAATCATGGGTGTGGGTCTTTCCCATGCTGTTGTCATGATAGTGAATGGTTCTCGAATGGGTGTCACGACATCTGGTGGATTTTAAGATGGGAATTTCTCTGTACAAACTCTCTCTTTGCCTTCTGTCATCCACGTAGGATGTGACTTGCTCCTCCTTGCCTTCTGCCATATTGTGAGGCCTCCCTAGCCATGTGGAACAGTAAGTCCAAAAAACCTCTTTCTTTTGTAAATTTCCCAGTCTCAGGTATGGCTTTATCAGCAGCATGAAAATGGACTAATACAGTAACTTGGTACCAGTAGTATGGGGTACTGCGGAAAAGATACCCCAAAATGTGGAAGTGACTTTGGAACTGGGAAACAGGCAGAGGTTGGAACAGTTTGGAGGGCTCGGAAGAAGACAGGAAAATGTGGGAAAGTTTGAAACTTCCTAGAGACTTGTTGAATGGCTTTGCCCAAAATGTTGATAGCAGTATAGACAATAAACTCCAGACTTGGGTGATCTTAGACAGAGATGAGGAACTTCTTGTGAACTGGAGCAAACGTGACTCTAGTTATGTTTTAGCAAAGTGACTGGTGGCATTTTGCCCCTGCCCTACAGATTTGTGGAACTTTATACTTGATGATTTAGGGTATCTGTTGGAAGAAATTTCTAAGCAGCATAGCATTCAAAAGATGACTTGGTTGCTGTTAAAGGCATTCAATTTCAAATCTGGGAAATTTTCAGCCTGACAATGCAATAGAAATGAAAATTACATTTTCTGAGGAGAAATTCAATCCTGTTGTGATAAATTTGCATACGTAATGAGAAGCCAAATCTTAATCCCCAAGACAATGGGGAAAATATCTCCAGGGCATGTCAGAGGTCTTCATGGCTGCCCCTCCCATAATAGGCCCAGAGGCCTAGGAAGAAAAAATGGTTTTGTGGGCCAGACCCAGTGTTCCTGTGCTGTGTGCAGTCTAGAGACTTGGTACCCTGTGTCCTAGTCACTTCAGGCATGACTAAAAGAGGCCAAGTTTCCGCTTGGGCCATGGTTTCAGAGGGTGCAAGCCCCAAACCTTGGCAGTTTCCACATGGTATTGAGCCTGTGGGTGCCCCAAAGTCAGGAATTGAGGTTTGGGAACCTCTGCCTAGATTTTAGAGAATGTATGGAAATGCCTAGATGTCCAGGAAGAAGTTTGCTTCAGGGGTGGGGCTCTCATAAAGAACCTCTGCTAGGGGAGTACAGAAGGAAAACATGGGGTAGGAGCCCCCACACAGAGTCCCTACTGGGGCACCACCTAATGGAGCTGTGAGAAGAGGGCCACCACCCTCCAGACTACAATCCTCCAGTATCCACCAACAGCTTGCACTATGTGCCTGGAAAAGCCACAAGCACTCAATACCAGCCTGTGAAAGCAGCCAGGAACAGGGGCTATACCCTGCAAAGTCACACTGGGGAACTGCCCAAGGCCATGGGAGCCTACCTCTCGCATCATCATGACCTAAAATGTGAGACATGGAGTCAAAGGATATCATTTTGGAGCTTTAAGATTTGATCACCCTGATATATTTTGGACTTGTGTGGGTACTGTATTGCCTTTGTTTTGGTAAATTTCTCCCATTTGGAATGGCTGTATTTACTTAATGCCTGTACCCCCATTGTATCTAGGAAGTAACTAACTTGCTTTTGATTTTACAAGCTCATAGGCAGAAATTTCATTGTCTCAGATGAAACTTCAGACTATGGACTTTTGAGTTAGTGCTGAAATAAGTTGAAACTTTGGGGGACTGTGAGGAAGGCATGGTTGGTTTTGAAATGTGAAGATATGAGATTTGGGAGGGGCCAAGGGCAGAATGATATAGTCTGCCTCTGTGTTCCCACCCAAATCTCATCTTGAAGATCCCATAATTCCCACATGTTTTGGGAGCTACCCGGTGGGAGATGATTGAATTATTGGGGTGGGTCTTTCCAACACTGTTCTCAAGATAGTGAATGGGTCTCAAGAAATCTGACGGTTTTAAAAATGGGAGTTTCTCTGAACAAGCTCTTTCTTTGCCTGCTGACATCCACATAAGATGTGACTTGCTCCTCCTTGCCTTCCACCATGATTGTGAGGCCTCCCCAGTCATGTGGAGCTATAAGTCCAATAAACCTCTTCTTTTTGTAAATAATCCAGTCTCGGGTATGTCTTTATCAGCAGCATGAAAATAAACTAATACAATTACTAAGTGATAATTCAATCTGTGGATATTCCACAGTTTGCTCATTCACTCTAATGTGATAAAAACATTTAGGTTGGCTTCAGATTTAAACTACCATGAATCATTTCACATAGGTATTTGAAAAAGTTATGCTTTCACGTCTCCTGAGTAAAGAGTTATGAGTGGAATAGCAGTATCATTAAGGTGGACATTGAACTTTCTAAGAAACTCTCAAAATCTTTTTCAAATAGTTGTTCCATTTTTTATTACCTCAACAGTATATAATAGAGTTCCAGTTGCTCCATGTCTTTGCCAACACTTGTTTTGGTTTGTCTTTTTAGCCATTCCAATAGGTATATAGTGGTAACTCATGTTTTTAATATGCATTTTCCTACTGAAAAATCTTAACTATTATGTGCTTATTTTCTGTATGTATATCTACTTTGAGGAAGTGTCCAAATTGTTTGCCCATTTTATTATATTTTTTACTATTGTGTATGAAGAAATTTTACATATTGTTCATGTAATTCTTTTAACAGATATAATATTGGAATATTTTCTCAGCCTGTATCTTGTCTTTTAAATTTTGTTAGAGATGTATTTTGAAGCAAAATAGATTTAATTTTAATAAATTCTTATTGTATATCAGTTATTTTAAAGATCATAGGTTTGACATCACATAAGAAACATTTAATCCAAAGTGGTACTGATGAGCTCTTATGTCTTCTAAAAGTTTTACAGTTTGAGTTATATAGTTAGATTTATCTTCCACTTTGTCCATGATCTCATTAAGAAAATAGCACTTTTATGTACCAAAATGAATAAAATATGACACTATTATTTAATGAGCCCCATGTGCCAAAATAAGATAAGGGTGATATGGAATTGTAAAGAAAATATTAAGTAGAAGATGCTTATATAATATTAGAAGTCACAGTAATCTATACAATCCGGTGTCTGTATTTTATGTTTGTAGGTTATCTACAGAAAAAATAAATTGAGGAGAATTATATTTATAAATCAGGATCTGGGTACTGAGTGCATTCATTTCTCCTGGGATGTCACTGCCTCTAGGATATTTCAGTGAGCAGTGTCAGGTAATACACAGTTGACTCTTGAGCACACAAGCTGGAATTGCCTGGGACCCTTATATATGAATTTTCTTTCTCCTCTCCTACCCCTGGGCCAGCAAAGCTAACCTCTCCTCATCATCCTTCTCAGTCTACTCAGCGTGAAGATGGTGAGGTTGAAGACCTTTTCGATGATCCACTTTCACTTAATGAATAGATGAATAGTAAATATATTTTCTCTTTCTTATGATTTCCTTAATAATGTTTTCTTTTCTCTAGATTACTTTAAGATTGTGATATATAAAATATATAACATACAGAACATGTGTTAATCAACTTTTATGTTATCAGTAAGGTCTCTAGTCAATAGTAGGCTATTAGTAGTTAAATTATACACAGATTTTTTACTTTACTGGTGATCAGAATCTTCAATCCCATGTCATTCAAGGATCAACTGTACATATGTATACTAATCCATGTATACAAATACATCAGTTATTATTTATGCATACACCCACATATACACAGATGTTCTTCACTTTACAGTGAAGGTGCATCCTGATGAACTCATCATAAGTCGAAATATTGTAAGAGGAAATTGCATTTCATAGATCTAATATACCGAAAATCTTACCTTAGCCTAGTCTACCTTAAATGTGCTCAGAACACTTACTTCACCTTACAATTAGGCAAAGTCATCTAGCACAAAGCCTGTTTTATAATAAAGCATTGACTATATCTCATGTAATTTATTGAATACTGTACTTAAGTTGTTGTGTGTCTGTGTGTCTGTATATATACTATATATATATACTGTGTGTGTATATATATATATATGTAACTATTGAAGGATACTTCAATAGTTAAAGGGAAAAAGACTTTCTGAAACAAATGAAAGTAACTACCCTTTGTGAAATGTTAAATTTCTCCAGGGCTGAAGGAATATGTTTGGGTAATTTTTATTGCTCTCTCATATTCAAACTCATTAATTCTTTTCTCAGTTCTTTTAGATTTACTGATGATTCCTTGGAACATATTTTCCATATTACTTACTGTGTTTTTGATTTCTGGTGTTAATTTAATGAATTTTCATAGATTCCAATCTTTTGCTGAAGTTATCTATGTGCATATACATGTCGGTTATTCTTTTTATTAGCAGCTTTAACATATGAAATACTGTTTTTTATTTAAAAATTTCCAGGCTGATAAATCAATATAGATTTTATATTGACACCAGCTTTGTCTTGTTAGACCGTGTTATCCTTGCCTTTTGGCATGCCTTGCAGTTTTTTTCTTGCAATATATACATGTTTAGGGACTACAGATATTAAGACAAATGTTATTTTATGCTTTTAGATGAGCATGCTTTTTTTCTGTTTAGTCTTTAATGTGGTGATTTGCATTGATCTTGTTAGGATTTGGGATGGGCTTGTTTTTATCATTGCATTCAGTGCATAAGGTTTCAAACTCCCCTGAGGATACTTTGTTTTGGGTCTCTGATTGAATTTCTATTAATGGCACTACACTTCTTAACAGCAGTACAATGGGAATTAAGTATCAATGCATGAATTTTGGAGGGACATTCAGGCCAGAATACTTCCCTGTGCCTTCTGCCTTCAGGAACCTCACACTCTCACACTAGCTCATACTGTATCCTCAGATATTCATTTAAAATTTCTAGCTATATTAATTTTCCATTGCTGCCATAACAAGTTAACACAAACTTGGTAAAAGCAGTGAAAACTCATTTTGTCAACTTATAAATGAGTCACAGTCTGGATAGAGTAGCTTGGTGGTTCTGTGCTTAGGTTGTCACAAAGCTGAAATCAAGGTGGCAGTCATCCTGAGCTCCAGCCTTATCCATGTTGCTGGCAGAATCTAGCTCCTGTTGCTGTAGGCCTGAGATGTCTACGTCCTTGTAGCTGTGAGCCAGGGTCTGCCCTAGGTTTCTGGAGGCTTCCTTCCAGTACTTGCATATGGGCTTCCACATCTCAGAGCCAGCAGCAACAAGTTGAATCATTCATATGCTTGAAACATGTCTTACTTTTCTTTCTGCCACATTTCTCTGGTTACAAGCCAGATAAAGGTTTGTTTGTTTTTTTTTTTTTTTTTGGCTCATGTGATTAGATTGAGTCCATGGATAATCCAGGATAATCTCCCTATTTTGTTATCTGTAACCTTAAATACAGCAAAATATCCCTTTAGCCATGTAACAGCACAGCCACAGTTTTTGGGGATTATGGCATGTGTGGGGGTGTCATTATTCTGCCTCCCACACTAGCTAAATCTTCTTACTGGCTTATATGTTTTTTGATGTTGTCTGTCCCAAGCAAGCAAATATTCAGGACCTGTTTTTCCTTGTGGGCTCGTCATTTCTTAGATTTGGAGTTGGATTTTTGCCCTGTAACTTCACCTTCTGATGAACTTAAGAAAAAATACTTTTTAGTTCGTCTTTCTTTCCCTTATTATAAATGCTGGAGTGATGCCCTTATCAGCTCTCAATATCACACCTGGAAATTCAAGCCCATCTGATTTGTTATTTTATATTGATATTTTAACTCTATTCAGAGAAATTTCTGTATTTTTATTAAAGTTTACATCACAGTCTCAAACCAGTGTCATTTATATCTGCCCTGTTAGCAAAGATGAATTTTAAAATTCTAATTATACATGTAGAGAGAGAGTAATTATATAAGTAGAAAGTTTCCAAATTTCATTCTGGCTCTCAGAGTGCTATTATGGATAATGCAGTCTATCTTCAGTAATAATTTCAGTATTTCATTGTTTCAACATATTCCTAATATAATCAGCAGCCTCTCTATAATTTTATCAATGAATCGATTTGAATACTCATATCAAAATCCTGATATTAAGGTATGTAATATTTCATATATAGAAGCTAAAAATTGAAATGCAGTAACATTTATATATAGTTCTTCTAATTTTTCAATAGTTAAAAATTGTAGTTGATTATAAAATGTTTTAGTAAATCAATTCCCATGGGAAGAAATCGAGACATTAATCTTTTCACCTTTGTAACCTTCATATAAAAGGATTCAGATTGCTCAAAATTTACATTTATATTAGGTATAAGATTTCTTGGTAAAGAAAATAAATGGATTGCTACTCATACAACAAAAAGTATAATGGGTGGTGTGAAAAGGTCTGCTAGAATTCTTCTGTGAGGTGTGGCTAAAGCTGTGAGAAACAGAATAGGACTTGAAATTTGGGAAATATTATGGTTAATATCTGACCTGAAGACTCTGAAATATACCAAATATAAGTACCTGGAAACCTTCACATAATAAAAATCCAGGTGACATTTCTAGACCCTGGCAATTAAGGGAAGCTTTACTTGAAAGGCCACAGAAACTTCTTCTAAGTGTGGGACCTTGAGAGATGAAAGTCTGGGATAAAGAAATGAAGAGAAATGAAATAATCTGTTTCTGCAAATGTCAGTGACAAAGTAGGGAAAAGTATTGCTTGTCGGGAAGAAACATTAGCCCCTAAGAATGTTCAGATGGTATTAACAAATGAATTAAATTGCTTGTATTTCTTCAACATGAGCAATTTAATTTTGCAGTAAAAGAATGGAATCCAAGCACCTATCAATCTCTGCAATGGCTTACCTGTTAGCAGTGCAGAATGGCCAGGCTGCCCTACCCTCAAAGAAGAGTAGCTGCTTTTGAAAAAGATCTGGATTCTCCCTTTGGCCAAACTCATGGCTCCTAGCAGCCTATGGACCTGTCCCTGAGATAATCCAGGCTCCCTTGAGTTCCTGTCTGGAAAACTCAAGGGTACCAAAAGAATTTAACCATTGTTCCAATCAACATTTGATGATAGCCTCTTGACCTCCCTTTCTTAGAGCATTTTAAAAAAAATTACATGCATTTGCAATTGCTTCCTCTATTCCTTTGAGATGTTTATCTATCTCCTTCAAATCAGGAATGTCTTTTTCAGGGTTCTGAAAGCTATTCCTCTGAAATGGCATCATTAGGAAGGGTTAAGGCCATGTCTCCCCATCTCTGTGGGAGGGTAAGGGTCTAACATTGATAAGTTCCAATAAGCAGACACAGTTGGCCTATCTGTATTGACACTGATCAGCTCTCATAACAACTTTTTGGAATTTTAAAATTCCCTGACTCTGCTGAGCTACAGACCACCTTCCAACTTCTCCCTCACCCTCCTTTTGGAGCACCGTATCACCTCCATACCAATCGAAGTCATGCTGAGTACACAATGGACCCTTTCCCACCACAGTAGTTATAACTAAATAACATCTGTCTTTATTGCTTGTAACTAGTGTCCAGCTTTGCTTATCTTTAGCAATTTTAGCTTCCCAATAATTCTGATTGTGTGCCTAATACACAGTACAATTTTTCTATGAACAAATAATGGATGAATATTGAGAGAAATAAGAGATATGTGGAAAGGAGTCAGGGGAGGTGGTGGGGTTTTCTGATGAAATAAATGTATTTTACAAGCCTGAAAGAGTAAAAAGCCTGAAAGTTCTGAATGAGGAATGGGGACTGACTACTTCAGGAGCTTGTTACAGAAGCAGTGCAACCAGCAGGTTAGCTGTGGGTCAGGGATAGTGGGTGCCTTAGAGGGACCAGTGGTGGAGAGCTGACATGGAATTAGAATCCCACTTTCCCACTGCCTCACTCATAGCACTCTCTTGCCAGGAGAGACCCAGCGTCTTGGCACCTTAGGCTAAATATTTCCCTTGTATGTGAGGTGAGGACACAAAGTAAAATTATCTCCATAAGGTAAAGGAGTACAATTTTTTAAAATTTTTGTTGAAGGCAAATATTTATTTGTATTTAAGAGTGAATTTCATTTGTGAATGTACTAGACAAAAAGAGTTTGAGAAACCAAATTACTTTTACATTTTGAAAGCTTGCTATGAACCGTACATTGTTATAATCATGATACTATGCTTAATAAAAATGTAACTTTAGATTAAATCTGTGAGGCTGTTTGTTGACTAGAAAATGAGAATCGTCTTTGTTTGAATGCATGCCACTTGGCCATGGGTGAAATACTGAACTTGCCTTGGTCTCTGCTACTTTAGAACTATCTATTTTAAAGATGTCAGCTATCACTTTATCTGAGACTATTTAGCAACTGTCAGAAATTATTTAATTTTATAAAGCATAGAAAGAAAAAACTTAGATTAAATTGTCAAATGTTTAAAGTAAGCAATTTGGTTGAAACTGAGAACAAGATTTTCGAATCTGAGAAGAGCGAAAGCTAGAAACTATGATTGCATGTCTGTGAAGTTTTCCTCTCTGGCTAGGAAAGAGGGCTTGTTGTTCAACATAAACATCATTCCTTTGCTCTAGGGAAACTATGAAAATGTGCCATTAAGTTATGCAAGACCCTTTCTGGCATGAGAATATTTGAGAAGCTCAATAGGAGTTCCTCTGAGGCTGGGTTGCAACTCAATTGTTTCAAGTTATAGAGTGAAAGGTTAGCTGTGTAAGGAAGTGCCAAAGCCTTTGAAATAGCTCTCTTTTCCTAATATACATGTAGGCCAAACTCTGATTAAAATCCATCGTTGACTCTTGCGGAGACAAGTGCTTATGTTCAAGCAGATATTCCTAGAAACCAGGAGCTGGGGCTAGAAAAGCAGAGGGCAGAGTGTCATGGGCAGATCTGTGCCATTTCCAGAGAAGAGTGTTAAACTGTTAGGCACAGAGAAGAGGGGCAGAGACAAGTAGATTCGGGGGATCATTGGTAGACTATCCATTTAATTCAACACCTTTCACTTTATTACTTGAAACTGTTGAGTTGCAATTGTTGTTAATATAGATTTTAAGAGGAAAGAGAAACTGGAAGATCACACATGAAGGTACTGTGTTATAACTTAATTTGGAGGTTTTTCAGTGATATACAATACTAGTAAAATGTTTGCAGCTTCTGGCACAAATTGTAAACTGACTGAATTAGAAGAAATACATAGATAACTTTAAATTTTCTCTTAAATGATGAGGAAGCTGTATCTGGGATCATTTTATAGCCAAAGTGGCAGATGATATTTTCAACAGAGTAGGGTATTTCAACTTTCTCATGTAATCTAAGTTTCTGTAGTTTTTTAGAGTATTTGATTACTTGGATGTTCTCTGTTAGAAACAGCAGTATCTAAACACATCTGTGATAGGACTGACGCAGATCAATACAGCTATAATATTGATGTTCTACTTTTGGCATAAACTAAAGATCCCACCTCTGAAAGATCTATTGAGACCACCATAGGGAAAGGTCTCTAAACTTGTCACATCTTGAAACAGTATAAGTTAAACTCATTGTAAAATGTCTTTGTAGTATTATTTTTAAAATTAATTTATTTATAAAATATTGCAGCCTTTCCTAAGATGTCTAGGGAAGACTTAAGATGTGCAGTGGAGAAAGTTCTACATAATCTCTGGGCTTCTGCAAATCTCGTGAAGAGGCACTGACGCTTTGACTATAGACTCATTTTCATGATATTATATGTTCATAGCAAATAACATTGGAAGATAGAGATAATGTCTACTTCCTAGGCAAAAAGAAAATTTGTTTCCTGACCAAGATAGGAAATGTAATAAATATGTCCCACTGAAACAAAAGGTGGGCATATTTGCAAGCATCCCTTCTCTAAGAAAGGGCATTTCTTAAGCTCTGTTTATCAAGCTGTTACACAAGCCCTCTGCCGATGTGGCATCAGTATCATCTCAGTCACTCCCCAAAGAGACTTGGGGGTAGAAAACCAGTGTGAGGTGAAGCTCACATTGCCTACAGTGCCATAAGGCATGAAGTCCTTTGTCTCTGAACTAGGATTCTCATGTCTTCGACCAACATCAAGAAACTGTGGCTGGCTAACTTGTTAGCTTAGAAATAGAAGAAAGTATTAGATCCTTGTTAGTTCTCGATCATAGGATTCTTTACTTCAGGCAGTAGGCACATGGAAACAGCTCCTCTTCACTTCCAAAGAACACACAGTGATGACTGCACCTCAAGAGAGCCTCTCATATCTGACACTGCAGAGGGGATAGTGGAAGATTATGGTTTTGGTGAGAGCAATAACTCATGAGCATGAGTCAGAGATGACTTAGCCACCCCGTCTCCCAACACACACGTAATTCAAAGTAAAACTTATAATTCATAAAATATATCAAGTACAAAAAGGCCAGCAAATCTTTTTTCCCCATTGTGGTCATTTTAATGGTTTTTCAAATAAATCAAAGATACATATTTATAAATAGATATTTTTATCAACTTTTTGGTGGTGATGCTTCGGGACTCTAATCACCTTCTGTACTGCTGGCGAGATGTGTTGGCTATAGGAGCTGCTGAGTAGCTGGAACATGGCTCCTGATGGTCATCATGACAGTTGCAAAACTCAGTGGTTTAATTGTTCTGATGATTTTTTTCTTCCTTAGTTTCAGGAAAGGATTAATAAAACATTCTGTTAGAATATTTAATGGCACCTTGCTCACAATGTTACCCCTTTGCTGCTGATCTCTGTTATTTAACTCAATTCATATCAAATCTCTTCCATTTCTCTCATCTTACAGTGTACATCGATTTGCTATTCAAGCTCAAAATATTCCAACTAAACTCTTATGTTCACCTGTAAATCCGGTTTAATGCATTCAAATCCATCCAATCTGGCATTGAGGCCCATTGATAATATATCTATAATCTTGTCCCATTGCATCTCACTATAAATGGCCTATTTAGAGTCCTTAATACTTCCTCTTTCAACTACTACCACGGCCTCCAAATGTCTGGAGGCTCACTTCAGGTTACCCACCAACCGCACTCTTGCTTTCTCCCCAGCTAGCATATTCCTTTTTTGTTTTTGTTTGCTTGCTTGTTTTTCTTTTTGAGACAGAGTCTTACTCTGTCGCTCAGGCTAGAGTGCAGTGGCATGATCTAAGCTCACTGCAACCTCTGCCTTCCAGATTCAAGTGACCCCAGCCTCCGGAGTAGTTGGGATTACAGGCACCTGCCACGGCACCTGGCTAATTTTTCTATTTTTAGTAGAGACAGGGTTTCACCATTTTGGCCAGGCTGGCCTCAAACTCCTGACCTCGTGATATACCCACCTTGAGCTCCCAAACTGTTGATATTATAGGCATGAGCCACCGCACCCGGCCCCACTAGCATTTTCTGAACTGCTGTTTCTACCATTCCCCATAATCCTCAACGTTCTGTCCTGCTGTAACTTGGATTGACACTCTAACCTCAGGCTGCTTCACTGGCCTAAGCTTCAGTCATAGCAGCCTAAGCTTATGAGACATGTCCTTCTCCCATGGCAGCAAAACAGATGCATACTTCTTCTGCCCAGGAAGCACTTCCCTCCTTCATCAGATTGGCTAAACCTGTGCTTCTTCAAGTCTTCACTCAAGCAGAACTCCTTCCTGGGAGGACTTTCATCTCTTCACCTGAGAGGATCCTTCTTCCAGATCTCATGTTGTTGTATATTTCACATTTTGTAGTCTCTTTGCATTGTGGTGGGCTTTATTTTGGGGTTTGCCATGTCCTGGCAGTAGTTTGGTGTCAATTATTCTTCATATCTCTAGTACATCCTAGATGGGCAACATGTTTACTGAAAAAAAGTTTACATATATATATGTGTGTGTGTGTGTGTTTACATATATATATAATTTTATGTATAATTTCTTAAATGATTTTGATCCCAATCACATTTCATTCGTCATGTAATATGCTGTATTTTATAATCATGTTTGTGGTTGGGTGAATGGGGAGGGGGTCCATTAAGAGCAGTAAACTTTATTTTGGAATCCAATAAATATTTACTATTATTAAAATATAAATATGTTTAACATGGAATCATGATGAATAAAAATCTTGAGTTCATTTTATGTAAGACATGAGTGATTGATTACTGTGGCACTCTCTGGGTCTTCCTTTTGCTGAGGGTCCTGCCTGTACTCTGAGATGCACTAGATGAGAGGTGGAGGGCAGTGGGCGCACCAACAGGTTCCACAGTGACCATTTCTTGTTTCTGCAGAGACCTTCTGGGGCCACCTTTCTGACAGGGGATTTTCTTTTGTTTCATTTTGCTTTCCTCTTGTAAGTGGAGAACATCTTTAGCTTCCTCTAGGGAACCAAGTGATGGAGCAATCAGGAGTTAGTTTTGTGATAATTACAGCTGTGTCAAAGCAGTGACAGGGAGAATTTGTAGAGAATCTCATTTACTCTTCTGGAAGCACATCATTTCATGCAAGCACCACTTCACAGACTGATTTGCTCGAGTCTGTCTGTGCTGAATTTAAAAAACAGAGTCATTTGTTTTTTTTCCATTGCAAGTTTTCCTGGCTCATCAAATAAAATCTAAATAATACCTTCATTTATTTGTCAGCACCTTGTTACATATATAACCTCTATTTTTCCATGCTTTACCATGAAGTGATTACTTAGAAAATAGTTAGTAGGAAACTTTCCACTCCTCTGAGTTACTTTATTTCACACAGCCTGATGTCCAAAATCACCAACATTTTAAATATCCTGTTATAAAAAAAACTGCAGGTGATTAACAGTGAAAATGTACAAAATAATATCCTTTAACATGCTATTTCTGAGTATTAAAACCAAAAAAATTCATTTTTTAATCTTATGTGTATGCGTCTGTGTGTGTGGGTGTGTTCATAATTCTGTATTTCTTACGGTCAGAATTCAGGGGATTTTTCTATCCCAAGATAACCCTGGTCATTACCAATGAACTATCTGCAATGATTACTAATCCCATGACAAACGACAGCTATTTTCTGAACACTATACACATATTATTTTATTTATTAATTTCGTAGACATCCAATTAAATTCTGGTTTGGTGAATATGCTGTACACAGGAAATACATACTACACATTGGAAGAATTGGTAAAAATCAGGACCTTCAAAAATGCATCATTTCTTATGAAAGGTAGGTAAATATCTAAAGTACTTATTTTAAATATGTAGTGGTAGGGGCTGTCTAAAAATACGCTGGAGAAGCAAATGTTGCATCTAATGACAAGCTAATACTATAATAGAATTAAGTGGTCAAGTAAAACTATGAAGCAGAGATAATAGCTAGCTGATAATTAAGAAGTTATTAATCCCAAGTGCTGGGCAGATGAAGAAGTTAAAAAGCAAGTAAGTTTAAAGAGATGGCGACATGAGAGAACATGTTATAGTTCAAGAACTGCAAGTAATTTGACGAAAAAAGCAACAGAGGAATGGAAAGTCAATGTGTCAAGGAGTATAAGTAAAGATCAAATTAAGAGCAAATATGTCATGGTAGGAAGTTTAGGAATATCAGAACAGACAAGCACATATAGTAAACAGGAAATTATATTTTATAGATTTTTTTTTTATTTCCATGTGAAATCAAATAGAAAAAGAGAGTAGGCCGGGCACTGTGGCTGACGCCTGTAATCCCAGCACTTTGGGAGGCCAAGGCAGGCAGATCACCAGGCCAGGAGATGGAGACCATCCAGGCTAACACCGTGAAACCTCGTCTCTACTAAAAATATAAAAAATTAGCCGGGCATGGTGGCGGGCGCCTATAGTCCTAGCTACTCCGGAGGCTGAGGCAGGAGAATGGTGGAAACTCAGGAAGCGGAGCTTGCAGTGAGCCGAGATTGCGCCACTGCACTCCAGCCTGGGCAACAGAGTGAGATTCCATCCCCCCCCCCAAAAAAAAGGTAAAATTTCCTGTCAAAATTTTGTTACGAAATTAATATAAGATATATGACAATTTCGAGTGTAGGCATTAGCAATGGGAAACTATTTCGGGAAAGTAAAAGTATTTTTCTATGTATTTAAAAGCACATGTTTATATATTATGTTAAGCCAGGTATAAGCCTATTTGCTTTATAAACATTTACTTCTTTATACTCTCCTTAAAATAATCATATTATTATCATTCTCTCCCATTTATAGATGAAGGAACAGAAATAGACAGATGAAGTAATTTTGCTAAGGCTTCACACCTGGTCAATGAAAGAGCCTTGGGTTTGAAGCCTGGTAGTGCAGCACTAGTATGTTCCCTTAACTGCAAAACCATGCTGTTTTTCAGGTTTAATCTTCTTTTTAAGTGAAGTGTAGCAGAGAAGAAAGATCCTGGGCTAACTTTCTGATAACTGATTGAGCAAACAGTTACTAGCTGCTTATAATTAACTGGAATAGGGTGCCCACAAAATAAACTAGATTTGGGATACATTTCAGATGCACTTAAGAATCTATCACAGCACTTTAATGTCTTTAGGTTAAAGACAGAAGTGTGGGGGAAAAAATGTTGAGAAAAGCTGTTTGAACTGCATACACAGGTTTAAGGGCTGCAATTTCACTCAATTGAAAAAATAATAGAAATAGTAATATGAGGAAAAAGCACATGTTGGAATTTGTTTCCAGCCAGTGTGGAGTAATAAAGACTTAACTTTTCATCTAGTCATTAAAAAAAATAAAAACTAGACTTAATATTTAGCACAACTCATTGCAAAAATGAAGAACTGTGACCCCTGAGAAAAGAGAAGCACAGGAGAGGTGCCCTGTTGTCCAAGCGGTCTCCTTAGAACCATTACTATCAAATTCTTGGAGCCCAAGATAGGGGTTATCATGGTTTCCAGAGGTGGAGTTGAGATTCTGGGTAGACAACTGTAGCTGAAATTTTCAGGCAGAGTACCAGAGGAAGCTAGCAGAAAATGCTTTCCAAAAATCTTCCTACAAGTCTTTTTGACTATGTGGCTAAATACAAGCTACCTGTGCATAAGGTGAAACTCCAAAGGCTGGGAAAGATGAACCTGAGAGCTTTAGGCTGCAAATGTTCCAAAATTCACCCAAGCGAGAAGACATTTAAACCCTCCAGACAGAAAGGAATATACTTGGTTAAATACCTGCATTCAGAAAAGACTCAAGAAAGTTCATATCTTAATAGTAGGTCACAGCTAGCCTTAGAATAAATGCTAACACAAAATGACCAAAATCATCAGCACTTGCCAGAACGAACTTTAATATCCATTAAGAAAAAACTATAAAATGCAGAATATTCAAAGCATTTGACATCAGTCAAAATTTTGAATATTTGCAAAGAAATTCTAAAATGTGACCCATAATTAGGACAAAATCAAATCATAAAAACAGACTCAGAAATGAAAGAGGTGAGACAAGGATTTTGAATTAACTATTAATATTATAAATGCACAACAGGATTTACAAGCAAATATAAACATAGTGAGGAGATGAATGACAGCCATAAAAATGGAATTTCTAGATCAGAAAAAGAACTGGGTGTGACTAAGAGAAGATTAGAAAATACAAAAGAAAATAGCAGTGTTTTTGAAGATAGATCAATGAAAAATATCTAAGATGGAGTGACGAGAGAGAGAAAAAGGTTCCATTCCCCCTCCTTCAGTGACAAAACTGGAGCCTGTATTACGTCTCTGTGACCCACTGAGAGTCTCACTAACATTTACATTATAAACCCACCCCACCCCATCTCTCTTTCTATTTCTTACATACATACACACACACACACACACACACACACACACACACACACACAAAAAAAAACATTCTCTCTCTCTCTCTCTCTCTCTCTCTCGATCATTAGAAAATAAGAAGGTGGTCCACGTCTTTTCTGCATTCTGGTAAACTTTTATTATTTCTGCTGGTCGATGTAGATAGCCTGTAACTATGTCTTGATTATTCTTCTCCAAATGCCATCCCTAGAAAATGCTGCCTATTCATTACTGATTTGCCAAATGCTTCCATCTTGCTTTTCTGTCATTACTCTGTCAAGCAAATTAACAATGATTCTAATGTACATCCAGAAGTAAACTTCATATTTGAAATTATAGAATATTCCTCATTTGTCAGTAAAATACATCATAAAGCACATTTGAAACTATGGGTATCAAAATTGGAAAAAAATAATCAGTTTATAATTGAGAAATATGACTGCCGCTACCTTAATTAAGTGATCATTCAACCTCCCCAATATCAAGACAAACTGACCTTTCTTCCCTCATTGATGGACTGAGAGGGACACATCAACTAAGTAGCAGTCCTGCTAAATATTTAGACTCTAGTCATGAGAAATCAATCTAATGAATGCAAATGGAGGGATATAAAGCCTGAAGTTGTAAAATATCAGTGTTTTTAATTTTGATGTACTAAACAAAGAAAACTTCAGGCCAAAAAAATGGAAAATATAAAGAAACAACAGAAAGATAGAACGTTATTGCACAAATGGAAGAAAACTATGTGGAATGCATATAACATAATTGGATCAGTGTTACATTTCCTGAATGTTGCATTGAATGTGGTTATGTAGATGAATCTTTTTGTTCTTACGAGATATATACTAATGTATTTTAGGATGAAGCAATAGAGTGAAGGCTAGATCAACACGGCAAAATGTTAAGAACTGAAGAATTTTGTCATTTTCATGAATAGAGTGATACCGAGATATAATATGAACCATAAATAAATAAATATGTATGTGTGTATGTACATATTTTATATATATATATATATACACACACACACACACACAGGTGGGAGGAGAGAGTAGACAGAGAGAGAGAAAGAGAGAGGAAAAAAAGAGAGAGAGAAGAGAGAGAGAGGTAGATGTATTTGGTTCTGCCCCTGGTTCCTGACACAGAGCTGCTGAAATCCTTGTATTGTATTAATAGCAGAGATGCTAGGAGAATCATTTACTCTACTATTTGTTCTTTAACCCCAGTTCCTGACACATACCTCCTAAGACCTTTGTAATTTCCTGAGTGATAGGAGCACCTTTTGTTCTAATGGGGTGACTCTCAGTGGTTGGGGCTGGTTGCCAAGGAAATCATTTGTGTGATTTGGGGGTTGGAACTTTCAACCCCCATCCTCCAACCTCTGGGGAGGAGAGAGGAAGTGAAGGTTGAGTTGATTATCAATGACCAATTATTTAGTCAATCACGACAATACAATTTCATTAAACCCCAAAAGGGCTGGATTCAGAAAGCCTCCAGATTCTTGAACAGGTGGCAATGTCTTGGGGGTGGGCCCAGAGAAGGCATGAAAGTTCCGCCCTCCTTCTAAGCTTCCTTGCTCTGTGCATCTCCTCTGTCTGGCTGTTCATCTGTGACCTTTGTAATATTATTTATAATGAATAGATAAGCACAAGTATTTCTCTGAGTTCTGTGGAAGACTTCAACAAATTAATTGACGCCAAGGAGGGCATCATGGAAACCCCAGATTTATGGCAATTTGGTCAGAAATACAAGTTCTCCTGGAACTTGCAACTGTCATATGAAGTGGGGGCAGGCTTGTGAGACTGAGCCCTTAACCCTATCCCCTGAAAGATAGTGTCAGAATTTAGTTAAATAATGGAGAACCCAGCTGGTCCCTGCTATAGAATTGCTTGGTTTGTGGGGAAAAATACTCATATATTTAATGTCAAAAGTGTTCCGCAAGTATTGAGAGGGGTGAGTGGAAAACAAGGAAAACACTTTGTTTCCCATTTCTTACAAATGAGAGCACACAATATCTTAAGATGTCTGTTCTTTCCAAATTTATATTCAAAATTAATGCAATCCAAAGCAAAATTTTATCCGATTAGCTTTAGAGACTGACAAATTGTAAAGTTATTAACAAATACAGAGGAGCTAAGATAGTTAAAACAAAGTTGAAAATAACAAAGTGTTATGACGAAATAACCTAATTTCAGGATTTACTATACAGCTACAATAATCAACATCATATGTCATTGACAGAAGGATAGACACATAGATCAGTGGAGTAGAATAAAAAGCTTAGAAAGAAATCCATTTATATGTGAACAATTAAATTTTGACAAACTCATACTTATCTAACACAGAAAAGTTAGTCTTTTAAAAAATACTTGGAACAACCAAGTATTCATAAAAGAAAAACTCAATCTTTACCTATCATCACATATAAAATTGACTTGAAGGTGACCAAAACTTAAATTTAAATCTATAAATAAAAAAAGTCTACAAAAATGTGGGATAAAAATTTTTGCCCTTGGTATAGCCAAAGATTTCTTTGCTAGAATATAAAATGCATTGGTAACTTAAAAATTATAAATTGTACTTTATAGAATTAAAGCATAAACACTCCCAAATTGCCCACTGGCACCCACTGATAATACTACACTGATGATTTTGAAAATATAGATGAAATGGATGATATTTTCTGGGAAAACTAATTAATAAAAATAATACATCAAAAGCAGAAACCTATATAAACTATGAAACAAATTGGGCTAATTAATGTCAAAAATTTTAAACAAAGGCAATTCCCATATTATTCTGAGAAAACTTTTAAGAGACTGTAAAATTCTCAGGTTATAAGCAAAATGTTCTGTATTATTGAAAAAGTTGGAAAACTTCCTGAGTTATTAAGGAATACCAGAATAACCTTGACACCAAAAACTGACAGGATGAACAATGAAACTCTAGATGTATCTTACTGTTGAATATAGTTGCCAACATTTTAATTTAATTCTAACAAATCAAATTCAGCAGTATATTAAAATTATGGCAAAGTGCAATTTATTCTAAGAACAAAAGTCTTGATTCCATGTTAATTTTTTCTTTTTGTAATTTACAGCTGCACCTCTCAGCACTTTCTGAAGTTTTTGCCCTCATAGGATAGCATTTGTATTAGTGAGAGGTATACATCGGCTGAATTTCTTTATTTAAAACGTTCATAAAGTAGAAGAAGGCTAAGAATAAAAACAAAGTAGAAAAGCCTTTTCATTTCTTTCTGCTCTTCCTTCATCTCTTTTGCATGTGCAGCTACCCCTCACATCCTGTGCCTATCCATTCCTAGGTAAAGATTACCTTACAACTTTTCCTGTGCAGTTCACCATTTCCAGGGTGCTTCCAATTAAAGAAATGCTAGTCTAGCTGCAGTTCCCCAGGGTAAACTAAAAAATATCCTATATGATTACATTGTTCTCTATCTGTTCTGAACAAATGATAATGGTTTCACTGTTTAATACACTTATTTTTTATGTTCCCAGGAGAATGCAGCTCAGGGATTACGGGCATTAATATTCAGATTATTTCAGTTATTTCCCAATTGGTATATCCTAGGTACAGCATGTTCTCTAGTAATCTTCTTTAAAAATACAATCTTATTTTGGTGCAGAAATCATTTTTAATAATTTGCTTATTGTATTGTTGAACTATATCTTTGCAAAATGCATTATGAACTAATTCGAACTTAGCAAAAAACACATGTACCCAAGCTTAAGAAATACCGCAAGTAGTAGTATTCACATGTATCTTTTCTAATCAAATTATCGTACCTCAATTTTCCACCAAAGAGTCGTGTTGATTTTACATGTATTTTTATCACTACATCAAATACGTCACAATCATATGCAGCGTTATTTTGCATGCTTCTAAACTTCATAAAAATGCTATCATACTGCATGTTTCTGCTGACAATTTGCTTTATTCTACCCAATAGGGTTGTTTTTTCCATAAGATTTTTCTAAGTTAATATTTATAGCTTTACAAATGTATTTTCACAATGCATAGTTCTTTATTATATCAACAATTTAAAGTGTTGATTTGCCTGTTGACAATTTAGGGCATTTATAGCTACTCTAAAGGGGGTTACAATGGTCATCTCTGCATATGTCACTTTGAGGCACACAAGCAAGAATGTTTAAGCAGTTGCATTGTTTAGACAGTGGAAATATGCATCTTCAGCTTCCAAATTTATTGATGAACTTCTCTACATAGAAGTTGGGTAATTTTTACAACCTTTATTATGTGTATTTTCAACTAAGTTTCTCTTTGCCATATTTCTCTTCATTCATCACTCCCAGGAATTCCTTCCTTTTTTTTATGTGACTTTTCTATGTGGACACATGTCCTAAAATGGCTGTAATCGTTATAGGAGTGTGTCCATCCTGCTTCTGTGGGCGAGACGCAGGAGCTGGGGATTGGTTCCAAAGTACTAGTAATTCTTTCGGGTGGAGTCAGGATGTCAAGGTGAGTGCTTCGTACCCCTATTCAGAGGTATCTATCAAACTACATTTTGGCCTTCATCTTTTTTAATCCACTGCTGTTTAAATTCAAGGGTCTGTGCTATAGAGTTCTGTCACTTCTTTTTGTAAATGAGATAATCTGTAGTTTACTTTAACACAGCTCCATTTAACCACTCTTTTATGGTAGGATTATAGCCACAGTATAGTGTTAAATATTTGCGTCAGTAGAGATGTTTGCATTAAGTTCATTCATAATGTTTTAAAAACTCATAAAGCAGAAGAGGTCCAAGAAAAAGAGCTAATCTCCCTAATTTTTACACACTTATGAAAGGATTTTGTTCACCTTCGTATGTATCTGTACTATTCTTCTAACCCAAGCCATTACAATATTCCAATTACCTTGTCTCTATGTTTTTCCTAGTACTCAATTGCATTAGCAAGAATTTTCAGTACCCTATTAAAAATAAATAAGCTAAATAACATAAAAAGTGAACAGGCTTGCTTTGGCCCTGATTCAGTGGGAATAACCTCCATTGTTTCATTACTTAAGTGAGAATTTTGCTAAATTTGGGGCTGAGGTAAAGGTTAAGTAACAGCAAACCTGTCTTTTCTTTAAAAAAATTCTAATATGACGGTTTATTTATTTATATTTTTAACTTCTATTTTAGGTTTGAGGGTACATGTGAATATTTTTTATATAGGTAAACTCATGTCACAGTTTGTTTAACAAATTATTTCATCACTCACGTACTAAGCCTAGTACTCAGTTATTTTTTCTACTCCTCTCCCTCCTCCCACCATTTGCCCTGCAATAGGCCTCAGTGTCTGTTGTTCCCTTCTTTGTGTTTACGTGTTCTCATTTAACTCCCACTTCTAAGTGAGAACATCCGGTATTTGGTTTTCTGTTCCCGCCATAGTTTGCTAAGGATAATGGCCTTCAGCTCTATTCATGATCCTGCAAAGGACATGATCCCATTCATTTTCTTTCTTTTTTTTCTTTTGAGACAGAGCCTCCTTGTGTCCCCCAGGCTGGAGTGCAATGGTGCGATCTGGGCTCACTGCAACCTCCCCCTCCCGTGTTCAAGTGATTCTCTTGCCTCAGCCCGCTGAGTAGCTGGGATTACAGGCATCCACCACCATACCCAGCTACTTTTTGTAGTTTTAGTAGAGAAGGGGATTCACCATGTTGGTCAGGCTGGTGTTGAACTCCTGACCTCAGGTAATCTGCCTGCTTCAGTCTCCCAAAGTACTGGGATTACAGGTGTGAGCCACCACGTCTGGCCAATCCCATTCGTTTTTATTGCTGCATAGTATTCCATTGTGTGTATGTACCACATTCTCTTTACGCAATCTGTCACCGATGAGCATTTAGGTTGATTCCTTGTCTTTGCTATTGTGAATAGCGATGCAGTGAACTTTCATATGCCTGTGTCTTTATGATAAAATAGTTTATATTCCTCTGGGCATATAACGAATAATGTATAATATAATGGTATTTCTGTTTTTGCTCGTTGAGGAATTGCCACACAGTTTCACACAATGGTTGAACTAATTGACACTCCCACCAACAGTGTATAAACGTTCCCCCAGGATCTGTTATTTTTTGACTTTTTAATAATCACCATTCTGACTGGTGTGAGATGATATGGCCTTATGATTTTGATTTGTGTTTCTCTAATAACCAGTAAAATTTAGCTTTTAAAAATATGATTGTTGGCTACATGTATTTCTACTTTTGAGAAGTTTATTTTCATGTCCTTTGCCCACTTTTTAATGAGGTCATTTGTTTTTCTCCTGAAAATTTGTTTAAGTTCCTTATACATGCTGGATATTAGACCTTTGTCCAATGGATAGGTTTCAAAAATTTTCTCCCATCCTGTAAGTGGTCTGTTTACTCTGTTGATAGTTTATTTTGCTGTACAGAAGCTCGTAAATTTAATTAGATCCCATTTGTCAATTTTTGCTTTTGTTGTGATTTCATTTGGTGTCTTTGTCATCAAATCTTTGCCCATTACTATGTCCAGGATGGTATTGCCTAGGTTGTTTTCCAGGGTTTTCATGTTAGGTTGGTGCAAACATAACTGCAGTTTTTGTCATTGAAAGTAATGACCAAAACCACAACTACTTTTTTGCACCAACCTAATAGTTTGGGGTTTTACATTTAAGTCTTTAATCCATCTTGAGTTGATGTTTGTACATGGTGTAAGGAAGGGGTCCAGCTTCAATCTCATGCATATGGCTAGCCTGTTATCCCAGCATCATTTATTGAATAAGGAGTCTTTACCCCATTGCTTGTTTTTGTCAGCTTTGTAGAAAATCAGATGGATGTGGGTGTGCAGCCTTATTTCTGGGCTCTCTATTCTGTTTCATGGGTCTATATATCTGTTTTTGTAGTGGTACCATGCTGTTTTGGATACTGTAGCCCTACAGCAAGTTTGAAATTGGGTAAAGTGATGCCTCCAGTTTTGTTCTTTTTGCTTACAGTTACCTTGGCTATTTGGGCTCTTTTTCGGTTCCATACAAATTTTAATTTTTTTTTTTTTTTTAGTTCTGTAAAGAATGTCATGGGTAGCTTGATAGAAATAACACTGAATCTGTAAATTGCTTTGGGCAGTATGGCCACTTTAACAATATTGATTCTTCCTATCCATGAGCATGAAATGTTTTTTCATTTGTTGGTGTCTTCTCCAATTTCTTTGAGCAGTGTTTTGTAATTCTCATTGTAGAGACCTTTCACCTCCCTGGTTAGCAGTATTTCTAGTTATTTTATTCCTTTTATGGCAATTGTGAATGTGATTGTCTTCCTGATTTGGCTCTTGGCTTGGCTGTTGTTGGTGTATAGGAATGCTAGTGATCTTTGTACAGTGATTTTGTATCCTGAAACTTTGCTGAAGTTAATCAGCTGAAGGAGCTTTTGGGCCAAGACTATGGGGTTTTCTTGATATAGAATCTTGAGATTGAGTGCATTTGACAACAACAAATAATATTTTCCCGCAGTCTTTCAACATTTAAGGAATTATCATCCAATGTTTTCACTGTATTTCAATGTAGTTTATTATTTTTTACCAATATATTGCTAGAATCTGTTTAATAACTTTTGTCATCGTTGCATGATGTTGTTACATTTTGGTATTTTACTTCAGTGTTATGCAATTAACATCAGTTTGAGGTATAAATATTATATTTGATTAATACAAATAATTAGAAGCAGTTTTTATGTTGTTCTCTAGATAATTTTAAGCAGCATTGAGATTATCCAGACCTTAAAATGCTTGAAAAATTCCCTGGGGAATTCATCTGGCTCTGGCACTTTTTTTTGAATTAGGTATTTTTACCTGTCTTCATTTCATCTATATTAATTGGCATCCAATTGCCACAAATTAGTTCAATGTTTGAATTTTACTGGGGCTGATTTTGGTAAATTAAATTTTACTTTGAATTTTTAAATTTTATCTGCATTTTTAAAGTGTTCTTATTTTTATAATAATTTTGTTTAAGTCAATGACTATTCCCGTTTCAATATATATTTGAAGCATTTTTACTTTTTTCTTGATTCTCTTGCTTTTGCTGGTATTCTGTATTGCTTTTACACAGAATAAAATTTAGTTTAAGTTTTGTTTTTCTATTTTTATGTATATTATTTTCTGCATTTACTTTTCAAATTTGAATTATAACTTTTCTACACTATTGAGGTATGCATTTAGTTCATTTACTTTTATTAGTTAATATTGATCAATAAAGCATTTAAAGCTATACATTTTATTTGGTGATTGCTTCTATTTTATATAAATTCATATAGATAGTGTTTCATTGTCATTACTTCTCAGAAATTCTACAATTTTACTTTATATTGACTCACTTTTCCCAAAAGTTGTCTAGTACATTTTCCCCTGATTTCCTGATGGAATAATCTCTGTTTTTTGCTTCACTTTTGACCATTAGTACTGCACTATAATTATAGAAAATTGTTTGTATTATTCCCAGATTATGGCATTCTTAGGTTTTCTTGTTGTCCTAATATTTGATTAATTATATGTTCTATGTGCAATGAGAGAAGTTTTATTCTTTAGTAAAGTCATATAATATCTATATGTACATGCATGAAGCCTACATTTAGTTATATTAGTAACATTTTATATTTTCATACTTAATCTTGTTGCTCTGACCTTTTATGCGATAAAAATGGGATGATAAATTCTGCTATTGTGAGTATTTTTCTATTTCTCTTTTCATCTTATATATTTTCTTTTTTTCTTATAATTTTGAATACATGTGACTTGATGCATAGATATATATCAAGGTCAATGGTAACTTTTAGCATTGACAAGTATTCTTTTTTCCATTTAAATTTATAAAGCATAATTTGGTTGGGTGTGGTAGCTCACGCCTGTAATCCCACTACTTTGGGAGGCCAAAGTGGGCAGATCACTTGAGGTTAGGAGTTCAAAACCAGCCTGGCCAATATAGCAAAACCCTGTCTCTACTAAAAATACAAAAATTATCTGAGCTTGGTGGCCACACCTGTAATTCCAGCTACTCTGGAGGCTGAGGTGGGATAATTGCTTGAACTCAGGAGGTGGAAGTTGCAGTGAGCCCAGATGGTGCCATTGTACTCCAGCCTGGGTAATGGAGTGAGACTCTGTCTCTAAATAAATAAATAAATAAATAAATAAATAAATAAATAAAATAATTTAAACTTTTTTGATGCTGGATTTCCTATGAATAATTGTGCTTTTAATATGCCTGGCATATCTGCCCATCTTTTGTTTAGGTCAAAATCCCTTTGTCTATGATTTCTCTCTCATATATAGCACACAGTTGGATTTTACTTATTAAGCAAATTTGAAGATAAACCACTTTTAATGAAAGAGCTGTGCTCATTTACATCAATTGATATGAATGACATATTTGGTCCCAAAGCTTTTGTAATATTTTTAAAGCTTTATTGAGGTATACTTGGCCTAAGTAAATTGCATATACTAAAATAAACAGTGTGAGTGATAAACTTTGACGTGTGAATATACTCTTAAGTCATACCCACTTTGAAGACACAACACATACATCACCTCGAGGTTCCTCCTGTCTCCTCCTAATCTTATCATTGATGTCCTCTTTCCCACCAAATGCCATTCAAAATTACCTATTGATCTATTTTGTCACTGTAGATTAGTTTGCATTTTCTAGAATTTTCTGGAATTAGAATTCTAAAAAGTATGATTTTTCACCTTTTAAATACAACACAATGATTTTGAGGTTTATCCATATCCTGCACATCAGTAGTCCATTTCTTTTTATTGTTTTGTGGTATTCCATTGCACGAATACATGACAGTCTCTCTATCCACATGTTAGCGATATTTGGATTGTTTCCAATTTTTTTTGGCTGTTACAAATAAAGTTGCTGTTAATATCACTGTACAAAATTTTTTATAGAAATGAGCTTTTTTTTCTTCTCTGGGGTAAATATCTAAGAGGAGACTTGCTTAACTATGTGGTAGGTTTATGTGTAATATTTAAAACACTGCCAAACTTGCCCATATTGTCTGCACCTCTTCTCATTTACATTATCAGTATAGAAGAACTTCAGTTCCTTCATAGTCTTGTAAACACGTGGTATTGTCAGTCTTTTTAATTTTAGCTTCTTTGGCGGGTATGTAAGTCATACCTCATTCTGGTTTTAAATGGCATTTATGTACTGATTAATATGTTGAGTATTTGTATATGTGTTTATTTACCATACATATATTTTCTATATAAATTGTTCAATGTATCTTTTCTATTTTAAGAGTATTGATTTTTATGATTATGATTTTTTTTGAGAGTTCTTATATATTCTGAATACAAGTCTTTCTTCAGGTATGTAATTGGCAAATGTTTTTGTTTCATATGTGATTTTTCTTGATTGTTAATGGTGTTATTTGAATAGCAGGCTTCTTAATTTGATAAAGCACAGGTTATCCTCCTTTTCTTAAAAAAATGTTTATGTGTATCTAAAAATTCTTTCTTTAACCTAATGATGGTCACATTTTTTTTTCTCCTGTAAATTTTTCTAGAAGTTTAATTCTTTTAGGTTTTATATTTGGGTCTCAAAACAACTTTGAGTTACTCAATGGATTGGAGTTTTGTTTATTTTTCTGTTTAAGTTTTTGTTTGATTGCTTCTACATAGTCATCCAATCGTTTCAGCACTATTTATTGAAGAAATCATCTTCTCTTTACTGAATTGCCTTAGCACATATGTCAAAAATTTCCAGATGTAGAGGGACTATTTCTGGATTCTATATGCTGTTCTACTGATTTATTTGCATATATTTACACTAAAATTGAATGGACTGGATTACAGTAATTTAATAATTAATACTGATATCAAGTGGTATTTGTCTTCCAAATTTATTTATTTTGAAACAGGTTCTCACTCTGTCACCCAGGCTGGAGTGCAACAGTGCAATCATGACTCATTGTAGCCTCAGCCTCCTAGGCTCCAGCAATCCTTCACCTCTACCTCCTGAATAGCTGGGACCACTGGCATGTGTCACCATGCCCAGCTAATTTTTGTAATATTTTTTGTACAAGCAGTGTCTTGCTATATTGCCCAGGCTGGTCTCAGAAATAACATTTCTGAGGGTTAAGTGAAAGTGATGTTTATGTAAATAACTTGAGAAATGAATTCAGTCTGTAAGACTAGAAGCAACAAAATATGCATATAAGTACTGTACTCTATTGACAAAGTTGCTCCTTACAGAATTATGGGTGAACAATTCCACAACCACTAAATATGCATCTGGGATTGAGCAATTAAGTAACTTGCTGGCAGATGGTATGAGCCAGGTTTGGTGGAAGGTTACAGACAAGGAAGGGGTATAGCTAGAATAATGTATGTCATACTTCATTACACTTCATTAGAGTTGGAGACATTAGCATGGATGCATACTTAGCTTAATATATAGATGAATATAACAAACATGTTTATAGAAGTGTCTATATACACTGATTAATATATATGTGTATATTTTCCTGCTTTTTCAGCTAAGAAGGCCTAGAAGTAATGATATTTGACAGCAAGAGGTATATCCTACCCACAGATCTTGTTTTCTAACAGCATCCTCCAATGAAAAGAAACAGGAGTCTTTTTCCCCATGGTTTATCTATTGCTATATTGTAGAGTTGGGGTAGAAACTGCCAAATTTGAACCTGGATTATCGTGTAGTGCCAATAACTAAAGGAGTGTTCAAACAAAAATAATGATGGCATATATCAAAAACACAGAGGAGCCAACAGAATGAACTTCAATTGTCAAAACTTGAATAATTTGAGCAATAAAATAAATAACATAGTATTAGAGTACAAGTCAAAGGTAAATATCCTTGAGTATATGCAGATATAAGAAAATATTTGTCATGCCTATAATCCCAGCACTTTGGGAGGCTGAGGTGGGTGGATCATGAGGTCAGGTGTTTGAGATCAGCCTGGCCAACATAGTGAAACCCTGTCTCTACTAAAAATACAAAAGTTAGCTGGACGTAGTGGCACCTGCCTGTAGTCCCAGCTACTTGGAAGGCTGAGGCAGGAGAATCGCTTGAACCCAGGAGGCAGAAGTTGCAGTGAGCTGAGAGCATGCCATTACACTCCAACCTGTGCGACAGAGTTCTGTCTTAAAAAAAAAAAGAAAAGAAAAGAAAGAAAGCAAGCATTTGAACAAATAAATAAATAAGAAATGATAGACAAATCTCCTATGTGGTAAAACTTCAAATAGTTTACATAGACATTCCCCACGCAAGAGGTGATATATCTCCCCACCACTTAGGAGTAGGCTGCACATATTGACATTCTTCTAAAGAGTACCATACAGAAAGGGTAATGGAGATTAAATTTACAGTGTAGAAACCTGACCAACGTTACCTAAGACATATGACCAAAGATGGCAATATAACTGATAAGTCAGGATCACAGCACATACCCTTGATACAATGTAGTCATTCTTCTAATAAATCATAATTCCAGGCTGTTTATGAGAAAACCCCAGACAAATCTTAATAGAGGACCATTTTACTAAAACTGACAACATTTCCCAAAATACTTAATGTCATCAAAAACAAATGAAAATATGAGAAACTGTCAAAGCCAAGAGATGGCTAAGGAGACCTAATGATTAAATAAAATATAGTATCCTGGATAGGATATTGGAACATCAAAAGGACACTAAATAAAAACCAAGTAAATATTAACAATGTACACGCTTTGCTTAATAGTGTGCCAATATTAATTCACTTGTTGTGTCAAAGATACCACCATAATATGATATATTAACAACAGAGGACATACAGTGCTGGGTATGTGAAATTTTCTGTACTATCTTTGCAAATGTCTGCCTAAACTACTCCTAGGTAAAAGTTTGTCTAAAAGCAAACAAACTAAAAGCAATTTCAAATTCTTAATACACCACATAGATTATTATCTGCTCAAGAAATTCTGCATAAATGGTTATCGATCTTATTAATAAGGCAGTACATCTGAGAGATGCTTAAAAGTGCACCAATGTTTATGTTTCAGGATATCATCAGGGTTGATTTTTGAAGTTATCAGTTTATATTAGGAATAATGTGTTACCAAAATACAGAAAAGTCTGTCAATTTTACAGCAAAATATGTCTCTCTTGAACATGAAGGGAACAATCGGGAATTGAAGCTATAATTGAAGAATACATTCAAAACCCACAAGGCATTAGCATACTATGCAGCAATGTCTCCAAATAAGTGTACATATTGTATTATTTCTATATGATAATTTATATTTAACCTTATTCTATGCATTTTAGATTGAAACTTTTAAGCACCACATATCACTGATTTAAGACTAGATTAATGTTAAAAGTTTTACATAACCAAAAGCAATATACAGACTCAATGTAATCTATATCAAAATCCCAATGACATTCTTCACATAATAGAAAAAGCAATCCTAAAATTTATATGGAACCACAGAAGACTTAAATAGCCAAAACAATTCTGAGAAAGAAAAACAAAGTTGAAGGCATCACACTGCTTCATCAGAATTATATTACGAAGCCTTAGTAATCAAAAGAGTATGGTACTGGCACAAAATCAGATGCATAGACCACTGGAACAGAATAGGGAGTCCAGAAATAAAACCAAACATATGCAATCAACTAATTTTTGAAAAGGTCACCAAGAGGACACAGCAGGGAAGAGAAACAGACATACCTTGGTTTTATGGTGCTTTGCTTTATTTTACGTCACATATATTGCATTTTTTAAATGAAATTTTGGTCAACCTTGCATCAAGTAATTCTATCAATGACATCTTTCCAAGAGCATGTGCTCACTTTATGTGTCTGTGCTACATTTTGGCAATTCTCACAATATTTCCAACTTTTTAATTGTTACTTTAACTTTTATGGTGATCTGTGATTTGTCATCTTTGATATTACTATTGTAATTGTTTTGGGATGACACAAACTGTGCTCATATAAGATAGTGGACTAAATTGGCAAATGTGTGTGTGTGTTCTGACTGCTCTACCAATCAGCCATTTCAACTTTTCTCTTCATATCCTTGTTCCTCCATCTTCCCTGAGACACAATAATATTGAAATCAGGCCAATTCATAACCCAACAATGGCCTCTAAGTGTTTGTGGGATAGAAATAGTCACATGCCTCTGATTTTAAATCAAAACTAGAAATGATTAAGCTTTGTAGGCAAGATAGGCTGAAAGCTAGTCTTCTTGCACAAGACATTCAAGTTGTGAATGCAAAAGAAAAGTTTCTTTAAAAAAAATCAAGTGTTACTCCAGTGGACATAGAAATAATAAGAAGTGAAACAGCCTGATTTAGTGATCTGGATAGATGATCAAATCAGCTACATTTCCTCAAGTCAACATCTAATCCAGAGCAAGGTTCCAACTTTCTTCAATTCTGTGAAGGCTGAGAGAAGTAAGGAAGTTGCAGAAGAAAAGTTTGAAGCCAGCAGAGGTTGGTACATGAGGTTTAAGGAGAGAAACTGTCTCTATAACATGAAAGTGAAAGGTGAAACAGCAAGTGCTGGTGTAGAAGCTGTAGCAAGTTTTCCAGGACATCTAGCTGAGATCACTGATGAAGGTGGCTACACTAAACAAGAGATTTTTAAATGTAGATAATAGAGTCTTCCATTGAAAGAAGATGCCATCTAGGGCTTTCATAGGACTTTCAGAGGAGAAGTCAATTCCTGGCTTCAAAGCATCAAAGGACAGGCTGATTGTCTTGTTAGAGGCTAATGTAGTTGGCAAGTTTCAGTTGAAGCCAATGCTCATTTACTAATTCAAAAAAGCTAGGGCCCTTAAGGGGCCGAAAAAAGCTAGGGCTCTTATGCTAAATCTACTGGGTCAGTGCTCTATCAATGGAACAACACAGCCTTGATGACAGCACATCTGTTTATAACATGGTTTGCTGAATATTTTAAGCCCTCTATTGAGACCTACCACTCAGGAAACAAAAATTTCTTTCACAATATTACTGCTTATCGGCAATGCACCTGGTAACCCAAGAGTGCTGACTGAGATGTACAGGGAGATGATTAATGTTGTTTTCACAACTGCTAACATACTGTGTATTCTGTAGCCCATGGATTAAAAAGTAAGTTTGACTTTCAAGTCTTATGATTTAATAAATACAATTTACAAGGCCATAGCTGTCATAGATAGTGACTCCTCTGCTGAATCTGGGCAAAGTAAATTAAAAGTCCTTCAGAAATAATACACCATTCTAGCTACCACTAAGAACATTAGTGATTCATGAAAGAATGTCAAAATATCAATATTAACAGGAGTTTGGAAGAAGGTGATCCCAGTGCTCATGGATGACTTTAGTGTTGCTCAAGACTTCAGTGGGGGAAGACACTGCAGATGTGAAAATACCAACAGAACTAGAATTAGAAGAGGAGCCTTAAGATGTGGCTAGATTGCCACAATCTCATAATACAATTGGAGTTGATGAGAAGTTGTTTCTTATGGACGAACAAAGAAAGTGGTTTCCTTAGGTGAAAACTACTTCTGGTGAAGATGCTATAAACACTCTTGAGATGAAAACAAAGGACTGAAAAAATTACATAAACTTGGTTGGTAAAGCAGTGTGGCAGGGTTTGAGAGGATTTACTTCAATTTTGAAAAAAACAAAAAACGTTGTACTGTAGGGAAAATGCTGTCAAGCACTATTTCATGCTATGAGGATTTTTTTTTTTTTTTAATGGAAGGAAGAGTTAATGGTTGTGGCCCACTCATTTTTATCTTATTTTAAGAAGTTGCCACAGTCATCTCCAACCTTCATCAACCACCACCTGGATCAGTCAGCAGCCATCTATATGGAGGCAAGGCTCTCTACCAGCAAAAATATTATAACTCATTGAATGCCCAAAAATTATTAGCATATGTTAACAATACAATATTTTAAATTAGGTATGTATATTGGTTTTCATTAGACATAATGCTATTGTCCACTTACAGTGTAGGGCAAACATGACTTTTATATGCAGTAACAAACCAAAAACTTTATGTGACTCACTTTATTCCAACATTCACTTTATTGTGGAGGTCTGGAAATGAAATAATATTATAAACTATCCGGCAAAACTGGATTTTCACAAGGAAAAGAATTAAATTAGACCCTTATCTTACACCATAAACAAAAAACAACTTAAAATGAATAAAAGACATATACGTAAGACCCGAAACTACAAAACTCATAGACGTGAACATAGAAGCAAATCTCCTGGACATGGCGTTGACAATGAATTTTTGTATGTCATACCAAAAGCACAGGCTACAGAAACAGAAATGAAAAGGTGAGATTAGGTTGAACTAAAAATGCTTCTGGCCAGCAAAGGAAACAATCAACAAAATGAAACAGCAGCTTAAAGACTGAAAAAATAATATTTACAAACCATATATCAGATATAAAGATCTCATTCAACTTAATATTAGAAAAACAAATAACCTGAATAAAAATCAGCAAAGGACCCTACTAAACATTTTTTTCAAAGAAGATATAAAAATGACAAACCATTATATGAAGTTTCTCAGTATCATTAATTTTTAGAAAAATGCAAAAAAAAGCCACTATGAGATACCAGCTTGCACCTGTTAAAATAGTTATCATCCAAAGTTTAAATGCTAGCAGCCTCACTTCATCTCCATGCCACCACTGCTACCACTGCAAACACATGCACAGATGCTGGCAGCTCTGCACCTACTGATGCACCAGCCACTGTCACAAACACAAGCATGGAGCCTAGTATTCCCACCTCCATCAACACACTAGCCCCGCCACATCACAGCAGAGGAATGTCACAGCCCTCCTCCAGCCAGTGCCCCACTCCAGCTGACATGTATGCTCCCCACCGCACTCCCATGGCTACTGGCATGCATGAGTAAGCATGGTCCTCATTGTGACTTCTCTGACAAAATGCTTTGGCTGGCCCCACCCATCAGACTATTGTGGCCAGTGGACTAGGAACACCTTGGCAGCTCCAATTCAGCAGGTTCCTAACCTCGAGGGGCCAGAGAAAAAAGGCAAGGACTGGTACCAATCCCCCAGAGGTAAAGCATGCAGCCCAGGAACGCTGAGCTCAGCCTTGGCCCCCCAAAATACTCCAGAAAGACAACCAGTTGACTGAACCCCCCTTATACCACAATCAAAAACCCAAGGGCATCAAATAAGCTAAAAGGAAAAAAAAAAAGAAAAGAAATCTACCCAAAGTATAGCAACTTCGAAGATTAAAGGAACGTCAGCCTTCTCAGATAAGAAAGAACCAATTCAAGAACTCTGGCAACTCAAAGAGCTCGAGTATCTTCTCACCACACTAGTTCCCAGGCAGTGATTCAGAATAGATTCAGAATACAAAAAATATAATTCAGGGTAGAGACAGCAGGAAAGATGATCAAGTTTTAGGAGGAAGTCAAAATCCAACCCAAGGAATCTAAGAAAGTTAAAGGAGATAAGAGACAAAATGGCCATTTTAACAAACAACCAAACTGACCTGACAGAGCTGAAAAACTCACTTCAAGAATTTCAGAATACAATCACAAGTGTTAACAGCAGAATTGACCAAGCTGAGGAAAGAATCTCAGATTGCAAAGACCAGTACTCTGAAATATTGCGGCCAGACAAAAATAATTAAAAACAAATAAAGAAGAATGAATGAAGCCTCTAAGAAATAAGGGATGATGTAAAGAGACCAAACCTGGTTCATTGTCATCCCTGAAAGAGAGGGAGGAAAAGTAAGCAATTTGGAAAACATATTTGAGAATATCATCTATGAAAATTTCTCCTACCTTACTAGAGAAGACAACATTAAAATTTAAGAAATACAAAGAAGCCCTGTGAGATGCTGACAAGACGTCTTCAAGGTACAAATAAACATTTTTTTTCAAAGAAGATATAAAAATGACAAACCATTATATTGTTTCTTAATATCATTAATTTTGATTTGAGATGGGTACTAGATTCTCCAAGGTCAAAACAAAAGAAAGATATGTGAAAGGTAGCTAGAGAGAAGGGGCAATTTACCTATGAAGCAAACCCCATCAGGCAAATGGCAAACCTTTCAGCCCAAAGAGATTTGTTGGGCTGGAGTACAGATCAAAAGAAATTACCCAGAATGCACATAGAGGTGTAAGGAGATGATGAATTAGAGAAACAAAGTCCTGTAAACATCTACACAGATCTACAGAAAGAAGGAAGAAAGTAAGTTATGAGAGTAAACCTTTCAGTATATAATGGCTGAGAAAATTCTAGAATTTATGACAGACTGGGCTTGTAGATACAGGGAACACAACATATGCCATTAGAATAAATGAAATATTTATGTGAAACTGAGAAACAGTGAAACGAAGTGAGAAAGAGTGAAACAGACTATTTTTAAGGTAGAGAGAAAAATTGCAATAAATAAGTATGTGAGAGTGTAATCATTAAAAGTTAGAAAGAAGACAGTAAGAAAATATCTTAATTGTATGTTAATGGAAAATAACTTTCAATTAAGAAATGTGTACCAAAGTGTTTTAAAAATAATGACAGGATAAAGATGATTCAATTAAAAATTTAACTGAAAATATTTACTTTCAAAATAGTCTTACTAAAGAACTTCAAAAAATATTTTAAGAAGTAACAAAATTCCAGACAAAAGTGTGAAATGGAGGAAGAAATGAAAAATAAAATAATAAACATGTGGCCAAGATAAAGAATTATTGGGCCAAGTGAGATTGCTCATGCTTATAATCCCAGCAATTTGCTAGGCCAAGGAGGGAGGATTGCTTGAAACCAGGTCTTTGAGACTATCCGCTGAAACAAAGCGAGACCTCATCTCTACAAAACCGAAATAAAATCAAATTAAAACTTACTCACGTGAAGTAGAGTGTGCCTGTAGTTTTGGCTACTTGGGAGGCTAAGGCAAGAAGACTGGTCACAGACTTTCCAGGCTGCAGTGAGCTATGATTAAGCCACTGCTCTGCAGCCTGGGTGACAGTAAAAAAAATCTCTAATTAAAAAAATAAATAAACAATTAAAAAGAAAATAAAAATAAATATTCATTTATTGAACAATACATTTAAATCCTAAATCTAGAAATTAGGATAAAGATAAAATACAGAGCAATGGGATACTAAACTGTAATGTATACCTTATATAACACTATGCTAATTTTAATCTTTTAATAGAGAAATTAACATTTTAGATTATCCACTAAAATAGCATTCTAAGCTGGTAAGAGGTAAAAATGGGATAAGGTGCAAAACATCTATTAGTATAAAGGGTAGGAAAGAAACAATGAAGCAGAAAGAGAAGAAGGAAGGAAGAAAACAAAGTATAATTCCTAAATATATTCAAGAAAAGCAAGAAAGTAGGAAAATAGCTTAAAGCAAACAATAAATAAAACAAAATAAAATGAGATTCAAGTCAAGGCAGCAGATTAGAAGCAGCTCTTGAGACTCTCAGGACTAGGAGACGAGGTGGATAGTGAACACTGGCCCTAAGTGATGACTGTGAGCTGATCACCTAAGAAACACTGCAGGATCCATCAAGGCAGGAAGGGACGCAGAGGACAGAGAAGAGCAAAGCTGGGCAGCAGCCCATCTAGGATCAGTGCAGAGCCAGGAGAAGCTCCCAACACAGGAAAACAGTGAGTGAGTAACAGCCCTCAGGGGATTCACGCTTCCCGCAAGGACCTGTGCAAGCCTGTAAACGGGAGGAACATCCTGAACTCCCCGGGGCTTCTAAACCGATACAGAAAGCGCCCAGAGTTTTTGAAGAGAGAGTATGTAAATTTATGGGGAACTCCACAGGCCTTGGACCCCAGAACAGCCTGACGCCACTTTCACAGACACAATAAGGACAAAGGCACAGGGCCCAGGAGCAGTAAAGTTTTCTACTCCCCTCACCAGACAAGTCTCAACTGTGCCTGTGGGCAGGCATAGCCCTGTGTAACACCCGGGAAACAACCAGACAGCATAGCCAGTGATTCCACCCACCCTGCAACTTGTAGCCATGTGGACCATACCTGCTGAGACGTCCAGTACAACAGTCACACTTCTGCCTGAACTCTGTGGGTATGGGCAGTTCTGTATTCCCCCAGGAAACACCTGCACAGTGGATCGGGTGATCCTACTCACATACGCTCCTCCTAGGTGGGCAAGACACACCAGTGGGGAATTTCAACACAGTGGACTCACCTCTACCTAAACTCTGTGGGAGGGTGCAGTTTTATGTTGCCCTGGGTAGCACTGAGATGACAGATCAGGTGACTCCACCCACCACCACTGCTGCTAGCCCAGTTGGATTTGCAAGTTTGGGCATTGCCTAAGCAGGGGGTAGCCCTCACTCTTGAAACACTGAGAGGTATGAGATGCCCAGGTTTGCAGGCTGGTTGAGGAATAGAGTGTGCCTCCCTCTACCGGGCTGTCCCAGGAAGCATAGGATGGTCTACCAACTGCGGACCCTGCCTGAGGGAGTTGCATGAACCAGAACATTTAACAAAGAAAACACAGGTGTGGAGCTAATGACTGGAGGGGACACATCTAAGGCTCAGGAGCAGTTAACGTGAGGGTCGTCTCTCTCTTCCCCACCCACAGAGCACTACTGCCAACTGTGCCAAAACATGATACAGGCTGTGGCTAAGAGCCTATCTGCCGGCCAACACTGTTAAGCACTACCTACTGGATCACAATCCAGAATACAACACCAAAATATTTTGCCAGTATAAAGTGCATGTGAAAACAAAAGCAAAGGCTCATGCCACAAATCAAGATTCTGTACTGAGTCCGGGCTCTCTAAAAACACTCAGAAATGAGGTCAACTGACTGTATTCAACTTATGTCAGTTAAAGGAACACCAGTCTTCACACATGAGAAAGAATGAATGCACGAACTTTGGCAACTCAAAAAACCAGTGTGCCCCCTTACCTACAAATGAGCACACCAGTCTCCCAGAAATGCTTCTTAGCCAGATTGAGACGACTGAAATAATGGACATAGAATTCAGGATCTCAATGGCAAGGAAGCTCATCAGGATTGAGAATAAAATTGAAACCCAATCCAAGAGATCCAAGGAATCTAGTATAATCATCCAGGAACTGCAAGACAAAATATCCATTTTAAGAGAGAACCAACCTGAACTTCTGGAAATCAGGAAATTATTTCTAGAATTCCACAATGTAATAGGAAACATCAACAGCAGAATAGAACAAGCTAAAGAAAGAATCTAAGAGTTTGAAGACCAGTTCTTCAAATCAAATCCATCAGACAAAAATTTTAAAAAATTTTTAAAAAAGGATTTTTTTTTAATGAGCAAAACCTCCAGGAAATATGGGATTATCAAAAGAGATGAAATATGTGACCCATGGGCATTCCTGAAAGAGAAGGAGAGAAAGTAAGCAATTCAGAAAACATTTGACGATATAGTCCATGAAAATTTCTCCAGTCTTGCTAGAGAGGAGGACGTACGAATTCAAGAAACACAGAGAAGTCCTGTGAGATACTACACAAGATGACCATTCCCAATGCACATAGTCATCAGATTCACCAAGGTCACCACAAAAGATAAATCCTGAAGGAAGCTAGAGAGAAAGCTCAGGTCACTTACAAATGGGACCTTATCAGGCTAGCAGATAACTCTCAGCAGAAACCTTACAGGCCAAAAGAAATTGGGGGCCTATATTCAACATTCTCAAATAAAAGAAATTCCAACAACGAATTTCATATCCAGCCAGACTAAGGTTAGTAAGCAAAGGGGAAATAAGATCCTTTTCAGACAAGCACATGCTAAGGGAATTCATTACCACTAGACCTGACCTGCAAGAAGTTCTTAAGGGTGTGCAAAATAAGGAAAGGAAAGACCATTCCAGCCACCACAAAAACACACTTAACTACATCAAGCATTGACATTATAAAGCAGCCACAAAAACAAATCTGCAAAATAACCAGCTAACAACACATTGACTGGATCAAATCTGTATTATTAATATTAATATTTTATGGAAAATATTAACTGTTTATGTAAATATCAACCTTTTATGTAAAATTAACCTTTTATGTAACATTTTCATTGAGGCTAAAGCTCCAGTTAAAAGATACAGAGTGGCAAGATGGAGAAAGAAGAAAGACACAACTGTATGCTGTCCAGAGACCCATCTCAAAGAGAATTGCATTTGCAAATGCAATAGCATAGGCTAAAAGTAGAAGGATGGAGAAAAATTTACCAAGCAATTGAAAAACAGATAAAAGCAGGGTTCGCTATTCCTATTTTCAGACAAAAATGGACTTTAAACCAACAAAGATAACAAATGATAAAGAAGGGCATCATATAATGGTAAAGAGATCAACACAACAAGACCACCTAAGGATCATAAATATATACGCACCCACCACAGGCACATTCAGATTAATAAAGCCAGTTCTTAGAGATTTAGAAAAAAGAGATTTAGATAACCCTAAATAGGAAACTTCAACACCCCACTCACAGTATCAGAAAGATTATCAAGGCAGAAAACTAACAAAAATATTTGGGACCTGAATTCAACACTTGACCAAATGGACCTAACAGACATCTACAGAATTTCCTACTCTCCAAAGCAGAATATGCATTCTTCTCATTTGCACATAGCACATACTCTAAAATTGACCACAACACTGTCCATAAAGCAATCTTCAGCAATTAAGAAAAAAACTGAAATCATACCAACCACACTTTTGGGACCACAGCACAATAAAAATAAAAGTAAGTAATAACAAACTCATTCAAAAACCATACAATTACATGGAAATTAAACACCCTGTTTCTGAATGACTTTTGGGTAAGAAACGAAATGAAGGTAGAAATCAAGAAATTCTTTGAAACTAATGAGAACAGAGTGACAACATGCCAGAATCTTCGAGACATAGCTAAAGCAGTGTTAAGAGGGAATTTTATAGCACTAAACACTCACATCAAAAAGTTAGAATAATCTAAAATTAACAACGTAATATCACACCTAAAAGGACTATAAAAATGAGCAAATCAATCCCAAAGCTGGTAGACAACCAAAAATAAACAAAATCAGAGCTGAACTGAATGAAGTCGAGAGGGAAAAAAACCATACAAAAGATGGGTGAATCCAGGAGTTTGTCCTTTGAAGGAATAAATAAGATTAAAAGAATAAATAAGATTTGTATGAGTCTAGACACTAGCTAGACTAATAAAAAAGAGAGATCCACATAAACATAATCAGAAATGACAAAATGGGACATTACCACTGACCCAATAGAAATACAAAAATCTCTCAGAGACTAACATGAACATCTCTATGCACACAAACCAGAAAACCTAGAATTAAAGGATAAATTTCTGTAAGTATATATCCTGTCTAGGAAGAAATATAATCCCTAAACAGACCAATAATAATTCCTAAAATTGAATCAGTAATAAAAAGCCCACTAACCAGAAAAAGCCTATGACCAGATAGATTTACAGCCAAATTCTCCCGGATGTATAAAGAAGAGCTGGTGTGATTTCTACTGAAACTATTCCAAAAAAATTGAAAAGGAGAGACTCCTCCCTAATTCATTCTATGAGGACAGCATCATTCTAATACTAAAACCTGGCAGAGACACAACCAAAAAAGAAAAGAAAAAAGAATTTCAGGCCAATAACTTTGATAAACCTAGATTCAAAAATCCTCAGCAAAATAATAGCAAACTGTGTCTAGCATCACACTAAAATGCAAATTCACCACAATTAAGTAGACTTTATTCCTGGAGGCAAAGTTAGTTCAACATACACAAATTAATAAATTTAATTCATCACATAAACATAACTAAAAACAAAACCATATGATGATATCATCAATAAATATAGAAAAAGCTTTTTATAAAATTCAACATCCTTTCATGTTAAAGACTGTCAACTCACTAGGCATGGAGGGGAAGATATTTCAAATTAATAAAAGCCATCAGTGACGAACCCACAGCCAACATCATACTGAATGGGCAAAAGCTGGAAGCATTCTGCTTGAGAACCAGAACAAGACACGTGTCCACTCTCAGCACTTCTATTCATCACAGCATTGAAAGCCTTAGCCAGGGCAATCAGGCAAGAGAAAGAAATAGAAGACATCCAAATAGGAAGAAAGGGAGTCAAACTATTTTCTCTGTTTGCATATAAGGTGATTCTATAACTAGAAAATCCCATAGTTTTCTAGGGTTTTCACAGTTTTCAGGAAACCTCATAGTTTTCTCTGGCCAAAAGCTGCTAGATCTAATAAGCAATATCAGCAAAGTTTCAATATAAAAAAATCAGTGTAGAAATATCTGTAGCATTACTGTACATCCACAATCTTCAAGCTGAGAGCTAAATGAAGAGCATAAACCTTTTCACAACAGCCAAAAATATACTAAAATACCAGGTGATACAGCTAAGCAGGAATGTGAAAGATCTCTACAATGAGAATTACAAAACACTACTCAAAGAAATCATAGGTAATACAGACAAATGGAAAAACATTCATGCTCATGGACAAGAAGAATTAGTATCGTTAAAGTGACCATACTGCCCAAAGCAATTTACAGATTCAATGCTATTCCTATCAAACTACCAATGTTAACCTTCACAGAATCAGAAAAAAAAAAAAAAAAAAAAAAAAAAACTATTTTAAAATTAGTATGGAACAAAAAAGAACACAAATAGTCAAGGCAATCCTAAGCAAAAAAAAAAAAAAAAAAAAAAAAAAGAATAAGGCTGGAGGCATCATGTTACCCAGTTTTAAACTATACTATAAGGCTACAGTAACCAAAACAACATGGTACTGGTCAAAAAAAAAAAAAAAAAAAAAAAAAAAAACACATAAATCAATGGAACAGAATAAAGAGCCTAGAAATCATGCTGCACATCTACAACCATCTGATCTTCAATAAAGTTGACAAAAACAAGCAATGGGAAAATGACTTTCTATTCAGTAAATTGTGCTGAAATAATTTGCTAGCCATATGCAGAAGATTAAAGCTGTACCCCTTCCTTACACCATGTACAAAAATCAACTCCAGATGGACTAAAGACGTATCTGTAAGACCTAAAACTATAAATACTGTGGACAAGAACCTAGGCAATACTATTTAGAACATTGCCCCTTGCAAAGATTTTATGATGAAGATACCAAAAGCAATTGCAGCAAAAGCAAAAATTTACAAATGAGACTTAATTCAACTAAAGAGCTTCTGCACAGAAGCATAAAGTATCAACAGAATAAGCAGACAACCTACAGAATGGGAGAAAATATTCGCAAACTATGCATCTGACACAAGTCTAATATCTAGAATTTATAAGAAGTTTAAACAAAGTAACAAGCAAAATCAAACAACCCCATTAAAAATTTGGCAAAGAACATAGATAGTTTGCGAAAGAAGACATATATTGATCTATAAGCATATGAACAAATGCTCAATATCACCAATCATCAGAGAAATGGCAATCAAAACTACAATGAGATGCCATCTCACACTAGTCAGAATGGCTATTATTAAAAAGTCAAAAAATAACAGATACAGGTGATGTTGCAGAGCAAAATGAATGCCTACACACTGCTGGTGGGAATGAAAATTTGTTCAGCCATTGTGGAAAGCAGCTTGGCAAACTCTCAGAGAACTTAGAACAGGACTAACATTCAACCCAGCAATCACATTACTAGGTATATACCCAAAGGAATATACATCGTTCTGTCATAAAGACAAATGAATGTGTGTCATCATTACAGCACTATTCACAACTACCAGGTCATGAATCAAGCTAAATGTCCATCAGTGGTAGACTGGGTAAAGAAAATGGGGAACACATACATCATAGAATAGTATGCAGCCATAAGAATGAATGAGTTCATGTTCTTTGCAGAAACATGGATGGAGATGAAGGCCTTTATACCAAGCAAACTGATGCAGGTATAGAAACAAAATACTGTGTTTTCTCACTTATAAGTGAGAGCTAAAGCTAGATGTTGAGTACGCAAAGAGGAGAAAAACAGACACTGGAGCTGAGTGTGGAGGCTGGGAGGAGGGTGAGGATCAAAACACTACCTATTAGGTACTGTGCTTATTACCTGGGTGACAAAATAATTTGTACATCAAACCCCCATGACATTCAATTTATCTATATAACCAACCTGCATATGTACCCCTGAACCTAAAATTAAAGTTAAAAAAAATTAAAAAGTTAGTATGTTTTTGTGTGCTTATTATCTATTTGCATTTTTTTTGGTGTGATCTTTTGTCCAGTTTTTATTAGGTGCATTGTTTTCTTATTGAGTGTTATGAGTTTTCCATGTATCTAAGAAACAAGTCTTTTATCTGAATCATGTTCTGTAGATATGTTCTCCCAGTTTGTGCCTTGAATTTAATTATCTTAATGGTGTCTACACCAACCACAATTTTTTAATGTAAATATAGTCTAATTTATCAGCTTTTTCTTTCATAGGTCATGATCTTAGTATTGCATTAAAAAATTCATTATCAAACATACATTCACGTAAGTCTTGTCTTTTAGAATTGTAAAGCATTTAGATTCCATATTTAAAATTATGATCCATTTAGAGAAAACTTATTTGTGAAAGATGAAATGTCTGGGTTTGCTTTTTGTTTATTTGCAGATGGACTTCCAAATATATGCACCATTTGTTAAAAAAAAAAAAACCAACAACAAAAAACAAACAAACAAAAACCTAAGCTTTCTACACTGGACTGATTCTTTAATAATAAATAAATTGACTCTATTTGTATGGCTCAATTTCTACGCTATCTGTTCTACTAACCTATATGTCTGTTATTTTACCAATACCATGCTATTTTGATTACTATAGCCTTACCATACATATTGAAATCAGGTAATTTATATCATTCTATCATCCTACTTTGTTATTCTTCTTCAGTATTGTATTGGCTATTTTCTCTTCACAGGAAATTTAGAATCAATTTATCAAATAATTGATAACAATATTATGTCTTAAAATCAGTGAACATATACTATCTGCCTACTTATTTAGACTTTTGATTTTTTTATCAGAGTTCTTAGTTTTCACATATAGATTCTATGCATGTTTTTAGATGTACATATGTTTTTTTAATATTTTCCAATTTACTTTTGCATAGTAATGCTTTATCGTTTGATGAAGCTGTGCTCATTTTTTAGTTCTAGGAGATTTTGGATATTTTTTGTAATTTTTTTAACTTACAAATTTATGTAATCCATGAAAAGGACAGTTTTAACTCTTCTTTTGCAATGTTTCTATGTTTTCTTTCCTTTAATTTTGTCTTATTATACTAGCTGGTATATTTAGTATAATTTTGAATAGGAGTAGGGAAAGAACACACTTTCCATGTTCTCAGATATCAGGGGAAAATTGTCAGATTTCTCACCATTACTTATAAGTTTTCTTTATCTAGTTGAAGAAATTCCCCTCTTTTCCCAGTTTGATCATTGTCTTGATTATTAATGCATGTTAGAATTGTCAAATACTATTTTTCATGCATCAGTGGTAATGAGTATACAATTTTTGCCTCCTAATATGGTATACCATTGCATAAGTTGATTTTTGAAGGTTGAATGATCCTTGCATTCCAGTACTACATCTCATTTGGGTTTAGTATATAATTATTTTAGACATCATTGGATGCAATTTAGTATTAAGTTCCATCCAATTTATTAATAAATTTATTGAAATTTTTTGCATCTTTGTTCATCTTCAGTCCAGGGAATTTGTCCATTTCATTTAGCTTATCAGTATTTGTCTCTACATTTCCATTCCTGTCATGTCTCTATCATGTTCTGTTTTTAGAAAAATGCTAGTTTCATAAAATAAATTTGAAAGTGTTTCTCCTGATATAATTTCTGGAAAAGATTGTGCAGAATTGATACAATTTATTTCTTAAATGTTTGGTAGAATTCACCAATTCAGGCCTTGTATTATCTGTTTTAGAGTGTTATTAATTATATATGCCATTTATTTAGTTGACATATATCTATTCAAATAATCTATTTTCCCATGTGTGGACTTTGCTAGGTTTTGTGTTACAAGGAAATGGTCCAGAGTTTGTTCTGTGGAAGGGCCATAAACGTAAAGCAACCCCCAAATGCCAGAGGAGCCAAGAAACAAAAGAAGGCAGGCAAATCCAGTTTGTTGGTATTGGTTGATTTATTAAGGGAACTTACAGACAGAAGCATGATTTTGGGCAGCCATCTGCTAGGTAGATCTTTGCACTGTTACTCCCCAGAAAAGACTCATATACCATAGGAAAAGAGTATGTGCTCTAGAGATACAATTAAAGGTGACCCTCCAGAACAGGCAAGAGTGTTATGAGCTTCATAGCCTGTAATTTGTGTGATAACATCAAGGTTGCTTTGTTCTTACACCAGGGACAGTAAATAATGTAGGAATCAGGAGACATTTATGGAATTAAGTAGAGGTCAACATGGCAGATTAACATCCAAGACAGGGTCACTTTTGTCTCCACAGAGTTCGCAATATATATTTTTCTTATATTCTTAATACCAGCGGGCTCAGTAATGATGACACTCTTTCCTTACTGGTATTATTAACAGTAATGTGTGCTTTCTCTCTTTTTCTTCCTTGGTTAGCCTGGCACAATTACTAATTTTATCAATCTTTTCAAAGAAGCAGCTTTTGGTTTTATTGACTTTCTTGATGTATTTTCTATTTTATTGATTTCTGCTCTCCTTTTTATTATTTGATTTCTTCTGCTTGCTTTAGGTTTAAATTGCTCTTCTTTATCTAGTTTCCTCAATTGAAAAATTAGCATATAGATTTTATATCTTTGCCTTTTCTAATATATGCGCTCGGTGCTATACATTTCCCTCTAAGCACTGCTTTTAATACATCCCACAATTATATCTTCTGAAACTGCCCTGCAGTTCTTGGAAGTTTTTTTTCTTTTTGTTTGATTTTAATTTTATTTTCCTTTTGCATTTCTATTGGGGTAGATTCTGTGGACCTATCATCAAGCTCACTTATTATTTTATTAAACTCTGTCTAGCCCACTTATGAGCCATTAAAGCATTTCTTTCTGCTCTTAGAACTTTCCTCTGTTACGGACTAAGCGTATGTTCCTTCAAAATTCATAATTTACAACCCTAACTCTTAATATGATAATATTCAGAAACAGGGCTTGTAGGAGATACAGAGTCGGATGAATTCATAAGGGTGAGTCCCTATGCAGGGATTATTACCCTTATAAGAAGAGACACAAGAGAGCTTATTCGTTCTCTCTCTCTCTCTCTCTCTCTCTCCACCATATGATGACACAGCACAGAGGACATTTGCAAGATGCAAATAACCCTCACTAGCAACTTAATCGGCTGCACATTTATCTTAAACTTCCAAACCACTGGAAGTGTAAGAAATTAAATTCTATTGTGTAAATCACACAGTCTATGGTATTTTATTATGGCAGCCCAAATAGACTAACACAGGTTTTTGTACTGGGAGCGAGTGCTGATGTCTTATAACAAATGCCTAAAAATGTGCAAGTGTTTATGAGAATGCATAAAGACTGGAAGCTGAAAGAGTTCTTAGGTACTAAGAATACTGAAAATGTGAATGTTAAGGTTGATTCTGCTGAGGTCTCAGATGGAAATAAATAAAATCTTATTGGAAACTTGAGGAAAGGTGATCCTTGTTATAACGTGGCAAAAAAAATGGGCTGACCTGGGTTCTAATGTTTTGTGGAAGATAGAATTTGCAAGTGATGAAATTAGATATTTAGCTAAGAAAATTTATAAGTAAAATGTTGAAGGAGTTGCTTGGTTCCTCCTGTATGGTTATCATAAAGCATGAGGGTAGTAAGATGGAGTGAAGAAAAAATTGCTAAGCAAAAAAAGAACAGGCCTTGAAGATTTCAAAAATTCTCTGCCCATCAATATCATAAGCAAAAAAAAAAAAAAAAGAGAGACAAAGCCTATCCTGAAGATCACCAAAGGAAGTGGCTGCACTATTACTTGATAAATAATTTATGAGATGATACGAGCAGAAACACTGCCAGTCTGAATTGAAGGGGATGGAGACAGAATGAAACAAATGAAGGCTGTTGGACTTCCTGGATTTTACAGGATGTGATGGTAGAGCCATTTGGCTGCAAATTGTGCACTGTTCTTCAAGAGAAAAAAAAAATGACCTCAAATGTGAGTCAGAGATTACCAGGGCCACTACCTTGCTTTTAACAGGAGGCTTGGTTGTGGGACAACCCTTCGTGGGTTTTGGAGCTGAGCCACCCAGCATTCTGGGGCCAGGCCTTCACTTCATAGAGCCTTGGGGTTTTCACCCCTGCTTAACAAAGTCATGGAGGCAGGACCATGGTCCCACTGCGTACAGAAGTTGACACCGCCTCTCAGCTGGACTGCAGGACAGAACATCAAGCCAAAAGAATTATTCTCATGATTTAAGATCTAATGTAATTTGCTTTGCTAGGTTTTGGACTTGCTTGTGTCCTGTCAACCCTTCCTTCCTTCTTATTTCTCCCTTTTGAAATGAGAATGTCTATCCAATGCGTATCTCATCATTATATTTTGAAAGCACAAAATTCATCTGGTTTCACTGGTTCACATCTGGAGACAAAATTTATGTCAGGATAAATTCTACCAGGAGCCTCACCCATATCTGATTTAGATGATATTTAAATGAGAATTTGGACTTTAGACTTTAAAGGTGATATTGGAATGAGTTAAGAATTTGGGGGCTGTTGAGATGCAATATACGTATTTTTTATGCAAGAAGAACATGAATTTTGGGTGGCCAGGGGCAGAATGTTAGGGATTAACAATTTGTGTCTCCCAAAATTTCATAAGTTGAAGCCCTAACCCCCCAGTGTGATGTATTTGGAAACTGAGTCTTTGGGAGCTAAATAGGGTTAGATGAGCTCATGAGGATGGGGTGCTCATGCTGGGATTAATAACCCAATGAGAAGACAGGTCAGAGTGTGCTCTCCCACAATTGCATTTGCAAGCCAGAAGAAAGCCCTTGCTAGTAACCAAATGGGCCATCCCCTTTGTTTTGGACTCTCCAGTGTCCATATCTCTTTAAAAAAATAAATTTCTGTGGTTCAAGGCAACCCAGTGCACGACATTTTTTTAGAGCAGCCCAAGCTGAAAAACACATCCTCTCTTTGCTTACATTTTCTGCTTATGCCATTAGCACTGCTAACATATTAATCACAGATTAATTCTCTCTTTGATATTTACAATGTTGGTGTCATACATATGTCTGCTTTTGATTTTTGTTTTCTCTCTTCAGACTGTGTTTTCACTTGCCAGTGGATATCCTTTTAGGTTTTTGTTGTCAGCTAGACACGTTATGTAGAGTAAGAGAGGTAAAGTGATTTTAGAGTTTGGATTTATGTAATTCTTCCTAGGAATTGGTCTTTACTCTTTGCTCTTATTGTAGGTGCCTAAGGCATCAAGTTTTACTACTGTTTTATTTGCTAGTTTTTCCTCTTGACTTTGGGTTACTCTAAGTACTTCCCAGAGAGAGACTGCTTATGTCGCTTTTTCAGTTTTAATTTACTATTACTATACTGAAGACCTGCTGGTGTGATAGTAAGGTGTGATGGAGGGGAAGCATTATATATTATTATTATAAACCTCAGTCTTTTAGTTGGCCTGTGTTTGTGTGCTGTGGCCTTCATAAAAGTTTTTCCAGTGGTATAGCCCCCACACACATAGACTTACCCACACACAGACACATGCACACATACACATGCATGCATGTGCACACACACCACTCTTTCTTGAGATATGAAGGCAAAAAATGAAAGAATTCTTTTATGAGGAAAGACTGGCAAAGAATCTTTCCGGGAAGAGGCTTTTGTATTGCAGAATGCTTTGAGCAAATTTCACAATGATGAAATTTTCATCACTTTACTTCCCCTGCTTGAGCCAGAAGAATAACTTTCTCAGCTCTTCTTCATGAGAACATGTTGGGGTCTTGGACATAAAACCTATGAATAAGTGATGCTCCTTTTAAGACAACAATCCCAGAAGCCTTTCTCTGTTATGTTAGTCCACACTCAGCCTCCTCCAGCAGTTTGCCGAAATTCCCATTTGAATGCCTCCTCCTGCTAAGGTCCCAATCTCTTACAAGCCACAAAAGCAGCTCAGGATGCCACCCTTTGGAATTGCCTGCCTCTCCAGAGTTAGAGTGACTGTTGGCTCTGCCAACTCGGGTGTCCGATGGATCCAAGAAAAGCTGCTGATTCTCATCTGTTCAGCATTTACTTATCATAGAAACAGGAGTGCTGACTTCTACACTATTTCTTGTCAGAGCGAAATTCAATTCCCTGTATTACTTTTTAACAATATTTCCATTTTCTACATATTTTTGCCTCAACTCATCATCTTCAGATTTCATGCAGAAATTCAACCTTCATTTGATGGAACGTTAGTGTATCACTTGTTGATACTACTTCATAACCTCATCTGTGTATTGACTTCAAGCATAAACAAAATGTTTCCAATCAAATAGAGATACATACTTAGGTCTTGCATTGTATACCTTATACCCCTCTTTGAAATAGTAATCAGAAGTCATTCACTAATATAAGGAGACGATACACACAAATAACTCTAGCAAAATTAAAACAACAAAACTTATTTACAATCTAATAATCTTGTAGCAGTTTTTAATGTTATCTTTTGCTACTAGTTTATCGTTGGACAGCTTCTGTACAATTGAAGAAACTGCCTCTCATGCACACTTGAGTGTGTCATCCCTGTATGCGTCTCTTTTTCCAGGTGTTGCTCTAGTGCTCTTGGTGCTGCTGCTAGCAACCCCCTGCTAGGTTGCCATGCAATTGTAACTAGAGCAAGAGGAAAATGAGAGGTTGGGTGGTGAATAATATTTTTCTCTCATTTTTTTCATCCTCATACAAGATCTGAAGATGCCTGTAATGAGGCTTCTCTGCAAATGTTCTGTCGAACAAAAATCGGTTGCACTTAGTTTTGGCCTGCTTGATGATACATTCTAAGACAGCTGTCTCTCCTTTCTGGCTTCACTCTGTCTCTCTCTGCTGTTCCTTGGGTATATTGTTCTCAATATTAGCATCAGTCTATGCTTTCTTGGGAGGCTAGGCTAAGCTAAGTGAAGCCCCAGGTGATGCCTTTGCAAAAATAGAAGTAACTGTCCCTGGGTTCTAGTGTCTAACTATTCCTTCCTAAGGCCAAATTTCTGAACTTAAACCAAAGTGAAGTTACCATGTAAAATACCAAAGCCAGATGCAGATTAAGGCATGAGATGCATCATTTCCCTCAGCTTTAAAATTTAAGAAAAATTCAGGTGCCTTCAATTCTCTTATTTGTTGCATGGAACTCATCATTTCACTAAAAATACACACACACACACACACACACACACACAAAAACTTGCATAATGAGTGAGAAGAAATGAAAGTCACCTCATCTCAACTAGTCTTCATAAAACACTTTCTCCCATGTGAAAGCCTGTTTTGCAAACAGAGGCCTTTAGTTCTCTATAGATATGACCTCAGTAAGCCAAGGAGAAATGCACTCTTAACTGGTCATCTGATTTTTAAAAAATAGAAACCTGCCAGCCTTCTCTCCCAGTTGAACACAGATTATTTTATTCACATTAAAATGTACAGTAGTTTCATTCTTGATACATTTGCCATGTGAGTGCTGACGTCATAATTATCCACATGGAGCAGGAAAATCTGGCATGACTATTCCTTTATAGCTATACGTTCTATCACTCTGGCCATCAGAGAAATGCAAATCAAAACCACAATGAGATACCATCTCACACCAGTTAGAATGGCGATCATTCAAAAGTCAGGAAACAACAGGTGCTGGAGAGGATGTGGAGAAATAGGAACACTTTTACACTGTTGGTGGGATTGTAAACTAGTTCAACCATTATGGAAAACAGTATGGCGATTCCTCAAGGATCTAGAACTAGATGTACCATATGACCCAGCCATCCCATTACTGGGTATATACCCAAAGGATTATAAATTATGCTGCTATAAGGACACATGCACACGTATGTTTATTGCAGCACTATTCACAATAGCAAAGACTTGGAATCAACCCAAATGTCCATCAGTGACAGATTGGATTAAGAAAATGTGGCACATATACACCATGGAATACTATGCAGCCATAAAAAAGGATGAGTTTGTGTCCTTTGTAGGGACATGGATGCAGCTGGAAACCATCATTCTTAGCAAACTATCACAAGAACAGAAAACCAAACACCGCATGTTCTCACTCGTAGGTGGGAACTGAACAATGAGATCACTTGGACTCGGGAAGGGGAACATCACACACCGGGGTCTATCATGGGGAGGGGGGAGGGGGGAGGGATTGCATTGGGAGTTATACCTGATGTAAATGACGAGTTGATGGGTGCAGCACACCAACATGGCACAAGTATACATATGTAGCAAACCTGCACGTTGTGCACATGTACCCTACAACTTGAAGTTTAATAATAATAAATAAATTAAAAAAAAAAATTATCTTCATATAGACAAAGGACTTGTGTCTTAACAAAATGAGTCAAAATACTTGAGTTAATATTTTAACATAATGCATTTTCCCCTACTTTATAATTTTAATTGTATTTATAATATTTTAATGGCCTAAGTCTACTTTAATGACTTAAACCCAGTTTTGAATGAATTTAAATGGTCCTTCTTGCTATTAGGTGGAAAATTATATGACTTCTTTCAGCACTATGTATACAGGTTTTATTTTTGTCCTGTGTAAGTGGACTCAACAGACAATTAGTTCTGCAACCTCATTAATTGCAGAAAGAGTGGTACAATGGCACAGTGTCAAATATATTTAAATTGTAATACTTATTTTGGCAGATGTCAGCCAATATTTAATTGGCTTTTTTCCAACAAGTGCATAAAACATATAAAATCCATAAGTTATATGTAGGTGAATGTGTCAAATAATTCATCTTGTAGTTCACCAAGAAGTGAAATTACTTAGCAACATTGTCCATAGGCTTAATTCAGTTTGCATGTATGTGGGTTTGACTGTAATGTGTAATTTCAATCAGAAGTCACCAATTGTAAAATTAAAAATTCAATAATGCAAAAATTTAGTTCTTCAATTATCATTTGCAAATTGCTAAAGACAATCTAAAATGAAATCATATCTTTCTTTTCACAGGCCCTTGTTTCATTCCTTGTAGAGGTAAAGTGGCTATTTAAGAATGTGTCTATTTATCTTAATTTTCTTAGGAATGTTTGAAATTTCCATTGTTGATTGGTTGACAATCCATGTTAATCTATCTGAAGTAGCTCTTTAGAGGAAATGTAATCTTAAACTCTCTGCTTATTAATCTGTATTAATAATAATTTCAGAGAAATAATATTGGTAGACAATGTTCTGACATAATGTATGGTAAAATATTTTCTCAAGTTTTCTAAATTTTAGCCTTAGGTTACATCTACAACATTAAAGAATGGCTCCTTTGAACAATAATTTAATCCTTCATAGATTGTATGCTATTGAAATTTAATTTGGCATTATTCTTATCTTAAGGGACATTACAATAAATAGCTCTGTAATCTCTTCATTACATAAATTTTAGCAATCATGTCAAGAAACTCGTCCAATAAATTGTTACTCTTCGCAATGTAGTCTGCACATAAGTTTAGATATATGAAATTTTGTTACTGGTCTGTGACTAGAAAAGGAAAGAAATTCAAGTAAAGCATTTACCGGTGTTTGTGGCATAACGTAATTTTATGTCTGTTGATTACAATAATAAAAATAAGACTTTATATATCTTTAACATTTTTACTTTCATCGTCATTGTGTCGTGCAAAAATAATCAGCTACAACGCACTGGAACTAAAAAGTAACAACAGAAAGGTCATTCACTCTAGTTAGTTTGAGAAGCACTGCACCACCTCTTGTGGTAGATGCCTCAGCAGAATCCACAGACACTTCTCAGACTTCCCTTGAGGGAAAACGTCCCCAAAATAAAATTTCAATACTATCATCTATTTGTTCATTTCTCCTTTCACCTTTGTTGTTTGTGTTAATTTTATGATACTAGACTCTGAAGACCATGTAACTTTTTTACCCTTTTTTTTTTCTTTTTTCATTGATACGGAGTTTTGCTTTTGTTGCCCAGGCAGGAGTGCAATGGTGTAATCTTGGCTCACTGCAACCTCCACCTCTAAGGCTCAAACGATTCTCCTGCCTGGGATTACAGGTATATGCCACCAAGCCTGGCTAATTTTGTATTTTTTGTAGAGACAGGGTTTCTTGACTAGGGTTGCAATTATGCTTATCTTGTGGGATCCCATAAGTACCAAATGAGACTATGAACAGAATTAGTTTTGCTATTAATGCCCTAGCCCAGAAGATGTATTTATCTTTTCACACTTATTATTACACTTTTGCACTATTAACTTCTGGTGGGCAGAAGTAGTATCAAAATCCTCATTTTACCACCAACATAATCAGAACATTGATGCTCTTAGAAGAGATAATGATTCTTGGCAAGCTATTTATGACTTACCATTGCTTGGTGAAAGGAAAGCTGCAGAGTGAAATGGAGAGAATCAGCAGATGAACGGACAGCCAGTGGCTGGGGAATGCAGCAGGTAGCTCTCGTGATCTGCCCATAGTCACATACATGCTTATGAGGACATAACTAAAGGCCAGGCACCTACATTCACAGGGGGCAAGAATCAGAGAAACACCCCTGTGCTTTCACAGTTTAACATTTCTTCCTCTTATGTTTACAGTGCCACGTGCATACTTTATCCAGTTCAGGTTTCAATGTTCAGCTCCAAAGAGAACAAGAGAGAAAAGGACTAATTTTACAACACTGAAATTATTCCTGCTAAAACAAAATGTTCTTGTAACAGACGTAATTTGCATAGGCTTTTTTCCTTTTTCTTTTTTTTCCTTGAATTCATTTGTATTCCAATTAGTATTTTTCCACTGAATTCTGTTGGATGAACCCCAAGTAAGTGGATTGTCTCATGACCCTTATGTTCTTTTTGGTCTTCTAATAAATCTGGATAAATCATTGTACATTCATATCTAGTATGATGGTTAATATAAAAGAACTGTGATAAGCAAGATGGGTTGTCAGGAAATTTTTCAACTATTCTGAATCTACCATATCTTTGCTTTCAGACTTTTATTTCTTCAGATGTAGAGACAAATCAAAAAGGGGGATCAGGTCATCAGAAAAGTTTGGACATACATATAAAGGAAACTCCTCTGATATTATATTAAGTTGTCTCTGAAACTAAATTTAATATTTGATAAGTGCAAATTGCATTATAATATAAAGTTCCAAAATTGAGATCTGTAGGCTGTGCTAAGAATATGAAGGAAATATATATGTAAACTTATTTTAATATTTCTGGGTATGCTTAATAGCAATTAGAGCAACTGCTTTATTTGTTTCAGTTAAGACTCGCTTCAGGACTTCTTGAATGCTTTCCTTTCTATTTTAAGTAATCTTTAATTCAAAAATATATTATCATTTCCAAAAAGTTGATGATTGATTCATTTCCACCCAATATTTTCTTTTTCATGACTGTTTGTTTATTTGCATTATTCTGTATGTTCAAGTCATATTTTACTTTATTTATTTACTGTCATAAGATATACCTTTACTGCTGTGGCGGATGTACCCTTGGGTGACTCCCAGTGATCCATGTGTCATGCCTTCCCATTGAATGATGGTAGTACTGCCACTTATTTCTGACCAATAGAATATTCTAGCCAATAGAATATTGGAATCAATAGAACATAGTAAAGGTGACAAAATAGCACACATAACGTAGCATTTTTATGATGATTATTATTATTTTATTATACTTTATGTTCTAGGGCACATGTGCACAATGTGCAGGTTTGTTAGGGACATGGATGCAGCTGGAAACCATCATTCTTAGCAAAATAACGTAGCAATTTTAGAAAATACAAATCTTGTCTTACCTAGAAAGAGAGACTTTTGCTACTGGCCTTGGAGAAGCAATGAAGGTCTATAGTTAGGGCCCCCTGGCTGAATTATGGGCAGCTTCTGGGACTGAGGAAGGTGTTCACAAGTAAGAAGTCACGGCCAAAGGCATAGATTTGGAAGACAAGACTGGGTTCCAGAAAGAAACACAAACACGGTAACTCCCTTGAGTTCAGCCTTGCAAGACCCTGACCACAGGACCCAGTCATGGACAGACTCCGCACCCACTACCACTAAGACAAATGTGCATGTGTTAAGCCATTAAATGTGATCATTTGTTATGCTGCAATAGAAAAGTAATAAATGATGGTTATAAAAGAAATCTTCACAACCACTTTTTTTTTTTTTTAATTTATTTATTATTATTAAACTTCAAGTTGTAGGGTACATGTGCACAACGTGCAGGTTTGCTACATATGTATACTTGTGCCATGTTGGTGTGCTGCACCCATCAACTCGTCATTTACATCAGGTATAACTCCCAATGCAATCCCTCCCCCCTCCCCCCTCCCCATGATAGGCCCCGGTGTGTGATGTTCCCCTTCCCGAGTCCAAGTGATCTCATTGTTCAGTTCCCACCTACGAGTGAGAACATGCGGTGTTTGGTTTTCTGTTCTTGTGATAGTTTGCTAAGAATGATGGTTTCCAGCTGCATCCATGTCCCTACAAAGGACACAAACTCATCCTTTTTTATGACTGCATAGTATTCCATGGTGTATATGTGCCACATTTTCTTAATCCAATCTGTCACTGATGGACATTTGGGTTGATTCCAAGTCTTTGCTATTGTGAATAGTGCTGCAATAAACATACGTGTGCATGTGTCCTTATAGCAGCATAATTTATAATCCTTTGGGTATATACCCAGTAATGGGATGGCTGGGTCATATGGTACATCTAGTTCTAGATCCTTGAGGAATCGCCATACTGTTTTCCATAATGGTTGAACTAGTTTACAATCCCACCAACAGTGTAAAAGTGTTCCTATTTCTCCACATCCTCTCCAGCACCTGTTGTTTCCTGACTTTTGAATGATCGCCATTCTAACTGGTGTGAGATGGTATCTCATTGTGGTTTTGATTTGCATTTCTCTGATGGCCAGTGATGATGAGCATTTTTTCATGTGTCTGTTGGCTGTATGAATGTCTTCTTTTGAGAAATGTCTGTTCATATCCTTTGCCCACTTTTGGATGGGGTTGTTTGTTTTTTTCTTGTAAATTTGTTTGAGTTCTTTGTAGGTTCTGGATATTAGCCCTTTGTCAGATGAGTAGATTGCAAAAATTTTCTCCCATTCTGTAGGTTGCCTGCTCACTCTGATGGTAGTTTCTTTTGCTGTGCAGAAGCTCTTTAGTTTGATGAGATCCCATTTGTCAATTTTGGCTTTTGTTGCCGTTGCTTTTGGTGTTTTAGACATGAAGTCTTTGCCCATGCCTATGTCCTGAATGGTACTACCTAGGTTTTCTTCTAGGATTTTTATGGTATTAGGTCTAACATTTAAGTCTCTAATCCATCTTGAATTAATTTTCGTATAAGGAGTAAGGAAAGGATCCAGTTTCAGCTTTCTACTTATGGCTAGCCAGTTTTCCCAGCACCATTTATTAAATAAGGAATCCTTTCCCCATTTCTTGTTTCTCTCAGGTTTGTCAAAGATCAGATGGCTGTAGATGCGTGGTATTATTTCTGAGGACTCTGTTCTGTTCCATTGGTCTATATCTCTGTTTTGGTACCAGTACCATGCTGTTTTGGTTACTGTAGCCTTGTAGTATAGTTTGAAGTCAGGTAGCGTGATGCCTCCAGCTTTGTTCTTTTGACTTAGGATTGTCTTGGAGATGCGGGCTCTTTTTTGGTTCCATATGAACTTTAAAGCAGTTTTTTCCAATTCTGTGAAGAAGCTCATTGGTAGCTTGATGGGGATGGCATTGAATCTATAAATTACCTTGGGCAGTATGGCCATTTTCATGATATTGATTCTTCCTATCCATGAGCATGGTATGTTCTTCCATTTGTTTGTGTCCTCTTTGATTTCACTGAGCAGTGGTTTGTAGTTCTCCTTGAAGAGGTCCTTTACATCCCTTGTAAGTTGGATTCCTAGGTATTTTATTCTCTTTGAAGCAATTGTGAATGGAAGTTCATTCCTGATTTGGCTCTCTGTTTGACTGTCACTGGTGTATAAGAATGCTTGTGATTTTTGCACATTAATTTTGTATCCTGAGACTTTGCTGAAGTTTCTTATCAGCTTAAGGAGATTTTGGGCTGAGACAATGGGGTTTTCTAAATATACAATCATGTCGTCTGCAAACAGGGACAATTTGACTTCTTCTTTTCCTAACTGAATCCCCTTGATTTCTTTCTCTTGCCTGATTGCCCTAGCCAGAACTTCCAACACTATGTTGAATAGGAGTGGTGAGAGAGGGCATCCCTGTCTTGTGCCAGTTTTCAAAGGGAATTTTTCCAGTTTTTGCCCATTCAGTATGATATTGGCTGTGGGTTTGTCATAAATAGCTCTTATTATTTTGAGGTACGTTCCATCAATACCGAATTTATTGAGCGTTTTTAGCATGAAGGGCTGTTGAATTTTGTCAAAAGCCTTTTCTGCATCTATTGAGATAATGATGTGGTTCTTGTCTTTGGTTCTGTTTATATGCTGGATTATGTTTATTGATTTGCGAATGTTGAACCAGCCTTGCATCCCAGGGATGAAGCCCACTTGATCATGGTGGATAAGCTTTTTGATGTGCTGCTGAATCCGGTTTGCCAGTATTTTATTGAGGATTTTTGCATCGATGTTCATCAGGGATATTGGTCTAAAATTCTCTTTTTTTGTTGTGTCTCTGCCAGGCTTTGGTATCAGGATGATGTTGGCCTCATAAAATGAGTTAGGGAGGATTCCCTCTTTTTCTATTGATTGGAATAGTTTCAGAAGGAATGGTACCAGCTCCTCCTTGTACCTCTGGTAGAATTCAGCTGTGAATCCATCTGGTCCTGGACTTTTTTTGGTTGGTAGGCTATTAATTATTGCCTCAATTTCAGAGCCTACTATTGGTCTATTCAGGGATTCAACTTCTTCCTGGTTTAGTCTTGGAAGAGTGTAAGTGTCCAGGAAATTATCCATTTCTTCTAGATTTTCCAGTTTATTTGCGTAGAGGTGTTTATAGTATTCTCTGATGGTAGTTTGTATTTCTGTGGGGTCGGTGGTGATATCCCCTTTATCATTTTTAATTGCGTCGATTTGATTCTTCTCTCTTTTCTTCTTTATTAGTCTTGCTAGTGGTCTGTCAATTTTGTTGATCTTTTCAAAAAACCAACTCCTGGATTCATTGATTTTTTGGAGGGTTTTTTGTGTCTCTATCTCCTTCAGTTCTGCTCTGATCTTAGTTATTTCTTGCCTTCTGCTAGCTTTCGAATGTGTTTGCTCTTGCTTCTCTAGTTCTTTTAATTGCGATGTTAGAGTGTCAATTTTAGATCTTTCCTGCTTTCTCTTGTGGGCATTTAGTGCTATAAATTTCCCTCTACACACTGCTTTAAATGTGTCCCAGAGACTCTGGTATGTTGTATCTTTGTTCTCATTGGTTTCAAAGAACATCTTTATTTCTGCCTTCATTTCGTTATGTACCCAGTAGTCATTCAGGAGCAGGTTGTTCAGTTTCCATGTAGTTGAGCGGTTTTGATTGAGTTTCTTAGTCCTGAGTTCTAATTTGATTGCACTGTGGTCTGAGAGACAGTTTGTTATAATTTCTGTTCTTGTACATTTGCTGAGGAGTGCTTTACTTCCAATTACGTGGTCAATTTTGGAGTAAGTACGATGTGGTGCTGAGAAGAATGTATATTCTGTTGATTTGGGGTGGAGAGTTCTATAGATGTCTATTAGGTCTGCTTGCTGCAGAGATGAGTTCAATTCCTGGATATCCTTGTTAACTTTCTGTCTCGTTGATCTGTCTAATGTTGACAGTGGAGTGTTGAAGTCTCCCATTATTATTGTATGGGAGTCTAAGTCTCTTTGTAAGTCTCTAAGGACTTGCTTTATGAATCTGGGTGCTCCTGTATTGGGTGCATATATATTTAGGATAGTTAGCTCTTCCTGTTGAATTGATCCCTTTACCATTATGTAATGGCCTTCTTTGTCTCTTTTGATCTTTGATGGTTTAAAGTCTGTTTTATCAGAGACTAGTATTGCAACCCCCGCTTTTTTGTGCTCTCCATTTGCTTGGTAAATCTTCCTCCATCCCTTTATTTTGAGCCTATGTATGTCTCTGCGTGTGAGATGGGTCTCCTGAATACAGCAGACTGATGGATCTTGACTCTTTATCCAGTTTGCCAGTCTGTGTCTTTTAATTGGAGCATTTAGTCCATTTACATTTAAGGTTAAGATTGTTATGTGTGAACTTGATCCTGCCATTATGATATTAACTGGTTATTTTGCTCATTAGTTGATGCAGTTTCTTCCTAGCCTTGATGGTCTTTACATTTTGGCATGTTTTTGCAATGGCTGGTACCGGTTGTTCCTTTCCATGTTTAGTGCTTCCTTCAGGGTCTCTTGTAAGGCAGGCCTAGTGGTGACAAAATCTCTAAGCATTTGCTTATCTGTAAAGGATTTTATTTCTCCTTCACTTATGAAACTTAGTTTGGCTGGATATAAAATTCTGGGTTTAAAATTCTTTTCTTTAAGAATGTTGAATATTGGCCCCCACTCTCTTCTGGCTTGAAGAGTTTCTGCCGAGAGATCTGCTGTTAGTCTGATGGGCTTCCCTTTGTGGGTAACCCGACCTTTCTCTCTGGCTGCCCTTAAGATTTTTTCCTTCATTTCAACTTTGGTGAATCTGGCAATTATGTGTCTTGGAGTTGCTCTTCTCGAGGAGTATCTTTGTGGCGTTCTCTGTATTTCCTGGATTTGAATGTTGGCCTGCCCTACTAGGTTGGGGAAGTTCTCCTGGATGATATCCTGAAGAGTGTTTTCCAACTTGGTTCCATTTTCCCCCTCACTTTCAGGCACCCCAATCAGACGTAGATTTGGTCTTTTTACATAATCCCATACTTCTTGCAGGCTTTGTTCATTTCTTTTTCTTCTTTTTTCTTTTGGTTTCTGTTCTCGCTTCATTTCATTCATTTGATCCTCCATCGCTGACATTCTTTCTTCCAGTTGATCGAGACGGTTACTGAAGCTTGTGCATTTGTCACGTATTTCTCGTGCCATGGTTTTCATCTCTTTCATTTCGTTTGTGAGCTTCTCTGCATTAATTACTCTAGCCATCAATTCTTCCACTTTTTTTTCAAGATTTTTAGTTTCTTTGCGCTGGGTACGTAATTCCTCCTTTAGCTCTGAGAAATTTGATGGACTGAAGCCTTCTTCTCTCATCTCGTCGAAGTCATTCTCCGTCCAGCTTTGATCTGTTGCTGGCGATGAGCTGCGCTCCTTTGCCGGAGGAGATGCGCTCTTATTTTTTGAATTTCCAGCTTTTCTGCCCTGCTTTTTCCCCATCTTTGTGGTTTTATCTGCCTCTGGTCTTTGATGATGGTGATGTACTGATGGGGTTTTGGTGTAGGTGTCCTTCCTGTTTGATAGCTTTCCTTCTAATAGTCAGGATCCTCAGCTGTAGGTTGTAGCTGTAGGAGATTGCTTGAGGTCCACTCCAGACCCTGTTTGCCTGGGTATCAGCAGCAGAGGCTGCAGAAGATAGAATATTTCTGAACAGCGAGTGTACCTGTCTGATTCTTGCTTTGGAATCTTCCTCTCAGGGGTGTACTCCACCCTGTGAGGTGTGGTGTGTCAGACTGCCCCTAGTGGGGGATGTCTCCCAGTTAGGCTACTCAGGGGTCAGGGACCCACTTGAGCAGGGAGTCTGTCCCTTCTCAGATCTCAACCTCCGTGTTGGGAGATCCACTGCTCTCTTCAAAGCTGTCAGACAGAGTCGTTTGCGTCTGCAGAGCTGCTGCGTTTGTTATTATTTACTGTGCCCTGTCCCCAGAGGTGGAGTCTACAGAGGCAGGCAGGTTTCCTTGAGCTGCTGTGAGCTCCACCCAGTTCGAGCTTCCCAGCAGCTTTGTTTACCTACTTAAGCCTCAGCAATGGCGGGCGCCCCTCCCCCAGCCTGGCTGCTGCCTTGCCGGTAGATCACAGACTGCTGTGCTAGCAATGAGGGAGGCTCCGTGGGTGTGGGACCCTCCCGGCCAGGTGTGGGATATGATCTCCTGGTGTGCCTGTTTGCTTAAAGCGCAGTATTGGGGTGGGAGTTACCCGATTTTCCAGGTGTTGTGTGTCTCAGTTCCCCTGGCTAGGAAAAGGGATTCCCTTCCCCCTTGCGCTTTCCAGGTGAGGCAATGCCTCGCCCTGCTTCAGCTCTCGCTGGTCGGGCTGCAGCAGCTGACCAGCACCGATCGTCTGGCACTCCCCAGTGAGATGAACCCAGTACCTCAGTTGAAAATGCAGAAATTGCCGGTCTTCTGTGTCGCTCGCGCTGGGAGTTGGAGACTGGAGCTGTTCCTATTCGGCCATCTTGCTCCGCCCCTCCACAACCACTTTTTTAAGGCTATATATTTTCCTGAAATTTTGAAACATGGTAGTTTTCATATTCAGTGTTTGAATGCTGGGTATTGAATTGGTTTCTAATATTTTCTCTAATAAATACTCTTATATTAATATTACAGATTATAGATTATACTCATAGAATAAAAACTCAGAAGTATGTTTTTTAGTAATATTTCATTGATGTTATTAACAAATGTGTTGACACTTATTTTTAAACTGCTTTCCAACATGTTTTTCTAATTAAGAGTATCAAGAAAGTAAAAACATGATGTAGCATTTTGTGCATTATATATATATGTATACACACACACACATATACATACATATAGTTTTAATTATAGCTTCCAATTCAAGAATGTGAAACTCTCTAATTATTAGTTATTTACGTTATCTTAATAGACATTTTTAGTATTTTGGTTCAAATTTTTGTTGCTAGCATTTTGTTTTCCATACATAGTTTCTTTTGTGTGCTTATAGATTATGTTATTTATTAATGAGTTGCTTTACAAAAATTTTTAATAGTCTACTGAAAAGCAGAACAAAATACCTTAAGAATGAGTAACTACGTTTTAAAATCATTTAGGTTTAACATTGTTTCCAGAAAAAATGGAGAAGAGGAATGCATAATTTTCATCCTATTTTATTTTACAGCTACTTAATTCCTTACCCAGTGTATGTAATGCTTGTTATACACAATAAAATAAATGACAATTAAATGAATTTAATAGAACATATGCAACTATTTTAAAATTAGACATAAGTATGAATTCAAATTTTCTATTCAACTTCAATGCAGATAAAAAAATATTCACAGTGTGTAAATTTTCCCCTGACCTTGATCTTGACCCAGCAAATCTACTTGGAAATCATGACAATCAATTATTCCTTTCATTCACTTGTCTTTGGCTTTTTAAAAATTTTATTTTTTCATATGCTATTGGGGTACAGGTGGTATTTGGTTACGTGACTAAGTTCTTTAGTGGTGATTTGTGAGACTTTTGGTGCATCCATCACCCAAGCAGTATACACTGCACCATATTTGTAGTTTTGTATCCCTCATTTCCCTTCCACTCTTCCCCCCAACTCCCCAAAGTCCATTGTATCATTCTTATGCCTTTGCGTCCTCATAGCTTAGCTCCCACATATCAGTGAGAGCATATGATGTTTGGTTTTCCATTCCTGAGTTACATCACCAATCTCATCCAGGTCACCACAAATGCTATTCATTCATTCCTTTTTTATGGCTGCATAGTATTCCATTGTGTGTATAGATATCACAGTTTCTTTATCCATTCATTGATTGATTGGCATCTGGGTTGCTTCCACGATTGTGCAGTTATGAATTGTGCTGCTATAAACACGTGTGTGTGTGTGCAATTATCTTTTTCAAATAATGACTTCTTTTCCTCTGGGTAGATAGCCAGTAGTGGGATTCCTGGATCAAATGGTAGTTCTGTTTTTAGACCTTTAAGGAATCTCCACATTGTTTTCCATAGCTGCTGTGCTAGTTTACATTCCCACCAGCAGTGTAAAAGGGTTCCCTGTTCACCACAAATGAAATAAAAACTAAGATATTTATTTATCTGGGACCTAATTAAACTAAAGAGCTTTTGCATGGCAAAAGGAACAGTCAGCAGAGTAAACAGACAACCCACAGAATGGGAGACCATCTTCACAATCTCATACATCTGTCAAAGGACTAATATCCAGAATCTACAACCAACTCCAACAAATCAGTAAGAAAAAAACAACCCTATCAAAAAGTGGGCTAAGGATTTGAATAGACAATTCTTAAAAGAAGATATACAAATGGCCAACAAACATGAAAAAATGCTCAACATCAATAATCATCAGGGAAATACAAATCAAAACCACAATGTGATATCACCTGACTCTTGCAAGAATGGCCACAACCAAAAAATAGTAGATGTTGGCATCTTTGGCTTTTTCACCCCCGTTGGCTTGTGCCTCAAAGATGGTGAACTTTCTTTTTTACTTTATTTATTTATTTTGTGTGTTGGGCGGGGGGGTTGGGGATGGGGAGGGGTGATGGAGTCTTGCTCTGTCGCCTTGACTGGAGCACCCCCTCCCAAATTCAAGTGATTCTTCTGCCTCAGCCTCCTGAGGAGCTGGGATTACAGAAGTCCACCACTATGCCCACTTAATTTTTGTGTATTTAGTAGAGACAGGGTTTAGCCATGTTGTCTAGGCTGGTCTAGAACCCATGAGCTCAGGTGATCCACCTGCCTCAGACTCCCAAAGTGCTGGGATTACAGGCATGAGCCACTGTACCTGGACTGAGCTTTCTTAATTCTTTCTGGTCCAATAGCAAAAACAATGTGTTGGTTCCTATTTTCAGCAACAATCTTCATAAGGTTCTGAGAAATGATGCATAATAACTGTGATATCAGTAAGAGATTGCAATTTTCCCATTTTTTAAAGACTTCATTTTGTAGAGCAATTTTTTTCTCATTTTTTAAAATCTCCAACTTTAAAGTCACGGGTTCATGTGTGGGATGTGCAGGTTCATTACATAGGTAAATGTGTGCAATGGTAGTTTGCTGCACAGATCATGCCATCACCCAGGTATTAAGACCAGCATCCTACCCCCCATCCTCCCTGCCCCCATCTTCCCACAGGCCCCAGTGTGTGTTGTTCCCCTCAATATGTCTATGTTTCTCATCATTCATCTCTTACTTATAAGTGAGAATGTGCAATATTTGCTTTTCTGTCACTGCATTAGTTTGCCAAGAATAATGGCCTCCAGCTCCATTCACATCACTGCAAAGGACATAGTCTCATTCTTTTTTATGGCTGCATAGTATTTCATGGTCTATATGTACCACATTTTCTTTATCCAGTCTATCATTGAGGAGCATTTAGGTTGATTCCACGTCTTTGCTATTGTGAATAGTGCTGCAATGAACATACATGTGCATGTGTCTTTATAATAGAACGATTTATACTCCTTTGGATATATACCCAGTAACGGGATTGCTGGGTCAAATGGTATTTCTGTCTCTAGTCTTTAAGGAATCACCATACCGTCTTCCACAGTAGTTGAACTAACTTACACTTCCACCAAAAGTGTAAAAGCATTTCTTTTTCTTGACAACCTTGCCAGTGTCTGCTGTTTTTTGAATTTTTAATAATCGTCATTCTGACTGGTGGTATCTCACTGTGGTTTTGATTTGCAATATTCTAGTGATCAGTGATATTGGGCTTTATTTTATGTTTGTTGGTTGCATGTATGTCTTCATTTGAGAATTGTCTGATCACATCCTTTATCCACTTTTAGTGAAATTTTAGGTTCACAGCAAAACTGGGCAGAAAGCACATGAATATCTCACATAACCCCTCCCACTACACATGCATAGACTCCCTCATTATCAACTCCTTCCCAGGAAAGGTAAATTTTTCCAAATTTATGACTTGCATTGATGCATCATTATCACCCAAAGACCATAGGCTGCATTAGGATTCACTCTTGGTGTTGAACATCCTATGGATTTGGACAAAGGTATAATGTTGTGTACCCACCATCAGAGTATTATACAGAGTATTTACACTGCCCTAAAAATCCACAGTTCTCTTGCCTATCACTTTCTCTCTTCCTTTAACCCCTGGCATCACTAATATTTTTACTGTTTCCATAGTTTCACCGATTTCAGAATGTCATAAATTTGGAGCATAGAGCACGTTGCCTTTTGGACTCTTCCACTGATGCACTTACTTCTCTTCCATGTCTTTTTATGGCTTTCTTAGCTCATTTCTTTTCAGCACTGAATAATCTCCCATGGTCTGGATGTTCCACAGTTTATTCATCCATTCACTGACTGAAGGACATCTTGGTTGCTTCCAAGCCTTGGAAATTATGTTTAAAACTTCTGTAAACCTCCATGTGCCTGTTTTTAATGTGGGGACATATATTTTCAGCTTCACTGGGTGAATACCAAGGAGCACCGTTGGTAGATGCTGTGGTAAATCCAAGTTTAGCTTTATAAGAAATCTCCAAGCTATCTTCCAAAAGACTGTACCATTTTGCATTCCCATCAGCAATGAGAACTCTTCCACATCCTCAAGATTATTTGTTGCCAGTGTTCTGGATTTTGGTCATTCTAGGAGATGCACAGTTGTGTCTCGTTGTTTTAATTTCACTTCTCTGATGAACATCTGACATAGAGCATCTTTTTATGTGTTTATTTCCTACCTGTCTATCATCTTTTGTGAGGTGTCTTTTAAGGTCTTTGGCCCATTTTTCAACCAAGTTGTTACTTTTCTTATTGTTGAGTGTTGAGTTATTTGTCTGTTTTGAAACTGAGAGGCAAAATAATGAAAGCAGCTCCAGAAGTGGGAATCCAATAAAGGCTCAGAGAGACTCTAGTAGCAACATCAGTGCTCAGCTTCTGATACACATCTACATTCTTGTCTTGGGAGTCCATTGAATATTCCTGTTTCTTTCTAATTAAAGTTTCTTCTAAGTTAAAAAAAAAAAAAAGGAGTTATTTGTATATTTTAGACAAGAATCTTTTGTCATATGTTTATTTTGCAAATATTTTTCCTCAGTCTAGTCTTTTCATTCTAGTGACTGTATCTTTCACAGAGCAGAAACTTCCATTGTGTTTCTTTCTTTCATAGATTGGGCCATTGGTGTCATAGCTAAAAAGCCATCATTGAATGCAAGTCATCTAGAGTTTCTTCTACGCTATCATCTAGGAGTTTTATAGTTTTGAATTTTACATTGAGTTCTGTGATCTATTTTGAATTAATTTTTGTGAAAGATGTAAGATGTAAGGTCTGTGTCTAGACTCCTTTTTTTTGCGTGTGAATGTCCAATTGTTGCAGCACTATTTGTTGAATAGACTATATTTTCTCAACTGAATAGCTTTGCTCTTTTGTAAAAGTTTGGTTAACTATATAAATATGTGGCTTTCTGTTTTGTTCCTTTGATCTATTTGTCTATTCTTTCACCAGTGCCACAAGGTCTTGATTACTATAGGTTTATGGTAAGTCTTGAAGTCAGATAGTGTCAGTCCTTTAACTTCATTGTTCTCATTCAAAATTGTGTTGGCTATTCTGAGTCTTTTGCTTTTCCACATAAACTTAAGAATCAGCTTCTCAATATTCACAAATGAACTTGCTAGAATGTTGACTGGGATTGCTTTGAACCTACAGATCATGTTGGGGAGAATTAACATCTTGACAATATTGAATCTTCCTATTCATAAATATAGAGTAAGTCTCCATTTATTTGATTCTTCTTTGATCCAATTTTTATTGTAAGAAAATCCACATAACTTAAAATATACCATCTTAAGTATTTTACGTGTAAAATTCAGAGGTATTAAGTACACTTGTATTGTTTTGCACCCATCACTTCTATCCATTTCCAGAACTTTCATCATTCCAAACTGAAACTGTATACCCATTAAACAATGGCTACCCATTCCCTTCTCCCCCAGGCCCTGGTAACCACCATTCTATTCTGTCTCTATGAATGTGGCTACTATAAGTAGTCTGCATAAGTGAAAACATACATATCATATGTGTGTGTATGTGTGTGTCTGGCTGTTTCACTTAGGTTAATGTCATTGAAGATCACTTCTGTTGTAGCATGTTTTAATATTCCCTTCCTTCTTAAGGCTGAATAATATTCCATTGTATGGATGCATCACATTTTTTTAAATCCAACCTTCTGTCTGTCTACAGGCCCTTTGGGTAGTTTTCACCTTTTAGCGATTATGAATAACTGCTATAAACATGGGTGAACAAATATCTTGTTGAGACACTGCTTTCAGTTCTTTATGGTATATATTCAAAAGTGGAATTGCAGGATCATATGGCAATTCTATCTTTAATTGTTTTGAGAAACTGCCAAATTATTTTCACAGTAGCTGCACTATTTTACATTCCTACCATCAGTGCACAAGGGTTCCAATTTTTCCACATTCTTGTTAACAATTTTTTCCCTGATTTTGTCTGTTTGGTTTTGTTGTCATCCCAGTGGGTGCGAGATATTATATTTTTAAAAGTAATATTAGAATAATTAGTAAAATAAAAAGTAATTTTCACAAACCTTTGTCACTTATTCATCATAAAACACCTATACTTTTGGTACATGTTTTTATATCCCCATTTTAAAATTGTGAAAATTCACTTCTCTTATCTAGAAACTTGTGGAACAAACACTGCAATCCAAGTCGTGTGATCCGAAATCAAGGATTCTCTCCACCATGCTATTTTACTATGTGCCCTACCAGTACATTTCACAGAAGGACCTAGATAACCAATAATTTGGCTGAGTGGCAGTGCTTTTATTGTAATTTTGATGAATATCAAATGCTAATGTTTCATTAAAATAGAGAAATGCCTGCTTGAGTAGCATATACCACTTTTCATGTTTCTCTCCACATTTTGAGGGCAGCCAGTCCTTTTCAACTGCTTTTCAGAGAAATGTAGCAGGAAGCAAAAACACATCTTCAGTGCTCTGAGTAATAACTTGACACATTGCTTAAAAAGAATCCCAGCTGTGCTGTTTCATAACTCATATGTTTGAAAGCTTCTGCTGATTTTTCTACATGTGGGGAATGGTTTTGCCTTATTTGCCACTTCAGTTTGCATGATTTCAAGCATTCTGCTCAAAGAAAATTTCAAGCACTCAGCTCTTTTCAGAAACAAGGTATGCCTCTCTGCATAGAAAGAAATGTCACCGCAAGCAAGTATTTCCTTGGACAAGTTCACCTTCATGTCAGCATGTGCTCAACTCTTGCTCATTCCTGGTGCTAGCCACTTACCATCACTCAGCTCTGGGACCTCTGAGGCATATTCTAGGAATGGTGGGTACCATGATCAGGAACACGTCTTTGTACTGCACAAGACACCTCTCTGCCTTGCAAACTACTTGACAGGCAGGGGCAGACCCTCACCACTCTGAGAGGGAATGAAGTTTTATGATTTCAGAAGGAGTTTCTGTTTTCTGAGGAGCTACCTTCTCTAGCTGCTTTTTAAGCCTCCATTCTCTGATGTGTGCAGATCACAGTACAGAGCTGGCAGCACTTTATTAGGAAAAACAAACTCTTTTAGGCTTCATAGCTCTCCAGTTTAAGCAATCCAATGATATAGTAGCAAATTTAAAAATACACAGTCCACAAAACGGTGTCTACCATATTATCTTACTTTTTCTTAATTGCTTTAAGCTCACCAAACTCATCGTTTCTCACCAGATTTAAGAAGCAGAATATACTTTGTGTTAGATTAAGTTTTCCAAAGAAATAATCACATGGTATTTATTATTGTCTGATTATGTAATAGATAATCAATTAAATATAAAATATATGGTTTGAATTAGAAAGTTAGTGTTGACAGAAGTAATGCATGACAGTAAATATTCAAATTCAGTCCCACTTATATACTTAGATTATTCACTGGTAAACATGACAGTTGGAAATGCTGCACTTAGCAAAAATTATTCCAAGGTTATTGAATATTTAAAAATATTATTTGAAGGTAAATGTAGTTTTTAAAAAAGGACTGTGAAATCAAGAAGAATGTCTTAATCTACTTTATTTCCCGTGTACACCTCCCATTGTGTCCTTTTTGTTTTGCAATGAGATGAAGTTGAACTGTGGCTGTCCCCCTGCTTCCCTGATCCAGGATTTTCCTTTTCTCCCTAATGCCAAACTTCTGTTGAAGAAATATTTACTGACAGCAGAATCCATATCTCAATCTCAGACATCTCCCTGAGGTACTGCCCTCAAATATTTAACTTGCTTGGAACTCCCATTGGGATATCTACTTGACACCTCAAACCTCACAGGGGCAAAGAAAAAAACCTGATTTCAGCCCAATACCCCCTCCTCTACCCCCTCCTTTGCTCCAGCAGCAGCTTTCCCTGATGTCTTGCATAGAAATTTCATTCTTACTTGTTCATGCCTGCAACCTCAATGCCAACTTTGAGTCGTCAGTTTCTCTTCTTCTCCAAATCCAAATTAAGGAAATGCAGTTGCTTCTCCCATCAAAAAAAATATCCATAATCTGACTATTTTCCCTGCTCCACCTGGTCTGTGATCCTGGCTGCCACTACGGTCATTGTCATCAATATCTCACCTGTATTACTGACAGTCTCCTAGGGATCTCCATTTCCTTCCCCTTCTTTACCTCCATCCATACACAGAGTAGTCTCAAGTATTTTCAAGTATAAATCCACATTATATCATGCTTGTATTAGTTTGTTTTAATGCTTTTGATAAAACATACCTGAGACTGGGGCATTTACAAAAGAAAGAGGTTTAATTGCAGTTCCATGATCAGAAGAAACCTCACGATCATGGCAGAAGGCAAGGAGGAGCAATTCACATCTTACATGGATGGCAGCAGGCAAAGAGAAAATGAATGCCAAGCAAAACGAGTTTCTCCTTATCAAACCATCAGATCTCGTGAGGCTTATTCACCACCATGACAATGGTATGGGAAAGACTAGCTCTCATAATTCAATCATCTCCCACTGGGTCCCTCTCACAACATGTGGGAGTTATGGGAGCTACAAGATGAGATTTGGGTGGGGACACAGAACCAAACCACATCAATGACTTTTACTTTTTACTGAGACAGGATCTTACCCTGTCGCCCAGGCTGGAGTGTGGTGATGATCTCAGCTCACTGCAGCCTCCACTTTCCAGAGCTCAAGTGACCCTCCCACCTTAGCATCCTGATTAGCTGAGACTATTTTCATGTGCCACCACGCCTGGTTAATTTTTGTATTTTTGGTAGAGACAAGGTTTCACCATGTTGCCCAGGCTGGTCTAAAACTCCTGGGCTCAAGTGATCTGCCTGCCTCGGCCTCCCATAATGCTGGGATCATAGGTATGAGCCACTGGACATGGCCATCACTCTTTTTTCAAATCCTGCAATAAATTTCCATTTGACTCACAGTAGATGCCATATCCTTGCAATGGTTTGTGAAGCCACATGTTATCTGGACCTCATCAGCTCTCCAACGTCCTGTGCCATTCTCCTAGCAGCTTAGCTCTCCTCTGCTACCTCCCCTTCCTCATTATTCCTGGCAAGTGCCAGGCACACCTCCAAATATGGCTTTAGCACTGATGGTCCTGCTGGGAATGCACATTCCCCAGGAAGTATCTCTGCTTGCCCCTTCACCTTCTTCAAGTGTGTCACCTCCCCTCTCTGTGAGGCCCACCATCCCCACTTCATTTAATATCTCAGTTGACCTTCTCATCTCTCTTCCTTGCTCTGCACTTTTATTTTTCATTTCCATGGCATTTATATTGTTCAACTATACCATGTAACATTTATTTTGTTGTCTGTTGCCCATGTCCCTCTGCTAGAGAGTAAAATTCACAAGAGTAGAGGTCTCCTTATGGAAGACAAGCCCCTTTCTAGCTGTTCAATCAACAAGTTCTTAATGAACACAAGTTTTTCTAGGCTTGGTGCTAATCAACGAGGATAAAAATGCAAATTAAATCCCACTCTTAGTGAGCCCACAAATTAATTTTTACTCATGTTTTAATACCCTCCCTAAAAAAAATTGGAAGAATTTAAAATATCTGCATATATGAGTAATGCCAGGGCATGTATGACCAGATAAGGATTACATTTGGACTTAACAGTCGCCATGCCTGGGAAAGAACGCCAAAGCAGGGTAGACACAGCTGCTCTCTCGGAGAACCCTTTCGGGAGTATCCAGTGATGGTTGAAATCACCGTAATCCCTAGTCCTGGTAGCTGTATTGCTTGCAGTTTCTGTTTTCTCAGAGTACTTTTTTCAAAAATACCTGGTGGGCTAAAAAAGAAAGCTACCTAATAGTGTTCATTTTAAGCAACAATTCACTGTTACCGGCCAGAGCCAAAGCCAGGAAAAAAAAAAAAAAAATGTCTATCTTTATCTTAAATCACATAGGAAACTTGAAGGGATAATGGAAATATATGTGAATAAAATGTTTGCCTTTCAAATGCTTTTTGCTAAAGTACTTAGCGTTAAAAGTCCAGTGGTCTTTACATGACGGTGTCATCAGGTTCTGTGATAGGACCCAGGTCAGGTCCCAACCTCGGGTGCGGTTAGGAAAAAGCCTGGCTGCAGGGCCTCCTCTCTCCCCAGGCCATCACGTCTGATTTTAAGTGCTTTACCCATGAAGGTGCTAATGGTCTGAACCAGGTTTCTGATGGACATATTGCTTTAATAGTGGATTTAAATATAATTACTTGTAAATTTATAACTGACATGTGGGGCAAGGGGCACAGTGACAGTTGTGCCAACTCCTCCTGCTAGTTTTACTGAGAGACATCCACATTTCCAGGAGAAATACCAGATCAGATGACCATACTGTCAGTTAAGACTAGGTACCTTCAAAAACTTTGCCTTGTGGAATATTGAAGTCAATTAGGGCCTCAGAGATACCTTGTTCAAATTTCTGTTAAAATATGTCTACCCAAACATGAGAACACAGTGATGACTTGAGTATTTATATGTATCTATATCTATCTATAGCTATGTATGTATTTACATCTTTCTCTCTCATATTGTTATCACAGGTATCATATCTATATGTATATCACATAGATAGCATATCTATATATCATAGATAGAGAGAGAGAGAGAGAGGGAGAGACAGAGATTTTTTCTGTAAGCTGATTTGAGTCTTTCTGATAAACTGGCATGACTTCACTTGACCAATATGATTTTCTCAGGGAATGTATTTTTAACTAACAATTCTCAACAGCAAGAGTTCAGATATTTTACAACCCTATCAAGTTAGAAGTTAATCTATATAAAGACGGATGTCATCCTAGTTTTACAGTCTGCTAGAGAAAATGACCTTAATAGCTAGAGTTTCAGTTCCCTGGAGAACAAAAACCAGTTTTGGAATTTAGATAGTAATGGCATTTCAGCATCCCTTGCCTGCCCCACTCCTTTAATTCTCTTTGAACTTTGTCTTTCCCATGATTAGTTCACAATGAGTTACATAAACCTTTGGCATGTGCTCACAAACACACTTGTTTGCTTCTTGAAGTTCTGCTCTTCACATCCACACCCCTCAGCACAGCCAGCTGATGGTAGAAAGCTCCCAGTTCTCCTGGGCCTGTAAATCTCCTGAGGAAACAATGTCAGTTTCCTTTTGTTTTGGGGACCTCCAGCCATGGCAAGGTGACCTAGCCTATCCTTGAGATCCTTTTAAACAGAGAAGAGCCATCCTTCGCCCTGGATCTCACATTTCACACCACCTTCCTTGAAATATCTGAGAATGCTCTCCTGTTTTCTAGCTTTCTTGATTATAAGCCAAATTTAATGATACACATTTCTTCTTGTGAATAGAAACCTAGAAAAATATTCTTCTCATTTGCCAGTCCTATGCACACCCTGAATGATCTTTTTGCTTTCCCCCAAGAGCAAAGTACCCATTATTTATAAATGTCTGAGTGATTCCCAACCCTGGAAACAGAATCTTCAGGAGAAAGTAGGTGGAGGCCACAGTATACTTGTAAGAATTGCATGAGAGAAATATCTTTCCCAGCTTTAAAAATATTCCTGCAGTGGGGAAAATTAGTTATGATTATTTTGGAGCAGATGTTATTCAAGATACCACATTTAACTGTGTCAAGAAAAACAACAAATAAAAGATCATAGATCTCTTTCTCATAGTGACTATATTCCAGCATGAGCCACAAACATGAAGTGAAAATTTCCAAATTCATTCATAAAGGACACTCCACGGCAAGTGCTACACCAGAAGTTGCCAGGAAGAAGAGTAAGAGTCCTTCCTTTGCCTGGTCTGAAGGGTGCTGGAGAGATTCTTTGAAACCCTGGAAATGAGATTTGAAGAATGAGTAGAGCATCACTATTAAGAATGTTCGTGGATGGCTTATTTCAGACAATGAGGCAGTATTCTCCACTCCAAGAGGCTACCAAGTGCCTTATGGAAACAGGAGAATATCTTCTTCCCCCGAATGTCCCTCTCCAGCTACAAATCTATGCTTCACTGTTTACAACTGGTACCGTCAGAGGAAAAACCAAGATGCTTCCAAAAGACAGTTTCTAAGGGCAGGCCTTCCTCCACAGGCCTGGACACTGTTAGTGTGGATCTGTCTTGTTTTCTTCTATTGGGGTTTTAGGCAAGTAGTGTGAAGCTCTTACTTGCTTTTCTCTCATTCTATGAAGTTAGAGAGGAACACCTCTTTAAAAGAAAGATTTTCAAGAGGCTATACAAGGACATTTAAACACAAAGACAGATTAAAGCAAGTAATCAGTCCTTTTTTTTAAAAAAGCAGACAAAAAGTAAAAATGAAATTAACAGTGTGAAAAGGAAATAGGCAAATTTAAAAATTTATTCTGTGCCTTTCTCATGCAGTTAAGCTTCTCATTGACTTCTTACAGTCATTTCACACCAGCCTCCAAGATCGCCCTCTGCTCACTCTCACCATAATGCAGAGACTACAGGGGTTTTACCATTTCCCTTCATATTAACAACCTGGCTGTTACACAGGCTGGGGGAGGCAGAGGAAAAAAGACAGCTTTCTTTGCATTTCTCACCTCTTCATTGACCAGTCTTCCCTTCGTTGGAATTAGTGATAACACAGGTCAGCACTAGTACCTTTTCTCTGCATGTAGATATGATAAACTCTACAAGTAACATAGTCAGTGAGCAGATGTGAGGTTAGCTGCACAACTTTTGAAAAACTAAAAGGTGATACGGACATTGCTCATTCATATTTCCATACAGTCCATCTTGAATGAAACTGAAAGATGAACCAGGCTGTGGGGGGACTAAGGCCTTAGTCGCAATTTTGTGAATTCTAGAGAAAAAATCACCAAGAATTAGATTCTGCATAACTATTCATGTGCTACTATTTGCAAACACTTCATTAAAAAATTCAAGACTTTCAAGAAAAGTTGAACAAATCAAACCATTTTTACCTATGACCTCCTTTGTGTCCCTTTCAAAATTCATGTTGCAACTTAACCCCCAGTGCAATGGTATTAAAGGCGAGACCGTTAGAAGGTCCTTAGCCCATGAAGGCTCTGCACTCAGGATGAGAGTAGTGCTCCTATAAAAGGGTGGAATGGAGCAAGTTTGTCACTTTTTGCCCTCCAGCCATGTGAGGACACAACATTCACTCTTTCTGCCAGGTGAGGACACAGGAACAAGGCACCATCTGTGAAGCAGGGAGCTCTCACTGAGCACCAGATCCGCTGGCACCTTGATCTTGAACTTCTCAGTCTCCAGAATTATAAGCAATGCATTTCTATTATTTATAATTACCCAATCTAAGGAATTTCATTAGAGCAGCATGAATCAACTAAGACACTAAAATATATATCTTCAATTAAATAAGGAAACAGCCAAAAAAAAGCACATTGTAAATAACGTACTTGAGAGTGTAAACTTTGGCCTAAAATAAGGGAAGATGTTAGGAGTCATCGTAGATCTCCCTATATATCTAACAATGTGAATATCTCTCCCAAACTTAGTTATAGGATACTAATGAGCCAAATCAGAATGTCATTTATGAAGAAAAGTGAAACAAAAGAATTTAAGCATGTCAACATAGATCTAGATGTGCACTACAGAATATCAGAGACTTGGACAATGACAGATACACATTCAGCTATTCAGACACCTTACATTTCCCCCCCGAAACTTAGATATTGTTGTTTTGTTTTGTTTTGTTTCCCACAGAATCATCCTGAAGGTAAAAAAAGAAGCAGGAGAGAGCAAAATTTAGAGTTAATTAGGCTATCACTGACCAGGGTCAGTTAAATAAACACAAATAAGCATTTTCCAGAAAAGAAGGAGTTGGCATTCCAGGTTGAATTTTAGGTATGCAAACCTTTGCAGCAAAATATGCTGTATGCTAGCAGAGAATTTCCAAAAAGCAAAGGGGAATAAGTCCAAAAATGGACATAGATCAGAGCAAATTCATATTAATTTTTTTTGGAATACTGAAATTCCTTTTTTGTTCCAGTTCATTGTCTCAAATTCTTACCAAATGATTTTAGAGAGAATTGAATTGATAGAATTGATTATTAGAAAAATGAGTTGAAAACAAACTATTTAGAACCTACTTCTCTTTTTCATGCATAAAAAAACAGGATGAGAATATAATGAATATAAGGCTAATGAAGAATGCATGTGTAAGGACTTGCTTCAGCAAAGCTAAGGAATGTTAAGACAAAATTTCTCCTACCCAGTCTGAGGAGCAAGAGATTAAAGGAGAGAATCCCTTCTAGGTCTTTTGGTTAAGATCAAGTGTAGGATCTGTTTTTATCAGTTTAATATCTGGTACATCCTTTATCCCAGGACAATATATGAAGTGGATTTTTGGAGCAGGGAGATGGTGGAAAATAATACACTATGCTTAACGTTGACCATTTGCTCCTGCTAATCAGATGTTCTGCATAAAACTGGCAACTGGGTAACGATTTTCCATAAATTGAAATGAGGAATGTTAGAAACACACAACCAGTTAACAGTGAGTGGCACAACAAACACAGAAAAAGCCCACACCTAGCCAGCAGACTGACATGCTGGGGTGTAACCGGCTTTGCGTATGAGCTCCTTTTCACTTACCAACTCACACAGCTGTTACCAGGTGCTTGTTTGCAATAACGTCTCTCCACTTACTACTGTCCTTCCTTCTGGACAATTTCCTTTAGCATTTGCTCTGCCTTTATGTAACTCATTTTTTAATACTGGGCAAAAACAAGGGTTCTATCAGAAAGTCATAGTGGAAGCAGTTTAAGGACGAGTGCAGCAAACAATAGAGAATGGCTCCTAATAAGTGGGCACAGCAAAGCCTCTCCTAGTGAAGGTCACTGTCCACACACATTTTCTATTTGCCTGCACTTGGTGCACACATTTTTTCAGTATCTAGGTGAGATTGTGATGTTCCATGAATCATATTCAGAATATCAATGTAAGTTTTCTGACACTTTCTTTTAGTTTGGTAAAACAACATAAAATTTAGAATCCTAACCATTTTCAAGTGTACAATTCAGTAACACCAAACACACCCACAATGTTGCACAATCACCACCACGATCCATCTCCAGAACACTTTCACATCCCAAACAAAAGCTCCCACCAAGGAATGATAACTTCCCTTTCCCCTTTCCCTTGGCCCCTGCAACCTCCATTCTGCTTCTGTCTCTAGGAATTCACCCAATCTAGGTGCTGATAGAAGTCAAACCGTACAAAACAGATGCTTTTGTGCATAACTTATTTTACCCAGCACAATGTTCTCAAGATTCATCTACGTTGTAGCATGTATCAGAACATCACTACTTTTAAAAGGAAAAAGTATTCATTGCATGCGTGCACCACACCGCATGTATCCATCCAACTGTCTGCTGAAGGAAACCTGGGCTATCTCCACTCTTCAGCTACTGTGAATAATGCTGCTATGAACACGAGTGTACACACGTTTGTGTGAGTGCCTGTTTTCAATTCTTTCCACTGTATACCTAGAAGTGAAACCACTGGATTTCATAGCAATTCTATGTTTAAGTTTTTGAGAAAACACCAAATTGTAGCAGCTGCCCCATTTGACATTGCTACCAGCAATACAGTAGGATTCTAATTTCTCCACTTCTCTACCAAAACTGATTTTCTATATTTTTTAAGTAATAGTCATTCTAGCAGATGTGAAGTAGTCTTTTATTATGGCTTTGATCTCTATTTTTCTAAAGACTAGTGATGTTGAACATATTTTTATGTATTTATTGTCATGTCTATTCAGTCTTTTGCTCATTTTTAAGTTGTGTTTTTTTGTTGTTATTCTTAAGTTGTAGGAGTTCCATCTATATCACATTAATTCCATGTCAATTGCATATGGTTTACAAATATTTTCTCCTATTTGTGGAATGTCTTTTCACTCTTTTGACAGCATCCCATGATAAGTACAAGGGTTTTAAAAAAAATTAGAAAGTCCAATTTAATTAATTTTTTGTTTCAGTGTTTTAAGTGTCATATCTAATAAAAAAAAGATTCTGAATCAAATGCCATGAAGATTACCTCCCATATTCTTTCCTAAGAGTTTTATCATTTCAGATCTTAAACTGAGGTGTTTGATGCATTTTGAGTTAAATCTTGTATATGGTTGTAAAAGTTTGGGGTCCAGGTTTACTCTTTTGGATGACTATATGTGATTTTTGTATAAAATGCTTTGAAAAGTGTGTATCACCTATAAGTCTCCCTATATCAACACTGGTTGAAAAGCATATTTAGAGTTTCTAGCATTCTATCAGGTTTGAATTAAGAATTCAGGAGGCATTCTGAGAAAATCAATAGCTTGGGAGATGTTCTATGAGGCCCCCCTGTTACAAATGGTATTAATTTGATGGCAAGAGTATGTTTTATTCAAAATTACTTACATTGTTTTTTTCTTTTTGCAAAGGCTATGTTAGGTCACTAGGAACACCACAATACATTCCATAAAGTATGATGCAAGTGACACTTGTTTTATAACAGTGTAGTAATATTTTTTATAACTACAAAAATAGAAACCAAAATTTAGACCAGGCATGGTAGCTCACACCTATAATCCCAGCACTGTAGGAGGCTGAGGTGGGTGGATCTCTTGAGGTCAGGAGTTCAGAATCAGCCTGGCCAACATGGTGAAACCCCGTCTCTACTAAAAATGCAAAAAATAACCAGGCATGGTGACGTGCGCCTGTAGTCCCAGCTACTTGGGAGGCAGAGGCCAGAGAATGGCTTGAACCCGGGAGGTAGAGGTTGCAGTGAGCCCAGATCATGTCACTGTACTCCAGCCTGGGTGACAGAGTGAGACTCTGTCTCAAAGCAAAACAAAACAACAACAAACAACAACAAACAAACAACAACAAACAAACAACAACAAAAACTAAAGTGCTTGGCAAATCACTGTCATCTTAATTATTTTGTTGCTTTGAAAACAAAATCGATACCCCAGATGCAGCATATCTGGAAACTAATTCAGAAGAAAATAGTGCATATCAGGTTTTATAGCATGTAAGTTGCCTGGTTCAGAGGACTTCTTCAACAGAAGATGCTTTACTATTCCCAGGATATACAGCCAGGCCCTGCACAGTTGAAGTCAACATGTATTGAATCAGCAGCATCCTCAAGAGAGCTGCTTGGCTCGGGACGTAAGGCTGCACTGGTCACACTTGACTGAGGCACAGAGAGCAGACCAGAGTAGCCCCTGCCCATAGAGCTCAAGAACTGTGCAAGGACAAGTCCACATAAATAGGACGCCCACTGTCCCCCATTTCCACAGAGCAGTTGCCCCGGCACACAAAGAGGAGAGGGTCATTTATGAGAAGAGACAGTCACTTGAAATAGGGTGAGTGAAGTGACTGATATGCCCTCCATATATCTGCTGGCCTTATGTTTCACCACCAAACTCCAATCACATCTTCATTGCCTGTCAGAGTAGGATCAGGACCACTTGTGTCAGGGTGACTCCGGATGCTTGGAAACCCCATTCCTGTATCTATGCAAGACCTACTGAGTCAACATTTCTTTTGGTAGATCTCAACAGTCCACGTTGCTACAAGAGATCTGGACCTGAAAATTAAAGTTTGAGATTCCCAACTCTCTTTTCATTTATGTTTTGCACGCTTGAGATATGAAGGTTACCATGCAATTATTAGTATCATTTTGTTTTCAAGAAATTTTTCATTATTTATTTTCTAGGCAAGCTTTTCAATATTCTAATATTCACAGCTATTTTGTTTATTTTCTCCACTTTTTATCCAGAATTCTGTATTGGCTGCCTCAGGGCTTTTGCTTCTGGTCAACTCACAGCTAAGTGGTATGGCGAGTGGCCCCAGTGATCTACACCTGATGATGGAGAACACGCAGTGTGCAATCTCAGGAGGTAAAATTCTGTCGATGATCAGCAACAACTGATGTAGCTCCTGGAAAACATAGCCCTGCCGCCTTTGACAACTATTCCTCCAAAGTTATAGTATATGGACCAGTGAAAATTAGCTTATGGGATGCTAGGTGGACAAGAAGACTATCCTACCAAGTAGGTGTCTTACCTTGAGAGTCTTTAATGATTTGAAAGTCTCCATGTATTTCAAGGTGTTCCGACGTGTCACAACGTTGCTTCAACACTCTTGTAATCCCAGGGGGACTAAATTTAAAGTGAGAAATAACAAAGACACGATTTAGAAACCAAAAGAGAAAATGCTGACTCCAATCATTTACGCACAGGATTTAACCCTAGGTAAGAAATCAGTGTTATTAAATACCTGAATAGTTGGCTTTCAGCCATGAAGTCCTCAGCAGTGTTTGAGGAAGTTCCTAGCATAGTTCTATGCCCATCCCTATCAAGAAGGAGAAGCAGCAATGTTTGCTGTTGAGAATGCCAGAGTCCTGACCTTCATTACTGAATCCTATCCACCAAATCAGTTTAGCCTTTCTTAGAAATGCTAAGTCCGATGCCCTGACAAGCTTTGTTACAGACTGTTTTTTTTTTTCACTGAATTATTTTTAACCTCCTAGCAATTTTAAGATTATTTTGATAAAATGGAAGAGTTCATACTTTCATATTGCGTTAAAATGTCTTCCTAAAATGACAACCTTCATAAAGCCTTGTTTTTCAAAAGAAACTACTCTTAAGCAGATTGCTAGCCAAATATCTTCCAAACTTGCTTACATTATTGTGCTGTGAGCACTAAGCACTAAGCTGTTTAAAAGACCTTTGTGTTTAAAATGACACATCTTCTGAATTTATGAAATTTTCTAAGTAATTTTCAGACCTGTAAAAAGTACATTGTCTTGTCTAAACATGCCCCCAAAATGCCATAACTAAAAATCTCTAAGCTCACTACAGGGCTGATATGAAACTTCTTCCAGATTCATTTCACCTAGGTTGGACCACAGTACCACTTACAGATCCATAGATCAAGGGAGCTGTTGGCATGGGTGTGGACAGAACTGGAGTGCCTGTACAGATGAGTCCTGAGTTACAGCATTGGATAGAGCTGGAGGTAGAAAGATTTAGTGTCCTGGCTGCACCAATACAGGGAGTCCAAAAATGTAAATTATAACCTAGACCTTAGGTTATTATAGAGATACATTTGTAATACATTACAGATCATTCTGTTCCATGTTCTAATTTCTCCTTTCTAGTTAGATATAGTGGTAATAAAAGGTTTCTCAGAGGAATTTTGTGAAAATTAAAATAGATATCATGTATATAACAAAGCATAAAGTGTTAAAAGAAAAAAAACCTCAAATGATAGCATGCATTAGTGTTAAATATTATTACATAGAAAATATTACACTCATTCGAAAATACCAAAACCTGAAAAATCCAGAAATATCATACAGGTATAAGGAAATCCCTATTGAAAGGGGAGGAAGAAAAGAATTACAGAAATAAAGCCATGTTTTCAGGAATAAGATTGAGAAAGAATTATTTTGTTTTTAAGGATACAAAAATACCACTTGAGTTTTCTTATTTAGGAAACATATAAATTTTGACTTTAAAAATGAAAAAGTTATTTTTAAAGACAGGGATAGCTTTATTTTATAAAGGCTAAGAGTAATAGCATACTGAGTGGTCCTGCAGATAGATTTCTGTTCCACGTAAGGAAAGTTATTTTATTAATTTGAGTCCATGAATTGAAGCAGTGTGTTGTCTATAACCTAAGAGCCCCTATTTTCCTGGTGGAAGGACTTCAAACTTTGTAGATAGCAGCTGGTACTGGAAGTGGCTTCACTACTTGAGTGACTGATTCTAAGAAAACTGAAGAGAACTGTTCGATATTAAATCAGTCAATACCTTTGGATCAGGATACATCACTTTTCAATAATAAGAAGGGCTCTTTCAGATAAACTCAAGTGAGATTGTGAGACTGAAGGATTTTAAGGAATTAAAAAGAATTTGTAACGTATTAGAATACTAGAACATAAAAATGGTGATTTTTTTTTTTTAAAGGAAATGTGCTTGCTAGAGATCTATAGATTAGTTAGCTTGAATAATTTTGGGGCAACGTCTGAAGAAATTTTCAATATTTTGAGTACTTCAAAAGAAAATTTCTCATGTGGGAGTAAGTGAAGCAATTTCAATAAAATCTGCACCATGTAGAATATTCTTTTATCAAATAATCACAACATAGTAAAATGAGACCCATAATATGTGTAAATATTATTCATGTGTGTATGTTTTCATGTGTGTATGCATATACTTGAAAAAACTGTTCCTAATAATTAAATTGAATCACAGGCTCATATCTTCCCAAAGAAAACGATTTCAATAATAAAATTGTTATCAATAATTATTGGGAAAATGTTGGCATGACATTTCCAGAACTACTGCTTCTTCTAATGTGACATTGGCAATTTAAAAGCTATAATTTTGTGGCTTCTAAGAAGCCATTGAAATGTTTGAAGAGAGGAGTCAGCAAAAAATCTTTCACAAGGAAGGTGAATCACTATTACTTCTCAAAGCAGGGAAGCTGTTCTAAACTTCTTCATTAGATTTTTCTGAGAAAGGCAGGAATCTCATGGCAGTTTTAGAATTAATTTTAATGCACACTAAGAGCAACAAAAATACACATTCTTAGACTCTGAGTGAAAGAAAGGCTTTTTTTTTTTTTTTTTTTGAGACGGAGTCTTACTGTGTCACCCAGGCTGGAGTGCAGTGGCACAATCTCGGCTCACTGCAACCTCCGCCCCCTGGGTCCAAGCAATTCTCCTGCCTCAGCCTCCTGAGTAGCTGCAACTACAGGTGTGTGCCACCACACCCGACTAATTTTTTGTGTTTTCAGTAGAGACGGGTCTCGAACTCCTGACCTTAAGTGATCTACCTACCTCGGCCTCCCAAAGTGTTGGGATTACAGGCATGAGTCACCATGCCCCGCTGAAAGGCAGAATTTTTAAAGAAAGATACAGACTTGAAACATGGAAAATATTGGTTCAAATAACAGTTCCACCACTTATTAGTCTTGTGAATTGGATACGGCGGTTAACTTTTCTCAATATTTTTCTAACCTTGAAGATACTAAAATACCACTCTAAAATGGCTATAATAAGGATTAAGCACAATAAAGTTGATGGGGCACCTGATGAAAAGCTGGGATCACAGTGCTAGTTGCTCTTTTCTCACCTTCAGATTTTATCTGAGAATGAAATAAGAACCTGCATTATGGTCTTGTTCCATAGGGAGCAACCCAGCTTTCCCTCTGCATTTTAAATTTGAGCAAAACTCCAAGATCAAGAGCCTATCTTAAATATTCAAAAAATGTATCATAAATAATGAAAATAAAATGAAACTGACTTGGACTTCAATGAGCAAAGCTCCATGCCTTCCACAATAGTGTTAAATAGACGGATGTCTTCTTTCATGTCAACAAGAAATAGTTTTGAAAGTGGATAACTTATTCTAATATAATGAATTAAAAATTGAAGAAGCATCTGCACCTGTCATTTCATTGTCATTAGAAGGAAAAGTAGATTTTACAGCACCAAAGTCAAAATTGCTAGAGAAATGAAGAATATATCCTACACCAACACTAAATAACTCCATCCTGCAGGTTAATTCAATGTCTTATTTGGAATCATGTTTCATTGATAAAGTATCTTGGTGGACCCCTAAAGCAGTGCAAATTAAAACGAGATATTTCTCCTGGTATAGAAGATAAATGAATAGTACTAATAAAAATAATCCAAAATAAAACCATCTATGATGTCATGGTATAGATTCTGTGGAATTAAAAGTAAACTACATTTTGGGGTATGAACAAAACTGATTGTTTAGTTAAAAAAAAGATAATATTTCTGTTCATAGTAACATATAAAGAAGGCCTTTGGGTGGTATTGATTGATTGAGAATAGATAAAAAACCACTTTATTAAGTCTATTGCCAACTTTGTTCCAGACTGAAGCATGGTACATCATTTGTAACAAATCTAGTGGTGATGGCTTTCTAGGCGTTTTACTGTTTAAAACATAATGTAAAGTAAATTCTAGAATGATTGGACTCATTTTAATAGCTATAATCTACCAAAAATTCAGTATAAAAGAGAAAATATTAAGGACCTAAGAGGTATTAATCCACTTAAACTAATTTACATAATAAAAAATAAAACGAGAAAAATTCAGGTAACAAGTCTTCCTTAAATAAGGAAGGTTATATAAACTATTAGAAAATAACATATAATAAAAGATATAACAGTAAGTTGAAGATTAAAAATAACAATTTCTTCAGTAAGCATTTGAAAAATATATTGTTTTACATATAACCTTTATATATATAGTTGAGATTTAATGTAATACATAAATCTATGTATCCACACATGTATACTAAAGATTTTTAAAATGAAGATTTAAAAACATGCTTGTAAATAATTTATGAATCAAAATATGTCATATTGGAAAACTAAATAATTCTCAGAAATGAATAATAGACAAAACACTACATATCAATTCTAGTAGAATTCTAGCCATTCTGGTAGCAATGCAACTGCTCTTGAAAGAGTAAAGTATATTCTGTAAATATTTTTTTATCCGAAAACAATAAAGTCTGAAAATAAACAAGCCTAGAAACTTACTCGAGCACAAAGAAATGAAATTGAGAATATAGGGGCAAGAAAATAAATAAAATATTTGCAGAAATTAGTAAAATAGAATATAAATCTACAATAGAAAGCATGGAAAGTCAGAAGTTGATTATTTGATAACTCTAACTCAAAATGTATATAAATTCTTTTAAAATAAATGAATGAATAAATATAAAGAAATAAGATAACACTATGGCAAATTTAATCAGAAATAAATTAAAAAGGAAAGAAGGCACAAATAAAAATTAAAAATCAAAGTAGGAATGTGGTTAGGGATAAAACAGAGATTATAAAGTTAATTAGAAAATTTCACTTACAAAATTAATTGATAAACTTGAAAATTTGTCTATATTAAACCATCTCTATAAAATTAACCATGTAACTTCTCACAATTGATTCATAAATATCTGAAGAACCCTACATTTTAAAATTTCAATCAGTAATTTAAAAATCTTATAATACCAGACTAAAAAAATGATAATTTACATTCCAACTCTTCCTGTGAAGCTAATGTAACCTAAACATATAAACGAGATACGACTCATGTAAGAAAGGAGCATACAATTCAATTTTCCTCATTAACATAAATGTACTAATCCTAAACATTATATGATTAAACCAAGTACATTAACATATAAGACAAATCATCATGTACATAGCTAATTTTCTGCTGTTAAAAAATGTCTGGATGAAAAACAGAATAAACATTAATCAAATTGATGTAATTCACCACTTATGAATTAATATGATTATTTCAATAATATGCAGAGTAGCTATAAGATGAAAATTAACATTCATTCATTATAAAATTTAAAAATAATTAAGTGGCTAGAAGAGAACTTCCTCAACTTGAAAACGTGTTCTATATATTTGAAAACCTGTCCAACCCTGTAGAACACATATTTCTCATAAGTTACCTGTAAAAATAATTATTTAACAGATCAAGGAAAAGACAAGGATGCCAACAATCACAGCTTCCTAAAACATGCTATGGAATCTCCCAACCAATGCAGTAACTTTGTCTTAAAGAATGAAGTGAGCTTTAAAAGAAATAAACGTAATGAAAATAGTTGAATATATAATTGCCTACAATGAAAATTCAAGAGAATCTTTAGAAAATGTATGTTTCATTAAAAGATGTAGACATAGCAATATATAAAGGTGTAGATATAGGATTAATATATAAGAATGAACTGCATTTTTATGTACAATCAAGAGTTAGACAATTAAACTTCTTAAAATAACAATCATAATAGACATAAGTTTATTAAGACATGATGACTAGGAACAAATTTAACCAGGATAATCCAAAATATTTATAGAAAACAATTGAGCCCTTTTATCTATGGCATTGTATAAAGCTAGGTATTTTTTTCCAATAGAAAAAGATAAGGAGGAAGAGAATGAGGGCAGTTGAGAGAGAGAGAGAAGACTTTTGACCTCATGTTACTAAATGTAGAAGATTATTTAATATAGTATTATATCCATTGATAGTAAAAAAGGATAAATGATACATAGATGACTGATAGAGAGATAGAGACATGACAGATGATAGATAGATAGACAACTTCCTTAACTTAATAAAAAAACATTCACTCTAAACCTCAGAACATGATTACATGGATTTGCAAAGTTAAGGATTTGTCATTGCATGTTTTGGCAAAAATTTGAAGAGATGAGCAGTCACTTGCTATTGCACTTGTTGATGGGATATATCTTTGAAAAAAAAATTAGAGTTTATTTTACAAATAAACATTGCCTGTTCCTTAGAATCCTGCAGCAATTTGACTTCTCTAGATATAGTTTCTATACAAACCATTACATATAACTGTCAAGGAATGTGCACATGAATGCTTACAGCAATACTGTTTTTACAGCAAAACTTGGAAATAGCCCAAATGCTCATCAGGAAGATTAGGAATACAGAATAGGCATGGAGTATATATGATATACTCATAGTGTAGATGAAACAACATGAACGTATAGTAGAAGCATAATATTGGAAAAATATTTAAGAGATATACATGTATATATACATATATATGCTTTTTTGCATAAATCTATAGTGTAAGAAAAACTTTTGAAATAACACATACATTGGTGTGGTAGCATTATGTTTTTTGACAAAGCAAAGCGATGATGAATGCACCCAAGGCAAGGGCAGTGTTTGCTGAGAAGCACAAGGTTGTCTCAGTGCTGTTTATGATATGCTTGTACTGAAGTAATATGTTGAAGACCTTGCCTTTCTCTTTTGCATCAACTGCTAGACAACATAATCACAAAGAAAGAAAGAATGTCAGGTTTAAAATACAACTAACTAGAAACATTATACATGTAAATGTGATCATTAAAAAAGCTCAATGTATAGATTAAACGGTAGATTAGATAGTGGTGAAGAAAGAATTATTGAAATTAATGATTATTGAATTGGAAGATATATTGTGGAGATTACAGAGAATTCAGCAAAGAGAAGAGAGCAAGTCGAAAAAAGCAAGATATGCAGAGGCACGTTGCACATGCTCTGAAAACACAAGCCATAATATTCAGGTCTTGTAAATCTATTAATATTTTTTATAATGTATATGTTTTCTAAAAATTATCTATTATGCTGTGGTTTCAAATTTGAGCAAAGTTGTTAAGTGAGTTATGTTTTTACATTTTCTACTATGATTAATACATTTTTATATGTATCTATTGTTTTCTTCATGGTTCCTGTATTTTTTTGTATGTTTGCTTCTTTCCAGAAACTTAAGTTTGATTTTGCCAGTTTTTTCATTATTTTCCAACATTTTAATTAATGTTTTTTCCTTCATTTAAAAAAAGTTATTCTTACTTTTTCTGAATTCCTGTATTGAACACTTAACAAAATTATATATTTCTTCTTTGTTTCTAGGTGAACACCCTGAGGTAAATATATTTCCTCTCTAAGTACCATGTTAAATAAACTCCATAAGTTTGCCTTTGGTTTAGTTTTTGGTTAATTTAAAAAAATTGTAATTTTCGTTATTATGTCCTGTTAAACCCATTAGTTATTTAGATTTTTTAAAAATTTCCAGTTTTGCTTGTTTATTTGCTTTACTACCATTTAGATTTAATTCTAAATATGATTGGTTATAGTCAGAAAATATATTCTTTGTATATTCTTAGACATTTGTTGACATGCACTGAAACCTGTTCAGGCTCAATTTTTCTAAATAAGTGCTTTAAAAATGTACATTATCACTTTGTTGAGTGTTGAATTATATAAGCAGGTAAGCCTTCATATAAAAAGGGTATATTGAGTCCAAGCAAAACTAAAAAAAAAAAAAAAAATCTACAACGTGACACCTCCGTATCTCCAAAAAAAAAAAAAAGATAATTTTAATATCACCAAAACTATAGATTGCCTGGACAAAAATAACAATTAGACTGACAACATACTCTACAACTCAGCATCCTATTTTTGTATAACTTCATACATATGGCTTGGGTAACTTCATGCTTCCTGAATATCAATATTCATGTCTTTCAACAATTAAAAAATTCTCAGCCATTCTCTCCAAATATTGCTTGTCTTCCAGTCTCTCTACTTTATCTTTCTCAAATTAGGAATATGTTTTACTGTCTCATCCTGTCAGACATGTCTCTTTTCCCTTCTACATATTTTCTTTTTCTTTTTCTTTTTTAAATTATACTTTAAGTTCTAGGGTAATGTGCAACATCGTGCAGGTTTGTTACATAGGTATACATGTGACACGGTAGTTTGCTGCCCCCATCAACTCGTCATTTACATTAGGCATTTCTCCCAATGCTATCTCTCCCCCAGCCCCCCAGCCCCGACCAGCCCCAGTGTGTCATGTTCCCTGCCCTGTGTCCATGTGTTCTCATTGTCCAACTCCCACTTATGAGTGAGAACATGTGGTGTTTGGTTTTCTGTCCTTGTGATAGTTTGCTTAGAATGATGGTTTCCAGTTTCATCCATGTCCCTGCAAAGGACATGAACTCATCCTTTTTTATGGCTGCATTGTATTCTGTGATATGCCACATTTTCTTAATCCAGTCTGTCATTGATGGACATTTGGATTAGTTCCAAGTCTTTGCTATTGTGAATAGTGTGTGTCAATAAATGTACGTGTGCATGTGTCTTTATCATAGAATGATTTATAATTATTTGGTATATGCCCAGTAATGGGATTGCTGGGTCAAATGGTATTTCTAGTTCTAGATCCTTGAGGAATCGCCACACTGTCTTCCATAATGATTGAACTAATTTACACTCCCACCAACAGTGTAAAAGTGTTTTTATTTCCCCACATCCTCTCCAACATCTGTTGTTTCCTGATTTTTTGATGATCACCATTCTAACTGGCATGAAATGGTATCTCATTGTGGTTTTGATTTGTGTTTCTCTGATGGCCAGTGATGTTGAGCATTTTTTCATATGTCTGTTGGCTGCATAAATGTCTTCTTTTGAGAACTATCTGGTCATATTCTTTTACATATTTTCTATCTTATATAACTGTGGTGCATTCTAGATAGTTCCTGCATCTCTATCTTACAATTTATTAACTCATCTTCAAGGTGTACATGATCTACACTTTTAGGCTATTGGTTTTGACAGACATTTGGCTTCTGTTTGGTTCTTTTTTCAAATATGCCTGCCTCTTATTCACTGTTCATGTCTTTTTATCATTTCCTTTTGTAATGCCTTTAATCATTTCAGATGTTTTTGTAATTTTCACCTGCAGTTTGACTATCTTAAATTATCCAAATTCTAATCTGCTGTTACTTTGCCTGCTCATTCTTTACCCATGACATGCTGGCACTAGACCCACGTGCTGTGTGCTTGTGCATTTGATCATTTTTAATGAATGTATAATTTATATGCAGTAAAAGGAATAGAACTTACACAGTTTTCTGAGTTTTAATAAATCAGCAAACCTGTAGCCATCATTATTTTAAAAATTTTATTTACAAACAGCCCCAATTAACTGCTACCTAAAGGTAAGTACTGTTTCGATTTCTTTTACCATACATTAGTTTTGCCTGTAGTTGAGATTTACATAAACATATATCTTAAGCACGTACTCTTTTGTATCTGCTTTGTTTCTGTTCAGCATAACTTTTAGCTTCATTCATGTTTCTCCGTATGTCCATATTTTTTAATCTGAATTTCTATGTATTAATTCAATTGTATGAGTACACTCCAATATGCTTATTCATAACATCCAGATTTGGCTAAAGCGAATAAACTGTGATGATCATTCTAATATAATCCTGTATGGACATTTGCTTTAATTCATTTTTGTAAACACCTATCAGCTGAATTTCTGGATATTTGTGTAGGCCTTTTTAAATGTTATAAGAAACTGCCAAACTGTTTTCCCAAGTAGTTGTACTATTTTCTATTTCACAGACAATGTGCAAGAGTATCAGTTGCTCATGGTTCTCACCAGTATTTCATATTGTTTGGCAGATTTAATTTTCATCATTGTAATGCATGTGTCCCTGTGATTTAATTCCTAACTCTGTATTACGAGCACATCTTTGAAAAAGATCTTATCGTGAAGAATCCTATGTTTGGTGTTGAATATTTCTGTCAGGTATCCCAGTGGCAAAACCAGCCTCCAGCTACATTTTACCCAAATATCTGCTTGAAAGTGACTAAGCTGCGCAGGTATTAAAAGCATGAACATTAAATTTCTGAGAAAGAGCATCATTTAAGGACTTTTACTGAAGAATATTTTTCTTCCCAAATCCAGACTGAGATAGAAAAGACTCTGCATGATCTCCTTTTGCCAGTGGGTGGATTTATTTTTTCTAGTTCTCATTTATCATGTAGTAATGTACTCATTTTCAAATAACAGGAAAACTGGTCCAAAATGACCTAAACACAGAGGGGTTTATTTGTTCATTGTGTCAAAAATTCAGAGGTTAGAATTCCAGGGTTGGCTGGTTGCATGTTTCATCTGCATGGTTAGCAGATACCTGTGGCTTCTCCAAGTATCACAAAAAACTCCAAGTTGGATGAAGGGGGTTGGGAAAATGACCCAAAATCATTACTATTAGTAAGGTTGTGCTTTTTGTTCTTAAAGAGATACATACATACCTCACCCACAAAACCTCCCTTGATAGATGTATATGACATAGTTACCTTTATTTACAAGAAAAACTTGGGAAAAGTGGATTGTGATGGGAGTTATATTTCAATTTGTCTGTCATAGCCCAGAAAACAGGGTAACAGTTGCCCATGAACAATCTCAGTTCCTCCACATGAAACATGCTCACATCTTTAAGGAAGAAGTAATATCAAAATTCACCTAGATTACCTTTAGTTTGTAATCTATTATCTGTGATTTGAGCCAGTCTCAAGTTCAATGATAACCTATCTGTCTCTGCAGTGTTGGAGCACACATAGAAGAGTTACAACAAAATTCCCCTTAAGAATAAAAAATGTAAAACAGGCATCCCTGGCACATGATAATCCTGCTGGTCAGGAAGAGAATATCTCTAACCCCTAACAGGAGATCCAATGCTTTGTTATTACCATGGGATCCTTAGGGAGCCACTTCACTAGCCAGAAATTTCTGTGGCTAGAGGTGCTTTCTGCCTGAGTATTAATTGCTGGGCTCATTCCACCCACTGAGACTGGCAGCTGCGTTCAGCTCACGCTACTGTCCTGGATCCCACACCTGCCAAGGGCAAGAAAGGTATAGAGCAGCAAGGGGTGTGTGGGTGACTAAGCACGGGGTCTGTCCACTGCAGACAGCCAGGCACACTAGCTGCTCTGGTGGGGCAGGTAGCTGCAGGTGCCAGCACAGGTGCCAGCTCTATGTGAGGCTGCAGCAGGACCAGATGTACTGCACGTGGCTTCCACTGCAGCCCTCTGCCTCTGGATGAGGGGAATGCAATGGTACCCGGAAGCTTGGAGATGCCAGGAGCCACAGAATCCCAAAGAGGGTGACATAGCCCTAGCTCAGGGAACCCCTAGGTCTGGAGTCCCTGAAAGACTGCAGCTCTTCTGACCTTCTCATCACCCACAATGTGGCAAGTGGCGGGGGCATGTTTCAGCCCTGTTTGTGTTACAGCTTTTACATTCCTGCCGTTTGGAGATTCCTAAGTTCTTGTCCCACGTCCAGAAAAAGTGAGCTATGTGGACAACTGGAGGGTGAGCAAGGTGGAGAGGAGCTTCGCTGAGCAACAGAACAGCTCTCAGGAGACCAAAAGTGGATAGGTGTTTTCCACAGGCAGGTGGTCCCGATGAGGGTCCAGCTCTCAGCAGAGAGGAGAACTGGAGTGAGTAGCTCCTATCTGCAGGGAGGTCATCTCACAAAGTCAAGGAGACCTGAAGTGGGTAGCTCCTTTCTGCAGTTTGGTAGTCCTGACATCTGTCTGAGTCTGGCTGAGTCCAGGGTTTTTATGGGCTCAGAAGGAGGAAAGTATATGCTGATTGTCCATGGGCAGGCCCAGAAAAAGCACCACAAGTTCTCACTCTGGACTGCAGACTCTACTCATAACTGGTAGCCTGACCCCCAGTCTTCAGGCTGTCCCTGACTTGAAGGTGGGATTTTACCAGAGACCTGTCCCTTTCCACCCAGGAGTCTGTCTACCTCCTGCCACCATCAACATGCCATCTATGGTGCCCAGGTAGTTTGTGCCAAGGGGCATCTGCAGGCCTGAACTGAACCGCTCTCACTCCCCCTCAGCCTCCCTCCTGTGCTTGTTGGCATCCAAAGTCTGGAGAGGGCTGAGGCAGCAGGCCGTTGGCATGTCAGTGCCAACTCAAGCATGTGCACAACCAACTGGGTAGTGACAGCACCCAAGTTTGGCCTTAACTTTGCTCCAGAGCAGGTGCTAAGAGTGAGGAGGAGTGGGAGCAGACATTTCTGAGCCTGCCTTGGCAGGGGGATTCCTGGGCTCCCGAGAATGCAGGGATGCCTGGGTGCAAAACCATGGCTGGGTGGAGGCAGCTGCAGCTGGGAGTGCAGGGCTCCTCACCTGCCAACTCAGAAGAGGGCAAGGATCCCTCCTGTCTCTGGCCCCTGCCTGCTCCACAGAGTGCACAGTCCCAGCCACGCCTCTGCTGCTGCAGCTGGCATCCCCACTGTGGTTGCTCCAGATGGGCTGCTGAGGCCATCAGTATCTATTCTGGGAGACCCAGGCTCTGTGCTCTGAGAGGAGCTCCCTTATCCACTATCAACCATAACCTTCATTGAGCTCTAGGGCAAAATACCCTGTATGAGCTGTTCAGTTTCCACACCAAGTTCTGTGTGCGTGGCTTCATTAACAATCAGATTTCTTTAAATTTGAATCATCATTGAAGGCAAGTCTTATTTTTTTAATCCCCTGATTCATTTTTATAAGAATTTGCCAACGTCTAATCTATTTGCTTCTTGTCAATTTCCTGTGTGAACTACGAGGACTAAGACCACAGACAGGCCTGGCTATTTGTTCCTTTCCTACCTCAATTTCCCAGTGATGGGTGTTTCAAGATGAAGGAAATATTAGCAAGACGACACATCATTCCTCTACTGCTTTCTGTAAGACAGACACTTTCTCTCCCACTGATATTTTCGAGGCTGCTTTTTAAAATACATCAAACTTAGCCTTTCTCTCCTTGTGTGTTTGATCGGTGTTCACAAGTATCAAAAGCTTTCGTTCATTTTTTTCTCTCATTTTATACTCAAATAAACATCTGAGGTAGACAGGTCTGGCATTATTTGTGCAAGTAACAGCTAAAGACTTCAAGGCTGGAGGTATTTAACTCATGACGCAAGGCAGCACAGCTGGGTGTGTGCAGGCCCTGGGGCAAAACCACTGGTGTATTGATTCGTAGTTCAGAATTGGTGTACTGCACCGTGAAGAGTACTAATACTATAGCTTAATGACGGTCATCACAACTTCCTGTTAGTAGCATATTAAATGTACACATTGAAAACTATCCCTACCACATCTGGCCCCGTGATGTAATGGTTAGCACTCTGGACTCTGAAAATTATCCTTAACAAGTAATAGATGTCTCCACTCCTTGGGCTAATAGGCCATGGAGTTCACCCAGTGCAGATGTGAACTGCAGGAAGCACCCTGAAAAAATAACTCTCTTCTCTGAACAGGTAAGTGTCAATGTGAATGAGTAACATCCGAGAGAAGCAGGAGCAATCCTGTTGCCACTGGGTCTCAATCATTAGCTTGCATCAGAATTGCCTGCAATGCTCTTGAAACCACAGTCTGCTGTGCCCCATCCCCAGAGTTTCTGAGGCAGTAGATCTAGGTTAGCACTTCAAAATGTGGATGTCTAGCAATTACCAGATAGTGTTTATCTGTCAATCCCAGGACCACATTCTGAGAGCCACCTGTGAGAGCTAATTTCATATGCTCAAATATTTTGTGAAACACTAATCTGGATGTTTCTCTGGGGATGTTTTTGGATGAGTGGACTGAATAAAGCAGATTGCCTTCCTTAATGTAAGAAGGCCTAATTCAGTCAGGTAAAGGTCCCGAGTAGAGCAAAAAGATCAACTCTGCCTAAGTAAGGGAAAATTCCTCCTGTCTGAGTACCTTGAAGCCGGGATATCAGCTTCTTCCTGCCTTCAGACTAGAAGTGAAACATCAGTTTTTCCTTGGACTGAAACTCATACCATGTTCCACAATGGGCATGTCTATGTAAACCCACTCCCAAAGGCCAAGGAAGCTGAGAGGCTAAAGACAGAGTCTGACATAGCGAGTTTCTCAGAAACACTCAACAGGGACTTACAAACAGAACCATGCACTGAACGGCCACCAAGATGAGATGGTGGATTCTATGGGGTTATCCCCAAGACCAAGGGCTTATGTACCATGGAGACAGAATGTCCATGCTTCAGAAGGGATGTGTAGGACAACTGCTTAAAGGCAAGATTTATGGTAAGTACATGTTTACATAAGGAACAGTAGGTAACACAGAAATCTTACAGGCAGTCCCGAAACCAGAGTTAGTCAGAAGTCAACATGTTGAATGAGCATCCAGGATAGCATTACTTTAGCCTCCACACACCATCAGCTCTCCTGGGTCTCCAGCTTGCCAGGCCAGCCTGCAGATCTTGAACTTGCCATGCTCCATAATCCTGTGAGTCAATTCCTATGATCTCTCTCTCTACATATATGTATATAAACACACATCCTATATCCATATAAACACGTACACACTTGTATGATATATGCATATCCTATAAGTTCTGCTTCTTTGGAGAACCCTTACTTATACACCACCACTGCAGGAACTTCACCAGGTGATAATGAATATTGGAAATCTGATGGCTGATGTTCTAAAGAAGCATCACCATTGGATAAAATAATAATTACAATAATAATAATAATGAAGCCAAGTTAGCAACAGAGCCAAGGCTGCGAAATCCATATGCTTTCCATTTATAAGCAAATAGTCGATTTTTTTTTTTTTCCTTTAGCTCTTGGTAAAGTAATCAAAATGACCATTCACAAAATGTATTTGTCTACCCAGCTGTATTTGAGGAATTTTTTTTTTTTTTTTTTGGTCAGAGAATGAATTTCTCTCTTTACACAGGCCTCTTCCCAGTTCCAACCCTCGAATCTTTGAAAAGCATATTGATTACACAGCAAGCAGCTGCAAGCCCAGATTTCCCCACCCGCCTCTCTGGGGATCCAATCCTCTCACGCTGCGCTGCACCTCAGCCTCCCCCTCCCCGTGGCTCTGGCCATGTCAGCCACGTTACGGGTTTTGCATGTCTCCCTCTGAGAAACGAAGGGCAGAATCCATGCTTCTTCATATTTGTGCCCCACTGGCTCTCCATGTGACAATTATTCCTGGTAGATTGCTTGTGAGCAGTGGATACAAGAGAATAGATGTTGGCTGAAGAGCAGAGGTGCCCCAATAACTGATCATGCTAAACTTAGTGAGTGAACAAGTAAAAGTCTGAACACAAGAAGAAATTAGTGAGTAAACCAGGACGATGGAAGTGTTACTGTTTAAATTTAAAATTTAAGCCAAGGGAATCACGATGGGATCATGATTATAATCCTGAACTTTAGATTAGTCTAAGTGAGAACTTAGAAAAGTTGCATAAGCTCTTTCAAACTCAGTGTCCTCAAATATAAAGTTAAGGTCATACCAGTGCTTCCCTCATAGAAATAGTGTATGTGAGGGGAGGTAAAACACATAAATCCCTGGGACTAGAATCTAACCAAACTTTAAATACTAGCAAGTGTTATTTTATTATTGTGTGTATTTTTTGTGACCTGTAAATTGCTTTGAAAGCCTCTTCTGAGATATAAACTTTCCTTCATACTCTGATCAACAATTAGGTTAGAAGTTTAAAGTAGCAAAATTTATTCTCAGAAGGTGAGACTGTCTTAATGAATTCAGAATATGTTAACTTCTGTGGTAGGCATGCCTGGGCTTTGGAATAAATTTAACATTATCATAGCCAAATATTTTTATAGCTTATAATCCCCTCTTTCTTCCTATGTACAAAACATTCAGTATTAGGTGGGGATGTGACTGGTGGGAACTTTTGGTTTGACTGTGAAAAATGCAGTTCTCAACATATGCTACAGATGAGTTAATAAATTTTGTTAAGCCTCATCAATCGTAAAGACCCTTGCATCCCACAAAACAGGGAATATTAAACAGTGTCACTGCAAGCATCATTTTGAAGATCTTCTCCTTGGCATCTGTGTATCTCCAAGTCAGTGGACAGATCATGGAGAGTAAAGGCCTGGGCATAGCATGGAACTTTAGCTTCCATGCATCCTGATTTCCATCTGGCTGATCAGGAGTCATCCAACCAATTTCATCTCTCCCATATGGCCCAGTGCTTGTCAAAGAGATGTTTCATGATGTAGAATTTCTAACGACCATTCAAGTACCTCACAAAAACCCAGACATCTGGTGAGTCAGTTGGTCTGTATAGAAGATTCCTCCATATCACTGAGGAAGCTTAAGATGCTGTGGTTTATTCAGAGGAATAAACAAAGACTTGATAAAACAGAAATAGTTCAGAAGAAAAAGGTAAGCACCAGACTTGAATGTTATGGTTACGCCCTAGGGACAAGTTGTAGGCATTCAGTGGTAGAATCTGACACTGGGGACAGATAATGAGATTTTTATGTAGTCCTGGGATACATACACTTATTCTTAGCTCCTAGACCAAGCATTGAGAAACACAGGAGTGAATTTTGAAGTGCATTTAACTCTGGATTCCACCCGAAGTGCCATTACTTCATGCCCCTAAAGCCTCATCTCAGCTAAGGGCACTCCATATGGCAATTAAGCATTTGAACATGAACCTTTACTTACCTAGCATAAAAATAAACCAAAATGGAAAGTAAGAAAAACACTTTTAAGGCAATGCACTCAGTATCAGTAATACCATTGCAATACTGATATAAAATGAAGCTCAGTCAATCCACTTCATACTCTCCAAACTCTGGAAGTCTGCACCTGCCATGCTCTTACGCCTAGAACACTGCACAGCACTCCACCACCACTGCTAATATGCTAAAACCTGTTCATCCATCTCATCTTAGGTTATTTCATTCCACCATGGAAAGCCTTATTTGACTTTCAAAAGGTATCAGCTGCCTCTTTATGTTAATCTTCTATTTTCTCTACATCACACAGTGTTTTACTTTCCTGTACACTCATTTGTATCTCTGAGTGGTCTGGAAGTTCCTGGAGGACAATGCTCATGTCTTGGTCCCTGTTAGTCTCCAGTGGAATGATGTGCCTGGCAAATAGTAGATTTTTCAATAAGTATTTCTTGACTGGTTGACTGAGTGAATGTCTAACAAACATTTTAGAGAATTACATTGTACTAAACCATATGCTTAATACTGACATGAAAGGTATCTGCTGAGTTTATTTGAAAGTGCTAACTCCTGAATGGCAACTGGTATCTTAAGGTCAGCTGGCTTAGTGAGTTCATTGAAATGTATCTACAACTTCATCAAAATAGTTCTATGTCTCAGAAATTTGCGGCAATGGGTATGTACAGCCACAACATAGAGTAGCATCTTCATTGTCAAATAGTCTTTTTGACTCTAGGCCCTTCCTCTGGGTAGACAGGACACCCCTTTTTATGTGCAAGTATATAGGTAAATAAAATGTAAACCTTGTTCACACACATGAGGTACAGAAAGATCTGATTTCCCCAAGCTTACACTAGAATTAGAAAAAACAAGCAAACAAGAATTCGAGAAGTGAAGAGACATAAATCATTAATAAATTAGTAGCTTTAAAACAGAAAACAGCTGATTGAATGTTTTCAAAGATTCTAAATGACAGCAATTAAATCAGAGTAATGACTGAAGAAAAAAATGGTTTGAAGTTGTAGCAAATGAGTGCAAAACTTTCAGAATGTGGTTTTTACATTCCTTTCATATGTTTCTTTAAAATGTCCTCCTTCTGAGGAATGAGGCTAAAGAAATATAAAATATGTATTGGACTTTACTCTTTTGTGAGCACTTCCTCCCACAAAAAAAATTTATTAAATCAGACTAAAAATGAAGAGTTTTATATTAACCACTGATCTTCATCCCTAACAACTGCTTTTCCTTGATAACTTGAAAATAAAATGCCCACATAGAATGTTTCAACTGGCTAGAATTTGGAAGTTTTGACACTCCCTATTTTAGCAAGTGTTAGTGAAAACTCAGAAATAAATTTTGTGCAAATGAAATGTACAAGAGAAACATATTCATTTCTCCTTATTCTCCTGAATTCTCCCACAAAGTATAGGTAGAATTTTAGTGAGTTCCCCGCAGGACTGAACCTTTGTGTCATGACAAAATTTATATATTGAAATCCTAACCCCCAGTGTGATACTATTGGGAGGTGAGACCTGTGGGAGGTGATTTGTTCATAGGATGGAGCCCACGTGAATGGGATTAGCATCTGTGTAAAAAAATCCCAGAGAGCTCATTCCCTGCTTCTGCATGTGGGGATACAGCTAAAAGGAACTGTCTGGGAACCAAGAACACAGCCTCACAAGACACCAAATTTGCTAGTGACTTTACCTTGGATTTCCCAACTCCCAAACTGTGAGAAACACATTCCTGTTGTTTCTAAGCCACCCAGTCTATGGTATTTTGTTATAGCAGCCTGATCATATTGGAACAGACCTGTGCCTTTTATTTTCACATGTGAATGAACTTCTTTTGACTGACTTTCAGAGTATGTAGATCTGACCTAATCCCTAATAAGTACAAAAAATATCCAATGTTTTGTTATAAAAATACTACTGGGTGGGCACGGTGGCTCACGTCTGTAATCCCAGCACTTTGGGAGGCTGAGGTGGGTTGATCACCTGGGGTCAGGAGTTCGAGACCAGCCTCGCCAACATGGTAAAACCCCCTATCCTACTAAAAATACAAAAATTAGCCGGGCATGGTAGCGGGTGCCTGTAATCTCAGCTACTCAGGAGGCCGAGGCAGGATAATTGCTGGAACCTGGGAGGTGGAGGTTGCAGTGAGCCTAGATCATGCCATTGCACTCCAACCCCAGGCCAATAACAGTGACACTCCGTTTAAAAAAAAAAAAAATACTAAGGTTTAGATGGTATGTCTAATTGTTACTAATTTTAGCTATGGATCAAACCAGATTATCTGAAGCATGTATATTTCAACCTTTTGTAATTACTCATAATGAATTAACTATCAGTGGTATGATACAGGCCTTTAAAGAAAATCATCATTAAATAAAAAATAACTTTAACATTTTATTATTTAAGAATGCATCGGGTGCATTAAGGTCATCTCCTCCTGCATCCCACAGGCCACAGTCCTTCCCCGGCTCCATGCTCTTTAAAGTGAATGAAGGGAAAAATGCATTTTCATTCCTCAATTTCTGAAATCACTGTATATTTTATCAAATAGATTCCATATTGTAAGTTGTCTAGTAATGTAACAGACTGGGGCAGTGATTCTTAAATTGTAGTATATATAAGAATCACCTGGATATCTTGTAAACTGTTGATTTCCAACCCTTGTCCTCAAAATTGCTTATCCCAGCAAATCTCATCAAAGGAATTTACATTGCTAATTGGCACTGAAGGTGATTCTGACATAAGTTGTATTTCGCCTTTGATTCTACATTCCCACCTCATACTACAATGCTTTTGACAAGCTTGAAAGAGGATGTTCTTTAAAGTTGACTTTATATTCCTTAATTTCTCGACATCAATCTTAAAATGTGTTTCTGGGGCCTCATTACACTTTTTTAAAGTGTGTACCTATTCTTGTTTTAATATTTCTAGTATGAAATAACTCTATAGGGCTTTATTTGCCAACAATATCCTATTGTTTGCCAGTATAAACATTGTAGGCAGATATAGCTCCAACACGTATTCATATATATTCTATTTATTTAACAAAGTTTTTAAAATCTAAGTATCTAATATCACATGTCTTTCACTTTGGCTCCATACCTATAGGCAATCAGTCATGCAGCGCATTAGCTACTGTGTAGCCCTAATTTTCTTTCTGAGCAATTCCATTTCCTTTTCATCATCATTGCTCATTTCCCACATTTTTGATCATGATATTTTCTACACTTACTGCATCAATTATAAAAACCTGTAATTGTTAGCCTATAGCTTATTTTTGTCCCAAAAATTGCATTTTAAAATTTAAAATATGAAAATATTTTCATCAGATTCCCATTAACTCAATGTTTCTTTCTTTCTTTTGTTTTTTGTTGTTGTTGTTGTTGTTTGTTTGTTTTGTTTATTCGTTTGTTTTTTTGACGGAGTCTCGCTCTGTCACTCAGGGTGGAATGCAGTGGTGAGATCTCAGCTCACTGCAACCTCCGCCTCCCAGGTTCAAGTGATTATCCTGCTTCAGCCTCCTGAATAGCTGGGATTACAGGCACGGGCCATCAAGCCCAGCTAATTTTTGTATTTTTATTAGAGACAGGGTTTCATTATGTTGGTCACGCTGATCTCGAACCTCTGACCTGGTGATCTGCACTCCTCAGCCTCCCAAAGTATTGGGATTACAGGCGTGAGCCACCATGCCCGGCCGACTCAATGTTTCAAATCACTTAATCAGAAATGAGCACCCCTTGTTATTTTATTTAGCCATGGAATAGTGATTCTTGTAGCAATTCAAGAATTTATAAAACAAGCATATTTTGGTTAAATGCAATATCCCCAAACTGCCAAGCCAGTCAAAAACCACAGCTAATCATCCTATCCTGCCTATCATATCTGTATTTTACCTACAGATTTAAAATAAATGTATACCAATTCGAATAATAGAGTTAAAATAAGAAAAAATAAACCTATTACTGCATACTACATTTCTCCCAAAAATAAATTAAAAATCAATAATCATAAATGCAAGATATTTTATGGCATTAAAAAAAAAACTTATCTGGCACGTTAAAACTCTTCATCACTTAATAGTATCTTCTTTCCCCCACCCAGAGAAGCATTAGGCTTAAATTATCATTTCTAGGGCAATATTCTTTACGTGGTAGAAAAACCAAAAACAATGTTCATTTCACCAGAATGAATACAAAATAACTAAAAAATTATCTATCACATTTCTTCTACTCCTTTTTCCCTTCGTTGTCAACTCCAGAGTTGAAAGAATAGAGAGAAGGTAGGTGTTGTTTTCCTGAACCACATTGAAAAAAAAAAAAATTAAATACCAAGGAACCTGTGATTATTTTACATGAATAACAAATAAGAAGCAGTGTTGATAGGCATTGTATATTCAATAGTGATCGTTTTAAGAATACATGAATAAATGCTTGTAAATCTATTTGTAAAAAAATACAAAAAGACTTCTTCTAGCCATGTTTTATCTTATATCAGCGGATGGGTCATCTGCCTGCTATTCCATTTTCTCTTAATTCCTTTCCCTGAAGCTGAGTTCTGAAAATGATCATAAGGGTTTGAATTGTAGTAAAGTATACTCATCTGTAATTACTATCTTTAGACTTGAAGTTTTTGTGGATGTTTCAGTTTGTGTGTCACCACAGATTGAAAACAGACAACACAAAAAGGTTTTTGAATGAAGGCATGAGAAACCCTACAGAATCTTTTTCCCAGACAAAAGATCATAACCGATAAAAATTATTTTTTTTAAAAAAAGAACTATTTAAAGTCTCTAGAAACTGTCTTATGGGCAAGCGGGAACAGAGAACAAGAAAACTTAAGGAATCTACCAAATCTTAGTATGAACAGGGAAAGTCAGTGGTCAGTGGCATTTGTACCATAGCTTGTTCTGTCTTCCTGCCTTTTGGCTCAGAATGACAGAAGCTTGAATCCTAGTGGCTATGGCCAAGAACGCAGGACTCCCTTTCCCTCTACCTTTTATTCTAAAATTAAGGCATCTCTGCATGAAGAGTAGAATACCATCATTTCTCAGCCTCCACCCCTGCTTTGTTTTGCATAAGCTCTATTCCAGACAAGAGTGGCTAAGAAGCACAGGACTTTCTTCTTTCATCCAGGCCTCATTTAGAGAGAAGAAGCCCTAACAAAGGAACAGCAGGCCAGGAACACTGAACCCCTATCAGTCTCACCCCAGATGACTTGTAAGTTGTCTGTTCCATGCTGGTCAGGCAGCCCAAGAAGACTAGAAGTGATCACCACTTGTCATTGCCCTATTCATAAAGCAAGGAAGTAACTCGAATAAGAAAAGCATCTCATGCCTACCCATGCTTTGGAGCAGGGTTCAGAGCTGCTTCTCGGAAGGAGAGGAACAACATAAGAGCAGAGAGCTCCATGGGCATCCTTGCTTCTGTTTGGAACAGATCGTGAAGAAGTTCGATCCTAAAGGTGCTTTCAAAAACAATGGAGACTTTAGTAGTAAACAATAAAGAGGAAGCTGGTAGCTCCTTATTAGCAACAAGCTAAACATTGGACTAGCTAGAAGTTTATCAGAGAAAATCAGGAAAGAGAAAGATGAGAAGAGTCCACCTAGCATGTTAGTGAAAGCCTCAAAGACCAATCTTAAAGTCTATAAAAGGGCCCAACATCAATTATATCAGAAGTGGAACAATTTATGCTCCACCCAGGCCTTGTTAAAAGCAATAGAATCAGCTGGCAATTAGTGGAGCCTAACTTCTGGGTGTGATATCAGAAGATGCTGGCAGGATAACTAAGATATCAAGGAAAGCAACTCATTGAGTCCACTCTTTCACAGTCACAGCCCACATGCCAAAGGCTGACCCATCTGAGGACAAACATTAGATATTTCACACTGTGGCTGAAATATCCTTCACTAAAAGACACTTACAGGCTTTTATTATAAGCCCCAGCCTCTGCTCCACACAAGGTTATCGCACAGATAACTTTTCTACACTAGCACTCTTGTTTCTATTCTTTCTTGCTTGGGCTAACACAATCGTATTAACTCCTATTTAGCAGGTGCAATTAATATAGTTTTAAAGGCAGATTTCCAAGTTTCTGTTTTATAACACTACATAGAGGAAATGTCCCCTAGTCAGACACACTAATTATCTCCATAATACATTTAGGTAAATTAAATAAAACTAGTTACACATTCAAACACCAGTTTTTCTCTAAACTTAATTTTCTTTTTTCTATTTTACATTTTCTTATACACCCAGTAATGCAATTCTCTGGGAGAAGAATCAATCATACCTGAATTTCATTTGTAACCTTTACTTTCAGAAACTGACTACAGCATATCTGCTATTTTAAACCATGGGGAACCTCATGACCACTTGTAAATCAAGCTTCCCCATCTCCTTCCCTTTTATTACTTCTCTTCTCAAAGCACAGATTTCAATGAGCCAGGGTCATGCTAGTGACTCCCACGTCTGACACCAACTATTCTGACACCAACCCTAACTGAGGTAGCACAATTCAATTCTGGCATGAACCACCTAGAGTTAACACAGACTCAAGATGTTAAAGGGCACAGTCCACAAGATTGTCTTCAGTTCATATAAACTGGCTACAAATCGAGAATATTTCTACCATCCTCCTCAGGTCGGATAATTTCACTACAACCACTCATAAGACTGATGAAAACACTACACTTAGCATTACAATTTTATTATAAAGGACTCCACTGAGAAATAGCAAAACAAAGAGATACAGAGGGTGAAGTTCCAAGGGAGCTGGAATACAGAATTTACATGCTTTCTTAGGTTGCATCATTCTCCTTGCATGTCAGTGTGTTCACCAATCAGGAAACTCCACTAAGCATTAGTGTCCAGAGTTTTTGTTGAAATTTAATTACATAGGCATGGTCAATGTAATCCATTGGTCACATAATTTAACTCAATGTACTGCCTCCCTCCCTTCCACAGAGGTTAAGGGTAAGGCTGATATTGTTGGCACAAACCTGCAAGCCTCTAATCATATGAGTGGCCTTTCTGACATTAGTAGCCCCAATCTTAAAAGCTATTTAAGGTCTTACCCTGAGTCACCTCATAAGTACAATTTCAGGTGTATTTCAAGGGGGCATTGAATAACCAAGATACTTCCATCATTGGAAAGTTATAAGAGTTTTTAGAATTTTCGTGGTAAGAAAGTGAAAGAAAGGCCAGACAATTTTTAAATTATACAACAGGAACTTCAAAGTTGAAAAGTTTATATTAAAAAAAAAAGAACTGATATGAATAACCAGAACCACCTTCTTAAAACACTGAGAAAAGTAAACACACACACATACAGAAAGCAGAAAAGGGTAATAAAGATTAGAGCAGAAAGTAATAAAATAAAGACTGGGAAAATAAGACAGATAATTAATGATACCAAGATTTGGTTCTTGGAACAGACCAAAATATTGACAAACCATTAGTTATAGTAGTAAAGAAAAAAAAAAAAAAACAGAGACAGGATGCAACTTAATATCAAGAGTGGAAGTAGAGGGGACATGGTTACCAATGTTGTAGAATAATAAAGAAGCTTATAAGAAAACACTAAAAACAACTTATGCCAAAAAATTTGATCACTTAGACAAAATGAACAAATTCTGAGAAAGTACCAAAACTGACTCACAAAATTATATCAAATGAGAATAGATCTATAACAAGAAACTGAATTAAAAATTTAAACATTTCTTTAAAAAAAACTCAGTCCTAGCTGGGAAAGGTTACTTATGCCTGTAATCCCAGCACTTTAGATGACCGACGAGGGTGGATTATGAATGTCAAAAGATCGATATCATCCTGGCCAAGATGGTAAAACCCCATCTCTACTAAAAATACAAAAATTTAGATGGCCGGCATGGTGATATGCACCTGTAGTCCCAGCTACTCATGAGGCTGAGACAGGAGAATCGCTTGAATCCGGGAGGCAGAGGTTTCAGTGAGCCGAGATTGTACCACTGCATACCAGCCTGGGCGACAGAAACAAACAAAACCAAAAACAAACCAAAAAAACCAAACAGCAAACAAACAAACAAACAAACTCAGTTCCAAATTGCCTGATGATTTCTACAAAACATTTAAATAATAAATATAAATTCTTCACTAACTTTTACAAAAATATTAGGAGAGAGCACTTTCCAAGTAATTCTATGAGGCAAGTATTATGCTGTATCAAAACCAGAAAAAGATAGCGAAAAATAAAACTAGAGGCCAATATCTCTTACTAAACTGTATGTAAAAAGTGTCAGGAAAATACTAGCAACTGAATCCAGAAACATAAAAAGATTATACACAAAGATCAAGGGCAATTTCTTCCAAGGATGCAAGAGTGCCATAATATCTTAAAGTTAATTGATGTAACACACACAACACACACTATCTCAAAGGACACAGAAAAAGTCATTTGACAAAAATTCACACTTCATTTATATCAATTATATAAAATGTCCAGAACAAGCAAATCTATAGAGGCAGAATTTTTATCAGTAGTTGTCTAGAGTTGAGGGTGGGGGTGGCTGTAAAAGTAGAGTGACTGCGGCCAGGCATAGTGGCTCACGCCTGTAATCTCAGCACTTTGGGAGGCCAAGGTGGACAGATTACAAGGTCAAGAGTTCGAGACCAGCCTGGCCAATATGGTGAAACCCCATCTCCACTAAAATTACAAAAATTAGCTGGGTGTGGCGGTGGACACCCATAGCCCCAGCTACTTGGGAGGCTGAGGCAGGAGAATCACCTGAACCTGGGAGGCACAGGTTGCAGTGAGCCAAGATCATGCTACTGCACTCCAGCCTAGGCGACAGAGTGAGACACTGTCTCAGAAAAAAAAAGAAAAGAAAAGAAAAAAAAATTTACAAGTAGAGTGACTGTTAATGTGGGATGGAGTTTCTTTTACAGGGAATGCTGGTAAAATGCTCTAAAATTGATGGTGGTGATGGCTGTGCAACATTGTTTATATATTAAGATGCAATGAATTGTACACTAAGCAGCTAAATTGTATGATATATTCATTATATTACCATAAAGCTTTTAGAGAGAAAAACCGCAGAAGTGCAAACGTAAAGTCAAGTGGAAATGACACTCCAAGGTATATGAATAGAATAAAAGGAAAGAAAAATATACAAGTATATATAGTAATGAGACCTACTTAATGAGATGCATAGAATTATATGATCTATTTCAGTCACCATATTAAATCTGGCATAATACAAAAGACATGTAAGAAAACTAATAAATCTCTTAGATTCTCATTTGAGCAGACCCCCAAATGAGATGTTTTTTATGTCCCAATTTTAAAGGTTATTTTGCTCCGGAGGATTTAGGATCTATTTTTTTCATTAATTTTTAGAAGAAAAAATCATTTACTTAAATCAGAGCTGGCTTTATTTTAATAACCACAAATTTTATGCAGTCATGTTAATATTTGAGAAAATATACATTTAAACCTAAATATTTCACCCAGGGAAATATTATAAATTATGGTATTTTTACCTTTGGCTTTACAACAATTAAAACAAAAAAAAGACCTGAATGTTTATTGAAATAAATATTAAATATATTGTTAAGAAAAAAAAATCTCAGCAGAGTCCTACTTGGCGTTATAATAATGTTACAGCTACTACTTTTTCCTTTTTAATGTTCAATAAAATGAATTATCATCAGAAATCTAAGAATAATTATCTAAAACTGCAGTGCTTTCTCACAATGTGTAATTCATACAAATAAGCAGAAAAAATAGCTTACACTCATACACCAAAAAATTAGTATCCTCTAAACACTTTCATCTCATATACAATACATATTTTTGCTGTTGTGTACTTATTATCCTGAAAAATAAGTCTCTAGAACTTAACAAATAGAAAGTAGTCAGTAAAACGTAACTTTATTGTATTAGATTTGCAGTAATAAAGTAGTATGGAGTTTACTAAATTTAAAGAAAGTGAACATATTATATGATGCACTGTACTAATTAGGTTTGTTTTTATTTTATATGTTTTGAATTATGCATTTACTATAATTCTGCAGGGTGAAAGCAAAATTAAATTCACCTTTTATTTTTTGAAAGAGTGAAATGAACCAATCAAGTTCAAGCCACCTAAAATTTATAAATGTTCAACTTTTGTGTCTTCTAACAAAATTAATTCAATCTATCCCTTTGTTATTTTATTGATTTATATATTGCTGCTGAACACATTTATTAGCTGCCTAGCTTGGCACTATAAATATGTGTGTGTGCGCGCGTGTGTGTGTGTCTGTATACGCACATGTTAGAGAGATATGTTTTCTATATATTGGAACAGATGCTGTGACTTAGTCTCCTCAACTAATAAATACAACAATTTTTCAGTGTGCTTTGTTATGGAACAATTTTACCTGTAACATGGCGTGCTTTGAATTTAATTTAAACTTCCTTACCATAGTTTTGTAAATAAGACTAAAGGAAATTTGTGCTGGAGGAAGAGCAATGTTGCAATTATTGCCAATATTTCCAAATAACTAAACGAATGAAATTGGAATGTTTCCAAAACAAAGAAATAATAAGTGCTTGAGGTAATGGAACCCCAATTAGCCTGACTTGATCATTTAACATTGCATGCTTGTATCAAAATTTTACATGTGCCCTAGAAATATATACAACTATTAAAAATACATAATAATTAAAAAATGTAAATTTATTAATAAATAAAATGTTGGGAATATTAAAGAATGGACCTATAAACTCACTCTTATTACTGTGGTTCCTATTTATTCATTTATTTTTATTTATTTGTTTTTGGAGGTGGAGTCTCCTTTGTCACCCAGGCTAGAGTGCAGGGGCGCAATATTAGCCCACTGCAACTTCCACCTCCCGGGTTCAAGCCATTCTCCTGTCTCAGCCTCCCGAGTAGCTGAGATTAGAGGCTCCCATCGCCTCACCCGGCTAAATTGTTTGCATTTTTTTTTAGTAGAGTCGGGGTTTCACCATGTTGGCCTGGCTGGTCTCGAATTCCTGACCTCAGGTAATTGGCCTGCCTCAGCCTCCCAAAGCACTGGGATTACAGGCGTGAACCATGGCGCCCAATCCCTGTGGTTCCTATTTAAATAAAGACTCTTTTTTCCCCCTTCATTCCACTCTTTTTGGTTGTATAAATCTAGCGCATAGCATAATGTCCTGAAATTACTCACTTAGGTTTTGAAATGATTGTTTGCTCAAATGTCTTTCCTTCTAAATTGATAGCACAAACTGTGGTTTTTCACCGTTAAATCCCAATTACTTGGCAAAATGTTTGACAGATACTTCGTTTTCAATAATGTTTATTAAAAGAGTAAATTATGAATATGTTTAACACCTATGTTAGGGTTCCAGAGACACAGAACCATATATATTTTATCTTTTATTTTATACATATTTATGCCATTATATATAATATATATGAGATTATGTATATTATATATAATATTATATAAAATATATAAGGGATTATATATACTATATACAAGAGATTATATAAAATATACATGAGATTATATATTATATATAACAGATTATATATGAGATTATGTATTATATATAACAGATTATATATAATATGAGATTATATATTATATATAATATTTTACCGATTCTTAATTAGCAAGAGATCTCATTTTCTTAATTGCTTAGAAAATGGTGAACTCTGTATTTAGGTTAAATAATTGGTAGCTTGGAATACATTTTATTGTATCTCTGACAGTATGTCTAGTTGTTTTTTTTATATTCAAAAAATGCCTATCATTTTAATAAAACAGATGGGCATATCAGGTATGAAGTCCTGGTAAAAATTTGACTTACTCTTTATAAATCCTTATCAAATTTTGATTCAATTTTGTAAAACACATTATAAAATTTGTTTAAGTGATGTTTGACTATTCATGACCTTCAGATATCCTGTCGCTCTTCAAATAAATATTATGTAGCACAATTATCCGTACTTCATAGATGGCAAAACAAAGTTCCCCAAATAGATGATGAGTTTTAAAAATCATGAAACTGGTGTCAGAACTACAACTGAAGCCCAAATTTGGAAGCCAAGGTACCAGTTATGGGCTGCCCACCTTCCCTCTGTACCACAAGCTTAAAGATGCTATACATAAAATCACATTTATGCACATACCCAAACTGCCTCAGGCAATTCTCGTAATCCATAGGATGGGAATGTTCTTGGAGTGGACTGCTCCATCTCTTCCGTAACACTCTTTCCTCTGTGTGTGAGTTTGAGAGTGGTAGTGAAAGTCCCGCAGAGGGACAGAACCAACAAGCTATCAGGCGTCTGAGCAGGGAGCTTACTTGGGGAACTGGCTGGCGGTTCACCGCGACGCCCGGAACAGGCCGCAGAGAAGCCCCAGGACTCGGCCACGTCCCAGGCCCCCAAACCAGCGAGGTCCACAGTGTGCTCCCAGTCAGTCCTCCCAAGTCCGATAGCCCCAGGGGCCACAAGCTGAAGAACCTGGAATCTGACTTCCAAGGGCAGCAGGAGAGGAAGCAAGCGCCCAGCACGGGAAGAGAGAGTGAGCCAGAGGATGAGGACCTTGCACACTGCTCATCCCCCATCTTCTGTTGGCCTGGTTCCAGCCCCGCTGGCAGCGGATTGGCTGGTCCCCCACACTGAGGGCAGGTCTTCTTCTCCCAGTCACCCACTCAGCTGTCAATCTCCTCTGGCGACGCCCTCACAGTCACTTGAGAAAGAACTTCACCCAGCCGTAGGTACCCTCCTCCAGCCACGCTGACCCCTAGGATTAGCCATCACAGATAGTATTTGTCTGTGTGAATATTTATTTTTTATTGAGCACCACTCTGTCGTCCAGGCTGGGGTGCAGTGGTGTGGTTTTGGCTCACTGCAACCTCCGTCCCCCTGGTTCAAGTGACTCTTCTGTTGCAGCCTCCCGAGTAGCTGGGATCACCAGCGTGTGCCACCACGCCCGGCTAATTGTTGCATTTTTTGGTAGAGAGAGGGTTTCGCCATGTTGGCCAGGCTAGTCTCGAACTACCGACCTCAAGTGATCCGCCTGCCTCCGCCTCCCAAAGTGTTGGGATTACAGGCACCAGCCACTGCGCCCGACCCCCCTTGAAGATTTCAACTGTGATTTACAGCACATGCTGGTTGACAAAATGGAAGCCTTTTGATTAACTTAATGTGTGTAGACAGATTATGTTTAATTTAAAAATCTTTCTTCAACCATTTGGGTTAGATTTCCCAATAGCCGGGGCGTCTTTTAGCATCAATGACCAAAATTTCTGAATCAAAAAAAAAAAAAAAAAAAAAAAATCATTGGTTTGAAATATCTCAAAAGCAATACTCTTTTCTGGGTTGATAAAAGATGGAATATTATCACAGAATATTAAAATTTATGAGACATCTTGGAAATGATGGGTAAATGTGAAGAAAATACTGTAGAGAAATTTTCTGGAAAACCCAGGATTATGATTTTTTAATATATTTGGGAAGCACTGAAGTATAGTTTTAAAATCACAAAATTTGATTTTGCAATAAGCCTTCTAAAGTTCATATTTTCTACTAAATATAATTCAGAAATCCATTTATATCATCCTGACTTTTGCAATGAAATAAAATTGGCTCTAGACTTTCAGCCTGTATTTTGTGTGAAGTCCATCACCTTCCCAAGATGTCTGCGAATAGACATGACATTGCTGCAGTCTCTGCCGAATCGGAGTTTCTGCTGTCACTGAATTTATTTATTTCCGACAAGATTGCTATGAAATCAGAACGATGTTGTTTTTTGTTTGTTGGTTTGTTTGTTATGTTTTGTCTGGTCTTTGTATTGTATAAATCAATCTCATCATTTGCAGGAATTTACAGCTCTATAGATAGCAAGGACTGAACATACCGTTTCCTCTAATTTCCTAATTTAGAATGTTTTCCTTGCATCTTTGATATAGATTTCCATGACTACAATCATAATACTGCTTCATTCCTCCATCCTTTTGTGAGTATACCATTTCTTGAAATGCATCTGAAATGTAATATGTAGTGTGCGATATATAAGGAAGAGAATCTAATCTATTCTGCTTACAGGTTCAGGGTCTTTTCCAACTTACCACTTCTTTAACCCCACACCTACATCCACCATTGGAAGCCCAAGGAACGTTTATACCCATAAATCTTCAAGAGTGTTACACAGCACTTTGGTATTTGTCTTCATGACATCATAATAACTCATTACCTATTAAAAAGTGACCTTTTGGTTTTTTTCTTTTTAACTATTGAATTACATACAGTTCGTTGCTGTAACAATACCCAAAACACAATGATTTCATAAAATAAACATTTACATCTTACTCACTGGACAGCCATCTACGGATCTCACAAATGCTAATGCTTAGAACATAATGAAAACTGGTATAGGAGACTATAAAAATGTCTTTCGTTGGTCCCTGATTCCACCTGTTAGAGCTCCTTTGGGAGCTTGAGAATCACCACTACACCCTAACTTCTTCTGAAGGGATCATTGACAGGCACACTTTCTGCAGAACTCTAAAGCTTTCTCAGCTGTTCTCTTGTTAGAGCACCTAGATAAAAAGTTATAATGTTGTTTTAAAACCTGAACAAGCAAAGAATTTTTAGTCTAAAACTTTTGCCGTATTTAATTATAGTCAGATATCTATATTGATTAAAACCATCAAAATTATATCAAGACGTAATTACAGCTCCTGATTTTATTTCTTTGTTTTTGTTTTGTGTTGTGACACATAGTCTTGCTCTGTTGCGCAGGCTGAAGTGCAGTAGGACAATCGTGGCTTACTCTAACCTCCACCTACTGGGCTCAAGCGATCCTGCCACCCCAGTCTCTCAAGTAGCTGGGACTACAGGTGTGCACCACCACACCAGGCTAACTTTTTTTTGTACTTTTTGTAGAGAAAGGGTTTCACCATGTTGCCCAGCCTGGTCTCCAACTCCTAGGCTCAATTAATCTGTCTGCCTCAATCTCCCAGAGTGCTGGGATAGCAGGTGTGAGCCACCATGCTAGGCCTGTTCCTTTGTTTCCTTACCATGGTGTGCTTGTTATCTGTTTATCTCTCTTCTACTAACCCCCCCACCCACCTTTGCCCTCTCAATTCAAAGGAGACTTCTGAAAGTAGGCTTTTTAACCCTGCAGCACCATGCATTCCAAACTCAGCTCCCTTTCATTCATACTTTGTGACCTCAGTCAATGCTATCCTATGTACATATGTTTATTTATAATCTTGTCAAATAAGAATCCAAAAGTTTTCCCGGTATAGCATGAGTGTCCATTGAGTCAAACTGGTCTATCTGTTTTCTGGTGCCTGCTGTCCTACAAGATAGGTGGTGTTACATATTTTAGGTGTTTTTGTAAATAATATGATTAATGGGACATTGTGAAAAACACAATGTAGATCTCAGAAATAAGAAAGGGTACAAGTCCAGACAGCGCTATAATAAAACCAGGGGTTTCCAGAGTTTGGAATTTAATGATGAGGAAGGAAGGAAGGAAGGAAAGAAGGAAGGAAGGAAGGAAGGAAGGAAGGAAGGAAGGAAGGAAGGAAGGAAGGAAGACAGTCTGAAAGAATCTAAGAATAATCAAATTTATATAATAACATACTAATAATAATAATATTTGTAATTTTGGAGCTCAACTCTGTGCCAATACTATGGTAAACTCTTAAAATATACTTTCTCACTTCATCCTACGTATTTACAGCATGTATACCATTACACTAATTTTACAGTTAGAGAAACTAAACTTCAGAATAATAAAGATGCTTGCTGAAGATCATACACTGCTAAATTTTTTATTCTTTGTTTATAATCTTTTCATTAAGCAATGTTGGGTCCCTTCAATTATCATAACAAACTCCTAAAATTTGATTTCAATTTATGGTAGGTAGAATTCTAAGATGACTCCCATGACCTTGTATTAATCACGTTTTTTCCCCTATATTTTATGATGGTTTCACATCTTGAGAGCCTTCCTGCCTATGGAGAGGTTGCTCATTCCAGTGTAATTCAAGCTAACTCCTAGGATTTTTAGAGATAAAACACAACTTGCTTTTGAACATACTTTTCATATAGATATCGAGTAGTACAGCCCACACCTCAAATCACCTTCATTATCTAACTCTCACACACAATGCCAATTCTTTCCCTACCCTAAATCACCCCAGGGCCAGGAGCAAACTAGAGACTACCCTTATGTTCCAGAGCCCATTAAAATTATTCCACCGGTCCCATCTTCCCTTCTTTCCCATAGAAAGCAGAATACAGACACTGGAGCAGGCTTTCTCTTGCATGTTCTGCCTCCTGGCTGACCATGGTGCTTCGCCAGATGCCCTTGCATGATGCAGCCTGGCTACCTTCTCTTGGACAGTTTCAGTAATATTCTGTCAATGATATTGACCTGTCACCTCTGTAAATTAACATCCCATGGGTTTTGGAAAGCCTTCTTTCTTTTATAGCCTCCTTTCCCTTGAGTGTGGATGAAACTCGTGGCTGAGATGAGATATCACTCCCTTGATTATATTACGTATTATGACAATGGGGGAGGTTATCCTGGGCATGTGCACTTTAAAGATGCCACTTTTTTCCAGCTGGTTACAAGACATTCTCTGATTAGCCTGGAAAATGACAAATATCATGTCACTCATTACTTAAGGAAGTCTAGGGGTAAGAGACTGTGGTGGCCACAAAGAGCTGAGAGCTTTCTCAGCCAATAGCAGGAACACAGTGAACTTAGCCTTGCATCCCCAAGATAATGAATTCTGCCAAAAAAAAAAAAAAAAAAATCAAGACTGGTAAAAGGATCTTGAACCTCCAATAGGAACTGCAGCCCCAGTGGATACCTTTATTTCAAGTCCAGTGAGACTCTGAACAGAGAATCCAATCACCCTGAGGAGGAATTCTGACCACCATATACAGTGGAGCCTTGAACAACACCAGTTTAAACTGCATGGGATCACTTACACAAACATTTCTTTTCAACAAATACATTAAAATACTTTTTAGGGAATTTGTGACACTTTGTAAAAAACTTGCAAATAGTATAGCTTAGAAATATCAAAAAAATTAAGAAAAAATTAAATATGTCATGAAGACAGAAAATATTTGTAGCTACTAGTCTATTTCACTATCACTACCATAAAATGCACACAAATCTGTTATAAAAATTAAAATTTATCAAAATTACACAAACACAAAGCATGCACGGTACCATTCAGTCCAGAGAAATGTAAACAAACATAAAGAGGGAATATTAAATAATAACTGCATAAAATTAGCTGTAGTAATTCTGTACTACTGTAATAATTTCACAGCCATCCCCTGTTGCTATTGCAGGGAACCCAAGCGTTGTTAGGATCCACTTAAAATGCCCTGTGAAGATAATCGTCTCCATGTGAGCCTCTCATCTCTTCAGTAAATTGCTTATTCCAATAAAAAGCAATCTTTCATGGCTCTTGTGTATTTTTTCACTGTGTTCCATGCAACATGGTACATCTTGAATAACCTATACAAAGTAGCACTGTTTAAGCTGGAAGTGTTCACAAGAAACAGAGAAAAGTTATGGCATCACAAGAAAAAGTTGAATTGCTTGGGATGTACCATAGACAAAGGTCTGCAGCTGTGATTGCCCGCCATTTTAAGATATATGAATTCAGCAGAAATATCATTGTGCAAAAACAAAATAAAATTCATGAAACTATAGCTGCACCTCTTTCAGCAGTCATCAAAATCTTACACTTTTTGATAACTATTTTTTTTATCTCATATTGAAGATGCAGCTTTTATGTGGGTACAGGCTGACTATGTAAAAGGCATAACTCTAGACTGATAGGATTTGAGAAAAAGTAAAGTCATTATATGACAATTTAAAGCAAAAGGAAGGAGAAGAATCTAAAGCTGAAGAATTTAATACCGGTGTAAAAATGGTTTGATAATTTTAGCAAAAGTTTTGGCTTAAAAAATGTCAAGATAACTGGAGAAGCATCTTCTGCCAACCAAGAGGCAGCAGAAAAGTTCCCAGATGCCATTAAGAAAATCACTAAGGAGGAAGACTATCTGCCTGAACAGGTTTTTAATGCAGACAAAAGTGCCCCATTCTTGGAAAAAAAAAAAAAAAAGCCACAAAGGACATCGATTAGCAAGGAAGAGAAACGAGCATCATGATTTAAGGCAGGAAGGGATAGGTAACTCTTCTGTTTTGTGCAAATGGCAGTCCAATTTATGATCAGGATTGCTCTTATCTATAAAGCTGCTAACCCCAGAGCCTTCAAAAGAAAAGATAAACACCAGCTGCCAGCTTTTTGTTTGTACAACAAGAAGGCCTGGACAATGAGAACCCCTTTTCTATATTGGTTCCATTAATGGTTTGTCCCTGAAATCAGGAAGTGCCTTGCCAGTAAAGGACTGCCTTTAAAGTTATTTTAATATTGGACAATGCCCCTGTTCTCCAAGAAACTCATTAGTTCAACACCAGAGGTGTCAAAGTGGTCTACTTGCTCCCAAACACAACATCTCTAATTCAGCCTTTATATCAGGAAGTCATAAATTGGGTTCTTATGCGCAGTAAGAGGAGGATTGTCAATCCTCTGTGGAGAGGATGGTCAAGGCTATAGAAGAGCATCTTGAGAGAACATTATAGAAGTCTGGAAGGATTACACCATTGAAGATGCCATTGTTGTTACAGAAAAGCTTGGAAGGATTACACTATTGAAGATGCCATTGTTGTTACAGAAAAAGGTGTCAAATCCATCAAGCCAAAAGCAATAAATTTCTATTGGAGAAAACTATGTTTAGATGTTATACATGACTCCACAGGATTAAAGATAGAGGCAAATCAAGGAAATCATGAAAGAGATTGTACATATGGAAAAAAATATGGGACTGGTGGTGGTGTAAGTGGTTTCAAGTTATGCATCTTGGAAAAATCAGGAACTGATAGACACCACACCAGAGGGATTAACAGAAGATGACTTGATGGAGATGAGTGCATTCAAACCAGTGCCAGATAATGAGGAAGGCATAAAATAAGTAGTGCCAGAAAACAAATTATCAGTAGCCAATGTGGCAGAAAGGTTGTCCTTATCCAAGAGAGCTGCTTTTGACTTCTTTACAACATGTATCCTTTTATGATAACTGAGTCCTGACACTAAAGCAAATGGTGGAAGAATTTGTGGAAGAAGAAAAATATAGAAACATTTTTTAGAGAAACAGAAAAGCAAAAAAACGTGAGACAAAAATTACAATGTATCCGCATGGTTTAGGGGAGTCCAAAATTATACTCAGATTTTCAACTGCACAGAGGATTGGTGCCCACAACCCTCACATCGTTACATGGAGTGTGCCTGCCTCTCCTGCTTCCCCTTCCACATCTACCACCTCTTCTTCCGCTTCCACTCTAGGACAGTGGGACCAGCTCCTCCTCTCCCTCCTCTTCTTCAGTCTACTCAACACGATGACCATGAGGATGAAGACCTTTATGATGACCCACTTCCACTAAATGATTATTAAATATATTTTCTCTTTCTTATGATTTCCTGAATAACATTTCCTTTTCTCAGACCTACTTTAATGGAAGAATAGGCAGTTTCCTTTTTTTGTTTGTTTTGCTTTGTGTGTGTTTGTTTGTTTGAGACGGAGTCTTGCTCTGTCGCCCAGGCTGGAGTGCAGCAGCATGCTCTCGCCTTACTGCAACCTCTGCCTCCCAGGTTCAAGCAATTCTCTGCTTCAGCCTCCCGAGTAGCTGGGATTACAGGCACCTGCCACCATGCCCGGCTAATTTTTGTATTTTTAGTAGAGATGGGGTTTCACCATCTTGGCCACGCTGGCCTTGAACACCTGACCTTGTGATCCACCCACCTCAGTGTCCCAAAGTGCTGAGATTACTTACAGGTGTGAGCCACCACACCTGGGTAAGGCAGTTCATGTTATTAATAAGACTTCCAGTCAACAGTAGGTCATTAGTAGCTATGTTTTTGGGAAGCCAAAAGTTATACTCGGATTTTCAACTACTCGGGCATTGGTGCCCAGATTGCATTGTTCAGGGATCCACTGTGAATATGAAGCTGCCAACTGTGTGGTAGTTTGATACACAGAAACATAAAACAAATACAGGAATTCCACTATATTGAGTTATTTATTTTCTCTTTTGGCTCCCTCCGTCTATGATATTATATTTTATTACCCAATGATTCCAATATAATTGCTATTGGTATATGTTAAAAATCTTTCAAATACAAATACAAATTTACAATTGCTCTTTAAAATGTTTTCCTTTTTACATTTCTTGAGAGGTAGGCATATGAGTGTATTTCCTCATGATTTTAAAATATATTTTATTATCTGAGTTTTTGTTATTTTTGTTGGCTGCTCAAATTAAATTAGGTCTGTCAGAAAGTAGTCATGCTACCATTTGGAAAAGGATCTAGCAGTGTACAATGATTAAGCTACAAAGTTTAGTAATTATTAAAGTATGTCAATCACTCGCAAAATATCATGTCAAAATCACTTTTGATTTTTATCTCATTCTCCAAGCTTTAAACATATACTACATAATATTCTATGCAAAAATATCGTTCCCTTTTTCAAGTATATACACACACACATATATTACACATATATACACACATATATACACACACACATACATATATATATATATATATAGTTTTTTCTTTTTTTTTTTTTGAGATGGAGTCTCACTCTTTTGCCCAGGCTGAACTGCAGTGGACTGATCTTGGCTCACTGCAACCTCTGCCTCCCAGATCCAAGCAATTCTCTGCTTAAGCCTCCCAGGTAGCTGGGAGTACAGGTGCCCATCACCACACCCAGCTAATTTTTGTATTTTTAGTATAGTTGTGGTTTCACCATCTTGGCCAGGGTGGTCTTGAACTCCTGACCTCATGATCCATTTGTCTTGGCCTCCCAAAGTGCTGGGTTACAGGCATGAGCACTTGGCTTCAAGTGTATTTCTAGTACATTTAAGCCCTATGTAGATATTTGAAAATTAAAACCAAGCACTGAGAAAAAGAATTAAACTTGATTTTCCTAAAATCATGAAATGACTGCAATTTACAATAGGAAGATATAATTATACTTTTTCATGATTTAAAGCATTTGAACACTTCTACATCAACTTTTTTTGAAAAAGCCTTCCAATTATCAGACTAAAAGAATTAAAAAAATAAAACACAGCTGTGTATAAGTACATATACATTAATGAACGTTGAAAAATAAAAGATTTATAGTAAATTTTAAAAAACAATGTAGCAATAAAAACAAATTATAGCATAACATATGATACAGGAATTTTAAAAAGCATGGCTGTTATATCAATACAAGTAAAAATATTAACCTCAAGTATTAAATGGGGAATCTAAAACAAAAGTTAATTTTCAGTCTTAAATCAAGAAACATTAGAAATGGAATAAAAGAGAGCAACTTGTAATTATACAAAAACAATCTGATGGTAACAAATACATTATGTATGTTTAGTAGAGATGGGGTTTTACCATCTTGGCCAGGCTGGTCTTGAACACCTGACCACCCACCTCAGCATTGCAAATAAATTCTGTAAATATATATTGATTTGCAAAACTATAAATAACTTAAAGAAGCATTGGAACATCATTTTGATAGTATGAAAATGTTACTCATCTCTTCCACTCTGCTAGATAATAGACTATTATTTTAGCTATTTATTGATAAAGAGAAAGCAAATATTAATTAATTAGACCTTAGTATTATTACATACACAGGAACACGTATGCAAATTCAGTATTACAAAATCCTAGATAACACCATGAAACAGTCACAGAAGCTGACATTGAGGATAATGTAATATTTTGTGAGAAATGAAAATGCTTCAGGAAATATCCTATTTTTACAATAAATTTAACTAAATGTTAATGACAAAACTAGAAAAAAAATATCTCTAGTGCATAGAAAGTTAAAACTTTCTTAAATATAAGTAGGATTAAAGAAGAAATAAAAGCAAAATGATGTGATATATAGAAAACCTTAATAATAAAGATAATGTTAACAATAATAAACCATCCACATAGATTCAATGGAAAGCAATTAAAATTCTCCCCAGAGGAAAATGTGCTGTTTCATACATTGATAAAAATGAAAGTAAAATGATTAATTTGAGATATTAATGAGAAAGAATAAATAGGTCAAAAAGAAAAAAAGAAATAGTTTGAGTATAAATTAATGAAAATATTAAAAATTTATTTCTTAGATATATAAAAATTCATTTAAAAATATAGATTGAAGCCAGGAGTAGTGGCTCACACCTGTAATCCCAGCACTTTGGGAGGCCAAGGCAGGTGGATCACCTGAGGTCAGGAGTTCAAGATCAGCCTGGCCAACATGGTGAAACCCCATCTTTACTAAAAATACAAAAAATTATTAGCTGGTGTGGTGTTGCACACCTGTAGTCCCAGCTACTCAGGAGGCAGAGGCAGAAGAATTGCTTGAACCTGGGAGGCAGAGGTTGCAGTGAGTGGAGACTTTGCCAGTGCACTCCACCCTGGGTGACAGAGCGACACTCCGTCTCAAGAAAATCAAAAAAATGTATATCTATTATATATATAATATATTATGTAATATATTATATATATTATATATTAATATATTAAATATATATTTTATATAAATATATTATATATTCTATATATTATATATTTTATATAAATATATTATATATTATATTTTTATATAAATATATTATATATTCTGTATTTTATATAAATATATTATATATTCTATATATTATATATTTTATATAAATATATATTATTTATATATATATGCGCACAGAGAGAGAGAGATCAAATGATAATGTTATGGTAAAATATAAACTGATACAAATGAAATGAAAAAACTCTGTAGAATACAAAAGTTTAATGTACATCTCCCAAGAAAAGTTCATGCCCAGAAAATTTTTCAGAAAAGATTTTCCAAATATTCATAAAACTAGTTATGAAAAATGCTAATAATGTATCATAGCTTATCAACAGCTGCAAAACTTGAAAATCATTTTTATGAAACAAGCATAACTTTGGTCATAAACTGAAGATATATTTAACACAGAAAACAATATTACAGATCAGTCTAAGTAAGTACATGATTGTGTAAGTTCTAATAAAATAGCAAGATGAACTAACTGCATTATAAAAAGATATATCATGACCAAATAAAATTTTTCCAGGAATACACAGATGATTCAATATTACAAATTATGCAAATTATTTCATGTTATTAATAAAATTATTTTTCTACAAAAGCAAAAAAGATAGGTGATAAGAGTCATATCTCAGTTTTGTTTAAAAAATTATATATGAGAATATAATGGAAATAAAAAATATATATTATTCTGTTTATAAAATGTGTTAAACAGTGTGATATTTACCAATATTTCAATTAAGTCTGGGAATAAGAAAAACCCTTTAATTATGTTATGAATATACTACTTAACGGAATTAACCAAGAAAAAGCTATAATCATTATTAAAATTATAATGTAGGTTAAAATGGGAATATGATGGCTTAATTGATTTCAGTTTTAAAACAATAAAGTAATTCAACAACTTGAAAATAACTGTAATATTCAGTACTTTTTCAGCATTCCTTTTTACAAACAAGAACAAATTAAAAAGAAAATGGAAGAAAATCTATTAAAGTGGCAAGAAAATAGTTAACAAAAAATTTTAAGCTAGAAATAATGTTAAGACAATGACAAATATAAAAAATATGGAAAAATCACATGAAATGTATTTAAAAGAATATTATTGTACCCAAATTAATACATTTAATGTGATGTAATCTCAAAACTAGTAAGAGACAATCCACTAATTGAAACACAATTGTGAAGAAAATACTCGGAATGTAATTACAATAGAGAAAGATAAAAATGTGAGACCCCATGTAAGAAATGCAAATAATAAGAGAGGGGCCAAGATGATCAACTAGAAACAACTGCAGTTGGACGCTCCCAGCGACAATGAAAACAGTGAGTGAATCCTGTACCAGCAACCAAGATATCCAGGTTCTCTCATTGAGACTGACTGGGCAGTTGGTGCAACCCAGAGAGAGCCAGGAAAAGCAGGGTGAAGTAACAGTTTATCTGGGAGCTACATGGATCAAGGGGAGCCCTTACTCCCAGCTATGGGAGGTGGTGACTGATTGTGTTACCCTGCCTGGGAAACCTGGGAAACCATACTTTTTCCACGGAAACCACGCTTTTTTCACGGATCTGTCAACTCACGGATCAGGAGTTCCCCTGGTGAGTCAATGCAACCAAGGCCTTGGGTCCCAAGCACAGAGATGTGCAGATTCTCAGTGGCCACTAGGCTGGAGACTACTTAAGGCCACCGAGTTCTTGGGGGAAAGGGTGGCTGTCATCATTATGGATGTCTGCTGCCTAAGACAACTGAATTCCCAGGGGGAGGAATGGCAACCATCACTGCAGCTGTAGTCTGCCATTTTGACCTGCTGTTATAAGGGAGACTGGGTGGTTTGGACCCGGGAGGAATTCCCCACAGGGCAGCACAGCAGCTCTCACAGATTGTGGCCAGACTGCCTCTTTGGTCTGGATCCTGACACATCCTTCCACACAAGGTGGGGCCTCCCTGTCAGAATTTCAGCAATTTCAGCCAGGGATTTACCAACAGAACTCTGATCTCTTTGGGATGGAGCCCCTGTGGGGAGGGGTGCCCACAGTCTCCATGAATTAGTGGACTTAGTCTTTCATCCTGCTGGCTCCAAGGAATTTGTGCAGTCTGAACTAGAGGGATTCCTCCCAGTGTGTCGCGTCCTCTGCCAAGCAGCAGCCAGAGTGCCTCATTAAGCCAATCCCTTATCCTGTGACTCTTGACTGGCTGAGACACCCAACAGGGGTTGCCAGACACCTTGCACAGGAGATTTCCCAGTGGCATCAGGTCAGTGCCCCTCTGGGACAAAGCTCTCAGAAGAAGGAGTAGGCAGCCATCTTTGCTGTTCTGCAGCCTGCACTGGTGACACCTCCAGGTGCGGGAGGGACCCAGGTGAATAGGTTCTGGAGTGGAACTGCAGCAAACCCTACAGAAGAGTGCCCTATTAAAAGAAAAGCAAACAAACAGAAAACAACAACAGCAGCATCAACAAAAATGCCCCCACAAAATCCAAAGAATTTCCAACCCAGAATTTCATATCCAAACAAACTAAGCTTCATAAACAAAGGAGAAATAAAATCATTTTTAGACAAACAAATGCTGAGGGAATTTGTCACCACCAGGACTGCCTTGCAAGAGCTCCTGCAGGCAGCACTAAATATGGAAAGGAAAAACCATTACCAGCCGTTACAAAACACACTGAAGTACAACACTGACCAATGACACTGAAGAAACTACATCAACTTGTCTGCAAAATAACCAGCTAGCATCATGACAGGATCAAATTCACATATAACCTCATTAACCTTAAAAGTAAATGGGCTAAATGCCACAATTAAAAGACACAGAATGGCAATCTGGATAAAAAGTCAAGACTCTTCAATGTGCTGTCTTCAAGAGAGCCATTTCACATGCAAAGACACACATATGCTCAACATAAAAGGATGGAGAAAAATTTACCAAGCAAATGTAAATCAGATAAAAGCAAGGGTTGCAGCTCTAGTTTCGAAACAGACTTTAAACCAACAAAATCAAGAAAGACAAAGAATGGCATTACATAATGGTAACAGGTTCAATTCAATAAGAAAAGCTAACTATCTTAAATTTATAGTCACCCAATACAGGAGCACCCAGATTCATAAAACAAGTTCTTAAAGACTTACAAAAACACTTAGACACCTACACAATAATAGTTGGAGACTTTAACAGTCCACTCTCAATAGTAGACAGATCATTGAAACAGAAAATTATCAAAAATATTCAGGATTTGAACTCAACTTCGGATCAAGCAGACCTGATGGAAATCTACACAACTCTTCACCCACAGAGAACATAGTATATATTCTTCTCAGCACCACATGGTACTTACTCTAAAATTGATCACATAATTCGAAGTAAAATATTCCTCAGCAAATGCAAAAGAACTGAAATAATAACAAACAGTCTCTCAGACCACAGCACAATCAAATTCAAACGCAAGATTCAGAAAATCACTCAAAACCATACAACTATATGTAAGTTTAACAACCTGCCCCTGAATGACTCCTGGGTAAACAATGAAATTAAAGCAGAAATCAAAAAGTTCTTTGAAATCAATGAGAACAAAAAGACAACATACATGCCAGAATCTCTGGGGTGCAGCTAAAGTACAGTTAACAAATACATTTACACCAATAAATGCCCACATGGAAAAGATAGAAATCTCTCAAATCAACACTCTAACCTCACAATTAAAAGAGCCAGAGAAGCAAGAGGAAACAAACCCCAAAGTTAGCAGAAGACAAGAAATAACCAAGATCATAGCTGAACTTAAGGAGATACAGACATGAAAACCCCTTAAAAAAATCAACAAATCCAGGAGTAGGTTTTTTTTTTTGAAAAAAAAAAAAAAGAAATAAAAAGACCACTAGCTATATTAATAAAGAAGAAAAGAGAGAAGAATCAAATAGACACAATAAAATTGAAAAAGAGGATATCACCACTGACTCCACAGAATCACAAACAGCCATTAGAGAATATTATAAATGCCTCTATGCAAATACACTAAACTCTAGAAGAAATGGATAAATTCCTGGGCACATACATCCTCCCAAGACTGAACCATGATGAAGTTGAATGCCAGAATAGAACAATAACAAGTTCTGAAATGGAAGCAGTAATAAACAGCATACCAACCAAAAGGAGCCCAAGACCAGACGGATTTACAGCTGATTTCTACCAGAGGTACAAAGAGGAGCTGGTACCATTTCTTCTGAAATGATTCCAAACAAATTAAAAGGAGAAACTACTTCCTAACTCATTTTATGAGGCAAGCATCATCCTGATAGCAAAACCTGGCAGGTAGGCAGGCAGGTAGGAAGGAAGGAAGAAAGAAAGGAAAGAAAGAGAGAGAGGGGGGGAAGGAAGGAAGGAAGGAAGGAAGGAAGGAAGGAAGGAAGGAAGGAAGGAAGGAAGGAAAGAAGGAAGGAAGAAAGGGAGGGAGGGAGGGAGGGAGGGAAAGGAGAGGAAAGGAGAGAAGAAGGGAGGGGAGGGGAGGGGATGGGAAGGGAACGGCAAGGGAAGCGAACCAATGCTAAAGGGAGGCAGGAAGGAAAGAAGAAGGAAGAGGGAAGGGAAGGGAGGGGAGGGGAGGGGAGGAGAGGGGAGGGGAGGGGGGGAGGGGAGGGGAGGGAAGGGAAGGGGAGGGAAGGGAAGGGAAGGGAAGGGAAGGGAAGGGAAGGGAAGGGAAGGGAAGGGAAGGGAAGGGAAGGGAAGGGAAGGGAAACTTCGGGCTAATATCCCTGATGAAGACTGATGCAAAAATCCACAGTTAAATACTGGCAAACTGAATCCAGCAGCACATCAACAAGCTTATCCACCATGATCAAGTCAGTTTTATCCCTGGGAACCAAGGCTGATTCAACATACACAAACAAATAAATGTATTTCATTACATAAACAGAACTAATAGATGCAGAAAAGGGCTTTGATAAAATTCAACATCCCTTCATGTTGAAAACTCTCAGTGAACTAGATATTGATGAAACATACTTCAAAATAATAACAGCCATTTATGACACACCTACAGCCAATATCATACTGAATGGATAAAAGCTGGAAGCATTCCCCTTGAAAACTGGCACAAGACAAAAACGCCCTCTCTCAACACTCCTATTCAATATAGTATTGGAAGTTCTGACCAGACCAATCAAGCAAAAGAAAGAAATAAAGTATATTCTGCTAGAAAGAGAGGAAGTCAAACTGTCTTTGTTTGCAGATGACAGGATCCTATATCTAGAAAACCCCACTATCACAGCTCAAAAACTTCTTAAACTGATGAGCAACTTCAGCAAAGTCTCAGCACACAAAATCAATGTGTGAAAATCACAGGCATTTCTACACACCAACAATAGAAAAGCAGAGAGTCAAATCATGAATGAACTCCCATTTACAATTGCTACAAAGAGAATAAAATACCTAGAAAGACAGCTTATAAGGAAAGTGAATGACATCTTCAAGGAGAACTCAAAATGACTGCTCAAGGAAACCAAAGGACACACAAAAAATAAAAAACTATTCCATGCTAATGGATAGGAAGACTCAATATTGTGAAAATGGCCATACTGCCCAAAGAAATTTAAAGATTCAATGTTGTTCCCATTAAACTACCATTGATATTCTTCACAGAATTAGAAAAAAACTACTTCAAAATTCATATGAAACAAACAAAAAAACCCCATATAGCCAAGACAATCCAAAGGAAAAAGAAGAAAGCTGGAGGCATCATGCTACCCAACTTCAAACTATACTACAAGGCTACAGTAACCAAAACAGCATGGTAGTAGTACTAAAACAGACAGACCAATGAAACAGAATAGAGAACTCAGAAACAAGACCACACACCTGCAAAACAATCTGATTTTTGACAAACCTGACAAAAACAAGAAATGGGGAAAGGATTCTCTATTTAATAAATGTTTCTAGTATAACTGGATATCTTTATGCAGGAAATTGGAACTGGACCCCTTCTTACACCTTATACAAAAATAAACTCAAGTTGGGTTAAAGACTTAAACATAAAATCCAAAAGTACAGAAACCCAAGAAGAAAATCTAGGCAATATCATTCAGGACATAGGCAAAGGCAAAGATTTCATGACAAAAACCTCAAAAGTGATTGCAACAAAAGCAAAAATTGACAACTTGGATCTAATTAAGCTAAAGAGCTTCTGCACAGCAAAAGAAAGTATCATCAGAGTGAACAGACAACCTACAGAATGGGAGAAAATTTTTGCAATCTATTAATCTGACAAGGGACTAATTTCCAGAATCTACAAGCAGCTTAAGTAAATTTACAAGAAAAAGACAACTCCATTAAAAAGTGAGCAAGGGACATGAACAGACACTTCTTAAAATAAGACATTTACACAGGCAACAAACATGAAAAAATCGCAACATTGCTGATCATTATCAAAACCACAGTGAAATACCATCTCAGGCCAGTCAGAATGGTGATTATTAAAAAATCAAGAAACAACAGATGCTGGCAATGCTGTGGAGAAATAGAAACACTTCTACACTGTTGGTGGGAATGTAAATTAGTTCAATCATTGTGAAAGACAGTGTGGCAATTCCTCAAAGATTCAGAACCAGAAATACAATTTCAACCAGCAATCCCATTACTTGATATATATATATACACAAGGGAATATAAATCATTCTATGATAAAGATACGTGGATGCATTTTTTCACTGAAGCACTATGCACAATAGCAAAGACATGGAATCAACCCAAATCCCCATCTATGACAGACTGGATAAAAAAATGTGGTACATATACACCATGAAATACTATGCAACCATAAAAAGGAATGAGATCATGTCCTTTGCAAGGATATGGATGGAGCTAGAAGACATTATCCACAGCAAACTAATGTAGGAACAGAAAACCAAACACAGCATGTTCTCACCTAGAAGTGGGAGTTGAACATTAGGAAAAATAGCTAATGCATGCTGGGCTTAATACCTAGGTGACAGGTTGACCAGTGCAGCAAACCACCATGGCCCATGTTTCCTATGTAACAAACCTGCACATGTATGCCAGACCTAAAAATAAAATTAAAAAAAAAAAAACAGAATATAGGAATTCCTCAGAGACACTGCAGGTTTGGTATCAGACCACCACAATAAAGCAACTATCATAATAAAAAATAATAAGTGGGAGCTGAACAAGGAAAACACATGGACACAGGGAGAGGTACAACACTCACTGAGGCTTTTTGGTGGGGATTGTTGGGGAAAGAGAGCCTCAGGATAAATAGCTAATGCATGCTGGGTTTAATACCTAGGTGATGGGTTGATTGGAGCAGCAAACCACCATGGCACACATGTACCTATGTAACAAACCTGCACATGTATCCTGGAACTTAAATTAAATTAAAAAAAGGCACTCAAATAATAAATTGAGATGTTTCAGTTTTGTTTCAAATGGCATTCCATAGGGAAAAAGCATTAGAAATAAAAGAAAGGTAATATAAAAATCAATGAGAATTATTGAATTATTGAAAGTAATTGAAATGCAATTGATAATTGAAAGTACAAAATAATTAATGAAAGCTTCAGTTTTTCAAAGGGGAATGGTACCTTCTATCATAAGCTAATTGAAGTAAAACTAGTATAGTGATATTGTGGAGTAATTGTGGAACATCAAATATTGTCACTGTCATAACAGGAGAAAATACATAGATTAAGTGTAATGACCATCATGCTATAAACAAATATCTTATTACAGTAATACAATTTACAAAAAGTGTAATATTTGTACATTGTATAACATGCCTAAGTCTGTAAATGAGCCTAAAAATAAATTTAAAAAATTAAAATCTATGTTGTCAGAAAAATAAAGAAACAATGCTAAATTCAGAGTTTTAAAAAATGCCAAGATGGAAGTTTTGAGTTGAATAATTAAAGCATATGAATGCTATGATCATTAATTTAGAAAGATACAATTACAAAATAGATGTACATACTTATTTTAAAATATTTAAGCATATATATTAAAAATTCAAGAGTGACCAACCAGGCACAGTGGCTCACCCCTGTACTCCCAGCACTTTGGGAGGCCGAGGTGGACATATCAAGAGGTCAGGAGTTCAAGACCAGCCTGGCCAACATGGTGAAACCCCATCTCTACTAAAAACACAAAAATTAGCTGGGTATGGTGGCAGGCACCTGTAGTTCCAGCTGCTCGGGAGGCTGAGGCAGGAGAATCGCTTAAGGCCAGGAGGTGGAGGTTCTAATGAGCCGAGATCGCACCATTGTACTCCAGCCTGGGCGACAGAGCAAGATTCCATCTCAAAAAGAAAGAAAAAAAATTCAAGAGTGACCACAAAAATTATAAAGTACAATTGTTCACTCCCAGAAATATCAAGGTGAACAAAGTTTCTATGAAGAAAATTTCTGTCAATCCAACAGAAGGCAGAAAAATGCAAAAATCCATAAATTTAAAATATCAATCTGACTTTATAAATAATTCTTAATAGCTCATTATCTAAAATATGAGTAAATATTAAAATATATCAAATAGCAGAAATAAAAAGTGTATTTGAAAACTAATATTTGTCAAAATCAAAACACACACAGACACAGAGACACACTCATGTGCATACATATTTGCAGACAGTATTAGATCACAGAGGAAGTCTCAAAAATTTTAAATAATAGGAATTACATAGAACAGGTTATTTTTATTACAGTGGTATCAAATTTGAGTCATTAATATGAAAGTAACAAAAATCAATAAATGAAGTTTATCAGGCTTAAATTTGACTCTTAATTAACTCAGGATGTGAAAAAGAAAACACAATTGGAAACATAAAATGTTCAGAACTACTTAATTAAATCTACAGGGTGCATATATATTGAATTAAAAATAAAACAAAATAAGTAAGATAGCTAAGAAAATAAATAGTTACACATTTAAATTCAGTGGCCCTAATATTGACAAGATATACCTATTATTTATAGAATAAAATAAATAATAAAAATATAAATGAGAATTAACAAAACCAGAAAAGAATGAAATAAAGAGAATTTTAACTCAAATTGGGTGCATTAGAAAAAGTTTACAAAGCTTATGAAATATACAAACCTGCAGCCAAATAAACCACAAAACCCAGAGAAAATATATGACAATAGATAATTGATGAAAATAGCTTAAAAGTTGATAAAACTACAGATAAAAGCATTAATATAGAAAGTCTTAAAAGAATGCACTACGAGCAAATAAATGAAACAAATGTTAAAATGTAGTAAACATAGTTTTTTCTTAAAAAATTTAACAAAATTATAGGAAAGTTAGAAAAATTAAAATTAAAATGTATAGAATAAGTAAGATGATAATAATAATTAAGGATATTATTTTAATGAAATGCCACAAATATTTACATACAGGCAGAAAACATTTTAAGGAAAATATTATAATATCATTAATAAGGAGATAATGCTTACTCTTTTTGATACTTTTGAAGCAATTGTAAAGGATGAGTGCTGATTTAAATCAAAACATTCTAGGAAACTGGTCTAAACTTGTCACAAAATAAGACGACAACAGCAAGAATGGAAGTCAGAAAGATGGCAGAAGCAGCACCAGGCCACTGCCCGCGTCTATAAGACTGACTTAACAACAATATATGGATCAAGTTACCTTTCTGAGAATTCCAGAAGCCAATTAAAAAACTGTAGCCCATAAATGAGGTCAAAGCCAAGAAGACTCACACCAAAGCAGGGATTTTCTTATTCCAGATCCAAGCCCTATCTGCCATTTTACTCCAAATTTTAAAGAACTACCAGCAACCAGCTCTTCCCTCAATTGGAAAGAGAAGAATGGGCTCTGTGTTCTGACTTTTTGGGAACATGCTATAGGGAGTAGTTTCTGTCTAGCCTGACTCAGAACACTGATTGGAAAGGCAGCATAGGATAGATGCCAGCTACAAAGAAAAAATTACTGTGTGAATTACAGCCCAAGAGAGACTGAAGTAGTACATACAAATACAATGAAAAGTCAGAGAGTATAGACTACTGAGAAGAAAACAGTCAAGCCTCTGTCACAAGAAAATTACACACGCAAGCCGGGAGATGACGCATCTCCAGGGAAGGGCTGAGAAGCTCTAGCTAGGCTGATTGATGGAAGTGCTCTCCTGTACAAACCCAGTTCAGAAGACTGTAGAAAGATTTTTTTCTTTTTTTTAAAATTTATTTATTATTATTATACTTTAAGTTGTAGGGTACACGTGCATAACGTGCAGGTTTGTTACATATGTATACTTGTGCCATGTTGGTGTGCTGCACCCATCAACTCGTCATTTACATCAGGTATAACTCCCAATGCAATCCCTCCCCCTCCCCCCTCCCCATGATAGGCCCCAGTGTGTGATGTTCCCCTTCCCGAGTCCAAGTGATCTCATTGTTCAGTTCCCACCTATGAGTGAGAACATGTGGTGCTTGGTTTTCTGTTCTTGTGATAGTTTGCTAAGAATGATGGTTTCCAGCTGCATCCATGTCCCTACAAAGGACACAAACTCATCCTTTTTTATGGCTGCATAGTATTCCATGGTGTATATGTGCCACATTTTCTTAATCCAATCTGTCACTGATGGACATTTGGGTTAAGTCCTCAGAAATAATACCACACATCTACAGCCATCTGATCTTTGACAAACCTGAGAGAAACAAGAAATGGGGAAAGGATTCCCTATTTAATAAATGGTGCTGGGAAAATTGGCTAGCCATAAGTAGAAAGCTGAAACTGGATCCTTTCCTTACTCCTTATACGAAAATTAATTCAAGATGGATTAGAGACTTAAATGTTAGACCTAATACCATAAAAATCCTAGAGGAAAACCTAGGTAGTACCATTCAGGACATAGGCATGGGCAAAGACTTCATGTCTAAAACACCAAAAGCAACAGTAGCAAAAGCCAACATTGACAAATGGGATCTCATTAAACTAAAGAGCTTCTGCACAGCAAAAGAAACTACCATCAGAGTGAACAGGCAACCTACAGAATGGGAGAAAATTTTTGCAATCTACTCATCTGACAAAGGGCTAATATCCAGAACCTACAAAGAACTCAAACAAATTTACAAGAAAAAAACAAACAACCCCATCCAAAAGTGGGCAAAGGATATGAACAGACATTTCTCAAAAGAAGACATTCATACAGCCAACAGACACATGAAAAAATGCTCATCATCACTGGCCATCAGAGAAATGCAAATCAAAACCACAATGAGATACCATCTCACACCAGTTAGAATGGCGATCATTCAAAAGTCAGGAAACAACAGGTGCTGGAGAGGATGTGGAGAAATAGGAACACTTTTACACTGTTGGTGGGATTGTAAACTAGTTCAACCATTATGGAAAACAGTACTAGAACTAGATGTACCATATGACCCAGCCATCCCATTACTGGGTATATACCCAAAGGATTATAAATTATGCTGCTATAAAGACACATGCACACGTATGTTTATTGCAGCACTATTCACAATAGCAAAGGTTTTTTTCATATAGTCAAATATCAGGAAAAGATTACATAGGGGAGAGAGAGAGAGAGAGAGAGAGAGAGAGAGAGAGAGAGAGAAAGAAGGGAGGGAGGGAGGAAGGAAGGAAGGAAGGAAGGAAGGAAGGAAGGAAGGAAGGAAGGAAGGAAGGAAGGAAGGGAAAGAAAGAAAGAAAGAAAGAAAGAAAGAAAGAAAGAAAGAAAGAAAGAAAGAAAGAAAGAAAGAAAGAAAGAAAGAAAGAAAGAAAGGGAGAGAAAGAATATGACTTAATCAAAGGGTGTAACAGTGAGTTTCCAAAAACTGACCTTAAAGAAATGAACTATGATTACCTAACAAAAACTCAAACTAAGAAATCATTTTTTATAGTACAAGAATACTATATCCACAAAAAGTGTCCTTCAAAAATGAAGAAAAGTTTAAGACTTTCACAGATAAATAAAGGCTGAGGCATTTCACCACCTAGATCTCCCCAATAAGAAATTCTAAGAGAGTTCTTTGGGTTGAAATGAAAGGAAGCTAGACAGCAACTCAAACCATATGAAAAATATAAAACTCCTTTCTAAAGGTAAAAACATGGACAAATAAAGAATCTGGTAATATCATAATACTGGTGCATAGATCACTTTAAATTCTGCATAGAATTTAAAGCATAACATAATTATAAATCTGTGTTAATGAATTAATATTAAAATATTTAATTGGGAATATTAATAACATAAATGGGTGTGTAGAGATGTAAATTAGAGTTTTAATATGTTATTAAACACGTTATCAGTTAAAAATAGATTGTTACATAACCTTATATTGTTTATGTAATCCCTATGGTAACCACAAATAAAATTCCTATGGAAGACACATAAAAGATGAATAAACAATCAAAACAGTTCACTCACAAAAAATCAATGAAACATAAAGAAAGGCAGTGAGACAGTGAAAAAAGGACAACATAACTAGGAGACACACAAAACAATTAATAAAATGCCAAATTTTTTTTAAAAGAAGCTACCATGTTGAAAAAAAAAAAAAATAAAGCACTCCCACATTATTTTCTAAGTATTGCTCCATTTTTCCATTTCATTCCTGCCTTTACAGGAGTTTTTTTCAAAAAGATTTTCTCTAGTCACTTTCTCTACTTGTTTACCTTCCTAAATTCATCTCAACTTTTAACTAAAGCCACACAAATATTTATGAAGTATGCACAAAGTATAGGGACTGAAGAAACCATCTACCCGCTATTACCATTAATTTTGAACATTCCCATTAATGTTAAAATTCGCCTTATGCCACTCCTAGATCCAGTTCACTTCTTTCTCCTTTAGAGATAATCACCATCCTGAATTTCTTTGCAGTTTCCCATATGTTTATATTCCTAATAAGCATATCTCAATATATGTTTCATTTTAAATGAGTGAAGTTATACTGTATCTGTTAGTGACTTGCTTACCTTGCTCAACATTATGTTTCTGAGATTCATCTATATATAAATACTATGTAGCTGTACTTCATTCATCTTCATTGCTGTATTCTGCTGTATGGGTATATGGAAGATTTCCCATTTTATTGTTGATGAGCATTTGAGTTGTATCTAAATTTTTGCTACCCTAAACTGCACAGCTATGTACATTCTTGTTCTTGTCTCCTTCCGTCAAACTATAGCAAAGGACCAGGCTTTTTTTTTTCCCCCCTAATAGTTTGTGGATTGATGCTTTTGTAAAATACACTAAAAATGCCTCATCAGTGTCAAATTGCTATAAAAATATATAAACCTTTACTCTGAAAAAAATGTCAACAGCAAGTCATTTGCTATCAGCAATTACTTTAAAAGTAAATGGATTAAACATTCTAATGAAAAAACAGGTTAGCTGAATTGATAAAAACAAAAGAAAATATAAGTATGTGCTCTCTGAAAAAGACTGAGTTTTGATTTAACAATGCATATAGGGTAAAAGTGAAAAAATATAAAAAACTGTCCATGCAAATAGTAACTGAAAGAAAGCAGAGGTGACTATACTAATATCAAAGAATATTGACTTTGAGCCAAAACTGTCACGAGAGAGAGAAAAAAGACATTATTTAATAATAAAAAGATCAATTTGATGGGAAGATTGATATACTTTACATATTTGTTCCCACCTAAATCTCTTGTTGAAATGTAATCCCCAATGTTGGAGGTGGAGCCTGGATTCACTTTTGGATCATGCAAATTGATTCCTCATGGGTGGTTTGGGCCATCATCTTGGTTATAAGTGAACTCTCACTCTGAGTTCACGTGAGATCTGTGAAGTATGTGGCACCTCTCATTCCACTCTCTGTCTCTCATTCCTGCTCTCAACATGTGACATACGAGCTCCTGCTGCACATTCCACCGTGAGTAAGAGCTCCCTGAGGTGTCCTCAGAAGCCTAGGAATGTTAGTACTATGCTTCCTATACCGCCTTCAGAACCACGACCTAATTAAACCTTGTCTCTTTATAAATTATCCAGTCTCAGGTATTTCATTACAGCAATGCAAGAATGACCTAACACAGAAAATTGGTACCAAGAGTGGGGTATTGTTATAAAGATACCTGACAGTTTAAAAGCAGCATTGGAACTGGGTAGAGATTGGAAGAATTTGGAGGGCTCAGAAGAAGACAGGAAGATGTGAGAAATTTTGGAACTTCTCAGAGACTGGCTGTATGGGTTGTGACCAAAATGCTGATAAGGACATGAAATGAAGTCCAGGCTGCTGAGGTCCCAGGTGGAAATGGGGAAATTATTGGGAACTGGAGCAAAGCTCATGTATGCTATGCCTTCGCAAAGAGCTTGACTTCGTTCTGTTCATGCCCTAGATACCTGTGGAAGTTGGAACTTTAAGAGTGATGATTTAGTGGCTCAAGCCTGTAATCCCAGCACTTTGGGAGGCCGAGGCGGGTGGATCACGAGGTCAGGAGATCGAGACCATCCTGGCTAACACGGTGAAACCCCGTCTCTACTAAAAAATACAAAAAACTAGCCGGGCGAGGTGGCGGGCGCCTGTAGTCCCAGCTACTCAGGAGGCTGAGGCAGGAGAATGGCGTGAACCCGGGAGGCGGAGCTTGCAGTGAGCTGAGATCCGGCCACTGCACTCCAACCTGGGCGACAGAGCGAGACTCCGTCTCAAAAAAAAAAAAAAAAAAAAAAGAGTGATGATTCAGGGTATGTGGCAGAAGAAACGTCTAAACAGCAAAACTCAAGATGTAGCCTGGCTGCTTCTCACAACTGTGCTAAGATGTGGAAACCACAAAACGACTTAACAGTGGAAGTTAATTTAAAAGGGTAGAACAGAAACGTTTGAAAAATTTGCAGCCTGGCCATGTGGCAGAGAAAGAAAACATATTTTCAGGAGAGGGTATGGACGAATCACTTGTCAGAGAAATTTGCATGACTGAAAAGGAGACAAGTGCTGATTGCCAAAGCAATGGGAAAAAGTCCTCAAAGGTATTTCAGAGACCTTCGTGGCAGTTTGTATCATCACTGACTTAGAGGTATAGGAGGGAAGATTGATTTCCTCAGGCAGGACCAGCCCAGAGCCCTACTGACCTGCCCAGTGTCAGAACACTGCTCCCCGTATCCCAGCCACTAAGGCTCCAGCCTTGGCTCTACAGGCCCCATATAACACTTATGCGGCTGCTCCAGAGAACACAAGCTACCATGAGCCGTGGTATTTTTCACATGATGTTAAGCCCGTGGACACACAGATTGCAAGAGTAAATGAGGCTTGGCATCGTCCACCTATATTTCACAGGATGTGTGGAAAAGCCCAGCAGAAGCCTGAATGGTAGAACCCTTACAGAGAACTTCTACCAGGGCAATGTCAAGGGGAAATGTGGGGTTGGAGCACCCACACAGAGTCCCCAGTGGGGCACTGCATAGTGGAGCTCTGCAAAGGAGGCCACAATTCTCCAGACAGCAGAATGATAGACCCACTGGCAGTTTGTACTCTATGCCTGGAAAAGCTGCAGGCACTCAACGCCAACCCATGAGAGCAGCCTTGGGGTCTGAATCTTGCAAAGTCATAGAAGCACAGCTGTCCAAGGCCTGAGGTGTCTACCCCCCACAGCAGTGTGCCCTGGATGTAAGGCATAGAGTCAAAGGAAATTATTTTGGAGCTTTCAGACTTAATGACTGCCCTGTTGGGTCTGAACTCTGCAAAGCCATAGAGGCACAGCTGCCTAAGACCTGGGGAGTCTACCCCTCACAGCAGTGTTCTCTGGATGTAAGAGTTAGAGTCAAAGGAAATTATTTTGGAGCTTTAAGACTTAATGACTCCCTGTTGGATTTCAAGACTTGATGACTGCCCTGTTGTGTTGTATGGAGCCTGTAGCCCCTTTCTTTTGGTCAATTTTCTTCCATTTAGAATGGGAATGTTTACCCAATGCCTATACCTACATTGTATGTTGGAAGTAACTAACTTGTTTTGATTTTACAGGCTCAGAGGTGAAAGAGACTTGCCTTGTCTCAAATGAGACTTTGGGCTTTGGACTTTTGAGTTAATGCTGGAATAAGTTAAGACTTTGGGTGACTCTTAGGAAGGCATGATTATGTTTTGCAGTGAGAAGGGCATGTGATTTGGGAGAATCCAGGGACAGAATTACATAGTATAGATATTTGACCCTACATAAATCTCATGTTGAATTGTAATCCCCTGTGCTGGAGGAGAGGACTGGTGGGAGTAGTTTAGATCATAGGGGTGGAGCCCTCATTAATGGTTTGGGCCATCCCCTTGGTGATGAATGAGCTTTCACTCTGAATTCACACAAGATCTGGTCATTTAAGTGTGTGGCACCAACCCTTCACTCTTTCCCTCATTTGCTCCTGCTTTCATTGTGTGAAGTACCTGCACCCACTTCACCTTACACCACAACTGAAAGCTCCCCGAGTCTTCACCAGAAGCGGAGCAGATGCCAGCACCATGCTTTCTATAAAGCCTACAGAACCATGAACCAATTAAACTTCTTTCCTTTATAATGTACCCAGTCTCAGGTATTTCTTTATGGCAGTGCCAGGATGAAATTAATACACAGATATAGTGAATTTAAGTATATACGGACATCACAGCTTCAAATTATACAAAGAAAACATTGACTGAATTGAAGGTAAAAATGGAAAGAATAGAATGATACTAGGAAACTTTAATACTCCACTTTAAATAATGACTAGAACAACTAAACAGAAGACCAAACAAAAGAGAGAATTTGAATACTATACACCATTTGGACTTAACAGATCAATAAAGAAGACTTAACCCAACAAAAACAATTTAAATGCACAAGTAATATTCTACAAGACAGAGTATAGATTAGCTCATAAAACAATTGTAAACAATTGTAAAAAAACTGAATTCAAACAAAGTATCTTTTCCAACCAAAATATGGTAAAACTAGAAATCAACAGCATAAGAAAAACTTGTAAAATCAATGAATGTGTGGAAATTGGAAAGCATATTCTTAAATAATAAATTAATCAAAGATTAATCACAAAAAGACTACAAAATATTTTGAGACAAAGAAAAAAACTACTGTATCAGGCTTTCTTGAATTTCTGTGAAGAAATACTTAAAACTGGATAATTTATGAACAAAAAATACTTAGTTGAATCACAATTCTTCAGGCTGTACAAGCATGGCACTGACAACAGTCAGCTTTTGGGGAGGTCTCTGGAAGTTTTTACTCATGGAGGGACATGAAGCACATTATATGGCAAAAGCAGGAGTAAGAGTGAGAGGGAGGTACCACATGCTTTAAGCAGGCAGATCTTACTACCACAAAGACAGCACCAAGAGGATGCCACTAAACCATCCATGAGAAATCAACCCCCATGATCCAGTCATCTCTCACCAGGCCCCATCTCCAATACTGAGGATTGCAATGCAACATGAGATTTGGGTGGGAATGAATATACAACCTATATCAACTGCAAAATACCAAATTTAAGGGACGGGGTGAAAACAGCAGTAAGAGGAAAGCTAATAGGTGCAGACGCTTACATTTGTAAGGGTGAATAATATTGTATTGTGTGTATATACCACATTTTGTCTACCCATTCTTTCATCCTAGGGTATAGAAGTGGCTTCCATATCTTGGCTATTGTCAATAATGGTGCTAAATTAGTCCGTATATCATTTTGAGGTTCTGTTTTCAATTCTTGACTATATACCCAGAAGTGAGATTACTGGTTTACTGGATCACATAAACCAACTGGTTAGATGCAGCTCCTAACCTGGCATCTATCCTATGTTGTCTTAAAAAGTAAACAACTTTAACCTCAAGAAATCAGAAAAATAAGAAAATGCAAAACAAAATTTAGCAAAAACGAAAAACAATAAAGAACAAAGTAGAGATAAACGGTATGCATAGCAATAAAAACTCAACAAAACTAAGCATTGGATTTTTGGAAAGATAAAAAATTGACAAACACAAAGCCAGATTACTTAAAAAAAGAGACAAGCGACAAGACTCAAATAATTTCAGAAATGAAAGAGGGAATATTACAACTGATGCCAAAGGGGTTAAAAAAAGATTATAAGATAATACTATGAGCAACTGTATGCTAACAAATCAAATGATGCATATATATAAAAAAAAAGATACTTTTCCAGAGGCATACAACCTTCCAAGAATGAATTACGAAGAAATTTTAAACGTAAAAGATCTATAACTAATAAGGTGAATGAATCAGTATTTTTTTAAAACATAGCAAAATACTAACAAACACAAGCAGTGAACCATCTGGCTTCACTGGAGAACTATACGTAAAATATGTAGAATTAACACTAACCATCCTGTAATTCTTTTCAAAAGTTGAAGAAGTAGAAACACTTCCAAGCATTCTATGAGTTCAGTATTATTGCCCTGATTTTAAAGCCAGGCAAATATACCACCACAAAAGAAAAATACAGACCAATATCCCTAATGAACTTTGATGCAGCAGTCTACAACAAATAATTAACAAAACGAATTCAGCAGCATCTTAAAAATATTATATATTATTACCAATGAGATCAATTTCTGGTATGCAAAGATAGGACAACATAAAAATGTTAATTAATGTGATATATACCACGTTAACAAAATGCAGGATAAAAAATATATGATTGTGCAAATTAATGCAAAATCCCATTTGATGCACTCCAGCACCCTTTCATAACAAAAACACTGAATAGATTAGCAATAAAATGAAGCCACCTCTACTTAATAAAGGCTATATATGAAAAGCCAGTAACTAAGATCATGCATAATGGTGAATGACAGAAAGCTTTTCCTCTAATAGCAGGAAGAAGTCAATGGTTCCTACTCACATAACTTTCATTCAACATAGTACTGGAAGTCTTAGACTAGGTAATTAGACAAGACAAAAACATGAAAGACATCCAATTTGAAATAAAACAAAAAAGTAAAATTATATCTGTCCAAAGATGATATGATCTTATATTTAAAAACCTATAGATTCCACAAAATACAACTGCTAAAATCAATAAAAGGATTCAGTAAAGTTGCAGGATATAAAATCAACACAAAAAATCTGTTGTGTTTTTATATAATAATAATAAACAAGAAATCAAAAAAGAAAATTAAGAAAACAATCTCATATACAATAATTTGATGATGGTTTGATATTGTTTGGGTGTGTCCCCACCTAAATCTCATCTTGATTTGGGACAGATACAGTATTCAAAATAATACAATGCTTAGGAATAAACTAAGCAGAAGAGACTAAAGACTTGCACACAGAAACTACAAAACAATGCTTAAAAAATTTAAAGACACAAATAAATGGAAAGCCATCCCATATTCATGGTTTGGAAAATGTAATGTTGTAAGAATGTTCATACTAACACCCCAAAATCTAGATATTTAATACAATCCTTATTTTTGCTAAAATGGAAAAACAAATTCTACAATTCATATGAATTCTCAAGGGACTCAAATAATCAAAACAATCTTGAAAAGCTAGAACAAAGTTGATGATCTCATATTTCTTGATTTCAAAACATATTACAAATTTACAGTAATCAAAACAGTGTACTATTGGCTTAAAACCAGATGTTGAACAATTGAACAAAATAGTAAGACAAGAAATAAACACTCGCTTATATGGACACTAAAACTACAAGTATGTCAAGACCACTCAATGTGGAACAAGTTTAGTCTCTTAAACAAATGGTGTTGGTGAACTGAAGTTAGCATACAAAAGAAAAACGTTTGATCCTTACCATACACTATATACAAATATCTCAAAATTGATTAAAGATCTAAATGCAGGACCTAAAACTATACAAATCCTTGAAGGAAACATAGGGGGAAAAAAGCCTCATAATACTAAATTTGGCAATGATTTCTTAGATATTATACAAAAAGCACAGAGAAGAGCAAAAATATGCAAATGAGACTACATAAGGATGTAATGTTGTTAAAATGCCCATACTATCCCCTGAAAAATCTAGATATATAATCCTATCCCTATCAAATTCAAATGACATTTCTGCAGAAATGAAAAAAATTCCTACAATCCACATGACTTCTCAGGAGACTCAAATAGTCAAAACAATCTTGAAAACAAGAACGAAGTTGATCTCATACTTCTTGATTTCAAAACATATTACAAAGCTACAGTAAATCTATAGTAAGCTATTGTTTTTACTGTAGCTACAATAAAAAGCTACAGTAAAAAGTTACAGTAAAAACTTAAAATATTTTTTTGCATCACAGAAAACAATTAACGAAGTGAAAAAACCAACCTACAGAAAGGAAAATATTTGCAAATCACGTGTCTGATACAAGATAAATACCCCAAATATACCAATATTTCCTACAATTCAATGACAAAATATATAAAAACTCAAAAATAAGCAAAGAACTTGATTAGCTATTTTTCCAGATAAGATATACAAATTGCCAACTAGTATTGCCAACTAGTATATTCATATAGTACATGAAAAGATGCTCGACATTACTAATCATTAGAAAAACACAAATTAATAACACAATAAGATATTATCTCATACCCATTAGGATGGCCACTATGAAGGAAAGAAAAGGAAAGAGAAAGGAAGGAAAAGAGAGAGAGAGAGAGAAAGAGAGAGAGAAAGAAATAAACAAGACAGAAAATAACAAGTGTTGAGAATGTGGAGAAATTTGAACAATTGTAGACTGTTGGTGGGAATGTAAAATGGTGTATCTGCTGTTGAAAATGGCATGGGAGTTCCTCAAAATTGAAAAAGAACAACAACAATAACAAAAACTACTAGGTGATCCAGTAATCCAGTAATCCCACTTCTGGGTATACAGTCAAGAGTTGAAAACAGAACCTCAAAATGATATACGCACTAATGCTAATTGCATCATTATTGACAATAGCCAAGATACGGAAGCAACTTCTATGCCCTAGAATGAAAGAATGGGTAGATAAAATGTGGTATATACACACAATACAATATTATTCACCCTTACAAAGAAGAGAATCCTGTTACATACTGCGGCATAGAGAAACCTTGAGAACATTTGATCCATTGGTCTAGTTGTGGAGCAAGCTGATTAGTCAAATATAAAAGTTCTAGAGTACTACAAATGGGCATTGTATACAGTCACGTATGCTTCCTTCTAAATAATACTTCAAACAAATAAATTAATACATAATTTTAAGTCCCCTATAAAGTTAACATTAATTTCTAAAAAATTAGAGATTTTAAAAAATCTTCAGCTTCTTTATTATTTGGCAATATGTTCTTTAGCATAAATAAATCACACATTAATGTCATTTAACGGTACCAGGTTTACATCGAGTCCAGACAAATATTTCTAGATTTCTTTTTTGAGACGGAGTCTCACTCTGCTGCTCAGGCTGGAGTGCAGTGGCACGATCTCATCTGACTCCAACCTTTGCCCCCGGGTTCAAGTGATTCTCCTACCTCAGCCACCCAAGTAGCTGGGATTACAGGCACCTGCCACCGTGCCCAGCTAATTTTTGTACTTTTATTAGTTTCACCATCTTGGCCAGGCTGGTATTGAACTCCCGACCTCATGATCCACCTGCCTCAGCCTCCCAAAGTGCTGGGATTACAGGCATGAGCCACTGCACTTGGCCTAGATATTAATTTTTTCAGTTGTTTTTTCTTCCAACATCTGAAGACATAGAAGGAATTAAAATTAAATAAGTTAAATAATTAAATAAGATACAATAATAAATAAGGTGTCTAATAATTAAGATATTTATTCAATTGGGATGTTTAATGAATTGGAGGTTATCAATAGTTTCCCCCCGCCCCCGAAACATTATCTTCAATGTAACATTAGTAAAAGATTTGAAACGAGTAAGGAAATAATTCAGGAAACTCATGAAGGTAGTTCTCATACTCATTATCATTCACTCAATTTTGACTGTGCATGTGGGAAGAGCTAGGAACCATTTTTGAGACTGAAGGGGTAATATTAAATAAGGTCCTAAATTTTATAAGCTGGTATTGACACCAGTAGAAAAAACAGGTCTCATCATGCAACTATGTATTAACTTTTCAGAATATCTAAAAATATGATTTGTTAATTTTTTTTTTTTTTTTTTTTTTTTTTTTTTTTTTTTTTTTGGTGTTTTTTTTTTGAGACAGAGTCTGGCTCTGTCGCCCAGGCTGGAGTGCAGTGGCCGGATCTCAGCTCACTGCAAGCTCCGCCTCCCGGGTTTACGCCATTCTCCTGCCTCAGCCTCCGGAGTAGCTGGGACTACAGGCGCCCGCCACCTCGCCCGGCTAGTTTTTTGTATTTTTAGTAGAGACGGGGTTTCACCGTGTTAGCCAGGATGGTCTCGATCTCCTGACCTCGTGATCCGCCCTTATGTATTTAGTTATTTTTGAGACAGTCTCACTCTGTCACCCAGGCTGCAGTGCAGCGGCTCCACTGCAACCTCCGCCTCCCGGGTTCTAGCGATTCTCCTGTGGATAGCCTGGAAAATTTTCCTCCTGGAAAATAAAAATAGTTAACCATTTTACAGAAAGATGTATCATAGAAATAATGTGGGTTTTGGAAACTGCAGACAGACTTTCCTCTGCAATTTCCTTTCCCAATTAACTTGGGAAAAATACTCATCAATGTAAAGCAGGTGATACTTTATTTACCAATCAGGTTGAGAAAATATTAAGTGTGAGATTGTGTCAAAATGCCCAGTACATTAAAGGCATAGCACCAATCATTACATAACCTTTTCCTTCCTTTTTTGTTCCTTCATAATTGGTTCTCCAAATGTTAAGCCTTATATATTCAACAAGAAAAATAATCTATCCTCAGAAATTGATTTAGAATGGGCTCAATTTGAAGGCAAGTCTCACTTTCCCCATATGAGAGAACATTAAGCCTGAAAACTATTTTGTGATGGGCCAGTTATGTATACCCAAATAGACTACTAAGTGCATGTAAAAATAAGACCTCTGTTTTTTTTTTTTTTTTAATTAATACCCTAGTAAATTTTCACATGAGTAAAAAATATAATGAAGAAACCACATATTTCATATTAACATTTCATTTTTGAAGATGACTTAGGTGAACTGACGAAGACATTAGTTACTGTGCTTGAAGGAAGCCTCCCAGTTCTCATTCAGCAGAGCATTACCTGCTGAGATAGTGGTGAAGTCTTTTCTTACCTTCTCAAGACCATGCCAAACTGTTGGGTGGGACTTTAATCTGCGTGCTAATTCTGTGGCAGCAAAGGTGAACGATCTCAATTACTCTGAATGTACCTTGACTGAACGTGAAAGATACTGTATTAACCAGTCACCCGTGGGGCCATGTTATATGCTACTTCCTGCTTAGTTCAATAGGGAAAGTGACTTGAATTCTAATAAATTCAAGTTGCAACAAATTAGCCAACTGATAACTCTTTATATTTGAATAATTGCTCCTCAAGTCCTGAGCTACTCTCTCTCTCTGTTTCTCTCTCTCTTTCTGACACACACACACACACACACACACACGCACACACCTTTCTTAACTATTTCCATAAAACTGGTTAGAGTAGAAATTAATTTATTAAAATAAAAACAAATTTCTTATCATTGACTTATCACTAAGACAAATACAGAGCACAGAAGACAAACCAAAGCACCACTTTTTCTATTACATTGCTGATACTCCATTATCAACTCACTGGATAAACAGGAATTTTCTCCACTCTGGTTTTCCTGTTCAATGTCCCTTCCATCTTTATCCTAAAACTTTCCTTCTAACACAGAGTCTAGAGTTGTTTTGCCCCGTTGCAATATTTTTTAAAATTTAAAACTCAAAGGAAGTAATTATTTTTAACTTTTTGCCTAATAATCCTATTTTGTTGAATACTTTTAGGTTTACAGAAAACATTAACAGATAACACGGAGCTCCTATATACCTCCGCACAGTTTCTCCTATAATTAACACATTATTAAGTATGGTTCATTTGTTATGATTCATGAACTAATATGACTACACATTAAGTAATTTTTAAGTCAGCTGGTTAAATACCTCGTAGTGCAGTTGCTAGATTGTATGCTAAGGATATATTTTTTGTTTGTTTGTTTGTTTGAGAAGGAGTCTTGCTCTTTTTTTTCCAGTCTGGAGTGCAATGGCTCAATCTCCTCTCACTGTAACCTCTACCTCCTGGGTTCAAGCAGTTCTCCCTGTCTCAGCCTCCCGAGTAGCTGGGATTACAGGCACACACCACCATGCCCGGTTAATTTTGTATTTTTAGAAGAGATGGGGTTTTACCATGTTGGCCACGCTGGTCTCAAACCCCTGACCTTAGGTAATCCGCCCGTCTCGGCCTCCCAAAGTGCTGGAATTACAGGCATGAGCCACTGTGCCCGGTCCAGATATGTTTAACTTTGTAAGAAACTGCCAAATTGCCTTCCAAAGTTGCCATATCATTTTGCATTTACATTAGCAATAAATGAGAGTTTTTGTTTTTCCTTATCTCCATGGGCATTTGAAGTTGCCAATTTTTGCGTTTTAGTTATTCTAATAGGCATGTAGTGGTGTCCCAGTGTTGCTTTAATTTGTAAATTTCTAGTGCCATATGATGTTGAGCATGCTTTCATATGCTTATCTGCCATCTGTATATCTTCTTTGGTGAGGTGTCTGTGCATATCTTTTCCTCACTATTAACTGATTTTCTTTATTGTTACATTTTTATATTTATTTGTATATCTTTGATGCCTGTATCAAATATTTAAAAAATACTTTCTCCAATAATGTGGCTTATTTTTTTTAATAGTGTCTCTTGCAGAGCAAAGTTGTTAATTTCAATAAAATCCAATTTATCCATTTTTTCTTTCATGAGCTGCACTTTTGCATTATATCAAAAAAGTATTGTCAAATACATGTTCACCTAGATTTTTAAGTATGTTGAGTTTTAGAAATTTTATATTTCACATATCAGATTGCAGTCTGTGATTCATTTTTAGTAAACTTCAGTAAAAGCCATAACACTTCCGCCCAGATTTTTTTTCTTTTTTTTTTTTGCATGTGGGTGTTCAATTGTTCCAGCACCGTTTGTTGAGATAATCTTCTTCATTGAATTGCTTGGCTCTTTCATCAAAGATCATTTGACTACAAATATAATTTGTGTATATCAGTTTCTGAACTCCCTATTTTTCCCATTGACCTATGTGGTTATTCTTTCTCCAGTATCAACCTAGCTTGATTATTGTAACTTTATGGTAACTTCTGATGTCAGGTAGTGCCAGTTCTCCAACTTGACTCTTCTTCAGTATTGTCTTGGCTTTTCTGTTTCTTATGCCTTTTTACATAAACTTAAACATCCCTTTTTTGACATACCCAGTAGAGCTTTATCAACATTTTTATTGGGATTGTGTTAAATTTACAGATCACATTGGGAAGAATTTGCATTTTAATAATACTGAGTACCATTTTATAATACTACTCAATGATTTCTCAATTATTAAGCTCTTCTTTGATTTCCTTTAACAGATTTTTAGAGTTTTCTGCACTCACAGCCTGTACATATTTTGTTAGATTTATATCTATATATTCATTTTAGAATTTTTCATTTTTGTACATTGTTTTGTTTTATTTTACATTGCTTTTATGTATTGCTGATATATAGAACTAACAAGTGTCCCTTCTATATTAACCAATAGCTTGCAACCTAGCTATACTGATTTGTTTCGGGAGGTTTTTGCTATCGTTACGAGTGTTGTTGGTTTTTCCAGATTTCAGTCTTTCACTTATGATAGCTGTATTTCACCTTTTTATACCTGTATGAATTTTATTATATTTTTCTTGTCACATTCACCAGCTAAGTCTTCTGGGATAATGTTAAATAAAAGTGGTAAGGGAGGACCAGGTCTACTGAGAGGCTGATGAGCCTGTCAGAGGCACTCATCATTCCTGTTACAATGCTCTTTTTGTCTGTCATTGCCTTTTGATTCTTGTGTTTCTACCTCTGCTTACATTTCTCATCCATCCATGCCTGTTGACATTCTCCCATTAGATCTCTTAACATGTAAATCATCATTATCTTAAATTCCCTATCATATCTTCAAACATCTGTGTCCTATCTGAGTCTGGCATGACGCTTATTTTGTCTCTCCTTTCTGTGTTGTTTCTTGCCTCAGCTTGCCTTGTGAGATTTTTGAGTTCTGGACATAATGTGTAGAGTAACCAAAACTGAAGTAAAAAGCCTTTAGCTTGAAGTTTTCTGATTACTGGCTAGTAGCTGTGCAGTGTTTAATAGCTGATATCTCTGTAGGTCCCTGAGGCTTCAGTTTCCTTTATTGTCTTCATTTTTCCTTTCTCTTTTTCTTAACTTCAGGTATCCCCATTAACTCCCTCTTAAATAGAGTGTGCCTTACAGCTCTGTCATTGTAATTTATTTTTATTTTATTGAACCCTGTTGATATGGTGTTAAGATATGGGAGAAGAAGCATTTTTGATGTTATGACTAAATTTCCATCTTTCGATGGGAATAAGTACCTGGGATTTGAACTTCAGATGTGTTTCATAGCCTTTTTTATTTTCTCGTAGATGAGGCAGAAGGAGTGGAGGAGTCTGGGATAGGCTGATGTTTCTTCCATCAGGCAAGGAAGGCTTTGGTATAGTCGTTGTCCATGGAGAACAAGTCTGTGCTATGGGGAACTTTCTGAGCATATTTCAAAATGGTGACTTTTCCCCATTCCCTGCATAAAACATGAGGTTTTTCTTTTTGTTAAAAAAAGGCTTCTCTGTAAGAAACTGGTGTGATTCCCTGGAATAAAATCTATGAGAATGTGAATCCTCTCCATTAGGCCTCAAACCTAGGAGTTTCTCAACGGAACTTGATCAGCACCAGCCTCCAGAAATTCATAAAACTGCCATTAAGTGTGTCTACCTATTTATATCAATAGCAATTTCTATTTCAGAAGAATAATCTCAGCCATGATTCTATATATTCACCTGTGTCTTCAGAATTCAGTGGTGTTTTTCCCCGGGATCTTCAATTTTCCAATGGGTGTAACAGAAGTCATTAATTTGGTTTGCTCACGTATTCTTTCTTTCTTCTTTTAAGGATGGGAGTGATGGCTTCCAAGCACTTTAAATATTGGAGCTGAAACTGGAATTCAGTGATCTTTTAATATCCTAAGGATCTGTAGGAGTGTTCCCCTTTACTTTCACGGTATTTCTAATTACAACTTTCTTTCTTTATTTTTGTTGATCTGTCTAGAAAAGATTTATTAATTTTATTGATCTTTCAATATGGCCCTGTGAATAAATAAATTACCCTGTGGATGAAATTTCGTATTCTTTCCAGATTTTGCTTATTATAAATGGTGACTTTTTCACACATATTCAAGAATTTAAACCTAGGAGCAAAGAGTGATATCTTAGGTTTTCAAAAGTTCAGTTTTACACAATAATGTCAATGTAGTGCCCGAGTACATTTTACCAATTTTCACTCATACGTGAGTGTATAAGGGTACACACAATCTACATCCAGATCAACATATACACTATAGGACCACTTAAATTTTGGTAGCACTATGATTGTAGAATGACATGTCTGCTTATTATCATAATTTGCATTTTTAAATTTATGACCACCATATATATACACACACACACACACACACACAAACACATACATATGCTATATCTACATATATATGGTTTGGGTTTGGCTACTAATTCATTGCTTTCTTTGGGAAGTGAGATTCAATCCTCCCTATATTACATTTTAAAGATAGTAAAATTAGCACTGCCTTATCAAAATTTGACCAAAATCTTTGGCATGATTTTGTAAAAATTTCTAGTTCAGATTTTGATTTTTTTCCTTTTTTTTTTTTTTTTTTTTTTTTTTTAAAGCATGTCTGGAAGCATGCAAATTTAAATATCATAGAAGGGGATTCAAATGTCTCTCCTGAAGTGACTTATTTTCTCCCGCATTGAAAGTCTGGAATGGCTTTTGGTAGCCAGCTGGGATGGTGGACGGTGCAGGTGCAGCGGTAGCTCAGTGCCTGCTAGATAGAGTTCATCTGATTATGAGATGTGCAAGTCAACCTGTCTACGAGTTTTAAATAAGAGAGGAAGCTTTTTCCACTACCAAAGCGCATAAAGAGAATGGCCAAGTGATGCCAATGCAATTTTTCTGTTGGAAAATACTATGTCTCCATTGATGTTTTTCCTCTTTTTAAAAAAAGGTAGTAAATATGAAAAAAGCAAATTGGGATTCAGTAGAGACGGGCATGCAAGGTTGGAATGTAAGTGAAGTAAGCATAGGCCTGTTTGTTCAGTCCTCTAAGTTGACTGCGTCACATCTATGGGACAGACCTCACTATACCAAGACACTTGGTTCATTTCATTGTGCAATAAACATTCTGGAAAGAGTGTTTGCTATCTATCAGATTCCCTGACTGGTAGACAAGCATGCAGCAAAAATCTGCAGAACAACAGGTTTTGGTACGAAAGGTTAAGTGGAGGGGAAAAGAGAAAAAAAAAAAAATACTTGGTAAAGAATACACACTGAGTGTGCTTTTCGCTGTCAGCTGATGTTCATTCCCGTGGAGAATTCTGGGAAACTAGAGAAGCAATCTGTGAGCCGGTTAGCTTAAGCCTCCTCAATCGTGTAGGTTTGAGCACATAGGTGTTTCTTCATATTTTGCTTAGAGCCTTTAAATTTTTTGTTATTGAGTTGGTCAAAAAATCTTTATTCTTTTCTGATACCCATGCTTATAGAAAACAGATCATCTTTTAGAAAACTTCTAAATTGTGTCTACTATAAATTTAAAAAATAAGAATAGGAGGTGATAAGAATATGTAGGAAAGGAAACAGTCTAAGTGTGACTAAAAAAAAGAGCTTGCTGAAATTGAAACAGAAAAGGTGATGGGGATGCGATTGAGTCTAAGTTATTATTTCCAGGCAAAAGTAAATTTCACAAGTGTACTCTTTAGTTATCTTTTCTCCTCTGTAGTGTAGCTTGTCCAAAGACCGAGACCAATGTCTGTAGAATTTTGCTAAGGAAGCAGACTACCTAGAAAAGTCTATAATAGTCAAAATACATTTATGTGTAAACACAGTAGAATATATTTCTCTGATACTCAAGGACTCAAAAAAATACAGTATCCCTATATATTTCCTTAATATCTTGTTGTATATGTACTCAAAATTCACTGCCATCAGTAAGGGTAAAGCCTGGAAACCTTGATTTCAAAGGAAAATGAAAACAAAGATCTGAGGTAAGCAGTGATGTAAGCTTAATTTGAAAAGTAAAGTCTCATCCATCACACACTTGTTTTAAAGTTAGAATAATGGATTGCTAAAAGCTGAGTTAAGCCATTTGACATACATATCTCTTTATAGAATTGAATGAAAATCAATCTTCGCTGAGGCTCATTGTAAGAGAACCCCCTACGCTATGCCAGATAAATACATACAGTTACATTTAATTAATTGTTGAAAATGTAACAATTGCCTTATTTGCTAGTTGAGACAGATTTGTGGTTCATAGTAGGATTAATGTTTATATTTCTTCCCTCTTTATATTTAATCCAGGTTGGCAGAAATGTGCCACTGGTGGTAAGATTTTTTTTACTAAATTGATTGTCAATAAAATTACAATTTAATTTAAGTATGTGAATTATTTGCTACTTTTTGCTAAAATGCAAATATTCATATTTTTATTATATATAATTTAAAAGGAAATATGCAGGGACAAAATCTAGAACTGTTATTAACAAATGCCATCTAAAACATAACTTTTGCTTTTTATATACATTAAATACTCATTGAATGTGATAATCCAGTCACATTTTTATACTATCTTTTATTTCTTTTCTAAAAATATAAGACAAACTTCAGAGAAGTATCTATTATACAATAAAAGCTGGAACATTACATTGGTAGCATTTTGCTACTAGAAACTTTCAATTTGTTTATATATGAAGAATATTTTCCAATATTTTAAACACAGTGTTGAATAATTATCTTTCCTACTTGGATATCTCTTATTTTTACTCCTTTATTCGCTAATTATACCTAAATTTTCATTTTGTAAATAACATGAGATTTGCAGTTAGATATTCATATCTTCATAAGAATATAAATGGCAATTAAGAGTGTCACTTTTCTAATATGATCTACAATTAGACAGGGCTTCACCATCCTCAGATTGCAATAAGTACTTGGACTTTGCTTGCACATATATCACTGTATCATTTGGAGTAGACATCTTAAAATCACATTATTAGATAGAAGATGCTGCAGTTTTAAATACAATGAAAATTACTGAGCTTTACAGAATCTCCTCCTGAAAGCCAAATATAACCCTAAATTGAGGCATTTTTCAAGGGAAGAAAAAAAGAGAGAGAGAGAAAATGACCTGTTGAGATAATTTAGACAGTTTCCTTAAAATAATGTGAATAATTGCTGCTATTCAATGACTTTTTTGACTCAAAATTTATATAAAATTTAGCCTTCAAGTTCATAAGTATTGGTTGTATTGGCTTTCTGCTAGTGAGAAAGACATTAGTAAAAAACTAATTTTTTTGCTAGTTTTATGTCAGAAAATAAAAACTCTTTTTTCATTGATTGGTTTTCTTCATTAACCTTTACAATGACTTGAGCTAATTACTAAACTTAAAACATAGTTAAATAACCACAAAATGTGTTTATTTGGTTGGCTTACAGTTGGACGAAAAGAACTGTAGTTACAGATTTAGTCAGTCAAATTTAAAAGTGGAATATTTCCAACAATGAGAATTTTCAGGTAGTTTATACAATTTTGGAGGAACCACATTTGTTTTCAAAGTGTTTTTTGAATTAAAAGAAAATTTAACTCCAATTTATTCTATTTGCAATGGTTATTTCTATCAAATGACAAAAAGTGAAAAACCCAAATTCTTATCATTTCTTTTAACTATGTAGTGTTCGAATTGTTTTATAAACAACAACCAAAAAACTCTACAGTTTTTTCATTATTTTTCTTCTTCTGCATTGTTTCCCATTTATCCTTTTTAAAATATACTATAATGCTTTATAAAATTATGTTTTATGATGTGGTTCACCAAACTGGATGTTTATTGAAGATGAGGTCTGATTAGCCTGAGTACAGGAAGATTATTTTCTCCCTTTCATTGGACACGGTGCTTTTCTCAAGGTCTAAGATGACTTTGTAGCATAGCTACTCTACATCTGTTTCCAAAATAATTTAAGCAATGTGTGGAAGTATTTAATAATGACAATTTATAAAGTTAAAGAGAGTCATAATAAATTTTATAAAAGAAGTGTATTATTTGTACCAAATGTCAGATAATATTGTTTATCAGTGAAATAAGGTGTTAAGAGTCCCTGGAAACAAGTATATATACAAATATATGTTGAGATATATGGCTACCATCAGCTAGCTTCTTAAAAATTTTATTTCAAAATATTTGATTGAGATATAAAAATTAAAGGTATACAACATGATGATTTTATATGTGTGTACATGGTGTACTGATTACCACAAATTAACTCAACTGTCATCACCCGTAGTTACTATTTTGTGTGAATACATGTGTGTGTGGTGATGAAACTTATATGCTTTCTTATCAAATTTCAAGTAAGCAATACAGCATCCTTTTTTTTTTTTTTTTTGAGATGGAGTCTTGCTCTGTCGCCCAGGCTGGAGTGTAGTGGCCGGATCTCAGCTCACTGCAAGCTCCGCCTCCCGGGTTTACACCACTCTCCTGCCTCAGCCTCCCAAGTAGCTGGGACTACAGACGCCCGCCACCTCGCCCGGCTAGATTTTTGTATTTTTTGGTAGAGACGAGGTTTCACCATTTTAGCCAGGATGGTCTTGATCTCCTGACCTCGTGATCCGCCCGTCTTGGCCTCCCAAAGTGCTGGGATTACAGGCTTGAGCCACCGCGCCCGGCAATACAGCATCATTAACTATAATCACCGTGTTGTACATTAGGTCCCCAGAACTTATTCATCTATTGACTGGAAGTTTTACCTTTGACCACATCTCCCAACTACTGCCCTTGCCTAGCACCTAGCAACCAACATCCCACTCTGCTTCTATCAGTTTGACTTTTTAGGTTTCCACATATAAGTGAGACAATACAGGTTTTTCCTGTGCCTGGCTTATTTCACATAGCATAATGTCCTCTAGGTTCATTCATGTTGTTGCAAATGGCAGGATTTCCTTCTTTTTTATGGCTGAATAATATTTCATTGTGTATATGTGTATATATGTACCATATTTATCCAACAAGGAGCATTTAGATTATTTCCATGTCTTGGTTATTGTTAACAATAATGCTGAATGAACACTGGGGTGCAGATATCTTTTTAGCATATTTAGAGATACTTCATTTCCTTTGGTTTTCTTTGGTTATGTACCCAGAAGTGAGATTGCTAAATCACATGGTAGCTCTGTTTTTTGTTTTTTTTTTTTGGTGGGGGGGCTTCCATACTGTTTTTCATAATGACTGTATTAATGTACATTTTCACTAATAGTGTACAAGAGTTTCCTTTTCTCTACATCCTCACCAACACTTGTTATCTTTTGATCCTGATAATAGCCATCCTAATAGGTAACATTTCACTGGAGTTTTGAATTGCATTTCTCTAATGATTAGTGATGCTTACTACCTTTTCATATGCCTATCAGCCATTTTTATGTCCTCTTTGGAAAAATGTCTATTCAAGGCCTTTACCCATTTTTAGATTGGGTTTTTTGATTTTTTAATTTTAATTTTTTAATTTTTACTTTTTGTAGTTGTATTGTGTGATTACCTGATATATTTTAGATATATAATAACACCCTAACAGATTTATGGGTTACACATATTTTCTCCTATTCTGTAGGTTGCTTTTCATTTGTTAATTCTTTGCTTTGCTGTGCAGAATGTTTTTGTTTAATGTAGTACCATTTGCTTATTTTTGGCTTTGTTGCTTATGATTTTTGTGTCATGTCTAAAAAAATCATTGAAAGACAAATGTCAAGGAACCTTTCCACTATGTTTTCTACTAGGAATTTTATAGTTTTAAATCTTACCTCTAAGTATTTAATCTAATTTGAGTTAATTTTAGTATATGCTATAAGACAAGGGTCTTTCATTCATTTGCATGTAGAAAAATAGTTTTCCCAACACCATTACTTTCTCTATTATGTATTCTTGGAACGTTTGTCAAAGATTAGTTGAAAATCTTTGTATGGGTTTGTTGCCTACTTTTATGCCAATATGATACTGTTTTGATTACCCTAGTTTTGTAATATAATTTGAAAGTAGGTATGTGATACTTCCAGCTTTATTTTTCTTTCTCCAACTTGCTGTGGCTACTTGGAGTCTTTTGTGATTCTATAAACAATTGTAAGCAGTTTTAGAATTATTTATTCAATTTCTGTAAAAAAAAGTAACCCGAATTTTCATAGAGATTGCAGTGAATCTGTATATCATGTTGAGTAGTTTGAACATTTTAACAATAGTAAGTCTTTCAGTCTATCAGTATGGGATATCTTTTCATTTATTTGTGTCTTCTTCAAGTTCTGTCATTAATGTCTTATAATTTTCATTGTAAAGATTGTTCACCTGTTTGGTTAAAGTTATCTCTAAGTGTTTTATTCTTTTTGATGCTCTTGTAAATGGGATTTTTTTTTTAAAGAGGAAAAGGGCCAGTTTCCTCTAGGTAGTAGTTTCTCTGGGAAGGTCCTCCACTGCAAGATAATCTGTCCTTCTCTTTCTCCATTTTTTTTCTTTCTTCAGTAAAATCTTTAGAATGGCTTGCTTCTCTAGATGGCTAAAATGTTTTTCCTCTCTGTTTGGATGTTTTCCTGAAATTCGCAGTCATCCCAAATGGTGCCTGCTATGCAGGCGGCCTCCACATGTTCTCTTACCCTGAGGGCTGCCTCCCTCTCTAGGGTATCCCAGTTGACTTCATGAGGATGGAAGGATAAAGAGCACTAGAAGAAATGGAATGCTGCAATGTAGAGCAGCACCATCATCAGTGAGATGTTTTGGCTTCCTGTGAAGCAGGGTCCCCCTCTGTTTGGAGAAACCTACAGAGTTTCAGCACACCACCCACTGATACAGTGGCCATGCACAGGAGAGTCTCCCAGTTCCAGTGTGCAGGGTTTCACTAAGCACTTGGTGTTCATGCCTGATGGCCTCAGCACCAAGGTTGGGGTTGCCCCTCTCCTGTCCCGGAACATTGCTACATGAATTGGGACCTTCAGACAATTTAGCCAGTTTGACTCTGGTCAGTAGTTGTCATGTGAGGAGTGAGAGCAATCATGGTCTTCCCTTTGCAGTAGTAGGCTGGCAATTTTTGCACCTTGGAGAGGACTTGCATGAAACAGAAGAGATGTACCGCTTAAAGTTCCTAGAGAGTTTAGGGTGTGACAGGGACCGACAGGAGGTCTGGAGGTGGCAAGAGGCTCAGTCAGTGGGTGGGGAGCGATACAGAAGGAGAAACTTGGGTGTCAGGGTGTCACGGTGCCTGGATGTCATTTCTTAGGCTTTCCCATGGGTTGTGGATCAGCTAGTCTAAAGAAAGCATGTGAGAAGTGAATACTTATTACATGACTCTGATGTTGACCAGTAGGTTTGATCCTGATCAGCTGTGTGAGATGTATTGAGCTTTGAGTTTGTGCAATGAGGAATGAGTGGACTATCTTGCAAATAACCACAAATGAGGATAAGCTTTAATTAGGCCAACAGTGACAGGACGCTAATGGGTTTGAAACAACTTATGTCAGGCCTGAAAATGGATGCTGAGACAGCAGCTCTATCATACAAATGTGACATGAGATACAATGGAAGTGTGATATTAGATCTGACATGAGAAGACAGGTTCCTGAAGAAAAACGAAGGGGAATATAAACTATAAATACATAAAAGTTTAAAAATATGGTAGTTTAGATCAAGTTAAAGAACATTTTAGAAAGTAGAAATATCAGATTAAGGAACTATTCTAGAAGGCAGCAGAAATGTAAAAAAATGAGAAATATGTATTTTTAACAAACTAAGCTTGATGGAATGGCTGAATAGACAGAAATGTGCTAGGGTATATATAGAAATGTTTAATTATAGAATCTAGATTAATGGCACATGTGTATACAACTTGCAATGCTTTCAATAGTTTAATTGCAAATGTGTGTAATACATTTTGGAGAAGAAATGAAGAACATAATTGAGGAATGAAAGCCAATATCTAGCAAACAGAATTTTCTGTTAGATAATATATTTTAACAGACCAAAGAAAAAAATTGTTATCAAATAATGAAAATAATGTAGATAAATCTTATAAAATTTAATAAATAGAAACTCAGATTAAAAGATAAAAATGAACAATAATGAAAAAGATACAATTATAAAGTATCCTGAGAGACAGGAAAAAATAGCAAGCAAAGAACAAGGTCAAATACTCTACAGATACTTTAGATATAAGAGGTCATTGGAGAAATATGTTTAGATAATAAAAAATTATTGGAGAAATATTTTTAGACAATAAAAATTAATCTTATAATTTGATATAAAGGTAATTGTCATTTCAATCTGAGGTAATGAAATTATTTTCAAGTAGAAAAAGCCTCAGAAAATTTGCCACACAAAGATATAGGACGTTGCCCTTTTTCTCAAGGCATTGGAAGTATCCTTGGAAGAAGTATCTAAATAAGGAGAGAGACACATACAGGAGATGCTACAGAGGTATGGTAAGGGTGATAAACTATCATGATGAAATATATTTTGATAACTTTCTAGAAAACAAACTTGTCACATGTTACAATACTTCTATAATCACTTTCTGTCCAATAAGCAATGGCTTTGAGTGACTCTCACAATACTTGACTCCTAATGATTGCTCTACAGATACCTCTTTAGTGAAAGATTCAAAATAAAAATTTAAGAAAAGTATTAAAATTATTTATGCAAGTCAATTGAAAGTGCTATTGATGGTGCCCAACTCTTAATAGGTATGCGGTAAGTATTAGCTGAATAACAGAATGATTGACAGATCTGAATTTATGAATGAACATAATGAGTAATATTAAAACAAGGCAGTGCAGCATTCAGATCTAGGACATGATATGAATGCAAAAGACACCTGAATGAGAGAGGGAGGCAACAGATGTGAATTACTCATCATGTTTAATTGTAGGTATACAAAGAGGGGAAAGACTAAACAGGCTTATGTAAAATTAAAAATTAATATGAATATCTGACCAAACATGCTATTATTTTTAATTTAAAATATCTCCTAACCTGAGTAAAGCATATTGCACACAAAATTCAGCATTTATTTTATCACATTACTGATTTGTTTTCATGTATAATTCCATGGTATTTATGTCCCAGCATATGTTCATGTAGATGGTAATTTTGTGAACATAAAGTTCACAGATATATCACTAATGTCAAAATTGCTGAACAACAATAAACCCTATAAAGAAATAAGCATTGTGAAACCTAATCTTAAAAATCCAAAAATATAAATAAACTAAACTGCTCAAAATATTCCAAAAATAACTGGAACCTCTGCCCCATCTCATTTTTGCCAGCCAAAATTACTAAAACCTGCAAGCTTTCCTGCCCATGCACACACTAAAACAATATAATATTTTAACATGATTTCAATACGATTTCGACATTTAAACTTAAATAGGTTAACAGCAGCAGATACATACTTAGTAGTTTAACCCACCAGATTGGACTGTCCTTAAAATAAGCAAAGACTAACCAGGAAATATAATAAGGGAACAGCAAAGAATGCCCAGCTCTGAGACTAACATCATCTTTCTGCAATGATCATGTCTATCTTCCTAAAGTGCCCGGAAGAACAGAGTGGTAAATCATGTCATCCATGTCTTGTACTTTTCCCTGTACCTAATTTAAACATAGGAAATTTAGAAATAGGAACATCTTGCAAATGCACTTTTATTAGAAAAAAATAATGTGAATAAGTTAGTAGCTTTATGAGCCCTAAGAAAATAAAAAACAAAATGATCCTGAGAGAGCTGGCAATATACCTTATTTTCACAGGAGTTACCGACAGTTACTTTGTAATGAATTATCTTAGACAAATCATGTAACCTTTCAAAACTACCATAACCTCGCCTGAGGGATTTGTCCAGCCTCATTGTGTTCTTCAGCTCCCACTGGTGTCTTCTGTAGTTTGTGAGTGAGTCTAGCCACCAAATCAAGCAAGGTTTAATGGTGACTGTGAATTCACTGTGCACCCACATTTACCCACAGAAATCTAATGCAACAAATAGAGCAGAGAAAACTTACAAAAGCAAGTAACATTGCACTCCCATGTCAATAGCTCTGCATCAGAAATTTAATTTCTGGAAATATCGAGTTTGCTGAAACTTTGATTTATATTGCTTATATTCATAAAATCTCTATACTCATCAGGTAAATAAAAATAAGTACTCATTTCAATATGATGAATCATTACTAAAAATAAGTACTCATTTCAATATGATGAATCATTACAGACAAATCATTTGAGTGTTAAGGTTAAAGCAGAAACTTTCACTGTGGTGCCAGTTTTCTCAAGAAAGTCAAAAATAAACTACAAACATATATAAATTTGACAGCGCGATGTAAGTTTCCAAAAATCTCATTTGTAGTTATTCCAAAGGAAGAAAATATTTCCCAGGTTTGGTCAAGATGTTGCTTACAATAGAGTAAATGATAGTTTGTCTCATTCCTTATAAATTCATCGTTTTCAAATTTCGTACCTAAATCTCTAGATTCATCCCTGGTGCACACATCCCTAATGAGGATATATCCATTCCAATTGGTTTCTTCTCCTCCACTGCTACCATCCCAATCAGGCCTAACCCACTATGTCTCTCGGCTGCTCATCCCAGGAGCTTTTTACTGAGGCTCCCTTATTCTCTTTTTGTACCTTTTATTCAATTCGCCACACAACCATCAGTGATTTCTTTTTCACTGGAGTCAGATCCTGCCATCCCTCTTTAACACTCTCCCGTGGCTCTTCATTTCCATCAGTGTAAGAGTGAAAATCCCTAGAGTGACTATAGAAAGATGAGTTTGTGTGGGCAATCAAGTCACATCTGTTTTCCAGCCAAAATTATTAATCCATCACCCTTTCATTCTTAAAAGTGTCCCTGACTGGATGCTAGACTGTGTGGCCAGTCTCCCACAGGGCTCTCTATGACCTACCTCTGGTTCACCTTAAGTCTCTGAGCTCATCATTGCAGCCATCCTATGTCTCCACCCTCAGTTACACTCTCCTCTTTACTGTTCTTTAATCATGCCAGGGAAGACCTTTCACATTACCTTCCATCTACTTTTTCCTGGGCCTGGAATACTCCAGCATCAGGTTTTTCATTAGATGCCTCTCCCAGCACTTTGAAGACTTACCTAAATGCAGCCTTCTCCATGAGACTTCCCTTGCTTCCTATTTAAAACTGCAACCCTATCCCCACTCCACCACTCCCTTTCTTCCTACAGTTTTTCTTCTTGACACTCATCAACATTTATATATCTGCCTACATGAGAACAAAAAGTCCCTGTGGAAAGCTATATTGTTTTATTTGCTTATTGTGGTTTTCGTAGTGTCTTACACATGGTAGATGCTCAATAAATACTTGCTGAGTGATAGAAGGAAGGAGTTGAGTAAATGAATTGACACATTGGGATTCCATAATCCTTTGAATTCTACTTAGGATTTCCTGATGTTTGTCCTTATCTGTGTGTTTCACTATGCTCTAGACCAGTGTTTGTCACTCTTACCTACTGAATTGCTCCAGCAGAAGTTTATAGCGACTCAAACACCCACAGCAAAGTAAACAGTAGATCAGATCACTATGTTGCAAAAAGGGAAACTTCTTTAAAATCTCATAGTCCACTGTAATTGTCATTCCAATTCTGCATTGTGCACCATTATAGTTACATGTTTACTACATACCCTGTTTTACTTATCGTTGATTAAAATCCACATCCATGATGATGGACCCTGTTAATCCTGAACTTTGCATACTCCCTGACTATATGCTACAAACCACTGAAAGAAATCGTGTCATTTTATCAAAAACAAAAATGCAGATTAACTAGTTCTGATTTACAAGGTTGTCCATGTTTTCTAAACTTTCCATTTCTGATATTATGCAGATTCTCTAAAGAAACTCTTACAGAAAAGAGGTACAACCAGGAAAGAGGTACAACATATAGGTGTCATTGTCAGCATAAACAGTAACAAAATTTGTAAATATCTAGTAAGAGGAAAGTCAATAAACAGTGAGATACTCTCACAACGGAGCACTCTATATAATGGAAAATTAATTATTTGATTTATTGTATGATATGCAAATTTTTGGATGGATGGAACAAAGTATGTTATAGATGAATACGTGCAGAATACACTCAGTAAACTTGTATTGACTGCCTAACATATACCAAATACTCGGAAGGTAGCAGTGAACAAAGCAGTTAATGCTGCTGTCTTTGAATATAAAATTTTAGTAAGGGAAGAAAATCAATAAATTAGGTCATTTGTATAGATATTTAAAAGAGACAAGCAGTATAGAGAAAATAAAATAATTTGACAATGGCTACATAGGGGGTGAAAGAAGAAGATCAAGAAAGATTAATGCAGCATTTTTTGCCCGAGTCACTAGAAGGAAAAGGTTGTAATAAATATCGTGAAAAGACTGTGAAAGGAGCAGGTTGAGAAGACATGACATCCAGTTTTGAATATATGCCTCTGTGTTGTTTAAAATGTAACAATACTATTTTATGCACATCTTGCTTTCTGAATCTTAGGATGCATATCTGAAATCAATTTTGTAAAGTTCGCAACCATTAACTCTTTGATATTTGTCTCTCTTCTAGTTTCCCTTCTCTAATATTTTACAGACTCATTTGATCTATACTGCAGTTTTAATTTCTAAAGTCTGAACCTAACAATGTTGTTTTTATTTTTTTTTAACTTCCTTATATGTCTTTGCAGCTTTCTCTCAAATTCCTACTGGTTTATCTTCCGCTTAGCTAATGCTTTTCTAAGCTACATTTAATCAGCTGTTAATAGTTCCACTGAGTTTATAAATGCATATACACATGCACACACACATTTTTAGTAGTTTAATTTTACATATGTACTTTTTCAAATTTTTACTTTCTCAATATGTTCATTTTTATTATTATTCAATATTTAATTCCGTTTTAATTTTTAAAATATTTTCTAACATTTTATACTTACAGTTTATATTATATATCTGTTTATCCCACTATTTATCATGAAGGGTGATTATAATTCTATTGCATTTTTAAAATTTGTGATCAAGTGTTTTCTCTTTAGTTGAATTTTTTGTGATTATATATTCACATGCTGTTATAATAAATAATACCCAGAGATTCCATGTACCCTTTACTCAGTTTCCCCCAATGGAAACATCTTGCAACACTTTTGTATAATATTTCAACCTAGATATTGACATTAACACAACAAAGACACAAAAGATTTTCATCACCTCACAGGTTCTTCATGTTGCTCTTTTTTAGCCACATCCACCTCCCTTCCCTTATCTCTCCCTGAACATGGCTAACCACTAACCTGTTCTCCTTTTCTACAGTTTTCTCATTTTAACTATGTTATATCAGTGAAATCAAACAGTATATAATCTTTTAAGACTGGCTTTTTTTTTCCACTCAGCATAATTGCATGGAAATTCATTCAAGTTGTTGTAGGTATCAATTGTTTGCTTTTTTGCTGATGAATAGCATCTGATGATGTGGCTTACCACAGTTTAAAAATTCATCCATTGAAGGATACCAGAGTTATTTCCAGGTTTTGGCTATTACAAATAAAGTTGTTGTGACCATTTATATATGGGTTTTTGAGTGAGCGTAAGTTCATATTTTTTTCTTATATCAATATAAATATCCAGCAGCACAATTGCTAGGTTCTGTACTTATTTCATGTTTAGTTTTTTTAATAAGAAATGGCTTAATTATTTTTTCTGAATATGATGCATTTATCTTATCACCAGCATTGTGTGAGTTTTCCAGTTCCTCTCTATTCCCACCAGAATTTGATATTATCACCATTTTTAAATGTTTACCCATTATGATATACCTTATTGTGACTTTAATTTACATTTCCCAAATGGCTAATGAAGTTTAATACTTTACATGTGCTTATTGTCATCTGCATACCTTCTTCAGTGAAATCTCCATTGCTATGTTGACTGTTTTAATTGAATTGCATTTGTTTTAGTGTTCTTGTTGAGTTTTGAGAATTCCTGATATATATTCCAGATACTGATCCTTTGTCATGTATGTGTTTGCAAATATTTTCTCTCAGTCTGTGGTATGTCTTTTCATCCTTGACATAGGGTCATTTTCAGAGAAAAAAAAATGTTTAATTTACATAAGGTTATTAATTTTCCTTTTAATAATAATGCTTTTGATGTCATGTCTAACATCACTTTGCTTAGCATTAATATCAAATGTGTTCTGAAAGTTTTGTAGTTGGAATTTTGCACTTATTTCAATGAACCTGTTGAGTAGGTTTTCATGTGAGGTGTGAGCTTCAGTCCGGAGTCATTTTTCACTTTCTTAAGGGTGTCTAGTTGCGCCAACAGCATTCGTTGGGAAGGCAACCCATACGTTAACTGCATTTGCATCATTGTCAAAAATCAATTTGACATATATGTGTAGGTCTATTCCAGGCCTCCCTAGCTGATCAAGTGCCTTTTTTATATTTGTGGAAATAACTTTGTCCTCAGGTCAGTGAGCTTACTCTGTAGAGACTGAGGACCTTGGTTTGAGGAAGCTTTCCTCCTGAGCCCATTATATCTTAGCAGAGCAGAAGGCTAGCAATATGAGACAAAATTAATTTAATCAATTTTATTAGATGTTTTCTTTTTTATACATTATCTTTCTTTAGCTCAAGTTAAGCTGTTATTCTCCACCAAGCCTACCCTGAGTGGGAAGACAGGCAGCCAGCTTCCTACGTAAGTTATTGGACTTGCCAAACGGTAATTATTATCTTAAGACTACAAGCTTACTGAGGGTACATCTGTTGATCTGCACTTCGTGGTCAGTGCCCGCTGAAGCAGGATATTTCCCTGACCCATTCATAGGACTCATGACAGGGGTGCCTCCTTTGCCCAGCCTACCATTTTCAACTACTCAAGGGAGGGAGCCTGCGAGCAAACAAGGTGACAACTAGAGTGCAGGAGCGCTAGAACCAGCCGCTTCAGCACTGGCAGGTGCTAACTGCCACACCCCCTGGCAGCCACTCGGACCTCCTGTGCTCCACCCCTCGCGTGCTAGAGCGTATGGGTGACAGGGTGCAGGAGCCAGGATGAGCACTTTTGGGAGCCGACAGGAGCAAACTGCGTGCAGGCACAGAGGCAGCTTCTGGGGGTAGGGGTTTCCCATGAACCCCAAAGCCCGAGAGAGAGTGTTTCAGTGCTCTTTTATCTCTGCCATCCACGAGCAGCTAAAGTGTTAACAGCTCACTGGGCTCTCTGCCTTTTCGTGTGAAGTGGCTGCCTTCCGCCAGCGAGGGTGACGGGCAAGTGTGGCTGAGTCGCACTTGAACACTTGTCCAGTGTCTATGAGAATTGAGGTTGCTCAGACAAACTGAAGCATGGTAAATGTGGGGAATTTTATTTCCCACATGATGAAGGTGGCTCTCAGCGGGAAAGGGAGCTGAAAAGGGTACAGGGTAGGAAGGTCATCTTTCCCTGAAGTCCGGCCAGCTCCAGCCAGATTCTTCTCTGAAGTTATGCAGTGAAGTTGTGCCTTAAAAGTCAAGCCCCTTCTCTCTGACATTCAGCTTCTTCTCCTCTCTCTGCCAGCTGAGTCTGAGGTTTTTCTAGAAACAATATGGGGTGGGGTGGGGCCCTGGATGGTTTTGGAAAATGCAATGTTGGCGCAGGAAAACAGGGATGGAAGTTCTCACTTTGGGCCACAGTTTCAGGCTTGAGAGTGGGGTTTTGTCTGAGACCCGTCCTTTTCTGCCTAGAATTTATCTGCCTCCTGTCTCTGCCACTACCTCAGGGACACCTTGGCAAGGCTTTGTTTCCCATCCACATTTCTGTGGTAGTTAGTCCCAAAGAGTATTGGATCTGGACACAGTGTTTGCTCTGAGGCAGTCCTTAAACTTCAGTTTTGCTTTCCTTGCTCTTCTGATCTCCAAACTTACTTTATTTAGTCCTTGGCAAATATTGGCACTTTCTCATGAGGTCAACAATGCATTAATCTTAAGTTTATGATAGAATATTTAGTATTTCTGGAGTTTTGTAGCAGGAAATATTACCAATGATTTTCTCTACCTAACTGCCAGATTCAGTACTTCTAGAATTTTAAAAAATCTTTTGTTGACAATTTGTACGAGGGTCTTTATTTTGCTGACTAAAATTATTAAATATTTTTAGCATGCCCAAATAGACTAAGACATAATTAAACTGCATCTTCCACAACTTACAGCTATTTGTTATTTTGTTGGAGAGTAATTTGGTTAATCATTTTATTGTCTTCTTTGCTGTATCATATTTTTCTCTCATGACTTATGGTTATTCTTCTGGTAATGATTTCATATGGCCTTGCTGTCATGTTGACTACAACATTCTACACGTCAGTACTTCAGAATTGATATTTGACCATGTCTGACGAAACTTCCTGTTGGAGTAAATTCTCACCACCTGTCTCAGTTCTATGGAAAGTCTCTCGTATGAGTGAAAAATTTGATTTGAAATAAACTAATTGATTTGAAATAAATCAAAATTGATTTGAAATAAACTAAGAAATTTATACCTCACATGCATGATACATTGTTGTTTGTTGCCTCAAAACCTATTACATTTTGGTATTTTAATTAATCTACACAAAAGTTTTCTGCTGTCATTCAGCAAATTCCAGCCCCCAGTGCCAGAGATGTCGAGTCACGATGCTGAAGTGTAGATTTCATATCTCTAGATTTCACAAGCACTGCGGTAGATTCTGATGCAGGTCTTCACAGGTTCATTCCCTAAGAAATATTGCCAATATCAAACCTCCAGGAAGTTACTTATAACTTGCCACAAAATGCAGATTCACCTTGGAAACTCCTCTGTACATAACTACTTGAATGAAGGAACCCTCACGGTTTTATAAACAGGGTCATGTTTCTTTAGGAGCAGTTATCCGCCAGCACCAGCCTATTTGGAAGTGTGTTTCATCACCCTAGGACTACCAAAGACAGATCCTAGCCTCCATAAAAATAATCCATCTGGTCTAGGGGAGAGAAAATCCAATTTATCTCTTCATAGGAAGCCCCCTGCCCCCTCCAAAAAAAAAAAAAGGTTAAGAGAAAGGGACCTTTCTAGAGTTATTTTACTATCCATCAATTTAGGAAATTCACTTAACTGTTACAAGTTGGTCATTGCCCTACTTGTAAAATGAGATATGAAAATGACCTAAATCCTAGGTTGCTAGAGAGGTTTAAGTTAGGTAACACTTATAAGCATTTACGAAGTACAGAGTTTTCAGCTCGTTACACAGGAGATAATCCCCAAACATTAGCTAGTAGGATGGCACCACTCAAGTAATGTTACCCATAATGGAAATGGAGGTTTTAAATCCATTTTTCAACTTTCTAATTAACTCTCTCTTTAATGTCTTGGTTAATTTGTCAGCTGCCTCAGACGTAGATGGCTGCCTAAATGGGTGCACTTTGTTTAGGAACTGAACGCTTTCTGGGAAGTCCCTGAAAACCTTTGAAGGTCTTCTCTGACAACAGAGAAATTGTCTTCAGGAGAACAATAAACATCTCTGATGTCTTTCTCAGTAGGAATTGGAAGGCATTTAAACCTGGTAACCACAAAGGATCTCATATGTAGCTTCCATGTCTGGTCTTCTGAACCAACATAGGGAACTAAAATAATTCACCAAACTGCAACTTTGGGTAATATTGCCAGAAAAAGGAAAGGTGAAGAAAAATATTTATTTCAGTATTCGAAACAATCTGAGGCCTACCCTAGGCTCTTGATTTCCCCAAATGTCATCTAGGTGATCACCAATAAGGTAACTCATGTCTTGTTGGACAGAATAGCTAAGTGGTAAAAACAGAAACAAACAAACAACAATGACCAAAAAAAAACCCAACTAATTCAGCACCTATAACTTACAAGACAAAATTATCAACTCACAACTAGTCCTGGTCAATTTATGGTACCTACTGTTGTCCCCATCCTGTATCAACGTTTTACAACTTGACTTATCACAACATAATAAAATGCATATAATTAATATGTACAATTTGATGAATATTCATATATGTGTAAACCTATAATACTATCACCGCAATAAAGATAATAAATATTTCTTTCACTCCCAAAAAAGTTTTCTCTCTCTCCTCTGCATTTCCTCCTTACCTGCCCCCACCCAACTCCTACTCTGAAACAACCATTGCTACGCCTTTTGTCACTATAGAATATTTTGTTTTTAAAGAAATTTTGTATAAATGAAAATATGTAGTAGAGACCCCGTTTTCTGATCTATTCTTTTTTTTTTTTTTTTTTTTTGACACAGAGTCTTGCTCTGTCATCCAGGTTGGAGTGCAATGGCACCATCTCGGCTCACCGCAACCTCCGCCTCCCAGGTGCAAGCAATTCTCCCACCTCAGCCTGCCAAGTAGCTGGGATTACAGGCACATGCCACCGCACTTGGCTAATTTTTGTATTTTTAGTAGAGATGCGGTTTCACCATGTTGGCCAGACTGGTCTTGAACTCCTGACTTTAAGTAATCAGCCCGCGTCAGCCTCTCAAAATGTCGGGATTACAGGCGTAAGTCACCGCGCCTGGCCTGATCTACCTTTCTTTCACTTACTGTTTACCTTATTTTCATACTCATGTATGGTTTTTGCATCTATCAATAATTTGCTGTTTATTCCAGTATACCATACAGTGATGTTTATGGTCCTTTTATTTATCTTACACTTTATTATATTCTATTTGTTTATCCATTTGCCTGTTATTGAATAATTAATTTGTTGAACGTATTTGACTCTTAAAAATGTAGCTGTTGTGAGTTCATGTACTAGTTGTTCTCTGCTCATACACTTTCATTTCTCTTGGATTTCTCCTATGAGTGGAATGTCGCGGTTATATGGTAGATGTATGTTTAACTTTTTTAACAAGTCATCAAACCCTTTGCAACAGTGGTTCTACCATTTCGTATAGGCTAGTTTAAGTTGTCCTATATTCTTAGCAACCTTTGCTATGCCCAAAGTTTTAAATCTAAGCATTCTAGTAGGTGTGTAGTTGAAGACCCACTTAGTTTTATTTTGCAGTTTCTTAATAATGAATGATGTTTAAAAAAAAATTTTTTTTTGAGACAGGGTCTTGCTCTGTCACCCAGGCTGAAGTGCAGTGAGTGGCAGGATCATGGCTGAGGTGCAGTTTCAACCTCCTTGGGCTCAGGTGGTCCATCCACCTCAACCTCCCAATTAGCTGGGACCAGAGACATGCGCCACCATGCTTGGCTAATTTTTTTTTTTTTTTTTTTTTTTTGTAGAGACAGAGTCTCATAATGTTGCCCAAGCTGGTCTTGAACTCCTGGACTCAAGTGATCCCCAAACTTCGGCCTGCCAAAGTGTTAGGATTACAGGAGTGAGCCACCACACCCAGCCTGAACATCTTTTAATGGGCTTTGTTGCCATCCATATATTTTGCTTCGTGAAATGTCTGTTCAACTGTTTCCTTTTTTTGTGAATTGGGTGATTTCACTTTGCATTTTTGAGATATATGTGTTTCTAATATGTTCTAGATAAAGAGTCTTTTCTGGATATATATGTTAAAAATATTTTCTCACAAACTGTGCTTACCTTTTCACTTTTTTGACTGTGTCTTTTGACAAATTCAATTTCTCTATGTTGTTCCACTTGTGTTTCATTACATTTTGGCACATATGAGTAATCTTTGCATAGTCAAATGTCACTAATTTTTTCTCGTAGTTTCTTTTTAGTATGTTTCTGCTCTTGAATTTAGTCTGTGATGCATTTTGATTGAAAAACAAGGTTTTTTTGGATATACATTGTCACAGCAGGATTTGTTGATAAAAATATAATTTTACATATTAAATTCCCTTGTCGTCTTTGTTGAAAATCAATTGGAAGTCTGTGTTGGAGTCTATTTCTGAATTCTTTATTCTGTTCCGTTGATCAGCATGACTATCTGCATAACAAAACCATACTGTCATGCTTACTGTACCTTTACAATAAGAGTTAAAACATGGTAGCGCATGCTCCTCATCATTGTTATTTATCGAAGTTGTTTTGGATATTTTTTGTCCCTTTTTATATATATAAATGTTATTATCTGCTTGTCTATATAAAAAATGCACACTGAGATTTTAGTTGGCCTCACTTTGAAATTATAGATCAATTTGTGGAAAATTAAGAAATCTTGAAGGTATTAAACACTTTAATCCATGAGTATAGTTTATTTTTCCATCTATTAAATTAAAAAATAATCCAGCAATGCCTTTCAGCTTTTAATAAAACTTTTTGTTGTCAAATTTATCCCAAAGTAATTCATATTTTTATGACACTGTAAATTATTTTCTTTTACAATTATTTTCTAAAATTTCATTGTTAATAGATAGAAATATATGGATTTGTTATATCTACCTAATTTCCTGTAAGCATGCTGAATATGTTTATTAATAGCATTTTTTCCTAGACAGCATAGGTTTTGTTACATACACAATCATGTATCTTTTAAAACTAAAGCCATTTCTTTCTTTTTAACAGTGGCTAGAACTGAAATTGCAACATTAAGTAGAAGTGATAAAAGAAGACATATTAGGTTGGTGCAAAAGTAATTGCTGTTTTTTTCAATTGGAAGTAATTGCACGAACCATAATTACTTTTGCACCAACCTAATACTTACCTTGTTTCTTATCTTAGAAAGAGGACATTTAGTGTTTCATTATTAATTCTGAAGTAATCTATAGGTTTTTATGGATGCCCTTTTTACATTGAGGAAATTCCTCTATATCTCCCTTTTACTGAGTTCATATATATGTATATATAATGATGTTAATTTTTATTAAATAGTTTTCCTATATTGTTAAAATAGTCATATTTCCTTTTAGGTTACTAACATGGAAATTACATTAAATTGACTGACTTTTTAATGCCACTCCAATCTTGCGTTTCAGGGTTGAACCACGCTTGAGCATCATATATCATCTCTTTATGTAATGTTGGACCTGTCCTATTAAATTTTGTAATAATTTTAAAATCTATATTTGTAATGGATATTGATCAGTAGTTTTCATTTTTGTAATTTCTTTTGTTTGGTATCAAGGTAAAGTGAGCTTCACAGAATGCATTGGGAAATGTTTTCTCTTCTGTTTTCTGAAGAGATTATGTAGAACTGATATTATTTCTTTTACATATTTGAAAGAATCCAAGAGCAAAGATCACTAGTTTGGCTTTATGAAAAGTTTTAAATTACAGATTTAATATATTTATGTTAAAGAGCTATTCAGGTTATCTATTTTGTAAGTTTTGGTGAATTTTGTCTTTCAAGGAATGTTTCCATTACATCAAAAGTTTCTAATTTATTGTAATTATTTCCTTAGAATTTCCTTGTTATTCTTTTTTTTTTTTTTTTTAAATTTATTTATTATTATTAAACTTCAAGTTGTAGGGTACATGTGCACAACGTGCAGGTTTGCTACATATGTATACTTGTGCCATGTTGGTGTGCTGCACCCATCAACTCGTCATTTACATCAAGTATAACTCCCAATGCAATCCCACCCCCCTCCCCCCTCCCCATGATAGGCCCCGGTGTGTGATGTTCCCCTTCCCGAGTCCAAGTGATCTCATTGTTCAGTTCCCGCCTATGAGTGAGAACATGCGGTGTTTGGTTTTCTGTTCTTGTGATAGTTTGCTGAGAATGATGGTTTCCAGCTGCATCCATGTCCCTACAAAGGACACAAACTCATCCTTTTTTATGGCTGCATAGTATTCCATGGTGTATATGTGCCACATTCTCTTAATCCAATCTGTCACTGATGGACATTTGGGTTGATTCCAAGTCTTTGCTATTGTGAATAGTGCTGCAATAAACATACGTGTGCATGTGTCTTTATAGCAGCATAATTTATAATCTTTTGGGTATATACCTAGTAATGGGATGGCAAAACCTAGGTAGTACCATTCAGGACATAGGCATGGGCAAAGACTTCATGTCTAAAACACCAAAAGCAACGGCAGCAAAAGCCAAAATTGACAAATGGGATCTCATTAAACTAAAGAGCTTCTGCACAGCAAAAGAAACTACCATCAGAGTGAACAGGCAACCTACAGAATGGGAGAAAATTTTTGCAATCTACTCATCTGACAAAGGGCTAATATCCAGAACCTACAAAGAACTCAAACAAATTTACAAGAAAAAAACAAACAACCCCATCAAAAAGTGGGCAAAGGATATGAACAGACATTTCTCAAAAGAAGACATTCATACAGCCAACAGACACATGAAAAAATGCTCATCATCACTGGCCATCAGAGAAATGCAAATCAAAACCACAATGAGATACCATCTCACACCAGTTAGAATGGCGATCATTCAAAAGTCAGGAAACAACAGGTGCTGGAGAGGATGTGGAGAAATAGGAACACTTTTACACTGTTGGTGGGATTGTAAACTAGTTCAACCATTATGGAAAACAGTATGGCGATTCCTCAAGGATCTAGAACTAGATGTACCACATGATCCTTGTTATTCTTTTAATGTCTGTTGGATCAGTCATGATGTCCCTCTTTTTTGAACCTCTGTAGATAATTTGTGACCTTCTTCCCTTAGATTTTGTTATTTTTTTTCTAATTTCCCTTTAGATTTCTTCTTTGACCCACAACAAAACACAGAAATGTGCTGTATATTTTATAAATACTTAGTGATTTTAAAGATGTATTTCTGTTATTAATATTTAGTTTAATTACATTAAAGTCAAAGAATATAAATTACTTTATGTGTTTAATTATTTTAAGTTTACTGAGAATAGACGAAAGCCCCAAAATGCATTCTATTTGGAGACATTTTCATATGCACTTCAAACTCATGTGTATTGAGCCTTTTGTATGTGGAATGTAAAATGTTCAAGTTGACTGACAGTTTTATTCAAGTCCTGTATATCTTGACAAATATTCCTACTGATGTAAATTAGTACGAGTGGACTGTTGAAATTCAAAATCTCTTTATAAATTTGTCCTTTTTTCTTTCATTTTCGATTTTACATTTAATACACATTGAAGATCTCTATTTAAGTGAATACATATTTGTGGCTCTTCTATTAATGTTAGTTAATGATGCTTTTTTAGACAAGTTAAAAAATATGAGTCTGAACATTTTAATTACAAGATAGCTAGATTCTTCATCATATTTGTATATGCTGAAAATTGATGTCACTTATAATATTTGACTATTTTTAAAATTATGGAACAAATTTCCTCCTTTGACCACTTAACAAAACTATGTATTTTAGTTCCTATTAGTCAGCTTCAAAGAACTTTTGAAAAAATTTACCTTTTTCTGTAATCAGAAAGTACAGAGAAGACTAATCAACTTTCCAACTACTGTTTCAACTAACCTGGCTTCTGCATTATCATTAGCCACCTTTCAGAAATAAAATACTTTCTGAAAATTATTTTCAATATCATTTCATTTCAAGAAGGCATCCAACTTTCTTTTTTTTTTTTTTTTTTTTTGAGACGGAGTCTCGCTGTATCGCCCAGGCTGGAGTGCAGTGGCCGGATCTCAGCTCACTGCAAGCTCCGCCTCCCGGGTTTTTACGCCATTCTCCTGCCTCAGCCTCCCGAGTAGCCGGGACTACAGGCGCCCGCCACCTCGCCCGGCTAGTTTTTTGTATTTTTTAGTAGAGACGGGGTTTCACCGTGTTAGCCAGGATGGTCTCGAACTCCTGACCTCGTGATCCGCCCGTCTCGGCCTCCCAAAGTGCTGGGATTACAGGCTTGAGCCACCGCGCCCGGCCGGCATCCAACTTTCTAATACTGTCTATGTGATTTCTTTTCCTCTTCTATATTAATGAATCTTGAAGATAAAGTTGGGCAGTTTCTTCCTCTTCCAACTGAGGGTTAAATCAGCATGTTCAGAGATTTGAACCACACATTCAATTCTATGCTGGGACACAGACTCAAAAGTCTTTTCTTAAAACAGTGGAGATCCATATCCTTAGAAAAAGATAATTTGGAGATGCAATCTCTATTTTATATGATCCTTATTTATTTATTTTTATTTTTTCTTTTTGAGACAGAGTCTCACTCTGTCGCCAGGCTGGAGTACAGTGGCACGATCGCGGCTCACTGCAACCTCTGCCTCCTGGGTTCAAGCGATTCTCCTGCCTCGGCCTCCTGAGTAGCTGGGATTACAGGAGTGTGCCACCATACCCAGCTAATTTTTGTACCTTTTGTGGAGACGGGATTTCACTATGTTGGCCAGGATGGTCTTGATCTCTTGAACTCATGATCCACCTGCCTCAGCCTCCCAAAGTGCTGGGATTACAGATGTGAGCCACTGCACGCGGCCATGATCTTTATTTTTAAACATTTTTTTTTTCTGGTGCACAATACATTATCGTTCACTATGCTACAAATCTGTACAGCAGAGTCCTCAAATGTTTTGATCTTTTATAACTGAAACTTTATATCCTTGAACAACAACTCTTCCTTCTCTCCCTCCCCAGACCCTGGCCACCACCATTCTACTCCTTATTTCTATGAATTTGACTATTTTGGAAATCTCATCTAAGTGGAATCATGAAGAATTTGTTCTTCTGTATCTGGCTTTTTCATTAGCATAACATCCTCCAGGTTCATCCATGTTTTCGCAAATGGCAAGATACCATTCATTTTTAGGATGATGTTTACTCGATGCATTTAAAACATGTATTCACTTCTCATGGAAATGTATGTTATTGTCATAACTTGGCTATCTTGAATACTCTTACAATGGTCAGGAGAGTGCAGGTATCTCCTTGAGATTGTGGTTTCTGTTCTTATGGACATATATCCTACAGTAGGATTGCTGGATCACAAAGTAGGTCTATTTTTAATTTTAAGGGAATATTCATACTGTTTTCCATTGCAGCTGCAACATTTTGCATTTCTACATGGTATACAAGAGTTCCAGTTAACTCACATCTTTGCCAATGCTTGTTGATTAGTGGTGTTGAATATTTGTCACTATATCTACTGGCCAATTTCATGGGTTTTTTGGAAAACTGTCTTTTCAAGTCCATGACCCATTTTAAAATCAGGTTATTATTATCATAATTATTGTTATTATTGCAATTATGTTGTAAGAGTATCTTGTGTATTTTATATATTAACCCCATAATAGATGTGATTTGCAAATATCGTCTGGGTTGACTTTTCCCTCTGCGTATTGTTTCCTCTGATGTGCCGAAGCTTTTCCATTTGATGTAATCCCCTTTGTCTATTTTTGCTTTTGCTGCTTGTGCTTTTGATGTAAAATCCAAAAAGTCATTTCCAAGACCAATATCATGAAGATTACTTTCAATGTTTTCTTCAAGGAGTTTTATAATTTTGGTTCTTACATTTAAGTTTTTAATTTTTTGTGTTAGTTTTTGTGTGTGGTGCAAGATAAAGGTTTAGCTTCATTATTTTGCATGTGGATATTCAGTTTTCCCAACACCATTTGTGGAAGAGACTTTTTTTTTTTGAAACAGAGTCTCCCTCTGTCACCCAGGCTGGGGTGCCGTGGCACAATCTCGGCTCCCTGCAACCTTGGTCTCCTGGGTTCAGGCGATTCTCCTGCCTCAGCCCCCTGAGTAGTTAGGTTTACAGGAATTCACTACCATGCACAGATAATTTTTATATTTTTAGTAGAGACGGGGTTTCACCATATTGACCAGGCTGGTCTTGAGCTCCTGACCTCAGGTGATCCATCTACCTCGGCTTCCCAAACTGCTGGGATTACAAGCATGAGCAACCGTGCCCAGCCAGGAAGAGACCACTCTTTCTCTATTGTGTATTTTTAGTATTCTTGTTGAAGATTAGCTGACCATATATGCATGCATTGATCTCTGGATTTCCTAAATATTAGAGCAGAAATAAATAAAATAGAGGATATAAAAACAATAGGAAAAATTCAACAAACCTGAAGGTTGGTTGTTTAATAAAAATCAATGAAGTTGACAAATATTTAGCTGGAATTACAAGAAAAATGGGAAAGACCCAAAAAATAAAATCAAAAATGAAAGAAAAATCATTGCATCTTATAACACGGAAGTAAAAGGGATCATAAGAGATTATTATAAACAATTATACACTAAAACTTAAATAACTTAGAATAAACGAATAAATACCTAAAAACATGCAACCTACCAAAACTAAATTGAGAAAAAAAGAAAATATAAACAGGTCAACAGTAAGTAGAGACTGAATCTATAATTAAAAACTGTTCAAAAAAGAAAAGCCATGTCAGTTGACTTCACTAGTGAATTATACCAAACATTCAAAGAATGAACAATAAATTTTCCTACTCTTGCAAAAAAAAAAAAAAAAAAAAAATGAAGAAAACTTCCAGACTCATTTTATGAGGCCATTACCCTGATATCATTACTCTGATGTCGCACAAGACACTACAAGGAAATAAACTACAAGGCAATATCCCTAGTGAATGTAGATGAAAAAATTGTCAACAAAATACTAGCAAACCAAGTTCAATACCACATTAAAAGGATAATGCTTAACAACCAAATGAGATTTATTTCTGGAAGCAAGGATGATTCAACATATAAATATTACTTGATATGATATATCACATTCACAGAATAACGAATAAAAATCACATGATTATTTCAATAAATGCAAAAAACATTTGATAAAATTCAACACTCTTTCATAATAAAGTCTTAACAAACTGACTGCAGAAGAAATTTATCTCAACATAATAAAGACTATGAAAAATCCACATGGTATTCAAAGGTGAAAATCTTCAACTTTTCCTCCAATATCAGAAATAAGATAAATGTTGCACACTCTCTCTGCTTCTATTCTTCGAAGTACTAGAAGATCTAGCCAGAGAAATTAGATAATAAAAATAGAAAAACACACTTGAATCAGAAAAAAAAGAAATATTATAGTTTTGGTTGCAGATGATACAACCTTATATGCAGAAACCTTAAAAATTACACAAAGAAATTGTTAGAACTAATAATCAAAAATCCAGGAAACTCTCAGGTCATAAAAATCAATTACATTTCTATACATTAATAGTGAACTATCCAAAACAGAAAGTAGAGAGGCAATCCTATTTACAACAACATTACAAACAATAAAATACTTAGAAATAACCTTAACCAAATAGGTAAAAGACATGTACTGAAAACTACAACACATCAATGAAGGAAATTAAACTCACGAATAAATAAAAAATATATTTTATGTTCGTAGATTGGAAAACTTCATATTGTTAAAATGTCCATATTACCGAAAATGATCTAAAAATTAAATGCAATCACTAAGAAAATCTCAATGGTATTTTTTTTTTTAACGTAAGTAGAAAGAACAGTTCTAAAATTCATGCAAAACAACAAGAGAACCTTTAGCAGCCTAAGCAATATTGAGAAAGAATAAAACTGGAAGTGTTACATTTTCTGATTTCAGAATACATTATAAACCCACTGTAATTAAAACTGTATGGTTTCATTTGTACTTTGATGGTTTAAAACTTATGAGAAGAACTGGGATACAACATTCATTTGAAACGATTGAGAGCTACAATTCAGAGAAATATCAAATTTATTAAAGATTGAATATAGAAATAAAACTACAAATCTACAAGTATTATATTTACCATATTTTATAATCCTAGAGGTTGAAAGGGCTAAGTTTGAAAAAAAATTTTAAAAACTATAGAGTCATAGATTGTAAAATTTCTAATATTATACTAGTGTTTATTCTAAATAATGTAAAAAGGTAAATGACTAGCTGGTAGAATATGCATTACATAGTAAAAACAATGGTTAATATGTGAGAAAAATTTTATTAATAAATTAGGAAAATAAGAAATTAAAAGTTCTAATGAGTAAGAGTCATAAATCAGAAATTTATACTAGAAGATATATGAGAATAAAAATGTTTTTAAAATATTCACTACAAATAAATGAATAAGTAATAATTGTATACCTATTTGTTGCATTATATTATAGTTTATTTGCCTATAATTTTTTTAAATATTTAGAATAAAACATATGTCTGACCGTAATTGTTTGGGTTCTGATATGGGGAGGCAGGCACTCTTGGTTAGAGTATAGCAATTACAACTGTATTATAGAATAATTTGTTTTAATTAGAAGCATTAATAAATTTAACTCTGCAAGCAAGCCAATAGATATATGGTGAAAAGCATAAGTAGGAATCTCACAATAGAAACCTGAGCAAACAAACATAATAAAGTGCCAGGAAAAATGAAAGAGTGAGAGGATTTCACAATCCTAAATTATTTAAACATTTACAAAAATGACACTATTATGTTTTTTATGAAAATGTGGAAGAAGAACCCACTTCCAAAGAGTTGGTAAAAGTACTAATTTTTATTAACTGTTGGAAACACGTTCTCACTATAAAATAAATTTTAAATAGACGTATCTTGTAAAATCACAATTCTACTCCTGGATATAAATTTAAGCAGGGATTCTCAAATTAACTTTAGTGAAGGATTATTTATTTCCTAGTCTTCCAGGAGAAAATATGTTTATAAAATGCAATGAAAATAATTCCTTGATACTGAAAATTAAAAATATATCACTAAATAGCCAAAAGTCATAGAATCATTCTAACCAATTTCTATAAGCTTTTCTAAATGATTACTCTTACTTTATGCATTCACGCTGTTGTAGACAGATCACCATTTCAGACTCTCCTTAGTCTGCAGATGGTACCTTCAGTGGTACTGCATACCTTGCACATATACACCAGGATCCTTGAAAAAAAATTTATTGATGCATTGTTCAAATAACAAAATACCAAAAATTTGGGACCTCATGTGCCCATTTATAAATAATCGTACAAATAAATAGTACATTAATAAAATGGAGTGATATTTAAAATTGAGTATTAAGGGCTGAGTAACATATTTCAACCTGAATATATCTCACAAACATAATATTAAGTAGAAAAAAGAGACAAATGATCCAAACTACACAAAAAGAAGAAAAAAAAATAACATCACATAAGAATGCATATGGTATATCACCACCCATATAAACAACAGAATATTAAGCAATATGTAATTATTTCATGAAGACATTTCTATGTGGAGCCAAAACATGATGAAGACGACACAGAATAATGTGTAGGTTGTTTCAGTCTTTTCATAATCTTAAAAGGAAGTATTATGTCAATGTATTTTCAATAGTACTGTAAGATAAAATATACTATATGAGCTCAGAGATTCCACTCACAGAAATATATCCAGAATAAATAGGAATCTCACAATAGACACCTGCACAAACATTAAAAATTGCAATGAAAATTAAATAAATGACAGTATTTCACAATCACAAATTTTTCAAAAATTCAAAGAATAAAACGATTATGTTTTTGTAAAAACATGTAACCAGAACCATCTCATACAGAGCTGATAGGAGTAGAAATTTTTATAAACACTTTGGAGAATAACAAATGTATAGGACATTTTAATATTTTCATAAATTAAAAAAGGAATACCATGTCAATATATTTTCTAATAATATGAAATAAAAACATTATGTTTGTTCAGATATTCAACTTATAGAAACATATCTACCACAAATAAGCGAATAATTACAAATATTTATATGAAAGGTTTTTATTTTTATGTCAGTCATAGAACACAAAATTACATAATTTTGAGTATCTAGCAATAGTGGCTTGAGTTTGTGATACAATAATCATAGAGTAGAATACATAGAAATTAACATGCTATACACTACGATTAAAATTAAAATAAAGATCTCTATTATTTACTTGAAAATAGCACTGCAATATTTTTCAGTAAAATCTTGTTCAGTAAAATATTGCAGGTATAAACTCTGAATTATAAGAGTAAGATTTCATTTTTAAGAAGTTCACAGTCATGTGGGAATATAAAAGTAAACAATAAAATGAAAAAATACAAATACATTTACATTGATTGTATGTGTATAATGGAATCTGAAGTTTAAAATGATTTTTATATTCTCATAACTTCATATAATTCATTTAAATACTATACCATAATTTTTAACCAGAAAACTGTTTAAGTAAATCTCAGTATACATTTAATATATATCACATGCATCTTTCCTTTGATTCATGTAAAAATATACATTGTTATTAACTGCATTAACTACATATTACTATGTACATTTTCCTGTATGACCAAAACTTATAGTAGGGTCTGTTTTTTACCGACACCATGGATGAACCAAAGATGCTTATTCATTTTTTTTCTTGGCATCCTTCTAAGAATATTTTAGTTAGACTCATTTCTAAAAATAAATTGCTATTCAATGGCTATACAGTTGGCCTTTGCACAACAGGGGTTTGAACTGTGCAGGTCCACTTAGCAAAAGCAACAATTCTACATCCTTCTCCACTCCCTGCCCATGAAAAGGATGAGGATGAAGACCTTTTTGATGATCTACTTCCATCTAATAACTAGTGAACATATTTTCCTTATGATTTTCTTTTTCTTTTCTCTGGCTTATTTGTTTGTAAGAATACAGTACATAAGACATATAACTCATATTAAATATGTGTTCATTGACTGCTTGTGTTATTTGTAAGGCTTACAGTGGGCTATCGGTAGTTACATTTTGGAAGAGTCAAAGTTATAGTGGATTTTCTATGGTGCAAGGGGGCCAGCACCCCTAACCTCCGTGTTGCTTAAGGTTCAACTGTACATGTTATTTCCTTTCCTGTAAGAGAAAAATGATGAGAAGTTCTTTTCTCCAGTAAGTGTATTCAAAATGTAGCAGACTTGAAATATGTTGGCTCCACCATTTTGTGTCTCACTTTGAAAACTTATTATTAAAAATTGTACTAAAGCCTACCTTACTTTCCCAACCTTAGAAAAACTGGAACAAAGAAAAGGGATGGAAACATGCTAGTTTGCACTGAAATTTGAAATTATCTCTCAAAAATATATTTTCACTTTACTTCCAAAATGGAGATCAATTTATACAGATGGCAGGTCACCCTAATCCACCCTATGACTGCACTTAGATTCATGAGGAATTTTGCCATCTAGAAAGGACAGAGAAGAGGAATAGAGTGCTCCGCATCTTGGAATATAAACATGCACATTGCCACATGCTTTGATTCTGTTGTCACTGTGTACTTACTGCTAGGAAGAGGGCATATTTGTGTATTTTTATTCTAATTATTATACAAGTTGTTAATGATTTAGGCTTTCAGAACCATACAAAGATTTTTTTTTCCTTTCAGATATAAACTATCTTGCACTGTTCTTCTGATCATATGAGGGATAAATTTACACAAATATTCTTCAGACCATAATGTTATGTCCACATAAATGCCAGTAGCAAGAGTAGAATCAACCACAACTGCCTTTGTAATTATTTAAAGCATGTGTGCCTAAAAGCAATTGGCATTTTAATAATCAAGAATCCTTGATACAATAAGTTCTCCACTATTTGAAACATGGCTCATGTGTTTTAATTTTATATGCATATATATATATAATATATAATTGTATATGAAACTAAATTTTGGACTTTGGAACAACTTCCTAGAATTTTGACTTAAATGTCTACAGTAATATTTGACTTAAAAAAATTTAGCACAATGTCACTATGACGAAAAAAATTACTATAAAATTATTTTTAAAACTTTTCCACCCTGACATTTAGAATATTCTCACATTTGCAGTTAAAACCTATTGTGATTGTTCTTAGAATTTAGATAAAAAATGTTCCAGAAAGTTTGAAGAGAAGCACTTTAGTCAATTTTTAGTTGTTCAAGCATGAAGAAATGGCATTTCATTGACATTTTAAAAACTATTCAGATTCTCTCTTTGAATTCAAGGGTTTCAAAGATATCTTATTCTAAAATACCAAAATAGGAATAGAATATGAAGGGCCAGTTATGAGTAATATGATACACTTTTATGAGAGGAAGAGATTACAATAACAATGTCTCACAATAACTGCTCTCAGAATAGCCAGCAAGTCTCCACTAAATAACAGTGCCTTGATTTTATAGATGTTTAATCATGGATGTTGAGTTAATCAGAACCATTTGTAGACACAGGAGCTTATTAAAGAATTATATAATATCTTCCAAGTATTTAGAATAGTGTTGAAATTAATACTGCATCCACACGTTTTTCCAGAGATGCTGAAGCCTAATAAACTCAACCCCTTGAAGCTCAAAATTGGCTTAAAGCCAACCTGTTACCCATGCTGCACTTCAAGCATCAAGGTTCAAAAATGTAATTTTAAATATGCAAGAGTTCGAGGAATTCGCTGCTCGCACTTTCTTGAACGGTCTATCCAAGTGCATCAAGCAAAATGTGAGCAGAGAAATTTTGACCAAAGGATTGATAGTAATGTTGAAAATATTTAATAGTAGATCTGACATTAAAAGGTGAGAGTGAGGGTGGGAAGAGTGTATGAATGCTTCCTGTTCTGACAAAGAGAATGTAGTACACATGTCCTACCTGCTTGGTTGCATTGCCAGTGCCCACAGTAGGCTATTTTATCCAGGTTTTTAAGTTTTTTTCTTTTTTCTTTTTTTTCCAGGGGAGTTAGTTCAAGACCAATAACTCCATAACTGGTAGAACTGGAAGACTTTAATAGTGCTTAACATTTTGTACATAGCTTTATAACAGTTTTATTTTTCTTTTTTTTGAGAGATTCTTTTCAATATACCCCATCATGGTTGAACTCAAAATCATTGCATATTTAAAATCTACAGCTGCTGACATTTTGTATCCTTCACATTCCAGGTAATTGGTTATTTGTGCATTTTCTCTATTTTTCTCCATCAGTCTACCTAGATATTTGTTAGATTTAATATTTTAACATTTTTCTGAGAAAGTGAGTTTTTGAATTTTTAAAATAGAATGTAAGTTAGAAACATTTATTAAAATAAGTGAGTCTAACCAGTATGATAAAAATTTTAAGTTTTTAAGAAGATGTGATGACTTAAATGTGCATTAGCCTGATACACACACACACACACACACACACACACACACACATTTAGAGAGAGAGTCAAATTATATAAAGCAAAATATCAGAAAGTAAGCAGAAATGGATAAGCCCCCAAATCATTATAGATATTTCAAACACACATCTTTCAGGAACAGATAAAAGAAAAAATTAAAAGAGTAAATTTTAAAAGAAGCTAGTGGATTTTAAAAAGGGCAAATGTTATATATGGAACACAAATATTATAATTCATGTTATTTTCATGTTCATACAGAATACTTACAAAAATCAACATTTTCTGGTCCATACCACAAATTCAAACAATTTTCACAGAAATAACGTGACAGAATATATAGCAACTTTTTACATTGTTTGTGATTTCTCTAGGAGATACTTAGGTGTAAGTTAATCTCCATGTAACTTGCTTAGCATGCGTTGAATTTTTGAATATGTGGATTAGTGTCTTACAAAAGTCTAGAGAACTTTCAGTCAAAATACCATCACATATTATCCCTTCCTAGTTCCCTTCTGTGAGAACACTCACTAAATACATGCTACATTTCTCACTGCAACTTCCATGTCTTTTAATGATTCTGTCCACATTTTTCATTTTTCCAAATTATCTGTAATGCATTCTGAAATATTTATTAACTCTCATCATGGCCATGTCTAATCTGATGAGTTCATTTTTGAGTTTTTAATTTAAAATACTGTATTTTTATACAAACTACTTTTCAGATTTGCTACATCAATTTTTTTAGTCTCCTAAAATATGTTCTTTTTTTTTTTTTTAAAGCAAATGTGCTTTATGATCTAACAGTGATATTTCTGGTCACAAACCTTTGTAGATTTGTTTGTACTCTTTTTCTGCTTTCTTTTCAAACGGTGGAATATCATTTCCTTGTGTACTTAGAAAGCCTTTGAATGATAAATATTTATTTTTCTTAGAAAATTATTTTTGTGCACTTTTGAGGATTAGTATGAAGAAAATATGCCAAAGAGAATTTCAATTTTTTTTGTGAGTCTACTAAAGGCACCACTATTCTGGGACCACATTATGTTAGTTCTTGGCCTAAAGGAGTTTTGGACTTCCCAAGTGACATATGTTTGGACTGCACATTTTAACAATTTTTAAATTAATTGCTGTAAATCATTAATGATTGAGTTTCTTTAAATCTGTCCAATCTTAAGTCATTTTTATTTGCCATTTTCAGGGAATGTGAAATGGGACTAATTTACCTCTGATTCTTCTTCATATTGAGAATATACATTTTGGTCCTAGGTTTAGGGAGGAGCTCCTGTGTGATGCCCTATCTTGGGAAAAGCTATATTTTTCTTTACTGTCCTATGTGACGTATGACAGTAGGAAATCCACACTCATTCATTTTGGTACATGTCCGTAGGGCAAAATCAGTTTTGGTGTTTAGGTATAGTTTGTCTGCTCCCTGCATTCCCATGGTTTTGACCTTATATTTTACCTTTTTTTTGTGAACATACCAATGCTTCAAATTTTTCCAGTAATATAATCAACTATATTATAAGAAAGAAAAATTTTGATAAAACACAAATTTCATGTTTTCCTACTCTAATTGGCTTTTGCATACAGGTAAAATGTATTTGTTTGTGCTTTTTTTTTTTGCTATTTTTTTGCTATTCACTGTTTGTCTATGTCTTCTCCACATAGCCGCAATTAGGGAATTTTGTACGCTCTAGTGTCAACTGCTTTGATAGCAACAAAATATATTTCTCGAACTCCTAGGTATAAAACTCAAATATCCACAATTTAAATTCTTTTTTCCTCACTTCTATTATGTTTCCAGTCTCAATAGAAATCAATGCCAATTCAGAAATACAAGCGTTATTGTAATGCTTCTCACACATTACAGATAGAGATTAATATTTCTAGATCTCCTTAAATACTATCATTTTTCACTACTTTTATCTTAATTATTAAGTTCAATATTTTCTATAATTTTAATATATTGTGAAAATTTCCTTACTCTCTTATTTGTCCCAGGTTAACTGTTTTGCAGTCCCTACCTTACCCTGTGAAGCATAAATATTGTACATACTGTACAGATAATACAGAGTTCATGTGCTTGGAGACTGTGCAATTTCTATTTGGTTGACAATAACTAATGTTTTCTTCTTCATTTTCTATTTCCTGATTTTTCTTTATTTTGCATATAATACATTATCATAAAAATAAGAACGTCTTACAAACTAAAGCAAAAACAACCCTAGGAATAAAATGCACAAATAAAATATATAAATATACAATTAGATGTACCACCCTTCTAATTTATTTAGACATTTAATTTTAGTACAATTTTAAAGTCTGTGTATTATCTATCATCTTCTTAGTATTTTTATATAACAAATTTTGTAAATCAAAAAGTCTCAATGTCATTATAAATTATCTTGGCAGGGGTTGATCTCCAAGGAATAATTCCTCTCCCAAATTGTGCCAATCAGAATTTCACTATACCATAATTCTTTTAATCAGTTTCAGATGAATAATAAATTTCAGAATTGTTCAAGGTACTTGTTGTAGTTCAAGTACATTTTCACAGGTGTAAAACTGTAGACAGATTGATACAAACATATTCTAATTGACTCAAAAATATATAGGATCTATTTTAAAATCTAGATTTTAAAAGGTCATGTCAACATATACATGTGCTCCTTGTGAAATAATGGCTTTTTATTCTCTGGATAGAATAATCTTTAAACCTTCAATTCACTGTTAAAAAGAAAATATTACATAAGGATATGCTTATAAACATAATTCACAACTAGTTTTTCAATTCAGAAATGTATGTGAAAAATCATCAAGCCTCTAAAGGATTTCAAGAAGAAATGGGTAGTTTATTCCATATGTCTCAATTTTTCCTAGATGCAAGACTTCCTTTAAAATAATTGTAGGCATTTAAGAAATCATGTAGACTCAAAAGAAGATATTGTGTCACTGCCTGGCTAGGTTTTTTTTAAATCTTTGGACGTGAATCAATATATATATATTTTATTTTGTCTTAACTTAATTAGATATTGTGAGTTCACCATCTTACTGTCAGTATAGCATCCAAGCTGATTATCATAAATTACAATGTCAACTGTCAACTGCGTTCTGAGAGTTTAAAAAAAAGAAATGAATGTATTTGTTTGGGTATTCTTAAAGCAGGAGTGAGGACACAGTGAAAGTGAGACGAGGAAGAGAGAAAAAAAAATAAAACAGGAAAGATAGAAAAGCCAATAGCACATGTGCTAAGAGGCAATTTCCTGTGTTAGATATCTGGGCTTAATTCTATGGGAAGCTACGTGGAACATGCCTCAGAATCACATCACTGAATCCAGGGAAAATCTTCTTAGTTACCCTCACCTCTTCTTCCCACTCCATGCCCAGTAATAAGCTCCTATGCTGCTAGAGAAAGTCCTCAGGTAGAAATAGGTGCAAATACTTAGAGATGAGACCTCGTAGGGTGTTAAAAATGGTTTTCTTCCCAGCAGCTACAGGTAAGGGAAAGGGGCTGGGCATCTGGTACAAATCAATATACCCCTTATGCTCCTTTTGGTGATCGACAATGTATTTAAAATATTAGATGATCAAGAAGGGCTGCAGAAAAGAGGAAACAGAAACAAACAGCACACATTTTGGTTTATTTTTATTCATTTCATCAGTTTCAAGGAAAATGCGTCGGGAGTTCCTGGCATAGAGAATGTCACAAAGACATGTTTGCAGTAATAGTGCTATCCCTAGGGCAGAGAAGACCCGGAGAAAGCCCAAGTGGCTGCTGGAATAAGGTCACAGACCGTGCCACCTGTCCACAGTCCTTGGCTCCGCCATCATGCTGAAGATCGGTTTAAAGGACTGGCTTCCCTCCCCCCGAAATTAAAAGAGCACAAACTGAGAAACTGAATGTTGGAGACAGCAGTGAACTACGCTGTTCTCAGGGGTCACCTCCGGTTTGGAAGCATTCTTCAGATTAACCCATCTCAGGCCATCTGCAGAGAAGAAAGGTGGTGCCTAACTTTTTTTTTTCAGCATTGAGTAGGGGTATTTTATTAAACAAATATGGTCCCACAACCTAGTTATTTGGAACTAACTAAATATAGTAATTTTTAAATTTCATCAGCAAAATCTATAGACAATTTTGATTAAAATAGACTCCACACCTATGTCCTGCTTTCTTCTTATTAATTACATTGCTGTATGAAATAACAAAACTTCAGAATCAAGAATATCTTGTCTCTTGGCATTGAATTCATACAAGGTGCTCTTTCTTTAACGCTGTTTCAGAGGACATATTTTTACTCATTAAATAGGAGGGTCAGAATCTAGTTGTATGCACTGCTTCAACATACAATAATTAAAATTAGGAGATAAATGTGGGTAAAGCTATAAAAAGACTTGAGATGTCATCTATAATGATTACTGTATGGCACTCTACAAACAGAAATGGTTAAATAATAGTTTATATAAATATTTTGTAGCATTTCAAATATTTTAGTGCCTGAAGTTTCTCCTCTTATATAGTTCAGATTGTCAATTTTAAAACTTATTCCACTAGTTAATATGTTTTTAGTCTCGTTTGAATACTACATAAAAGTGATTTTCAGTTAAATGTGTTCTTGTTACATAAAACATTACAAATTAGTGAGTATTTAGTTACCTTTTCATGTTCCTGTAATGTCTTTAGAAGATTTTCATATTATTACCTATCAATATATGTATGCTTTGTCAAAGACAAACCAAACACATGTATCATTTACATTGAAAATATTTAAAAGTACTTATGAATTTTATTTGAAAACCACATCCATAGGAACAAATACAATATACTAGTGTGAACATGTAAATATATATCCTATGTCTATTTTACATATAAGCATATATGATCAAAAATATAGTCAAGAATTTTTAAATCTAGTATTACAAAGTAAAAATTAGTTAACTTCTGATGATGATTTGTTAATTAAGATATAATAATTTTGATTTGGGTGATTTTAAATAAACAAATATATTAAATTACATGACAAAATGTTTTTAATAAAATGTTTATGATTTTTACATTGGTTTTATCACTTTATTCCATTATTTTATTTTAAATGACCTGTCTTGTTTAAAACACTATATTCATCTTAATTAAATTAAGGTGTTTCCATTTGTAAAAAAATTCACAAATGATTTGCTCTGTTATACAGTGAGGTTATAAACTGAGTCAGTATCTCAAGATTTGATCCCCATTATCGTAATCTATGGCCCTATTTGTTTAATAAATATATTGTCTTTTTCCATGTTGGTCACATCACTATTGCTCATTCATTTTTCTCTTTGTCCCTTATAAGGAGCATTGCCTATCTCTAGATTAAGCAAAAGTTGCTTCTTAAAAAGGCACAATAACCTGCTCAATCTTTCTTACACAGAGAAATGTTTGTTAAGTAATTAAAGTGTAGATGAAGTTATGAAGAGTCTGATTAAATTAGATGCCAAAGTACCTTTGTGATTCAAAATATGAATGACATTTAATTTATTTGAAATCAATAATTGCTGAGTGACATTAATTAATGCCAGTATTTCAGGAGTTGTTCTAGTTAGTAAAATGTATACAACATGCAAAAGGTTCAGAACTCTGAAGGGCAACATTATTCTATAATTAAGAATTAAGAATTAATTCACATTAGTCATTGGGGAGAAATAAGAATTACGAAGAATTAATGACTGAGAAAATGTTTTTATTTTCTATTTAGAAAATTATTTTGTGCATGAGCATTACTGCAAGTTTTGCAAGAAACATAAATTTAAAGGAAACAAAATTATGTGCACAAGATGAATTTAATAACATCTTGATATTTTCCACTATTATAATTTTTATTTGGTAAATCTTTATATGCACATCATCTAAAGATAATAAATGAATCTTGGAAATCTTGTAGGTAAGGGTAAATATTAGGAGGCATCCAATTACATTTACACACACATACAATTACATTTACACACACATACAATTACATTTACACACACATACATGCACACACACTGATACACGTGTGTGTATCTATATACATGAATTTACTAATTGATTTCAACTAATATTATATTTATAAAAGCCAGTAGGTTTGCTATATATTGTTGAACCTGAAAAATATTTATTATATACATTTTTAAAATACACACAAAAAAAATAGTAATTAAACTAGGCATTTAAAACCCTACTAAAATATAAGTTGTGAGCATTTTGTGATCATTATAAGTTCTTACACTGAATATTTATATTTTTTATAATATTAATATGTTTGATACATATGTGTACATTTTTTACTGTTTATTATTTTATTTTTGTCATATAGAGTCATATCGTGCATAATAACATTTCAAAGATGGAATACATATACAAAAGTGATCCTATGAGATTATAATACATAGTTTTACATACTTTTCTATTAAATGTGTTTAGATACATAAACCCTTACCATTGTATTCTAATTGCCTGCAGCATTTAGTACAGTAATGTACTACACAGGTTTGTAGCCTAGGAGAGGGAGGCTATACCACATCACCTAGACATGTGTTAGGCTGTACAATCTAGGTGTTTGTAATATTCTCTCTGATGTTTGCGAAATGATGAAATTGCCTATGGATGCAGCTCTTAGAACATATCCCCATCATTCAGCGATGTGTGACTGTACTAAAATGCTCAATCTAAGTTTCAATGCCCTCCATAAAATTATTGTACTGTGAAATACAAATTTCTCACACATGGCCTGAATATGTTTGCAAACTAAGTAGATCATGGGAAGGAGAATGTGCTGGCATCACCGGGATGATTTTCTCACACTGCATTAATAATATCGCCAGACTTCCCAAATATGAGCCACTTGGATAGAGTTAAAATAGGCATCTATTTGCTGAGAAATTTATCAAATGGGAGTATGAAGTGTTTTAAAAAGATACTTGTTTGTTTGTAGCTGGTAGGCCTACAGTGGCTCATGGCAATGGTTGAGGTTGTTAAGATTGGTGGAAGGAGGTGAAATGAAATGGCCACTTAAACAATATATGGATCACTTGTTTCTGTTGAGTTACAGATTCAGCTGGCTATTTCTACCAATGTTAGTTATTTGGAGAAAAAAAAATCATGATGGTAATTTTGGGGTAATAAATACAATATTTGATGAAAGCAAATTTATTGAGGGTTAGACAAACTACAAGACACTTTAGGCTGCAAAGTCTGCATGAGAATTCTGGCCCAAATTGTTCAGACTTTGGGTCCAACAGCAAAGTTCAAAGGAAGAGGCCATATAAGACTACACTCACTTCTGACACCTACTGCCAGTTCAGGGGTTTCCCCAGAGCACCCTCAGTTTCAAGAATTTACTAGACTCACAGAACTCATTGAATGCTATTGTATCCATGGTTTAAAATAGAGAAAGGATAGAAATTAGGATCAATCAAAGGAAGAGGCATATCATAAAAGTGGTGGAATCTAGGAGGATTTTGAATGTTAAGTTTCCATTGTCTTCAGGACATATTACCTGTCATTGTTGTACAGCAATAAACATGGAGTACTACCAACCTGCAACCTGGGGAGCCCTCCTGATGAAGACACTATTTAGAAAATGAAAAGACAAATGAAAGGCTGAGATAAGATGACCTTCCACATTAAGGTACTGGAAAAACTAGCAAAAACCTAAAGCAAGCAGAAGGAAGACAATGAAAATTAGAGAAATTAATAATTTATAATAATATTTGTTAATATTGAATAATTGATACTAATTATTGACTAATTTTTTTAAAAAAGAGAAATATTCACTTCCTACTTTGTTCTGTGGGGTCAGCATTACCTTGATACAAAAATTAGTCCAAATATCATAGAAAAATAAAACTACTATATCTCATAAGTATAAACGCAAATGTTCTTTAAAAATGCTAGCAAATCAAATCTAGCAACATATAAAAGAATTATACACTATGACAAAGTGAGATTTATACTAGTCATCCCAGGTTGGTTGAACAACCCAAAATCCATAAATGTAACATATCTTATCCATAGAATAAGAAACAAGAATTGCATGATCACAAAAGATTCAGAAAAAGCATTTAACAAAATCCAAATGCTTAATAATTAAAAACTCAATGAACCAAGAATAGAAGAGTACTTCCTACGCCAAATACATGGCACTTGTGAAAAGCCAAGAGCAAACATTCAGCTTAATGGTGAAATAAAGGATACTTCCCTGCTGTGGTCAGAGACAAGGATAGAATATACAATTTTACCTCTTCTAGTAAATATTGTACTAAAGTTTTTATGCAGGACAAATCGGCAAGTAAAGAAATAAGAGTTGTCCATATTGAACAGAAAGAAATAAAACTTTGTTTGCAAATAGCATACTCTTGTTTATAGAAAATGTTAAGGAATCCCCTGAATAAGTGATAGAACTAGGAAATTATTTCAGCAATATTACAGCATACAAAATAAATATACAAAAATCAATTGCACACATCTACAATGAAAACGTCAAAATGAAATTAAGAAAACACTTCAATTTACAATAGCATCAAAAAAATGAAATAATTAATTTGGAAAAATGTAATACAATATTTTACTCTGAAAATTAAAAAGAATTGTTTAAAGAAGATCTAAATAATTAGCAAACATCTTATAGCCATTAATTGGAAGATTTAATATTGTAATACTTGACAATTTGAACTACAGATTTGATGAAATCCCTGCAAGTATCCTATCAGACTTCTGTCTAGAAACTAACAAACTGATTCTAAAATACACATGGAATTGTAAGGGACTCAAAATATCCAAAATAATCTTGAAAAAAGAAAACATATTAGGATAATTCACACCCCCATACTCCAAACCTTACTGCAAAGCGTCAATAATCAAGATAACATGATATTGATGAAGGAAAAATATATGGATTGATTGAAGAGAATTGAGAGTCCATATATAAAACTATGTATCTATAGTCAATGGATTCTTACAGTGGTGCCATGTGCAATTTAATGAGGAAGAGATAGTCTTTGAACAAACTTTGGGTCAACAACCTACATGTGGATCACCACTCGCAAAATAATAAATTTGAACCCTTACCCCAAAGCATACAAAAATATTAACTCAAATGAATTAAAGGCATACATGCAAGAGCTAGAAGAAAGCATGTGGGAAAATCTTCATGATTTTGGATCTAGCAAAGAAATAGCTATAACACCAAAAACATGAGCAACAAAATAAAAATTAGATATTTAAAATTTCTTAAAAATTAAAGACATTGGTGCTTCAAAGGACAACCAAACAAGTCAAAAGGCAGCTCAAAAATTGTGAGAAGATATTTGAAAAACACATATCTATATGTCTACATATATATATATGTATCTTGAATATAGAAAAGTTGTTTTAACTTAGTAACAAATATCCCAACTTAAAACTGATAAACGATAGGAATAGATATGTTTCCCAAGAAGATACACGAACAGTCAATAATCCCATAAAAAAATGCTCAATAGCATTACTCATCAGGCAACTACAAATCAAAACCACAATTAGATACTCAATGGCTAGAACTGGCCACTTTGGAAAATAGTTTCATAGCTTCTAAATATATTAAACATGGAATTGTCATATGACCTAGAAATGTATTCCTCGGTATATACCCAGATTATCGGAAACAGGTGTTCAAACACAAATTGTACACAAGTATTTTTAGCAGCAGTATTTAAAATAGCCAAAGACTGAACACAACTCAAATGTCAATAAAAATATTATTGGATGAACAACATATTGTATCCATGAAATTGAATGTTATACAATTATAAAAAGAAACAAAGTACCAATACATATATGAACTTTGATAACATTATGCTAACTGAAGGAAGGCCACCTAGGCACAAAAGGCCACCTATTATATGATTCTATTTACATGAAAATATTCAGAATAGGAAAATCTATAGAGAATGGAAAACAGAGTTGGGGTTGCTTAGGATTGAGTAGGGGATGGGTGCATAGGAGTTTAACAGTCAAAGAAGGTGGAGTTTCTTTTTGAAGTGATGAAAATGCTCTAAAATTCATTGTGATGATGGCTTCACTTATCTGTGCATATACTAAAAGCCATTGACTTGTACACATTAATGTGTGCACTCTATGCTATGTAAATTATATCTCAATAAATCCTTTCAAAAATATACAGAAGAGTAAGTGGAGTGTTGCAGCTGGGAGGCAGTTTGAAATACTGAATAGGTCTCTTGAGAATGTGAACTTTCAGTAAAGACTTGAGGAACTTGAATGAGCTGATCGATGGATATATGGAGGGCTATCTTTCCAGACCAAGAAATTAACAAGAGTCTGGGTCATAAGGCAGCAGCATGTTGGCATGTCCAGAGGACAGTGAAGTGGCCAGGACCACTGGTAAGATTAAGGGTGAAGATATAAAGGAATTTTGGCAGTTAGCATGAGTCAGATCATGATGGGCTTGCAGAGTGTTGTAAGAATTGTGGCTTTTAGTGTAAATGAAATGGGAAGACAAATCATTATCCCATTATCAATATTTTAATAAATTGGATCCATGAACCAAATCCAGTGAGATTAAATGAATTAGTAACAATATACAAATTTGTATTAAAATTACAAGAATTACTTGCACGTTTCAGAACAGGAGAGTCATGATTGTTTATCAGCAATAATAAACATTATTAATTTTATTTGTGTTCAGCTAATTGAGATTAATTGCAATACATCATGCTTTATAATGTGACTGTCAAAAAGAATATATGATTGTAATCTTATATTACATCTGTCAATGTTTTTGATTCACAAGAATATAGAGTAAGCCCCTAGTTTTCGAAGCCAGTTTGTGAGGCAGTGACATCTCATGCAAGTTTGCTGCTTTCTGGCACAGTGGTCCTTGGTCAGCTGGCACAAATTGTTTTAAAAACACCACTAGGTCTAAAAAAAAGTTTGGATCACAATGAACACAGACACACCCTCATCCTTTCAGAAATACCTATCAATTACTTCCAATACAGAATGAAAACTGACAAAGGAAATATGTTGATTGTAAAAATGTCAGTTAGCTTGCATCTACATGAAAGAAAATGCCATTTTTATTACATTAGATCATTGTTTTACATGAGTTTTGGTATAGAACAACGTTGAACTAAGGGTAAAGACAGATGAATTAATTAAGTCTTACGATATCAAGAATTTAAAAGAAAAGGAAGGTCATCTTTAAAGTTTAGTGATATAGCATTCATCTTCTGTTGTCACCTTTTCCATCATTCCCTGAATGCCTGATGGACAGCTTTCACTCAAGTTCAGAGAACAGCTTGCAAAGATTAGCTACCAATTAATCTTTATGGAGGGAACTTAATTTCCAGCTAGACTGAGCTTACGTTTTAGCAGGAAGCATTTTTAGGAAATGTTTATGTTACAGTTTGCCCTTCTCGACAAGGTGATACATAAATGTCTACTTTATAGACATGAATTAAGATGGGAAGATATTTGGGGGAAATATTTACTCAAATGCTAAATAATAAAGGTACACAAAGGGCAAATTATATTAAATTTCTTTCCCATTTGTTTTCTGTATCTCGTGCAATTCACCTTGATTCCCTTCAGTTTCTGTTTAATGGAGAAAGTGGTATTTTCATTATTTTAAGCTTCTAGGACAATGAAAGAATTTCTCTTTTTCATGAACTGAATCATAAATGAAAGGTAGGAAGAGTGTCCTATATCATATTTATTGTTCAACAAAACACTGCTCCATGGCTTAAATTCAGTTTGAAAAAGAGAATTTATTGAAAGTCTAACACATACATAAAAGGCAGTAAAGACAAATGAAAAGAGGGCAGGATATTGAAGTATACAGACTTTAATGCTGAGTTCTGTAAGTAAGTTACTCCACCTTACAGAGGCTCAATTCCCTCTGATTTAGGAAGGCGATGCTAATGGGTATTGCATAGCTGTAAGTATAAAAATGTTGTATTTAAGATAACCCCACAAGCTTCATATAAGGAAGAAAATAAATAGATGTAACGTTAATAAATAGTTTATTACATTTCTATGCTACCTGCAGACTAGAGGAAGCAAGAAACATAGCCACTCTGCTTGATTAGCATTATATTCCAATTTGGAATATAAATTAGAAAAGAGAAAAATAGAAAGCTATGCATAAACATATGCATTAAAATGAATTTTATGTGAACTCTTTCATGAAAATGTTCCTAAGGTATTTTATTTTTTTATTGTCATAAAATACACATAAAATGTACTCTGTTTACCATTTTAAGTATATAGTTCAGTGGTACTAAATATAGTCATAACATTGTGCAGCCATCCCTACCATCCATCTCCATAACTCGTTTCATATTGTAAAACTGAAACTCTGTACCCATTAAACAATATTTCCTCATTTCTTCCTCCCCCCAGCTTCTGGCAACCATCATTGTACTGTCTCTACAATTCTGCCCACTTTAAGTCCCTTATACAAATGGAATTACACTGTAATTGTCCTTCACTGACTACTTATTTGACTTGGCATAATATCAAGTTTCATCCAAGTTGTAACATATGTCAGAATATTCCCCTTGTGTTTAGGGCTGAATAATATTCCATGGTGTGTATATATCATATTTTGCTTATCCATTCATCTGTTGTTGGACACTTCGGTTGCTTCTACATTTTAGCTATTGTCAGTAATGCTGCTGCAAACATGGGTGTGCAAATATCTTTTCAAGACTCTGCTTTCAATTCTTTCGCTATCCTGAGATGTGGCATTGCTGGATCATATGGCAATACCATTTTGATTTTTTGAGGAACTACCACACTCTTTTCCACAGCAGACATAGAGACATAGCGTTTGGCATTCCCTCCAAAACTACAAAAGCAATAACCATATCCTTGCCTGTGGATTTTATTCACAAATCCTTTGGCTCTCTCTACATCCCGGCCACCATGTGTTATTTCCTGTTTATATATATGATATCAAAGATGCAGGAAGTAATGAACTAAATTGGAAGGATAAGCATGTAGAAAAATAGAGGTAAATACTTACTACATAAAATCATAATAACTTTAGATGATTTCTGTTATATACCTATTTATCTAACATCTATCTGTTCCTCCATCTGTAATTAAAATACATCAGAGTTAGAGAACAGAGAAAAAAGTAGGAATATATGAATTTAAAGTTTTAATTATTCTTAGATTGTCTCACAGCATCATTATATGAAAGAAAATTTATAGATCAATATCTCTTTTAACAATAAATAACATTCTTAAAGTATTCAGATATACTGAATTACAGTATGAATAATATATTACAATCCATTCAAGTTTATTTTATTCCAGAAAAATACATTTTTCTGGAATACAAAATAAAATAAATAAAATACAAAATACAAAATAAAATAAAATGTTTATTTTATTCCACACAAAAATACAAATTTCATTTGCAATTAAAAAAACAGAAATTGATAACACATGATTGATGTATATACACATTTAATGTATTTTTAAATATACATTTTTTAAAAATAGAAATTTTTCTAGGTCAAATATTTATAATAAAATATCATTGAAAATAGTGTTATTAGCTGATACCTTCCTAATAACTGTGGTGTTACATAAGAAACTAAAATTAAAAGTTAAGATAAACTTAGAAACTAAAAATTTTAAAAATATTATTCTATTTTCCATATGTTCATATTTAATCATATTATTTCTTGTTTTCATTCTCCTTCAGTGTTTCTCTACTAAAATTTAACACACAATTCTAACTTTTGATTTCTGTTATTACTCATTTTGTATACATTTTCTTATGCTCTTAATTTAGTTATGCTACTTTTCTGTACTCTTGAAATTTTCACATTTGTGTTCACCCTCTTTTGAGTTCCCATATTATCAGATAAGCTTTTTACCCTCTTTTTGATTTGAAGATTCATCTTCTCATAATTATTTTGTCCACTCAGTTTCTTTTTATTCTCAGTTAAGTGCCTCTCATCTGGCTTCTTTCCACTTGTAAGGTTTCTTTTCATCTTAAGCCAGTCTTTTATTTATATTTTGATACTGTTTTGTAGAAGGCAAGCTTCCCTGAATTTTATGGAAGAGGCCAAAAGGTTTGTTCAAATTTTTACCTGATACATTGGACTAAATTATCTAATGTACACACTCTTAAGTCTAGAGGCAACTGTCTACTTTTGATTTTGGGTAGTATTATTTTTCTTATCCAAGTTCATCTTCATCTATTTGTATATTATCAATAAAATTACATTTGTCCAGAACCTTGCTTTGGCGGAGTTACTTCTTTCTAAGTAGAAGTAGCAGCAGTTGAGATATGAGCTGGGTTCTGGGTCAGTTTAGAGGGCTGGCCTACATTCCTCCTTTTGGTCTGTATGACAGGATGAATGCAGTTCTTACTGTCTCACTCCTCTCCTTGACACATTGAACCATTGCAGCAGATGAGAAGGAATAATCTCGATCTGCCATTCAGGTAGAACACATGTTCTCTCCAACCACAACCATACATTGTACTCACACTCGTCCAGAAGGTATCCTGTCAGTGATATGTAGATGTATCTATCTAGGTAGATAGATATCTACTTCGGTTTATGCTCTCTGGTTTCCCATAAATTATATCTCCTTAAAACAAGTATCAAAAGAGAGCTTGGTGATGGCAGTGTTACAAAATCCTCAAAACGCAGCAATCACACCCAGAGGAATTTGCAGATTCCAGGATTCCAATTCACATACCAAACTATATAAAAAGGGAATTGGTCATTGAGGGTTGCTAGGCTCTTTGTTGAGCATACTTGCTCTTTTCATGGCTTTGAAATTATTTTAAAAATCTAACCTTTTTCTCAGTGTGCTGCAAAATGATTTAATTTTAATGCATAAGCACTAATTTTCCCCTAAGATTTGTACAACATATTTGCTCTGACAAGCCATAGCCAGCAACTCACTTCACAGCAATTTATAGCATTTTCATGATAAGTTGAATTATTTTTAACTAGACACTCTTTGCCTTAATAAAAATAAGAAGAAGCAAAATACTTGTTCTAATTAGGTTCAAAAGTTGGCAGTCTCTCTCCTCGAAAGAATAACAAAACTTGTCAGCGGCCGAATATGCATCTATAGACACACATAGACACACACAAATACAAACACAAACACACACACACACACACGCAAGCACTATTCATAATATTTAAAGCACATTCTGTTCAGTGACTTCATTTGTCTAGCACAAAATAAAATGATCTCAGTATATGTCAAGTACCAATTTTTTTGTATGGCCAATTATAGATATTTTATTTTTTAAAAATTAGGGTGTTCTTGAAGCTCTTTATATTTCTTTGTCAATGAACTAAGCATTGGCAAATATGTAGGGTTTTCCACATAAGAACATTATTAACATCAAAATAGAAAGCTGGTGGTAGAAATGATGATTGGGAACACAGAATCTCTACTCAACGCTCTAGTTCTGCCATATCATAACTTCGTGATCTCAGGAAATATCTCTGCATGTTGTCATCTCTACGTATAGTTCTGTCATTTTTCAATAAGAGCTTGTTGCTTGATTATGAAGTACTAGTTACTATAACCATTATTTTGAGCTTCATGTAAATCAAGAACACATGGACTCCATTTGCAAAACATTGAAAATGTAGTTAGGGATTGGGGGCATAAAGCAACATTTTAAAATATGTGAAGACAATGAGTAAGCAACAAAGTGTCCAATTTTTTAGGGGAAAGATGCATACCTTGGGAAAAGGCAGGATTAGTTAACAGAGAATTTGAATGATAACTGACCGATTGGTGTCATTTACAGTTGCAAGTAATACAAATGAAGTTTGCTTTTTTAAGGAGAAAAGGAGTTATTTAGAATGGGTCAACCCATTGGGGAAGAAATGTAGTTAGAGACAATGCCCAAAACCATGTGAGCTAATACTCTGTAGAGCGCACCCCTGCAGTGCCGCCATTGTGAGGCCAAGTCTCTCCTTGTCTTGGTACTGAGCTCTCCATTCTGCCTTCATCATTGCCACTGCAGCTGTCACAAAATGATCCCTGGACCACTACTGCCCAGGAAGAAAGAAAGAATTCCGTCCTTCCGTGCTCTCAGATCAATTTCCAATATCAAGTGAGTTCCTTTGATGGGCACCATTCAGTTTCCATATCCATGAAATAGAGGCAGTAAAAACATAGAAATTGTGCATTTCCCAATAAGACACATATGAAAGCCTGTTTCCCACCACAGGAAGGGGTTTGCATGATGGTGTTCAAAGGAACAATATTCCCTGTAAACCATACTTTGCCCATATGAAGAAAAGCAATAAGGATTATTCAGTAAATACACATGGAAACTCATCCAGGGTTGGCTGATGAGAAGCTGGTTAGCACGGGGGTCTGCCTTCAGTCAGGACAAGATCTGTGCTTCTCACAGGTTCTCTCCACAGCAGGAGGGATGCAAACTTCCCTTTCCTCCCCTGCACCTACCCTCAAATGGCCCAGAGGTCTTCAGGTGCTAGAATTTCACAGTTAATGCTGCACAAAATAACAGACAGCTTTGACTGCCACAGTCTATTCTCATGAAGCTAGTCTCTACTCACTGCATAAAGCAGGAGAGTAAGAACAAGGGTGTTTAACGCTACCCTAGCTCAAGCATGTTTCTCTCTGTAGGATGCCAAGAACCTGGGAACCAGTGCATCTGCTGCTTTCCCTTCCTGGATTCTAGCCCAGACAAAAGATGCAAGGGGCATTTCCTGAGAGGCCTTGAGCTTCACTACACAATGACCCAGGCTCTACATGCACCCTTTTTATATATTTATACCTTGAAATATATTTATACTTTAAAATATATATATTTATAATATATATTATATAATATTAATATCATGTAATATTAATATATTTATATATTTTCTATTATATAAAATATATAAACACATAAACATATATGGTTATCTATTAGAGATAGATAGATAGATAGATAGATAGATAGATAGATAGATAGATATAGACAGATACCTAGTCAGTCTTTTTTAAGGCTGGGCTGATTGTGCTGGCTCAGAACTATAATTCCAGCACTTTGGGAGGCCAAAGTGGCCAGATCTCTTGAGTCCAGGAGTTGGAGATCAGCCAGGGCAATATGGTGAAACCCCACCTCTACAAAAATCAGCTAGTGTGGTGTCATGCACTTGCAGTCCCTGCTACTCAGGAGACTGAGGTGAGAGAATCGCTTGAGCACAGTATGTGAAGGCTGCGGTGAGCTCTGATCACATCACTGCACTCCATATTGGGTGACAAAGTGAGACCCTGTCTCAAGAAAAAGAAAAAAAATGGCTACCACCATACTCACAGATAAGTGTGTCAGGTATATTTGCAGCTATCTTTCCTATATTCTATTTTTTAAAAATAACTGCAAAGAACTGTTCTCATTCTAGATTTTTGTATTAGACATGTGATGTTTATAGCAGGTGAGCTATAATTATGTGTGCTATGTGTACTGTATAGACCAGACAGTGCAAACTGATATCAATGCTTTTTAAAAATATATAAGGTTATTAGAAATATTTTAAACTACCTATAGGTATACATGTATGTAATTGAACTATCAAATGCAAGTAAGATTATTTTCCTTAGAATGAGAAATCCACTCAGTTTATGAAAATATTTTCTAATAGCTATTACCATATTTCTTAATTAGTTATCATAAGAGGAGTTTTAAGATATTTATGTATATGTAGTTACTAGATTCAAACTTGATTCCACCATTTTCAGATATCATACTCTGAAAGAAGTCCTTTTTTTATCTAACTATATTTCAGCCTATAGTAAAAGAGAGTTATGTCAGTTTTGCTAATCATGCTGTTCCAAACCTCTACATCTTGATTATTTTTCTGTTTGTTCTACCAGTCATTCAGAGAGTTATATTCACATTTCTCTCTAGGTTTATCATTTGTGTGTGCCTTCTTGTGGTTAAGTCTATTTTTGCTGTATATAATTTAAGATATTTTATTGACATATATCATATATCCAGAAAATTACAATGATTAAGTATGCACAACTTGATTAATGAACATATTTATTTGCTTATAACCATATATGAAAATAGAACATTACTAAAAATAGTTACTTCTCCTGCCCCTTTTCAAACACTAACCTTCATCCTCAATAGTAACACACTTTCTTTTTTCTTATCATAGAATAATTTGGTCTATTTTCAAATTTTTATTAAAGAAATCAGTATATACTCTAAGGCTATGTTTATTTCGTTGTTATTTTACTTATAGTATTTATCTGCTAATGGACATGGTAGATTAAAGATGGCTACACACACATTTTTTAATCAATAGACTTTTTGAGCACTTTGTGGCTCATGCCTCTAATCCCATCACCTTGGGAGGCTGAGGAACGTGAGTCATGAGGACAGGAGATCGAGACCATCCTCGATGTGATGAAACCCCTTCTCTACTAAAATACAATAAATTAGCTGGGCATGGTGGCACGCTCCTGTAATCCCAACTACTCGGGAGGCTGAAGCAGTGGAATCACTTGAACCCGGGAGGCGGAGGTGGCAGTGAGCCGCGATCTTGCCACTGCACTCCAGCCTGTCAACAGAGCAAGACTTTGTACCAAAATGGGGGGCGGGGGGGAGAAGCACTTTAAAGAAAAATTCACCAGAAAGTATAAAAAATTTCGATATACTCCCACATGGCTTCCTGTTTCTGCTAATACTAACATCACGTACTAGTATAGTGCATTTATTACAATAGATGACTCACTGAATTAAAACAATTAAAGCCCATAGTCTAGATTTCATTCTTCGTGTTGTACACTCTATAGATTTTGAAAAAGGCATACATGTGTCCACCATTACAGTATCATACAGAATATTTTAGTGTTCTAAAAATCTCCCATATTCTACCTACTCGCCCAGCTTCCCCCTTAATCCCAATTGTTATACTATCTCCAGAGCTTTGCTTCTTCAAGAATGTCATATAGTTGAAATCATACAATTGTCTTATGGTTTTTTTTTTTTTTTTCCCACAGAGTCTTGCTCTCTCATCCGGGTTGCAGTGCAGTGGCATGATCTCTGCTCACTGCAACCTCCACCTCCCCTGTTCAAGAAATTTTCCTGCCTCAGCTTCCCAAGTAGCTGGCATTACATGCACCCACCACCACACCCGGCTAATTTTTGTACTTTTAGTAGAGACGCGGTTTCACCACGTTGGGCAGGCTGCTCTCGAACTCCTGACCTCAGGTGATCTGCCCGCCTCGGCCTCTCACAATGCTGGAGATTACAGGCATGAGCCACTGTGCTGGCGTGATAGTTCGTTTTTACTGCTAAATACTACTCTATTGTATAGATACACTACAGTTTATTTACTCACTTATTCAAGGAAAGCTTGGTTATTTCCAAATGTTGTATTATAAAGAAAGATGCTGTAGATGTTCATGTGCAGGTTGTTTTGCGGACATGTTTTTAAGTCATTTTAGCAAATGCCTTGGAGTACGACTGCTGGATAGTATGAGAGTGTGTCCGGAATTGGTGGGTTATTGGTCTCACTGACTTCAAGAATTAAGTCATGGACCCTCGCCATGAGTGTTACAGTTCTTAAAAATGGTGTGTCCAGAGTTTGTTCCTTCAGACATGTCTGGAGCTTCTTCCTTCTGGCGGGTTCATATTCTCACTGTCAGGAGTGAAGGTGCAGACCTTCCTGGTGAGTGTTACAGCTCTTAAGGGCAGCACGTCTGGAGTCGTTCATTCTTCCTGGCGGGTTCATGGTCTCATTGGTTTCAGAAATGAAGCGGCAGACCTTCGCGGTAAGTGTTATAACTCATAAACGCAGCCCGAACCCAAACAGTAAGCAGCAGCAAAATTTATTGTAAAGAGAGAAACAACAAAACTTTCACAGTTGAGAAGAGAACCAGAGCAGATGGCAGAGGGCAAACCTGAGCAGCCTGCTTTTATTCCCTTATCTGGCCCCACCCACATCCTGCTGATTGGTCCATTTTACAGAGAGCTGATTGGTCCATTTTGACAGAGTGCTGATTGGTGCGTTTACAATCCTTGAGCTAGACCCAGAGTCACAGAGTGCTAGTTAGCCAGATACAGAGTACCAATTGGTGTATTTACAAACCTTGAGCTAGACACAGAGTACCGATTGGTGTATTTACAAATCCTGAGCTAGACACAGAGTGCTGATTGGTACATTTACAATCCTTGAGTTACGCAAAGAGTCACAGAGTGCTAGTCTCCGCTAGGTTAGCTAGATACAGAGTACCAATTGGTGTATTTACAAACCCTGAGCTAGACACAGAGTGCTGATTGGTGCACATACGATCCTCCAGCTAGATATAAAAGTTCTTCAAGTCCCCATGAAGTTCAAAAGCCCAGCTGGCTTCACTCAGTGGATCCTGCACTGGGGCTGCAGGCGGAGCTGCCCGCCAGGCCCCAGCCGGGCCTGCACTCCTCAGCCCTTGGGCTGTTTTCAGGACCGGGCTCCACAGAGCAGGGCACAGTGCCTGTCACTGGGGAGGCTGAGGCTGCCCGGGAGCCCACGCCAGGGAAAGGAGCTCTGACATGGCGGGCTGCAGGTCCTGAGCCCTGCCCCGCAGAGAGGCAGCTAAAGCCAGGTGAGAATTTTGAGTGTGGCGCTGGTGGGCCTGACACTGCTGGGGGACCTGGCGCAACCTCTGCAGCTGCTGGCCCCGGTGCTAAGCCTCTCACTGCCCTGGGCCAGTGGTGCCTGACCCCGGCTCCATGTACTGGGCCCCCGAACCCACGCCCACGCCCACTGGAGCTCACACTGGCCCCTGAGCGTAGCCCCGGTTCCTGCCGGCGCCTCTCCTTCCCCACCTCCCTGCAAGCAGAGGGAGGTGGCTCAGGCCGCAGCCAGCCCAGAGTGGGGCTCCCACGGTGCCGTGGCGGGCTGAAGGGCTCCTCAAGCATCACCAGAGTGGACGCTGAGGAGTAGGCCCTGAGAGTGAGGGCTGCTAGCACATTTTCACCTCTCAAGAGTATGTTTATCTTTATAAGAAACTACCAAATTGTCCTCCAAACTGGTTGTACCATTTTGCATTCCCACCAGCAATGAATGAGTTCCTGTTATTCTACATCCTCACCAGTCATTTTAATAAAAGTGTGGTTGTAATTTATTGCTGGTGTAATTTGCAGTTTCCTAATGACATACGCTGTTGAACATTTTTATATGCATATTTTCTCCCTATGTATCTTATTTGGTGAGGTGTCTGGTCAGATGTTTTTGCTAATTTTTCAAATGAGTTGTTTTCCTGGCATTGAATTTTAAATATTCTGTGTATATTTTGGATACCAATCCTCTGTGTTTTGCAAATATTTTCTTTCAGTCTGTGACTTGTCCTTTTATTTTTTTAACAGTGTCTGTTGTAGAGAAGAAAGTGCATACACTTTGGCACTCCTCTTATGGAAAGATAATCAGTTTCCTTTCCCTTTGAATTTGCATGGGCTCTGTGGCTTTTTTGATCGATAGAATACAGGAGAGTGAAGCTGGGCTTTTTTGCAAAGCTTTTGGTCCTAGACATTGAGACAGGCAGCGTTCACTTCCAATTCCTTAAGACACTCTATCTGAAGGCCCTGAATTGTCATATAAGACCTCTGATGATGCTATGATGTGACCACCATGCTGTAGAGGTCATGTGTAGGTATGCGGGTCAACAGTGCCAGCTGATTCAGCCTTCCAATCATCCCTACGAATGTAACATGCCAATGAAGCCACGTTAACTTTCCCAGAATGGCCCTTCTTCCTTCCAGCTGGGTATTTCATAGTGACCTCAGCTGGCAGTACATGTCTGGAGCAGAGTAATTGCCCAGCTGGTCCCATACTACATTCCTGACCCACAAAATCTTGAGATAAAGTGGTTGTTGCTTTGGCAAGCTTGCCCAACCCACCTTATTTTGTCGTTTTTGTTTTGTTTTGTTTTGTTTCATTTCGTTTTAGGCTTTTAGCAGCCTGAAGCCATAGTTTTTAGTTTCTGTCTCTAGCGATAAGTGGAAAAGAGGGGTGAGGAAGGAGCTTTATTGGCTCAACCAGCAACACAAACTGAGAGCCTGTGAGTGTATTCTCTGCCTTGGACACCATTGCAAGGTAGTCAGTTTTGTACTGGTTACTTACGCAGTGATGGATAACCAGAGAGATGGATATTGGGGCCATTTCCAGTTAGAAGGGGACTTGTACACAGTGTGTGTGTGTGTTTGTGTACATCACACAGTCATTTAGTTTGTGTATAGTATTCCAAATATTTGTCCAAGTCGTATTGAGTTATAAGGCAGGACTAGACTCTAGAGGTGAGGATCAGACACTGGACCAGACGGAGGACTAGCTAAAACAGGGTCAGGATAGAAGCAGCTTTCCATCAGATACACCCACCAGTGTGCCATGTCAATTTACTGTTGCCATGGCAACTCCCAGGAGTTACTGTCCCTTTCCACGGCAATGACCCAATGACCCAAAAGTTACTGCCCCTTCCCTAGACATTTCTGCATGAACTGCCCCTTAGTCTGCATGCAATTGAAAGTGGGTATAAATATAACAGCAAAACTGCCCTCAACTGCTACTTTCAGCCTACAGGGTAGCCCTGCTGGGCGGAAGCAGTCACAGAGCTGTAACACTGTCGCTTCAATAAAACTGTTTTCTTCTACATCTGGCTGGCTCTTGAATTCTTACCTGGGCAAAGCCAAGAACCATTACAGGCTAAGCTCCATTTTGGGGCTCACCTTTCCTGCATCAGTTTTTAACATTTTCCTTGCTGTCAGCAATATACTTAATATGAGAGATCCAATTGATTTATATCCTTGTCAAGAATTAAGAGAGATATATATATATGTCAAGTATGTATATAATATGTGTATGTCAAGAGTGTATATATATACACACATATATATATACTTACAGCACGGTGGTTACATGATAGCATCGAGGTCATATATATATATTATATATACTTTTTTAATATTAGGCATTATGTATTGAATGAGTAGCAATTTCATTTCATGGTGATTTTGTTTTTCATTTCCTTATTTCTGACTGGGTGGAACACTTTCCATGGGGAATTTGGATATATTTCTTATGAAGTACATGTGAACATCTTCCTATTTACTTTTGATATAAAGTCTTTTGCCTGAAATGGCACACTAGACAATTTGGAAGAATCCTCTTGCTCAAAAAATCTGAGATATGGATCTTTAAAAAATATATATTTGAAGACATAATGCTGACATGGCAGTGAAGAATTATAAATCCCAGGTCACAGGGAAAAGAATCACAAAGAGAAGAGGTCAGAATTGAGGACTAAATGTTTCCTGGGATCATTTTCACATGTTTGCTTTGAGAGGGCAGACACCTTGAGAAGAGCTTTAAGCAAAAGTATAGTCAGGGAAAGGTCTGGGCAGGGGAGGACAGGATTAAAAGCCCTGCCAAAGAGAATGAAGCATTGGTAGTTACCCCAAGCCTTACATTGTATTAATTAGTTAGTCTGTTATGAGGGTAAGCAGCAAATAGCCCAGCTTTTGTCAGGGCTAAAAAATTAGCTTTGGATCATCTCAATCCTGGATTCGTTGGAGAGGAACAATGAACCGAAGCTTGGCGTCTGGTAAAAAGTAAACAGGAGGGAAATCACATCAATCTAAGCCTCAAATTACATCTAAAAGTATTCATAATAAATAGATGGCATACTTGGAAAATATCCAGGCAAAAGAAGAGATAACACAATATGACTAGAAACAAATAAAAGGGATAAACATTAGTTGTAAGCGCATGTAACTTTGCATGAATAACAAATTTATTAACACTGACTTTAATAACTCTTATTATAGTCAAGCAAATAAAAGATTGAGAACTCCAACAAATACTTTAAGTATTACATGTTAAAAAGGAAAAGAATTTGATTTTTAGAACTGAAAACTACAATAGTGAAAATTCAGATAATGTCTGAGGTACTTCGAAGGCATACTAGAAAATGAAGTGTGAAATATAACTTAAGTCAGAATACAGCATTCAGTTTAGTGCATAGAAGTACAAAAGAAATGAAAATTTAGAAATATTACAGGACAGAGATAAAAAGTAGAGAAAGATCATTTAAAAATATAAAGGATACAGTAATAATCTAACACGTTGAAATCTGAGGAGAAAACAGCTGGTCTGAACAGCATTTTAAGTGGCAGTGTTAGAGGTTTTATCAAAATTGGCCAATGATATTAAACCACAGGTCCAGGAGGTTTAGAAAACCAAAGGAAAACACACACAGAGGACACACCTAGAAACATAATGGGAAAACTTCTGAAAAGTAAAAGAAAAATGTAAAGAGCACTTGACGAAAAAATTGGGTTAACTGCAAAAAGAAAGAGTTGACTGACAACAACCTTCTCAAATGAAACAATGAAAGCCAGCAAGTGAGGTATTGATATCTTTCAAGTCCTGAAACAAAATAAGTGCCGACCTAGAACTGTCTACTTCGTGGACATACCCATCAAAAGCAAAGACACAATAGAGAATTTCTCCCAAGCAGACCCACAGGAAAAGAAATACTAAGTTATTCTTTAGGTAGAATAGTAACGATCCCTGATGAAAGTTTGCAGTTAGAAGAACGATTTTTTTTAATGAAAGAAATAAACATGGAGAAAAATTTAATTGGATATTGACTATATAACAGAATGCTATCTCATAAAGTTTAAAATGTTTCTTCCATACAATAGCAGAAGCAAAAAAGTTGTGAGTTGGATCAATTAATTTTAAAATCTTGTCAGATATTATTTTTTTAAAAATAGACTAATGTACCAATTATATTAGACCCTCAAGTCAAGAATGCACATTGTAATAAACCGGTTAAAACATAATCAGACCAGATTTTAAAAAATGAACTCTCTTAAAGATTTTGTAATTTATATTTATATTTCACATATGTTGAAAGTAAATAATGGAAAAGCATGCAATGCAAATATTAACCAAAATATAGCTTTAGTTATACTTATATTCACATTTAAAAAGTTGGACACAGTTAAGTCTCAGTGATTTTTTTACACAAAGGAGGCAAGCTGTGCAGCTATAACTGTTAATATATTATGCTCTTGACCTGATTACAGAAGGGAAAGGGGTGATCATACAAGACAGTGGCAGAATGAAGAAACAAGGAGTAGAGTTACAGAACATGATGCTTTAACTGGGGCTGGAGTTACTCTTTTAGATTTAAAGAATAGTAAACTGGAAACAATATATGAAACATTTTTTGAAGTACTGAACATCAGGCAGCACAGGACTGTGTTCTGCAAGAGAAGAGAAAGAGCCAGAATGAGTCCTGCTTTCTTCCCAGGTTCTCCGTGACAGCAGTAGAGAGAGAGGTATCCCAGAGAGAGCAGAGCATTGTTATTGCATTGAGGAACCAGATAAAAATCAAAAAAGTTTAAGCAGCTGGAATTTGTAGTAGAAGAGAACATTATATAGAAAAATGAACCAGGAATCAACATAAGGTTTCTGCCAAGTCCTTAAGCCAAATATACATAGGATGAAATTCTAAGGAGCTCAGCAAAGGACTCTACCAGGGAGTTGGAAGGAGAACACTTCCTTGGCATCACACGACAGGAAGACATACTAGCTCTGACCAGCCAGAGAAGGGAATCCCCTCTGAACATCCAAGATATTCAGTAAAGACCACTGGAGGTTCATGCCCTAGGGATAGTGCTCATTTAGCTCTAAATTACAGATGGCTCTAGAATAACTCAAGAAAGTTTAAAGAGAAGATTTAAAACAGCAACAGGAAAATATTCATCCTAAAGTTACTGAACTGCCTGCCACGACACTGTTCAAAGGTAGCCAATAAAATCCAGATATTGAATAGCATAACATCAAAATACCCCAAAATTTCTGACATGCAAAGAAGCAGGAAGATATATATTATTAAGATATATATTAACAGGATAAAAATAGGTCATTTATAAATGACAGAGAAGAAGGAATTTTCAAGGTCCTTAAAGTAATATATATTTTATAAAGATATATAGATAAATATATATGTCAAATTACTTAAATGAAAGTTGAACATAGGAGAAAAATAGAAGTTATAAAATGAAAAGTGTGACATGTATAGATGAAAAATAAATATTTGAAATAAAAATTCCATGAGATACAATAAGTAATGGATTTTACCCTAACATCAGAAGATTTATAGACAAAAATAGAAGCTTTACAAACTGAAGGACAAAGGGGAAACTAAAATAAGAAAGCCAGAAACTCACTGATACATGAGACAATATGCAGCAGTGTAACATACATGTAATTGGTATCTCAAAAAGGGTGGGTGGGGGAATTACAGTTGAATAAAGAATGGGACACTCATTCCTGAGGGAGGGGTATTATCCCTTCGTGAGGGTCCATTCCCATGACCCAACACCTCCCAGTAAGCCCTGCCTGCAACACTTGGTATCAAATTTCAGCATGAGATTTGGAAGGGGCAAGCTTTCAAACCATAGCAAGGGTTAAATTTCCATTTTAAAAAAATCACTGATACGATTCCATTTCGCCATAGATAAAAAATAATACCTCAACCTACCACTGAGTGTACTTATAGCTAACCCACAGGGCACTCTATCTCGGGAATACGGATTTGCCTAGAGGTATCCTATCGCAGTCAAAAGAAAGAGCAATGAGGGATAGAAGAGGTTAGTGATGGAGACAGCAACGCTGCATTTTACAACAAACAATGTAAGAACTTTATGGATTGCTTCAGCTAACTTACTACAGTTTACATTCCTCTCAGGTGGGAGAATTGTTGAGTTTTTTTCTTAAGACAGAAAAGCAATTCAGAGAATCTGAAATCTCCACAAGCAGGATAAGAAGCACAGTAGAAACTATTCTAGGCAGGAAGTCAATCCTTTCGACTGTCTGTGCGCCATGGAAACAATTGTCTGCACTGGGAGTCGTATGAGGTACGGACAACAGCCAAACCTCTGATCCTCTCATTTGTGACTCCAGACGAAATTACCAGTCAACAGAGTAATTCACTGAGTAAAGTAAACATTTGGCACTGAAAGAGGTTAGACGGATAACTATTTGCATCACCATATTCATGAAGCTGGAATATTTTCCACTACTGGTATCACATCTGAATGGAAGATGTTAAAAGGCCTCTCATCTTTTAAGATGGATATGAAAGAATATTTTCTGAGAAATGAGATTATTAACACACCTGCAAGGTGGATGGAAGAGAAAAAAAAGAATAATCAGCTTGAGTTCTTCTTCTTGATAAGACAACTCACTAAAAACATAAAGAGAAAAATACAAGTTTAAAATAATTAACCAGAAGAAGGCAACTCTAGATTTTTTTAATTGCCGGTAAGATTTTAATTTGCTCCAAGTTGAAAATAACTACATTGCTTGTGTTTTAAGGCACATAATGAGCAATTATATCACACATGATAGATTCAGTGGTAAAATATTATCCGTTAACAGCTGGAACTCATAAAGGCATAGCACAATGTGAAGATGGAATTTGCTAAAATAAACCATCTGCTGAAAAATATTATTCTGCAAATTTAAAAATAAAGTTAAAATGTTATTTGTCTTATTTAATAGGCCTGTGAAAAAAATGAGATATTTGAAAAGGAGGTGCTACCTTAATTAGTTCTTTATGTTAGACAGTTGGTTACAGTAATGCACTGTAAGGTGCTACATACAAATATTGCTACATTTTCTGTATATATTGTGTATTTAGCTTAAATTATTTGAAATTTTATAAAGTAACAAATGTATATTTAAATGTTTTGACACAAATTGCAAATATACCTTTAAAAAGCTTTCAGCGACTTACACTCTAAGTATTATTTGTCATATATATATTTGTCTTTTCTCTACAGGAAACTTTCAATTTTTCCCTTGAAACTTCAATTGTTTGAATCTGTAAAACAAACTGATAATGTACACATTCACAGAAAAAAAGGCTTACAGATACTATGTGCACAAGTATGCACTTGGAATTTACATAATATATAAAAATATATATCCGCAAATATATACAAATATTTGTATATTATAAACATATATACAAGTATATACTATATATCTAAACTCCAGGAAAGGCAAGGTAGTTAATACGTCTATGCTGTTTTGAGGTTACAGAAAACACAGAGCTGTATGTTGGTAAATCAGACTTTGCGGAAGACAGGTGATTAGGAGGAAGGAAAAGGAACCTGCAAGCAGAGGTGGTCTTGTTATGTGGATGAAACTTCACAGGGAGCAGCCCTCCCCTTGGGAAGAATAGGTAGGAGATGGTTTTTAGACCTTTAAACGTGCCAGACTCAAGTTAATCTTTCCTAGACCCAGACAAGGGAGTATCTCAGGGAAAGCCTGTCTATATCAATGTAGATTTTCTCTACAAATGCAAATCTCCCCAACAAAGCTAGGTTTTCAGCTGTTCTTGTAGAAGAAGCTATTTCCTGTCTTCCGAGTAGCCATCTTGAAATATGTCAAAAAGTTGGCCCCGTGCAGTGGTGCACCCCTGTAAACCCAGCACTTTGGAAGGCTGAGGTGGGTGGATCACCTGAGGTCAGGAGTTTGAGATCAGCCTGACCAACATGATGAAATCCCGTCTCTACTAAATACAAAAAATTAGACAAGTATGGCGGCACATGCCTGTAATCTCAGCTACTTGGGAGGCTGAGGCAGGAAAATTGCTTGACTCTGGGAGGCAGAGGTTGCAGTGAGCTGAGACTGTGCTATTGCACTCCAGCCTGGGCAACAAAAGCAAAACTCCGTCTCATAAATAACAATGTATTTTAGGGTAATATTTTGAGTTTGTTTACCTCCATATATACAATAACTACTATTATGATTTTTAATCTTTACTCTTCTGTGGAGGAAAAAACAGGTGTGATTTCTAGTGTAGCTGAATATCATGTATTTACTTGACAATACTGCACTTGTGTGTGTGTGTAGCTACTCCTTACCTGCAAAGAATTGATGTTCTCACTTAATGATTAAATAAGAATATTAACCATTAATACAGTAAAAATGTATATTTTGCAGTATTTCTCGATGGATGCTTTAAATTAGTTTAATTATGCCACTATAATGCGTACATTTTAACCGTTTACTACAGCTCTCAATCTTACTTTTGCTCGTGTATTTGAATTTATGCTAATACAGTCCTATGGCTAAAAAGGATTATATAAACTTACCTACATTTTTACTAGTATTCTGGTGTCATTTTAAATTATGTAATTAAATCAAATTTTAATTTGGATTATTGTTATTATCTGAGTTAAGGATTTAAATTTTTAATTTTCTTATAAATATTACATCATTATTTCTGAACAATATATTGACTAATCTGCCCTTTATATGATGTGCACTATAAGAGATTAAGATTGATTCATTTGCTAAGATGAATGCTTGAGAAGTAGATATTTAATCATAACATTTCAAAATCTACTGGATAACCTAGAATTGAAAAATTGCCTCTAGGTTGAAAAACTCCTGTAGTGAAAAAAGAAAATAACTAATATACAGTGACAATATAAATAGTAGAAGTATTTATTTTATTATTGCCCTGAAATTTGATAATACAAACATGTAATGTCTACGTATCATCCATATATTAGGTCATAAAAATCAAAACATTCTTGAAAAATTTAGCATAATAGAAAATGCACTATCCTTGATGGAATCAAGTTACAAATAGAAGTAAAAATAAGTAGATAAGTAGATGGAAGTAGGAGTTTTAAAACAAAGAAAAATATTTGTTTTTGATAACATAAAAACTTAATTGACAATTCCAATATTTCAAGAACTTGGGCTCTCAACTGGTGGAAATTTTTCCCCAGGAGACATTTGGCAATGTCTAGAAGTTATTGTGGGGATGTCAAGACTGGTGAGCATGTGAAATTTGGAGGTCAAATGAAACATCTAGCATTGCTAGGGCAGCCTCCCAGAACAAATAATCCTGTGGTCCTAAAGGTAAATAGCACCAAGGTTGAGAAACCATATTCTAGAAAGTAAACACAATGTAGCTACTCGAAGTGCTCAGGAAAACACATCAATGCCCTTGAGGGGAAAAGTGTAAACATTTTAATTGCTGTACATGGTAACACAAATCCATGTTGTTAATCTAAGTGGAAGAGGCTGAAGCACAAAACGTAATTCAAAGAGTTTACTTGAGCCAAAATAAGGACAGCTGCCTGGAAGAAACAGACCCAAGTATTCTTGGATATGAACTCCATTTGGCGTTTTGCAACAAGCAATTTCTTAAAGGCTAAAAAGGGACAAGGAGTGGGATGATGCAAAGAGGTTTGTCACAAATTCTCATTGGCTTATGGAAATAACATTGATTAGTGACTGGCTATACACTGTTATGCTATTATTGGGTGTGGATTATGGTGTCTGGCATGGCATTATTGATTAATTTATAGCTACTGTGGCAACCTCAAGCAGCCTAGATGAATACACAGCTCAAAGAGGAGTCAGGCACGACTGCTGTCTCATTTTAATATCTCTCTGGGCCTGATTATTTAAAAGGACTTGCATTTCTCACATAAAAGATATTTTATTTTCTCAATGTCAATAAATGAGAATAAATAGACATAAAATAGATCTTTTTGAGGATGAAGTAAATGCAGTAAAAAAACAAAACCCAAGCTGACCAGAAATCATAGAGGGAAGAAAAGGTTATAAATATATAGATCTTTCAAAGTGATGTTAAGCTACCAGGAATCAGTTAAATGTTGGGGGATTTTGCCTGGGTATGGGCTAAGGGAGAATGTCCCTTTTGCCTTCTGAAGATTCCCTGAAAATCAATAACAGGAGGCAGATAAATAGTAGAAAAGGCATACAGGTTTCTGTAATGTGTGTACCCTGGAGCCCATAGAATGAAGACCCAGGACCCAGTCACACGGTGGGTACAGAAGCTTATCTACCACATTGAGTTTATAGAAAGATTGGGGAGTTGGATCACAGAAAAAAAAAAGATTATGAGACAAAAGGACCCTGGCTAGCAACAGTGGTCTTGTTACATAGGTGAAACTTCACTGGAAGTGGCCCTCAGAGAGAACAGATACAAAATGTTTATCTCAGACCTTTGGAGGTCTCAGACTCTCAGTTAACTTTTCCTAGATCCAGACAAGGGGGCAGACCTCAGAGAAAACCTGGCTGCATCAAGGCAGATTCTCTACAGATGGAAATCTCCCTGAGACAGCTTTGCAGCATTTTTTACATTTTCAGCCTTCTGAATAGCCATTTGAAATATATCAAGGAAATATATTTTGGGGTAAAATATATTGGTTTCCTTCATACAGCTATAAAACATAGAGAAATAATTTTTGTCAATATCTACTACAGATCCAATATAGCAGTAATTACAAAACCCACCAGATATTGAAGAAAAAATATGTAGAGTATCTCACAAATATTGATATTAAAATGCCAAATAAAATAAAAATAATCTCCAACAGTATTTGAAACAGTAAGACAAGAAACTGCAAAACAATAAAACAAATATCCACCTTGGGGATGAAAGTGTGATTCCAAATTTGGTAATCCAATCATATTAATAATCATATTCATTAGACCAAATAAAAAATAAATAGGAGATTCTCAGTACATGCTAAAATATATTTGTTAAAAGGTAATATTCGTGTATTTAAAGATTTTAAATGCTATAAAGAGTCCAATGTTCTATAAGCAAATGTGTATGTCTATTAGAAGAAAAGAGGTCTCATTTTCATATGTTACTACATAGAGATAGAGAAGTGGATAGATTAATTTGCATATGCATAGATAAAGCATAAAATATAAATTTACTATCATATGTAAAAGAATTTAAATTCAACAATAAAATAATTCAATGGTAAAATTTTAAATATTTTTACAGTTATATTATTAATATTAAATATTTATAATAATTGTGAAAATAATGTAAAAGTACATTATTAATATTAGATAATATTTATAATAATTGTGAAAATAAAATAGAACATCTAAACATCAGTATTAAAACTAGTATAAATATTTGCATGTTTATACAAGGAAAATTCAAGCTCAACCTAAAAATATATAGGAAACAAAAGAAAAATTTTAAGGGAGCTCTTTAATAACACAAACATATATATACACACACACATATACACATATATAACATGTATATATGTTACATGGGATAGATACAGATTTAACATGTTATATCTATATTTGTATCTATATCTATATGTATCTACATTTCTATATGTTTACTCAGTTATGTAAATATAGACTGGAATAAATATAAAGACACATATGATTCTTGGACCCACCAGTCATCTCTAAACCCTATTGTTCCAAGACAACATACAGAACTTGAGTGTGTATCTTTCACCACTGGATTTGTCTTTGCTCCATAAAGCTTAATGCTTAACAGGGTTTCTGTTAGCATTTTCTCTATTTTCCCATAAAATATCACAGGCCTTCTTAATATGGAATTATGGGTGATTTCCTTCAATCTGCATCATATCAAGTTGAAATTGCATGTTTATGGAAAGTAAAACATAGTTTTTAAATATCAGTAATGATGTTTTTCCCTCCTTTTTATCACATGTGCTTGTGAGAGTCGTTGTAATACAATTCTAGTCTCACGCTTTGATCATTCCTAAGATGAAAATAACATTTTTAGATAAAATATCTGAGCTTTATGAAGCCTTTAGGAGATGATGTGATAGAATATCAGAAGACCATATTTTTCTCAGTTTTCCATGCAATTCTATCATTGTTTCATCTTTACTCCTACCAGAGTAATTTTCCAAAATAGGTATCTTGTCATTCTTCCTGTTGTTATCAGTGAAAAAGTGAAATGAAAATCTAGATTATATATTTTATCTAGAACAAGAAAGTAGAATTGAATCTATATTCATTAATGAGACTAACCAGTCAATTACACAGATAGGCATTTTACATTTTGAAGATCATATGGATCCATTGCCAGATACATTACTATTTACACCTACATTGACCTAACCGGTGAATATTTATGCAAAAATCAGTGAGAGCTGATTTTTATTTTTATTGTATGTATTTTTTGAGTTAGGTTCTTGCTTTGGTGCCCAGGCTGGAATACAGTGGTGCAATCACTGCTCACTGCAGCCTCAACCTCCCAAGCTCAAGCAATCCTTCCACCTTGGCCTCCCAAATAGCTAGGACAATAGGTGCACACTACCGTGCCCAGCTTTTTTTTTTTTTTTTTTTTTTAACTTTTGGTAGAGACTGGATCTTGCTATACTGCCCAGGTTGCTCTTGAAGCCCTGGGCTCAAAGAATCCTCTCATTTCAATCTCTTAAAATGCTGGTATTAGAGGCATGAGCCACCATATGGGCTGGAAGCTGATTTTTAAAATACTGAAATCATATAGATGACAGCACTTGAAAAATAGACCACATGAAGCTTTATGTTAAAAGGTGTGGGGATATCAATATTGTTATGGCTATTGGGGAGGAAAAATTAGTAAAACCAGTGAGTTAAAGCTGTTGCTTGAAACTTTGGCTTTAATTTAACAAATGTTTTCTGGGGTGACAGTATATATGTACCCATATTATTCCCATTCACAGATGCACTAAAGGGAAGAATTTCTCCAAGACAACTGTTCTAAGATTGAAATTAAACCATACTGGGTTTGAAAAGAGAAAGTCTAGGAATTACCAAATATTTTAGATGTCAGATAAAAGAGAATGCCAAGTATGCGATGATAATCAGCAATGGTTGTTAACACGATACATCAAATCAGTATTTGAATTAGCTTTTGAATTACAAGGACAAATGGATCAAGTCTTGACTCCTTAGTAGATTAATCTTATTATGCTGAGATGTCTTTTCCCCTGTTTTTCCACAAGGAGATTACAAATTTGCAAACCTCAGCTGCTCTCATTTTATGCTCTCACCAAGCCAAAAGCTGAAGTTCATCAATCAATGTCTCTAAGTGTTCACTAGTTATATACAGTTTTGTAGTTTAAGCTATCTCTTCAACTTCCTAAATCATCACCTTCATTTATTCTTGCTTTTTTCCACTATCACTTCCTTATTGACCATATAAAGAATGTTATTTTTTATTGTTCATTTTTCTCTAATTTCATCAAAATTTAAAAATCCTTTAATTTTATTTTAATTTCAAAGATTAAATTAAACCTACATATAAATGAATGTAAGATTTGCATTTGCATTAGTTTTGGCGTCAATTTGCTGTCCTCCCTCATACACATAGAGATCATATCCATGTACCTCATTTCAAATATCCAAGCAAGAAGGCGGGAAGGTTGCAATATTAAAAGCAGCTGTAAATTATGGTTCTCACTTTCATGATAAAGTTACTATATAAACTTCCTCTTGCTGCTGCAACCAATTACCACAGACTTCATCTTTTAGAATAAAGTGACTGTTAATCCTACAGTTCTGGAGTTCAGAAGCCTTAAATGAGATTCACAGGGCTAACATCAAGTTGTGGGCAGGGCTGCAATCTTTCTGAGGGCTATGTGGCAGAATCTATGTACTTGATTTTTTCAGCATCCAGAGGCCACCTTCATTCCTTGGAACATGGCCTCATTCTTACATCTTCTTTTTTTTTTTTTTTTTTGAGACGGCGTCTCGCTCTGTCACCCAGTGGCGCAATCTCAGCTCATCGCAACCTCCGTCTCCCAGGTTCAAGTGATTCTTCTGCCTCAGCCTCCTGAGTAGCTTGGACTACAGGCACCCGCTACCATGCCCAGCTAATTTTTTGTATTTTTAGTAGAGACGGGGTTTCACCATATTAGCCAGGATGGTCTCGATCTCCTGGCCTCATGAATCACCCACCTCGGACTCCCAAAGAGCTGGGATTAGGTGTGAGCCACCACGCCAGGTCCTCATTCTTATATCTTAAAAGTCAGCGATGTTGAGTTATTTCTCACGCCGCCACCTCCATGGTTATCTTTCTTCTGCCTCCTCCTCTCACTTATAAGGAAGCTTGTGATTACATTGAGCCCACCCATTTAAGATAATCTCTCCATCATTTTATTGCAACCTTAATTTCATTTGAAATCTAATTTCCTACTGCCATGCAACCTAACATATTTGTATGTTAGGCTCTGGGAATTAGGACCTGAACATTTTTGGGAGGCCATTATTTCGCCTATAGCAGACAAAATCTATTTACCTGCAGATTAAAATATTCTTTATTTTTCTGCTTCCCTCTTTTAATTTTTTAAAAATAATATGGAATGTAGTAAAGAGAAAGAAAGAGAAAGAAAGAAAGAAAGAAAGAAAGAAAGAAAGAAAGAAAGAAAGAAAGAAAGAAAGAAAGAAAGAAAGAAAGAAAGAAAGAAAGAAAAGAAGGAGAAAATGAGAGAAGGAAGGAAGAGAGGGAGGAAGAGAGGGAGGAAGAGAGGGAGGAAGAGAGGGAGGAAGAGAGGGAGGAAGAGAGGGAGGAAGAGAGGGAGGAAGGAAGGGAGAAAAGCAGGAAGGGAGAAAAAAAGAAAGCAAGAACACCAGAAAGCAAGAAAGCAAGAAGGGAGGAAGGGAGGAAGAAAAGGAGGAAAAGAGAATGGAAAAAGGGGGGAAGGGAAAGAAAGTAAAGAGAAGGAAGGAAGGAAGGAAGGAAAAGAAGGGAGGGAGTAAGGAAGAAAAGGAGGGAGGAAGGGAGAAAAAAAGGAAAGAAAGCAAGAAAGTGGGAAAGAATGAAAGAAAGAAAAAGAAGAAAGAAAAGAAGGAGAAAATGAGAAAAGGAAGGAAGGGAGGGAGGGAGGAAAGGAGAAAGGCAGGAAAGGAGAAAAAAAGAAAGCAAGAACACCAGAAAGCAAGAAAAAAAGAAAGAAAGAAGGGAGGAAGGAAAGGAGGAAGAGAGAATGGAAAAAGGGAGGAAGGGAAAGTAAGTAAAGAGAAGGAAGAAAGGAAGAAGGAAGGAGGTAGTGGAAGAAAAATGTATTGTGATAAGGTAATTACTATAGATGGTAAGGTAATAATTATTAAAATGTATTGTTGATTTTGTAACTTTAATAGATGTAATGTGTAAAGTGATAATATTTTAAAATGGAGGAAAAAAGAGATTTGTATAAGAATGATGTTTCTATGTATTACTAAAATTCAGTTAGTACAAATTGGAAGTTTATTTGAATAATTAATTTTCCATATACCTGTATGGTTAACTTACAACGACAACAAAAATCCTCAAAAATATATAGTACAATAATTCATTAGTAAACTAAAGTTCTCTATTTTAGAAAATATTCATTGCAAAATAAAGCAATAAAGAAAAATATTTGAGAAATACACCAAACAATAAAATGACAGACATAAATAGAATTATACCAATTATAGTATTATATGTAAGCAGATTAAATAATCCAATCAAGAGGTAGAGATGGTCAGACTGGATTAAAACAAGTGATCCCAATATACGCTGTCTAGAGAAGGCACATTTGAGATGCAAGGATACTAATGGATTGAAAGTAAAAAGATGACAAAAAATATCATACAAAGAGCAACCATAAGAACACTGAACTCATTATACTCATAATACACAATACAGACTATTAAAAATGTGAATAGGATTTTAAAAATTTATATTGTAGTAATAAGGGAGTCAACTCTTCAGGAAGACATAGCTATTACAATCATATATGCACTGGTATGAGCTAAATTGTTTCCTCTACATAGATGCTGAAATCCTAATCTCTGAATATGCCCTCATTAGGAAATAGGTTCTTTGCAGGTGATCAAGTTAAGATAAAATCAGATGAGCCTTAATCCAATATGACCGATGTCCTTATAAAAAGAAGAAATTTGAGTAGAGGGAGACATACACACAGGGAGAGTACCATGTGATTATGAGGGCAGAGATTAGCCAAGGAATGCCAAAAACTGCCACTAAACCCCCAGAAGCTAGAAACAAGGCATAGAACAGACTTTCTCTCATAGCCCTTGAAGGGACCATCCCTGCTGACGCCTCAATCTCAGACTTTTAGCATCCAGGACTCTAAGACAATAAATTTATGTTATTCAAGGCACCCAGTTTGTGTACTTGGTTAAGGCAGCCCTAGAAAGCTAATACATGAACTAATAACAGAGTATAATAACATGAAGCAAAAAATGACAAAAGAGGAGCATCAGCAAAATGGCAGTGGAGACAGCTGCAATCTTTCATTTCCCCACAAAAACATCAAACAACTAAAAGAAACTGCCAGAATGAACTTTACCAAAACTCTGGAAAATGGTGAAAAGATTACAACAACCAAGTGAAAGTAGACTCAAGTAAAAGACAACTTGAAAACTTTATGACATTTTTAACTTGCCTGTGCCCCAGCAAACTGGCAGTTTTGAAGTGTCAGAAGCCCTCGTTCCCAGTGTGGAACACTGGTCCATGGCTCCAAAGGAACAGGAGAATATCTTACCTGCAAATTATTATGTATGTCTGTTCTGACTGGTCTGGGAGATACCTAAAAGACTAATGAAAGGCATTTTTTTCTGTGTTGCTAGAATGCAGAACAGATAAGGAATGGACATTATGAAGAGACTCTGCAAAGAGACCTAACAAACTACAGATCCTTAGGGCAAAAATTAGAGTTTACACATACAGTAGATCACCTGCAGCACGGGAAGAAAAGTTGGAGAGGAGTATTTGCAAAATTAAGACATTCAAAATCATTCACGTACATGGGAGAGTCACATGTATGCATAGGTTAAGCCACAAGCTGACAAATGTCGTAAGAAGACCCTACACTTTTACCTTGGCTGATCCCTACCCTCAGTGCAAGCTCTCTGCAAGAGTGAACTTGAACTTCACTCAGTGCAAGAGTGAACACACACTTTCCGCCAGCTTCAAAGGGCCCAGCACAAAGCCAGTCTGTGTGGCCTAGACACATACTTTGCTGGCTAATGATTACTTGTTTTTCTTTTTGTTTTTGCTGTGTTTGTCTGTGTTTGCTTAGTTCCTAATATACAAGAAAATCACTGTCAAATTTTAGCTTAACATTAGTTAAGGAAACAAAAAGACTTCAGTGATCACACCTTATAAAGCAAACAGTTTTGTAAAATCACTTTGAAAATTTCACTAAAAAAACTAACCTTAACAATATAATAAGTAAATAAAATTTTAAATCAAGAAACGTTAGTGTGTTTGTAGGGGGAGAGTCTGATTTACAGAGTAACCACATAGTAATTATAATTATTATAATTATAACGTCCAGTTTTCAAAAAAAGTTACAAGGCATACAAAGAATTGGAAAATATGCCTCATTCAAAGGAACAAAATAAATTGACAGAAAATATCTCTAAGGAAACCCAGATATCAAACTTACTAGACAAAGACTTTATAACAACTCTTAATTATACTCAAATGTCAAAAGGAAAACATAAACAAAGAAATAAAGGAATTAGAAAAATATGAAAAAGTAAGAATATCAAGAAAGAGATACAGTAATTCTAGAACTGAAAACAACAATGATAAAAATTTAAAAATCACCAGAGGGATTCAAGAGTATATTTGCACACACAGAAGAAGTCATGAGCTTGAAGATAAGAAAATGGAAAATATTGACTCTGAGAAACAGAAAGAATAGCACATAAAAAAAGAACAGAGACTAAGGAATCTGTGGGATATCATCAAAAAGACCAACATTCATATTCTAAAAGGATAAATTATGTTATTAAAAACTTTACCATTCTTTCTTTTCACCTTTCTTTCTTCTTCCCTCTCCCTAGTCCTCCTCCTTACTTTTCTTCCTCTTCCTTTCTCTTCTTCTTTCTCTCTTTCATTATCCCTTTTGCTCCGTTTCTCTCTCTCTCCCTTTCTCTTTTTTCTTTTCTTTCAATTTTCTCAATTACTAAAAAATGTTTAAATACCCTTACCATGTTAGTAGATATAGTTATTTCTCCCTTCAGTTCTCTTTTGAGATTTATAGTCACTTTAAGTATAAAGATAACCCAAACATAAGGCTCACAAACAGACTTCCATACCATTCTTAATTTGGTCCTGTAATTCTTCATGGCTGTATTAACTTTCTGATGCTTTTAAGGATTTTTTTTAACAAATTGTTTAGTTTTATCCAATGGAATATTTATTCTGAATTATCTAATTCATATTTTAAGTATATAGGGAGTTTAATATAAATTTTTTAAACTAATATTTGTGAAAGAATGTATTTGTCCATTTAACAAATATATTAATCCTCAAACTGTTATTGGTCAGCTGAGCATATAGCAATAAAAATAACATAATTTTTATGTGTACAAATTTATGGAATAAATTACTGAAATGAATAATTTAGTTAATAAATAACATGACAAAGAACAGAAATTGTATACACTATAGAACACAGTAATGGAATAATGAATGATTAAAATTATTAATATTAGAAAATGAAAGGGATCTTTGAGAGCAGACTTCAAGGAAACAAGGAATTAGCCTTAAGAAGAAAGAGTTACCTGTGGATAAAGAAGAAACCGAAAAATGTATAAATCAAGACTTTTTGAGCAAAAACAATAATATGACTATTACTCACCAATTCAGTACAGTGAAAAAAAAGTTGAAGAGCTATCTTGGAACTAAACCATGCTATATAAGAGTATGTAGGGTTTTGATAATCATGGGATCATTTTGAATCAATTTTAAATGCAATAGGAATATGTGAGATAATTTCACCAGAGAATAACATGATTGTGTTTGCATTTCGAAGGGGTATATACGGTACACTGTAAAGAATAAATACGTTATGTGGGCAAACAAATTTGGAGGCTATTGTAATCCCAGAGAAAAAAGGTAGTGACTTAGATGAGAATGCTGTTGGTATGAGTGGGATGAGTGGTGAGAAGTTGTTAGGTCATGGATGTATTTCATAGGACTGGCCGAGAGAACTGCAGCTAAATTGGAGTGTAGGGAGTGAAATGGAGAACTCAGGGATGACTCTCAGCACTGGAAGGTGACAGCTGTCACTGAAGCATGCTGATGCCTCTTATTAGGAGAATTACTTGGGAATGGCAAGATCAAAACTTCTCACTTTCAAATTTATGAAAAATAATGTTTTCAGAACGAAAGACTTTGGGATCAGAAAGCCATCATTCTAATTGATGGCTCCATGACTACACAGGCTCAGACTCACAAAAGCAAAATTAAATCATCATAAAAGTGCTTCGATGCAATTCTAGAGAACAGAGAATTATTGTAACATCATTCTGATTTTAGGAGAGGTAGCAGTTCCCTTTTTAGCTTAAACGCTATTATTTTAAAGCTCAGTCAAGAGACTCCATTATAATTTTCAAAAATTGTGTAACTTAACTTCTCATATTAATAAATAGCACTATGCTTAAATTAATCAAAACATTTCCCCCATCTGCAACTCTTATCTTTTCATTGCGATCATTTTCACAAAGTGACTGCAGCTAACCGACCCTAAAAGGTGAAAATCTTGGGTAGGATATCTGATCTAGTTAATTTTGAAAACAGGATCTAGAGATTATTTAATATGGAATAGGTCACCTGAAATGAAGTGTTTACTGAAAACTGCTTGGATCAGCCCAGTTTTCTACCATTGAACCATGTATTTGGTTTAAAAAACACAACAACTCTGGGGAACATTGACTACTTCCAACCTGCTGAAGATGTTTAAGAAAAGAACATAAAATTATAAATGACCATCTGAAGGCTTTATAGTCTCTGCTCAAGAGACTAGAGTCTTCCATTCTTAACACCAAATATGTTAATAATTAGGCAAAATCTAAATATCAGAGAGATAATTTTATCTTAAAGATTGTTAAATTACAGTGGTGATTCACTACCTTGCCACGTCTCTGAGTCAAAAATTAGATCTTTGTTTAGGAATCAATGGTACTCTGCAACTTAGAAATAGGAAGATTTACTCAAACATTGACTTTGTTGTGTGCAAAAAAAAAAGACGTATTGAGATAAGACAAGTCTTTCCTTGCAAGGATACGTCTAATTCTCATACACCACCTCCCCTAACCTAAATATAGCTTCCAGATCACTAACCAGTGTCAGAGAGCAGCCTATGCAACTACAAATTCAAAAGATGTCAAATACAGGGTCAAGCCTAGAATGAGAAGTCTTAGCTAATTAAGTATGCTTTTTTCCCTAAATTCATATTAACAAAAACATGTGGATAAGTCAGAGAATGCATTCTAAGTTCACTCAACATAGGAGGGAGAAACATAATTTTAAATTAAGAGCTGACGCATTCTTTTCCTAACAAAATAGCAAGTAAAATGAAATATCACACCACAGGAGGGATTTCACCAATTAGTGTCAACATCAAAACCTTAAAATAGACAAGGAAAATGCAGATTCACAATTAACTCTTCTACTTGTTTTGTTCAGAGAAGAAATGGTTCTGAGAGAATGATAGTGAATTAATACAGGCTGGTTTAGTTGGTGCTTTCAATTGCTACTTCTGAAGAACTCCTTTAGCTAGAATAAATTTATGAGGATTTTGGCCTGTGGTATTAGATATGGTTATTAATGTTTTCCTCTAATTTGCATTGTTCAATGTGGTAAATATGAGCTCTATATGGCTACTTAAATTCAAATTAATTATGATGAAATACGCTTAAATATTCCATTTTTTAGTCACTGTTGGTTCATTATGCAATATCTTTAGCTAACTAAGAGGTGGCTTAGTTAACTGTTGTCTCACAAATATTGAAGCTGTTGTTAGCTCCTGATATATTGTCTGCAAATAGAATATTTATAAGCCTCTTCCTAAAATCAGCAGTCTGGGGATAATTTTATAAATTGGATACAAGTTGGAAATCTATAGTCTTTAACTGTTTGAAATATTAACTTCCCGGGGAAGAAAATCAAATTCATAAGATATGTTAGGACAATTTAACTCAAGATGTTCAAAACTGAAACGACATATTCTACAACACGGAATAAAGCCTCCCCCTAGCAAGCGAAGCAAAAGAGGGATTGACCTTAAAGACCTGCATTTTCCTAACAACCTAAAGCAAACCAGGGATTGACCCTAAAGACATGCCTTTCCCTAACAACCTAAAGCAAAACAGGTATTGACCTTAGAGACCTCCCTTTTCCTCATCCCCCAGCCAATCAGTTTTCAAATGTTACATTTTATTTCGAAAGGTCGTTATCCCCCCAGTCTCTTGTTTCTAGACTTGGCACATATCTAAGTTTGTTACCTCTATCTACTGACTTTCGTCTCTTCAAACGGTATCTATGCCTGCCAAATGTGAACGTGCGAAAAACAAATCAGAATCTGACATTCTGATTTAAACTGCTTATTAGTGAACATCCTCAAGATAACATCTGGGTTCTTAGCTGCACTGAGTCAAGCCTGCTTACATTTTTTTTTTTTTTTTTTTTTGTCTTCTGCTGCACTTTTCCTTCCACATCACACTCCGGCAGTGCCAAGCTGTGCAGGCTTTCTACCCGTTTCCACTATTTTCTGTCTGCTCAAATTTGACTCTGAAATACCATGCACACTTTAATCCCCCTGACTGGCTCTTAGCCAGCTCTAATGATCCAGCTCCAGTGTTTGGGGGAGAGGCTGCTGTGTCACCAGGGCCCTCTTCAGCCAGACAAACTGTCACATTTCCAGTGTCCACAGCAAACAGATACAGGAAGACTCATATACCATGTAACTTAAATATTTAGAAAGATTCATCAAGTTGAAAAATTGCTAAATAAAAAGTGTTTTGCCCTACTAGAATGGCAAAAAAGAGTTGTATATTAACAAATTGAAAACTAGATGCAAAGCTATACTTATGTGACCTCCAATTGCTGAAATATCAATGGCTGTTATTGCTATTGGGTGTTCTGTTATGAGCAGGAGAGGTTTGGATGAATAAAATAAACTTGGTTAATAAAATAAACTTATATAATGTATTTGATTAATAAAATTGAGTTAAAATATATTATAAATGTAACCACGTAATTATTTGATTAATAAAATAAACAGATAATTCATACATTTATATATGTTTCCTATGTATAATTTGTTTTTTCTACTTCCACTGTAACAACATTATAAATTATGTAATTTTTATCGAGGTGTTTACATAATATGTTCTATCGAAAGTAGTGGTCAAACTGATTAAAAATGTAGATATATTCAAAATGTACAAAATTTGAATTTTTTTTTTTTTTTTTTTGGACGGAGTCTCACTTTGTTGCCCAGGCTGGAGTGCAGTGGCACGATCTAGGTTCACTACAAGCTCCGCCTCCCAAGTTCATGCCATTCTCCTGACTCAGCTTCCTGAGTAGCTGGGACTACAGGCGCCCACCACCACGCCCGGCTAATTTTTTGTATTTTTTCATAGAGACAGGGTTTCACCGTGTTAGCCAGGATGGTCTCGATCTCCTGATCTCGTGACCCGCCCACCTCGGCTCCCAAAGTGCTGGGATTACAGGCGTGAGCCATCATGCCCAGTCTAAATTTTTTAAAATACAGTTATTAAATACAAAACCTTCTATATAGGCTTTCAAAGTTATTTTTATTCTAATATTAAAAAGTGGCTTCTTATAATAAAAAGACAAAGGTGAATCGCAACTAACAAATATTTAAAATGTGATTAGAGCTAAATTGTGTAATTTTGTATACTTTGAGTAGATCTAATTAAATGTTTCATAAAAACACTAATGTTCACATTCAGTGTCAATGTGGAGACCTGTGTGAGCAATCGATAGGATGCTTCAAGCATGTTACATGCAGAACTAAATCTGTGCAAATTTAATGATGACAGAGGTTGTACAGTATTCCAAACTAGTCTTCAGATACCACGTGTTACTGCTACAATGAGCACACTAACTTCTCAGTACCTTAACACCCACAGTTTGGAAAAGGTGGACAGCCATGAAGATGGATGCTGTACACTACTGAGAAAAGAGAATTAAATATATAAGATTTGATTGCATTTATATGATTTATAAAAAAAGATTTAGCAAGTTAAATAATGCACCTTTTCTATTAACTAAACACACCTATCACTCAAACCTTCTCAAATTTCTCATTCTGCCCACTTCAATCAACCTGATGTATATGAGGTTTGTTCATTATTGCTTGTTGAACAGTTCTTGCCAGCATCTGTCTCTGCTGGCACAGGTGCAACACACAAGCTTTAATGGCATTACTTTTCTCTTGGGTACAAAGGACAAGAAATGTTGGAGAAGCATAAGAAGCATGTGTTTGTGGACTGATTGCTGTTATTCACAAGAGGGAATGTTTGTGGTATAAATCACGCTGAGCCAGAGCCAGTTAACCCTTCATTTTAACCAGTTCCTTAATGCAGAATACACTTAGTGCAGAAACAGGGCCATAAGCCTTCTGCAACCCTAAGACCCAGGGTCCTGCTTGACTCTCCTTTGCTTAGTGATAGCTTGGTGCAAAGCTTATGTTGAATGAAAGAAGTCTGGGTCAGGAAAAAGCCAGTTTGACTCTCAATAAACAAACTCTCAAGAAAAACTTTCAGATCAACCTTAGCAAAGAGTACCTTGGAATGTACTCATTGCGAATGATTCATTGTGGAAAGAAGGGGTTATTCTTAGCCAGACAGAAGTGTAATGTCCTGAGAGGTAAGTAAAAAGCAGTGGCAATTAAGTTCTACAACTAAGAAAGGCAGAACAGAGTGATAATGTTTATCAAAGAGTGTAATTTAAGAAAAAAACTGAAATCACAGAAAGAGCAGCTAAAATAAACTTTTGTTTTGTTTTACGATTTTTGAGTTAAATGCTATTTCTAAGTCAGAGAAGACAGATTTTTTAAAATTTACATGAAAGGCAATCAAGGACAACATTTTAACTAAGCTACTATATATTTTGTTTAAAAAATCCTATAATTCGATTTTAACAGCAAAATATATGTTGCTTGTTGAAATAAAATATCAAAAATAAAAAATGTGTGTGCATATATATACACACACATGCACACACACATATATGTATGTGTGTGTGCGTGTATATATGTGTGTGGGTTAGTCCATTTGTGCCGCTATAACAAAATTCCACAGACTAAATAGCAGAAATGTATTTCCGTGAGTTCTGAAGGCTGAAACGTCTTAGGTCAAGGAGCCAACAGGTTTAATGTCTCCGGAGGGCCTAACCTCTACTTCCAAGATGATGCCTTGTTACTGCATCCTCCAGAGGGGCCAGAAGCTATAAATTCACATGGTGGAATGGATGAAAGTTGGGAACTCACCCCATCCAACCCCTTTTATAAGGTTGCTAATTTCATCCTTGAAACTGTATTCTCATGATTTAATCACCTCCTAAACGTCTCACTTGTTAATAATAACAAATTGGCAATTAAGTTTCAACACATACATTTTGGGGGACATTAATACAATGTAATATGATTTTCTATTTAGTTATCTACCTATAATTTTGTATAAATTTTTATAAAAACGATTTTTACTGTATTTAGCATGCTTAGCAATATTTTTGTATAAATTTTTGTATAAATTTTATCAAGTATTGAACATTTTATTATCAGTTTTAACAAGTGGAATATTTTAATTCAATTCCACATCCATGAAAGTTTACTTTACTTCCAGTATTTTACGAATATGTCTTGCATCTAATTTTTTTCAAATGTCCTTTACTATTTTATTAAGGTAAATTTCTAGAAGCGAGAAGACTTCGTCAAACAGCATACATCTTATTAACCTGTTAAATGTTGATTGCCATCCCCAAATATTAAACTAATTTGGGATCCCATCATTAGTGCATGAGACTATTCAGGGCTGTAATTGTTGATGTATTCATCTTCAGTGTGCGTGTAACCTTTCTTTTTTGCACATCCTGGAGCAGGAAATGACATGCAGGGAGGGAAAAAAAGTCTTTTGATTGCTTGAAGCAGTATAGTTGTAAACTCTCCTTTTGGACTACATGACAAACAAACCTAAAATCATTCTGTAAGGAGGGTCTTACCTTGTTTTCTTCCCTCTTTAGGCCATGATCATGGCTGCATTTCTCTGGGAGTACATGTTTAGCCCGAGTATATGTGCGTAATCCAAATAATTGGGAATAAACAATAAAAAGGAATTCTGACAAGGCAATAATATTTGGGAATGCGTTATTATATTTTATAACCTAAAACCTTGGATAAATATATTTCATGTGCATCTATAAACACTGGGGTAGCTACCCCATTTCTGTTACTACCATCCTAGACCATGTCACCATCATCAACTACAGAGACGATTGTAACAGGCACCTACCTATTCCCCCACTTCTTCCTGTGTCCAGTTGACACACACGCATGCATGCACATGCGCACACACACACACACACACACACACACACACACACACAATCCTCTCCATGGCAGCCAGAGTGACCCTTTTAAAACATGTACCCAATTGTATCACTTCTCTGCTCTACCTTCCAATGTGTTATCTTCTCATTTAGAATGAAAACCAACGACTTTACATGAACTTCAAGATTCTTTTAAAAATCTGCGTGTCTATTACCTTCCTGACTCCACCCTCTCACTCCCTGGCTTTGGCTACACTGGCCTCAACATTTCCAAAACAGCTGAAACACACAGCTGCCTCGAGACATTTGCATTTGCTGTTCTGTTTGACTGTAATATTATTCCTCTCAGGAATTCACGCTTCACTGCCTCACTTTCTTTAGGTCCCTTCTCAGTTGTCACCTTATCAGACAGGCATTTCACTAACTGCACACACACAGGCACACAGATTTTCTTGCACTTTTAGAGTACTGACAGTCTCTTGATACGGTACAATCAAATATTTTCATTTGATGTCCCCATTATTCAACAAGATTTATATTGTCAGCAATGCTGGTAATGGAGGTTTATTTTCAAATCCTTGTGTTATTACTTGCAGATTGAGGAGCGAGCTTAAAAAATAAATTATTTACTGTCAGAAATATAAATGACATTATGCTTTTTTAATAATATAATTAATTATCCTCACTTTCTCCACGTATCAAGAGTTGTTAATTTTGCTCATTTGAGCCTAAGTCTCTGTACTTAGATAGGAAATGATTATTTAGTTAGTAGAATGCTTTTCTTGAAATGGACACTGACATTGATCGCTGTTTGATGATAATGTGTTTTAGCAAAATGATCCCAGTTTATTTTCACAACAGTCTTTTGGGGTAGATCCCACTTATGGTTAAACTGAGAACCCTAGGGTTGAAATGACTAGTAAGAAGTCACAGAAAGTAGAAGTGGCTAAAATGCGTATTAAAAAAAAAAAAAAATCTTAATCTGTTCCTACTGTTACACCACTAGTTTTACAGGAAGGAAAGAATTTTTTTCCCACGTGCCCTCCTCTCCCCCAACTTTCAGATACAAGCATAATTTCCACCTTTTTCTACCCATGCTCCTCTCTGCTACTCTTTTTTGGGCTGCTGATATATTCAAAATATTAATAAAGTCTTAAAGAAAAAATAAATGTGTGCCCTGCTATGACATACTTTTATGATATAAAATGTCACTAATATTACCACACCAGGAAAACTAATTTAAATACATCCAATGTTTCTTCATCTCTTTTTTCCAGAAACTCTAAGCCTTTCAAGAGCACATTTATTTTAGAATTTTGTTTATTGCTTTGAGGAATGATGTCCATCATGAAATTTAAGTTGTAATCAGTCAATCTTCTAGTTGTTTTTCAAGCACATTATATATAATTTTAATTCCTTTTTCTTTATTTGTGCAGTTTCTTGTCTCAAATGCTCTCATCTATTTCTACACATCCTTCTGAATCTACTAATCTTTAGAGGTTATTTCAATAAATCCATAAAATCATGAATTTCAAAAGTATGCATTGAGCTCCCCAATCTGAGAAAGCCTGTATTAATTCCCCTAATATTTATGTTATGTATACATACACAGTTATATTATTCTTACATATATGTAATATTTTTTATATACATAGTTATAGAGCACCATTAATACTATTTATAGTGTTATATATACATATATGCATACACAGTATGTAACACTATGTATGTAATATATAGTAAATATAATATACACACACACAAAATTATATAATAAACACCAAGGTAGCCAACAAACAGAATTACATATGTTAAATTGTGACATTTTTAAATTCCAATAAATTGTAAGGAAATAAGAGATTACAGTTATGTGTAATGCCTTTCTGTATTCTTCTTCATTCTTAATTTCAGTCCACTGTGGTAAACTTTATTTTGAGCCGGGCGCGGTGGCTCAAGCCTGTAATCCCAGCACTTTGGGAGGCCGAGACGGGCGGATCACGAGGTCAGGAGATCAAGACCATCCTGGCTAACACGGTGAAACCCCGTCTCTACTAAAAATACAAAAAACTAGCCGGGCGAGGTGGCGGGCGCCTGTAGTCCCAGCTACTCCGGAGGCTGAGGCAGGAGAATGGCGTAAACCCGGGAGGCGGAGCTTGCAGTGAGCTGAGACCCGGCCACTGCAGTCCAGCCCGGGATACAGAGCAAGACTCCGTCTCAAAAACAAAAAAAACAAAAAAAAAAAAACAAAAAAAAAACTTTATTTTGAGATCATTGATTTTACCTCCTAGAAATTCAGAAATACAGTGTTATGAGGCTATATAACATAAATATTTTTATATTTATACAAAACGTGATATATCACCAAAACACATATAGCACTATGCTGTGTGATTATTAAATTTCCTTAAATGATGCTACAGTACACATATAACTCTGAAATATTTTTAAATGATCATGATACTTTCAAAAATTACAATTGAGAAACACATGTAGATCTAGTTTGTAGTTTTATACTAATATGCGGTGTGCAATATTTTAATAGACATTTAGAATTTCGTTAAATTTGCAGCTAGAATTGGAAGTTCAAGGTCATAGATATATTCATCTTATAATTCTTGCCACATGGATCTTCACAATGGCTCTACTAATTTACAACCCTCTCCAAAATGCACGTGAATTTCTATATCTCTGCATATCTCCCAAGTTATAAACATAAAATTGCTTTACATTTTGCATAAGTTTGCATTTTCTCATTACTATTAAATTTGAGCATCTTCTCATATGTCAATTGGCCATTTGGTTTTCTTTCTTATAAATTACGCTGTCATGTAATATCGTGTTCTCATTTTTTTATGAATTGTTTTTCTTGTTTGGTCATATACTTATATCATTAATTAGTTTGTAATTTTTTAGCTGTGTGAGGTAAGGATTAACTTGATTTTTCCTGGACTGATTAAATTTTCTCAGAAAAATTAAAATACATTTAGGGATAAAGTAATTGCCCATCTTTACCAGTGTTGTATGTTGCAACATCTGGTTAAAAAAATAAAAATTCCATTAGTTTACTTGTCTGTTTCTATGGCAATTCCATTATACTTTAATGATTCAGATACATAATGAGTTTTGTAATTTTAGACAGAAGATTTTTAATGATGATATATTTAGACTAAATTTCAAATGTTTAATAGCCTTGCTAATTTTAAGTTTGAGCTATAAATTACTAAGAAAGTTGATTTTAAATTTCTGCTGTTATCTATTTCTTGTTGTTTTGAATATTATCAATTGTTTCTATGTGTTTGTAATTTGAGACTAAACTTGATTTTGTTGTCACAAGCCCTATGTTTATCATTTAAACCAGACATGTTGGCTCTAAATAATATATTATTGTTTTCCATTTAAGCATAAACAATTAATTTCTAGAGTATTGAAGGTATTGCTCTCTGAAAAGAGCATATTATTATACTCCTATTGACCCGAAACTTTGCATATACAAGTATATACTTATTTTATGCTTAGATACATTTCTTGTTCTTTAAATATCATAGTATTGTATCTTCATTATTTCATTTGATGTTCCCTGTATTTAAGTTCCATTTGTATAAAAGTGTTACTATATGAACATCTGAATGTAAACCTCATTATTAATTGAAAAGTAAAGTGAACGGATCTTGGATAGACAACACACTTACTGACTATAGACATTGTCATAAAGGGAAGAGTAGCATGAGCAACAATTCCAGTTAGAATAAGACTGGAACAACACTATGCTAAAGAATAAGAATTTCAAAAGAAAGAAGTTGGTTTGCCAGCAATATTTAAAAAGAGTCCATTTTATGTAAGTCTATCTTATTTAAGTTGGGAATTGGTAGGAATCGTTAAAAATTTGTGTTTTGCTTTCTCGTGAATGAAACTCATACATAAGATTACTTTTGTTTGTTTTTTGTTTGTTGATATTTGAGACGGAGTCTCGCTCTGTCACCAAGTTGGAGTGAAGTGGCATGATTTCAGCTCACTGCAACCCTCACCTCCTGGCTTCAAGTGATTTTCCTGCCTCAGCCTCCCAAGTAGCTGAGACTACAGGTGCATGCCACCACCCGAACTAATTTTTGTATTTTTAGTAGAGATAGGGTTTCACCATGTTAACCAGGATGGTCTCAATCTCTTGACCCCATGATCTGCCCGCCTCGACCTCCCAAAGTGCTGAGATTACAGGTGTGAGCCACTGCGCCTGGCCAAGATTACTTTTAATATAATATTTTAGTTTTCTTTTTCATCATCTGTCATTCTTCTAGTAATGTTTCACAAAATTTTTTAATGACAGCCAGATAAAAAAGTCCAAATCCCTTGGCCTGATATTTCAGGATCTGTACACTTTATTTCTAACACCATTTCCACATACAATTTAGATTTCAACCTCACACTCTCCTGGGACAAAATGTAAAGCCACTGTTCATCTGTTGAGAGAGAGGTGTTCTAAAGGGTAAATATTGGTTCACTTTGTCACCTCAGAGTGCAACACTCACTGATAAGGAATAAGGTATAGCTCAACACCCAAAAAAAGTCTCATAAGGTGGTTATGCTGCCACCTCTAAAATAATGATTACTTGGGCATGTCCACCAGCATGGTTAGAGGTGCATCTGTCAGAAGAGAGGTCCTGCATTCCTCCCCATTCTTTGTCAAAGCTCAGCTCTCCTTCTCTGGAGACCTTTGATTACTTGCTCTCAAGTCTTGGACAGTTCATTGCCCCACAGTAAACAGGGCATGTGAACAATTAGAGTCTTTCCAACAGGACTGGGGCTAGTCTAGGAATCCAGAAGGCAGGAGGCACAAAGCTAACGCACTGACTGCACCCTTGGCTATGGAACATTCCTTTTTCCTTTGCCTGCCTGACAATATCACATGAGGGTGTCTGGGTGAGAGTAGGGGGAAGGTAGTGGCTAAGACGGTCTTACGATATCTCTCTTTTCAGAGTAATTACAATCCAATCTTGAAAACACACCAACCACATACTTTTTTCCTAATGAACCAAGCATTTTCCCTCGTTTGTGTTATTTTATTTTATTTTATTTTTGAGGTGGAATCTTGCTCTGTTGCCCAGACTGGTGTGCACTGGCATGATCTTGGCTCACTGCAACCTCTGCCTCCCAAGTTCAAACAATTCTCCTGCCTCAGCCTCCCCAGTAGCACACGCTACCGCCTGGCTAATTTTTTTGTTTTTTTAAGTAGAGATGGGGTTTCACCATATTGGCGAGGTTGGTCTCAAACTCCTGACTCAAATGATCCGCTCGCCTTGGCCTCCCAAAGTGCTGGGATTACAGGCGCGAGCCATGAAGCCCATTCATTTGTACTTATTTTATAAACTTCCTACTATATATTCTCAAATTCCAAAATAATGAATTGCTACCAGCAGTCAGTTCTCTACTTGAAGATCTCATAATACGAGTATTTATACACCTCTTCCTTTCAGAGATTTGAGGATTTTAAGGGAAAAAAATGACAACATGTAGTGTCAGAGGATAATGTTTTTAAAATGATAAAATCATACTTCTTGTAGGAATGTATAATAAATATATATAAATATATTTTATCAGTTTCATTTTAATGAGAGAACCAGTAAGATATTAATGTGACAAAAGGGAATTCAAAACACACACATAAATAACAACAGAGATGAACCTAAGGAAAGTATGCTAAATGAAACAAGCCAGTCACAAAGAAACAAATGCTGTATGATCCCAGTTATATGAGGTACATAGAGTAGTGACATCCATAGAGACAGAAAGTAGAATGGTGGTGCTGGGGGCTGCGGGAGAGGAGAATGGGTTGGTATGTTTCATAGTTATGGAACTTCAGTTTTGCAAGACAAAAAGAGTTCTGGAGATTGGTTGCATGACAAAACAAGGTGAACGTACCTCAGGTTACTGAACTACAGACTTAAAAGTGGTCAAAATGGGCCAGGTGCAGTGGCTCACTCCTGTAATCCCAGCACTTTGGGAGGCCAAGGCGGGTGGATCACGAGATCAGGAGATCGAGACCATCCTGGCTAACACGGTGAAACTCCAACTCTACTAAAAATGCAAAAAATTATCCGGGCGTGGTGGCAGGTGCCTGTAGTCCCAGCTACTCGGGAGACTGAGGCAGGAGGATTGTGTGAACCCGGGAGGCGGAGCTTGCAGTGAACCGACATTGAGCTACTGCACTCCAGCCTGGGCGACAGAGCGAAACGCCAGCTCAAAAAAAAAAAAAAAAAAATGGTCAAGATGGTAAATTTTATGTATTTTACGTTATGTATAAATTCTCACAATTAAAAAGAAAACACATGTAGATAATTGAGGATGCTGAAATAAATTCAAACATACATAGATATCTGTAAAATAGCTCCACACAATCAAAGTTGCATACTTCTTTAGAAACAGATAACTTGGAAGGCTGTACCTGAACAAGAATTGGCAAGCTTTTTCTAAAATGGCCAGATAGTGTTTTAGGCTTTGTAGTCCAGAAGGTCTCTATTGTAATGACTCAGCTGTGCTGTTGAAGAGCTGAGGTAGCCATAGGCAATATGCAAAAAAAAAAAAAAAAAAAAAAAGGTGTGTGGCTGTGTTCCAATAAAACTCTTTGCAAAAAGCAGGCATATCTGGCCTGCAGGCTGTAGTTTCCACCAAACCAAACCTGGCATTCCCTAGGACACTTTGTTTCTTTTTGGCTATTTCAAAGCCTCTTTCAATCTTTCCTGAAAGTCTCCCACCTGTTGTGATTTTAATACTCTCAAAGAAAGAAATATTCAAAATCACATGGAGAGCTGGTCTCACTAGGCATGACCTGTTATTTACATAGGGACAAGTAATAATCATGTAGGTCACCTTGAGTTTCCTTTGCAAGTCTACAGCTGTGCAATGTTGAGCCACTACTGATGCTACAGGTCTATCTTCCACCTGGAAGTTTTCATAAGGAAACATGGGATGTTTAAATACTTTTGATATTTGGTATGTCAAAACTAAAAAGCAAGCCCCAGAAATGTTCTTCATCATAATTCATCTATGGTCATCATACATTTGGGAGAAGTCTTCATTTCTTGAGGACCCCAATTTTCCTGAAGCTCATGGCCTGACCACTTTTATACTTGTGAGGCTAAGAACCAGAATTGTTTTTCTGGAAGTTCTTTGTAGGCAACAGTTCCATATGTAACATCAATCCTTGTCCCTCAGAAGTGGCTGGTTCTATCTGATTAAATGAACACCATTGTCAAAGATGACACTGCAAGGGAGACCCACATAATCGATTATCCATACATCCCATAAAAAGAAAATATTCTTATTGGGCCCATGCAAATAACCACTTTGCCATAAAAAGTAGAGACTTAGTAAAAGTTTCCGAATTCCGAGGCAAAAGTGAGGAACAAGACTCATTTTTAAATCTCATTTTATTTCACAAAAGTATCATCTACTAAATTGCTGGGGATTATCTATTAAGAAAAAAGAGAAGGAGCTTCCTCATATACTCAGAAAATAGACTACTAAGACAACATAAACAACCTTACAACCAAATAACTGTACTAAAATTTATTTCCCTCATTACTTCTTACAGATCTGTGTAATGAGTTCTTAGTTCACTGGACCCTGGGTTGCCGTCTATTTAAAAACAGTCCTGTTTATCCGGACTCAGTCCACTGCTATAATGTGAAATTTTCTAAGCACATCAGCTTCAAATGATTCATCTATTCTTTTTTTTTTTTTTTTTTTTGAAACAGAGTCTCGCTCTGTCACCCAGGCTGGAGTACAGTAGTGCGATCTCGTGTGACCGCAACCTCTGCCTCCCAAACTCAAGCTATTCTCCTGCCTCAGCTTCCCGAGTAGCTGGTATTACAGGCACGCGCCACTACCGCCTGGCTAATTTTTGTATTTTTAGTAGAGATGGGGTTTCACCATGCTGGCTAGGCTGGTCTTGAACTCTTTACCTCAAGTGATCCGCCCTCCTCGGCCTCCCAAAGTGCTGGGATTACACACGTGAGCTACCTCGCCCAGCTTATTCTTTGAAAGGCTAGTAATTTAAAGTAGCTGGCACTATAATTTTTTTCCTGGAACTCTGGCATGGTAATTGTTTACTAAGACACAACATCTGGCCTCTACCTTGCAGGACAGCATTCCAGCAAGCATTAGAGAAAGGGGCTAAAAGGCACAGACAAAACAAAGCAAGACTATTTTATTCTGCCAGCATCTTAATGGAGGTGATTAATTTAATAACTTACAATAGTAAAGTGAAGGCAAGTACCATATTCTATTGGGCTACAGAATATAACCATTTCTTGAGAGTTTCGAGCAGTGCTTCCCTTAGGGCAGAACATGTTATCAGTGGTGAGGATTTGGGGAATTCTCTAGGGACTTCCCACAAAGCAATTTCTGAAATATTCATGCTAACAAAAATGTTGCCTACAGATGATTAGGGAGGGCTGAGCATCTCTTCAAATAGATAATTTTTATTTACCTCTTACAGTAGTAACATATCAAAAAACAACACTTAGTATTTCTATTATCTTTATTTTATTTGTGAAAGAATAAAACTTTGTGATTTTTCAGGAACCCTACTGGGAATCTCAAAGATGGTTTTATATAAAAGGTATCCAAAAGTTATTGTTATTTTTATTATTAATATTATTATTAGGATATGGCAATGTGCTTATTACAATCTGAATTGTCAGACGATATGTGAGCAATTGACTGAGGGTCATGGGTGTTAGAGAAGAAATTACCCTGACAAGTATTTAATTGATGTGATAATAAACATTCAAAACCAAATATTGAATCAGATGAGGGTGAGGCCCTGCCTGGCACTCCACAGGACAGCTAGTTACTTGTTTCTGTTTCCAATGAAAATACAGCAGAGGAATTTACAGTAAAGGTGAAATAAAGGTTGGAAAATAAAATAGATTCAGGGCCAATATCATTAAATATCTATTAGTGATAGTTCATAAATATATGTATTTATTTCTTCTTTAGCCCAGTACTATACAACGAAAATATGTGAACTACGAATGTAACTTTGAATTTCTAATAAGAACATTTATAAAAGTACAAAGAAACAGGAGAAATCAACTTTTGGTACATTTTTTAAAACTTTACCCCCATATATACAAAATGGAATAATTTCAACATGTAATTACATAAAAGTCTTAAGATATTTTACATGTTTTATACTTCATCATATCTAAACACTTGGTCTCTATATACATTACATAAAATTTGCAGGTGAAAAGTAGACCCACATACACAACTTGTCCCAGATAGAGTTAGAAGTTTCCCCATAACTAAATTACATGTTAGTTTTAAAATTCAAACTAATTAAAATTTTTAAAAATCTGTCCTGCCACACTACATAGTCCACCTTGCAGTCGCTCAGGAACCATTTGGGCAGGAAGCTACCGCACTGGGGCAGCATGAAGCTGCCTGAACTTCCCTTCTCTGTTCCTTTCCCTGTGCTTCCCCAGCTGAAGCCAGGAGCCAGTTTCATCAGTCTAAGAAGGAAGATGTGGATGTGGAAGGTGTGCGGTAGGAGAGCCATGGGAGAGAGGAAGGAAGAAACAAACAAAATTTGTCTAATTCATTTTAGAAAAGGTAGGTAAAGCCAAAATTCTTTTCAAAATAACAAAAGTCAAATAATGGTGAGGACTTTTGAAAGGTGGGGGTAAATCAGCATTTGCACACGTGTGTACATGTGCACACTCTTGTGGGACTGCTTACATATACCCTGCAGCTGTGTGGGTGCATGGGAGTGAGTAGAGTTGGAGCTGAATCCTGGCTTGCCCTGTTCTAGCCATCTGACCTTGGGTAAGTTAATTACACTTGTCTGAGCTCAGGATTCTCATCTGTAAACTGAGGACAATTACATTTACCACCCGTGTTCACTTTGACAATTAAATGTGATAGATAGGTAACCTGGCTGTGTAAACTGTAAATTCCTACACGTTTATGTCAATGACCTTATCAGTTCCTCCTTCAGCTTTGGTGTCCTGTGAGTATACAAAGTCTTGGAACAAAGGGGCATCTCTTTTCTCCTTCAATCTTGGCATTGATCTCCTGCCCTTCCAGTAGGATCAGGGATTCCATGCAGGTCCACTTATCCCTTCTGGAGAGATGCATAATTTCAGGATGCTTCAAAGGCAAGAAAGCCAGTAGAAAAATTACACAAGTTACAGATTTGACTGTTATTTCAGGCACCAGTTAATGGGGTTTCATAAATATCTCTCAAAGCTTTAAGAGCCTCTTAGGAAGCAGAGTTTTGGCTGCTCTTGTGGAGAGGCAGTTGATGTAGTGGAAAGCACACGGAACAAGTAAGTCACTGGAAGCCCCTGGTCTTGTCTTGTTCATGATTTACTTTGAGAGTTAGGTCAAATTCCTTCACCTCCCCGGGCTGCAATTCTTGCTCATATTTTGTTGGTGATATTTGTGTTCATTTGCATATTAACAGCAATAACAGCTGTCTTCTATAACTCTTTAAAATAATATGAAAATCAGATAAGATGGCACTTACGGAAATATGTTACCTGTCTGTAAGGCCGTTGGCAGGAGAAAATATTTTGTTTTTAGTAATGCCAGAGAGCACCAGGAATCCACTGTGTCCCCAGATCAGACTGCCTTTTCTAGGACACAGCAGAGTTGGGGGGCAGAAGGAGAATTACAATTCTACAGAATAAGTCAGCATAGGGCTTCCCTCCATACAAGGTTCACAGCCGGCTCACTGCTGTCAACCGCTGTCACTGCTGTCAAAAGCACTTCAACAGCAAGTGGACATCTACTGAAAATGGAATGCTTTACTACTGAAAATGGAATGCTTTATTACTCTTTCTTTCTTTTCAAAAGCAAAAGTGTATATATTAAAATGTGACTTTTACGGAAGTTCATCAGTGATAATCATTAAAGTTTTCTTAATTGTACTTTTAATTAGATCAAAGAGATTATTTTAAATGTTTCCTTTGATTATGTGTTGAGTACTGTGACTTGTTGCCTTGTAGAAATAGCAGAATTGACATTTACTTCCTTATCTTCTTTAAAGGATTCAGATAAGGATTATTTCATTAGTTTTGTCTAAATGATGTTTCAGATATAGGCCCTCAAGTTAAGAAAACAATTTGTAATAGACTGCATTATTTAGTCTATTCATTTAGACAAATTAAATTAATCCCAATATATAGAAAAAGCTCCAAAGATCCATAATTATGAACAACAAAAATCTCTTCATCTTTTTCTTTGAAAAGATTATGACATTAACAAAAAAATATACAACTGATACTCAAACAAAAGTGAGCTCTTGTCAATCTCTAGTGAGTTTGCCAAGGGAAATGTCAATTACATGCTGTTTTTTATCTTTAGATGTTTGCTTCATTATCTGCATAATCAATTATTTATTCTGTAGCACAAACGAATTAGCTTTTCATAAGTAAAGTATCTTGAAGTTGTAATATACTTGTAATGTTAATGTGATTATATCAAACAGATCAAACCTGAATATGAGGATGAAAATGGGAGGTTTTGCATTAAATGATGGACAATTACAAGTCTGTGAAACACAGCTATCAAATTGCTGACACACATTAAAGCAAGTGGCATGACTTAATTTTAATGACTTGTAAAGTGAAATGTAGAAAACACTGTTCACTCTGTTTTGCTGGATTTTGACTTGCAAGAGAATTGTTGATGGTTAAATCAAGAGACATTCTGGGTTCAAGTTTTTATCCAAAATCTTTGGGTCAAAAATATTTGACCGTAAAATCTGTATTTAAAACTAAATGGCATGAAATACACACACATTTGTAAAATGTGAGAAACAATTCTTCTAAAGCACCTAAAAATATTACGTAGAAACCTTCCTACATCAGAAACTACATGCGCATATCATATAGAGAAACTTAAAACTTAATAGTTAAGGGAGAATATATATGATCACATAAATCTTGGAATAGTCTTCTATTTATTATTTATTACAAAAATGTAATAGAAATGAAATCATATGATAGGCATATAAATTTGTATATTTGTCTTAATTAAACACAACATAAGAATACCTTTTCTTATACTCAGAAGGCTGCAAAATAGTTATATTTCTTGAGTTCTGTTTTCGTGTGACAGTGATGCCTGTCTGCGTTTTGCCTACATAGCAACTGGCTCTCCTTGTGGATTCCTTTGCTTGGCTTTTTCCCGCATGTGGTTGGGAAGGATTCCCCTACATGATAGGGATCTGCTTGTCATGAGTAGGTAAGTTAGGACAACTTATATGAATTTCATTGCTGTAGGTAGGACAATGAAATTCCAGGACTATGCTTAGGATCTTCTTCGCCTTCTGTGCCTTGGTTTCAATGACACCAAACCCATGGCAGCAGCCCCACCCTCATCGCCTCCCAAGCAACTAATAATTCTGGAAAATGTCATTTGGACTTAATTTCCACAGCACAAAGATATATTTGTGAGGCAAAGAAGCTAACAGGCTTTGCAACTATCAAAACACAAATTTTAAAAGTTGTGTCTAAACTCTTTAAAATTACCTATAAGACAGAATTCTTTAGCCCATTCCATTCAGTTTCCTGCCAGAAAACTGAGCAAGTAAATGTCATCTCAAAATCGATGTTGTGATGCTTCCATGTCCCGTCTCAGGTAGCCCAGGTGGTGAACATGAAGTTAGTTCACATCACATTTCTCCTTATAGGTAGGGAGATGTTAGGAATACATGGAACTCAAAGATGGGGTGGCCCTCCTGGGTATCTTAGTGTTCATCTTTCAAGATTCTGAAATTCTTTCCAAGAGAAATATATCTGTATTATACTGATACATCTTTTATTCTCTAGGTCAGTGATACCAGCTGTAAATATTTCTCAACTAGCTCACTAATAATTTACTTTCATTTGGAGGTTTGGTAAGATATAGAAAGAAAGAGAGCAGGAGGAAGAGGGGGAAAGGAAGGAAGAAAGGAAGAATGAAGGGCACAAGGGGAGAAAGAAAGGAGACCAAGGGGAAGAGGGAGGAAGGAAAGGGAGAGAAACAGAGAGAGAGAGAGAGAGAGAGAGAGAGAGAGAGAGAGAGAAGCAGAGGAATATGTTGTTGCCAGATTTGTCATGTAGAATAGAATGCACTGGTATTTCTTGTTGCAGCCAAGAATGACAGCTGGCCCTATTCTCTTTAGGGATGTAGATGCAAGTTCTTTCCACAGCACATAATCTCTACAGCTCTCCAGTCTGTCATCCCTGTGGATTTGGTCAGCCCATGTCTTGGCAGAGTTCTTAATGCCAAATGTAAGCATGTGCTTAATTTGTCTCTGAAAACCCTTTGCTCCAGCACAGCTATGTGCCAAAACAAATTGGCAGAGATCCTTCACATAGGCCAATTTTTCTATGTATACCACCCATATTTATTGTGACCCTTCTATGCGCTTGTGATGACTGCACATGCTGGGGACACAGCATGAGCCGATCTCTCTTCTCATGGAGTTTTCATTCTAGTTGACACATATGCCTTTGCATGGTTTTTGCCAATATTGTTTCTGTGTAATAGAAAGTTTATCGATGTCAGGGACTCTGCCTGCATAATCAGATTTACCTCATGCACAAGGACTAATCTGGAATTTTTAAAGCCAATCAATATTTTATGCAGAGCTTTTTTAGCCAGCGTCTGTACTAATCTTTTTACAAGCTAAGTTATTTAAAACTCAGAACCAGTATTTATTACCTTCCTCATTTTATAGAATAGGAAAGTGATTCAGAGACATGTTAAGAAACTTGCTCAAGAGGAAACAGAAATTCAAGGCAACTGACTCAACCTACACTTTGGACTCATGTACTAGATGTGACCACCACCCAGTTCATAGGCCATTTTCAGCTACTCTTCTTTAATTATTTTCTCTGTGGTCACTTGACAGGTATATTTTTATTGCTCTGCATTCTTTTTAACAATTTCATCTAATTGCTCTAGTGCAAGCAAACAGACAGGATTAGCAAGAAGAAAGTGTGGGCACCCATTCAACTGCAAGCAGGGTGTTGCCTCAAATGTCCAGCCCCTCATAGGCCTCTACTTCCCGATTGGTGAGAATGAATCTATTGACGGGATGAATTTTTGGAGGAGTCCTGGGAAGAGATGGAGCGTGAGGCACGTCTTTATGTAAATACAAACTATAGCTATTTCTGCATGGATTAAATGTACTTTCTCAGTTTCTTTTAAAGTCAAAGACCCCTGAGTTTATCAACTAGAAAGCACCTAGATCTCTGCCAGATCATGTAACTAAACCCAGACCATGACCACCCCCATATGCAATGTGTGTTGGTCGCATCTCTGCACACGGAGCAGCCATAATTCTTTCTATAGGCAGACGTGTCATGTCTAAATATATGTTCTCAGGGTATCATTTACAACTTTCTCACTTTTAAAATTTTTGTTAGGGTAATACTGGAGGAAAACAGGAAGCAATCCTAAGTGATTATTGAACCTACTTAGACAAAAGAACATAATCTAAATTTTGAACCAAGATGATAGTAAAGGACTTATAAAAAATAGATAATATTCTCATTCAGAGACCTTATTCTCAGAAACACTCATATTTAATTTCAGTGCTACATAGAATAATAGTTAAATACTCTAAATAAATGTCTTGTGCTCAGATATAATTATTTTCTACATTGAGCTTTATTTTTGCCCTGACTTAGTTCTTTAGTCAAGCTGGCTAAACTGTAACTAAACTATACTTTGTTTTACCTTTCCTTTTCAGCTTTCCATCCATCATATTTTACACGCATTATGCTTTACACTGTCGATGTTTCTCTCTGCCTTTCTGGAGTCCACGCAGGCCACATGATGCATGACGTATTCTCGATGGGAAACTGTTTCATTAAGATGTTCTACACATGACACCATCGTAAGAATTACATAATTATTATTATGCAATATGGCCTAGAGGGTTTATGTTTGTCTTCTGTGAAATGTACTATTCAAGGTACAGCTCTAAGTTAACAGTCTGGGCTGGTTGGAGAAGAATCAGTTTGCTCAAAGATTAGGAAATGCTAAACAGAGGCTTAAATAAGTAGACAAAGGGGAAAAATGGGCAAGAATAGAAGAGAGGGAGAGAAGAATAGAAGAAAGGGAGAGAGGCTGCTACTGAGGAGCTGCCGCATAGAAAGAACAGAAGACAGTGCATTGCCAGTCGTAGTAGGCACAATAAAAATAATTAGAAAAGATAAATTGAAGCTATTTTTAATGTAAAAGCTAAACAAGATTGGTGGAATATTAATTCAAATAGAATTATATTGAGAGAATTATATTGGTGGATGTCACTTATTTTAAAATAAATACTGTATTAGGGAAAGAGAGTAATTAGAAGAGTTAGTGAAGATAAATACCAGGATATTATTTCACCATGCAGTTCTCACATTGAAAATGTTCATATTATTTTTTTCATTGTATTACAAATTAAGTGAATTTGTCAGCCGTAAATCAATATAGAAAGAAAATAATAGTGCTATGGTAATTAAAATAAAGCTAAGCTAATTAAGGATAATGCTAATAGACTGGACACAGTGACTCATGCCTGTAGTCCCAGCCTTTTCAGTGGTCGAGATGGGCAGATCACTTGAGGACAGGAGTTCGAGACCAGCCTACCCAATATGGTGAAACCCCGTCTCTACTTAAAATACCAAAAAATTATCCAGGCTTGGTGGTGCATGTTTGTAGTTCCAGCTACTCAGGAGGCTGAGGCACAAGAATCATTTGAAACCAGGAGCAGAGGTTGCAGTGAGCCAAGATGGCGCCACTGCACTCCAGCCTGGGTGACAGAGTGAGACTCTGTCTCAAATAATGATAATAATAATAATAACAATAAGATCCCTCCTCCATTTCCCGTTCTCAGATGCTAAATTTGCTTTTTATTTCATTGAGAAAACAGAAGCAATGACAGGAGGATCCTCACAGCTTCCCACCCTTCCCCCTGCAGGTGTTCAGGTGTACTGCTGGGTGCCTCCTCCTGCCCTCCTGCTTGTCTGTAGGTACTACTTACAGTCCCATCCAGATCCAGCCTCAGCTTTGCACCTGCGAGGTCACATTCTATCTCCCCAACTCAGGGACATTTCCCCAAAGTCGATAGTTTTCTCTCTTGCACCATAATTTTATTTTTTCTATTGATTCATTTCTATCAGTATACACACATTTTGCAATGAATACCCCTTTTTAAAAATAAAAATCTCTGTATTGACCACACTTCAGTCTCCAGCTCCCACCTCATTCTTTGCTTCCCTCTAAATCCTATCACCTCAGAGGAATTTTCTAAGTAGCCTCTCATTTTCTCTTGAAGCTACTCCAGTTTAGGTTTTTGCATAACCAACTGAACCTGCTCATGATTATAACAGGTCCTCAAATAACGTTGTTTTGTTCAACATTGTTTAGTTAAAACACTGATGAAAACATGTGATACCTAGCCCAGGCCCCTGTCTGTGTGGAGTTTTCACCTTCTCCTATGAATGGTAAACCTGATTTTGTTATTATGTCGTTTCACGTAAAGTCAAAATTTCCAAGAATCTGTCACTAAAGTTAAGTGGACTTACTCTGTATCCCCCAAGACTTCCACAATGCTAAACCCAGTAATCAATTCGCAGTCCAAGTGGATTCCTCCCTATTCCCTGAAACTCCTTCTTCACATAGCTTCCATAGTACCACATTATTCTGGTCCTTTTTTCACATCAGTAGCAGCTTCTGAATCATGTTTGCTGTTTTTTTTTTATTTTTTCATATCCCCAAATACAGCTTGTAGAAATCTGAGACTTACCACTCAGAATTGTCCCTTTTTCAATTCAACCCCCTCCCTCAGTGAACTATAACCCTACCTCTGATGTTTACAACACCCTCCATACACCAGGGATTTCCAAAAACCTGTGCCTGTGTCCAGGTTAGGATTCTTTACTATCCACTTATCTGCCAGATATCTTCCCAGGAATGTCTATCAGTCATTCAACTTTAATGCCATCAAATTTCAATTCTCAATCTCTCCTCTTTCAATCTTTTCCGCCTCAACCAAAAACACCTTCATTTTTTCAATTTCTTGGGAAAAAAAATCTAGGAGTCATACTTGATTTTTTTTCTTTATTTTACACCCTAGGACCAGCTAGCCTCAGCCATCATTGAGTATTCCTTGGCTTTCTGGGAAAATCCTCTTTTCCTCTCCTTCAGCTCACGCTCTTTTATTTTCAACGTGGCAGACAGAGTGAAACTTTAAAATAATAGGCACATTATTCCACTATTTTGTTCAAAATGCTTTAACGTTTCCAATCTCACTCAGAGTAAATTCCTAAATCCTTACAATGACTTAAAATTATTTTCAAGGTATCATGTTCCGCAAGGTCCCCTGACCACCTCTCTGGCCGTCCTCCACCTTTCTCTCTGTGCTTCAGCCAGGTGGACCATCTTTCTCTTTCTCAAAAGGTCCATTCATACAAAATCTGGGCCTTTGCACTTTGCTTCTTCTTTCTAGAATACTCACTTCTAATAACTTCAGGGTTTTCTTCTTCACCTCCCCTATTCTTCCTGCTACTCACATCTTATAATGTCAGTTACTCTTTCCTTTATTACTTCTCATTTTATATCGAATAGCCATACTCTTTCCCTTCTTTTCTCTCCACTTTATTTTCTACATGATACTCATGATACTCAAATATTATATGCTTTTCTCATTTTTCCCTAGTCTTTTTAGGTACATTGTCATATATTAACTAATGTACATTTTTACATTGTAATTGCTGAATAGGTAACATGGTCACATGGTTCAAAGTCCAAATTGACTAGGAAAGGTAGAAAACAAAATTCCTCTAACAATGGTATACTCCTTCTGTCCTTGCCTTCCCCAAAATAATGTCTATTATTTGTTTCTCGTGTTACAAGTTTTGAACACTTAGTATCACTTAGTTTATCCTAAATTATCTCTCTCTCTCTCTCTCTCTCTCTCTCTCTCTCATACACATATATATAGGTTACAGATTCAGTTTCCATAATCTTGTTTTATCATTCCTATCTCTCATTCTACATTAAGGCTGAGGCATAATTTATTAACCTGTCACTTCCTGATGGATTTTTTTTCGACTTCTGTTACAAGAAGTGACCTTACTAAAAATGTGTTTTTAAAGGTAGAAAGTTATGTGAAAGTTGTCAGAATCAAAATGAAGTCACTTGTGTTAAAATCCCTGACAAATGGAGCCGAGGAAGGCCATGAAGGAGTCGGTCTCACGTACGAATGCCTTATAACAAGAACTGTCACAAAAGACTGTTCAGAAGCCAGAGCCTTGCACAAAGCCCTCTCCAACTTACAAAACAAACAAACTACTTCTTCTAGGACTTCTGCCCAGGAATTGCCTGTCCACTCTCAGACTGGTGCCACCCTTGTTATGGATTCTTGTAGCCAAAGATACTTATTTCAAAACAATGATTTAATCCTCTTTCTTTCTTCATTAGAAATCTTTATATCCCCTTACCTCCCTGAGTATGTGCATGGACACACAGTTTATGACGGCCCGTGTACTGCCACTGCAATGCTCATTCCCAAATAAACGTAATTTTTTGTTAGAGAGCTTGCCTATTATTCAGACACACAATTGTTTTATTGTTATTGTTGTTATTTTTAAATATTATCTATGCTAATGAGGTAATTATTTTCTTTTTTGCCTTCTGGAGTTTTGTGTTAGAGTATATGTAATAAAGGTGATTAAAAAGATTATAAAGAAGATTATAAAGATTATAAAGAATTTCTCCCAAGTTTGCTTTCTTGGTTTGGAGTTTATTTAGATTGCTGATCCACTCAGAATTTATTTTGTTACAGTGTATGATATAAAAATGTAATTTTATTTTATTTTTTAAATGGTTATCTAGTCATCCTTACATCACATCTTGAATTATGTTCTTGTCTGTCAGTACAACCATACCTTAAATTCCTGTACACAACTGTGTCTAATTCTGGAGTTTCTACTATACTTGGTTTCTCTTTGTTTCTCTTCATACATCAATACTACACACTTTCAATAGTGTAAATTTGCCAATATATCCTTAAACCTGGTAGGGTATGTTTCACCTATTCATCTGCTTTTTCACAACTCCTGCTTATATTTGTTTGTGTACTTTCCTTATAAATTTTAGGATTCGATCTTCTAAGTTCAATTTGAAAATGCCTTTGTTATCTATATTGAAATTTTACTGAATGTATACGTTAACTTTATAATTTGACTATTTTATGCAAGAACATAAATTTTCATTTTTTTGTGTGTGTCAGCAGTTTTCTAATTATTTCATTAAATTATTTGTTTTTCATCTTGCGTTATTAATTGAGCTATTGATTTAAACACATTATTTTTGTATCCTGTTTTTCACTTTTTTAGCATTAAATAATTAAATTTTTATATTCAATAAAAATATATAATAGCTTAACTCATCTCCTATTACAAATGTCAGATTTCCTTTGCTTTTCTAGTTGTTTTGTCTAAAGTGTTCAGTGAACATTAAACAACAGTGGTCAGCTCAGATTCTGTAGGGACTGCATCTGCTGTGCCCTCTGGGCTGAGACACACATTTTTAATCATGTTCAAAGACAAGCCAATTTACTGTAATTTTTTTCTTTTTCTTAAAATCAAGGAAATCAAGGACACTTGTAACAGATCTTTATTATTATTATTATTATTATTATTTATTATTTTTTTTTTTTTGAGATGGAATCTCGCTCTGTCGCCCAGGCTGGAGTGCAATGGTGCAATCTGGCTCACTGCAACCTGCCTCCCGGGTTCAAGCAATTCTTCTGCCTCAGCCTCCCAAGTAGTTGGGATTACAGGCACGCGCTACCATGCCCGGCTAAGTTAATTTTTGTATTTTTAGTAGAGATGGGGTTTCACCCTGTTGTCCAGGCTGGTCTCAAACTCCTAACCTCAAGTGATCCGCCTGCCTAGGCCTCCCAAAGTGCTGGGATTACAGGCTTGAACCACCGCCCACGGCAACAGATCTTTTGAGCATCTTTAAGTATATTTGATTTTAGGTGTATTATAACAGCTCTCTTAACACTGAAACACCCACTCATTCTGGGAAGCACAACCCTTGCTCATGGTTGCTTTCTATTCCGTTTTTGGTAACTTTGAAATTATGTTAATTATGAACATTTATCATAATGCTTTCTTGTCTCATCTTTTTTTTTCCTAATGCATATAAGGTTGTAGTATCAATATTTATAATTATTTTATACAAAAGTTTGTATTTTGAGACATTCTAAATAGTAGAGAAAAATAAAATTTAAATCTGTTGAAGTTGTTTGCTTTTTAACGGTTTGTTAGCATTCTTTTCTAAAATAATTTGGTCCTGCTACTCATTTTGTGATACCAAAGTTCTCATGTTATTTGAATTGTCTTATGAATGTATATATATGTATATTCTACTGATACTAATTTAGATGTTCTTAGTTACCTGGTGTTTGTTTTGACAAATTATTTTTTGTGAAAGTCCATGGCTTTATCTGGATTTCCAAATTTATTTGTAAGTAACATACTCTTTTTTGAGTATTTGACCCTTGATTGTTATTTTTCCATGTAATTTGTTTCCTTTCTTTCTGAATTTTAGATTGTGGTTTACATATTTTATTATCTTAAAGCTTCAGTAAATATTTATTTCTCATAATTTAATCTTGCATTTTTCTACTACTTTAAATACTTTTGTGATTTTTCTTTATTATATTGCTAATTTTCTAGCTCTTTGATTTGTATTCCTATTTCATTTTTTATTAATTATTATTAGTTGAAAGATATTAAGGTAATAACTTTCTCTCCAAACCTTTTAGCTGTGGTTTACAGTATTGGATACGCAAAACTTTATTTTTCTAGATTTTTTGTTGCAATTTGTTATTAATTCTTTGACTTAAGAATGTTTCAAAAGAACATGTGCTCACATTTCAGAAGAAAGAACTTTTTCCTTTTCGGACTGTTTTAAAAATTCTATTTGTAATTCTACAGTATTGGGAATGCTTTTACTATTAAGACTTCTTTTTCCTGTTTCAAATGTTTGAAATGTTCTGTAGACTTTTAAAAGCGGGAATAGTCCCTGATTACAAAATATAAGGTGTAAATTTTATGTTTAGTTATTAAGGTAACAACCACAAAAAAAAATGTTTTTCTTGTTTGTTTTTGTGCTATGAGTGATAAAAGATAAATTAGTACCTTCTACTAAATAGGCTTCTTTCACTTTCTCTTAATTCCTATAATTCTGCCTTATAAGAGTTACAGTTTTGTATGTTGCATAGAAAGTTATAATTATTATGCTATTTTTGTGATCTGAAATCTTTTCATTATAAAGTGCTCTTTAAAAGTGTACTTAATGTATTTTGAACCTGAAGTCCATCATTCTGTTTTTAAGATAATCTTTGCTTTCCTTTAAGTTTTCTGTTATTAATGCCCAATATTTTGCTTTCTAAATTGTGTTAATACTTTGTATAATATTTCTTTCTAAATATTTTGTTTTAATATCTCATAGACAGCACAGATTTGAATTTTACATTGTTAAACAGGCAGAAATTTCTAATTTTTTAATAGGTGGTTTAGTGCATTTTCATATATTAAAATGGCTGTATTTCACTACTTTATCTTCCTGTTTACATGTTTGTTTTCTGTCTCTGAGATAAGTTTGCCATGGGAGTGTGCATATTGTCCAACTGTATTTAGCAGGGTTTTTATTTTTATTTGAGTAACTGACTTGATTATTGTACCTTTATTATCAAATACTAAGTTCTTTATTTTTTAGATAACATCCTTTTCTTCTCTTGTTTGCTCTTTCTTTCACCAAAATAATTTGGCAAAAATATTCTGTACTTATTTGTATTGCACTTCTTTTCATAACAGCCTCTTCTGTTTCTCTTATTACTTCATCCTTCCAGGAATCACAGATTTTATTGAAATAGAAGTATAAATATTTGTTATTTTGAGAGAAACCCTCAAGAACAGGAAGACTGTTCTTTCTAGAGGTTTTTTTTTTTTTTTTTTTTTTTTCGTTTTTTTGTTGTTTGTTTGTTTGTTTTGAGATGGAGTCTCGCTCTGTTTCCCAGGCTGGAGGGCAACGGCGCGATCTTGGCTCACTACAACCTCCGCCTCCCGGGCTTTCTAGAAACACAATCCTCTTCCTTCATCATCTCGTCTTCTCTGACGTGGACACTCCTCTCTCCCTCCTCTAAAGACTCCTGTGGGGCCAATACACAGAACACAGAATAATCTTCCACTGTCAAAGTGGTTGCCTTAAGCAGATCTGAAAAGTATGTTCTGACGTACGGTTACATATTTACAGATTATGGGGATTAGGCCATGACATTTTTTGGCGGGGAGAGCATTATTTACCTTAACAAAGTCCACACTCTTGCCCCCCAGAGATTCACATTTGTCTTATATGCCAAATATATTCACTTCATCCCAACATCCTGTAAAGGCTCAACCCATGCCAGTATCAATTCAAAGTCCAAAACTTTAATTGTCTCAGCTCAATGGTCCAAAATCCTACCACTTATATGATCTAAATCAAGTATTGGTGAGATTGTGGATCCAATCCACCCTCAGGAACGATTTCTCTCTATCAGTCCGTGAAACTCAAGAAGCAAGCTACTTGTACTCAAAATGCATCATGGAAAAGATACTGGTTATAAACATCCTAATTCAAAGAGGGAGAAAATTGAAGAAATATTGGGGTCACTAGTCTTAAGAAATTTTGAAACCCAGTTAAGTAAACAGCTTTAGGTATCAGGGTCAGGTAAAAATTGTCTGATTTGCGGCTCCACCATCTGGGCTCACAGTTCTAACCTTGGAGTCATTCTTTTTTTCTTTCTTTCTTTGTTCTTTTGCTTTCTGTGAAAGTTAACATGTGTTTGCAGCTGAACCATCTTTTTCAGCTTGTTTCATGATTGTAGAATTTGGGAAGTCTGAGAGCCCTCTTTCATTTTGTCTTCTCTGAATCCTTTTCAGTCCAAGCTAACAGCATAAAATTCTCAAGTTCTTGATAATAGTTCTTAACTTAAAGTTTGCATTGTCTGATATTAGTATAGCTATCTCAGCTCTCTTATGATTACTATTTGCATGGAATGTCTTTTTTCTGTTCTTTGGCTTTCAGCCTGCCTGTGTCTTTGCATAGAAATTGAGTCTTTGTCACCACACATTGGACACGGTATACCCTGCACTGGTGATAGGTGCATCAAAATCTCATAAATCACCACTAAAGAACTTACTCATGTAAGCAAGCACCATCTGCTCCCCAAAACCTATTGAAATAAAAAAAATACATATTTTTTTAAATGACCCTTTTTAGATAGTATGTAGTTGGCTTGCAAAAAATTTTTGTTTTAATCCATTTTGCTAATCTCTGCTTTTTTCTTAGAGTTTAATCCATTGACATTTGAAAAAATTAGTAAGAAGGAAGAGCTTATTTCTGCCATTTTGACATGTGTTTTCTGTATATAACTCCTTTCTCCCTGATTTCCACCATTCCTGCCTTCTTCCATGGTTAGTTTTTGTGATTAAACTAAAGAGAACATTTAAAATTCCCTTCATAATTCCTTTTGTGTATATTACATAACTATTTTCTATGTGTTACCAAATAAATGACATAGAATCTCTCAGTCATTACAGTCTGATTTGAATTGATACTAACTTACACAACGTTTTTCTCCTATGCAGCTCTGTTTCTCCCTTATGTTACTGATGTCACAAATTACATATTTTTGTCTTGCATGTCCAGTTACATAGATTTATAATTACTTTTTATCATTTGTTTTTGAAATTCTGTAGAAAAAAAAAGTTACAAACAAAAATTACGATAACACTGGTTCTTATGTTTCCCATGTATTTAGCTTTTCTGGAGATCTTTATATCTTCATACAACATGGAGTCACAGACTAGTGTCCTTTCATTTTAACACCAAGATTGCTCTTTAGCATTTCTTGACAGGTCTAGTGGAATTCCCTCCCTAAGCTTGTGTTTATCAGGATTTTCATTCATTTTTAAAGAACAGGTTTGCTAGTGTAGAATTATGTTGATAGTTTCTTTTTCCTTGTTCACTGTAAATCATCTTTCACTTGTTGCTTTCAAGGTTGTCTCTTTGTATTTGACATTTGACAGTTTAATTACAATGTGCCTTGGTGGGAGCTTCCTTGGAGCCTGCCTTCCTTCCTTCCTTCCTTCCTTCCTTCCTTCCTTCCTTCCTTCCTGCCTCCCTTCTTCCTTTCTTTCTTCCCTCCCTCCCTTCCTTCCTTTCTTCCTTCCTTCCTCCCTTCTTCCTTTCTTTCTTCCCTCCCTCCCTTCCTTCCTTCCTTCCTTCCTTCCTTCCTTCCTTCCTTCCTTCCTTCCTTCCTTCCTCCCTCCCTCCCATCCGTCATTCCTTCCTTCCTTCCTTCCTTTTTTTATCTTTTTTTTTAGATAAAGTTTAACTCTTGTTGTCCAGGCTGGAGTGCAATGGCGCAATCTCACAATCTCAGCTCACTGCAACCTCTACCTCCCAGATTCAAGCGATTCTTCTGCCTCAGCCTCCTGAGTAGGTGGGATTACAGGCACCCCCCGACCATACTCGGATAATTTTTTGTATTTTTAGCAGAGATAGGGTTTCACCATCTTGGCCAGGCTGTTCTCAAACACCTGACCTCAGGTGGTCTGCCTGCCTTGGCCTCCCAAAGTGCTAGGATTACAGCCATGAGCCACCATGCCTGGCCCAGTTTTTCTACTTGGAGTTTGTTGAGCTTCTTGTATTTATAGATGCAGCATTTTTTTTTCTCAAATTTGGAAATATTTCAGCATATTTTTTTCTTTTTCTTTTTTCTTTTTTTTTTTTTTTTTTTTTGAGATGGAGTTTCACTCTTATTGCTCAGGCTGGAGTTCTATGGCACGATCTTGACTCACCGGAACCTCTGCTTCCCAAGTTCAAGCAATTCTCCTGCCTCAGTCTCCTGAGTAGTTGGGATTACAGGCATGCCCTACCACGCCTGGCTAATTCTGCATTCTTAATAGAGATGGGGTTTCTTCATGTTGGCCAGGCTGGTCTCGAACTCCCGACCTCAAGTGATCTGCCTTCCTCGGCCTTTGAAAGTGCTGGGATTACAGGTATGAGCCACCATGCCCGACCATGCTTTTTTCTTTAAATAATCTTTCTGCCTCTTTTGTTCTTATTTCTCATTTGTGAGTACACTTATGCATATGTTGATCCACTTGATGGTGTCTCTTAGGCTCTATTTATTTTTTGTAATTATTTTTTCTTTCTGCTCCTTAGGCAGGATAATATCAACTGTCCTATTTTCAAGCTGCAGATTCTTCTCTTCAATCTGCTGTTGAATCCCGCTGATGAATTTTTAAATTTAAGTTATTATAATTTTTACCTCTAGAATTTCTATTTGACTCCTTGTGATAATTTCAATCTATTTGCTAATATTCTCACTTTATTTGCGTATTGTTTTCCTGACTTCTTTTTGTTTTGTGTTCAATTCTTTCCTTAATTCTTTGAGCATAGCTAAGACATTTGCTTTGAAATCTTTGTCTATTAAGTTTGATATCTGGCCTTCCTTTGGATTGGTTTTTCTTAATTTATTTTCATCCTTTGAATGAGCTACATTTTCCTGCTTCTATGTATGACTTGTAATTTTGCTGCTATTGAAAATGGGGCATTTGGTTTAATGTGATAACTCTGGAAATAAAATTCTTCCTCTTTCCTAGTTTTTGATTTTTTAAAATTATTTAAGGCTGTAGTAATCTATTTGAACATTTTCTAAGCCATTTCTGCACACACTATTTTTTGGCATGTATGATCATTGAAATCTCTTTTCCTTTCACTCCTGTGTATTTATTACCTTGACAGAGATTTCCTTGAATGACAAGGGCTGGAAAAAAAAGCAGATTACAAAATATCAATAAAAAATTTAAAAAAGGAAGAAAGAAGAGAAAGAAGAGAACAACCACCTCTGTCAGTCTTTGCAGAATAGTTCTGTGCCAGGGAACTTTTTCACTACTTATCTAGGCCTAGTCTGGGCATTGGGATCAGCCCGAGTTGAAAGAGGAAGTTCTTGGGACTCTGAGGATACATCTTACCTGAGTATATGAGCAGCTTTCTAAACCACACACCCCCATATACATGCTGCTTTTCAATAACCTAATTTCCCAATGATTTTCACCCCAACTTTTCCTTCAGACCTTAGTTTATCTATTGTATATCTCCACTCATAATCTTTTGTCCCAGGTATCTGTAGGTTTGACTTCTTGTAGCTTTTTCAAGTCATGCTTGCCAGTTTTGCCACCTGCATTCTGAGTAATGCAAAGTAAGTGTTTGTATTAATCCTTCAAATAACCTCCAGGCATATTAGAACAGATGTACATAGCACTTTGCAAATATGGGTTACTTCCCCTGGTTCCAGGGGGTAACTAGGAAGTAGACTGCAATCTATTCAATGCTCATACACCTACTATGCTTAAGAAAGGAGTGAGGCAAGGGTGATTTAAGAAAGATTTTTATGCCATTTTTAAGATGTCATTTTTTGATTATCTCCTTAGTTGTAATCCTTTGACTGTTCCCAGAGATCCTACAAATCTAGTTTAGAAAACTTCTGGTTTTTTGTTTATTTTCTACTTTTTTATGTTTCTATGGGAGAACAAGAGCTTAGAGTTGCCTACTCTGCCATTTTGCTCATAATACTCCTGTAAAATAATATTTTTAAAAAGTTTTGTGCCCACAAGAACTGGTAGAACTTTAAAGAAAATAATCATAATACATTTATGACCACAGGAAATCTGATGTTTATGCAATAACATTTGTATTAGGACCAGTAAACCAGAATCCCCAAATAGAGAATGATAGAACTTAAGAAACTAAACTATTTACACAGTAGAACCTCAGGAATTGGTGATACAATAGGGGGCTATAAAAAGTAGAACTCCATTTGATTGTGTTAACATTTTCTGTCTGCTACTTTCTGTATATCATAGGAAGATTGCTGGAAGGGAAATGATGGCTTACTCACTTGGGAAAATAATGAGCATCAGTAATTTATTTTTTTAAAAGGTATGGATGAACAGCTAAGGAACAACAAATTCAAAAAGCCTTTTCAATTTCTAAACAAGAAGGGCTAGGCATAGAGTAATTATTAAAACCACTGATAGCTGTATAAGGAGGCAGCCAGACAAGAATTATGGGCTTTGATAATTCACAACTACTACCAGACTGTGACACATCAGGGAGGAAATCAGAGAAATAAATGCTCACTCAGACGTCTCTCCTACTGGCCTTTCATCTATAGCTAGTAAGTTCCATTGGTTGAACTAAACCAGGAACCAGAGATCAAGGCGACCAGTTAGTACAGTCCATAAAGTTCAGCTTCCTGGGTCAGAGGTGAGAGAAAAAGGTAGAGGATGGATGTGGAGTTGCAAGCACATACTACATCTCAAAATTGCATGAAAAACAAAACATGCCCAAAATAGCTGTTTCTGTACTGTGTAAAATCTAGCCTCCAAAGTCTAGCGTAGTGAACATTTTGTCCATTTCATTGCCCAAATTCTGGCCATCACTATTGCAATGATAAGGTATTTTTTCTCCTACCCTGAAGTCTTGTGTTTCCTGCAAGCCCCAGTGAAACTGTGGCAGAATAATTTCTTAATTTGAAAGTACAGTAAAAGTTCAGACACCATATAATTTCTGACACTGTTGGGGTTGAAGCTGAGGCACTGACAGAGGCATGGCTTTCTGGAAAAGGAAGGATGAGCATATTGTGGACTTATTAACAGGATTTGATGGAAGTCCATGAAAATCAGTAGCAAACATGTTAACCAAATTGTGTGCTTAAACTCAGATATAAATGATCTTCCACCTACTGCCTTTTAGTAAGAAAGAATATGGAAACGGTGGTGGCCACACACAGGGAAATAGCTTTAAAGACAGCTGTCTTCACTTTGTCCTGGGTGTTGTGTACTATCCTCCTGATGGGAGGACTTTACTGCCAATCTGGCAGCCAGACTCAGATTTGTCTCAGTGTAACAATTAGTGTGAAGAGTTTTCCTGGGTGGACAGAAGGTTCAGAATTCTTTCAGGCAACGATATCCAAGCAGCAGACCAAAATGAGCAAAAAAAACAGGGAAATCTGTAAACGCTATGGGCAGAAATTAGGCAAATTTTAGAACCTTGATTGTTGGTTGGTTTGAAACTGTCCCAGTTGTCCCACAGAAATGACATTTACACTTTTTTGAATAAACATAGAAATTGGATCTCTGGATCTTAAAGCTTGAAACGTACGTGTGTCTCATCTGAGTTCCTCTCTTAGGAAACCAACCTTCAGGTAAAAAACTGAAACTCAACAGATCATGGCATCCAGACCCCTTGTTCTTCCTAATTGCTTCCTTACCACTCCCTAATTCCTGTTTTGCGTTTTCCAATTTTAGTTGGTCAGGGAACTGGATTTAAGACTGATCTCCCCTTTTCTCAGCTGCAGCACCTGAATAAAACCTTCCTCCCTGGCAATACTCCTCTCACTGCTTGGCTTCTGTGCAGCGAGCATTGGGACACAGACTGCACTCCTGGCATTTTAGTAACAGGTTCACTTGGGAGATGAAGGGACAGTGAACATAAAGCTTGCTATGGAAGAATGGCAGCCAATGGGGCTTCTTCAGCACTTCTTTCAGTTCATCCTGCAAACCTTGGATTCATTTACCTAAAGCAGTAATAGATCTCCAAATGTGTTGTTTTGCAGTGGGTCCTGGCTGCTGTAAAGAAAATTTGGACCTCTCCGTAAAATTACCCCAACACAGGCACACTGTCCCAGGAACCCATACACAAAACACCCTCTAGTATTCAGGCTCTTAGGGTCTTGGCTTGGGAACACCCTTCACATATTTGGCAAACTCGAGGTGATACATTACTTTAGAAAGAACATCAAACTGTGTGTCAGAGTAGTAGATGTGGTGTGGAAAAGGAGGCTGATAGTTTGAAGCAGGAAATAAGTTTGGAATGAGTGAATGAGTAAACTTGCTAAATGAGTAAAAACTCCGGTATCAATGTGTAATTTTCCTGTAGAAAGAGAGTGGATTCTAGCTATTTTACTTCCCATTTCTAAGCTGATTACATTGATATTTCTGCCACTTAGAGACTCCTTTGGGTTTTAGGTATTTCTGATTGTTTTATTCTAAAGTGAGGATACTTGTCTAATTGAAAATGCTATGTGAAACCCAAAAGATACATGTGTTACATAAAGTATGAAATTATGTCCTTGGTTATAATTTTTAAATGGTAGGAATTGGTTATTAAATGTTGCCAAGGCACTGAATCACATGAGCTTTTTTTCAAACTCTGAACTGTATTTATACCATCTATATTATTTTTATGATATGCTAACTTTGCTAAAAGATGAGGACATACTGCAAGAAAGCACATGTAACCAACTCAGGGAGAAAATAAGGACAGTAATGGTGTCAATGTCATTGGAAGATATTAATTTAGATTTAGCTCTGAGCTCTCTGAACTTGAAGATGGGAAGATAAATTAAAAACAGTTTTAAAATTCCCACTCCATCTTTCCTTCAACTTAAAGTCCATTTCAGTATTTATAGATTTCAGACTTCTTTCCCCCAAAGGCATTTTGATATAGGCCAAGAGTGTCAGACACAACTGAAATGGCAAGAATTTAAATTTATCCTGACAAGATTGGATCCTAGCTCTGACCACTGGCTATCTAAATGTCAACATGACTCAGTTTGTTCACTAGAAAAGAACAAAGGACAAGTTAAAATAACCATTTAAGTATTATATTAAATAACTTGTGAATAGTAGCTAATAATGGAAGGCTTACTATAATAATATTGATTGATTGTTATGTCAGATATGATGCCAGGCATTAATCATATCTTATGAGATTAGCACAGTATCTCCCTGATGTTATAGTTAAATAGTTTAAGTAACTCTCCAGCAGTCAGAAAACTATTTATTGGAGACAGTTGTTGGCTTTGAGTTCCAGACCTGTCAGCACTCTGAGCACTTCCCTACACTGCCTCTCACATAGTATTTGACACAGGTGTTTGAAAAAAGTGATGTCTTCATCTCCTTATTTTCCAAGATGCTCTAAGATTTAACTTGAAAATATGTCAGATCAGAAGAAAATTGTATTATGCTGCTTTATTCACAGAATTGTATGAACAAAACATAAGATATTGCACTCCATCTGTTAAGGTGTATGATTCTTAAAAAAATTCTCTGTAAAAAAGTAACATTTTTGTTATTTAATGACCATAACTGTGGAGTCAATAACACTGTTTTTAGAAGATATTTATTTTTCCTGTTAAACTAATCTTCTTCCATATGATGAAAACATTGAATAATACTGATGGTTTCCTTTATAATTCATCCTAAGTAAGATTAACTTAAACATTGAGAAAAACCATGGGCTCCCATCAAATTTGTCTTGAATTAAAATTTGTCGTCTTTGATTTGAAAACATGGTTCTCTCTTTTAGTGTATGCATGTGTGTGCGCACATGTGTGTGTGCATGTGTGTAAATGTAATGAGCTGAGAAAATGCTCATGTCCTAGACATGCTTCACTGATAGCATTATAGGTCCTATAAAAATTATAGGACCTATAAAAATTATAATTAATTATAAAAATTAATGATATAAAAATTATATAAAATTATATAAAAATTATATAAAATTATATAAAAATTATATAAAAATTATAATTAATTTGTACACGAGTTTACCCTCTGTGTCAGCCCAGGCTTTAAGGTAGTGCCACTAAAACCTGATATGTTGTATGTTGATATTGGCACATGACTCATGCATTGAAATGTCCAGTATCTAGGAAATGTGCACAAAAGTCCTAAAAAGGTCACATATAAGACGATTAAGTAATTTTTGTTTTACCAAATTGGGAAGGGGGAAATCTTATGAACAAAGACCTTTTAAAGATTAAGGGGTGAAGGAGCCTCCAATAACAAGGCTTAGTTTTTACAATTCATTACAATTGGTTAGTCTCTGGTTTTTAGATATTTTTGTTTGTCTGTTTTATTCAGAGGAGCTGAGCATTTGGAACTGTTCCTGGACTTCAAAACATAAAGCCTGCATCCAGGAAAGCAGGTCGCGTCAATTCTGATGGGGCCTTACAGATAATTTAGAGCTTGCTCCCTACACACTAACACAGATGTCCAGAGTCTGAATTTTATGGCATTCCCGGAGAATATTCATGGGTTTCTAGCACAGCTTTGCAACTGACAACAGTACAGTAAGGGCTTATTTTCACAAGTCAACTTCTATTCTTTCTGCATCACAGGTTCGAACAATCATGTCCAATTCTTAATGCAAATTTATTTCCCAATGCTGAGAGTGTCCAGAAATAATTTCTTCCAAGGAAGGAAGTTATTGGATAACATAAGCTACACCCACTTCTCCTTAATTTCTTATATATGGTTATCAAGATGCTTTCGTAAATGTGCTTGAAAGGTTAATAATAAAGGAAACATGAAAATAAGACTAATAAGATAGAATTTTTAAGATGTGGTATAAGGAAAATTCATTCAGGAAAGGAACAACTGTTTCATGCCTCCTTTGATCCATGAAGTTCGTGTCACTGACTTACTTGCCATGTCTCAGGTTTCCTCTGATAACAAACTGAAACAAAGACATCACGTCATCTGGCCACTGAAGGGTCACTCCTATCATCAGTGTATGCTTGAGTGTAGACAAATTATTTACATCTTATCCTGAATAATCTCAATTTGGGGAATTATATGAGGAACTTTGCTGGAAAAACAAGGAAAAACTTTGACCTTTTACATCCGGGTCTAGGAGCATATCTTAAGTAAATAATGATATAATCATACAAGTATGTGTCTGAAATTTCTAAATAAAGAATGGTCATTGGATAAAATTAAATAGTAAACAGGAACAAAATATGATTACATGTAGCTATACTAACTGATAGGAAATATGTCAGCAATATTTTGAAAGACAAAAGAGGTAGCTTATAAATTATTATGTTTTGGTGTTTATAATTGTTAAAAATGTAAGTATGTTTAGATGATTTTTATATACACATATAGTGCCAGAGACTGAAAAGATATTCATCAAAATGTTAGTTCTTCATGATGGAATTATGGGTGTTCGAAAAAAATTTCTTCTCTACACACTTATGTACTATTAGAATTATAACAAAAATTATTAGTTTCATAATAAAAACATTATAGCTATTTCCACTTATCAAAGAAAGAAAATTAAGACAGAATAAAAAGTTTAGTAAAGAAAATCGGTATAAAAATACCACTGAGCATAAAAAGTATGATCACATGATCATTGCAGTCACAAGACATCAAAATCTTTTCTCTGATAGAGCTAATTTCACAGATAGCGTTTATATGGAGTTGGTGTAATATGTAAAGCACTTGTACAGGATGAATTGAAATAATGTAACATAACAAGTCTTCTAATGCCTTAAGCTTGGACAGTCACCCGGCATTGTTCTTGTCTTTACTCATCATGTGGGATCCTCAAAGTGCCTGTGAGAATGGCCGGACTCCCCTCTCCTCCCCGACTTGAAGCATGGCACTTGAGGTTTCCTGACCTTCAATGATTATACTATTCCTGTTATCTTTGGAGAGAAACTCTTTCCTAACCACCCTTAAGAATCCTTGCCTGAACCTGGTATCACATTTGACTATGCCTGGGATAAATATAAGAACTTAGAGGATTATGAGCACAAAAGCATGGAACAAAATCTCGGAAGAAGGTTTCTCAAAGAACAGGAGGCTTTTTAGAGTGGCAAGTACCTACTTCAAATAAAAGCTGCTGAAGAAAACTTGTACAAATTATGCAAACTTGAATCATAGTCCTGGTTGGCCATTGTTCATATGCTAGAGACCGCACTCTTTCTGGGTGATATTTGAGCGGGGAAATCTACCAATGTTTGGATCAATTCATTAATTATTAAATAAACATTTTAAAGATTATAAATTTCTAATCTTCCATCTTCCAGGCTAGTCCTAATCAGCTAGTCCTAATCAAGGAATTACTTAAAGATTAAGGGAACCTGTAACAAGTATAAGCAAAGGGTGGAGTCAGGATGAGAATCCGCTGGCCTGATGAGGAAAGCGCTCTCCACATCAGTTCAGAGGCCCACAGGATGCTGAGGCACAGGCACTGGCAGAGCAGGCACTCTTGTCAATCAAACATTCCACAGCCTCACAGAGAACTGGAGCCCCTTGACCGTATGCTCAGGACTAAAACCTGCCTCTGTTTACTATATCTGGCTCAAATGGAGGACTGGAAAACATGGAAAACCAAAGTGGAAATGTGGAAAATTGAATAATGTTAGCTATTTAGGGAAAATTTAAATGGTATGAAGAAATAAATTTATTTTATAGTTTTAAATTATCAGAAGGATGAAACTTTGAAATTTGACAATTCAATTTATATAAGTTAATACACACACACACACAAATACTATCTAAATTACAGAAGAGAGCCTTATTTTTAAGTCCCAATGCTTACTATAATGATATTTTGGATTTCACTAGCATTTAAATATGCTTATCTCAGTAAGCTAATAAAATATATTTGGAAAACCCTTACCTGTGGTGCACATTCATAACACAATATTATCTTCACATTTCACATGTGCAAATTAGAATAGGTGCAAGAACTGTAGATTAGAATGTCAAAGGGGCTGGTGATAATATCCTATATGATGCATTGTCTCTGCGAATATCTTAATTACTTATGTAAAATAAATCTTTGAAACATTCTCAGTAGCATAAGCGATCCTCCAGCTTTGGTGTGCGTGAAAATCAACAAGGGAGCATACTCAAATATTATTTTTTTGTCTTCATTCTCTGAGATTCTGAGTTAGTAAATCCAGAAGACGCTGAAACCTGCAATTGTAGCAGGGCCCCCAAGTAATTCTAAGTCAAGAATTCAAAACCAAAATTTGAAAAGTGTTGCTCTAGACATTCACATGTGGTTTCTTTCTGGAATGTATCCACAAAGAAACTTTTTCATTTTCTTTCTGATCAATTGTTTATTTTGTATGCTTTCTTTCTCAGCACATGCTATAAACAAGGCACTGTGTGGTACACTGAAAAAAAGACAAAGAAGAGGGATTGATGATCTAGTCATTTAGACAGATATTGTGTGATTTGTAAATTCCTGTGTCATCCAAAAGGCCACTGGAATGACTAAAGGTAGAAAGGTGAGCTTTACTTGTGATATTGCTTTGCAAGTTGGGAAGATAAAGTCTTCAGCATGGACCAAAGTTTCTACAAAAAGGAGAACAAATTGGGTTTTATAACTTACAGGGCCTGTATTATACAAATCCAGCAAGTTTTGGGGAAAAGTTTTGCATACTTATGAAGGGCATCAAGTGCATGTGCAATAGGCAGACATGCATATAATATACATCCATGTTCACTTTGGAGTGGGGCTTTAGCATTAAAATGGGGTAGAATTTAGCTCTTATGGGAAAGGTGAATTACAGAACAGAAAGACAGTTTATGCACACTGTCTATAAGCTGGCTGAAAATGGCTTAAGTTCGCCGCTGTTTATCAAAAAAGAATGTGTGTGAGGCCGGTCCTATGTTCAACCAGAATTGTAGTGGTCTGGCTTGTAAATCACAGTCAGGAGGCATCTGGTAGCTCTTATTGTTAGGGCGTTACCAAGTGTGGCATTTGTTGTAACTAGGAATTTAGGCAATTGCCTTCCCAGGCAGCTCCTGAACCCTTGATATATAGCTTGACATATAGGTAACTGCATCCTTAAGCTTAGGGTCTGCCTTAGTTGATATAGGGGCACCTATTTTGGTGTCTCAGGTCACAAGCACATACTCTATGGATTTATAGGTAAAAGTCATAAAATTAATCTAATAGCAGCTTAGAGATAGGTGGATTCCACTTGATTAGGAAATAATGTGCCCATGGAAGAAGGAATACCTAATGAAGACCTTCAGAGACGTTAGTTTTGTTGAAGAGGGAAAGAAAATGTAAAAGAATGCAGAGGCTGGAATTTTAGGATGGGTTTGGAAATAGAATATAGTCTATTATTTCTAAGTTATATTTGTATACCTGGCTTAAATGTGATTTTGACAAGAATCTGAAGAACTTTCAATGCAATATTCAAGAATGAAGACTCAGTAGTTTAAAAATGGGAAAGTATCAGATATTTCATAGCAGGACAGTGACAGTTTCAATGTTGTGTTTTAGAGGAAGATTTATCACAGCTACAGGAAAATGGACGAGAAAACGAAAAGACTGGAGGCCACAAGTGAACAAGGGCTAATGGTGGTTGTAAGTACAGGGATTTAAAAAGAAAATAAACATTGAGAATCAATTCTGAAGTAGAGGTGAAAGCACCTTGTGACTACTTAAGTGTGTAAAACAAAACAATGTTGGAGCTGAAATACATTCTGGAGTTTCTATTTTGAGTTTTAGGAAAGATCTGCATGTCTTTATTCTGGACAAGGAGTGTTAAGAGAAGTTTGAGGCATGATGCTGGAAGGCACAGGGCATGCTGTATTTTGGCCATGTGCCTTTCATCATACTTTTGTCTTTCTATCATGTGCAGTTAAGTCTTTCATCATCCCAGACCCAAGTCAAGGATGTTCCCCTCTCTGTTCTGGAGCCTCTTTTAAATTCTTGCACTTCTTGATCGCAAGGCTGAATATCAGTGTATTCAACAGAGCAGAAATAAACTTTGTGATAAACTCCATTAGAAAGGATACCACGTAATATGTCTTGAGGATTCAATTGTCATGTGTAATATTTGCCTCTTATATTTTCAAAAATTGACAAAAGCAGAGGAAGTGGTAGGCTTATTTTGCATCTCTTACGTGTAGTTTCTCTACCTTCATTTGAAAAACACAATTTATATATGTACACAGTTATATTAAAAGACCAAAGTTAAATCCCCATTTTCCAAAAAGCAGAAAGATGGTTATGAAGAATTTTTTTTTCGTTTTAGATTCTTACATTGCTGTGAATTTGATGTCAATATTCAATAAAGTACCTTCTGTTACTGGTGATATGAAAATGTGATTGCTATTGAACATTAAACAAGACATGCTGGTAATTTTATAACAATTATGTTTTAGCTTTCCATATCAAAACAATGGTAATCAAATCTCATGCTTGAGAACTTTAGCTGATTGTCACAGGGAGAAACATCCTGCCACCAGTGGTGCAATTATGGAGGAACATTAATGGGATATTTCACCTTCCCTTGAAAGGTAGAGTTAAGTCATTGTAGCTGATATAATGCAACTATGGGCTGATAGGCTGATGAAGCTTATCAAATCTTGTGCTCAGATGTATTTGCCATTATATTGCATTCAAACGCCATGTGTTATAATTCAGTTACATTTCCATGTTTAAGGGAATGAGCTCAATACTCCCATCTGCCACAGAGAATATGGGTCTTCTGAGAATAGAAATGAAAGAACTACCCTCTTATGCCATTTCACATTTCCTTGGAATGAGTCTTGCTCTAACTTACATAGGACTCTAAGCAAAATTTCTGCTTTCATTAATTTTGTTCACCTCTCGTACTTCTTGAAGCCCTCTCCTTGGAGAAAAGGGAACATTTCTGGTCTCCAAAAAGTGGGTGAAAATCTGCAGAGACAATGAGTAGGTATGTATAAGCTATGTAGGAATCAACATCGTGCAATCTGAAGGTTACCGCATAATTTACTTTCGTGACATACCAAAAGATAAATCATTCCAGAAAACATTCGCAAATCTTTTGTCCTGCATTTTCATGTGCCAGTAAGCTTTGTGTACAAACTTGTGAACATGGATTATGGAAACTCACACTAGGACCAAATAAAACAACAAGAATCTTTGTATTAAGTTTTAAAGATGATATCTCCATGTAAGATTTCAATTTGTAAGTGAAAAGATGATCGCACAATGCATGCAGGTCTCAGCCTTTTAAAAAATAAAAATATAACTATGTACAACACTCATTTAATTTTACTACATAAGTGTTTAAAATTTTAAAGGTGAAATGGGGCACAGGCACACGATGAAAACCATTTGGAACTCTTCAATATGTAAACGAAAATGCTGATACTCACCCACAGTTCTTTGTTTTTGCTCCGTAAATTAATTATTCATGCAATACCAGGTGATCCCATGTTAAAGCAGATCAGAAGCAACCAGTAATTGGTATTAACAGTCATTATAAATGGCAACTCTTGCCCTAAGTACCTTTGATGGAAATGAAGACCACATTCTGTCAGCTCCATTATTTTCTTGTCTAAGCAGTGGAGTCAATTATTTGGCAGCAGGAAGAAACTAGACACACCTGACTTCAAACTATATCCCAGGAATTAAGAAATTTTAATATGAATAAAGGTCTTTATAGCTACCATTTAAGAATTCGCAATGGATCATACACTTTACACATATCATCTCATTTACTGAAGCAGTCCTCTAGGATAGCTTTATTTCCTCTTGTGCTACAAATAGAAACCAAGGCTCACAGAGGGTTAAGCAATTTGCTGAGAGGTTCACTCATCTTGTATGTGGCTGGGGAAGGATTTAACTACAAATCTGTCTAATTTACTGGTATGATGGCAAATTACTAACAAAGAACTCTCCAAAATATAGACATTATTTGTGGGATTTGTCAATGCCCATGTGTCAATTCCCACTATTGCCAATTTTAAGCATCCAGAGTGACATCATGGAGTGCAGGATAAGGTAGAACTGCACAAAATCAGCTCTCACAAACCGGTTAGAGCCAGTCTAGCACATTAACAAACTTTGACTTCAAAATTTAAAATTTCCACCATTAGGTTTTCCTACAAACAATAAACAAAACAACAAGAAGAAAGAAAAAACCAGCAAAAGAAAAAAGTAATCTTAGGCACGGTTCTGGCACATCTCCCTTTAACTAACGACTTGGAAGATTTCCTACTCAGATCTTAATTACAACCTGCAGGTGTATTGTATGAGATTAAAGGACTTTCCAACACCATTGAGTTATGTGTAACAGCTACAGGTATCATTTCTTTAGAATTAATATGCAGGACAAACATGCCTATTTATTAGAGATCAACATATATAGTAGAAAGAAAAGTGAGTGAGAAAAATAGGGGAATAAAAGTTTGAGAAACTCCTCCTAAAAATATTATCTATGATTGACTTAAAAATGTATATCAAGGCTGGGCATGGTGTCTCATGCTTGTACTCCCAGCACTTTGGGAGGCCAAGGCCTGTGGATTTCTTGAGCCCACTAGTTTGAGACCAACCTGGGCAACACGGAGAAACCCTGTCTCTATAAAATAATACAAAAAATTAGCCAGGCACAGTGGTGTACAACTGTAACCCCAGCCACTTGGGAGGCTGAGGTGGAAAGATTCCTTGAGCCCCCTTAAAAGTGAATATCAAAACATCACATTGTATACCCTATATATATATATATATATATTACACACACACACACACAATATTTGTAGCTGAATCTCAGTAAAGTTGGAAAAAATGTTTAAGAGCCAGGAAAGTAAAGGTGATTTTAACTGATTGCCTGCTATTTATGATTGGCATTTTATGTTGGTTTGATCATTAAATTATCACAATAATATTTAAGTTACATATTATTATGATCATGATTTTATAAACAAATTGAGGAAGGTAGTAGAGACCACTTTCATCTCAGATTTTCCTTCATCTGTACTTTGAGCCACACCCACTCTAAACAAAAAGAAAAGCAAAATTAAAACAAAACAAAAATCTCTCCAAATTGTGTCCACATTCTCCATATGCCCCGACCACTTCTATGTTGTCTGCCTCTCTTACATATTGATGCAACTCGTTTCAAGGTTTATATGGCATTATCTTCATTCTTTCCTGCATTATAAGGTTCTTCTAGTTTCCAATTAACCTAGATGAGTGAAAAGTACATGGAGAATGTACAGTTATATTTATTAAATGATTGGCTCGTCTCCACTCTGATCTTCATTCTCTCACAGTCTTAAAGGGAATGCTCTTTAATCTTTCCAATTACACATTTCTATTTTCACAAAATCTGCTGTAGCATCGGTAACTACATGCCCTTATTATCTAATGAAATCTTCGTCTCCCAGGTTGAGTGCAAGCATAAAAATGCAGCTTTACTTCATTACTTTCTCTTTTCCTTTTTTTCCCATCTCTTACTCCCTTCCACCTTAATGGCTGTAAATATGTATACAAACGTGCTAAATAAAATGGTTGTCACCTGGTTGTTATGCGATATGAGCGATTAAATACTCAAAAAAGAAATGGAAAATATCTTTAATACGCAATGTAATTTAATGGAATCATAGAATATGCTTTGGCAGGAAAAATGAAAAATATCTGTTTTAAACTTTTGATTTATTGAAAATCGAAGAATTTGACAATGGAGAAGGCTTTATTTTTGCCACAAATTAGTCTTAGGAATATGCACCAGAGGATAAAATATTTTAAGCACAGACTTTTTGAAAGAAACCAAGAAAATATATATAATTGTGAAACATACATTTTTTCTGAGATTGCATATCTTGGGGAGAACATGGGGTCACAGTCTAATGTGTGAAATGTACAGAGTCTTTATGACACCCAGACACGGGATGCACACTTTACATAAAGATCTATTCAGGGTAGGTCCTCTGGAATCAGATTGTCTTCGTTTTCTTTTGTCTGAAACTGTCTTGATTTGCTCTTCACTCCTGAGCTCATGAAATGTTATTTTAACCCTTATGAGTGGCTGGCATCTCTACTTTTAGAATATAGAGACTGAAGCTTAGAGAGGTTGACCAAGTTCCCAGAACTTGCCCAGATACTATCTAGCAGAGCAGGTAAATACACCCACGTTGGCCCCCCAGCCCCATGGGCTTGAGCATGATGTCACATATGCGATTCAAACTTTGCATGAACTCGATCATTCTGAGGGCTCAGACATCATCTGCGCACATGGGCAGCGACAAGGCTGCCAGGCAGTTTTCATGGGGCGAGCACAAGCGTGCATGTCAGCGTAAGACGGGCGCGCAGCTGAGGCCTAGGTGGTGAGTCTCCGCTTTCCCAATCCAGGCACCTTCAGCGCAGGCCTTGAGCCGACTTTCTGTGCTCAGTCTCCGCATTCCCAGCCCAGGCACCTGCATTTGGAGGCGCCCTCTAGGGATTGACAGAGGTTCGTCGCTCCGCTCTGGCTCAGTTCTTTGCACCCCAGCCCTTTCCCTCTCCCTCCTGGTTCTCCCGCCCAAAAAAAGGCAAGGCGCTTTTGTTCCGGATTCCCTCCGTAGGAGTGCGATAATGCCCCCGTCTGCCTTAAGTCACCTGCCCCTCCCTAGTATTCTTCCCAGGAGATTAATGGAACACCAGGAGCCCCCGGGTCTTTCTGGCCTCCCGCCTGCAAAATCCTGACCGGCAATGATGAGGTTGGATCCTGGCTCCGCGTCTGGCTAATGCTGCTTACGCACCTGCACACCTGGCTGCACAGATAAGAGAGCGGATGCGCGATGCGCGCCTGCCTGGGCTGAGGTACAACTGAAGTCCAGTTCCAGGACGTCTCCTCCTGTCATCCTCAAAGTGGTTGATGTGAATGCTTGCGAAAGCATTTCTTCCCAACGTACTATGCCAGTTCAGGGAAATGCTCTGAATAATCTGTTTGTATTGGCTTTCATCTGCCGCCTTCCTCACCCTTATACGTCAAGGACTTGAGGCGGGTGCCGACGCCCATCTATTTGCAGGATACAAATAAAGAACTGTATGTTTTGAACCATCCTGTGGCCACTGTTTGTTATCGTTGTTGTTGTTTAGTTTGTTTTGTTTTGTTTTCCTCTAAAATTTATGTATGCCTTTAGCATTTTCTTCCCTTTGGAAAAGTTTGGGCCAAAAGTTTTCATGGAAAGGACACACCAGGTCAGCCTCCCACTTATTTGGATTCGTCACTCTCCTGTGAGGTTCAGGCAGACCTAAATTCAGGGAGAAAACATCTCCAGTGAAATCTGGATTCCCTACTGCATTCAATAATCCAAAAAGAATGTGTTCTTAAAGTATTACCATTTACAAAGCTCTTTGATATCATTTTCTCATTTAAGTTTTGCAACAACCCTACAAAGGAGGTAGGGAAACACTTCCTGTATTGCAGGTTCTAGACCCCAGGCTCAAAGCTATTTACCACCTCGCTCATGGCCCTCTGTTTTGTGAATGATGGACCATGGGTTTGAATTCAGTTCTTCCAAATAAAATCCATTTTTATTCAACTAAACCATACCATGCTGTCTTCAAATTACATACGTCCAAAAACTGAAATGAGCAGCAGAGTTGGTTTTTGTTTTTTTTGTTTGTTTGTTTTTGTTTGTTTTTTTTTTTTTGTTTTTTTTAATGATAGGCTTGAAAGATGTCAGCAGAAGAGACTGTGTAAAGTAGTATATCTGGTTTCTCAGGGGAGACTCCGTGCAGGACACTGGCGAGTGTTGCACAGCAAGTAGAAGACATACTTTCATTTTCTTTTTCTTTTTCTTTTTTTCTGAGACTGAATTTCACTGTTGTTGCCCTGGCTGGAGTGCAATGGCACAATCTCAGCACACTACAACGAGTTCCAGTGCTTCTCCTGCCTCAGCCTCCTGAGTATCTGGGATTACAGGCATGTGCCACCACACCTGGCTAATTTTTTTTTTGTATTTTTAGTAGGGACGGGGTTTCTTCATCTTGGTCAGGCTGGTCTCGAACTCCCGACCTCAGGTGATCCACCCGCCTCAGCCTCCCAAAGTGCTGGGATTACAGGCGTGAGCCACGGCGCCTGTAATTTACATGTGGAAAAATGTAATTTTTCATTTACACATGGAAAAAGAAATCCTGAAATTAATAATTAAGTGAAGCCAAGCTGTAGAAACGTATACATGCCTGTGTTAATGATCTGTAGCTGATGACTTGAGGAATTGGATCAGAGGCAAAAAGGCAGCTAAACTCTCCCATTTAGATCATAAGAAATAATTTTTATTTTTTCAACTTATTCTTGTTTCCACAACTCATGTAGCACGAAGGAGTATAAATTAATAGATGTTATGAACACTTTAGGTTATCTTTCCCAAGCTGAATCTTAGCAACTCCCTCTGAAATGTCTTAGTCTATTTAGAGTTCTAGTGTATTATTTTAGTAATTGACATTAAATCAAATCACTATTTTATTACTTTTGAATCTAATAAAAACACAAAAGGGACATAATAAAAGGGAATCGAACAAAATTAGCTTTAGTTTTAAAATGTCTACAATTTACCTTGCAAGTACATTTTAAAAATATGTCAAATGAAACATAATATTAAAAATGTTGAACCACTTGGGGATCTTTATATTTTATATCTTTAGGGATAGATATTTCATAATTCTCCCAAATGAAGTACCTATATGAAACATTAATTGTCCTTCAGTCTGGCAGACCACTGAAAGCTGTAAAAAATTGCTAGCAACATCAACTCATAAAACTAATTACAATAAATGTTTCTAGCATCTGCTCTTTTTTTTCTTCTTATTTCTCTTATATAAAACTATGCATACAATCCATTTAAACTTATGATTACATAACAAAAAGTGCAAGTTTTGAAGAGGATGAAGCATCTGGTGCGATGCTATTCTCGTTATTGCACTAAATAGATTTAACTAAATAGACTACCTCTAGTCTTCAGGATGTCTACATATTAAGTAATAGTAAGTAACAAAAGGTTGGATTCTTCAAACATTATGTCACTACCAACATTGCACCAAAGTTCAGAGCTTATTTTTTCACTATTTAATTTGGTATACTGCAGACTAATAAACAAGATTTTAGTCATTGACTTTCATGTCCAGCTTAATCAGGAATATTATTAGAGTTGATCATTGATTATTTTAACCATTATCTCAAATTTTAACGCCTCGTATAGTTCAAATTCAGTCTCGATACTGACAATAGAGTGGTAAATATGAAGTCAGTTTTGTTCTCAACAAATTCAAAAGCAAAGCGAGAAAGCTGAGGAAATCTGAAATTGTGTGTTAGGTTCTTACAGTTGAGGGATGTATTCAAAGTGTGTTTTGGTGCCTCACTTAGTCTGGATAGTGGGTCAGAAAAAAGATGAAACCTTTTTTCTGTTTTGTGTACACCTGGAACCCACAACTGGTGAGCTCGTTACTGGTTTTTATACAAGATGTGCTGTTGTCACACAGCCACACCCATTTGTTTATGTTTAGTGTACGGCTGCTTTCTCGCTACAATGGCGGATTTGAGCAGTTGTAACACTGACCATACGGCCCACAATGTAGAAAATATTTACTAGATATCTTTTTTATAGATAAAGCATAGTGAATATTTTAGGCTTTGTGGGCCATTCATGTTGTTCAGGTTGGTCATTTTATTATAGCACGAGACAAACTGAGGATCTTACCTAAAATAATGGATATGGTTGTGTTCTAAGAAAACTTTATTTACAAAGTAAACAAATTCTAATAAACAAATAAATAAAATTGAATAAAACTTTATTTATGAAATCAGGTAGTAAACCAAAATTAGCTCCATGGAGCAACAGTTTATCAATTTTTGGTCTAGGGAAAGCAGCCATGGCTATATTTATGGAAAGGACTTTTATACAAGTTTTTTTTTTTTAATTTTAATGTCATATGATAAGGTTTAACAGGGGAATAATATGATAAATACATAGTTTTTAAACTATATGGTTGTTAAACCATTTAAAACCATGAGATTGGCTTTTTAACGTTAAGTATTGATTACTACTTTTGCCCCAAATATTTACTTTCCTAGATTTTTAATTTAATTTCTGTAAGTTTAAATAATGAGAAGTCACCAAAATTGCTGTAGCGAACATGTATTTATCCTTCAACTGCATTCACTAACTACTTTTTTTCTCTTTTCTTCTTTCTCATATGACACTTGATTTCTGCATACTTTAGGATATACAGTCTAAGAATAAAGATGTTCTCCTGCATAGCCACAATAAATTTACAGGAGGTTGCAAAAATATACAGTCCTGTGAAAACTCCATTTAACTTCCCCTAAATGGAAACATCTTATATAAGAGTGGTAAAGTATCAAAATCAGAGAATTGATATTGGTACAACAGCGTTAACAAGATCACACACTTTATTCATCTTGCACCACATTTATCACGCAAAGATTTCTAAATATGTAGTTCTGCATGTGATTACATGCATAGACTTGTGGAAACGCAACAAAAACCATCTCCTGGTACTGTCCATCACAATGCACGAGTGGAATTCTCTCATTGACTCCCTTACAATTGCTTTCACTCCTGTCGGTGTACCTTAGCAAGTAATGGTATTCTATTGAGAATTGCATTATCTGTCTCTATCATTTTGTCATTTAAAAAATATTATATGAATCAAGTATATTGAATGTAACTTTTTGAGACTGGCTTCCAACATTATGCATAATACCCATCTAAGTTGTTGTATGGATTAATAGTTTGTTTCATTTCATTTCTGAGCAGCATCCCACCATACACCTGTACCATATTTTTTAAAATCTCCTTGCTTCTTGAAGGATATTTGGGTTGTGTTGAGTTTGGGACTATTTTGGTACAAGCTACTATGAATGGATGTGGACAGGTTTTTGTGTGAACATAAATTTTCTTTATTTTTAAAATAGATTTCTTGGGCTCTTCTAGACACACAAACATGCCATCTGTTAATGAGGATGGTTTTATGACTTCCTTTTTAATGTGTATACAATTTATTTGCTTTTCTTGCCCTTTCGCCTTGGTTTCAGTATCATGTTGAATAAGAGTGGTAGGAACAGACATTCAGCATTCACCACTAACTGTTATATTGGCTGTTTTTGCAGATGTTCTTTATCAGGTTGAGGAAACTGACCTCTATTTTGAGATTGCTGACAGTTTTTATCATGAATCAGTGTTGAATTGATGCTTTTTCTGCATTCATTGATATGACCAATCATGTGGTTTGTTTTCTTTAGTTTTTTGGCATAGAGGATTATATTGATTGATTCCAAATACTGGACCTGGCTTACAAACACGGGATACAATCAAATCAATTTTAGATATAATTCTTTTATGAATTAGTGAATTCTCTTTATTCATAAATTGTGTCTAAGTTTTTGAAATATATTGGTCGTAATATTTTTTCTGTGTGTGTGTGTGCACAAAGGTATTTTCTGGTTGCGAGTAGCAGGATACTTACTAGCTTCATAACATGAGTTTGAAATTATTCTTTCCACTTATGTATTCTAGAAGAGACTGTGGAATTGGTACTAATTTTCTTTTAACAGTTACATAGAATTATGTTTCCTCAATAGGTATATAATTATTCAGATTGCTTCATAGCGAGTGAAATTTTTTATATTCTTTTTTTTGTTGGGAATTGGACCATTTCATCTAAGTTTTCAAATATGTGTTGTAGAGTTGTTTACAATGTTCATAATATTTCACTATTATCTTTTTAATGACTAGGAAATCTGTGGTAATATTCCCTCTTTCATTCCTGATATCAATAAATTGTGTCTTTTCCCCTTCAACCTTTATCAATATTGGTTGACATTTATTCATCCTATTTACTGTTTCAAAGAACCACATATTTGTTTTGATCTTATCTGTTGTTTTCAGACTCTTTTTTTTTTTTTTTTTTTTTTTTTTTTGAGACGGAGTCTCGCTCTGTCGCCCAGGCTGGAGTGCAGTTGCCGGATCTCAGCTCACTGCAAGCTCCGCCTCCCGGGTTCATGCCATACTCCTGCCTCAGCCTCCCGAGCAGCTGGGACTACAGGCACCCACCACCTCGCCCGGCTATTTGTGTGTGTGTGTGTGTGTATTTTTTGGTAGAGACGGGGTTTCACTGGGTTAGCCAGGATGGTCTCCAACTCCTGACCTCGTGATCCGCCTGCCTCGGCCTCCCAAAGTGCTGGGATTATAGGCTTGAGCCACCGCGCCCGGCTTATCTGTTGTTTTCAATTTCAGTGAATTCTACTTTTATTTTATCATTTCTTTCATTCTGCTTGCTTTGGGTTTATTTTCCTTTTTTTTTTTCCTAGATTCTTGAGGAGAAAACTTCCACAACTGATTTCAAACTTTCCCACTCTCTTAGCACAAGCATTTATTATACAAATTCCCCTGTCCTCGATTTTCTTGATCCGGATCCCAAAAATGTTTCATTTCTACTTTTATTCATTTCTATGCATGTTTCACAATTTTAAATTTTATTTGGCTTCTTATAATTGAGTTTAAGACTAAGGATTACTTATATAATCTCAATACAAAACCTCCACCAAAAATATAATTTGCAGATATTTTCTATGAATACTTATTTTTTGCATTTCATAACGCTGTCTTTTGAAGCACAAAGTTTTTAATCTTGATGTGATTCTCAATGTTAATTTTTTCATGAATAAATCATGTTTTGGCAGTTCCGTTGAAAAACTTTTCTAATGTTTTTAAGTTTTTAAAGATTGACATATAATAATTGTACAAATTTATGAGGTATACAGTGATGTTTTAATACTTTTACAGTGTTCAGTTTGTGGGTATTTTTCTCCTATGTGTTCATATATATATGAACATACATGTAATATATATTTTTCATTTTATTATTTACATTTAGTATCATTTATGATGAATTAATTTTTGAAGATAATGTAAGGTAAGGTGTATAAATGCATTCTTTTGCACAGAGATAGATAATTCTCCTAGTATGAAATGCTGAAAAGATTATATTTTATTCATTAAATTTCCTTGGCACATTTGTTGAAAATTAGTTGGCTTTAATTGTAACCTCAAATCCATTTCTTTGTTCTTCAGGTCTCTATTTGTCATAATACTGAAGTATGTTTATTAGTATATTTTTTCAAATTTTGGACCCAGGAAGGTATTTCTTCCTTTTCAGATTATTTGGTTATTCCGTCTCTTTTGCTTTTCCATTTAAAATGTGGAGTTAGCTTGTCAATTTCTGGGGCAACACACACATACACATACACACACATACACACACACACACACATACCCTGTTACGATTTGATAGGAGTTGTATTGAGTTTATATATCACCAAGTGAAGATTTGCCATTTAAAAAATAGTCTTCCAATCTATGAGTATTGAATGTATCACCAATTATTTAGGTCTTTACGTTTTGCTATGTTTTACAGTTTTCATTATATATGTTCTATACTTCTTTTGTTAAATTTCTTTTTTTATCTTCTTGATATTATAAATTTAATTGTTATCTTGACTTCATTTTGACAATGCATTATAATATATAAAAATACAATTGATTTTTATGTTGCTCTTGAATTCTGCAAATATGCTTCACTTACTTATAAATTCTTGTAAGTTTTATTTTAGAATCCCTAGTTTGTTGTTGCTGTTATAGTGTGCTTATTTTTGTTCTTTGATTTATCCTACTGCCTAGAATTTCTAGTGCAGTGTTTGTTTGAAGTTACCAGAGACACCCTTCTTTACTTACTCCCGATTTAGGGGGGAAACATCTAGTCCTTCATCATTCAGGGTGAAAGCACGTCTAGATTCCTGTAGATGCCCTTAATCAGTTTGTTAAAGTTTCCTTTTACTCCTAGTTGTTGGGAGTTTTCATTCTGAACAGTTGGAATTTGTTGATTTCTAAAGTCGATCGATTGAAATGATCATGTATGTTTCGATGTTAATTTACTGACTTCCTGATGTTAAAACAACTTTCCACTCTTGGCATAAAATTCACCTAATCATGCTGTAAAATCCTTTTCTGTATGTTGAATTTGGTTTTCTAATTTTTGGAGGATTTGTGTGTCTATATAAATGTGGGGTAATGATTGGTAGTTTTCAGCTTTGCTAATATCGCTACTTTAGATTTAGAGTAATACTGTTTCCACGGATTGAATAAGGAAATATTCCCCTTCTCCTCTATTTTCTAGAAGTTTGTGACAGATAGATATAATTTCTTCTTTAAGTCTCTTGATAGAGTCCACTCAGGGAGGCCATCAGGGATGAGGACTTTTGTAGGAAGGTAATAATTATTATTTTATTTGGTACAAGTCTATACAGATTTTCTGTTTCTTCTTGAAGAACTTTTGGTAATTGCTGCTTCCTAAGAATTTTTCGAAGTTGTATAGCTTATTGGCAAATAATTGTTCATAGTATCACCTTATGATCCTTTTAATTTCCGAAAGGTCAGTAGTGATTACCTTTTTTTCAGTGCTAATTTTTTCAATGTTTGAATTAATATCTGCTGCTATTTTGCTATTTTTCATATATGTCTTTTTTTTGTTTCTCTGTTCCACTTGTACTTCAATTTTTATTTTAGCTATATTCTTGTGCATCATTTTAAATCCTTCGTAAGACATTTTACTACATTTTTATATTCTTAGAATTTGATTTGTGAATTTCAGTATATATTTTAACTTAGCAAAATCTACTTCAAATTAAAACTAACATTACTCTGCTAAAACATAAACTTTTGTCTTCATCAAAGCCCATCTTCTCTCCCTTCATTTGTACTTTGTGTATAAAAGTATTCACTTTTTTTGTCATTTCAAATCTGCTATAAAACCCCTTGAGTAAAATTTTTCTTGTGTCTTTTATACTTTTTAATTCCATAATTTCCATTTAGTTCCTTTTAATTATTTTACCTCTTAATCAACATTATCTGATGAGTAATTGTCACCATACGCTCCTTTAATTCTTTAAATCTGAAATATATTAGCACTTTGAAACAATTTATAATTGCTGAATTTGAATTATTTGAAAATTTGAATTCTTTGCTAAGTTTAATTCCAAATAAAGCAGCTTTGTTTACCTACTTAAGCCTCAGCAATGGCGGGCGCCCCTCCCCCAGCCTCGCTGCTGCCTTGCCGGTAGATCACAGACTGCTGTGCTAGCAATGAGGGAGGCTCCGTGGGTGTGGGACCCTCCCGGCCAGGTGTGGGATATGATCTCCTGGTGTGCCTGTTTGCTTAAAGCGCAGTATTGGGGTGGGAGTTACCCGATTTTCCAGGTGTTGTGTGTCTCAGTTCCCCTGGCTAGGAAAAGGGATTCCTTTCCCCCTTGCGCTTCCCAGGTGAGGCAATGCCTCGCCCTGCTTCAGCTCTTGCTGCTGGTCGGGCTGCAGCAGCTGACCAGCACCGATCGTCCGGCACTCCCCAGTGAGATGAACCCAGTACCTCAGTTGAAAATGCAGAAATCACCGGTCTTCTGTGTCGCTCGCGCTGGGAGTTGGAGACTGGAGCTGTTCCTATTCGGCCATCTTGCTCCGCCCCCTCTACTAATATTTATAAGTAGCACATTACTTTCTTCTTTGAATACTTTTATGTTACTTATCTTAAATCTTATTTTTACATTTCTTCAGGTGGATCCCATTGTCTGAGGATCAAGTTAATAAGATATCTTTAAATTAAATATGATCCTTGTACCCAGTAACTAAATGGATAACTTTTTAATAGCAAACATATGCCTACAGTCATATTACAATTTAATACAATGGTAAATATTATAGATTTACATACAAATCACTGGCTAACTTAATATGCTAATTATCAAGAAGAATGTGAACATACTTCCTAGAATGCATACCCGAGTCAGAATTTGAAATAAATAAAATTTTTAAATGTATAATCACAAAATTTATTCACCACATTTTTCATATGATGGAAATGATAGAGCAACATGATCTTTGAAGTTCATACTATGTTTTCAAATGTCATGTCAGAATAAATTCATTTCTCTTTGACCCCAGTGGTGAATGAACAGAATGATACACATATTACATATTTTAATGCATATCGTAGTTTTAAGGTAGCCGAATTCTCTAAAGATTTTGTCTGGAAGTGATTCAGTATCAATCTTCAGAGAGGCCTTTAGTGAAGAGCCATGGTCTCTGTTCTCTGTCCTTCATTTAATAATGTTTCAGGTTCACACTTTACTATCAGGACCATACTTGATAAAGACAGGTAACTTAAATAGTTTCAGTATAACCTTTATAGTTTCCAATCACATTTGGAGCAGTTGATTTAGCTTATTTAGGAAGTGAGCTTAGGTTTAAATCCTGATCAACATAAGCAAATTGGTTTAAATTTTCACCAGCTTATATCTATGACTGGGGTGTGTTAATAATGCAAGAAATAAAACCATTTTAGAGCGAATTGAAAAATGTATAGAATAGTGTAGATATGAGCATATTGGGTAGGAAGTATTTATGAGACATTGATCAAAAGAATCACCAGAAAGTTCATTTTATGAGAGAGATTTGAAGAAATATAAAAATGAGCTAAGGGAGACATGACACCTGCTTTCCCATAGCTCAAAAATGCTCATGCAGAAATGAGTCTGAATTTATTCTGTCTTATTTCAAAGAATGTCATCTGGACCAGCTCTTTGAAGATGCATGGATGCTGAGATTTGTCAAGTGTTCAATACGTGCCAATCTTGATGAGCATTTTGCAAGCCTTGTCCCATTTGTGCCCTGCAGGACACCTGTGAAGTGCATAATTACTGCTAATAGATTAATTTCCATTCCATAGTTTTACTAATTACATCTATTTTTTCTTGATTTTATTATTCATCTCCTTACTTTTAATTTTGTTCGTAATCAGTGCCAAACAAAAGAAATAAAAATCAAAACAAGTTATGATCTGGCTTACCAACTTAGCAAATGTGTAACGTGGTTTCAGTGTATTCTTTCCTGTGCTGTATGTGTGTGTCCTATGTGTGTGGGTCTGCATATATGAACAGAGACACATTGCTGGCAATGGACAAATGAAACAACATAAACAGAAAGTGGAAGTGGAAATTAGGGCAAAATTATTTCCAATCATTTTGAAATATATCAGTAAAATATATCTTGAAAGCTATCTAAGATTCAGAAAATATTTTGTGTGTTAACTTATTCTTTATGCCACAATTTATAGTAGAAATATTAAAAGCATGAAAATGTCTAAAAATAAAAGCCTGTGGCCGGGCACTGTGGCTCACCCCTGTAATCCCAGCACTTTGGGAGGCCAAGGCGAGTGGATTACCTGAGGTCAGGAGTTCAAGACCAGCCTGGTCAACATGGTGAAACCCCATCTCTACTAAAAAAAAGAAAAACAGAAAAGAAAAAACATATATAGAAATAGTCGGGTGTAATCCCAGCTACTAAGGAGGCTGAGGCAGGAGACTTGCTTGAACCCAGGAGGTGGAGATTGCAGTGAGCCAAGATTGTGCCATTGCACTCCAGCCTGGGCAATAAGAGAGAAACTCCGTCTTAAAAACAAAAACAAAAACAAAAAAAAACAAAAAAACCAAACAAACAAAAAAACAATTTCTTGTAAACTAAGGTGAAATGAACTGGAAGCCCACACCATGTCACCAGGACTAAAAGCCAGGGGAGATCAGAGCCCTATTCATCCATTAGATTAGTAGCAGTGCCGCCAAACTTAGCCTCCTAGGGCTCCTATGGCTTCCTATCCCTCAGAAGGCAGGGTGATTCCAGTGCACTTCATGATTTACAGGTACTGGGATGAGGCTTTAATGAGTAGTGGACACCCTAACCTGCATGGAATGTCCTCAAAGAAGCCTAATCATGCTTCCATTGAGAAGGTCATTTTCTCTCCACTACCTTATAAAAAGTATAGAGACAGTGTTGTTCCTGGTAAGCAACGATGTTGAATAGTGATCCTGCAGAACCCAGCCTTCTCCAAACAACCCCCTTGCCTCTTTAGAGTTACAGGAGCCTGGGGAACCTGTGTTTCCTCTTCTTTGGCTGGTCTTGGCCTGGTAAGGTTCCTCCTTCTCCCAGTGAAGCCAGTTCCTAAATCTGTAGTAGAAATCACGCCAAGCCCTACTATATAGCCAGTAGACCTATCTTCACGGCATCAGCACAAGTAGAACTGCTTCATAATTGTTGACGCTGTGAAGTATGCTACTTTAAAAAGAATACTTTAGTTATTTAATAACTTATTTTACATCATATCTCACTTTGATTTGTATTTGTACATGTATCTCTTGGCTTAATTTCCACATGTGAAAAGAGTTTTTCAATTATTTTTTCAAACAGAAACAATTTTCCTGATTAAAAGAGTATAAATTTGGGGTATTGTCATTTTTAGGTCTCTAGGTAGGATGCATCAAGAGTACTCGTTTCTCTTTGTTTTACTTGTTTTCTAATTATTTAAAGCATTTTTTAAAAAATACATTTGAACATTAAAAATGCCACAAAAGGAACAAAACTACATAATCACACACCTAGACATAGGTATTGTTAACTTTACATCATGTTTGATTATAATAATATTAAGCTTCATGTTTTACGTAGCTAGGATGGCATATATTTAATTTTGTAACCTGCTTTCTAAATTTAATTTTTAGTATAATTCTTTTCCATTTTGCTAGAAAACCTTTCCATTATTTTCACTGGTTTTATAATGTGGAATTTTATATGCATATCATAATTTATTTTACCACACATATATATATTTATCATATATGTATATTTACCCCCCCACACACACACACATATATGCATTTTTTTTGAGAAGGAATATAGTCTGTTGCCCAGGCTGGAGTGTGGTGGCTCACTGCAACCTCTACCTGGGATTACAGGCGTGAGCCACCACGCCTGGCCAAGAAAATATTTTTGAGAGATGTTCCATAGTGTGAAAACAGATTAACAAACCCTGTTTGTGAATGTGGAATGGTATGTATAACAAAATAATTGTCTTGAACTGTCCATCCACACAGACTGTGTAATTTGGTAAGGTGTGGGCATGAAACATTGTAGACTTAGGAAGACTGGAAGAGTGCTGAAGAAAGACTGAACAATGCAGAGCTTCTATGATGTGAATGCAACTGTGCAGCCAGGAAGCCAGCTGGAGTGCCAAACACCACAGAAGGGCTTGCTAGATGCCTTCAGTAGCACCTTCCATACTAGAGACCTGTACCGTAGTAACTAGAGTTTTCCAATTGTCTAAAGAAAGACATAGCATCTGCTTAAGAGAGTTGGCCAGTTTCTTGATATAAAGCAAAACCAAAGACAGAAAAAATGAAGAAAGTCTACTTTACCATCAGTGGGACAGAGGATGCATATTGCCTGATCCAAAAGAATAGATGGAAATTTCATTAGTTATAGACTTCAGCTTTGCAGGCGGCAAACCTCAGTAAATGCCACCAACGACTTACCTGTAGGAAAAGAGAGTAGGGTTTTTTTCTGCATTTCATTTTTAGCTTGACAATTTGGGAGGAGCAATTTGTTTGGCTTATATGATTCAGAGGAGGGATTAGGAAATAGAAGTCAGTACTGAGTTGGATGGTGTCAAGATTCAGGACAGTCCTGGGACTGAGGGTCTCCATAATTTTTTTTTTTTTTTTTCCTGGGAGACAGAGGTATTAATGCAGGGCTGAGAGCTGTCATTGGCACAGTGGCAATAACCACTCCGGGAAAGACAGAAGATAGAAGAAAAGATGCAAGTGGTTACTTAGTCACTGTGGCTGTTTGCACAGAGGTCTTGTCTGTGTCTTGTTTGGAGCTAGGTGGAGGCTGTTATCAGGAATGTTAACCTTTGTTGCAGGAACCAAAAAGGACATTCAGTGACCACATGAGACCAAAGAACTTAGTCATTTCCTTTACCAGAAGGTCAAGAAAAACACACAGCCTTCTTCATTCCCAAACTCATGTGCCTTTAGGAGAGACATGGAGGTAGGTAACCAGCAAGAGAGACCGAGAATGTTCCTGTTTGCTTTTTGTTTAGATTTTTCACAAGGAGACATCTAGTGTTACCTCAAGAAATATTTATATTATTAAAACATGCTAATCTAAACAAGCACACTAACCTAGCAGTGAAGACTCAGGAAGAAGACCTAATTATCCAGAGATGAAACAAATATATATGTGTGTGTGTATATATGTATATGTGTGTGTGTATATGTGTGTGTGTGTTTATATATACTCATTTAACTACATATATATATATACACACACACACATTATTCTAACTTAGGTAAGGTAAAGTTTTGATGCTTTTACTTAAAGAACAGAAATCTCTCTATATATATATACACATAGATAGAAGTGCATGAATTTAAATTTCCAGAAAATATACACACACAGACATAAACACACTCAGCTGTTGACTATCACTATTAATAATAACAGAGGTTGGGTGAGTGGAATGGGGATGTGATAGATATGATGACAATTTCATTCTAATTTCACATTCTTATTTGTTTCATATAAGCATATTTTCAGCATATATTATTTTTATCATTAAAGACTGGCTCACATTTTTGAAATTATAGATAACATATAATCTTAAAAGTGCATGTATTTTTGCATTTAGATAAAAAGTATTTTCTAATAAGTAATATAAAATGACTCATAAGCAGTTTTTCTGTTTATTTTATTTAGTTTTTCAGGTATTTGTTTCCATCTTATTAAGAAGGGTAGTGGTGTGGTATGATCATGTGATTTTTCCATTTTTCCTTATTCACAGGGTAGCACTTAACAGTTTTTAGCCTGTTCATTCACAATGGAGCACAATTTTCAGATGGTCGCTGCAACAAACCACGTCAAACTCAGTGGCTTGAAACAGAAAATCTATTTGCTCACAGCTTCGAGGGCCAGTGCCTGAATTCGGTGTCCCTGGGTAGAGACTGAGGAGTCGACAGGGCCCGCATTCCTTGGGGGGCACCAGAAGAACCTTTCCTCACGGGTGCAGCCTCTGCTAGCTGCTGGCATCCTTTATCTTGGGACCTATTCACTTCAATCTCTGTCTCCATGGATACTCTCCTTTTCTTCCTCTTTCTGTGTCAAATCTCCTTTGCCTCTTTATTATAAGGACACTCGTGATTGGATTTAAAGCCTACCTGGATAATTCAAGATAATCTCCGTATCTCCAGACCTTTAACTTAGTGTCATTTGCAAAGATCCTATTTCCTTATAAAGTAATTTGTATGGGTTGCAGGGATTGGAGCCTCACATCTCTGGGAGGCCACTCTTCAGCTGAGTACAGTGGCTGACCAAAGAACTAAAAGAAAGTCAACCTTGACAACAAGAGTTCAGTACTCCAAAAAGGATTCAATCACACAACCATCCAAGAGCAAGCATGATTATAACTGCAGCATATTCCCCAAAGATTATTCCTTTTGCAGAGAAGACCGTAGAGAGTTCACACTTAACTATAATTTAAGAACCATAATTTTGCCTTTATTGAATATTTTACATGGATGATTATTTTTGTCTTCAGTATTTGGGGAAAGAAAATTTCCATAACATAAACTAAAATGTTACCTAGTGCCATCAACTATTAGCCTAAACTTCTAGAGTATTTTCACATAATTGTATCAAATGTGAGTACTTCTCTAATTTAAAATAAATCCCGCCCAACCTATACAGCATGAAAAGAAAATTTAAAATCCCATAATTAGAAAAATGTGCTTGACCCCCAAACAATTAGGGAATTCCCACCTAATTATATAATTTTCAGGCAAAATTACTTAATATATATTATAACTGATAACTGGTTTGACTCATATTTTCAAGGAGGATTTTAGGATCAGAAAGAAGTGTCATTAATGCTATCGTTTCCAGAAAAAGAATAAATGTAAAACAAATATTACACTTATTTGTACTTCTTGACTTATGTATCATAGGTCAGGAACTTGTCTTGACTTTTTTACTTAACCTTATGAATTATTAGTGGCCAACATTTAATCAATACATTGGAAGCAAATGCCAAAGGCTGATGTCAGAGTAATTAGAAATGATGTGTGCTGTAATATTTTGAGATCCCAGGAGTAAACACATAATTGATAAATGATAGCTACCAAGCATTACCAAGATGGAGCTAAAATGTCACAGATAATGAATGTTGGAGCTGAGACTGTATTATAATTATTTATATGGACTCTCTCCATGACACATTAGTACTGAGCCATTATGTTATAAGGGAGTAGCTAAGAGTGCAGTAAGCAATACACATGTGCACCTGCTGCGGGGTTTCCAGACTCCATATGTGTTTACTCAATCTATGCCATAGGCCAGATTTGTCCTAGAGAAATTACTGGATTTTTTCCAGGTGACTCTAAATTGAAAAAGGAATTAATCTCAAAAACGAGAACCATGGACAGAAGAGAAATTTATTCACATAAAAAGTAAAAGAAAAAGCAAGAGCATCATGCCAATGAAGAGGAATAATGACTGTCTTAAAATATCTACTAAGACTCAGTTGATTTTTGTGCTCACACAAATAAAAATAACCTGAGCCATTTTTCTTACTAGAAGGCAAATGGCATTAGTTTCATTTCTCCTTTCAATTGCTGTTTTTCTATAAGAGATACAAGATATTTTTTACTTTCCGTTCCCTGTGCCCTGGTGCACAAGCATGAGGTTAACTCATGAAGATGCCAACCTAAGCTGATGTCACACGAATAGGTTCGTGTTGAAACGAAGTCCTCTAGACTGGATTTTTCACTTTCACTTGTTTTGCTACCTGTGTTTTCAGGGTTGTGCTTGTTCCTAGGTTTTGTGCATAGCAGACTCCTAAATGATAGGGAGAGATATATCTGTGAATCCAGCCAATGACTGCAGTTCAGGGGGCTGGAAACCCTCCAAACCATGAAGCTGGCCACGTGATTGTGTGGTTAGCAAAAGACATGAGGCACAGGGTACGGAGTGAGGCTGAGAAAAACAATACAGGCTGTGTTGTGTGTCTGAACCCAGCCATTTATATTCAGTGTCTATAAGGACCACTTACAAATAGGAACTGGTTGATTTGGGCATCTGAATTTATCCAAAATTTCAGTGAGTGCTTTACTCTTAGAAGGAGAAAAAGTACGTGTCAGTGGACTGGATTTTCATGTCTTATATGGGTGAAGTATTTTTTTCCATCCTCATCCTTTTTTCCAAAGGGTTGATGTGAGCAGTAAATAATAGTTGTTGAATATAACAGCCAGTTTTTTTGATTCACAGATATTTTGAAACAATTGTACATACCTACAATAGTGGCCGACTAACTTTGCTAATGAGACTGCATATCATTAATTTAGTTATCAAGTGAAATCAAATGTGCTCCATTATAAATAGTGCATAAAGAAGGGGGTGAATAGTTGACCCAGTTATTGGAATAAGTAGATAAATCAGTCATTAAATTAATTATGAATTTTTGATGGCTGGCTAGGAGGCAGAAATGTTTAATTATGAATGGTAGTAGAAATCCCTATGGGGAAAAAAAATCACATTTAAGAGATAGCGATCTTTACAAAAACATGTTCCGAAATACTTTTTTACCAATTCAAGGTTTTACAACCCTGTTTTAGAACTGTTTGAACTATTTTGATATCTTGAGTAGCCTGGAAAAGCCTTGGAAATTTACCAGATAACTTAAGTTGTGAAGAAAAAATAGTCAGAGTCTCTCTCTCTCTCCTCCTCTCTCTCCCCTTTCTTTCTGTCTCTCCTACTCCTCCCCCTCTTTCTTCCTATTCTTGTTTCTTTCTCTTTCCCTCTCTCTCTCTCCTTCTTCCCTGTCCCTTGCTCCTGCATATCTTGCTCTTGTTCTACCTCTTCACAAGGAAGTGTAAAGCAAAACAGATGAAAACAAAAACAATGAACAACATTTATATTGTCCATCTTTACCTATGTTACTTTGTATATGGCACTCATGGCCATAAGAGGATAAATTTTCAGGGAAAATCTGTGAGACTGACAAATTTTGAGTCTTTATTGGTCAAATCCAATAAGCTCTTAATGTAGGCATCAAGTAAGCCAAAGTTAGCTACAATTATAAATATGAAGTAATGTAATCATTTCTGTTCATTTCATCAGCATCAATAAGTAGCCTCAATTAAGAGTCTTGACCATAGCACATGTTCCATTTGCTACATTAACTTCATCATGAAACAATTGAACTAATTGTTACAACATCATAGGCTATAATTAAGGATGCAAATGCTGTCTTCTGGTTTTGATAATACTGGGCAAATTAAACTACTGAACACCAATGTCAAGAGTGGAAGACAGTTTATAAGGGACAAAGAAACAAAATTGGGAACAGGTTCAAATCATTAGACGTTTCATGTTGTTTGGGGAGTAAATGTAAACTTGTTCATGGAAAGAAAAATTCAATGAGTCTTATAGTAGTTAATAAAGTAATTAAACTATATGGTCTCCTAGTACAGCAAACAAAACACTCAGGAACATCCTTTTTGATTGCCTTAAATGTCATATAAAAATATGGGTGAGCAATTCATACATTTTGCATTGATAAAATTTGTCAGGGACAGCAATTAACTTAAACATAACTTAAATATAATATAAGTGTATGAGAGTTTTTTGTTTTAGGAAATTTTGGTACTATTTACAATCTTTACCTAAAATTCTAGCACTAACTTCATGATATCTATAATGAAACATAATCCATTGAAAAATAAAAGGGAAATTTCAAGTATATTACCCTTGTTAACTATCATTTCACCTAAGTAAGGTAAGTGTAGACTTACTTGTCACTATACTCTAGACACAAAGGGATTGTCTTAGGTCATTCAGCCTACTATAACGAAATACCATTAACTGGGTGGCTTGAAATAGCAAACATTAATTTTTCGCAGTTCTGAAAGCAGGGAAGTTCAAGATGAAGGCATCTGCAGATCAGTGTCTGCTGAGAGCTGATTTTCTGGTTCATTGGCAGCTCTCTTTTCTCTGTGTCTCAACATGGCAGAATGAAAAAATCTATCAGGCCTTTTACAAGGGCACTAATCCTATTCATAAGGGCTCCACCCTCAGGAGCTAATCACCCTGAAGGCCCCATTTCCTAATACTAATGTCTCAAGTTCTAGGATTCCAACATAGGAATTTGGGAGGTACATGAACATTCAGATCATAGCACAACTAAAACAGTTTTTCCTAATAACAACAATAATTGTATCAGTAAACTCTCCAGAGGTTAATGGTGTGGAGTGACATTGCACATATTACCTCCAATCCCCTGAGCAATCCTGTGAAATCTTCATTATGCGGTCATCAATAATTTTCTTTTTATATATGATAATGGTATCTTTGTTAAATATCTTTTTTAAAAAAAGAATTATCAACTTTAGAGGTAAATGCTAATGTATTTACAGATAAAATCTTTATATGTTACAAGTAAGAAAACTAAAGCTTAGAAAGAAAAGGCAAAACTTTTAAAATCAAACAACTATGCATCAGTGACATGATTCAACATGGTTTACTCTAAACCCCTACACTATCATATTTGCACTGTTCCATGTAATGTTCTATGAGGAATTTATTTACAATATTTGTCTACTCTCAGGAGATTTTCTTTAAAGCCTATTTCTTTGTCAAATTAACTTCATCATTAGCATAGATTATATATACAATGATTCCATACTCAAACTGCATTCCTTGTAAAAATAATTGTTGAATGCCAGAATCAGGGAGGAACAAGAGAAACGCACATAGAACTTGAGGAAAGTTTAGGTGTTTTACTGATCTAAAGATTTCATGGTAGGTTGGGTGTGGTGGTTCACACTTGCAGTCTCAGAACTTTGGGAGGCTGAGGCAGGTAGATCACTTGAAGTCAGGAGTTTAAGACCAGCCTGACCAACATGGGGAAACCCAGTTTATATTAAAAATAGAAAAAAGTTGCCAGGCATGGTGGTGTGCACCTGTAGTCCCAGCTACCCAGGTGGCTGAGGCATGAGAATCCCTTGAACCTGGGAGGTAGAGGTTGCAGTGAGCTAAGAGCATGCCACTGCACTCCACCCTGGGCAACACAACCAGACTCCCTGAAGGGGAACATCACACACCGGGGCCTATCATGGGGAGGGGGGAGGGGGGAGGGATTGCATTGGGAGTTATACCTGATGTAAATGACGAGTTGATGGGTGCTGATGAGTTGATGGGTGCAGCACAGCAACATGGCACAAGTATACATATGTAACAAACCTGCACGTTATGCACATGTACCCTAGAACTTAAAGTATAATTTAAAAAAATGTATAAGTTGATTCTAAATGAAATAAAATCAATGGAATAAATAATCTAAAATAAATCAATGGAAATCACAATTACCAAACAAAAAAAAAAAAGAAAAATTCAAATCAAATTTCACGGTAGCAGCTAGCACATAGTATCTTCCAGGCACTATTCTAACACTTTACATATGTAACTTTAACAAGACCCTATCAATTTGCACTATCAATACTCCAATTTAATAGACGAGAAAATAGACACAGAAGTTGAACAGTTGAACAAGACCCCAAGTTGGCCAGCAAGCGATGGAGCCAGGAGTCCGGAGTTTGCATTCTTAAAAACTAACTACTTCTCTATGGTTCCTAATGCCATAAAGGCTAGTCCTTAACTTAGATCAGGATCCCTCTACCTCGTGTTCAGCCATTCTTCCCCACTCACCCTTTATGTTAGCGATATGCTTATGTTGGGGAATTCCTGGGACAACACAGACCTGGAGCACTTTATACCATCTTATCACCATTTTCCTCTTTTGTCAACTGGAATACTTATTAGATTATAAACATTTTAAGTAAGATCAACCAGTGTTCTTAAACTCTTTCTTAAAATAGTGATGGAATAGAGCTGGTTCACACCAGCTCAGAGGGACTATTGATAAATTGTCAAGAATTTTGAAAGCATGTTGTGTTATTAAAAAGTCAATTACAGAAACATAAAATTAAATAAACTATATTAAAATCAAAGGTCATGAATACTCAAGACATTACTTTCTAATCATTGGGCATACGTTAGCAGGTAGGCTCTTGAGATTAGAGACTACTTACGCCTGTGGCCTCTGTAGGATGGAAATCCTAACAGATAGTGTACTCATGGGAGCCTTTTCTCACCTCTACATGCGGCATAGCTTTGTGGGTCACTTAAAGCAGTCATGACTGGAGTATTTTACCAGATGCAAAGGTTAAAAACAAGGGCTTCATTTATTGTTTTATAGATTGTTTTGTAGATTGTCTAGACTTTAAAAAAAGAAAGATAAAATATTAATAATTGTTTATAAATATTAATAAATTGTATCATGTCTTTATCCATTACATTGCGGATAGCTCAAAAATGTGAGAAAATATTATTTCAGTGTTGAAAATTATTATCTGATTCAACAAAGTTGTCCACATCTTTGACAAGGGAGGGAACTTTCGACATCCATCTGCCTTGTTGCACCTTCGCCATACTCTTTAGCATAAGGAAAACCTTCCTGGCAGACTTGCACTCATTCATTGATGACACTAATGACTTATTTGCTGAATCAGATAGTAATCAAGTCTTTATTTGCAGTCTGATTTTAACAAATAATGATACAATTTTACCACAGATTGGTTACATAGGCAAGAGTGTAGCCAAAATCAATGAAAGCTTTCATTTAAAATAAATTGGCTATAAGAATTTACAGTAAAAGGTATGATACATTTTAGAGTAATTTGTAAATTCAGTGCTATGCATTATTAATATCAGTAAACATTTTTTAACATACTAGTGTGGGTATACACACACACACACACACTTTTTTTTTTTTGTAGAGAACTAGTTGTTAAACATTTACTAACACTAACATTTACTAAAAACTTATATTGCCTATGACAAGGGAGAATTCCCATTCAAATAGATTCTGTGAATTTCTGTGTGTGTGTATGTGTCTGTGTGTGTGTGTGTCTGTGTATGTGTGTCTGTGTGTGTGCCTGTGTGTGTGGTTTTTTGATTGTGTGTAGCTTGTTTATTTATGCCACAAATGTAATTCAATTTACTAACTGGATTTAGCTCTGCTAAGAACAATAAGGATATCAGGAAAAACACTTTCATTTACTGTTAAGAGATATGAGCAACTCCCTATATGATCATCAGTGTAGATTACAAAAACTCTTGTCCTTCAACCACATTCACAGAAAGAACAATGTTGGCTCCAGGACTAAAATCTTTTAGTGTGTATTCCTAGCACAGGTAATAGCTGGACATTGCTTAGTCACTGCATTTAATAGAGACCAAACTAAAAAAAAAAAAAAAAAAAAAGAAAACCTCTGTCTCAATGTGATCACCCAATGAAAGAATCATTGTTTTGTCAGTCCAAGAAAGGAGAGAAAACCCTAATTTGACATTTTCTACCACAACTCAATTACACAAAAGTGCCAAGAATTATATTCTGCCTTTGGCCTTTCCCTGGAGTGAGACTGCCTGTTGCTCATTGCTGCCTGTGTCAGACCCTGACTTCTCTATCATTCTCTTAAACAAACAAACAAAAAGTACATAAATAAATATTCTGAATTTTTGTATTTTGTATTTGCCACTCTATGCTCCTCTTTGCTACTGTTCTCTGTTGCATTCTTGGCTGGTTTTTTCTTTTCAGTTGCTACGAAATTGGCAGGTATCTCTTAGACTTCTTCTCTGTTGTACTTACACATCTTCTATCGTCCTAAACAATTTGAAGACCCACATTCATGACCCATTCACCATCTTCAGAAACTTTAATTTTGTTACCAAAGATAACTCCAGTAATCTATTTTACTCAATTTCTATAACCTCCCCAATATACCCACACTATGAACCTCCTACTCTCTTGTTCTTGCCACCCCCTAAAATAGTAAATCCATACAATCCACTCTCTGTTCACAACCTCCTCTATTCCAGATCACTTGATAATTTATTCCCAACATATTAGCCTTTTAAGTTTGGTGAGTACCAGTCTATCAACCCTCCATTTAACCTTATATAGCCATCTCCTGCCATATCTACTTACAGCTCCAAATTCAGAAATTTAATCCCTTCTTGCCACTATCTCAGTCTTTCCTGTCTCATTGCCTTTCTGACAGATCTGTCAATATTCACGCCCTGGAGGAATCCAGTGGTCAGTGAACTACATGCTGGTACCTGGAATGCTGAGCAAAGCTGATGAAAATTTCATGCTCATGAAAATACAGCCACCGTAAACTCATGGGCACCAGCATGAGAAGATACTGCACGCTGGTTAACGAGCCTGTTGTGCTTCTGGGCCAGAGCTTGCATTTGTCCTTAAGTATCTTCCCTCTCAGAGTGAGAGATTATTCTCACTTAAGGTGAACTATCACTAAAGACCACAAGACTTGGTTTTCTTCATGAGTCAGTGTGTCTATGAGATGGAGTGCCCCAAGAGAGAAAAAACTTGGCTCCTTGCAGGAACTGGTGGAGCAGAGGTACCATCCACCTTGAGGATTGTTTCCACCTAGCTATGCATGCCTGACATAATCTGCAGACAAGTGGGGTCCGTCCATGGTGGGTTAGTAAGCAAGTGAGAGTAACATTTAGAAATGCTTACAGCAACTTGACATTGCTGAGATACATTTATTCTTTTTACAAAGTTACCTTTCTATGTTGGATCAAAAAAAATTACTTCCTCATTGATAGTTGGAGAAGCATTATTAATTGTCACATAAAAGATAAAGGCACCTGTATATAAATGAAGTTGTTTTTATTTTGACTGAATATGTATTTTAGATACAATTTTCTCACTTTGGCCTCCTTCCTTTTCTCCACAAATATATTTCAATTGCAATATCTTCAATTCTCCATTCCAACTTATATCCACAGTTATCCTTAGGATATCATCTGATTTTCTATTGACACACAAGAGGAGTCACCTACATGGAGTTCCCATTTCGTATCTCCAGTCACAGACATACGTGTGCTTTGGAACCAAACTCATTTCAGATATGTCTTCCTCAATGGAAGAGTTTTCCCTTCCCTGTGCTTTGGAATTGACCCCACCTGGCTTCTCTGGGCCCGTGTGTTCGGTTATACCCCACATTCCTCCCTGTGTGCCTGCATTCCACTTCAGTATATGTCTGACTTCTTCTCTTTGGCTTAGTCACATAATTGCGCCACTTCAGTGAAACCATCTTTCTGAGATGACTTTTGATTCTTTGGAACCAATCATTCCAGCAGACAAATTGTAGCTTTTTTATTTTGCTAGACCTTCCCATAGAACTGCTCATCTACCCTTGACCTCTGGATGTCCTTTCTCCCCCTTGGAGCTCCTGAGGACGTCTTTCTGTTGTGCTTTTCTGAGCTGGTCTCTGACCACTTGTTCTTCACGTCCTCTGCAGGCTGCTTTTGCAGAACTCATTCCTAACCTCATGGATCCCGAGCATTGTGACATAAGCACAGGACACCTGACAGTGGCCTTCCTTTACCTTTAAAACTACTTGCAAATTGCTTAACATGACTCTCCAACCTTATCTTACTATGCTGACTTTAAATTCTGTTTTATTCAATTTTGTTTTTGTTTCTTTGAACATCCATGCCATCACACTGGCCTAAAAAAATGCCTTTTCCAAATCTTCTTTGGTGCTCTTCCAAATTCCATCTAAGAAAATACTTCTGATGCAAAGCCTTCCAGAAGCTTTCTCCTCTGAGTTAACAATCTTTGCTACGGGTTCACATAATAGACTTCACCTTCCATACAAGAAACTTAGTACAGCATTTTTAAAGGAATTGCTTATTTAATTTTGTTTTCTCTCCAGACTACAAATGCCATTACAGAGGGTTTGTGTCTCTCTTAACATCTTTGGTATCTACAAGAACTAGCACAGTACCTGGAAGATAATATGTTGAATGATTACCTGCTAAATGAAAATGCCTTCATATTTCAGAATCAAACTGAGATGTGCATTCTAGAGTGAATGAGGGGCTGGGATCTTAGAGCTGAAATTAGTCAGTAGAATTTTATAATAGAAGGTATATAAATCTTGTTCCTTCTGTAACTAAATATTTACACTATTTTTGAACATTCTTAATCTATTTCTTTCATCACATCTGACTAAGCCATTACATAAACCCAGAGCCTTTGGGTGTTATCTTCACGTTGATGAAGAAGAGCAAAATGTGTACAAACTATACCACAGTATATTCCCAAAACTGTCTCATTTGCATGAAAAAGGATGGCCTAAAATTTAATGCTTTTGCTTTCAGAAAAGATAGTCTCCTGTAATTTAGGAAGAATTCAGGAATATGTTTTCTTAGCAAGCACAGACACACACACACATAGACACAAACACACACACACTCTCTCTCTCACACTCACACAGGTCTAGTTGCTGCCCACAAATAAATTTGGAAGGCAATTGTAATCCATGGTTCAGCTTCTGTAGTTGGTAAACCTAAAATGAAGAATAGGACGTTTACCTAAGCCAGATGTAAAATACAATATGTGGATAGCAATGACCTGTAATATTTCATAGCTGGCTGAATCCATTACATCTCAAATGTCTCCCCGAAGTCAGCACACAGGTTTCCTCCGGCTTTGCTGACGGCCTGGGAATCACCAGAAGCGGAGGGGCAGATGTGGTATTTGTCACCTTCACAGCTGTTTGCTTCCTCTCCATGACTTGGTAAATTTGCTTAGTAAGGAAAAGGCAGAGGCAGAAACCTTCCTTGTAGATGAGAACAGGCCTTGGTGCTTTTCCCCAACCTGCCTTCACTCACAGGTGACATTTTCCAAAAGAAGATAATCCAGGAAGAAGATAAATACCATGTCATTCACAATGTTGAGCAAAGCTATCCACTGGCAGATTGGGCTGATATTCTTTAAACTCAATCTGAGACTGTCCAGGAGAATGAAATATGTCACCCACCCTGCTGTTCCCCCTACCCCACTGCACACAATTCAAATAGTGCTCACATACAGCTCACATCTAAATGCATGATTATTGATATGGTTTGGCATGTGTCCCCACCCAAATTTCTTGTCCAATTGTAACCTTCAATGTTGGAGGAGGGGCCTGGTGGGAGGTGACTGAATCCTGGGGGCGGACTTACCCCTTGCTGTTCTCTGACAGAGTTATCAGGAGATATGGCTGTTTGAAAGTGTGTGTCACCTCCCCGCTCTCTCTCTTCCAACTACCAGCCAGGCCATGTAAGACGTGCTTGCTTCCCCTTCACTTTCCGCCATGATTGTAAGTTTCCTGAGGCCTCCACAGAAGCAGAAGCCTATACAGCCTGCAGAACCATGAGCCAATTAAACCTCTTTTCTTTTTAAATTACTCAGTATCGGGTATGTCTTCATAGCAGTGTGAGAATGAACTAATACAGTTATCTTTATCAACTACTCTTCCCCTCCGAATATACTTATAAAATGCTTTTGTAATGAGCTGATTTTTCCCTATTGTTGTTTGTACTCATTTTTGCATACAGCCATGCAGAAATTAGCTTGAGTTAGAAATGGAGTTCCTGTCCTATCTGGAAGTCTCCCAAGAAATTTGTTACATAACATAAAAATTGTTTTAAGCTATGTGGTATCATTACGCCTCTCCCACTTCAAACGCTTACTAACTCTGAGAGCATCTTATAATTATGTTTTTAATTTGTATAACTACTTCATTATTTTTGCATCATTAAGAATATAAATTTCTTCAGAAACAATGTCTATTTTGCTTAATTTACTTATAGTGTGTTGGGCTGCCAACACAAAATATGTGCTGAATAACTATTTTTACGTTAATGGATAAATTTGAGAACAATTGCATCTTTTAAGAAAGTATTTCCAATTTATTTTCATTGGAAATACTGACGTGTTCAGAAGTAGAATAAATAGAGTAATCTCCAAAATATCCCTGTGTTTTGATTATTGAGAGAGACATAAAAAATGGCAATTTTTTTTTTTTTAAGACAAAATCTCACTCTGTTGCCCAGGCTAGCGTGCAGTGGCGCCATCTCGGGTCACTGCAAGCTCCGCCTCCCAGGTTCACGCCATTCTCCTGCCTCAGCCTCCCAAGTAGCTGGGACTATAGGTGCCTGCCACCATGCCTGGCTAATTTTTTGTATGAGACAAGGTTTCACCGTGTTAGCCAGAATGGTCTCCATCTCCTGACCTCATGACCCGCCCACCTCAGCCTCCCAAAGTGCTGGGATTACAGGCGTGAGCCACCACACCTGGCAGAAAATGGTAATCTTGTTCAAGACCTGAATGCATCTAAATGTTGCCTCATAAGTTAGTGTTACTGAAAGATCAAATGAAAATGTCCTGGAAGTCTTATCAAAACAAAAGGTGAGCTAAACAACAAACAAGCAAGGTGTTGTTCTTAACACATTTGCATAATGAGGGATTTGAATTAACCTTGGTTTGTCACTTTATCTGAAAAGTAAAAACAGAAAGAGAGAGGGTGGAGGGAGAGACAGAGAGGCAGAGAGAAAGAGGGAGGAAGGGAGTGGGGGAGAGAGAGACAGAAAGAGAGAGAGAGAGAGAAAGCTCTCAGAGGACAGAGGACAGCATTGTCTACCTTCATGGTGAGGATACTGTCTTGCAGTTTTCTGAGCTACATGAAAATGAAGCACCAGCCCTGCCTGTCCCTGGAGAGGTTGGCCAAGGGGAATCAGTGTGCTGCATAGAGTCTGATGAGGAGCCTGGACAGGGTCAGCCCCAGGTAGTGGAGTTGGGACTTGCAGCTGCTTGAGGCCTTGGCCTTTGGCCTAGAGGAACAAGACTTTGCCAGAGGACTCTGGGCTTTCTCCTTCTCTAAATAAAATTGACCAATTTCAAATTCCATGCCAAATGTCACTCTCTCTCACCTAATCTGATGATATTTTTACCCCCAAATCTTCCCGATTTTTCTGTGCATCTTTCTACAAATTCTCCTAAGTAATTTTTTCTTTTTGCTCTTGTCTTGGTTTCCTCAATCATTTTGCCAATCTGTTGTCTCACCAACAGGTTATTTTAAATTTGTTTCTTTTAATTGTTTACATAATGAAGTGTCAGCTATTATTAATAGATATGGGACCCAAAGCCTCTCCTTGCTATATAATAGTTCTAACAGAAGGCCTGCCTTTCACCCTGCACCCTTGGCAATCTTCTTGTCCTGCCACCGTAAGAGGCTAGTCCCTGCTGGTGAAGTTCCCTTCAAGCATCCCCCTCCTGAATGGAGCGTCTCCCACATAGTTCTTATTTATGGAGATCTTTCTGTATATATGCCTCTCTAGAAGAGTATGTGTACTCTCTTTTGTTCTTTGGTTCTACCTCAATGTCTTAAAATATCTATATTCTGTGAACTCACTTGTTTAATTCACTTTAGGAAATACTTGTCCATGACTCTTGTAGGAGTCTACAGAAAATGGTAAGTTTTGGGGCAATTTTGGGAGAGTCCATAAAATAGTATCTAGTTTTTGATTATACACGAATATAGTTTGGAAACAGTACAGAGGGAGATCCTAGATACATCTTCATTATGGGTTTTTCTTTTCTTTTTTCTTTTTTTTTTTTTTTTACAGTCAAGGTGTCACCTATGTTGCTCCAGCTGGTCTTGAACTCCTGGGCTCAAGCAGTCCTCCTGCTTCAGTCTCCTGAGTAGGTGGGACTACTGACACGTGTCACCACACTGGCTTATGGGATAATTTTAATTGTTTTGTAATTATTGATTTGCATTTACCTTAATAATAACCTGTGGCATAGATAATGTTAATAAGAAACTCTTTCCCAAAAGACAGATTTGAATCTTTTCCTGACATATGACCATACTCACAACTTTATCACAAGACCAGAAAAATAAAAATAATAAAATAGAATTCTAAAATACAATTTGCAAAAGTGATAAATTATGACTCTTAAATATATATACACACACGCATATATATACACATATACACACATGCACACACACACATACACACACATATATATGCATACAAAGCACAGAGACTTTAACTCTATATTAAGGAAGGAATCAGGAAAATGTTATAATAGGTTCAAAGAAATCTTTACATATGTAAATATAGCCATATGTATATATAAATATAGCCATATATATGTACATATATATATTGCATTTCCTCATCTCTCCTCTGTCTCTCTCTCTATATATATACATATACATATATACATATGTATGTACATACATGTATGTGTACATACATATATGTGTATATGTATATATATACGTGTGTGTGTATATATATAGAGAGAGAGACAGAGAGAGGAGAGATGAGGAAATGCAATTTTAGGTAGACTCACAACTGCCTTTTTTGGCATAGGAGTCAGGGAGGATGAGGTGGCAGGATACCTGAGTGGGAAGTTAATGGACCTCCAGAAAACAGAATTAATTTGCAGATCTATAGGTAAGAATTCTTTCTCACTGCTAGCAATTATTTACAACTTACAAAAGTATAATAGCTCAAAGGTATTAAAAGGCAATGTGAAAGTGTGTGTTCTAAACAATGTATGATTTTCCACTGGAGACACCCAGTAATGTTTTTAGCTTATCCCAAATTTCCTTAGAGGAATAAGAATATTACATTAATAGACACATTTCTGAGATCAAAGAATTTGACAGCTTTAATTGAACTATATTGAAAAATGTTCCTGCTAATTGCTCAACAACTGAATCTGATCATATTGGATCTAATGAATGAATAACAACTGAATGAATATACATAGGTAAATGTACAAAGCTATCATGCCTCAAAAAGAAGGTGGAGCCATATAAAATATACATCTTATTTTTGTTTATGGTAGTGGGAACACATACTCGCACTCCTAGGCACACAGCCTGCAAGGCACACCTGCTACTATACAAAGCTGTGGAGCTACGATATGTAACCCTGAGGGTGTACACTCCCTTGAAAGGCACCCCAGATTCTCTTGGGGAGGACAGATCTTTTTCCTCACTACTGTAGTTCCACCCACACATTGAGAATAACTGCCATGTTTCTCCAGCATCAGTGATGAAATGGGATTATGCCCTTGTCACTATCACTTTCAGTAGAAGGAACAGCTTGAGAATTGTGTGCAAGAAAAGCATTTCACAAAAAAACAGAAACAGACATTTAAAAATCCAATTTCATTACTAATTATCCCAACACTTCATGATAATATTTACGGTACAGCATGTTTTATGTTTTTTTTTTGACAGGAAACAATTCTGGATATTGGTGGGCTATGATGTGAAGTTTCAAAGGTATACTTAGTATAATGATGAAGTCAAGATGATTACCACCTTCATCACTTTGAATATTTATTACTTCTTTGTGGTGACAACATTCAAAATCTTCTCTTCTAGCCATTTTGAAATATGCATTATTCATTGTTATTTGCTATGGTCACCTTACCTTGTAATAGAATACCAGAATTTATTTTTCCTGTTTAACTGTAACTGTGTATCCATTAACCAACTTCTCCCAGTTCCCCCAGCCTCCCATCCCCAGCCTATGGTAACCACCATGCTACTATTTCTATGAAATCAACATTTTTTTAGATTTCATGTATAACTAAGATCACGTGGTATTTGTCTGTGCCTGGTTTATTTCGCTTAACATAGTTGCCCTCAAGGTTCATTCATGTTGTTGTAATGACAGGATTCCCTCCTGTTTTATGGCTGGATAGTATTCTTGTGTGTGTGTGTGTGTGTGTGTGTGTGTGTATAATTTTTTATTCATTTATCTGTAGATAGGCAGTTAGGTTGATTCCATATCCTGACTATTGTAAATAGCACTGTAATAAACATGGGTGTACAGGTATCTCTTTGACACACTGATTTCTTTTCCTATGGATATATAACCAGTAATGGGATTGCTACAAAGGCTCAAAGAACTAACGTTATGAAAAGGGCAGTCTTTTTTAAAAGAAAAAATATGTAGAGGGCCAGGCACGGTGGCTCATGCCTGTAATCCCAGCACTCTGGGAGGCTGAGGTGGGCTGATCACCTGACGTCAGGAGTTCAAGACCAGCTTGGCCAACATGGCAAAAACCCATATCTACTAAAAAATAAAAAATAAAAAATATTACCCAGGCATGGTGGCAGGTGCCTGTAATCCCAGCTACTTGCGACGCTGACGCAAGGGATTCACTTGAACCTGGGAGACGGAGGTTGCAGTGAGCCAAGATCACCCCACTGCACTCCACCCTAGGCAACAGAGTGAGACTCAGTCTCAAAAAAAAATGATGTAAGAAAAACTGAATATACATATGCAGAAGAATTTAATTAGACCCCTAGCTCTCACCATATACAAAAATTAACCTAAATGATTAAAGACATATCTGTAAGGTCAGAAATTTTGAAACTACTAGAAGAAAACAGGGGAATGCTTCATGAAATTGGACAGGGCAAAGATTTTTGAACAGGATCTCAGAAGTACAGTCAACAAAATTAAAAAAAAAAAAAACTAAACAAAGAAAAAGCTTTATATCAAACCAGAAAGCCTCTGCACAGAAACGAAAACAATCAACACAAGGAATGAAATGAAGACACAACCTACGGAATGAGAGAAAGCATTTGCAAACTATGCATGTGCACGGGTTACTATCCAGAATATACAGAAATGCAAATAACTCAGAAATAAAGCAACAACTTCAAATATCAGATTTAAAAATGAACAAAATACCTAAATAGACATTTCAAAAAAGACATACAAATGGCCAACATGTATATGAAGCATATTCAACATTACTAATCATCAGATAAATAGAATTCAAAATCGCAGTGAAATACAACCTCACATTTGTTAGAGTAATTATTAACAAAAAGACAAAAAGTAACAAATGGTGATGAGGATATGAATAAAAGGGAAATTTTATACACCGTTGGTGGGAATATAAATTAGTAAACTCATTACACAAATTGGGATAGAGGTTCCTCGAAGGCAGAGCACTTTTAAGATATTGGAGCAGTGGAAGCAACATGTATAAGAAATTTGTTCAACTTCATTAATAAACATTTAAATCAACATGGGATGCCATTATTTCTCTATCAAGTTGGCAGCATTTCTTGTGTGTTTATATGTATGTGTTTTAAATTATTTTGATGAAAATATATAGTGTTTCTAAAAGGATAACAATCATTTACAGATACACGTTAGGGAATTATAAATTATTCTGATCCAAATCTTTGAATTATTTTCTCCCTATAAAAGATATCTTCCTTTTAATTCCTTAATTTCAATTTTAGGAATAGCCAAAGAAGGACATCATCAGGGATATAAAGAATATACTTTGCAAAACTATTTATAGTAGAAAAAAAAGTCTGACAATATTGCATAGGATAAAAGAGCCTATAAAAATCGTGTGTTTATAAAGTATTTATGATATATTAAAAGCTATGGGAGATGTTCATGATACAAAACAGTTTCACAGTATGGTTCAAAAATCATATTACCCCAAAGTTGAGAACAACAGTTCCTGAATTCCACTCACCATATGGGTTAAGGTTGGTATGTCCAATGAGAAGCTCTTACGCCCAGTGTGGAAGATGGAGGAGAAGAGACTCATTTTACAGAGACACTTGCAAGCAGATGGGACAGGCCTAAATCTTAAAGCAGCCCAACTGAGTTTCTTGACAATGCTATGTATGAGTGCTTTGGCCTGAGCTGGTGAACTGTCCAGGGTGGTTTAAGGCCAGCTCTGCAGAGTCACCTACTTTGGGGATGACCTCCTGACCTGCAGTCCTGCAGCCCTTCCAGTTGTTGTACAAATTTTTAAGTCCCTTCTTTAAAATCATTCATTCCTTGTACACAAAGAATGGCCTCTATTTTACTGTTGAAACCCTGACGATATCAGGATTGCAAATATAATCATACTAAAACACAGACATTCAATAAAAATGTGCCTTCTACATTCTCTTGGATGCTCTATCATTTATTATAACCCAGGTGCGTTTCAGGGCACATTTAAACTTTTCAAGGACTACTTCTTCAGGGTTTTAAAAATTTTATTCAAAATTTCTTTCCATCCAGACATTCTGTCCATACCAATTTTAACAACCTCCTAAACTGGGTTAAAATAGTCTGTGATGGGTGATTTTGTCCAACTTTTACATTTAAATCCTGTTTTCTTCCTATGATAGATAAAAGCATGGAAGATGGAGGCACACTGCCTTCGCAGCAGCAGGAGAGGGGTCTCTGCTCATCGTTCATGTTGGCATTGATTCACATCTGTGGTGAAATGCCGTGTTGGTGAGTGTGCAGGGAAATATCCACTTTCCTACAGAGTGGGTGATAGCTTGAATTGGGGAAAACTTGCAGGCAATTTGGTAATATCTTTAAATTATAAATGCAAACGCCATGCCCTTTGCCTCAGCAATTCCACTTCTAGAAATTTATCCTAAGCTGTACTCACATATGAGCAGAATGTTATATGAACAAAAATACACCATTCATCCTTTTTTGTAAGATAAATATATTAGAAAAATCTAAAAATACATCATTATGGGGCAGTGAAAATTGGACTTTATTACAGCAAAATATCAAGTAGCCTAAAGTGTGTTTGTTTTCAGATATATGCATATATAATTGCATATGAGTGTGTGTGAGTGTGTGCGTGTGTGTGTGTGGCATGCCATACATTAACTCTGGAAGAAACATAAATAACATACAACTCTGAGTGTCTCTGGGGAGCTGGGGACAGACTCAGAAGAATAATTTAGTGTAGGACCTTTTTATCTTTTGATTTTTATGCTACACAAGTTTGCATAAATTAGTTTAAAATTAGTTTAACATTTTAAAGTTAAGAATGAATTTTCTCCCCCATGTTTTCCTCATGGAAGGGTCTCCTGGTCATAAGAAAAAAATAGTCATTTGGCTTTTGATTCCCCGGTCCTTCTGTCATTCATTTTCCTAAACACTTAACATGTGGTGGCTTGTCTGGGACAGTCTCAGTTGGCTTTCCTCATGCCTGGCTGTTCCGTACCCATTTCCCGTCAAGTGTCCTGGTGTGAATGAGAGATTGCACAACACTCTTGAGAGAATACAGATTATTCTTTGTGCATATTAAGGGGATATGGACTTGATTGGGTGAGCACAGCTAGAAGTAGAAGAAGGTACAGGAGTCTCCTGACATCTTCATTTTGATGAAACTGAAAGAAGTTGGATTGGCTTCCTGGCCCACATATCTTTTTTAATAAACCAGTTGGTATAGTCTGAGGATCCTCAGACTTCTGTAAAGGGACAGAAAGTGAACACTTCAGGCAGTAGAGGCTGCAAGATCAGTTCCCCCATGGCAGCAGCATCAAAACATTGATAGAAAATGTATAATCAATGTGCAGGGCTTTGTCCCAATAACACTTCTTTTATTTCTTTATTATTTCATAAACACGGGCAGAGAGACAGACTTGGCTGAAAGTTTCCCAACGTTTGCTCACTTGTTACCCTTCCTAGCTGTATGAAATAGATAAATACATTTGGAAAGGATTAATTTGGAGCATTCCTCCAAGGAACACTGGCTGTTTTGATCTAGCTTCCCTGCCTCACGGCTCCCAGCCCTCATTCTCTAGGGAGAGGCACCAGCGAGAAGACGCTCATCGTGAAGTTCCCACAGAAAAGATATTTGGTCCCAAAATGAGACTAACAAATTCCTAGGGTTAAATAAATTACTTCTTAGCAAATTACTGTTAGAAAGAATGCTCAAGCTTACCTACAGAAAGGTCTGAATTCTTAATTTGACTTCTTCAGGTTTAATTTTTGTGGAATCATCATAGCTGCTAGGGAAGGCACACCTGACCCAGTTTCCCCAAGTTCTGCAGTTGCTGAGTCAGCATCCAACACCAGGCTCCCTTGTTAGTGAGCAACCAAAGGAAGACAGGAGCTCTTTTTGCTCAACCTTTGTGTGGCTATGTGTCCCTGTTTTATTTCCTTTAGATATCAATTCTGTTAACTAGTTCTTGCTTTTTGTAATTCTGTATGTCTCTACACCATTAGTGACCTGTGGATCTATTTTGCCTTTAATCATCTACTTCTTCTTGGCTTATCTTTTGAAAGAAAATCCATATGCCACCTCTGAATAGAGCTTGTTTTGTTTGAGGAATTCAGGTCACTCTTTTTAAGCCTTATTAAGCATGCTATTACAGGCTTAGCTAGCACAAGGTGTTACGGCCACTATGAAGACCCAGAATCTTCAAGATCCCTGAAGGCCAGCCACACAGATAGGGCATAATCAAAGGCAGAATTCTAACTTCTCACAAATAAAAAGGAAAACACAATTTCACGGGTCTATTATTCTCCTCTTGTCATTCTGCTTTCAGGCAAACTGGCCTGCCCTAAACTATCCTATGGGAATTTAAAAGGAAGAAGTCCATCACTTCAAATACCTAGTCATCTGATGTCATAATATAGCCCTCAAGTAAAGTGTTCTTATGAGAGCTTCCCTTTTTCTTCTACTGCAGTGACACAGGCAAATGAATGGTAGCCATGTATGTTTAGCAAAAAATACATAAATATAAATAAATTGTAATAGCTATATATCTCTATATATATGGACATTGATTGCTGGATATAGGTGCTTATATACTATATACTATTTTATTTCATCTTCATAACACTGATAAGTGAGTAATATTAGCCCTAGTTATAGATGAGGAACTAGAGATGCAATTAAACAGAATAGAAATATGTTTGCTAAATCATTATATATCACAGTGTTCTCTGGAATGCATGCTACTTTTAATTGATTCTACCTGTCTCTTTCTCTATACATATATACACACATGCCCACATATTTCTCAGTATTGTCCTATATTGAATTATCCAGTGTTATTTCTGCATGAATGTCTCAGAAGAGCCTCAAGCTCAACCAACCAAAATGAGATGTCAGGAGACTCCTGTACCTCCTTCTACTTCTAGTTGTGCTCACCCAATCAAGTCCACATCCCCTTAATATGCACAAAGAATAACCTCTATTCTCTCCAGAGGGTTGTGCAGTCTCTCATTCATACCAGGACACTTGAAGGAAAATGGGCACAGATCAGCTAGGCACGAGGAAGGCCAACTAAGACTGTCCCAGACAAGTCATTACATGTTAAACTGGTCTGTGCTCAGATTTCTAGACCTGTACTTCCGAAGCCCAGCACGGCCCAACCCTGCCCCACACCCATTTAAACATAATGTCTTCCAAAATTAGCTTCTTTCTGTTCCCCTCTTTTCCTCTCCAGTCAACTTTTACTTTCTTAAAAGTTTCAGGGTTTATTTTTCTAAATTATCTATAGCAAAAAACTTTTTCATGTCTTTTATATGTTCACATAGAAATTTGTTTTAGCCCTTACAACAGAATTGATCTAATTGTGTTGAATTCTCTTCTTTTAGCTATCTTCCCACTAATCTTTAATTTCTTTGGTGTCTCTGTCACCATCATATCCCTGGTGTCCAGCAAAATACTTGGGTCAATATAGACTCTCAAAAAATTACTTTAGGAATGTTAAATGAATGTGATACTGACAGAGATCAGAGTGATACAATTGCCCAGATACTTAATTTCTCTTTCAACCTAATTAAATTTCAATTCCTTTACTGGACTCAATACAATGCTATCCTAGCCAGCTTTTGTGCTGTGCTGTCAATGGTAATGCATTGTTCTCACTCTTTCCACTTCCCTTCTCATTTAGCAGCGTCACTCATGAAGTGGGGTTGCATTCTCACTGAAATAGAGCCACACTTAATATGCATAACAAAACCACTCATATACATGTGACTATAATTTTTAAAAGTGTACCTTAACCAAAAACTTTAAACAATGAACGACCTTTTATATAATCTTCCGCCTCCAACATATATTTCATTCATTTTAAATTTTTTAAATGTTGTTTTACCCAAACACAGAGACATTTTACAAAAGTGCGAAGGTTGTGAAAAACAGGGTAAAACTGAGAAACTGTCACAGCTTGCAGGAGTGTAAAGAGAGGTGATGATTTAATGCAACAAAGGAATATTGAGTTGAATGTTGAAGAAGGAAAAGATATTAAGGCAAAAACTGGTAAAATCCAAATCAAGGCTGGGCGCAGCCGCTCACGCCTGTAATCCCAGTACTTTGGGAGGCTGAGGCGGGTGGATCATGAGGTCAGGAGATCGAGACCATCCTGGCTAACATGGAGAAACCCCGTCTCTACTAAAAATACAAAAAATTAGCTGGTCATGGTGGTGGGCGCCTGCAGTCCCAGCTACTTGGGAGGCTGAGGCAGGAGAATGGCTTGAACCCGGGAGGCGGAGTTTGCAGTGAGCCAAGGTCGCCCCACTGCACTCCAGCCTGGGCGACAGAGCGAGACTCCATTTCAAGAAAAAAAAAAAAAAAAAAAAAGAAAGAAAAAATAAAAGGAAAAAAATCCAAATCAAATCTGTAGCTTAGGTTACAATACTGTACCCATGTTACTGTGTTTTTTTTTTAAAACTGTTTAAGACTTTTATTTTGTTAGAGCAGTTTAGGTTCTCTGGGAAATTGAGAGAAATATTGTACAGAGATTTGTGTAATACGGGGATATCCCATTTTCTGTGAAACTGGCAAACTGCCTTCTTAAATGGCTGTACCCTATTGCATTCCCACCAGCAATGATAAAAGTTCTTTTTGAACCACATTCTTGCCAGCATTTGGTACTGACAGTACTGGATTATAGTCCCCTGCTCCCCTGTAAACACAGCCTCCCCCATTGTCAACATTTCCCGCCAGAGTGCTCCATCGATTACAGCTGATGGGCCTGCACTGACGTATCGCCATCAGCCCAAGTCCACAGCTTACATGAGTGTTCACTCTTGGTGGTGTGGATTCTACGGGTTTGGACAAAGGTATAATGACATGTATACACCATTATGGTATCATACAGAGTATTTTCACTGCCCTAAAAATCCTCTGTGCTCTGCGTATTCATCCCTCCTTTTCTCTTTCCCTTGGCAACCACTAATGTTTTAACTGTCCACATAGTTTTGGCTTTTCCAGAATGTCAGTTGGAATTATACAGTATGTAACCTTTTCAGATTGGTTTCTTTCATTTAGAAATATGCATTTAGGTTTCCTCCATGTGTCTTTATGACTTGACAGATAATTTCTTTTTAATGCTGAAGAATGTTCCATTGTCTGGATACACCAAGGTTTATCGATTCACTTGCTAAAGGAGAATTTGGTTGCTTCAAAATTTTGACAATTACAAATAAACATATTTGTGCAGTTTTTGTGCAGACATAGATTTTCATGCTTTTTGGAGATAAATTTGATATTTGGCAAAGGAATATGGAAAGGAAAGGAATTACAAGGAATATGATCGTTGGATTGTGATAAAACTATGTTTCATTTTCTGTGAAACAGACAAACTGCCTTCCTAAATGGCTGTACCTTATTGCATTCCCACCAGCAATGATAAAAGTTCCTTTTGAACCACATCCTTGCCAGCATTTGGTACTGACAGTAATGGATTATAGTCATGCTTATGCATGTGTAGTAATAGCTCATCGTTATTTTAATTTGCATTTTTCTGATGTCACGTGATGTGGAGCATTGTTTCATATGCTTGTTTACCATCTGCGTATCTTCTTTGGTGAGCAGTCTGTTAAGATTTTGGCACTTTTTAAATTTTTAATTGTTGTGGGAACATAATAGGTGTATACATTTATGGGGTACATGAGATATTTTGATACAGGTATGCAATGCATAATAATCACATCCTGGAAATGAAGTATACATCACCTCAAGTATTTATCCTTTCTTTACATTACAAACAATCCAATTATACTCTTAAGGTTATTTTAAAATGTACAATAAATTATTATTCACTATAGCCACCCTGTTATGCTATCAAATACTGTATCTTATTCATTCTATGTAACTATATTTTTGTACCCATTAACCAACCCTCTAATCCCCACTACCATTCGCAGCCTTTGGTAACCATTACTCTAGTCTCTGTTTCCATGATTTCAATTGTTTTAATTTTTAGTTCCCACAAATGAGTGAAAATATACTTCTCTTTCTGTGCCTGGCTTATTTCACTTAATATAATGATGTCCAGTTCCACTCATGTTGTTGCAAACAACAGGATCTCATTCTTCCTATGGCTGAAGAGTATTCCACTTTGTGTATGTACCACATTTTCTTTATGCATTCGTCTATTGATGGATGAATTAGGCTGCTTCCAAATCTTTGCTATTGTGAATAGTGCTGAAAAAAGAACAGGAGTGCAGATATTTCTTCCATATACTGATTTCCTTTCTTTTAGGTATATACTCAGCAGTGGGATTGCTAGATTACATGTTAGTTCTATCTATAGTTTTATAAGGAGCTCCAAACTCTTCTCCATAGAGGTTGTACTAATTTACATTCCCATCAACAGTGTATGAGGGTTCCCTTTTCTCCATGTCTTTGCCAGCAATTGTTATTGCCTACATTTTGGTTAAAAGCCATTTTAACTGGGGTGAGATGATATTTCACTATAGTTTAGATTTGCATTTCTCTGATGAAGGCCCATTTTTAATCAAGTTGTTTGTTTTCTTATTATTAAGTCACAATTACTTTTTTGCAGTTTCTTATATATAAATAAAATAAATGTTGGCTTTATGAGAATGAGTTTATATCTCTTATGTGTAAAGTTTTATTTTATTGTAACAATTTTCTATATTTTCTAATTATAAAGCATTTTATATATTGTGCTTTGTCTATAAATGTGTAACCATAGTCTCATCTTTGATCACTAGTTAATACTGTGTTTCATTACTTGATTCACACACGCATTCAACAAATATTCAGGTGTCTGTTCTGGACTCTGGGGACATAATCATGAATAAAAATATCCCTTCCCTCAATGGTTTATTTTCTAGTGGGAGAGCAACACACAAGTAAATATCAATTATAAGCCAAAGCGTGGACAAACCCTATGAAGAAAAGGAGAGCAAGATGAGGGGTTGTTGTGCAGCAAGGCAGCGTAGAGGAGGGGCCAGGGTTTCAGACCAGGTGGGCACAGAAGCTGATCTCTGAGCAGAGACTTAAGTGTGAGTGAGCTATGTAGAGATAGGGAGGCAGAGTTCCAGGAAAGAAAACAGAAAATGGAAAAGTGCTTAAGAGAAATAAGTTTCTTTTATTAGATATTTCAGGCATTTCATTTTTTTCATACACTCTTAAAGATTATGTAAAGTTTCTCCTATATCTTTCTCTAGCATTTCGAGAGTAAGATTCATTTATTTTGTTTTATTTTATTTTATTTTATTTTTTTATTTTATTTTATTTTTTATTTTATTTTATTTTATTTTAGCTTAGCTTAGTTTAGTTTAGTTTAGTTTAGTTTAGTTTAGTTTAGTTTCTGAGACAGAGTCTTGCTCTGCTCTGTCTCCCAGGATGGAGTGTGGTGGTGCCATCTAGGCTCATTGCAACCTCCACCTCCCGGGCTTCAAGCAATTCTCCCACCTGAGCCTCCCTAGTAGCTGGAACTACAGGCACACACCACCCCACCCAGCTAATTTTGTATTTTCAGTAGAGACGGGATTTCACCATGTTGGCCAGGCTGGTTTCGGACTCCTGACCTCAAGTGTTCCATCCCCCTTGGCCTCTCAAAGTGCTGGGATTGAGCCACCCCGCCCAGCCTCAATTTTCGCATTTAAATCTTTGATTCAAACCAATACATTTGTCGTGAGATTAGGATTTTAAAAATACTCTTGTAGCTGTTTAATCCCCATTATTTTTCCTACGATAATTTCCTAGAATTAGAAAGAATACATTAAAAGTATTGACCTTTTAAAGATGTTTGATGCATACTGCTAAATTGCCTACTGGGAAGATTTTAAATGTTTGAAGTACTTGGAAGGATGCATTTCACCATATCCTTAAATACATTGTGGATCAGCAGTTTTTCATCTTTAGTAATCTAGTAGAAGAAAAAGAGCATCTCCAGTGTTTCTACTGCAGTCTTTTAAATTATTTTTATTTACTTATCTTTTTGTTTGGTTATGTTTTATTTTTTATATTATCTTTTTGTGTTTCTGCATACATTCTCCAGCTAATCATTGTTGGTTTCTCTGTTTGAATGCTGTGATATTCTGTACATGTTGATAATAATATACCTTCGTTATTTGGTAATTTCATTCATTATACCAATCTACCTATGATCAATTTAACTATCTCATATTTTAAAATTGGCATTTTCTGAAAATATTGCTGCTCAGCTTTCTTTACATTTTCACTTTCATATAATATTTTCTTCATTGTAGTTTTTCTGTGGCACCTAAAGGGTGTCATGACGTCATTTATAGTTATTACCACTTTAGGGTATGGATGGTTAATTTCTTAACTTTTGATAAATATCCCATGGTGCTGGAAAAGGCTGACATTAGGGGAAACTGAGTAAAAGAATTGAACAATGAGATCACTTGGACACACCAGGTCCTATTGTGGGGAGGGGAGGGGGAAGGGATAGCATTAGGAGATATACCTAATGTAAATGACGAGTTAATGGGTGCAGCACACCAACATGGCACATGTATACATATGTAACAAACCTGCATGTTGTGCACGTGTACCCTAGAACTTAAAGTATAATAAAACAAAAAGGAAAAAAAAAAAAAAAAAGACACCACACACACACACACAAAAAGACCCAGAACTGATAAAACACAAAACTCAGATATTACTAAGTAATTTCTAGCATCTACCCTCTGAAGAATGTGACTCTTGGTAGCTCCAGTCACCTTTCCACGTGGTTTGTTGCTTGTCCAAAGAGGTTGTCAGAAGCTCTCCCTAACCACACTGTGCAGAGTGGCTCAGACATCTCAGAAGTCACATCCTAGCTGCCCCCTATTCTGTGATCTTTTCTGGGTTTCCATTTGTCTCAGGGTCAGGTAACAGTCCTGCTGAATTTCTAAAAAATAAAATTCTTCTTCCTCTTAAAAAAAAAGATATGTGGAAACTCTCCTATAAACCTAAAATTATTTTAAAATATAAAGTTAATAAATATTAAGTTATCATTTTTGTTTCAAGCTATGGACTGCCATAACTGGACTAAGAAAAACAGAGTAGAAAACTATCTAAGAGTCCTCGGGCAAAAGACGAGGAGCCTGTGCTGTGAGCACGGAGTCTGCTTGTGAACGGGTCAGGGCCATGAGTGGGCCGTGACCGGGAAGGAAGACAGCAACACCCAGGCCCAGCAGGAGGATATTTGGGACAATCTGGACTCAAAACCTCAAGAGCAAATGATCAGACCTGAGACAGAAATGAGAATTGAAAAGCAGAGATTTTGAAAGCAATGTCCTTGGATAGGGCTTGTTTCTGATAGTGTCTTTCTGGTGAAGAGTTGAGCTCTAATTCTGGGGGACAAATGCTCATCTTAAAGGATCTTCCTTTTCCTTCAGAGCACGGACTCCTTGTCCCTTTTTTATATAGTTTATGATTTGACCATCTGTTTGTCTGCATGTCTCTGTCTCAACAACACTTAACACTTATTCTTTGTGAATTTTGAGTAGACTAACTGCAAAGACAAATATATTGTTGAGCTCTCCGTGCTGATGAGGCTGGGCTGGACCCTCTCCTCGTTTACTCATGCTTATCAACAGATATTAGTGCAGGGCTGCTGCTGCTGGCATGGATTGGGAAAGATAGAAACAAGAGAAAGCAAGGCCGTGTTCTATCAAAGGACCATTGACTTAAATTTAATTCTACCTTCAAAAACAGTGCACTTCAAACAGTTTATTATATTACTTCAAATAATGCTTTTTTGAAAGTTTAATGTAAAATATTTGAATTATTATAGCATAAGATTTCAAGCTTGTGATGTGACCTGTTGTCATAATTATTATTTTTCCCAATCACGAAATGTGGAGGATTATTACTTAAAGAATTTTTATTGCTTTTGCTGTTCAATAGAATTATTTCACATCATGGAGAAATGTCATACATTTAGCTAAGGATAGCACATTTTAAGAGCATGTGAGAGAAATCATTTTTGATAAAAACCATTTTTACATTTTTCTAAAATATAATAATGCTACTTTTTAGAACTTCTGTTTTTCTAGAGAGTGCTAAAATTGGATATAAAAATTCTGCAAAGGAAAAAGAACTACAACTTTAAGTACACTTTTAAAATACAGCTACAAAAGTGTGCCTATTTTTCATAAGTAAAATTGAGATTTGCTCTATGGTCACTGGTGGAATGACTGAATATACCAATAAAATTATACTAAATCTTTCACTTGCATTTGAAAAAAAACTCATAACCAGTAGAACTAATTTTGAGTTAATAGCATAATCTAATATTAAGATGATACTTTTTGCTGATTTCATTGCAATTATATCTAAAACATTACATATCTGAGAAATATTTGGTCCTAGCAAACACGTGAAACCCCAAGTAATCTTCAGAATACAACTTTAAATTGTGATGTTGCATTTTCTGTAAGAAATTCTATTAGTTATTCTTTATTAATAGCTATGAATTAATCCCTGGAACTGTATTCTAGCTACTTTAATTGGTTTTAAGTTTTGTTTTTTTTTCCTGTTGATCAATTTCACTCTTTCCTTTACTAACTTATTTAATTCTGTGAATATAACTCTTATTCATTACATGAGGATTCTGAAATTTCTTCTTAAGCTAATGTGCTGGCTTTCAAACTATATTAACATCCATAATATATTATGTGTATGTGTAAGTATGTTTGTAAATACATACTGCTATATTAACTTATTCACATACATGACGAGACTTCAAAAAGTTCCTGGGAAATATGGAACTAAAAGATAAAAACTTTAAAAAATAGAGACTTTTATTTTTTAACATAAGCTTTGTCAAGGTCAAGACTCTTCTGTAAGTGATGACAGCAGTCCTTAAAGAACTGAGACTTTTGGGAATTTATGTCAATGCTATCATTTTACATTATTAAATGAAGAAAAATGAGTGTCCTTTAAAGACTTTTTAAGATTAGGAAACACAATGAAGTCACAAGAAGCCAAATCAGGACCATAAGCTAAATATCCCATGGAAACTTGCAAAACGGCCCTTGTGTGATAAAAGGAATGAGCAGGAGCATTGCCCTGATGGTGAAGGACTCTCTGGTGAAGTTTTCCTGGGCATTTTTCTGTTAAAAGTTTTGGCTTACTTTCTGAAAACACTTCCATAATAAGCAACAGTTACTGTTCTTTGGTCCTCCAGAAGGTCGACAAGGAAAATGCCTTGAGCATTCCCAAAATCCGTTGCCCTGAGCTTGCTCTTGACAAGTCCACTTTTGCTTTGACTAAGACCATTTCCACCTCATGGCAGCCAGCACACTAGTTTGTGCTTTGTCTTCAGGACTATACTGGTAAAGCCACATTTCATCTCGTGTAACAATTCTTTGAAGAAATACTTGAGGATCTTGATCCCACTTGTTTAAAATTTCCATTGAAAGCTCTGCTCTTGTCTGCAGCTAATCTGGGCTCAGTGGTTTCGGCACCACTCAGTGGAAAGTTTGCTCACTTTTAATTTTTAAGTCAGAACTGTGTAAGCTAAACCAGTTGAGATGTACATAGTGTTGGCTATTGTTTCTGCTGTTAATCACTGGTCCTCTTCAATTAGGGTATGAACAAAGCAAATTTTTTCCTTGCAAACTGATGTGGGTGACCTGCCACTTTGGGCTTCATCTTCAGCATCATCTCCTCCCTTCTTAAGATAAGTTCTCCATTTGTAAACTGCCATTTTTCAGGGCATTGTTGACACAAACTTCTCATAAAGCGTTAGTGATTTCACCATTCTTCTACTAAAGGTTCATCATACATTGGATGTTTATACCTATTTCAATTAATAGCAGAACTCATGTTACTCTGATAGGGGCTCTTTTAAAACTAATATTTTATCCTACTCAGTGCTTCAAACTAGATCTTGTACAGACATGTTCCAATAAGTTAGTATGCATTCATTTTGGTGCAAAACAAAATTGAAATGCATGCATAGTCTTCCACAATTATTCATTTTTCATGAATTTTTTGAAGATCCCTCATATATACGTAATAGGTACATGTTCTGTTTACACATGTCTAAGTGTACCTCTACTTCAGAAGTATTATATATACACACACACACACATATGCATCAAGATCACAATCTATTTACACATATGAGAATCAAAGTATCTAATTAGACACTCATTTCTCCTTTGTGACAGGCTCTCTTTAGTATCTAGCTACTCTTATGCTTCTATCAATTTAATTACACTTTTAACAGAAATTCAGTTAAATGTTCCATCAAACCGGTCCATGACAAAACTTTTAGTTAATTATTTTGTAGAAGAATAAAATATAAATGCAGAAAGAGTTGTTGTTCCTTTAAACTAGTTTAACAATTTGGGATAACTTACGTAGAGTTGCCAAAAACAATTCTGAATTACATGTGAGCAAGTTACCTATAAAACACTGGAGGAAAAAATCTATAAGTAATCTGCATTCATATTGTTTTGTAAATACTTAAATTCTTGTCTCACTTTAAAATAAATCAAACTAGGATTTAAAAGGTGTCATATAGGGGGTATGGGTTATGCAGAACTTTGATTAGCAGACTCCTTCGCATCACAAAACCTGGATCTCTTATTAAAATTTGATAACTATAACTTTATATTAAAAGTTAAAACAATATGTTTCTTTTTTTTTTTTTTTTTTTTTTTTTTGGTGACGGAGTCTCGCTCTGTGGCCCAGGCTGGAGTGCAGTGGCCGGATCTCAGCTCACCGCAAGCTCCGCCTCCTGGGTTTAGGCCATTCTCCTGCCTCAGCCTCCCGAGTAGCTGGGACTACAGGCGCCCGCCACCTCGCCCGGTTAGTTTTTTGTATTTTTTAGTAAAGACGGGGTTTCACCGTGTTAGCCAGGATGGTCTCGATCTCCTGACCTCATGATCCGCCCGCCTCGGCCTCCCAAAGTGCTGGGATTACAGGCTTGAGCCACCGCGCCCGGCCAACAATATGTTTCTTTGTGATACCTCCTTTTAAGCAAAATGTTCAGTTTATCCAAAACATTGACAGTAACAGGTAAAAGAATTGTGTTTGTGTTTATCATATACAATTTATATGTGTGTATATATAATATTAATTTACACACACATTTCAAGCTCCATTGTTTTCTGTAGTACTTTATCAATTTTTTTGTAATTGTTTTAATATAATTTTATGTTACATGTATTATTCATGCAGTTGTATGTAATATTTTATTAAATATTAGATAAAGTAAAATAGAAGTGGAACTCTTATTTGAAAGGAGGTCCCCTGCCCTCTGAAATCACAGCCAACTAAGAGTGGCATTTAGGAGAAAAAGGAGAAAGAAACAGATGTCATGGTCATGGTAGGTTTTGGAAAAATGTTCCATTTCCTTTGGTCTCTGTGTCTTTGTCCCTTTCCTTTATCGGTACTGTCAAAGATTAACACTAGGCTAGTGGCTTTGCCAGTAATTCCAGCACTTCAGAAGGTCAAGGCAATGTAACAAGACTCCATCTCTACAAAAAACTAACAAAAATTTAGCAAGGCATAGTGGCTCAGGCCTGAACAAGAGGATTGCTTGAGCCCAGGAGTTCAAGGTTGCCATGAGCCATGAGGTCACCACTTTACTCCAGCCTGGGCAACAGTCAGAGTTAGGCCCTGTCTCTAAAAAACAAAACCAAACAAAACAAAAAAGACAAAATGAGCATGTGGTTTTGAAGGGAAATTAAGCCAAGTGACTTAGAAATTAATAGTAGGGACAAAAGGAGTCCTTTTGGCTCCCATGTGAGAAATATAATCAAGCTTTTTAAATCATAAACTTGTTATCAGCTGTAACTATATTCTGTACCATGTTAGATATTTTTGTGCCAATGTCTAAGTCATAAAAATGCCTCCTATTTTTTTCTATTTTTCTTTTCTTTCTTGTTTTGTTAATGTATTTCAAAGCTATGCTATTTGGCCCAGTTCATGGCTCATATCTTTATTGCATATTAAATCCTTTATTAAAAGTAAAAGACACTGCCAAAATGGAAGAATAATTAAAAAGTTACATGCAAAGATAATTTGCAGACTCTCATTCTGATCAATTTATCAAATTTACATGATATTTTCTGTTTCTCCTACAAAGGAAGGGTATTAGCAGACCTTGTTTTTGGCAATGATGAGTGAAAATTCTATATATATTTATTTCTCTGAATATACAGAACACTTTTGAGTATTTTGTAAGTTTGTTAATAATTTGAGCTATTTATTACATGAACTGTGTAGTTATGTTTTTAGTAATTCTATGTATTCTCTATTTTTTAATCGTTGATATTTAGTGATGTCTTACTACTGTGGAATAGTAACCTTGCTATGTGGGTTATAAAATTAGCCACCTCTCCTGTCGCTTGTCTTTCAAGTTTTATTACTTGTAGATATTTCCCAGTGTATTATAACTGGCTCACACCTAATTCAGAAGAACTGTTTTGTTTAACTCTACTTCAGCGTTTCCAAATTATTAAGCTTACATGGAAATAAATAACTCTCTTTCTGCAGTTACATTTCATTCTTCTATGAAATAGATCACCTACGTAACTAAAAAGTTTTTCATGAACTGGTTTGGTAACACATTTAAGTGAATTTGTGGTAAAAGTACAATTAAATTGATAGAAGTATGAAGGTATTCGGCTACTAAAGAGATCCTGGGCCACAAGATATTTGAATGTACTAATTATATACATATATTCTTATTCCTAATTGGGTGTCCAATAGTTGCAATCCAATTTCTTCAGCAATTAATTATTTTCACAGAGATTTTGAATGTCACCATTTTCGTACGTGAAGTTCTTGCATATCTGTTTCAGAATCTCTGTTCTCTCCTAGGGATATGTCTATTCACATCCCATTGCCAGGCCCTTGTGCTGGCTACAAGGAAGGAGGCTTCCTTTGCTACTGTTCATAGGGGAATCACTGTTCCTTAGCTACTGCAATGCTGGTGCACAGTAAAGAGTCCTTGCCCTCTTGCTAAAATGTGTCCCTACATTCCAGATAAATACTCCTGTTCCGTAATGTAATTGATCAACCACATCACTCTGAGATAGTGCTTTGAATTACCAGGTGAGCAATCTCTTCCTAGACTAATGAGTCCTTCCCAGTCCATTCCATTTCTGACTCAACCTCACATCCTGTCTTCTCAGACCTCACACAATCCCCTCTGAAACTCATGAGGAGTCATCAGAAAATCCCACAAACCTTAACTTCTACAAATGTTCTCTTCACCTCCCTACCCTTAACTCATTTTGCATGTGCACTGACCCTAACCTGAAAGCAAAACCACACTTTATCTTGACTTCCAAGACCTCCATGGCTTGGACAACAGTGTAGATACCATTCTTATTCACATTTGCCCCCTATCCTTTCTTAAAAGAAAATCTAAAGACAAAGTAAAATTCCTCCAGCAGTTTTATTGCTTGCTTCACTTGACAACCTAGTATCTCCTAGTAGCTTCTACAGTCCCTGCCTCCAGGCCCACTGATAGAGTTTGGATGTGTGTCCCCTCCAAATCTCATGTTGAAATGTAACCACTGATGTTGGAGATGGGTCTGGTGGGAGGTGTTGGATCCTAATGAATGACTTGGGGCCATCCCCTTGGTGACACATGACAGCTGGTGGTTTATAAAGACTCTGGGACTTCCCTGTTCTCTCCTTGCTTGATAGCTGTCTCCATGTGAGGCGCCTGCTCACCCTTGGCCTTCCGCCATGACTGGAAGCTTCCGAAGGCCTCACCAGAAGCCAGTGCTGGCACCACACTTCCTGTATAACTTGCAGAACAAAAATTAAACTCTTTTCTTTCTAAATTACCCAATCTCAAGTATTCCTTCACGGCAAGGCAAACGGACTAACGCACCCTGCCTTCCTTCCATCTCCCATGCAGTTGAGGCGTCCCACTTCCAACAATCTGAACAACTTCTCTTCTGAAATCAGGGAAGGAACGTCTCTTCTCAAAGGCAGCCACCGTAGTGGGTAAATTCCATGCTCTGGAATCCTCAGTGTCCCTGCTGCTCCTGGATTTCCTTCTCCCTCATGGTTCTTGGTTTTGAGGGTTCTTCTTTTTCCATTCTCCTTTCTTTCATGTTCTAAATGTCGGAGTACCTTAGGCTTCACCCTTGCCGTTCTCTGTATTTTCTGCATAAGTGATCTCATGTAGCCTGTGGCTTTAAGGACCATTTCTATGTCATGAGGAATTTATATGTTCATGACTCCCAAATTTATTTTGCCAGGTTCAAACCCTCCAATGAGTTCCAGGATTATTATTTTCAATAGCACAGTTAACAGGACCACAGTATAGCAAGTGTTTTTGTTGTTGTAGAAAACACACCCTGAACAAAACTCTTGATTTCTTCAAATATTTTCTCCTATTGGTAGTGCCCATCCCGATAAATGACACTATCATCATCCAGTTTCTTAAGCCGATATGCTAAAACTGCTGGGATCCTTCCCCTTTCCCAGTGCTAACATCTAGGGCACCAATAAGTTCCACACTATCTTCTAGGTCAACCCCAAACTTGTGTGTATCCTTCCAGATGCACCATTTGCCTCTTAGACCAAACCATCCCCATGGATTGCTTGAAATACTGTATTGATCTCCTGTGGTTTCCATTTCCGTTGCTGTAGCCAGAATCGTGTTTTTAAAAATATCAACCAGATCATAGACTGTGCACTGCTTAACACTCGTGGCTTTAGAATAAACCCTGTACTCTGGTCCCCACGCCTTAGAGTAAGTACTTCATCACAGTCTATTTCTCTAACTTCATATCTTCTCTCTCACTGGTCTCCAGCTCTACTGGACTTATAGTTGGACTTCAAATAAATAGGAATTATTCCCCATACAGAATCTTTGCCCTTGCCCCTGCCTGGAACACAGTTTCCCCTTTGTTTTGGCATAAAAAGCTTTTTTGATTGTTATTATTATATACAGAGAGAGTTTCTGCAGACAAATGTTTTTAATAAGATCAAATATTTAACTACACAAACTGGACAATTTAACTATACAAACTGGGAGACATGGAGAAAAAGCAAGCCTTCCCGAAATGCCTCTTTTCAGAGGAAGGGCAGGAAGAAGGGAAGGGAGGAGAGGGCCAGCAGGTCGAAGGTTGTTCTGAAATCAACAGCTGTTAGGGTGGGAGGGAGCACAGAGGGAAGATCTGGGGATATGCAGATGAGGGGTGTGGGGGCTGCATGTTTGATAACGTGGTGTCAGGGCCCCACTTTCGAGGTAGAGCAAGGATGAGCAAGTGAAAGTAGATACATGGGCTTAAGTCTCCGGAGGTGGGTAGCAGGGCCCAGATTCTTAGAAGCCAAAGGAGCCAGCAGACTGGGTGTCCTGGAGAGTGAAGGAGACCCTACTGCAGCTGCCGCAGGAAGGCGTTGTCGCCTCCCAGAAGTCCCAGATGGCGGACGGGGCTGGCTGGACCAGAACGAAAGGCCAAGTATCATCACAAACACTGAGGCTCCAGGGGCCGACGCTCGGCTTCAGAGGCCCTGGCCTGGGCACGAAGGAAGCAACCGCTCCATTTTTGCTCAGGGGCTTGAAGGCAGAGGGCCGGGACTCCAGGTTCCACCTGCCGCCCTTGCTGTCTGAGACCTCGAACCACAGTGGTCCTTCGAACCTGGCGCTTCTCTTGCGACACTGGCTGACAGCCCTCAGCAGAGTCTCCCGGGTGCAGAAGTCCGGGAGCTCCTGGGCGGCGGGGCGGCTTGCGGGGCGGCCTCGCTGTCCTGGGGATCCCCAGGGGCTCTCCTGATGCTCGGGAGGGGCGATCCTGATGGTCATCGGGCTCCAGGTCCGTCCTGGGTTCCGGGCACGACACAGCCCCCTTTTCATGCAACCCTCCCAGGCGCAGGAGAGGTTTCGCCCCAGGGCGGTCTCCCCGGGCAGGGCAGGGCGCCTCCAGGCCTCGGAGCCCACCCGCCGGGACTTGTGGGGGTCCTGGCTGAGCCGCACCTCAGTGAGGTGGGTGCTGGGCGCCAGGCGCCCCCACTGGACGTACTGAATATGGCTCTGTGTCGGGGACCTCTGGGGCCACGGGCTCTGGTGACTCCGGGGAGACAGCGTGGTCTGGGGCGTGCTGGGTGACCTGCCCATGGGAGCCGCCAGGGCGTCGGGGCCTTGCAGCAGGGGTTCGCCCGCCTTCCAGAAGTTCCTGACGTCTGCGGACTTGGCCAGGCTACAGCGCCCAAGGCTGGGGGACCGTTGGCCTCTGGGCGCTTGGAAGGCACGTGGGGCGTGGGCACGGGACACTCCACAATGGCGCCACGCGGAGGCCACGTGCCCAGACGCCCAGACTGCAGGAAGGCACTGGAGGCATAAGGCTCCTTCCAGGTGCCGCCAGCAAGTTTCGCTCTGGAGAGAAGGGCCTAGGAGCTACCACGGTCTGCTGTTCTCTCCTCCTCCCTCCCTCTCCTCTCAGCTCCTCTTCCGCCTCACTCTCCCTCCCCTCCTCCGCTCTCCTTCCTCCCCTTCTTGTGATGTCGTTCATATATCAAATAATTCAGCAACTTGAAGTGTAGAATTCAGTGGGTTTTATGGTACAGCCACACATGTGCACCCATCAGCACAGTAAATGAGAAAAAAATTTCATCATCTCAGGAAGAAGCTCTGTACCCTGTAGCTGTCACCTTCCTATCCACCGGTCTCCCCAGCTGCGACGACCAGGAATCCACTTTCTGTCTCTGTAGACTTCCCTCCTGTCGGCTCTCCTATGGCATCACTTAGCATGATGATTTCTAGGTTCATCCTTGCTGGGACCTGCACATCCTTCCTTTTCATGTCCAAAAACCTATTCCATTGCATGGATATAACACATCGGTTCGGCCTTTCATCAGCTGATGGACATTTGGATTGTCTGCATGTTTGGGATATCATGAAGAATTTTGTCATAGACATTAGTGGGGCAAGATTTTGTGCAAATATTTTCACCCCTATGTAGTATGTAGCTGGGAGTAGAATTTCTGGGTCTGTGGTTAGTCCATGTTTAAGGGAACCACCAAACTGTTCTCCTCTGCCTCTCTGTAGGGTGTTGTGTCCTCACCAGTAATATTGCTCTATTTTATACTTGACGTTTAGAAAGAGAATGTATAGTAATACCTGCAGAAAACTGCAGATAGACTACTGAGAGAAGGACCTTCTCTTTCATTATCATAAAAACAAACATAACTCACTGAAATACTTTTAAGAAAAACAGCTAGTTTTGTTTTAGTAAACAAGATACATGTTTTGTTCTTCTAGAATGGTTATTAATGTTACATCTTGCAATTTACCTTTTAAGGAAATGGTGGTTGTACACCACAACTTATGTTTGAGAACTGACAATGATGATTTTATGTAGATTCCTGTAATTTTAAGCTTTTATACATTCGTATATAGATTTCTTCCCTTCAGATATTAATGCAGTTTTTCTTTTTTCCATTTTCTCCTAATATGTGTATATGGACTAGAATGATTCACTATTGTAGCTACCAGGTGAAAAGATCTGCCTACGAAAACATTATCTGAAGGCTGTTGGGCAATTGATTACAGCCATCTCATTTGAAGGTCTGTTCAAAGAGGTGTAAGACAAACTGCTCTGGAGAGCCTCTCAACAGCATTGCAGAAGGCAACACCTGAGTGGGTCCAATCACAGGGGCAAAAGGCAGAGACTAACAAAATACCAAAGCCAATAATCCACAACAGGTTTTCTTTCGGGATTTGAGAGACAAAGAAGTGAATGGCGAGGACACTGAAAAAAAGAAGTTTAATAAGAAGTCTTCACGAAAGTTCTGTGGTTCAGAAAGGGGCTGATTATCAAAGGCACTTCAGCCAAGGGGAGCAGCAGGATGACAGCCCCAGGACTTTCCAGTCAGTCAGTCATTCATTTTCATTTCCCCAGATTTCTTAAGTAAGAATCCTCCAGTATAAAATTTAAAAGCAAATCTCCTATGCTATAACTTTTTTCTTAATAATTCATTTCTTGATAAAGATGACAATAATTTTTATAGCTAAAAAGCCTCTTTAGATGTTATTATCATTGGAGTGGACAGTTAATGCAGTGAGGGGTCTATTTTTTTTTTTAAATTGTGTGTTTTCTTAGTATCTACACAGTTTTCCATGTCTTATTTGAAGTACAACCCAATGGGTGCCATTTTGGTTTGTTTTTGGTTAAAGACCCTTCAAAAAACCATATTCTTCCTGCTGGTGAAGTGCAGGCAGCCATAGGTTAGTAGTCAAGTCTAATTATACCTTCAAAGGCAAAGGTGAGTAAAAAGTTATTTTCATAAACATTGAACATGTCTGTTTTTTTTTCCTTCTCACACACTAAGAGACAACTGATTTCTTTTGGTTAGATAATATTAGAGATTAAGGTAGAACAGTAGTTTTCAAATAGAGATGACTTTGCTGTACCTGTACCCTCTCACCCCCACCTACCCATCTGAGGACATTAGAGAATGTCTGCAAGTGAGGTCGCCAGTAGCCCTGCTAAACAGCCTACAGCGCTGAAAATACACTCCCACAACACAGAGTGACCTGCCCAAAAACGTGAGCACTATGGAGACTGAGAAACCCTGCTTCATACCCTTCTCCTAAAGTTACTAAATTACATAATACCTGTGTTATGTTTATCAAAACTAATAAATTAACATTGGTTCCATCTATTAAGTAAACTCTGGACTGTATTTGAATTTCACTGGTTTCTCTTTTAACTCGCTTTTCTTTTCTAAGAACTAATCCTCTTTCGTGTCTTCTAGTCTGTGAGACTTGCTCTGTCTTTTCATATGTCCCATGATCTTGATACTTTTGAACAATGCTGGACAAAGTATTTTCTAGAAATGCTCAATTTTTAAAAACTTATTTTTAGCACTTTAATTATTTAATTATTATTTACCTGTCAACCAAATTATCCATTCAGATAGCTTAAAGTGCTAAATCACTCTAGAATTCTTATTGAAAAGATATGCCATTTATCCTATTTTATTACCCAGAGAAATCTGGTTTCATGGTTTTCCATTTTTTAAGCTGATTTTCTTTCCCTGAGCACTGCTACCTACACATTAGCTCTTTCTGTCCTCTGTTGCTCTGTTTTGCCTGAGCTCTGAGATCTTTACATTTTCTCATGTTTGTAGAGCTGATAGGTTCATTATTTTCAATAACTTGGTGCTAAATTTTGATCATGGTTTTCTTTCCTTCTGATCTATTTTTTATTCAAGACTATTTGTCAGTAAACTCTTTAAAAACAACTTTATTGAGATAAATCTTATACCATGTAATTTACACACTTAAAGTGCACAATTCACTTTTAGTATATTCACAGATATGGGCAGCCATCAGCCCAGTAAATTGTAATATTTCATCATTTCAAAAAGAAACCCTGGACCCTATAGTTATGACCTCCTACCTCTCCACCCCATTCTCAGCCCCAGGAACCACTAATCTACTCCCTGTCTCTAGATTTCCATATGGTGCACTTTTATATAAATGGAATTATATAATATGCATTATTTTGTGACTGGTTTCTTTCATTTAGTATGCTATTTTTAAGGTTATCTGTGTTACAGCATGTACTTCATTCCTTTTGATATGCAAAATACGCTTCAATTCATGGTTATACCATATTTTGTTTATCCTTTTGTCAGCTGATGGACATTTGGGCTATTATGAACAATGATATTCTAAATATTCATGTATGAAATTTTTGTAGATAAATGTTTTTATTTATGTTTGAATTATACAGAGTAGTAAAACTTCTGGGTCATTTGATAACTATATTTAATCACTGAAGAAACTGCCAGACTGTTTTCCATACTGGGGATACCATTTTACATTCCCACCACATGTATGAGACTTCCAGTTTCTCCACATTCTCACCAATGCTGATTATTATGGACTGTTTGATTCTAGCAATTCTAGTTTGTGTGAAGTGGTATCTCATTGTGGTTTTGACTGGCAGTTTGCTGATGGCTAATGATGTGGAACATCTTTTCATGTGTTTACTGGCCATTGGCATCCCTTCCTTGGAGAAATGTCTAGTCAGATTCTTTATTCATTTTTAATGGAGTTATTTGTCTTTTTATTTTTGAGATTTAAATGTTCATTAAATATTCTGCTTACAAGTTTCTTATGAGATACGCAGGATTGCAAATACTTTTTCCTGTTCTGTGGATTGTTTGGTCATTTTCTTTAAAACAAAAATGTTTTTTTTTTTTTCAATTTTAATAAAATCCAATTTAAAATTTTTGGTCATGAGAGAGAGAGAGAGAGAGAGAGAGATAGATAGAAAAATAGATAGATATAATTATTTATTTGGGAGGGCTTGCCTTTGAGGTTATGAAGTCAGTGTTAGATAAGAAATACAGACATTCAGTTATTTCTGAGCTCCTTTATCTACCATATTTATTAAAAAAAAAAAAAAAAAAAGGTATGTCTGCCTGAGAACCAAAGCAGGGGTACATTATGACTTATGCATTCCTTAAAAATGTAATAAAACTATGTTTATGAGTGTGTTGATGTGTGTGTCTGTGTTGTGTGTATGTATGTGTGTGTGTGTATATATATATATTTCCACTCTGTCCTCATAGATCGTTTACTGTTTAGACAAGAAACTTCGGAAATCTATCAGAACAACTACTGTCTATCTAGGAGATGAACCTATGCATCTATCCTAACTCCTCTCTTTATTTTAAGGGATCTGGTAGGAATATTCCAACTGGTTCTGCAGCTAGGAATACATATGCTTATTGTTCTAAAGTTTGTCATAGAACATCGCACAACTTTTTATTTGTTCACTCTGAGATTTTTCTAGATTTTACTGTGATATTGACTCCTGTGTGTGCTCCTATATGCACATGCATGAATGCACATTTGTAACAATTCATGCTATTCTTTTTCTCTCATCTGGGAATTCCATAAAATATCTGATCCACTTATGATCCCATGTCATTTTCCAATACTGCTATCGATATACTATTTCCTTAAATTTCTCACACTTCATTTTAAGAGTATTATAGTCAATATGGAGTTCAGTTTGTGCGTCCTTTAAAAATATTTTAGCTTCTATATTGTAATTGGTTACAGTATTACAATAATTTTATAGGCCAGTCATTCTCAAACTTGCTTATGTGGCACCACAGTCACCTGGAGGAATTTCTAAACAAACTATTGAGACCCATGCCTACTAGGTCTGGGTTGGTCCCAACAACCTTCATTTCTAACATTTTACCAGGTAATGCCATGATGCCTACCTGGGGACCAAACAATGAGAACCACTGCTATACGATTGTATATCTTCTGGTTACGATCTGAAATTTGTGGGAACTGAACAAATTTAATTTAGATCTTAAAGGAACAGAATATCATTTGCCATCTAAGTTATATTTAATATTATTTTCCTTATTTGGAAAAAAAAGTGAAGATTTTTGAGGACCATTTCACAATATTTCATGTTCATTCAAATCAACTGGAGGTGGTAAGATGCCAATATTGATTCAGTAGGTCTGACATGTGGCCCCAAATTCTGTATTTCTAGCAGCTCAAAAGGTGACAAAGTACCAGCAATTTTGGTCATAACCTGGGTGTATGTCAAAAATGCAGGACCTCAGGCATCATCTGAGACTAATCAAATCAGCTGCTGCATTTTACTAAGATTCCCAGGTGGTTCACATGCATTTTAAAGTTTGGGATGCACAGGTCTAGAAACAAAATTGCCCGTTAGAATGACGTGCCCCGTGCCCTGCTATTCCGATTTAAATAATCTTTAGAGCTCTCCAGTGGATGTGACTGTCAGCCTGGTAGAGAAACACTGGGCTAGCTGGGCTGGCATGTGCGCACAGCCTTCTGCAGACTCTAACATGCCATTTAGCCAGCACTGGTTGAGTTCATATGCCCAGTGTGCAATTGCTTCCTTCCATTCTCCCCCATGTTCCCCTTCCTACGATTCGGCTCTCTCGGAGAATTATGCTCCTTTTGAAAAAGACCACACCTTTGATCAAGAAAATAACATCTGTCTGCTTTTCTAGTATATAAGGTGATTAAATCTCAAAAATGTAATATAACTCAAAGTGAAGCTCCTATTACCAGACCATAAAGCCAGCACTGAAGAACACAGTAGGTGGTGTATGTGTTGGCAGTCAAATGCTTATTGACAGAATATTTCCTGTAGTGTGGAATCATTCAGCTTTCACCCTTCATTCATAAACTCTGCTTCTGTAAGAAAATTTTCTTTTAGACTTACACTTCTGGTGAGTGTTTTAGAGAATAATTTCATGTTATTGCATTCTTTCTGGATTGAGCTCCTACGACGTCTCCAACGTTTTGTTATACACATATGAGACAAAATGTGTGGTTGCTCCAGTCCTGTTCAGATATAATTCTATATTCAAAACTTTAAGGCCATAAAATGAAAATAGAGGTGACATTTTTATGCTGCACTATTTCCTCCCGAAAATGAAAGTTTTAAGGGCAAAGATTATGTCTCTTGAGTGCTGCTGTATACAATAACTTTCCTGCCATGGATGCTCAACACTTGTTAAATGAGAAATTCACCCCAAGGTTCTGTAAGTTAGGATTTTGATCAACTCACTGAAAATGAATACAGATGACAGAGTGGATAGCTGCACAGGCTCTGCCTGGAAAGCAAGGATCGACATGCACAGCTGACTGAGCTGCATCTAGTTATGTTCTTGTAACTCTCCCAGATCCATAATTCAAAGTCTCACAGCTTGCATAAGATTTATCAGACAGGAAACAGTAATTACAAAGACATAATGAAAAGAGTGATTTCCAGGGAAAGCTCTTTGGTGTACTGGATGACACAGTAGGAAACATATTTTTGTAGCTTTTAAGAAGGATGAACGCCACAGGTAACTGGCATGATGGCGTGTTCTCTTTGGCAACCAGATCTTCTTTTATTAGGACATTTCAGGTAGTCTTGGGTTCAAATGAAATTGGAAAGTTATTCTAAAATGTATTAAAAATAATGAAAATCAAGAAAGATTAACCCTTACAAAGCAAGCATGTTTCTTGTTGTTCCAGCTTTGGATAAGCATCCTCATGAATGACTCATTTGATTTGAAAACAATCCTACCATTCAGAACGCAGCATGTTGTCTTCCTGGACCACATCTAAGTATTACATCAATAAAGTCACTCTCTACTGAAAAGAGGATGGAAATTAACAGATTAGATCATGTAAAAAAGTGAAAGTTCAAGAATCTGTGCCAGGTAGTGTTTTGTCATTATCAGGTTAATGATGACAAAGACAACAGAATAAACACATGCAAAACTTTATGAGTTTATGGTTATGTCTAAATGTAACTAAATAGGTGACTGAATATGGAGGTATCGGCTATGCTGATTCAGTTTACAAGTCATCTTGAATGCCTACATACTTAATTTTGTATTCTTTACTGAAAACAATTCATTCAGCAATTTCAGGCCAGTGTTATTTGCTAGGAAACATCAACCTTTGTTGACCAGAACAAATGCATTTGGAAAAATAATTCCATTTAACACGTAACTTCATGCAATCACTTTTCTTTTTTTTTCAAGCTCATCAGAATACTAGTTTGATCACCATACTAGTTTGATTAGCAGATAAATTATTTGAATCATGTTTGCAGGTTAACTTTTGTTTTATTATTTCAATGGAGAAAGAAGCATGTTTATATATTTATGTAAAAAAGAGAGGCATTTTTATACATTTTGGAGGATATGTAGTGAAAAGTGTCTGACTCCTGATTCAAAATAAAAATGATAAAATATAGCTATAACTTAGAATTACAATATTTGTAAAATCTATTTGACTTCGAATTATTACTGGAAAGTACATTAATTAAAGAAATAGTATACTGAGTTTCAACCAAACTCCTACAATATGTTTTGAGTGAATTAAAATGTGTCTTACAACAAATATATTTTATGAAAATCTACCAAGAAGTATATATTGATATATTCTAAACAGTAATTTGTTGATAAATTACATTTTGAAATCAAACTTTAAAAAATTGATTTATTTTGTTCAAAAAATAATTATCTCAAAAATTATTGAGCACTTTGAATGAAATCGTGATCTCTGAGCAGAGTTATGTGGTACTCCAACACTAGGCCATACTTAATGCAGATATGCCCCTGCTGAATCATCTTTACATGCTTCTGAGGAACAAGATTGATCCTTGGATTGTTTTAATTAATTCATTGGACTATAAATACTTTATAACAAAAATTTTGCATGTAAATTATAAATATCAACTTTTTGTTTTTTCTTTCTTGTATTATCCTAGAGTGTTTTCTCCTTTATACTATCCTTAAGTCAACCTCAAAATTGACTCAGAAACCTCGAGATTTGGTGTCGAAGTTACCCTAGCACAATAAAATAAGCCAGAGAGCTCTCATTCTTTTTCCACTTTCTGAAACATTGCATATATCAAAATTTGAATCATATTTGAAAAATATATAGAGGCTCAGTCACATTTTTATTTCTCATGAATAAATTCTAATAATGTATACCTTTCTAGACTACTGCTTTTTAATAATTTCAAATTTAACAAAAGTACAGCATTTAGCATGATCTTAAAGTTTATCTATAATTGTGACATATTTTTCATTCTCTATATAATAATTTATGGTTTGTCTATAATGTTGAAAAATATTATTTTAAAAGTGTTATCTAAAGCTTTGCATTTGATGTTGATCTTTTATATTTTACATATTGTGGCATTTTTGTTTTCTCTAACTTTATATTTGCTTAATTGCTTTTCTAACTTTCTAAGTTGAATTGTGAACCTGTCTTCCTATACTCTAATGATATGAGCAATTTTTTTTTTTTTTTTTTTTTTTTTTTTTTGGACACAGAGTCTTGCTCTGTCGCCCAGGCTGGAGTTCAGTGGCGCGATCTCCACTCACTGCAAGCTCCACCCCCTGGGTTCACGCCATTCTCCCTCCTCAGCCTCCCGTGTAGCTGAGACTACAGGCGCCCGCCACCGCACCCAGCTTTTTTTTTTTTTTTTTGTACTTTTAGTAGAGACGAGGTTTCACAGTGTTAGCCAGGATGGTCTCCATCTCCTGACCTCGTGATCCGCCCGTCTCGGCCTCCCAAAGTGCTGGGATTACAGGCGTGAGCCACCGCGCCCGGCCTGATATGAGCATTTTAATCTATACTTTTTTATACATGTCTGTATCAGTATGTTAAAAACATACTATAACACATGTTTTGTTTCTCAGGGTCAATCACATTTCTTGTTCTCTTAAGAATGACTGGCATAGCCTGAGGAGCAAAGTGAGACTCATGTCTCTATAAAAACTAAAAATCCAAAAATTAGCGAGGTACAGGAGGAGCGTGTGTCTGTAGTCCCAGCAACTTAGGAGGCTGAGGCAGGAGGACTCACGGAGCCTGGGATTTCGATGCTGCAGTGAGTTATAATCATGCCACTACATTGCAACTGAGGTAACAGAGTAAGATCCTGTTTAAAACAAACAAACAAAAAAAGATTTTAAACTTTAAAAAATGGGTTATTTTTCTTTTTATTTTAGCTGTCTCATTTTTATTGAGTTCTAATTTTATTGTATTGTTGGCAGAAACATGTTCTATAATTTTGTTTCCTTTTTTTGTTGAGAACTTCATGTGGTGAGTTTTTGGTAAATACTGTTTATTTGCATAAAAAATGTATTACCCCTCAAATTCGGATTGCCAATAGTGTCATTCAAATGCTCTCTCACAAAATTTTTTCTTGTTTTAAATGTATTTAAGTTAAATGTAATGTTGGGTAGAGTTACCATATGCACTCACTCTATATGTAATTTCTCCGTTTATTAACATCTTGCAAGAGTGCAGTACATTCGTGACAACTGATGAACCAATACTGATAAATTATTAACTGATGCTCATAGTATTCGCCAGGGTTCATACTTTCTGTTGTACAAGGATGGATTTTTTCAAATACATAATGTTCTATATCAACTATTTCAAAATCATACAGATAATTTCACTGCTCTAAAGTCTCCCTATGCTCCACGTATTCTTCATCTCTCCCTGCCCCTAGACCCTGGCAACCACTAATCTTTTTACTCTCTACAGTTTTGCTTTATTCGTTGAAATCAAACAGAATGTAGCCTTTTCAAACTGGCTTCCTTCACACAGCAATATGCATTTGGGGTTCCTCCATGTGTTCCATGGGTTAATTGCCCACTTCTTTTTAACAATAAATAATATTGCATTTTATGGGTGTGCTACACTTTGCTTACTCACCTACTGAAGGATACCTTCGTTGCTTCTAATTTTTAGCAATTATGAATAAAGCAACTATAAACATTTATTCACAGGTTTTCACATGAACACACAGTTTTCAACTCATTTGTATAAATACCTAAGAGTATGGTTGCTGAATGGTAAGACTGTCTCTAAAGGACCTGCGTCATCTGCACTCCTACAGCCATGAGGAGGGATCCTGCTGCTCACCATCCTCACCAATATTTGGTGGTATTCACGTTTTGGATTTTATCCAATCTAATAGGCATATAGTGGCACTTCATTGTTTTAATTTGCCAATTCCTAATTAAATATGACTTGAGCATCCTTTCATGTGCTTGTGACCTGTTTACCTTTGATCTGTGTATGGTCTTTAGTATGTACTCAGAACTTTTGCTCAATTTTAAATTAGATTGTTTGAAAAAGCGTTCTTTTAATATTTTATATTTGCACATATTATCTTCCAGTCTGTGACTTGCCTTTTCATTCTCTTAACAGTGTCTTTCACGGAGTACTTTTTAATTTGAATAAAATCAAACTTTTTTCTTTCTGAGATTATTGCTGCTTGTATAATAATAATATCTTATTATTATTGTGTTGTATCTTAAAAGTCAGCATCCTACCTACTGGTCACCTACAATTTCCCCTATGTTATCTACTAGAAGTTTTACAATATTGTGCCTTACTTTTAGTTCTATGATTCAATTTGTTTTTAATTTTTGTAATGTTACTTTTTATAAATTTGTTAATTTTGAGGCTGTTAATTTTTCTGTTAGAAATTTTTGTGTTAGATTCACTTTCTTGGAAGTGGATGCCAGTTGTTCCAGCATCACTTGTTGAAATGACTGTCCTTTCTGAGTTGCCTTTGCTGCTTAATGATAAATTTACTCTATTTGTATGTATCTATATCTGAGCTTTCTATTCTGATTCACTGATTTCTTCGCACATTTTATTGATAATATATTTGTATTTATTTGCAATATACTTATACTTTCATCTCATTTTTAATAAAAATTATACTTGTCCCCACCTTGTTCTTAAGTATTATACATACTTTTCCTTGTCCAAAGTGAATCTTAAACATTACTTCACCCGAAAAATAAACTTTAAGCAAACCAACATTTCTAGTTTTGTTTCCAGAATAAAGCCATCCACCTTACATTTTATTTTTGTCAAGTATTTTCTTTCTTTATAATATACTTCAAAACCAAAAATTATGCATCATTGTTACTTATGCAGTCAATTCTTAATTGTACTTACAGTTTTTACTATTTAATAGTTCATTGCTTATTTCAGCCCATTCCAATCTGGGTTTACTTCTCTGTTTTCTTAGATAAATCCTTTTCTCCTTATTTCAGCAAGCATATGTATGTGTGTGATGAATTTTCTTAACGTTTGTTATCTAAAAATGCTTTTATTATACTTGTTCTATTCAAAGATAATTTACGCAGTTGTAAATTCATAAAACAGCATTCTCTCGAACACAAAACTTTTTCCTCGGCCAAGCGTAGTGGCTCACACCTGTAATCCCAACGCTGTCGGAGGCGTAGGCAAATGGATCACCTAAGGTCAGGACTTGGAGACCGGCCTCGCCAACATGGTGAAACCTTGTCTCTACTAAAAATAAAAATAGCTTGGTGTGGTGGCACACACCTATAGGCCCAGTTATTCATGAGGCTGAGGCAGAAGAATTGCTTGAACCCAAGAAGCAGAGGCTGCACTGAGCCTAGATCATGCCCTTGCACTCCAGACTGGGCAAGTGTGTCAGACTCTGTCTCCAAAAAAAAAAAAAAAAAAAAAAAAAGCTCCATTTTTTCTGCTACTACTCTTTTGAGGAGTATTCTATCAGTCTAATTCAGGGGTCAGCAAACTTTGTGTAAAAGTCTCTGGAATTGCTGGGTTTTTGGTCTGGCTGATCTCAAGAACGAAGCTGCGGACACTCGCGGTGAGTGTTATAGTTCTTAAAGATAGTGCAGCCGAAGTTTGTTCCTTCAGATATTCAAGTGTATCCGGAGTTTCTTGCTTCAAGTGTGTTCGTGGCCTCGTTAGCTTCAGAAGTTAAAATGCAGACCTCCGTGGTTGAGTGTTACCGCTCCTAATCACCTCCCTACAAACCCAAAAAATCACGAGCATCAAGATTTATTTAGAAAAGGGAAAAAACAAACTTCTCTCTCTTTTGGAAAAACACCCCTTAAAACTGCTGCTGCCACTGGTGGCCTGCTTTTATTGCCTTATTTGGCCCCACCTACATCCTGCTGATTGGTCCATTTTACAGACAGCTGATTGGTCCATTTTACAGAGTGCTGATTGGTCCATTTTACAGAGTGCTGATTGGTCCGTTTTGACAGAGTGCTGATTGGTGGGTTTACAAACCTTTAGCTAGACACAGAGTGCTGATTGGAGCATTTACAATCCTTTAGCTAGACAGAAAAGCTCTCTAAGTCCCGCTGGGACTGGGAAGGCCAGCTAGCTTCACCTCTCATAAAGACATAAACAGTAAATATTTTAGGTTTTGCAGGCCTAATGGTTTCTTCCACAACTACCCAAATCTGCCTTTGTAGCACAAAAACAACCAGTCAATAAAATCTTGTTCACAAAAACAGGCAGCAGATTGCTGATCCCATTGAATTGATTGGTTTTTTTTGTTTTGTTTTGTTTTGTTTTTTTGTACTCGATGTGCCTTTTGTCACTGATTTTTAAGAGTTTCACTTTGTAATCCTAGCACTTTGGGAGGCCAAGGTGGGTGGATCACAAGGTTAGGAGATGGAGGCCATCCTGGCTAACAGGGTGAAACCCGGTCTCTACTAAAAATACAAAAAATTAGCCGGGCCTAGTGGCAGGCACCTGTAGTCCCAGCTACTCAGGAGGCTGAGGCAGAAGAATGGCGTGAACCCATGAGGCGGAGCTTGTAGTGAGCAGAGATTGCACCATTGCACTCTAGCCTGGGTGGCAGAGTGACACTCCATCTCAAAAAAAAAAAAGATTTTCACTTTGTATATCAAGTTAGATACATTGTATTTGTGAGAGGAGGTCTGTGGACCAATAAAAACTAGTTGGGATTAGAATGATACAGATTAAAAAAAGTGACCAACAACGATGCTCCAGAAACGATGATGACATTAAGGAGAGCTGAGTGAGTGACAGTGAGCAGACTTGTTGAGGGCCAGCTGTCACTTGGAATTAGGTGAATTGCATTGGATGAGAGTTGACAATTGTCTGGAACTGGAAACCTAATTTCTCTTCCAATAGCATGATTTTACCCAAGACCTAAGAATATATATGGTGGCTTGGGAGGGTGGAGGGGCATGCTAGATAAAATGATTGAGTTTAAATCAGAAATGACTGGAGAAAAAATAAAACTAAGATTGGCTATGATCACCTTTTCTGACACGACACGTGAGGAATTTAAAAGTAATATCAGAAAACCAATAGAAAAGAAAATAGGTAAAAATGCCCATACCACTCTTTTTATAGCTTAATAATGCAAGTTGCTTCTGATCAGAGGTATACTTTTTCAGATGGTCATATGTGTTTGAATATGTACTCCAGCTCATAAAATATATCTTGTTTTCAAACATATAGTATACCTCTGCTCTAGATATCCTTAATTTATTTGTTCTATAGAATTAAATAGAGGCAATATGGTATATTTGTAAACGTCACTAATTTTAGAGTCCTAAGTGTTATGCTTGAACTCTCACTCAGCAATTAATTAGAATATCATTCATTCTTTCATTCAGAAATGAATTTTGTGAACAAATGCAAATTGTGATCCAAACTTAGTAATTGGTGATGCCTACAATGATGCATTAGAGAACACACTGCCTTCCTGGGTATTAATTACCATGAGAGAGCAAGACAAGGAAATTAGAAATTACGTGGGAGAAAAATTGATGACTTTAAAGGGAACAATCAAATTGCTATAGAAACACATGCGATAATATCGCCTCTAAGTAGTTCAGAGATTTCTTCAAGGAAATGACAATTAAGGTGGTTCTGAATTATCATCAAAATTTTAAAGAGAGGGGAGAGAATATTTAGTGAGGTTATTTGAGTTATTCAAATGAAACTATTCCAATGAGATCATGTCCAATGTGATGATTAATTTTATGTGTCAATTTGGCTGGGACACAGTGCCCAGCTCTGTGGTCAAAGATTCTTCTGGATGTTTCTCTGAAGGTGCTTTTGGATGAGATTAACATTTAAGTTGGTAGACTTTGAGTAAAGAAAACTGCCCTCTACAATATGGGTAGGCCTTAACAAATCAGGTGAAGACCTGAACAGAACAAAAGATTGACATACTCCAGTAATGGAAATGTTGCCATCAGATTGCCTTTTGCTTTGAGCTCCAATATGAGCTCTTCCTCAGTCTCTAACTGGCTGGCCCATCCTGAAGATTCTGCACTTGCCACCCACCATAATCACATGAAACAATTCTGTAAATGTATTTCTATACATTTACACATACTACTGGTACTGTTTCTCTGGAGAACTCTCACTGATACAACCAAAGAAACTGTGCAGGTAATGGTGGGGATGGTGCTAAGTGACTAGACTTAAGAGATAAGATAACCCCTACAACACACAATTTACCCATGTCATTAACTTTCACATGTACCTCTTGAACCTAAAATAAAAGTTGGAAAAAAGAAAAAAAGATAAGCTTAACCTTATAGTAGATTGCATAGGATGGAGGAAGAGATAAGAGATGAAACAGTCAAAGAGAATGCTTACATTCTTGGCTTGGGTCAGTTGGATAAGTTATAATTTTTTTTTTTTTTTTTTTTTTTACTTAAATAGGGGACATACAAAATAATGAAAGCTGGCCGGGCGTGCTGGCTCATGCCTGTAATCCGAGCACTTTGGGAAGCCGAGGTGGGCGGATAATGAGGTCAGGAGATCAAGACCATCCTGGCCAATACGGTGAAAGCCCGTCTCTACTAAAAATACAAAAATGTTAGCCAGGCATGGTGGTGCACGCCTGGAGTCCCAGCTACTTGGGAGGCTGAGGCAGGAGAATCACTTGAACCCAGGAGGTGGAGACTGCAGTGAGCCAAGATCATGGCACTGCACTGCAGCTTGGTGATAGAGGGAGGGAAAGGAAAGGAAAGGAGAGGAGAGGGAGAGGGAGAGGGAGGAAGGGAGGAAGGGAGGAAGGGAGGAAAGGAGGAAGGGAGGAAGGGAGGAAGGGAGGAAGGGAGGAAGGAAGGAAGGAAAGAAGAAAGAAAGAAAGAAAAGAAAGAGAAAGAAAAGAAAGAGAAAGAAAGAAAGAGAGAAAGAAAAGAAGAAAGAAAAGAAAGGAAAGAAAGGAAGCTGAAAGTATCAAGGAAGGAATAAGTTTTGCTTCAGGATTCTGTTTATGTCAGCAATGAGACCAAGATGTTTGGAATTTGATTCAATGTTCCAAGCATGAAAGAATTCTGAGACATGGTCAGAGATTTCAGAGTCAAGTGGTATCCTCTGTCATTATTTCATGTTGTAAGAGTCACATTTTTAAACTCAGATTTTATAATTAAGTGGGGATAACACCAATCTTAAATGGTATCTGCATTAAATTTTCCAGTTTGCACATGGCTTTGATATTCACTGTAGGGCCAAACAAAAACATTGAAGAGAAAGGACTTGTTAAACTGCAAATGCCACTGAGTGAAAGTTTTACCTTCATAAAATGGAGCTTTCTTAAACTATAAGAAAGTTATGATATGATTCCTTTAAAAAAAACCAACAACATAGCAATGATAAACAGACAATGTTATCAGTCTAATGGATTTTGAACCTTGCTGGATGGGACAAGGAGAGGGCCACTGATAATAAAATCCATGCCAGGCAATAGGCTGTGTTCTGATTGGCACAGAAGGCTGCCTAAGAAAGATCTGAGAAGGGCATTGGTTTTAGTGATCTGCTTCTGAGGTCCACCTACTGACTGGAATGTATGGAATTTAAATTATATTCAAAACCAGTAAAGATCAAAGAAGTAAGAACTTATTTACGGCCCATTCTTAAGGAAATACCACACATTTGCAAATTGATATTTGAAAGTGGAATTGCCCAAATTAATGCATGATTCAACAGCAGGAGATGCAGTATTTAGGCATCTGAGTACACAGTTTAATACATTATTTCATGAAATATTAATATTATGACATTAATTTAAATTGATTTAGATACACAAACTGTAATAGGGGCAAAAAATTAAATGTTATTACCAAGTCATCACACATTGCTCTACACGGAGCTGCTGCCAGGAAAAGCACATATTAAAATCTAATTTCACATCTTCATTAATGAACTGAGTCAGTGAGAGATTAATGAAATCCTGAGAAAATAATAAATCAGTAAACATATTTAATGATCAGGGATACATAGTACAAAAGGTCTTTTATGATTAAGATACAAAACAAGGCAACCTGTAAAGGTACACAGAGTGCATTAAGTAAAAAAAAAAAAATACAAAAAACAAAAGAAGCAAAACAAAAAGCAACTACAGTTCCTATACCATTTCTGAACAAGATACAAATCATATTGAAAGCATATGACCTCATAGCTTGTTATGCTTGAGCATATATTTGCTTTTCTCAAGCCCTGACTCCCAATGTCCTTATTGTCTATTTTCTCTGAAAAATAAATCTTATCCTAAATTTTCAGCCACCTAATGGAATCTTTCTCGAAACGGATAGAACAAATATGAACTGGTTCTATCTCCCAACTGGTTTGGGTTATTTACCTTAAGTGGAGACATTTTTGGTTACTAAACAGGAACTGTTTCAGTTTAAAGTAGATTGCATCTGGTTACTTTCTATAGAGAGGAAATTTTCAATTCCTCAGTGTCCCCTGCTTCCTACCGCCCCATACACACAGGCATACGTTCAGCAGGATTAAGTTACCACTAATTGGTTAGGTACAAGAAAAGTAATAAGGTTAAAATTTACAGACATATATTCTGAAAAACATGCTATGTAAATTTTAGAAAAAAACTCATGTGTCTCTTTCCTTAATTTTTTAAAATTATTTTATTTGTTTTAATTTTTTTTCTCTATTACTCAATTGCCCAGGGCTCCCTATGAGTTCTATTCTCATAGTCACAGCCTGAGACCCAGGGCAGATGCTACAATACTCTTTTTCTCCTACTGTATCTTATACTATTTTTTCCCTTCTCACTGGCTAGCATGCTCAGGGTCCATGTTTTATTCATTTTTAAAATTATAGGGCCCAAGAGGAATTCCCCACAGAACAACACAGTGACTGTGGCAGATCATGACCAGACTGCTTCATCAGGTAAGACCAGATCCATCCCACCTCACTGGGTGGGGCCTCCCTGAGGTAATTTCATCAACTCCAGCCAGGAGTTTATGAACAGGGGCTGAAACAGAGCCCTGGGAGGGAAGGGTAGCTGTGGTTTCTGTGGATCAGTGGACTTAGTCTTTCCTTCCTGCTGGCTATGAAGAGTCTGGGCAGTCTAGATGACAGGGATTCCCCACATTGTAGCACACCTGCCCTGCCAAGGGAAAGCCAGCCTCCTTCTTTAAGTGGGTCCCTGATCCCTTGCCTCCTGACTATGTAAGACCTCCAAACAGGGGTTGCCAGACACATCATACAGGAGAATTCCAGCTGGCATCATGTCAGTGCCCCTCTGGGATGGAGCTCCAGGAGGAAGGAGCAGGCAACCATCTTTGCTGTTCTGCAGCCTCTACTGGTGATACCTCCAGGTGTAGGAGAGACCCAAGTGAACAGGCTCTGGAGTGGATCCACAGCAAACCAGAGAAGCCCTACAGAAGAGGGGCCTGATTGTTAAAAGAAAAACAAACAAACAGAAAGCAGCAACAATAACCTCATCAACAAAAAACACCTGAGAAAAAACCTCATCCAAAAGTCAGCAGACTCAAAGATCAAAGGTAGATAAATCCACAAAGATGATAAAGAATCAATACAAAAATGCTGAAAACTCAAAAACCCAGAGTGTCTCTTGTCCTCCAAATGATTGCAGCACCTCTCCAGCAAGGGCAGAAAACTGAACTGAGACTGAGATGGATGAACTGACAACAGCAGACTTCTAAAGGTGGGTAATAACAAACTTCGCTGAGCTAAAGCAACGTGTTCTAACCCAGTGCAAAAAAGCTAAGAACCATGATAAATCAATACAGGAAGTGGTAACCAGAATAACCAGTGTAGAGCAAAACATAAATGACCTGATGGAACCAAAAAACACAAGAACTTCACAATGCAACCACAAGTATCAATACTCAAACAGACCTAGCACAGGAAAGAATATCAGAGCTCGAAGAGTATCATGCTGAAATAAGGCAGGCAGACAAGATTAGATTTAAAAAGAAAGAAAAGAAACAAACAAAACCTCTGAGAACTATGGGATCGCATAGAAAGACCAAACCTGTAACTGACTGGAGTACCTAAAAGATACAGTGGAGAATGGAACCAAGTTGGAAAACACACTTCAGGATATAAGCCAGGACAACTTCTCCAACCTAGCAAGACAGGTCAACATTCAAATTCAGAACACACAGAGAATCTCAATAAGATATTCCATGAGAAGGAAGATCAACCCCATGACACCTAGTCATCAGATTCTCCAAGGTAAAAATGAAGGAAATAAGGCTAAGAGCAGCTACAGAGAAATGCCAGGTCAGCTACAAAGGGAAGTTCATTAGATAAACAGTGAACCTCTCAGCAGGAATCCTAGCATCCCAGAGAGATTGGGGGCCAATATTCAACATTCTTAAAGAAAAGAATTTCCAATTCAGAATTTCATATCCAGCCAAACTAAGCTTCATATGCAAAGCAGAAATAAAATCCTTTTCAGACAAGCAAATGCGGAGAGAATTTGTCATCACCAGGCCTCCTTGCAAGAACTCCCAAAGGAATCACTAAATATGGGTAGGAAAAACCATTACCAGACACTACAAAGACACACTGAAGTACACAGACCAACAACACTATTAATCAACTACATCAACAAATCTGCAAAATAACCAGCTAGCATCATGATGACAGGATCAAATTCACACATAACAATGTTAACTTTAAATGCTAATAAGCTAAATGCCCCAATTAAAATACACAGAATGGCAAACTGGATAAAGACTCAAGACCCATCAGTATGCTGTATTCAAGAGAGCCATCTTACGTGCAAACACAGACAGGCTAAAAATAAAGAGATAGAGGAAACTTTACCAAGCAAATGGAAAATAGAAAAAAAAAAAAAGCAGTGGTTGCAATCCTAGTTTCTGACGAAACAGACTACAAACCAACAGAGATCAAAAAAGACAAAGAAGGGCATTATATAATCGTGAAGGGTTCAATTCAACAGGAAGAGCTAACTATCCTAAATATATTTATATCAAATACAGGTACACCCAGATTCATAAACAAATTCTTAGAGACCTGTAAAGAGACATAGACTCACACACAATAATAGTGGGAGATTTTAACAACTCACTGTCAAAGAATTAGACAGATCATTGAGACAGAAAATTAACAAAGATATTCAGGACTTGAACTCAGCTCTGGATCAAGTGGACCTGATAGATACCTGTAGAACTTTCCACCCAACAACAGAATATACATTATTCTCATTGCCACATGGCATTTACTCTAAAATTAATCACATAATTGGAAGCATAGCACTCCTCAGCAAATGCAAGAGGTATTACACTACCTGACTTCAAACTATAATACAAGGCTACAATAACCAAAATAGCCTGGTACAAAAACAGACACACAGACCAATAGAACAGAATAGATAACTCAGCAATAAGACCATGCATCTACAACCATCTGATCTTTGACAAACCTGACAAAAATAAGCAATGGGGAAAGGATTTCCTATGAATAAATGGTGCTGGGAAAACCAGCTAGCTATATGCAGAAAATTGAAACTGGACCACTTTCTTACACCTTATATAAAAATTAACTCAAGATGGAATAAAGACTTAAATGTAAAACCCAAAACTATAAAAACCCTATAAAATATCTGGGCAATACCATTCAGGACATAGGCACAGGTGAAGACTTCATGATGAAAATGTCAAAAGCAATTGCAACAAAAGCAAACATTAACAAGTGGAATCTGATTAAACTAAAGAGCTTCTCCACAGCAAAAGAAATTATCATCAGAGTGAACAGACAACCTACAGAATGGGAGAAAATATTTGCGATTTATCCATCTGACAAATGTTTAATGTCAAAAATCTACAAGGAACATAAACAAATTTGTAAGAAAAAAACAAATAACCCCATTAAAAAGTGGGCAAAGGACATGAACAGACACTTCTCAAGATGTGTCCAACAAACATAAAGAAAAGCTCAACATCACTGATCATTAGAGAAATGCAAATCAAAACCACAACAACATTCCATCTCACACTAGTCAGAATGGAGATTATTAAAAAGTCAAGAAATAATAGATGAATGTTTTTACATTGTTGGTGGGAATGTAAATTATTTCAACCATTGTGAAAGACAGTGTAGCAATTCCTCAAAGATCTAGAACCAGAAATACCATTTGACCCAGCAATCCCATTACTGGGTATAAACCCAAAGGAATATAAATATTTCTATTATAAAGATACAAGCACATACACAATAGCAAAGACATGGAATGAACCTAGGTGCCCATCAATGGTGGACTGGATAAAGAAATTGTGGTACATATATTCCCTGGAATACTATGCAACCAAAACAAGGAAAGAGATCATGTCCTTTGCAGTGAGATGGATGGAGCTGGGAACAATTATCTTCACCAAAGTAATGCAGGAGTAAAAAACCAAACACCACATGTTCTCACTTGTAAGTGGTAGCCGAACAGTGAGAACACAAAAACACAGGGAGGTGAACAACACACACTGAGTCCTGTCAGGGGGCAGGGGAAAGAAGAGCATCAAGCAAAATAGCAAATACTTGCTTAGCTTAATACCTGGGTGATGGGTTGATTGGTACAGCAAACTACTGTCACAGGTCCTCACTTCACCAGCTGGAAACCACTGTGGCAGTGGCGCCTTCTGCCTGAGTATTGCTTATGCCTCCTGGGTCCATTCCACCTACTTGGCCTGACAGGCTGTGCTTGGCTTGAACTACTGGCCCAGATCTCACCCCTGCCAAGGATAAGCCATGTGCGGAGTAGTGAGGGGTGTGTGAGTAACTGAGCATGGGGTGCCGCCACTGCACAAAGCCAGGCACACTGGCTGCCACAGTGGGGCAGGCAGTTCCAGATGCTGGCACACATGCTAGTTCCATGTAAGGCTACAGGTGGACCAGATGTACTGCACGTAGCATCTGCTGTGGGCACCCACATCTGGACGAGGAGAATGCAGTGGCTCCCAGAGACTTGGACACATCAGGAACTGTAAAACCCCAAAGAGAATGCAACAGCCCTGGCTCAGGGAGCCTCTAGGTCTGGGCTCTTGAAAGGGCTGCAACTCTTCTCTCCTTGTCGCCCACAATGTGGCAAGTGTTGGGGGCATGTTTCAGCCCTGTTCTGTTACAGCTCTTTTAGTCCTGCCCTTTGGTTGGTCCTGAGTTCTTGTCCCACATCCAGGAAGAATGAGGTACACAGACAACTGAAGGGTGAACATGGCAGAGAAGAGCATCACTGAGCAGCATAGTTATGAGGAGACCTGCAGCGGTTTGCTTCCTTCTGCAGGCAGGTGGTCTCAAAGTTTCTGCAGCCCTCAGCAAAGAGGAGACCCAGGGTAGGTAAATCTTATTTGCAGGCAGGTAGGTCTGTCATCTCTACAAACCCCAGCAGAGAGGAAACCCAGAGTGGGTAGCTCGTATCTGCAAGCAGGTTGTCCTGTTGTCTACAGGATTCTGGCTCAGTCCAGATTTTTATGGGCTTCAGAGGGGATCAAGTGCATGCTGATTGGTCCATGGGTGGCCACAAGTGCGCCCAGAAAAAAACACCATAAGTTCTCACTTCAGTCTGCAGAACTGACAGCCCAGCCTCCAGGCTGCCTACAGGCCATTCCTGCCTTAAAGGTTTGGGCTTCACTGGTTACCTGCCTCTTTTCACCCAGGACCCTGTTTGCCTTCTGCCACCATCAAGCTGCTGTCCATGGCGCCCAGGCTCTTTGTGCTGAGAGGTGCCTTCAGGCTCACGCCAAGCTGACCTCAGCCCCACCTCAGCCTCCCTCCTATGCTTGTCAGTGCCCAAAGTCCGGAGGGAGACAGAGGGAGCAGGGGTCTGTCATGTCAGCACTGTCCCGAGAGTGTGCACGCCTGGCCAGATCATGACGGTATCTGTGCTAGGCCTCAACTTTGCTCCAAAATCAGACTAGGCACCGGAGCAGGGAGAGGTCAGGCAGCAGGAGCGGGCACTTCTGAGCCTGTGGGACAGGAGGACTTCCTGGGTCTCCAAGAGTGCAGAGATTCCCGGTTGCAGCCACAGCTAGACAGCGGCTGCTGCATCTGGGAGGCTGGGTCTCCCAACTCACCAATTCGGAAAGGGGATCAGCTGCCACCTGTTCTCTGCTCCCTCTGGCTCCATGGAGAACATAGCCCATGGCACACATCCTCCACTGCAGCCAGCATCATGACAGTGGCTACTCCAGCTAGGCCACCACTGCCATGACCACCATGGCACATGTTTACCTATGTAACAAACCTGTACATCCTGCAGAGACCCTTCTGCTGTTAAAGCTTGAAACTTACATTTGTTTTATCTGAGTTCCTTCCTCAGGAAATGACCTTCAGGCCTCTCCTAAAAAGTATCAAAGAACTGAAACCAGATCACCACACCAGATGCCAGAACCCTCACTCACCATGGTTGCTTGCTTGCCCCTCCAGAGTTTCTGTTTCCTTACCCATTGTTACATTTCTTGCCTGATATACAAACCTCTAGCTTTAGTTGGTCAAGGAGATGAATTTGAGACTTGAACTCCCATCTCCTTGGCTGCAGCACCCAATTAAAGCCTTCTTCCTTGGCAATACTCGACTTTTCAGTGATTAGCTTTCTGTGTGGCAGGCAGCAGGACCTAGACAGAACCTCCTGTGTTTTGATAACATGATTAAGGTGTCCCTTTAAATCATGTATCTTAACATCATTTCATCAATTTTTCAGGCAGCTTCTTCCGTTTCAACACTGGCTCATTGTTGAAACTCCCAGATAACAAATAATCAAGGCATGCAGATTTCATTAAAAAACATACACATTTTTATTATAGCGATCTAGACATATTTTTATTAGAAATTTGTACCACTGTGTGCTTGTGGTAAATAAACACTAACTGGGAAAGCTCATAGAGTTGTTGGGTGTATGCTCTGAGCTTTTAACACATAGCATGACATTACAGGCAGTATCAGAGCATTTTTTGAAATGACCTCTCATCCCCTACTAAAATGTTCATAAAGGATAATGTACAAATTGAAAACAGACAAATGATTACAAAGTGAAAACAACATGTGATTATCGTCTTAGTAGAGAAATAGAACATACCAGCTCTTCTGCAGATTTACAGTGATGATCATTACCCTGGCCCTCCACAATGTGAGCATCATTCTGAGTCCTAACACATTAATAATTGTTCTTTTATATTTCTACATAAATAAAATCATACACCATGTACTCATTTCTGTCCACTTTATTTTGTTTAATATTATTTTTGTACCTTTCATTTATGGCATTTCATATAGCAATAATCCGTTCCTTTTAAATACTGTATACAATTTTGTTGAATGAATATGCCACGGCTTATTTAAATATTTTATTTGTGATGGCTTTTAGATTATTTTCACTTGGGACTATTAGAACTAAAGGAGCTATGAGTATTTCTGTATTATCTCTTGAAATACACATATATGGTGTTTTTTAAAAAAAAATTTAGACAAATAAGTGAAATTGCTGTGTTATAGTCAACTTTGATTAATAATGCCAAATGATTTTTCTCAGTGATTTTATATCAATTTATACAGTCACCAGCAATATATGGGCTTTCAGTTGCTTCCTATTACTGGCCTATTTAGTACTGTCGATCATTTTGACATTTTGATGCATATAAAGTGACATTAAGTTATGGTTTTCATTTGTATTTTTAAGAGTTTTAGTAAGCATGAGGATACTGGGCATTGACCATTTGTATGTTATTTTTGCAAAGTTTCTGTTCACATTTCTTGCTCATTTCTAAACTCTGAATGTAATTTTTTGTTAGTTTCATGTTCACCATTTTTTTAAGTCCATAATTTACCTTTTCACTCTCTAGAAAATGAATTTTGATTAACAGAAGTTTCTAATTTTAATGTAATCTTATTTATTACTCCTTTTCTTTATAGTTGGTGGGTTATTTTGTTATGCTTAACTCTGTTTAAAAACTCCTTAATACAATTAATGATGGTATGCTCCAATATTATCTTTCTTATTGTTTTACTTTTCACGTTTGGATTACTAATTCAGGTTTTTTTTGTTTTTTTTTTTTTGAGATGGAGTCTCCCTCTGCCGCCCAGGCTGGAGTGCAGCGGCCCGATTTCTGCTCACTGAAATCCCCGCCCCCCGCCCCCTTCCCCCCGCCACCCCCCCGCCCCACCCAGGTTCACGCCATTCTCTTGCCTCAGCCTCCCGTGTAGCTGGGACTACAGACGCCTGCTACCATGCTTGGCTAATTTTTTTTTTGTATTTTTAGTAGAGACAGGGTTTCACCGTGTCAGCCAGGATGGTCTCAATCTCCTGACCTTGTGATCCGCCCCTCTTGGCCTCCCAAAGTGCTGGGATTACAGGCTTCAGCCACCACACCTGGCCACTAATTCAGGTTTAATTAATTTTTGTGTTCAATATTATGTAAGGGATCTACTGTCATTTTTTAAAAAAATTTTCTGTATTGAGAGGTGACAATGTACTAGCAGTCCTCACTCTCAGTGCCTCCTTGGCCTCCGCATCCACTCTGGTGGTGCCTGAGGAGCCCTTCAGCCTGCCACAGCACTGTGGGAGCCCCTCTCTGGGCTGGCTGAGGCTGGAGCTACCTCCCTCTGCCTGCTGGGAGGTGTGGAGCGAGAGGCGCCGGCGGAACTGGGGCTCCGGGTGGCTCTCGCGGGCTAGTGCCAGTTCCAGTGTGAGTTCCCACAGGCACGGGCACGGGCTTGGGTTTGGCGGGCCACACACAGGGTGGCCGCCTGGCACCACCTGCCCAGGACAGTGAGGGGCTTAGCAACCAGGCAAGCAGCCGCAGAGGTTGTCCCAGGTCCCCCAGCAGTGCCGGCCCACTGGCACTACACTCAAATTCTAGTGGGGTTTAGCTGCCTCCCCACGGGCAGGGCTTGGGACCGCAGCCCGCCATGTCTGAGCTCCCCTGCTGTGGTGGGCTTATGCGCATCCTGAGCCTCCCAGATGGGCGCCGCCCCCTGTTCCATGACGCCCAGTCTCATCTACAGCCCAAGGCCTGAGGAATGCAGGCTCGGCTAGGAACTGGCGGGCAGCTCTGCCTGCAGGCCCGGGGCAGGATCCACTAGGTGAAGCCAACATCCTGAACCTGATGAGGACTCAGAGAGATTTTATATCTAGCCAGAGGATTGTATGTGTACCAATCAGCACTCTGTATCTAGCTAACCTAGTGGGGACTTGGAGAATTTTTCCCTCTAGCACTCTGTATGTAGCTCAAGGATTATAAATACACCAATCAGCACTCTGTGTCCAGCTCAGGGTTTGTAAATACACCAATCAGCACTCTGTGTCTAGCTCAAGGTTTGTGAATACACCAGTTGGTACTCTGTATCTAGTTAACCTGGTGGAGACTTGAAGGACTAGCACTCTGTGACTCTGTGTCTAGTTCAAGGATTGCAAATGCACTGATCAGCACTCTGTGTCTAGCTCAGGGTTTGTAAATACACCAATCAGTACTCTGTGTCTAGCTCAAGATTTGTAAATACAGCAATTGGTACTCTGTATCTAGTTAACTCTGTATCTAGCTCTAGCTAGCACTCTGTGACTCTGTGTAGCTCAAGGATTGTAAATACACCAATCAGCACTCTCTCAAAATGGACCAATCAGCTCTCTGTAAAATAGACCAGTCAGCAGGATGTGGGTGGGGTCAGATAATGGAATAAAGCAGGCTGTCCTAGCCAGCAGTGGCAACGTGCTTGGGTCCCCTTCCACGCTGTGGAACTTTTGTTCTTTTGCTCTGTGCAATAAATCTTGCTGCTGCTCACTCTTTGGGTCCACACTGCCTTTAAGGGCTGTAACACTCACCATGAAGGTCTGCAGCTTCACTCCCAAAGGCAGCAAGACCACAAACTCACCGGAAAGAATGAACAACTCCAGACGTGCTGCTTTTAAGAGCTGTAACACTGACCGATTCTAAAATCTATCTGGAAATCTAAAGGACTAAGAATAGTTAAGACATGCATGAAGAATAAAGACAGAAGATTCAGTCACTTGATAGTAAAACTTATTTTAACCTATGATAATTTACTGTGCTGATGATTCAAAAATAAACCAATAAAATCAAAGAAAGTCCAGAAATAAACGCCTCCATGTAAGTACTCTATTTAGGACAAACGTGAAAGTGTGGACCAGCGGTAACCAATGTTCTTTTCAACAAATTATGGTGAATTTTGGCACAACAGAATTACACTGAGTCACTGTAGGAGCTCAAAGAGAAAGGCCCAGGCTGCTGAAGATGCCCCCGGCTCCCGCGGGCCCTCCTTGGACCTGGTTTCTAAGTTGAGGGAGGCTAAGGAGACATCGAGCATGCTGCAGGCCAAATGTGACCAGCACCACAGCATCCTGGTGGAGATGGAGGGGATGCTCAGAGACCTGCAGAAGAGCCTGGAGGAGAAGGAGCAGGTGTCCAGGGCCAAAGTAGGCGCCACACAGGAGGTACTCGAGAAGTCACCTGTCAGTGAAACATCTCAAAGATACTGTAGAGAAGCTAAAAGCAGAACTTGAAAGTTCAGACCAGGTGAGGTAGCACAAGTCACATTTGGAGGCAGAGCTGGAGAAGCACATGGCAGGCCCCAACGCTGTGCCAGAAGGTCTGCAGCTTCACTCCCAAAGGCAGTAAGACCACAAACCCACCGGGAAGAATGAACAACTCCAGACGTGCTGCCTTTAAGAACTGTAACACTGACCACGAAGGTCTGTGGCTTCACTCCTGACAGCGAGACCACGAACCCCCCAGAAGGAAGAAGTTCCAGACACATCTGAACGTCTGAAGGAACAAACTCCAGACACACCATCCTTAAGAACTGTACCACTCACCGCGAGGGTCTGTGTCTTCATTCTTGAAGTCAGTGAGACCAAGAACCCACCAGTTCTGGACACAGTATTCCTACCTTCTTCCCCCCCTACCCCCCTGCCACCACGGTCACCAACGTTGGTTTTAATGCCATCAACGCTCAGGAGGTCGCAGGTCAGTTCTGGTTTGCAATGTCTAGGGGTGAGTGGCTGTGGCCTCCAGTCAGTCCCACAGCCTTCCAGAACTCGCTGCCTGGTCCTGCCCACCTCCCACTCCGCTCCACTGAAAAAGGAAAAAATGATTGCATCAACAGACAGACCCCAGAGCTCCTGGCCTCCCACACACCCTGCAGGGACTGTCAGAGTCAACGAGGGCTTTGGCGTCACTCAGCGGTGGCCTGGGGCTGTGCCCAAGATCGTGTTTATCAAATGTGACAGAGGTTCGTTTACAAATGGGGGATCAGGAAGGTCTACTTCTCTGACTTCAAGACACTCTCAAATCTCTAATTCATTCTTTCGGAGCTACGGAAAGTTGGGCCTGGATAACACTGTAGGTTGGTTGGTTGATACGTAAGAAATGTGTATGACATTTTGGTAAGTCTGACAGTAACTTCTTTTTCCACAGAGGAGACCCAGACAGAGGTGCCCTCCTTTGAGCTGCTGCTGTCCTCTGTCTTTTCCAGCTGTTCCTACAGCTTCTTCACTGTGTCCCTCTCTCTTGCCAGCTGCTCATCCCAGACCCAATCCCTTGGGTCATCTTCAGAAGCTCCTGCAGCTTGGTGGCGGTACGGCCCAGGTCAGTCGTTAACTACTTCTCTTTTTATAATCTCTCCTTCAGCTGCACGGCCTCCTCCATTTCTGAAGACTCCAGGTGGCAGGCTGTGCGGAGCTTTTCCAATTCTTCTTGTAACCAACACACTGAGGCCTGAGCAGCCTCAAACTCGACCGTGAGCTTCTGCCGCTCCCTCTGCTTGTCCTCCGGGTTGGCTTCTATCTGCTCTAGCTGCGTCTTTAGCTGAACGGGGTCGTGCTCGGCTAGGAGGTTTGGGGGTAAGTCTGGGGAGGCAACTGGGGCCCCTGCTAGGTCACCATCCCCCACGTGGCTCTTAATTTCACTCAACTGCTGCCTGAGCAGGACGAGCACATCCTTCTGTTTCTGGGCTTCGCTCTTGGCTGCATCCCGCTGAGATTGAGATTCTAGTAGAAGTTGCCTCAACCCCACCACTTCCATGGCATAGTTGTGGCACAGAGCTGGGGGCTGCCATGTACTTCTCCAGCTCTGCCTCCAAATGCGACGTGTGCTGCCTCACCTGGTCTGAACTTTCAAGTTCTCCTTTTAGCTTCTCTACAGTATCTTTGAGATGTTTCACTGACAGGTGACTTCTCGAGTACCTCCTGTGTGGCGCCTACTTTGGCCCTGGACACCTGCTCCTTCTCCTCCAGGCTCTTCTGCAGGTCTCTGAGCATCCCCTCCATCTCCACCAGGATGCTGTGGTGCTGGTCACATTTGGCCTGCAGCGTGCTCGATGTCTCCTTAGCCTCCCTCAACTTAGAAACCAGGTCCAAGGAGGGCCCGCGGGAGCTGGGGCGTCTTCAGCAGCCTGGGCCTTTCTCTTTGAGCTCCTACAGTGACTCAGTGTAATTCTGTTTTGCGAAAATCCACCATAATTTGTTGAAAAGAACATTGGTTACCACTGGTCCACACTTTCACGTTTGTCCTAAATAGAGTACTTACATGGAGGCGTTTATTTCTGGACTTTCTTTGATCTTATTGGTTTATTTTTGAATCAACAGCACAGTAAATTATCATAGCTTAAAATAAGTTTTACTATCAAGTGATTAAATCTTCTGTCTTTTTTCTTCATGCATGTCTTAACTATTCTTAGTCCTTTAGATTTCCAGATAGATTTTAGAATCGGTTTCCAGTGTCCACACATACAAAGAGAATATTGGACTTTTCATAGAATGACATTGTGTGTACAAATCAATTTTGGGAGAACAAACATCTTTATAAGCAGCAGTTTTAGGTTTACAACAAAATTGAGACAAGTTACAGAAATTGCCCATATACCTCTGACCCCACATATGCACACTTTCCCCATTGTCAACATTCTCTACCATTCGTCACAACTGATGTGAATCAACACCGACACATCATTATCATGCAGAGTTCATGGTTTATGTAGGTTTCACGCTTGTACTCATTCTGTACATTTGGACAAACTTACAGTGACATATATCCACCATTAAAGTATTGTACAGGGCAGTTTCACTGCCCTGAAACTCTTCTGTGCTCCACTTACTCATCTCTCCCTTTCCTTGACTCCTGGCAAGCACTGATTATTTTACTGTCTCCATAGTTTCCCTTTTCCAGAATGTCATATAGTTGGAATTTTAAAGTATGTATCCTTTTCAGATGGGCTTATTTAACTTAATAGCATGGATCTGAGTTTCCCCCATTTCTTTTCATGGCTTGATAGCTTACTTATTTTAAAATCCGAGGAACATTTTATCATTTGAATGTACCGCAGTTTATTTATCCATTTGTCTACTGAAGGACGTCTTGATTGCTTCCAGCATTTGGCAATTATGAATAAAGCTGCTGTAAACATCTTGTGTAGGTTTATGTGTAGATAAATGTTGGCAGCTCCTTTGGGTAGATACCAAGGAGTGTGATTGCTGAATTGCATGATAATATGTTTAGTGTGAAGTAAAATGAACACAGTGGCTATAGTGAGTGATCACAGGGTCACTCACTGTGGCCAATGAGTTAATTTTTTCCATTATTCCCAGGAGAGCAGCTCCAGAGGAATATCCTGTTTGCACCTCTGAGCTAAGATGGTTCCTGTAACCCTGTGTCTGGAGCTGAAATAACATGACAGAAAACTCCTCCCACTACCCTCCTGAAAGGCTTCCAACAGACTTCTGGTTTGGGGTTGGAAAATACCAAACCAATCAGGACTGAATGAATTTGAGTTATTCATTTGCATATACAGACCTGATTGAGAGCTGGAGCAGGAACTTTCCCTCTTTAAGCCAGACACCCGGCTGGGCGCGGTGGCTCAGGCCTGTAATCCCAGCACTTTGGGAGGCGGAGGCGGGCGGATCACGAGGTCAGGAGATCAAGACTCTCCTGGCTAACACAGTGAAACCCCGTCTCTACTAAAAAATACAAAAAACTAGCCGGGCGAGGTGGTAGGTGACTGTAGTCCCAGCTACTCGGGAGGCTGAGGCAGGAGAGTGGCGTAAACCCGGGAGGTGGAGCTTGCAGTAAGCTGAGATCCGGCCACTGCACTCCAGCCTGGGCGACAGAGCGGGACTCCGTCTCAAAAAAACAAAAAACAACAACAAACAAACAAAAACAAATAAAAACAAACTTAGCCAGACGTGGTGGCAGGCGCCTGTAGTCCCAGCTACTCTGGAGGCTGAGGCAGGAGAATGGCGTGAACTCGGGAGGCGGAGCTTCCAGTGAGCCCAGTTCGCGCCACTGCACTCCAGCCTGGGCGACAAAGAGAGACTCTGTCTCAAAAAACAAAAAAAAAAAGCCATACACCCTCTTTATCTCCAGAGTGCACTCTTGTTTTATTTTGGAAGCAGCATCTCTCTGATCAACAGATTTGTTATTATTATTAGAAAATAAAACACTTCTTTATTTTTCCTCTGCAAACCTCGTGGTCTTTTGTTAACATTAGTTTTATAAGAAATTTCCAAATTATCTTCTAAAGAGGTCATGCCATTTTGCATTCCCACTTCCATTGAATGAAAGTTCCTGTTGCTCCACAACTTTATCAGAACTTGGTGCGGTCAATGTTCTGGATTTTGGCCTTTCTAATAGGTGCATAGTGGTACCTCATTTTTACTTTAATTTCTACATCCCTGATGCCATATGATGTGATGTGAAACATCTTTTCCTACGTTTATTTTCCATCTGTATATCTGCTTTGGTGTGGTGTATAATGCTGAACCTTTTAATCAATGAAATTTGATATGCATATAGGTTTTGATTTAGTTTCTATCAATATATTTTTTAAGCATTTTGAGTGGAATCTTGTCCATGTTTTATGTATCTGTTTCTTGAAAGATGCTTCTGAAACTATTATAAATGGCATTGTTTAAGATATTGTTTTCTGTTGTTTTGTACTTCTGTATAGATGTGTATGATTTTTATGTATAGAACTTATATACATAAATGGATATGTGTATAATAAACATTATATATATTTTATTGTATATGTCATCTAATATACTTTATATGTAATATATGTTATATACAATTTTTTTCTTTTGTGAGGTTGGCCCTAATATTTCAAATCTTTTTAGCTAGTTTAAATTCTGCACAAAACTCTTGACAGATTTTTGTCAATCCAATAATATAGTAGTTGTGTCAATAGAGGACACAGAAAAAAAAAAGTCACACATGTTTAATAACATTATGGCATAATTGTCATATAACTATCATAAGGAATTTTTATGTGATCGCATTTTAATTATTTTAATATTATTTAATATTTAACATTTAATTATTTTAACATTTTACTATCTTCCCAATGTAGAGTTATATTTTATTATTTTTGTTATGATCACATACAAACTCTTAAGAGTTCTTAAAACATTGCTCTTAGAAAAGTTCAAAAAAATTTCAATTCTCCTAAATTACCAAATATTTTGCTATATTTGCTCTCTGAGTAGATAGATAGGTAGAAAGATAGAATTATTTTTGCCAAAGTTGCTTAGAAAGAATTCTCAAAAAGCTGTTAAGAACAAGTATCTCCTCCTATTTAGCCATGTGATGACTTTTACACCTAAATATGTTAGCATTAATTACATCACCTAATATAGCTTCATGTGTTCCAAAAATGTTTTAGGACTGTCTTTTTTTAGTCAACACTCAACATTGGTTCATTCATTTCATTGTGTTTCCCATGTTTTTTTATGCTTTTTTAAAAGTCTAAACTGGGTTACTCCAACTCCTTTTTTTTCTTTTCCCTGACATTGGAAAAGTATGCAGACATGTTTATCTGTAGAATGCCCTATGTTCTGGATTTGTCTGTGATTAGATGCAGCAGAAACATATTTGGAAAAACTAAAAATGAAGTGATATTATGTAGTTTTTAACCAGTCCCATCAGGAAGCACATTGGATGAGTCACTTGTCTAAAATTTATGTACGGATTCTTTTGTCAATAGGTAAATACACGTTCTATGTAATAGGATACCATTGTTTCATTTTCAGTCCGTTGTGCTCCTATTTTGTGCTTTATTATATTTTTCAGGACCTTCCAATAATTGTAGGGAACATTATTTTGCTTACAACAGAAGTATATTGAAATTTTTAATAACGTGTTTACTCTTATTTTTTTGAATGTTAAATATTTCTACCATACTAGTTTTGCAACAGTTTTATTAACACCTATTGAGATAATTGTATCACTTATGGTGGGGCACAATGGCTCATGTCTGTAATCCCAGCACTTTGGGAGGCCAAGGAAAGCAGACCTCCTGACCTTAAGTGTGAGGTCAGAAGTTCGAGACCAGCTTGGCCAACATGGTGAAACCCCGTCTCTACTAAAAGTATAAAAATTAGCCGGGTGTGGTGGCAGGCTTCTGTAGTCCCAGCTACTCAGGAGGCTGAGGCAGAAGAATCACTTGAACCCAGGAGGTGGAGGTTACAGTGAGCCGAGATGATGCCATTGTACTCCAGCCTGGGCAACAGAGTGAGACCTTGTCAAAAAAAAAAAAAGCTGTATCACCTGTTTCCCTTTGTTTTGTTACACTAATATCCTACAGCTAAACTAGAATCCCTAAAGTAAAATGAACTTGATTATAAGGCAGTATTCTTTTCATATTCCTTTCATTGATATATTAATTCTTTTTGCTATTTTTTTATGTTTTCATCCAAGTCCATAAAAGAGTCAGAAATGGAAATTTTCTTTCTTGTATTCATGTCTGATTTTGGTATCAAGATCTCTTTTTCCTCAGAAAATAAATTAGAATGTCTTTTTTCTTTTTCTAGTTTATGAAAGGGTTTGCCTAAGATTTGTGTTATTTCTGTTTTAAATGTTTCATAAGATTCATCTGTGCTTTACATTTTTAGTAACATTTAATTATGGTTTGAATGTTAATGTTTTATGTTAAAAAAAGGAAATACAAATTTTTAATTTATATTTTTTATTTTTATTATAATTTTTTCTAGCAATTTTGTATTTTATCTAAGATTTTGAATTTATGGGCATAAAGTAGACCATAGTATTCCCTTCTAATTTCTATGTCATTAAAATCTATAGTGATGTTCTGTTTTCTTATGTCTTATATTGTGTACTTTTGTGTGTGCTGTCTCTGATATTGTCAAGGTGTTATAAATTTTATTAGTGTTTTCAAAGAACAAATTTTATCTTTATTGATGCCTATACTATAGACTTGTTTCTCATTTCATTATTATTACTCTTACCAAGGTGACCAGTTTTCCACTTAGTAATGTAAGACAGAGGAAAAAAAGAGAACAGAATGCTCAGGTAAATATGAATTCAGATATGCCTTTTTTTTTTTTTTTTTTTTAAGTGTCAGTATGTTCCCTTCCAATATTTGACACTTGCTTACACTAATATATATGTTTATCTGAAATTCAATTGCACCAGAGTAGCCTGTATTTTATTTGGCAACCCTATTAATACTACTTCTTATAGATTTAATGCCCTGATTGTTGATTTCTGTTTCTTTGGGTATTTAGATTACTTACTTTTAGGCTTTGATTTTTTTTATATTTGCATTTAAGGCTATACATTAACTCTCAGCATAGTTTAGATGGAACACTCAATTTTTAGGTTGTCTTAATTTCATTACCATTTTGTTTAAAATATTTTCTACTTACTTTGCAAATATGTCTACAAAATGACTGGTGAAAGCACATTCTTTACAACAAACACTGTGGGAAACTACTGAAATATCTGTCAACAATAGAATATCTAAAGGTCTATTATTTTTACAATGCAATACTAAAGAATAATTTTAAAAGAACAAACTACTGATAAATTTAACAACAGGGATGGATCTCAAAGGCATTAAAAGTAAATACAGGGTTATACTATTCTGGCTGAGGTACCATTGGCTGGAAAAGCACAGGGCAAACTATTCTGAGGAGATAAAAATGTTCTATATTATAATCTCAGTGATGGTTCTAGAAATATATGTAAAAATTTTAAGAGATACATGCTTACAGTTTGTACTCTGACTACTTGAAAATTATATTTCTTTTTTAAAGGCAATGAACAAAAGAGAGATTGGTTAAGATTAAAACCAGAAAAGGATTTGCATCACCAATTACTGTGTGTGGAAGAAAAAGCTATCAAATTAAAAATATCAGATATTAGTTATCTCTAAACAGCATACTGAACACTATACATCATGACAGAAGTGTTAAATTCAGGTAAACTTATTTAATAATTATAATTATATTCATTTCTTTTTCCTCTTTTTTTTCCCTAGACTTCTCTTCTCACTTCATTTCACACATTTGCTCTTCAATCATTGATACTCTTTCTTCCGGTTGATCGAGTTGGTTACTGAAGTTTGTGCGTTTGTCACGTATTTCTCGTGTCATGGTTTTTATCACTGTCAGTTCATTTATGGCCTTTTCTGCATTGCTTATTCTAATTATCCATTCTTCCATTCTTTTTTCAAGATTTTTAGTTTCTTTGCACTGGTTACGTAGTTCCTCCTTTAGCTCTGAGAAGTTTGATTGACTTCTTCTCTCAACTCGTCAAAGTCATTCTCCATCCAGCTTCGATCCGTTGCTGGTGATGAGCTGCATTCCTTTGGAGGGGGAGATGCGCTCTGATTTTTTGAATTTCCAGCTTTTCTGCCCTGCTTTTTTCCCATCTTTGTGGTTTTATCTGCATTTGGTCTTTGATGATGGTGACAAACTGATGCGGTTTTGGTGTGGGTGTCCTTTCTCTTTGTTAGTTTTCCTTCTAACAGTCAGGACCCTCAGCTGTAGATCTTTTGGAGTTTGCTTGAGGTCCATTCCAGACCCTGTTTGCCTGGGAATCAGCAGTGGAGATTGCAGAAGATAGAATATTGCTGAACAGTGAGTGTTGCTATCTGATTCTCGCTCTGGAAGCTTCCTCTCAGGGGCATACCCCACCGTGTGAGGTGTGAGGTGTCAGTCTGCACCTCGTAGGGGATGTCTCCCAGTTAGACTACTCAGGGGTCAGGGACCCACTTGAGCAGGCAGTCTGTCCATTCTCAGATCTCAACTTCTGTGCTGGGAGAACCACTGCTCTCTTCAAAGCTGTCAGACAGGGACATTTACATCTGCAGAGGTTTCTGCTTCTTTTTGTTTAACTATGCCCTGTCTCCAGAGGTGGAGTCTACAGAGTCAGGCAGGCTTCCTTGAGCTGTGGTGGGCTCCACCCAGTTCGAGCTTCCCTGCGGCTTTGTTTACCTACTTAAGCCTCAGCAATGGTGGGCACCCCTCCCCCAGCCTCGCAGCTGCCTCGCAGTTAGATCTCAGACTGCTGTGCTAGCAATGATGGAGGCTCTGTGGGCATGGGACCCTCCCAGCCAGGTGTGGGATATAATCTCCTGGTGTACCATTTGTTAACACCCTTGGTAAAGCGCAGTATTAGAGTGGGATTTTCCAGGTGTTGTGTGTCTCAGTTTCCCTTGGCTAGGAAAAGGGATTCCCTTCCCCCTTGCACTTCCCAGGTGAGGCGGTGCCTCACCCTGCTTCAGCTCTCGCTGGTCGGGCTGCACCAGCTGACCAGCACTGATTGTCTGGCACTCTCCAGTGAGATGAACCCAGTACCTCAGTTGAAACTGCAGAAATCACCCATCCTCTGTGTAGCTTGTGCTGGGAGCTGGAGGCTGGAGCTGCTCCTATTCGGCCGTCTTGCTCTGCCTCCAAGAAATATGGGATTATGTGAAAAGACCAAATCTACATCTGATTGCTGTGCCTCAAAGTGAGGGGGAAAATGGAACTAAGTTGGAAAACACTCTTCAGAATATCATCCAGGAGAACTTCCCCAACCTAGTAAGACAGTCCAACATCCAAATTCAGGAAATACAGAGAATGCCACAAAGATACTCCTCGAGAAGAGCAACTCCAAGACACATAATTGTCAGATTCACCAAAGTTGAAATGAAGGAAAAAATGTTAAGGACAGCTAGAGAGAAAGGTGGGGTTACCCACAAAGGGAAGCCCATCAGACTAACAGCAAATCTCTTGGCAGAAAGTCTCCAAACCAGAAGAAAGTGGAGGCCAATATTCAACATTCTTAAAGAAAAGAATTTTCAACCCAGAATTTCATATTCCAGCCAAACTAAGTTTCATAAGTGAAGGAGAAATAAAATCCTTTACAGACAAGCAAATGCTTAGAGATTTTGTCACCACCAGGCTTGCCCTACAAGAGACCCTGAAGAAAGCACTAAACATGGAAAGGAACAACCGGTACCAGCCATTGAAAAAACATGCCAAAATGTAAAGACCATTGATGCTAGGAAAAAAACTGCATCAACTAACGAGCAAAATAAGCAGCTAATATCACAATGACGGGATCAAGTTCACACACAGCAATATTAACCTTAAATGTAAATGAACTAAATGGTCCAATTAAAAGACACAGACTGGCAAATTGGATAAATAGTCAAGACCCATCAGTTTGCTCTATTCAGGAGACCCATCTCACGTGCAAAGACACACATAGGCTCAAAATAAAGGGATGGAGGAAGATCTACCAAGCAAATGGAGAACAAAAAAAAAAAAAAAAAAAAAAAGCAAGGCTTGCAATCCTAGTCTCTGATAAAATAGACTTTAAACCATCAAAGATCAAAAGAGGCAAAGAAGGCCATTACATAATGGTAAAGGGATCAATTCAACAGGAAGAGCTAACTATCCTAAATATATATGCACCCAATACAGGAGCACCCAGATTCATAAAGCAAGTCCTTAGAGACTTACAAAGAGACTTAGACTCACATACAATAATAATGGGAGGCTTCAACACCCCACTGTCAACATTAGATAGATCAACGAGACAGAAAGTTAACAAGGATATCCAGGAATTGAACTCAACTCTGCACCAAGCGGACCTAATAGACATCTACAGAACTCTCCACCCCAAATCAACAGAATATACATTCTTCTCAGCACCACATCACATTCATTCCAAAATCGACCACATAGTTGGAAGTAAAGCACTCCTCAGCAAATGTACAAGAACAGAAATTATAACAAACTGTCTCTCAGACCACAGTGCAATCAAACTAGAACTCAGGACTAAGAAACTCAATCAAAACCGCTCAACTACGTGGAAACTGAACAACCTGCTCCTGAGTGATTACTGGGTACATAACGAAATGAAGGCAGAAATAAAGATGTTCTTTGAAATCAATGAGAACAAAGATACAACATACCAGGATCTCTGGGACACATTTAAAGCAGTGTGTAGAGGGAAATTTATAGCACTAAATGCCCACAAGAGAAAGCAGGAAATATCTAAAATTGACACCCTAACATCACAATTAAAAGAACTAGAGAAACAAGAGCAAACACATTCAAAAGCTAGCAGAAGGCAAGAAATAACTAAGATCAAAGCAGAACTGAAAGAGATAGAGACACAAAAAACCCTCCAAAAAATCAATGAATCCAGGAGCTGGTTTTTTGAAAAGATCAACAAAATTGATAGACCACTAGCAAGACTAATAAAGAAGAGGAGAGAAGAATCAAATAGATGCAATAAAAAATGATAAAGGGAATATCAACACTGACCCCACAGAAATACAAACTACCAAACCACCTCTATGCAAATCAACTAGAAAACCTAGAAGAAATGGATAATTCCCTGGACACTTACACTCTCCCAAGACTAAACCAGGAAGAAGTTGAATCCCTGAGTAGACCAATAGCAGGCTCTGAAATAGAGGCAATAATTAATAACATACCAACCAAAAAAAGTCCAGGACCAGACAGATTCACAGCCAAATTCTACCAGAGGTACAAGGAGGAGCTGGTACCATTCCCTCTGAAACTATTCCAATCAATAGAAAAGGAGGGAATCTTCCATAACTCATTTTACGAGGCCAATATCATCTTGATACCAAAACCTGACAGAGACACAACAAAAAAAGAGAATTTTAGACCAATACCCCTGATGAACATCGATGCAAAAATCCTCAATAAAATACTGGCAAACCAAATCCAGCAGCACATCAAAAAGCTTATCCACCATGATCAAGTGGGCTTCATCTCTGGGATGCAAGGCTGGTTCAACCTATGCAAATCAATAAATGTAATCCAGCATATAAACAGAACCAAAGACAAAAACCATTTGATTATCTCAATAGATGCAGAAAAGGCCTTTGACAAAATTCAACAGCCCTTCATGCCAAAAACTCTCAATAAATTCGGTATTGATGGAACGTATCTCAAAATAATAAGAACTATTTACAACAAACCCACAGCCAATATCATACTAAATGAGCAAAAACTGGAAGCATTCCCTTTGAAAACTGGCACAAGACAGGGATGCCCTCTCTCACCACTCCTATTCAACATAGAGTTGGAAGTTCTGGCTAGGGCAATCAGGCAAGAGAAAGAAATAAAGGGTATTCAGTTAGGAAAAGAAGAAGTCAAATTGTCCCTGTTTGGAGATGACATGATTATATATATTTAGAAAACCCCATCATCTCAGCCCAAAATCTCCTTAAGCTGATAAGCAACTTCAGCAAAGTATCAGGATACGAAATCAATGTGCAAAAATCACAAGCATTCTTATACACCAGTAACAGACAAACAGAGAGCCAAATCATGAATGAACTTCTATTAACAATAGCTTTGAAGAGAATAAAATACCTAGGAATCCAACTTACAAGGAATGTAAAAGACCTCTTCAAGGAAACTACAAACCACTGCTCAGTGAAATAAAAGAGGACACAAACAAATGGAAGAACATACCATGCTCATGGATAGGAAGAATCAATATCATGAAAATGGCCATACTGCCCAAGGTAATTTGTAGATTCAATGCCATCCTCATCAAGCTACCAATGACTTTCTTCATATAATTGGAAAAAAATGCTTTAAAGTTCATATGGAACCAAAGAAGAGCCCACATTGCCAAGACAATCCTAAGCCAAGAGAACAAAGCTGGAGGCATCACACTACCTGACTTCAAACTATACTACAAGGCTACAGTAACCAAAACAGCATGGTACTGGTACCAAAACAGAGAAATAGACCAATGGAACAGAACAGAGTCCTCAGAAATAATACCACACATCTACAGCCATCTGATCTTTGACAAACCTGAGAAAAATAAGAAATGAGGTAAGGATTCCCTATTTAATAAATGGTGCTGGGAAAAGTGGCTATCCATAAGCAGAAAGCTGAAACTGGATCCTTTCCTTACTCCTTATACAAAAATTAATTCAAGATGGATTAGAGACTTAAATGTTAGACCTAATACCATAAAAATCCTAGAAGAAAACCTAGGTAATACCATTCAGGACATAGGCATGGGCAAGGACTTCATGTCTAAAACACCAAAAGCAACGGCAACAAAAGCCAAAATTGACAAATGGGATCTAATTGAACTAAAGAGCTTCTGCATAGCAAAAGAAACTACCATCAGAGTGAACAGGCAACCTACAGAATGGAAGAAAATTTTTGCAATCTACTCATCTGACAAAGGGCTAATATCCAGAACCTACAAAGACCACAAACAAATTTACAAGAAAAAAATAACCCCATCAAAAAGTGGGCAAAGGATATGAACAGACATTTCTCAAAAGAAGACATTCATACAGCCAACAGACACATGAAAAAATGCTCATCATCACTGGCTATCAGAGAAATGCAAATCAAAACCACAATGAGATATCATCTCACACCAGTTAGAATGACAGTCATTAAAAGTCAGGAAACAACAGGTGCTGGAGAGGATGTGGAGAAATAGGAACACTTTTACACTGTTGGTGGGATTGTAAACTAGTTCAACCATTGTGGAAAACAGTATGGCGATTCCTCAAGGATCTAGAACTAGAAATACCATATGACTCAGCCATCCCATTACTGGATATATTCCCAAAGGACTGTAAATCATGCTGCTATAAAGACACATGCACACGTATGTTTATTGCGGCACTATTCACAATAGCAAAGACTTGGAATCAACCCAAATGTCCATTAGTGACAGATTGGATTAAGAAAATGTGGCACATATACACCATGGAATACTATGCAGCCATAGAAAAGGATGAGTTCCTGTCCTTTGTAGTGACATGGGTGCAGCTGGAAACCATCATTCTCAGCAAACTTTTGCAAGAACAGAAAACCAAACACTGCATGTTCTCACTCATAGGTGGGAATTGAACAATGAGATCACTTGGACATGGGAAGGGGAACATCATACACCGGGGGCCTATTATGGCGAGTGGGGAGGGGGGAGTGATGGCATTGGGAGTTATAACTGATGTAAATGATGAGTTGATGTGTGCTGACGAGTTGATGGGTGCAGCACACCAACATGGCACATGTATACATATGTAACAAACCTACGCGTTGTGCACATGTACCCTAGAACTTAAAGTATAATAAAAAATAAAAAATAAAAAAATAAAGATTCATAATATAGTTTAAACAGACAAAAAAAGGAAAGAGCAGAATAACTCAATAAATAACACCTAAAAATTATTCATTCATTGAAGCCAAAATTTTTAAAATAATGATATTCTTAGTAATCAACTTAATTTTATCATAATTAATGAATTGGTCCCTTATAGGACATTCTGTTTCTATTTATATTATCTGAACCTAGCATGGTGTCTTCAATAAAGTGGTGGGACATTCAATACATTTTTAAGGAAGGGAAGAAGGAAGGAAAGAAAACGTGCATTTGCTTATGTAATTGAGGTAACTAAACTTGAGAATATTTTATACAGGAAAATAAGAAGTAAAATGGGAAACAATTTAAAAAATTATAATTATGAGGCATTTTAATATGTCTTCCGAATATAGCCTTATGTTTTGTTTTTATAAAATCAATATTATATGTAAAGAATCAAAACTGAAAATAAGCAATTTGTCAATTATCACAAGGTAGGAAAAGAAAAAATAGAGATTTAATTCCATATTACTTGAATTTAATTCTAAAACCAATAGATTTATTCCACAAGCATTGATTGAGAATTTAGTACACCATAGTCCACACCAGAAAATGAGATTTCAGTTTTGGACAGACAACAATCTATGGTTGATGTTCCTTAAGCTTAGAGCTTATAAATAGTGCCAATGATATTTAATATAATACAAAACACACAAATGGGAAAAATGAGGGGAGGGCTTTCTTTTACTTTCATTCACACTTTTAATAATTTCTATGCGGAAAATTTAAATAATAAACTTCATACTAAATCTACAATGTCTCCAACTTACTAAAACTCAAAAGTCAAAAATTATCCCCAAGTTCTGCCATATTATTTTCTTACTGAGTCAAAGTTTCATCCATTAAACACTTTTTCAAGTAGCCTCTCATTTTAAAAAGAAAAGAAAAAAAGATTTGTTCACGTGGTCTTGTGATAGGTGACATGACTCTGGTATTCCAATCAATTGCACTGTTGAGTTATCTCCCCCATTCTGAGTTTAATTATCCAGCTTTTCTGACTCGTTTCTTTTGACCTTCAACTCCAGCATATTTCATTGACTCTCAGTGACTTACCACCCTAAGCCTTATTATTACCAGGAATTAATCCACCTCCGAGTTTTTTGAACTCTATGATTCTCTTATCTGACTGACGTATATTCTTACATATCTCTCTCCCTCTTATTTCATTCTACACTTGTTAGACAGTTATCCCATTCATCTTCTCTTCTCTCCTGTGTTCTGAGTCCACTCAAGGTTTTGTTTTTGCAACCATACCCATAATAGAATGGAAGGTTTACCAATTTAATTGTGCCCTAAGTCAATGTCTTTCATTGTCCTTTGTCCACAGAGTCAATGAGACATATCTCACAATTATTCAACAATATTTTATTTCTTCACTGTTTTGCTGCTCAACCTAGGCTGTTGTTGCCATACTTGTGATGACTAGCTTCACCACAATTTCATGCTAAGCAACTTTGGCCAGGGTTTTAGAGATACTTGGGAATGATTTTCCTCATCTCTGACGGACTCATTATAACTCTTCTTTTAGCAGCTGTTGAAAATATTTTCCACAGCCTTCATATCCCCAACCTACTTCCACACTCCACTCTTAGGTGAAGGCTCTGGTTCCTTTGTCATTCTGGAGATAGATGACATTCTGCAATCTACCATCTGTATGATGTTTCTAAAATAAAAACAAAATCCATCATATGACTCTCCAGTGCCATTATCTATCTTCAGCGTATCTTCCCAGCTGATGTTTTTTAGACACTCATGGATTCTACCTTTTTTTTTTTTCTAACTTCTTCAATGTCTCAGCTTATCCTTGCTTTCTCATGCATCCTTGCCACTGCCTACCCTCTGCCTAGAATTTTATTTGCCCTTTTCTTCATTTATCTCTCTTCTGAATACATTTTAAAATTCACCTTCTTCTGGACTCCTTCCCCAAGCTAGTTTAAGGGCAGCTCCCTGTAACACCAGCCCTTTTGTTCCCAAACCACCTTGAACATACCTCTCTTACATTTCTGTCAAATGTGCATTAAGCAACTTGAGAGCCAAGACTAGTATCCACTTAACAACTTTTTTCTTCAAGCCAGTCACACTGCCTAACACACAATAAATGCGAAATAGATTGTTACAAATATATTTTCAAAAATAAATGTCCTGAACGTTATTGACAGCCACCTTGAAATTTCTGGATTGTTTTAGTATCTCACTTCCTTCATTTCTGCTACATTTATCTTTTTCTTTCTTTTTTAATCCATTTCTTTTGTATCCCCCATGCACTTTTCCCTCTTTCTCACTGTAGAAATGGCAAATCTTTACTCATTGCTATAGCAGTGCAATTTGCTTTTGATTCAATCCACTTCCACCTCTGGAATAATATACCATATCATTCTACTTTATGTTTTTTGTCTAAAAATATTTCCCTTCTTTTCATGTTGAGAAAACATATTTTCTTAACACTATTTCTAGGTAAAATGATCTTTCCCATGCTTTCCTTTCAAATATCTCTCCTGCCCCAACATTTATTTACTTATTTATTTATTTATTTTTTGAGAAGGAGTCTCGCTCTATTGCCCAGGCTGGAGTGCAGTGGCGTGATGTCAGCTCACTGCAAGCTCCGCCTCCTGGGTTCATGCCATTCTCCTGCCTCAGTCTCCCAAGTATCTGGGACTACAGGAGCCCACCACCAAGCCTGGTTAATTTTTTTGTATGTTTAGTAGAGACGGGGTTTCACCGTGTTAGCCAGGATGGTCTCGATTTCCTGACCTCGTGATCCGCCCGCCTCGGTCTCCCAAAGTGCTGGGATTATAGGCGTGAGCCACCGCTCCCTGCCCTGCCCCCACAATTCTAAACTCTCCCTGTATATCCCTTTTCATTACTATTTTGAACCTTAACTAATGACAATCTCATTTCTGCCGTTACCATTCTGGTGAGATTGCTTTCCTTATTTGTGATTCAAAGCATGCTCTGCAGCCATGATCCTCAAGCTCTCTCTTCTTAACAAACTATAAAGCCCACGTGTTGTTAGCTAAAGAGATCCTCCTCCCAACTGTTAGAATGAGCCATAGACTGACGTTCTGTTCACTCCCTTTGTCTTCTCCCTTCTTCTACATGTTTTATTCTTTGAACTCATCACCTGGTAACCATTTAAACTTAAATGTCCTGCTAGCAATTACAGTCATGTGCTGCTTGACAACATTTTGTCACCAGATGACATACATGATCATGGTCCCATAAGATTATGATACATACTTTTACTGTACTTTTTCATGATTAGGTATGTTTAGACACACACATACTTCACATTGTGTTATAATTGCTGTACTAGTTTGTACCTTGAGAGCAATAGGCTGTATGATACAGCGTAGGTGTGTAGCAGGCTCTCTTATCTATGGTTATGTAAATATACTCCATGGTGTTCACACAATGATGAAATTGCTTAATGATATATTTCCTAGAACATATTCCTGTCATTAAACAATACCTGACTATGTATTCAAAGCACAGGGTCTATCTTCCTGGACAACATGCAAATGTAGATTCTGAGCCATTTTGATAAAAATAGGTTTAGTGTGGTTGCCATTGAATTAGAATTATGTGGGGACCAACTGCACTTTGGGCCACAGGCTACTCAATTCTCCAAAGTGTTACTCAGCCTTACATACCTTACCCAGGGCCTCTTCATTGCTCCTGAACCCAGCCTTCCAAACACAGTCATGCTCCCGGGGAAAACTTGGAATTGAGCTCCTGTGAGTCTCTGGTCACCACATTTTTATCAACTGATCAAGATATTCTCTTGCTTTTTGTGTTTTTCTGTTTACAGACACCTTATCTAATATATATTGATAATTCATTAACACTGAACTTACGGCCAACTGTCCTATAAGTTATACTTAAGTGAAGTGTTTTCTAACACAGGTATTTTCTCCATAAGGCACATCACAACCTTCTTGCACTTTGGAACATTAGACAACACTTCAGCACTATACATAGGAACATTTTAAATGGCAAAATGACCAAGAAGAAGCACAAAACTTTTAAAATGTGGCACTAAATGAACTTGAAGTGGACACTTGTTTCTTTGTTTATTATTCTTATTTGTTTTTTAGTTTTGAGATGGAGTCTCCCACTGTCACCCAGGCTGGAGTGCAGTGGCACAGTCTTGGCTCACGGCAACCTTCACCTCCCAGATTCAAGCAATTCTCGTGCCTCAGCCTCCCGAGTAGTTGGGATTACAGGTGCCCACCACCACGCCCAGCTAATTTTTTTGTTTTTTTGTTTTTGTTTTTTGTTTTTTGTTTTTAGTAGAAATGGGGTTTCACCATGTTGGCCAGGCTGGTTTCAAATTCCTGACCTCAAGTCATCCACTTGCCTCGGCCTCCCAAAGTGTTGGGATTACAGGTGTGAGCCACTGTGCCCGGCACAGATGCTTGTTTATAGTATGAAAGTTGAGACAAGAACACAGTGTCCACTTTGTTCAGGCTCAGCTGGGAGTGTGCATATCGAATGGCTCCAAATTTTTCGCTCCTCTGGACATGTTCACAAATGACCTCAAACGCACTGAAAGTATTGATTTTGGAGTAACAACTCAATTTCAGCGAGTAGGTGAATTTACACATAAAATTCATGAATAATGAGGATAGACTTTATATATAGTTCTGTGGCTTCTTTATTAACTTGCACTCATTTAACAGCTGCTTAACTATTTTGAAACATTTTACAATAAAATTATTCCTACCTCCCTCAGGACACTCTCTTCCTTTGCTTGGTTAATTCTCCACATAGCTACAGTATCTCAAGTCAGATCCTGACTTTTGCTCGTGCTAAACCACAATTTTCACAATGTCATGTCCCTTGTGTACAATTTGTACAGTGACAGCCATTGTTTACAAATTGAAGAGGCTCTCATCTTTCTCCAAAGACGTTTTACTTGTCCTCTGCCTGGTAGAAAGATTAGGCTAGATAGAACTAAGTTAAGATTGTGCTGCAATTCTAGTAACAGGTTTTTTGTTTGTTTTTTGTTTTTTTGTCTTTTTTTTTTTTTTTTCACCCATGCCTCTTCTCCTGCTATTGTGCGGCTTCCTCAATTTTCCAACTGAGAGCATGGGGTGCTTCCAGTCCTTGACCCCACTGCTGTAAATCCTAAACTCTGATATTTATTTCCCCAGTACCACAAGACTGCTATAAATTCCAGTGTTCTTTAGATTTTTCTGCTTTGCTTTTTGTCATCCTATGCCATCCAGTTTTAAATTTTGGCAAGTAGCAACTGAGGATTGGATTGATTTCTCTGTCTTTCTCTTCCAAAATCACTAAATTTGTCTGTGAAGCCTTCCAGATTGCCAAAATTTTAGTTGGTTTCTTTGTTTCAGAAAGATGATCCTCTAACTGTATGTTTTGCCTGGATTTATATGCTCAGAATTAGAAAATATACTTAGGGAAAATGGCTACAAAATATAGCCTTGTCTCTCCCCAGTTCTCAAAGATCTTGGTCTTTCAAGGTTCCAAAAGCTTCAGCAGGTCCCCACTGCCTTCTAGTGTGTGTGTGTGTGTGTGTATACATATATATGTATGTATATATAACATTATGTTTGTGTCTTAGCAGAAATATTTTCCCACAACTAATTAATCCATGATAGCCACAGGTAGACTTCTCAATGAATTTTCCCTAAGAGCTCTGTGTCTTCTTCCTACTGCTTGCCTATTCGTGGTTGGCCATTTCCATTTTTCTGCTGGTTGATTACTAGATTTTAATAATAGGGCAATGTGAACCTTCATGAATTTCCATACTGAAAAGTGATTTTTCTTTCTTTGGTGCTTTTATCTTCTGTGCAATATCTTGACTTGCATAATTTATCAGGAATACTAATATTCGGGTGTCATGAGAGCCATCAGTTTCTACATCCTTTTGACGTTACCTAGCTATATCTTTTTCATTGTGAATAAGACCTCTTTATTATTCATTTTCCACGCCCTTATCTTACATGATGATGTGTGGACACTTGTAGGTAGAATGAAAGTATAATATGCATTTGTTTGATATAAATTAATTCAATGCATAAGTTAAGTATGATTAGGTCTTTTTTTTTTTTTTTTTTTTTTTTTGAGACAGTCTTGCTGTGTCACCCAGGCTGGAGTGCAGTGGCATGATCTCGGCTCACTGCAAGCCACGTCTCCTGGGTTCATCCCATTCTCCTGCCTCAGCCTCCCAAGTAGCTCAGACTACAGGCGCCCGCCACCACATCTGACTAATTTTTTATATTTTTTAGTAGAAACGGAGTTTCACCATGTTAGCCAGGATGGTCTTGATCTCCTGACCTTGTGATCTGCTTCTAAGAAGGCTCCCTTTCAGTGGAACAACTCTGTATCAGAATTTTTTTCTTAATAATAATATTTGTAATATGTTTTAGACCCTGCTGAAATGCAAATTTACTTTTGCAGAGTAATACATTGAAATTCTTTTTTTTTAATTCTTATTTTGAATGAGTTTATCAGATTTTTTTGTTTTATAGAAAGAGGAAATTTTTCAATACACTTATATTTAAGCTTACGAATGAAGAAAGGGTGATTTTGTTTATTTGTTTCTATGCTGGTATGAGGCGTTTTTCCAGAAAATATTATTAAGAGAATCAAAAAGTAAGCAAAAATAAGGACAAAATATTTTCAAATCACACATCCGAGAAAGGATTTGTATCAAAATATGCAAGAAGTCTTAAATATCAACAATTAAAATCAAACAGCCCAATTACATAATGAAGAAAAAATTATAAATTGAATGAATATAAAAATGAGACTTAACATGACTTGTCATTAGGGAATGGCAAAAATCAAACCATAATGAGAAACCCCTACAATCTATTATAATGCCTACAATCTAAAGAAAAAACCAACCGCCACTACCAACTGCTGTGGAGAATTCAGGGCAATAGGAACTCTAATTCTTTTCTGGTGGAAATGCGAACGGGACAGTCACATTGGAAGGCAGAGAGCTTCTAAAAACATTAAACATAGTCTTACCATGCTATCCAGCAATTGAACTTCTATATATTTACCCAACTGATTTGAAAACCTATTTCCACCCCAAAGCCTTTTACAGTAGCTTTATTTATAATTGCCAAAATTTCAAAGGAATCAAGATAGTCTTCAAGAGATGAATGGGCCTGGTGCAGTGGCTTACACCTGTAATCCTGCCACTTTGGGAGGCTGAGATGGGCAGATCACTTGAGGCTAAGAGTTCAAGACCACCCTGGCCAACATGACAAAACCCCCTCTCTACAAAAAATGCAAAAATTAGCCAAGCGTGCTGGCACATGTACTCAGAAAGCTGAGGCATGAGAATCGCTTGAACCCTAGAGGTGGAGGTTGCAGTGAGCCAAGATTGTACCACTGCACTCCAGCCTGGGTGGCAGAACAAGACACTGTCTCAAAAAAAAAAAAAAGAGAGAGAGAGAGAGAGAGACAATGAATGGATAAACAATTTTCTTACAAATATATGATGGAATAGTATTCATCAATAGAAAGGAATGAGCTATCAAGTCATGAAAATTAGTAGATTAATTGTAAATGCACATTATTAAGTGAAAAAAAAATATGAAAAGGCTATGTACCATATACCAATTATATGGTATTCTGAAAAAATAAAAATTCTAGAGACAATAAGATCAGTGGTTGCCAGAGACTAAGGTAGAGAAGTATTGAATGAGTGAATGATAGGGTTGTTTTAGGGTGATGAAACTATTCTCAGTTTTTTCTGAGCCCAATAGTGGCAGGCTGATGACACCAAGTATTCCCTAAGTGCCCATAGCACAAAATGTATACATTAATGTATACATGAAATATTTTCACAGAGCAGAAGTTTTTAATTTTAATGAAGTCTATATTATTATTATATTTTTATTTTTGGATTGTGCTGTTAAGAACTCCACCCAGTTCAAAGTCACATAGAATGTTTTTCCTTACATTTTCTCCTATGAGATTTACAGTTTATCTAGGTCTATGGTCTTTTCTGAGTTAATTTTGGTGTAAGGTTGTATGAGGTTTGTGTCTGATTGTATTATTTTGGATATACAGATCCAGCTGTTTAAACACTACTTTTTGAAAAGACTATTATTTTTTCTATTAAATTACCTTCCCTCCCTTTTCAAAGATTGCTTCACTGGGTTTGTGTGGTTTCATTTTTGTATTATGTATTCTGTTATATTTATGTATGTATCTATTTTTCACCAATACCACATGACTCAATTACAGTAGCTTTATAGTTTGTCTTGAATTAGGGTGGTGACAGTCTTTCAACTTTGTTCTTCTTTGGTATTGTATTGGCAAATCTGAGTCTTATGACTTCCCACATAAATTTAACAATTAGTGTGTCCATATCCACAAAACAACTGGCTGAGATACTGAGTGATAAGGCATAGAATCTATATATCAATTTGAGAAGAGTTGACATCTTAATAATATTTAGTGTTACTGTCAATGAGCAAACAATATCTCTCACATAACTGAATTTATTTGTTTTCTTTCATCAGAGTATTGTGGTTTTATACATATGGGTTCTATACAAATTTTTATTTATTTAATTCTAGATATTTAATTTTTGAAACTATATTAAATTGTACTTTTAATTTCAAATGACAATTATTCATTGTTATATCTGAAAGCAATTAACTTTTGTATATTATCCTTGCGTCATATGACCTTGCTATAATCACTTATAAGTTCTAGCATTTTTTTGTGTGAATTCTTTGGGATTTTCTGCATAGATGATTATAATTATAACTATAATTAGACCATCTGAGGACAAAGACAAGTTTTCTTCTTTCTAATTAGTATAACTTTCATGTCCTCTGTTTTTCTTATTGCATGCACTAAGACTTCGAGTACAATGTTGGAGAGATGTGGTGAGATAGGCATGTCTACTGACAACACATTCCCAGAATTTTTACTTTTCTGAGAAAGTTTTTATTTCTTCTTCACTTTTGAAGAATAATAACAGAGTACGGAATTCTAAATTGGCATCTTGGATTTTTTGTGTTTTTTTCTTTTCTCATTCAACGATTTTTAGTATTTCACTTCACTTTCTTCTGACTTGTGTGGTTTCAGATGGAAAGTCATATATAATTCTTATTCTTGTTCTTCTGTAGAGGAACTGCCCCATTCTTCCCATGTGACTTCCTTCAAGACTTTCTCTTTGTCCTTTCTTTCATGCAGTTTGACTATGATACGCCTAGATGAAGACTTTTTGGTTTTTCACCCTTCATGGTTTTTTCTGTGCCTCCTGGATCTGTGGTTTATTATATGTCATTTTTAAAAAATTCTCAGTCATTATTAATTCAAATATTCCTTTTGTTTCTTTATTATTTTTCTACTATTCCTATGATATGTATTTATACCTTTTGTAATTATCCTTCAGTTTGGGGTATTCTGGTATATTTTTAATTTTTTTTTGTTTCTGTATTTCAATTTGAAAAGTTTCTATTACATATGTTCAGACTGAGTGATTTTTCCTCAGCTATGTCGAGTCTGAGAACGAGTCCATTATAGAAAGTCGTCTTTTCTGCTACAGTGCTTTTGTTATCTGGCATTTTCTTTTGTTTGTTTCTTAAATTTTCCATCTGTATGCACATATTACCCATATGTTCTTGTGTATTGATGATTTTTTCTATTAGACTCCTTAATATATTATTCCAAGTTATTTTAAATTCCTGGTCTAATATTTCCAAATTCTCTCCCATGCTTGATGCTGGTTCTTATGCTTGCTTGTCTCTCCAACCTGTGTGTTTTCTTGTCTTTCAGCTTTGCAGTGTGTATTGAAAGCCAGACACAATGTGTCAGGTCATTAGGCTTTGAGTGTGATACTTTCTGTACATCAGACTAGGAGTTGGTCTGAGCTGAATGTCTGCTCTAACTGCAAGTGACAGAGGTTTTATTTTACTATGGTGGTTCTTTTTTTATTTTTCTCCACTTGTGTGAGATACAATGCTAGAAGATATTGGAATTGCCTAATTGACATTCTTCCAGCTCAGATAAGGTTCTCGTAAAATATTTTCTCTACAGAGAAGGTTTCTATTATTGAGAATGCTCTGAGCATATTTCAAAATGTTTTTTTTCTCCCCTTCCTGCCCAAAACACAACTGGATTTTTGTCTATTCTTCATTGAGTAAGGCTGTGAGAACTATGTTTGGTAAAACTCATGAAAATGTGGGGCACTTATCAGTCTAGGCCCTCAGAGAGTTTTTACCTCAAGCTAATCCACATTCAGTTGTCAATTATTCATCACAATTATCATTTTTTTCCTGTCACTTATTGGTTTTAGCATATTTTTCTTCACTGCTGAAAGCAGATCTTCACTATACTTTTCTGTGTTCATTTGTCTCTCCAGACTTTGGAGCAGCAATTTGACTTATGATCTTGATTTCTGATGGAAATGAGAAGTCGATGATTTTCAGTTTGCTCAGCTCTTTCCTTATTTGAGGGCAGGAGTGATGCCTTTTAACCTCTTTATATCTTGAAGCTAATAGGAAGTTTCTTCTTCACATTTGAAGGATTATTTCAGTGGATATATAATTTTCATGTTGGTGGCTTTATTTTGTTTTGATGCTTCAAATATTTTATTTCATTCACTTCCTGGTTGAATGGTTTCAGAGGATAATTTCATTACAGTTCTTATCTTTTTTTCTTCTATAGCTAACGTGTTTGCTTCTCTAACTTTCTAGTTTGTTTCATGAATTTTTCTTTTTCTGTATTTTGTTTTCTGCAGTTCGAAAATAATATGTCTAGGTGTAGAGATTTTTGTTGTTGTTCTTAACAAGTTTGGTCTATTCTGAGTTTTTTTTTAAACTCTCGTTTGGTGTCTGTATTAGTCCATTTTCATGCTGGTAATAAAGACATACTCAAAATGAGGTAATTTAATCAGGAAAAATGTTTAATGGATTTACAGTTCCATGTGACTGGGGAAACCTCACAATCATGGCAGAAGCCAAGGAAGAGCAAGTCACATCTTACATGGATGGAAATAGGCAAAGAGCTTGTGCAGGGAAACTCCCCTTATAAAACCATCAGATCTCATGAGACTTATTCAATATCATGAGAACAACATGAGAAAGACTTGCCCCCATTAATCAATTACCTCCCACTGGGTCCCTTCCACAACACATGGTATTTCAAGATGAAATTTGGGTGCAGACACAGCCAAAACATACCATTCCACCCCTGACTGCTCCCAAATCTCATGTCCTCACATCTCAAAACCAACCATGACTTCCCAAAAGTCCTCAAAAGTCCACAGTCAAAAGTCTCATCCGAGAAAAGGCAAGTCCCTTTCATCTATGAGCCAGTAAAATCAAAAGCAGGTTATTTACTTCCTAGATACAATGGGGGTACAGATATTGGATAAATACAGCAATTACAAGTGGAAGAATTTGCCCAAAAGAAAGGGACTACAGGCACTGTGCAAGTCTGAAATCCAGCAGGGCAGTCAAATCCTAAACCTCCAAAACAATCTCCTTTGACTCCATGTCTGACACCCAGGTCATGCTGATGCAAGAGGTGAGTTCCCATGGTCTTGGAATCTCCATCCCTGTGGCTATGCAGGGTACAGTCTCCCTCCTGGCTGCTTTCATGGAATGGCATTCAGTGTCTGCAGCTTTTTCAGGTGCACAGTGCAAGCTGTTGTTGGATCTAGTATTCTGGGGTCTGGAAGATGGTGGACTTCTTCTTACAACTTTGCTAGGCAGTGCCCCAGTGGGGATTCTGTGGGGGCTCACACACCACATTTCCCTTCCACACGGCCCTAGCAGAGGTTCTTCTTTAGGGCTCCTTCCCTGAAGCAAATTTCTGCCTGGACATACAGGCATATCCATTAATCCTCTGAAATCTAGACAGAGGTTCCCATACCTCAACTCTTGACTTCTGTGCACCTATATGCTCAACACCACATGGAAGCTCTCAAGGCTTGGGACTTGCACCCTCTGAAGCCATGACCTGAGCTATACATTGGTTCCTTTTAGCCATGCCTAGAGTGGCTGGGACATGGGACACCAAGTCCCTAGAGTGCATAAAGCAGTGGGGGTAGGGGGGTCTGGACCTGGTCTATGAAACCATTTTTTCCTCCTAGGCCTCCAGTTCTGTGAGGGGAGAGGCTGTCACAAAAGTCTCTGACATGCCCTGGAGACATATTCCCCATCATCTGGGCAATTAACATTTGCTTCCTCATTACTTATGCAGATATCTGCAGCTGACTTGAATTTTTCCTCAGGAAATGGGATCTTCTTTTCTATTGCATTGTCAGGCTGCAACTTTTCTGAACTTTTGTGCTGTTTCCGTTTTAAAAATGAGTGCCTTTAATGGCACCCAAATCACCTCTTGAATGCTTTGCTGCTTAGAAATTTCTTCTGCCAGATATCCTAAATCATCTCTCTTAAGTTCATAGTTCCACACATCTCCAGGGAAGGTGCTAAATGCTGCCAGTTTCTTTGCTTAAACATAGCAAGACTTACCTTTGCTCCAGTTCCCAACAACTTCCTTATGTCCATCTGAGACCACATCAGCCTGGATTTCATTGTCTGTATCATCATCAGCATTTTGGGCCAAGGCATTCAAGAAGTCTCAAGGAAGTACCAAACTTTTCAACATTTTTCTGTCTTCTTCTGAGTCCTCCAAACTGTCCCAACCTTTGCCTATTACCCAGTTTCAAAGTTGCCTCCACATTTTTGGATCTCTTTTCACAGAGCCCCACTGTACCAGTGCCAATTTATTATATTAGTTAGCTTTCATGCACCTAATAAAGACATGTCTGAGACTTGGTAATTTATATAGAAAAAAGTTTTATTGGACTTACAGTTCCATGTGGCTGGGAATTGTGCTGGGAAGCCTCACAGTCATGCGGGAGGCAAAGAGAAGCAAGTTATGTCTTACAAAGATGGGAGCAGGCAAAGAGAGAGCTTGTGCAGGGAAACTCCCCTTTAGAAAACCGTTAAATCTCATGACACTTATTCACTATCACGAGAACAGCATGAGAAAGACCTGCTCTCATGATTCAATTACTTCCCACTGGCTCCCTCCCACAACATGTGGGAATTAAAGATGAGATTTGGGTGGGGACACACAGTCAAACCGTATTAGTGTCTCATGGTTTGGCCCTGTGCCTCCACTCAAATCTCATCTCAATTGTAAATCCCCGCATGTCCAGGGAGGGACCTGTAATCCTCCAGTTTTAAGGGAAGCAGATGATTGGATAATGGGAATGGTTTCTCATATGCTGTTCTCATGATAGTGAGTGAATTGTCATGAGATCTGATGGTTTTATAAGTATTTGACAGTTCGTCCTTCACACTTTCTCACTCTGTCTTGCCTGACACCATGTAAGACATGCCTGCTTTCCCTTATGCCATGATTGTAAGTTTCCTGAGGCCTTTCCAGCCAGGTGGAACTGTGAACCAAATAAACCTATTTTCCTCATATATTACCCAGTCTCTGGCAGTTCTTTATGGCAGTGTGAAAACAGACTAATACAGTGTCAGTTATTAATTTTGAAAAATTGTTTAACACTATTGATTCAAATATCTTTTTTTCTGCTCTGTCTTCTGTTTCTTCTCCTAATATTCATATTATGGATATATTAAACCTTTTAAAATTGCTCTGCAGTTCTTGGATGTTGTGTTGTTTCTTTCTTTTAATTTTTTTTACTCTTTTTATTTTGGTGTGAAAAGTTTCCATTGAAAAATCTTTAAACTTACTGATTTTTCCTTTGTCCATGCCCAGTCTTCAGAGGAATCCATCAAAGGTATTCTCCAACTCTGTTACAATGTGCTTGATTTCTAGTATTGCCTTTTGTTTCATTTTTTGAGTTCCCTTTTCATAACCCACTGGTTCTTTTTCCATTAGATCCCTTAACATATTAATCATACCAACGTTAATTTCTCTGTCTGATAATTCTAACATATGTATCTGAGTCTGGTTCTAGTGATTTTCTTTTTCCTCTTGAAATAGTTTCTTCTGCCTTTATTGCATGCCTTATGATGTTGAATGGACTACAGCACTTAATGCAAGTTTTTATATCAATCTTTTTTGTCAATTTGCTGAGTACAATATGTTCTGTAACAGTATGTGCCAGAGGACTCTGATTCTTCTATTGTTTTGTTTTGTTTTGTTTTTGAGATGGAATCTCACTCTGTCACCTAGGCTGGAGTACAGTGGTGCATTCTCGGCTCACTGAAAGCTCCGCCTCCCATGTTCATGCCATTCTCCTGCCTCAGTTTCCCGAGTAGCTGGGACTACAGGTGCCTGCCACCATGCCGGGCTAATTTTTTGTATTTTCAGTGGAGACGGGGTTTCGTCGTGTTAGCCAGGATGGTCTCAATCTCCTGACCTTCTGATCCACCTGCCTCGGCCTCCCAAAATGCTGGGATTACAGGTGTGAACCACTGCTCTTGGCCATGTTTTTGGTTTTGTTTCCTCTTTTGACCTCGGGCTTTCCCAACTCCTCCTCATAAAGCATCTGAGAATAACAGCTCTTTCCACTGCAATCTATTGCTATTCTGAGTCCTATTGGTGTGGCAGTAAGGGGTGGAAAGGGTAACCACTCTGTAACCTTACGATTCCATCCAAGTCTTTGAGTGATCAAACCTTCATAAAAGGTCCTGCAGTGGTGTATTCCACTTACCTCTAGACCAGACCTTAAGGCTAATGGGGAAGGAGTTGGGCTGGAGTTCCTACAGATGAGATAAAGGACTTCTTGTAAACTCCTTTCCCCTGAAGAGTAGTCCTTTGTTACAGAAAAAAAACCTCTGGGCACATTTCACAGTGATTATTCTTCCCCTGGCAAGAGCCAGTTGGTGTCTTTCTTAGAGCTTTACTGTGAAAATCTGATGGAATGCCTGGTGGTTGAACCCACAGTGTGAGGAACTCCCTCAGACCTTGGACTCCAGTTTTGTTCTCTACCACACTAGTCCATGCTCAGCTTCAGTAATTCTTCATTTTCATTCAAGTCTTCCTGAGAGTTTGTAGTCTAGCAGCTCCAGGTGACCAGTCTCAGCTATGGTTCTCTTGATTCATCTCTCTCCCCAGATTGTGGAAGAATGATTTGCTCAACATCATTTCCCTGTTGGGCCCAAGAAGAGTTGTTGATTATCTTCTTATTGACATTTGTTTGTTTGTTTGTTTACTTATTGATTGATATTATGAGGATGTGGTGTTACCTTTCAGTCTCTTTAAATGTCAAAGCTGAAACCAGGAGACTACAATTTTTAGTGCAAAAAGTTTCAAGGATTATTTGTATCACTATAACTCTATAATAGGAATATTGCTTTTTATTAAAGAATAATTTCTTTCATTTTGTCTTTACCTCACCATTTAAAAAAAACCTAATGATATGCAAGGCTCACATATTTCACAATAGCAAACTTATATCTCTAAAGGCATATTTTTAATTGTATTTATCACAGGTGTTATAATTTTCTGCTTAACACTCTATTTAGTAAGGCATCAAATTTTCTCTAGGTTACAGGTAGCTTTATTTCATCAAAAATCAATTTGCAGTTTTAACGTGGGCACATTTTCCTCATAGCAACAACTTCCTGTTGTGAAGAAGAAAAAATAATAATTTAATTATGTGCATTAAGGCTTCAAATTTTGAATCTAATTGTTTGTATGCAGACGCATAGTTTATGAACTGTTAGTCTTATTTTTATGGTGAAATCTGGGCTGGGGGTCTTGATGCATGGTTTATTCATTTAATGGACTTAAAGATTCTCTCTCAAGCTGCCAAATAACTTGTGGACATGCATTATCATTTTGTGCATGTGCCCTAGAGAGAAACAAAAGTAAAAGGACTACATGTTAAGCGTGCGGCAGAGAAAAGTAAACAAAATCCCCTAAAATGCAATTATATAAAATCATCTCTCAGAAATATAAGAAGCACTTTTATTTAAATTGAAAAAGTCATCAAATAATGTAGAGTTTAGACACAACTGTTTGACAATAATTTGTTGCTTCATCCAAATTTTAAAATAGCAACAATGACTATAGAATAACTATGCAAAATTCTGCATTCTGAAACTATCCATCACACAGTATATTTCAGCCAAGGTGTTTCTAATTTCACATGCCTGTAAATACATGTGGGAGATCAAAGGCTTTTCTAAACTGAAAAATCAAAATTGTATAAGGCTATGGCTTTTTGGTTTTTGTTTCTTACATGTGTAATTCTCAACAGAATTGGAAGTTTAAAGCTTGTCTAAATGAACAGGTTTGTACCTTTATACCCTTGTCACCCAGCAAATTGGCCATGCTCATTTACAGGGATAACACAATGTTAGGAATAAAGAAAGTTTAAGATTGAGAAAATGTCACAAAGGGACATCAGTAAGAACCATTTCAAAAATTTGGAGATGTGAATTATAAACGAAAATGCCTTCCTAAGATAGTAGGAATTTCATTTAGATCCTAGCACGTGTGCTTAATTGGTTAACTGGAGAATTTGTTAAGAATCACAACAGAATATTTTAGCTACTCACAAATCCTTGTAAATGCCTTATTTATATTGCCTCTATATCTGGCCTTTTGAAAATGATCAATATATTTTTCTTTGACCTTAGCATACACTTGTCTTCTTTTTTCTTTTCTAAAGAGCACTCAGTGCAAAAACATGATGACTTCTTCATTCATTGTGTTTTCAATGCACATTATAACTTGGATGCTCAAATCTGGAATATCTCTATGATATCATTATTTCTTCAAATATAGAAAACCCAAAATGAATCAAGACACTGCTGAGGTTTAGCCTCATACAAATTATTGAGGTCGTATTACTTCTTTCCCTACTGTACGTAGAAGAATTGCATTAGTCAGTGTTCTCCCGAGAACTAGAATCAATAAGATATATATAGTCCCATGATGTGTTTTCTGCAAATGGGAGATCCAGGAAAATTGGTGGTATAGTTCTAACCTGAATCTGAAGGCCTGAGAGCCAGGGTGACAATCATATAAATCCCAGTCCAAGAGCAAGAGAAGACTGAAGTTCCAGGTCAAGCAGCAAGCAGACAGGGGGTGAATTCTCCCTTCGGCCTTTTGTTCTATTCATGAGTTGGACTGATTGAAAGAGGCCCACTCCATTGAGGAGGGCAATCTAATTGACTGAGTCCACCAATTCAAATGCTAGCCTCATGTGGAAACACCCTCACAGACACACGCAGAAGTGAACTCCAATCTACACACCTGTGGCTCAGTAGACCTAACATAAAATTAACCATCACAGGAGTTAACCTACCAGGCCTAACTGCTTTTTCTTAAAATTTCCCGCTTGCAAGGTTGGCCCTCTGACGGTGTCCAGGGACTTGGATTTCAGGGGAGTTCCTGCTACTCTCAGAACAGATTGGAGTGGCTCACTATGCCTAACCAAACAAATCATATGGTTTCCTTGTGGATTCCTGACATTCTGGTATGTGCCAGGCAGACAATGCCTATGTAACCAGCCCCTGGTAAAAACTCTGGGCACCAAGTCCCTCATGAACTTCTACCCTAGTGTCTCCACTGGGATAGGACTCAAAGTCTGAGCCTGATTTCTTCCAGACTTCACCCTCCACACATTTTTCCTTCGTTGAATTTATTTTACATCCTTTTGTTGTAATAAATCCTAGCCATGGGTATGCTGTACTCTGGGTCCTGTGAGTTCTGGAGAATCACAGGCTCTGAAGCTGGTCTTGGAGTTCCCGAACATATCTACATTCTAAGCTTTTACTGATTTGCTCTAGAACAACACCAACTGTCTCACTGTATCAAATTGCTACCTCCTATGCAACTTTACTTTATGTTATTTCAACAACATATTTAATCTATTTGATTCTAGGATAGATATTTTTGCTTTTCTTCTAACTAGTTTGAGGTAATGAATAAATAAATAAATAGTAATAAATAAAGACACCTCATAAAATCATAATTTATAAACCTGCATATGAAAGAATGAATCTAAAAGGGCCTTTTTTCAACAGCTTGGAAATATTGGGAATATTCTGTGTTGATCTTGTTGTGGGGGTATCTCATCTTTTTTATTGCATAATATTAAAAGCATAAAATGTCAATTTAAATGTAAATATTTTCTTTGTACCTTATCTTACCCTATTGGCATATTAAATGTTGATTGTGTATATTGTTGTTGTTCTATCAGTTAGAGTGCCTTGGCTGCAAGTAATAGATTACCTGAAGCAGAGTTCAATGTTTTAAACAATGAAGAGTTTAATATCATGAACAACAAGACATCCTGGAAAATGCGATTCTAGGATCAGTTAATTAAGCAACACCCAACACCACCAAGGACCCAAGTGCCACTGATATTTCTGTTTTGTGTTCTCAGCAGTTGAAATGTGTCTTCAGTCTTGCCCTCTGATGACTGAAAGATCATTTCCACAGCTCCAGGCATCTGTTTCTCACAATCTCAATCAAAATACGAAAAGAACAGTATCTCCAAGCACAATATTTTTAACCAAGGAAAAGAATATTTTTCTTACACAAATACCTGAAGATATATATACATATATATAAAATGTATAATTTTTATTTTTAAAAGACAGGGTGTCTACGTGTCACACAGGCTGTGTCATGATCATAGCTCATTGTAGCCTCAAAACTCCTAGGTTCAAGCAGTTCTCCTGCTTCAGTCTCCTGAGTAGCTGGGATTACGGGCATGTGCCAACATGCCTGGCTAATTTTTAAATTTTTGTTTAAATGAGGTCTCACTATGTTGCCTAGGCTGGTCTTGAGCTCCTATCTTCAATGATCCTCCTGCCTTGGGCTCCCAAAGTGTTAGGATTACGTGTGTGAGCCACTATGATTGGCCAACCTTTATATATTTTGTTGGCCACTGTGCTAATTACATTGACAAACCTTGGCAAAACCATTCTCTGTCAAGATAAAGAGAATTATCATCATTTTATTTAGATTGGGCAAAAACTACATATTGTGGCTAGGAAGAGACCAATGCCCATGAGTACATGAGAAAATGAATATGAGAAGAAAAGATCCAACATCTGCCAGGGAGGGAAAAGGTAGAATGGCAACAGGATAGACCATCAATTCTATCTGCCACTGAGCTTCCATCCAACAAGATTCCTCTACGTTTCAGATCTTAATAGCATGGCATGTACGAGAGGTAACTACTCAGATACCAAACAGGGAAGGTTTGGAACAAATTATCTGTTGTTGTTTTTCTTAATTTCACCCAAACTGTTTACTTTTCATTGTTTTCATATTGAGTAAAATTGGATTTCAGGAACATGAACATTTGCAGTACCATTCACTCGTTTTCTTTTTCTTGAAAGTCTCTTCTTTGTTTTTAAGATAATCCACTTTAAGTGCAATTTCATATGCATTCATCTAATTGCTGAAAATTTCAGCTTCATCTACAATGCTGCTTGTTTCTTGGTTCTCAGAGCAGTTTTTTCTGCTCTTCATGAAAATTGTCATCTGGAAAAACTAGATGTTCTCTCAGCTGCCTCTGTCATTTATATTTACAACACTTTTCAATAGTTTATTGGATCCAAGAGGTCAAGGATCATATCATGTTCTTTCGTTGTACTTGCATCTGTTAAGAATTAGCTAAGAATTCAAAAAAACTTTTTTTTTTTTTTTTTGAGATGGAGTCTCTCTGTCGCCCACGCTGGAGTGCATGGCATGATCTCTGCTCTCTGCAAGTTCCGCCTCCTGGGTTCATGCCATTCTCCTGCCTCAGCCTCCTGAGTAGCTGGGACTACGGGTGTGAGCCACCGTGCCCAGCTGACAGGGCATAATACCTTTATGATTTCTTTATTTTTTAGTTTTTTGGCTTTCCTATTTATAATTCAGAATATAGTATCATCTAGTATAGTTATACCTATACTTCTCTGACAATATTTCCTACTGTTTTTATTTTCCAATTTTATAAACAATATTTTCATTTGAGTCCAGTCCATAAACTATTTCTACATAACAATTAATAATAACATGTCTATAAACATCATGTGCCATATACATGGCATGGCATATACATATTGTTTTGTATTTTATGTTTTATTATATAACCTATATTGAGTTAAATTTTGTGGAGTGTGTAAACTCTGTGCCTAGATTCAATTCTTTTCTTTTTTAATATGTGGATGTTCAGTTGTTCTGGCACCATTGGTTAAAAAGACTTTCCTTTCTCTGTTTAATTGTCTTTGTTCCTTTGTCAAAGCTGACTTGATTTTATTTCTGTGGGTCAATTTCTGGGCTCTCTATTCTGTTCTGTTGATCTATTTGTACTTGTTTGTTTGTTTGTTTCCAATAACACACTGTCTTAATTACTGTAGCTTTGCAGTAAGTGTTGAAATCAGGTAGTTTCAGTTCTCCAACTTTGTTATTCTGATTCAATATTGTGTTGACTATTCTGAGTCTTTGGTGTCTCTATATAAACTTTAGAATCAGCCTGTCAGTATTCACAAAGTAACTTGCTAAGATTTTGATTGAGACTTTACTGAATCTATAAAGTTGGGAAGAACTGACAGACTGGCAATATTGAATCTTTCTATCCATGAGCATAGAATATCTCTTCATTTATTTAGTTCTTTGATTTACTTCATCAGATTTTTATATTTTCCTTGTGTTGATCTTGTATATATTTTGTTAGATTTATAGCTAAGTGTGTCATTTTTTGTGTGCTAATGTAAATGGTATTGTGTTTTTAATCTGAAATTCCACTTGTTCATTGTTAGTATGTTGGAAAGTCATTGATTTGTGTATATTATGTTAAACTTATAAATGCAGTTTTGCTAAAGTCATTTATTAGTTCCAGGAGGGTTTTTCTGTTGATTCTTTCATGTTTTCTGCATAGCTAATCATGCCATCTGCAAGCAGAACAGATTTATTTATTTCCTCCCAGGATCTATATTTATTTCCTTTTCTTGTCTCATCAGATTAGGTAGGATTCTTAGAACAACCTAGAAAAGGAGTGATAAAAGGGTATATTTTTGCCTTCTTCCTGACCACAGTAGGAATGCTTCAAGTTTCCCAGCATTGCAGTGTTAGTTGTATGTTTTTTGTAATTTTTTTACCAAGTCTAGGAAATTCCCCTTTGTTCCTAATTTGTTGAGATATCAAAAAATATACATTTAATTTCAATAATGGTATCCTTATCTTTTTCTTGCTTACAGGAAAAGGGTTTCAATATTTCTTGAGAATAAGGTAAGCTGTAGGTTTTGTAATAAACACAATTTTTAAGACTCAAGAAGTTTTCTTAGGGCTCTTTTAATAATAGTTCTTTTTTTACAATCATTCAAAGATTTTGAATTTTGTAAAAAAAAGTGTTCTTTAAACTTCTGAGATTTTTTCTTCTCTTTTGTTTACTGATAAATTTACTACTGATATTAATTTATTTTAGAACATGAAATAAGTTACAGATATTAATTTATCTTAGAATATAAAATAAATTAGTGATATTCATTTATTTTAGAATATAAAATAGTCTTTACATTTCAGAAATGAATCTTATCTGGTCCTTTTACATATTGATGAATTCATTTTGAGACTATTTTATCGAGGCATTTTTGCATAAAGGTTTAAAACTTTTGTATCCATGTTATTTTATCGTAATGTCTTCACCACATTTTGGTATCAAATATATGTTGGCCTCATTAAAAGAGTTGAGAAATATTTTTGTTTTATTCTCTAGAAGAGTTTGAGTAATATTTCTGTAATTACCTTCAAAAACATTTGTTTAAAAATCACTAATTAATTTAGTTTTGAGAAGGTCTTTAAAAAGTGACAACATCAAATTTTTAATTTGGTTCTCCCACATCTTTGACAAGTTACATTTTTTAGCATATCAGTTAATTTTATCATACTTGTCAAACAATAGGTCATAACATAGTCAGTATTTTTACAAATAAGTAATATAAATTAGTTTATAATATAATTTTAATATATACTAAGTCTGAAATGATGTAGACTTTATCATTACTGATACTGGTTTCAAAAATTATTCCTTCCTCTTTGTTCTGATTGATCTCTAGGGTGGTTAGAGTTTTTGTAAAAAATGTTTGAGTTTGGCAGCATTTAAAAAACATTTTGGAGTGCACTTAATTCTTTTTTTTTTTTTTTAAATACTTTAAGTTCTAGGGTACATGTGCATAATGTGCAGGTTTGTTACATATGTATACTTGTGCCATGTTGGTGTGCTGCACCCATCAACTCGTCAGCACCCATCAACTCATCATTTACATCAGGTATAACTCCCAATGCAATCCCTCCCCCCTCCCCCCTCCCCATGATAGGCCCCCAGTGTATGATGTTCCCCTTTCCAAGTCAAAGTGATCTCATTGCTCAGTTCCCACCTGTGAGTGAGAACATGCGGTGTTTGGTTTTCTGTTCTTGCGATAGTTTGCTGAGAATGATGGTTTCCAGCTGCATCCATGTCCCTACAAAGGACAAAAACTCATCCTTTTTGATGGCTGCATAGTATTCCATGGTGTATATGTGCCACACTTTCTTAATCGAGTCTATCACTGATGGACATTTGGGTTGATTCCAAGTCTTTGCTATTGTGAGTAGTGCCACAATAAACATACGTGTGCATGTGTCTTTATAGCAACATGACTTATAATCCTTTGAGTATATCCCCAGTAATGGGATGGCTGACTCAAATGGTATTTCTAGTTCTAGATCTTCGAGGAATCGCAACACTGTTTTCCACAATGGTTGAACTAGTGTACAGTCCCACCAACAGTGTAAAAGTGTTCCTATTTCTCCACATCCTCTCCAGCACCTGTTGTTTCCTGACTTTTTAATGATTGCCATTCTAACTGGTGTGAGATGGTATCTCATTGTGGTTTTGATCTGCATTTCTCTGATGGCGAGTGACAATGAGCATTTTTTCATGTGTCTGTTGGCTGCATGAATGTCTTCTTTTGAGAAGTGTCGGTTTATATCCTTTGCTCACTTTTTGATGGGGTTGTTTGTTTTTTTCTTGTAAATTTGTTTGAGTTCTTTGTAGGTTCTGGATATTAGCCCTTTGTCAGATGAGTTCTTTGTAGGTTCTGAGACAGTTCTCAAAAGAACTGTCTTTGTAGGTTCTGACAGTTCTCAAAAGAAGACATTCATACACCCAACAAACACATGAAAAAAAGCTCATCATCATTGGCCATCAGAGAAATGCAAATCAAAACCACAATGAGTTCTTTGTAGGTTCTGGATATTAGCCCTTTGTCAGATGAGTAGATTGCAAAAATTTTCTCCCATTCTGTAGGTTGCCCCTTCACTCTGATGGTAGTTTCTTTTGCTGTGCAGAAGCTCTTTAGTTCAATTAGATCCCATTTGTCAATTTTGGCTTTTGTTGCTGTTGCTTTTGGTGTTTTAGACATGAAGTCCTTGTCCATGTCTATATCCTGAATGGTATTACCTAGGTTTTCTTCTAGGGCTTTTATGGTATTAGGTCTAACATTTAAGTCTCTAATCCATCTTGAATTAATTTTCATATAAGGAGTAAGGAAAGGATCCAGTTTCAGCTTTCTACTTATGGCTAGCCAATTTTCCCAGCACCATTTATTAAATAGGGAATCCTTTCCCCATTTCTTGTTTTTCTCAGGTTTGTCAAAGATCAGATGGCTGTAGATGTGTGGTATTATTTCTGAGGACTCTGTTCTGTTCCATTGGTCTATATTTCTGTTTTGGTACCAGTACCATGCTGTTTTGGTTACTGTAGCCTTGTAGTATAGTTTGAAGTCAGGTAGTGTGATGCCTCCAGCTTTGTTCTTTTGACTTAGGATTGTCTTGGCAATGCGGGCTCTTCTTCGGTTCCATATGAACTTTAAAGCAGTTTTTTCCAATTCTGTAAAGAAACTCATTGGTAGCTTGATGGGGATGGCATTGAATCTATAAATTACCTTGGGCAGTATGGCCATTTTCATGATATTGATTCTTCCTATCCATGAGCATGGTATGTTCTTCCATTTGTTTGTGTCCTCTTTTATTTCACTGAGCAGTGGTTTGTAGTTTCCTTGAAGAGGTCCTTTACATCCCTTGTAAGTTGGATTCCGAGGTATTTCATTCTCTTTGAAGCAATTGTGAATGGAAGTTCATTCCTGATTTGGCTCTCTGTTTGTCTGTTACTGGCGTATAAGAATGCTTGTGATTTTTGCACATTAAGTTTGTATCCTGAGACTTTGCTGAAGTTTCTTATCAGCTTAAGGAGATTTTGGGCTGAGACAATGGGGTTTTCTAAATATACAATCATGTCATCTGCAAACAAGGACAATTTGACTTCTTCTTTTCCTAACTGAATACCCTTGATTTCTTTCTCTTGCCTGATTGCCCTAGCCAGAACTTCCAACACTATGTTGAATAGGAGTGGTGAGAGAGGGCATCCCTGTCTTGTGCCAGTTTTCAAAGGGAATGCTTCCAGTTTTTGCCCATTCAGTATGATATTGGCTGTGGGTTTGTCATAAATAGCTCTTATTATTTTGAGATATGCTCCATCAATACCAAATTTATTGAGCGTTTTCAGCATGAAGGGATGTTGAATTTTGTCAAAGGCCTTTGGAGTGCACTTAATTCTTATTTTCTTTTTGTAGAACTTTCACTATCTTTTCATCATGAGCATTCATTTTGTTTAACCTGATGCCAGTCTAAATTTTTTTCCCTTGTAGGAGAATTACAGTTTCTTCTTCCATGCCTAAATAATTACTTATCTTCAAATTCCAGTAATTAACCAGGATATATATCACCTTTTGATAAGTGAATTCTGTCTTTATTGAATGGGAAATATTCTGTATTTTATATGTAGCTACGCATTGCTTTCATTTTCTATATTCCCTATATTTTTAATATTCTCTATTGTGTGTCATCAATTTTTCTTGCAGTTTGCATTATTATTTTTCCTAATTTATATAATGTTTTTTCATGAATGTTTTAATGTCTTGTATTTTCATTGTGTGAAGTGAACTGCATGTTATCTGATGATTTAGTGACGATGTCTGTTCATTCAAAGCTACTGAAATTTTTCACAAAGTGTTTGGTCTGAATTCTGCTTTAATATGAAAAACTCCTCACTGGCAGAGGGATCCTACATTCTTTCCATGCAACAATCCAGCAGAATTCTGAAACAAAGTCTTCACTAGAGTGAGACAAAAAAGACAGGTGACAGATTCTCAGCATATTGAATGCTCTGATACCTTTAGTCTCATATCTTTCTGGGATCTGGAAGCCACTCAATTTTATGAAGAATATAATTACTATAATGTGACTTAATAGCTTTAGTTTAGAAGAGAATGATAAGTAAGTTGTCAGGTTTGCATTTCTTTCCTTAAAAAATTGCTATATTTTCTCTGACTTTGGGGAAAAAATTAATGTGCAGGAACTACTAATAATTATTGTTCGGGTCAGGTGCAGTGGCTCTCACCTGTAATCCCAGCACTTTGGGAGGCCGAGGCAGGTGGATCACCTGAGGTCAGGAGTTCGAGACCAGTCTGACCAACATGACATGGTGAAACTCCATCTCTACTGAAAATAAAAAATTAGTCAGATGTGATGGCACATGCCTGTAATCCTAGCTACTCGGGAGGCTGAGGCAGAAGAATCGCTTGAACTCGGGAGGCGGAGGTTGTGGTGAGCTGAGATCAAGCCATTGCACTCTAGTCTGGGCAACAAGAGTGAAACTCCATCTCAAAAAAAAAAAAAAAAAAAAAAAAAGCAAAATATAATTTAAAATTGTGCAGTATTTCAGAGATAGTTTTTTATTATCTATTATAATGTTCCCAGAGAAATAATAATGTAGGTGAGTCAACTAAAGACGAACACCTTATTCCTCTCTCTACCTCCTGTAACCCCTGACACCATGTTCTCTGTGGGCCCATCTCAAAGTTATTTGGGGTTAAGATGCATGGGGTGGAAATGTTTGTGAGAGTTTAGCTTTGCTCCATGAATATGGCCTGGAGTTGGGAGTGGAAAGCATAGAGGGCAGGTCTGCCACCACACACACCTAGCCTTTCATGATGATCATATGGACACTCAGCTTACCTCATCTCATAAGCCAGGCAATACAACTCAGGGCCAGAAGCAGGCAAGTTACATTTCGAGATCTAGAACTAACAGCACATAATTTCACCACCAAAGTTCATCTTCCAAAAACCAACTGGATTGTAATAGCAACATACTTTGGCATCAGGAGTGAGAAATGAGATAAGAAACCATTAATACTACTATTGGTAAATTTTGTGTGTTCCTTTTCCAGAAAACATCAATAAATATACATTCTTAGTTCTTTTGATGCTTGATGGTGGGAAAAACTGAAAAAGTTTATGTAAACTGCTGGGCAGAGATGCATTCAAAACACTTCATCACGTTTCTGTATCTATCACTCTTAATGTCTGAAAAGCATTCTCTTCCATCCTTTCCCATAATTCTACTTGAATTTTACTTTCCTGCTGCTCATTCTGACAATCCTTTTAAATATCTCTTCTGGATCTTTTGTAGTCTGTAAGTAAAGTCTCCGTAATATTCCACAATTTTTGGTCAATGAATTCACTTCATATTGATTGACTACCTATTGTGCCAGTATACAGGAATCTCCAACCATATTCTTGGATTAACTAATAGAATTCTCATGTCGTATATACCATCGGATGCCTTTCTTTTTTTTTTTTTTTTTTTTGAAACAGAGTCTCACTCTGTCTCCCAGGCTGGAGTGCAGTGGCTGGATCTCAGCTCACTGTAAGCTCCGTCTCCCGGGTCCACGCCATTCTCCTGACTCAGCCTCCCGAGTAGCTGGGACTACAGCGCCCGCCACCTCGCCCGGCTAGTTTTTTTTTTGTATTTTTTAGTAGAGACGGGGTTTCACCGTGTTAGCCAGGATGGTCTTGATCTCCTGACCTCGTGATCCATCCGTCTCGGCCTCCCAAAGTGCTGTGATTACAGGCTTGAGCCACCGCGCCCGGCCCTTTGGTTCTGATTGCTACTGTTATATCATTACTCTTCTATCAAATAGCTTCATTCCTTTGTAGGTAGCTAGGAATTATTTTTTTCTTTATTTTGTCCCTAACACATCTGGAAATGGTTCTGAAAAATGTGTTTATTTTTTAATTTATATATTCTGTATTCAACATTTGTAAAAGATTAGTTGTGCTCGTTTATATGATGTATTGTGAATGTAAAATCACAGTATTGACAAATAAATAGTCGTTTGCTTGTTTTTTAAGTATGAATATAGAATTTTGCCATGTTTAATTTAGGATCTTAGGAAAGGCACAAGATGGAAATAAAGATTTTATGACTTCCAGGACTTCCAGGTCTGGGGGTACCTGGCATATCTGGAAACCACACATGGAGATCAAGGAGTGCAGACAAGGAGAAAGAGAAAGGGACCAGTGAGCCAATGTCCTTATTGGATCTAGGGCTGTATCCAAGAAGGTTTCCCACAGGGATTTTAATTGGTGGGTTTCAAGCAAGCAGGCTCAAGTTTAGGAGGTCACCCCATGATGGAGAGGCAGTCACTGCATCATATCTCTACAGGCCATGTCGGGTGTGAAGGTCGGTGGGCAAGTTAAGCAGGCTGCATCTCCCATAGGAAGGTGGTCACCAGAGGGCAGTTGTATAAGGCAGACAGCTGTATCAACCCCACTGAGGACCTGGGGGCAGGGCGGTGTTGAATTAGAAACTGTGTCAAGGGTGACTGAGCCCTGCTTCTCATGTGAGAGAGTCATTTATATTCAAAATGAATGCTGAGGCAACTTCAAATTATAAGAATTCACTAAATTCCAGGTGTGTATTTAATGCAGAAATGTATTACATAGACTTGATATAAAATAGTTAGGATTTTATCTCTACGCTTCCTGGGACAAATATTAGTATCTTTCATTAAAAGAATAATTTCAGTTTGCAATGCAATAAAGTTCACACATTAAGAGGTAAATAGAACAAATACAGTTACTTAAATATAAGTGGAGGCATTAGAAAATCAACTGTCAACATACAAAAAGTTCTGAATTATTTGATTTGGACTAAAAAAAACATAAAAGTGTTACTTTTTCATTTTGAATTCTTCAAAATAATAAATAATATCATAAAAATAGCTAGTGACTTTACCATTCTAAAAATAAAATTATTATACAATACATGTACACTACAGTACTTCTCGAGGGTATAAGAAAAGAGAAATACTTTGAAGTTCTTGGAAACAGAATGCTGTAGAAAACAAGTAATACAATTTTATTATGAATCAAATGCCAACATCATTAATCACTGCAAATGAAATAATCACACTGACAATTAGTGTATTATTTTGGAGCCAAAGACCTTTTGTTATCCTAAGCTATAGTAATTTATAATTATTAATGAATCTAGTGTTCACAGAAAATATTACCCATCTAAATATGAAAAGTAGCATATTATACTAAAGAGTAAACTGTGTAATTAGTGTATTAAAGCGTTATTATACCAAGTGAATTACTCTGTTGTCTCATTTAGTGGACTGATATTTCTACTTGTATTTTATTATTAAGACATTTCAAAAGAATATGCCAGGCAGAATGCTGTATCATCATCCATATTCAATATGTTTTGTAACTTTATTAGTGACAAAAATAGTCTCACTATTTTCATTTGGAATACTCACGTTTTCAAATGACTAATTGAAAAGATAATGCAAAATTTAAAGACTCAACAGATGTTTTGTTTATTAGAAATATTATGGAGCCGGGTGCGCTGGTTCACGCCTGTAATCCCAGCACTTTGGGAGGCCGAGGCAGGCAGATCACCTGAGGTCAGAGGTTCAAGACTAGCCTGGCCAATATGGTGAAACCCTCGTCTCTACTGAAAATACAAAAACTAGCCGGGCGTGGTGGCGGGTCCCTGTAGTTCCAGCTACTTGGTAGGCTGAGGCAGGAGAATCGCTTGAAGCCCATGAGGCGGAGGTTGCAGTGAGCAGAGATCGCGCCACTGCGCTCCGACCTGGGCAAGACCCTGCCTCTAAATAAATAAATAAATAAATAAATAAGTAAATAAGAAATATTAGGAAACTATTTTAAAGTGGAAAGTGAAGAGGGATGTGGACACAGAAACAGGAACAAACGACCGCAACTACTAAGCTTCCTGTTTTGAGTACAGCCAATGATAGTCTATGCTGATAACACTCTGCGGTGAGCACTTCCCTCAACAAGAACCAAAAAGACGGATGGTGCTAGCTGAACTCAGCCAGCAAGAATAACATCTTAAAGCACATTTATATCTTCACAATGTGAAGCAAGAGGTCATACAATGTCCAAGCACATAAAGTCCAATTCCAGGAGAAATAAAATAGAGCATTGTATTAGCTAATATTCTTTTTTTTTTTTTTTTTTTTCCAAAATGGAGTCTCGCTGTCACCCAGGCTGGAGTGAGGTGGCGCTATCTGGCTCACTGCAACCTCCGCCTCCGGGGTTCAAGCCATTCTCCTGTCTCAGCCTCCTAAGTAACTGGGATTACAGGCACCCACCACCACGCCGGGCTAATTTTTGTACTTTTTGTAGACATGGGGTTTCGCTATGTTGGTCAGGCTGGTCTCAGACTCCTGACCTCAGGTAATCCGCCAGTCTTGGTCTCCCAAAGTGCTGGGATTACAGGCATGAGCCACCTTGCCCGGCCAGCTAATATTCTATATTATGGTTTACTTACAAGCTTGATCAATACTTGAATGACCATAGGAACATGGGAGAAAATAATTAACTTTAGGCAATTAGCCCAATTATCAGAAGATAGTTGACTCCCTTATAGAAATCACTTGGCACTTTGTCATTCTATGGGATATTTCCCCAGCTCAGAGGTGCATCTGAGATCTGTGAACCTTCAGTGCAGATTGCTTGTCACGCATTTGCAAATGAGATAGAAATTTTAAACATTTTAATTAAAAAAAAAATGAGTCAAGTGCTTTTTCTCAATGGGTAATACAAACTTTGCTTTGACCTTCAGTATTTCCAATTATATATGCCTTGTTTGCAACAAAAAAAGTAATATTTTGCTTTGAGAAAATATGTTACCCTGCATGGAGACCCTCTCCTTAACTCAAAAGTAGCTTGGTTATCAAATGAGGAAACAAAACACCAAATAGTAAGAATTACAGAGTATAGTCAGAGCTTCTTCAGATTTGTACAAAGACTCAAGTAATCAAACCTCTGCTTACCTCTCCAACTTCACTTGCTTTGGCCTACCTTCTCTTTTTCTCCAGGCTCCCCAATACTGTATTTATTGTAGTTCCCCCTGCACTCCATAAGACGGTGTTTTACTGATAGCATAATTTTGCTAATTGCAACACACACTTTATTCTGGCTTATTCTTTCAGTTCTGCTGGAATCAGCCTAAGGATGTCTCAACTTCACTGTGACGCTTTTCCTGCCTCCATTTTCAACTCTAATTCAGGGTCCTGCATCTAAGATCACATTCAGGAAACCCAGAAAAATGCATCTATCACTGGACACCAGATGTAGCAAGCAAAGAGCTGTCTACACCCTTTGTGCTAGAAGAGAGGAGTTTTCTTAGGGTGCACTTGGTCTAGCTCTTTGTCCAAAGCCTAAGTGAGCAGCAACTTCAGAACATAAGCATTGAAATGTCCAGTCGGGGCAGAGGGTATCTGGCAAGGGTCCCCAATCAAAATAAGAGACATGATACAATCTGCTAATGCCTAGTGTCTGAGGAAAAATGTATATTGTGTGACCTAAGATTGTATTGTATGCAGAAAAAGGTTTCTTCTATTGAAGTGAAGAGAAATGGAAAATCCTACTATGCTTTCCTTGGAAGTGTGTATTCTCTCCCTCTCCCATCCTTAATTTTTTACCTAAATTTATGCTGGTTGACATTGACTAACGCCCAGGAGTGACTTTAAGCAAAAGAAGAAAACATTTTATTTTTATTTATTTATTTATTTTTGAGAAAGAGTCTCACTCTGTGGCACAGGCTGGAGTATAGTGGTGCGATCTTGGCTCACGGCAGCCTCCACCTCCCAGGTTCAAGCGATTCTCCTGCCTCAGCCTCCCAAGTAGCTGGAATTATAGGCACCCGCAACCATGCCTGGCTAATTTTGTACCTTTAATAGCAACAAGGTTCGCCATTGTTGGCCAGGCTGGTTTTGAACTCCTGACCTCAAGTAATCTGCCTGCCTTGACCTTCCAAAGTGCTAGGATTACAAGTGTGAGCCACTGCATGTGGCCATAAGAAAATATTTTAAAGCATTGCTACACTTGAAGTTCCCTGGAAAAGGCTTTGTCTTCTAGGACCTGAAGAGCAATTGAGAAGTAACACAGCTGCTCATTCCGCCTATTTTCACTGTTTCTCTGTGCCATTCCCCTGCATCTCTGCACAGACAAACATGCTCATCAACACACACAGCCCCAAACACCCTTCAAATCCTAGGAGCCTCAGTTGGCAAAGTCAAATAGACATAGCCAGTATCTTCTCCAAGTACCTATCTTCTATGTCTCAATTGCAAATATGGACAGAAAAATTAGGCTAAGAAATCAAGGACTCTCCATAAGTCACATATTCAATTCTGAATCAGTCATCCTTATCCAGGCAGAAACTGGGGTGATGCGTGCGAGGAAAGGCCATGTGGGGATACAGGGAAGGGGGGCATTGGCAAGCCAAAGAGAGGGGCACAGGAGAACCCAGCCTGCTGACATCTTGGACTTGAACTTCCCGCCTCCAGATCTGAGATAAAAATAAATCTCTGTCATTTAAGCTCCCCCATCTGTGACTTTGTAATGGCTACCCTAGCTGACTCACACATACGTACATGATGCATGTGTGTGTTTGCGGGGTAGGGTGTTTGATAGAAGGTCATAGATACATTTTATAAGAGGAAGATAAAGTTTTTTTTCTAGATGTTGCCATTTCTTCATTTGTTGCTTCTTTTTACACTCTCCCTTCCTGCTTTCCTGTTATTTTCTTTGTAGAAAATGATGTTGGTCTTTCTTAATTCTGAAATATGCCCAGGCCCTACCTTCTGTATTCTAGCTCCACATTTCCAACAGTATTTCTAGCATTCATACCAAGTTATATCACCCAAACTCAAACACACTTTATCCAAAACTAAGTTAGTTTATGCTCTTAACAACCCTCTTTTTTTTCCTTTAAACTCTTCTACCATAAAGTAGAGCAGAACACATTTGTGGAGCGTTTTTTTTTTATTGTTTGTTTGTTTGTTTTGTTTTGTTTTGTTTGAGACAAAGTCTCATCGCCCAGGCTGGAGTGCAGTCGGGTGATCTTGGCTCACTGCAGCCTCCGCCTCCCAGGTTCACACTATTCTCTTGCCTCAGCCTCCCAAGTAGCTGGTACTACAGGTGCCCGCCACCACGCCCAGCTAATTTTTGTAGTTTTAATAGAGGCAGGGTTTCTCCATGTCGGCCAGGCTGGTCTCGAACTCCTGACCTCAAGTGATCCGCTCCCTTTGGTCTCCCAAAGTGCTGGGATTACAGACATCAGCCACCACACCCAGTCCCTGTGGAGCCGTTTTTCAGTCCTTGTTCTCTCCTTGCTCTCTGGTGTCTCTGCTGAATCTCCTTGCCCTTGGCAAGCAAGCATTAAACAACCTTGCTTATTTTCTCTTTGTATGTATTTCCATTCAGGTCTCACATCCAGTTGCCTTTATTGTATCAGTAATGTGAATAATGAACAGCCAAGTATCATTGTTCAATAACAGAACTTACAATGTATGTGTGGATATTTGTAAACATTTACAGGGTCTCACAAAAATGAATTCGCAGGACCAATTACTGTTGAATCATTTATTATGCATATATTAAAGTAACTATTAGTAACTATTGACAATTGACAAGCAATTTCTAGCTCACTTCTTTTGAGCAGCTAACAGTTTCAAAGGAAGAACTTATAACTCACTAAGAGAAAAAAAGATATTTTTTAAATAATACTAAAATGTAACACCTGCATCAAAATTACCTCTGTTTTTTTTTTTCTATGAGCTTCTACTATAAGATGGAATTATTGCAATGATGAAATATCATTAACTCTTTCAGATAGACTGGGTAGAATGGCTCACACCTTCAATGTGAGCACTTTGGGAGACGGAGGTGAGAGGGTTGCTTGAGCTCAGGAGTTTGAGGCCAATCTGGGCAACATAGCAAGATCTCACCTCTACTAAAAATAATTTTTAAAAAATTAGGTGGGAGTGGTGGTGGAGCCTGTAGACCCAGCTACTCTGGAGGCTGAGATGGGAGGATTCCTTGGGCCAGGAAGGTCGAGTCTGCAGCAAGTTGTGATCACGCTACTGTACTCCAGCCTGGGCGACAGATCTAGACTCTGTCCAAAAAAAAAAGGAGGAGGGAAGGAAGGAAGGAAGGAAGGAAGGAAGGAAGGAAGGAAGGAAGGAAGGAAGGAAGGAAGGAAGGAAGGAAAGAGAGAGAGACAGAGAGAGAGAAAAGAATATTGTATAAGGTGGAAAAGTGGCTTTCAACAAATATGGCAGTAAGTTCAGGACCTGAGAAAAGATCTGATTCTGATGTAACTCATGAACTGCCCAGAGTATCCTAAAAGCTCTGAGTATCCTGAGTAGATGCTGGGTGTGCCAGTATTTGTAGGAGGTTTCTGTTGTGGGAGGAGGTGAGATGAAGAGACACTCAAAAAAGAAAAGACAGAATCCAGAAGAATGGAATTATAGGAATATAGGGAAGGAAAGTTTACGGATGGAAGAGCGTAGGGAAGAAAAAAACCTTCTCTCCTTACCCATCACCAAGTTCAGAGCTGAAGCCCCTAAAACAAAAAACAAACTGACAAGAGAAAAGCATACACATTTATTTAATAGAAGTTAAAAGTTTTATCATACACAGGAGCCTTCAGGAGTGAAGACCCAAAGAAACGGGCAAACTTGTACATTATTATGCCCAGGTTTGATGAAGTGTGAACCATCCTGGAGATATATAGTTACAGGAAAAAGGGTCTGATCTAACGGTGAGATATGGAGGGGACAGCAAGGCTTCTATGTTCGGATTCTTCTCTGTGTCCCTGTGTTTTCAGAGATAAAGATGTCCCTTTCTTTCGGGGATGGGGGGGCACCTCTCAAATGAGGGTTGTTTGGTCCACTTCATGGGAGAAGGACAAGGGAAGGAAGAAAATCGCCTCCTGCTTCTACTGTTTTCTCTAATGCCAGGGCACCATATTTTGGGGTAGCACATCCTAAATCCAAACAGATCCTGTTACCTAAAATATACTGTGCTTTGGGATTTGTTGAACCTTATAATTGTCAGGGAATAAATTATTTGTATCCTGTGATCTCTGAATCTCAAGTAAATGTGTAACGTCTCATGCCCAACATGAACAAATAAATGAACATGAGTAAATACATCAATAGAGAATCCTACGTGTTTCCTATGGCTACTGTACCAAATTACCACAAACTTAGCTTAAGACAACATCAATTTATTTTCCTAGAGTTATGGAGGTGAGAAGTGTGACATGGGCCCCCATGGCCAGAGTTGACCTCTTTGGGAAGCCTCGAGAGGATCCTTGCCTGGCCTCTTCCAGCCCCTAGAGGCTGCCTGCCTTCCTTGGCTTGCAGCCTTCTTCCACCTTGGAGGCCAGCGGTGGCCAGAGGAGGCTTTCTCTGATTCGGACCTCCTTCCTCATTTAAAGATGCTGGTGATTTTACTGGGCCTACTGAGAAAGTTCAGTGGCCTTGACTTATCTTAAGGTTGGCTGATTACATAAGTCACAACATTAATTCCCACTTGCCACATAACACATGCATAGGCTCTGAGAAGTAGGACGTGGACATCACTGGGGGACATTATTCTGTCTACCACAGTGGACTTGACTGATTTTTATTGACTGCAGTATCTGGTCATTCTGTTCTTATTCTTGAAATTCATTCTGTTGTCACTGGTTTTGTTTGTTTTTTTGTTTGTTTGTGTTTTGAGACACAGTCTTGCTCTGTCGCCAGGTTGGAGTACAGTGGCGTGATCTCGGCTCATTGCAACTTCCAGCCTCCCAGGTTCATGTGATTCTCCTGCCTCAGCCTCCAGAGTAGCTGAGATTGCAGGTGTGCACCACTATGCCCAGCTAATTTTTGTATTTTTAGTAGAGAGGGGGTTTCACCATGTTGGCCAGGATGATCTCGATCCCCCATCTAGTGATCTACCTGCCTAGGCCTACCAAAGTGCTGGGACTACAAGCGTGAGCCACTATGCCATACCTGTTGTCACTGTTTTTTAGTATGTATCCACTCATTCTTTTCTAACTCAGCTGGTGAATCTCAGAGGACTGACACCTGAACTTGGCAGGTTATCCCACATTTTCTCTTGATAAATGAACAATGTTTTGAAAGTAGACACAGTCAGGGATTCTGAGGTGGGAGACAGGAGAACACACTTCACAGGACACTAGTGTTCACCACAGTATCATTAATGAATTCAGATAATCCCATAAGGCAGAGAAGAAGAAAGAGAAAGCTTAAATTGAATTTCTCTAATTACATGCAAATTAGATAGTGTGGGAAAGTTTGAGTTTAATGAGTGCAAATTGATCCTGAGGGCATCCCTGGCAATTCTCCATTCACAAGGACCAAGTGAGGGGAGCCAAACAGCAGCTCTCAAGAATAGGGCAGTGGGTCCCAGGTCTGCTGGAAGAGCTGACGCAAGCTCTTGTGAAAACACCTCTTGCTGAATAGAAGTACACCGCTCCATTCAGGAGCATCTCTTGAAACACTCAACTGCCCAGTCAAGGAAGTCCTGTCATAGATTTAGAGTAATAGTCTGAGAAGGAAAAGTAAAATCCTAAGCCCCTCAACCAACTGAATGGACCCTAACTTGGCACAGGGGACCCCAGAAAAACATTAAAGACTGAGTTCCCAGCCATGACAGGACAGGAGGTTGAACACGCCTCATTCTACCCCCTTCCCTTTTGCTGTTCAGACACAACAACTGACCAGCATTAGTGTTATATAGAGGTCATAAGACTGACACGATGGATTCTTTATGGCAATAAGATACTAAATTATAAACAGAATCTAAGACCATGCCAGGCAAGGGTTAAGTCACTCACCTCTATACTTAAAAGAATAAATTCTTTTCTAACTGCCACAAGGTTTTTATTTTTCTTGTGGAACCAAACAACAAGCAGTGGCCTTGAAATAAGTGCTTTTTAAACAATTGCAGTTCATCCACTGCCAGCTGCTGACTGACTGACTGACTTCCAGCCCTTGTTCCACAGGCATACCACAGCTTTGATTGGATAAGAAACTGATTTCAGTGACTTTCTCCTGGTAAGAGACCACTGACAATGGACTGGTTCTGGACGGTTTACAGAGGCTGTGCACTGCGTGCCTTCATGTCCCCACTTTCTCTTTTGATGTATGAGGCCTGATGGCAATACATTTAAGCACTAAGTCTACACAGTCAGGTGAACATGGATCATATATTGCATACATGTTTGTTCAGTATACGTGTATCAGGGCCACCTCCATGAGTATTCATGACTCCTCCTGTCATCTGTTGAATATGTACATTTCACAACCTGTTCAGCATAAATTCCTATTCTGCCCTCCCCTCCCTTGAAGCACCCGCTAACACACCATGCCACAGGCTAAGCCTCCCAGCCTGTCAGGATGTCCTCCCTGCAGGCTGTATACCTTTCTAGGAAATAAAAATCTCCTATGCAAATTTATAAATTGTGGGATTTTTCGCTTGACAAATCTTAGTCCTCCAGTGTACCCAGCTCAAGTTGGACGTAGTTAGAGACTGCAAGGAACCCAGGGGGAGAAGGACTGCCCACAGGGACCTGACAGCTTTAGACACACCTACTGGCACTCAGTGTTCATGACCTTTCAGTCCTACAGTCTCTGCTGTGGCCTGAATTCTCATCCTTACACTGGAATTATTTTCCAAAAACCTCTAGTATGATTCTCATGAAATCTATCCTCTGTACTGCTTGCAAAGAGGCATTGCATGATAGCTTAGGTAATTCTCCACTTTTGAATGCTTCACTGGGCTATCAGAGCTTCTAGGGTAAAACTCCAAGTCCATGTTTTGGCTCATAAAGCTTTTCATGAATTGGCATTTGCCCTCTTGGATGACTTGAGCCCCACTCTATAACTGCCACTTTACTTTCTTCTTTGTAAATTGTGAGCATGTTACGCTATGTAGACATCTGTGCCTCTGAACATGAGCCTCAACTAGGGTGTCTATGTGAATACTCTTGCTGTCACGTGTGTCTGTGTGAAGAGACCACCAAACAGGCTTTGTGTGAGCAATAAAGCTTTTTAATCACCTGGGTGCAGGCGGGCTGAGTCCGAAAAGAGAGTCAGTGAAGGGAGATAAGGGTGGGGTCGTTTTACAGGATTTGGGTAGGTAAAGGAAAATTACAGTTAAAGGGGGTTGTTCTCTGGTGGGCAGGCGTGGGGGTCACAAGGTGCTCAGTGGGGGAGCTTTTGAGTCAGGATGAGCCAGGAAAAGGAATTTCACAAGGTAGTGTATTCCTTAAGGCAGGAACAGGCCATTTTCACTTCTCTTGTGGTGGAATGTCATCAGTTAAGGCAGGAACCGGTCATCTGGATGTTATGCGCAGGTCACAGGGGATAGGATGGCTTAGCTTGGGCTCAGAGGCCTGACACTTGCCCCAGTTGAACTTGCTTTTGTATTTATGTAACTAACACAAAGTCTTCAAACCTCAGCTCCAATACTACCTCTTATTGGAGATTTTTGATTGAGAGATTCCTTAAGTGCTTTCACGTGCTCCCTTTGCAAGTGCCTCTCACTCAGAATTCTATGTTTTTATTGCCGGTGGATCTCCCTAACCTTCTTAGAGGGCATAGGACATGCCTTATATGTCTTTGCATTGCCAGTGGATTGCACAGTTGTTGTCACTTTGTAGGCACAGAAATACCTACAGATTGACACAGGCAAGGGCTGCATTTGAAGGGAGAATTTTTCATTTCTTATTTAAATAATTTCTACTTCAATTCTCCATACCTCAGGTCCCTCCTTCATAAACTGGTACTGAAAATATCAAATTTATCTCTAGGACTGTTGAGGTGTAATGTTGACAATGATAATACTAACAAAAGTGTTACATAAACTATACATTTATAAAGGTTTTTACTAAAAATGATATACAACTATGTTTAATCTCTCCTAGTTGCACATATTAATACGATTAATTTTACAGTTACACTCTAACCTATACTATCAGGCCATGACAGGGTTGGTTCTGTTAAAGAAAAATATTATTCAATGATACTGGTTATGTACAATAGAGGAGGCTTTATTCAGGACTATTGCAATAGGTACAGCAACAGTGCAGTAGGATTTTGCAGTAGGGGAGATGGATTGGGCTCAACTCAGAATGCAGCAAGGGAAAGTGGAAATTCATAGACCAGGAGCATGATGTGGATTCAATAGATAGAAAACTACTAAGAGGAAACAACCAGGGTGTTATGTAGCTTTGAAATAATTCCAGACACATAGTTTGCTACATAAATGACATGTCTTGTTATAATAAGAACTTGAAACTCATTCTCTCTCCCTTGGAGAATGTGATGTCTTATCAGATCCTGTATGCAAGAACTTTGAGCAAACCCGCCCTCCCCTCAGGAATGTTATGTCACACCTTATCAGACTCTATATGTGAAATGATGACCTCAACTACTGGACTCCAAAATAGAACTACCAATTGATTCAGCAATTCCACTACTGGGTACCTACTCAAAGGAAAAGAAATCATTGTATCAAAAAGATGTATGCACTCATATATTTATAGCAACACTATAAATATACTTAGCAGCACCTAGGTGTTCATAAACAGATGATCGGATAAAGAAAATGAAGTTTATGTATATACCATGGAATGCTACTCAACTATAAAAAAGAATAAAATTATGGGTTTTTGTTACAGCAACACAGATGGAACTGGAGACCATTATCTTAAATAAAACAAGTCAGACACAGAAAGACAAATGCTGCATGTTCTAACTCATAAGTGGGAGCTAAATAATGTGTATTACAGATGCGGGAGACTCAGAGGGGTGGGGATGGGAGTGGGGGATGATGATAAGTTAGTTATTGAGTACAGTGCACATTATTCTACTGCTGAATACACTAACAGCCCTACCTTCACCACTATGCAATGTATTCATGTAGCAAAATTACGTTTGTACCCCGTAAATTTATACAATCAAACATTTTAAAAATATACATAAACCTAAGAGAGTGACAGCCACTTTGAGAGCTTAGGTAAGGCGGGCTGCCCTCTGTCGGCTGCCTCCAGAATGCCCAGACCTTAGACAGCAGCAGGCCTGGGAGCCTGGGAGCCTTGCCTGCCAGCACTAGCACCTCTGTCTAGCATAAGGGGCCTTCCGCATCATCAGGAATCTTTGCACAAAGACCTGCTTGGGTCCTCATTGAGCAACTGGATTTTAATGACTTTGAAGTTCACTCCCTATGTGGTTAATGTACCTCATCTCTAAAGGGTATTCCCTGTGAAGTCTGTTCATGTTTTTCTCCCCTTTAAGCATTGCAAACCTAAGAAAAATTATCTTTGGATGAAAAGAAACTGTGTGACTCTTGAAATCATGCTTTCACCATCTCCTTATTTTCACCATACAGAACAAGGGATAAGGGGGATTCTACTTATCTGGCCTAACAGGACTCTTGCTGAAGGCAGGCCAGTGTGATCAGACATCACCTGGGGGAGGATGAGGAAAACTATCAGATATCCAAGGGAGTAATCAGATACTGAGGGTGAGGGGCTTCTTGCCAAACTGACTTAGCAGGGTTGCAACTGCCTTTGCAAAAGTTTTAACAGTGACAAAATTATGGCAGTGAAATGACTCAATGCAAGAAGACAGCTTCAACTCCCTATGGTTTTATCTCGAACCAATCAGCATTCCCATTTCCTAGCTTGTACTCACCTAGCTGTCTTTAAAAAACCCTAGTCTCATATTTTTGGGAAGCTGATTTGAGTAATAAAACTCCAGTCCCCCATTTAGCTGACTGTATGTATATTAAACTGTTTCTCTATTGCAATTCCTCTGTCTGGATGAATCGATTCTATCTGTGCAGTGGGCAAGAGGAACCCATCAGACACTCACAGAGTTCTTTGTTGAAACTAGATTCTTAAGGAAGTCCACACATAGGCCTAGGAGAAGGTTCAGGAGCCTGACCCGAGTTTGGCTAGTCCGGTAATATTTTTCAGTTCTTAAACTTGAATAGAGTTTCCACTTAAGGTACTTTTAAACAGGTCAGATTCTCACCAATTTGCTCGAAGAAGGAAAACTAAATGGAACAAAAGATCTCTCAGTATCCTAACAATCTTGTGATTCTATTTGCTATTAGCATTAAAATAAGTCAGAAAGTAAACTATTGATTTTATAGTTTTTCTAACCACACAACTGTAAAAGCCTTTCTGGTCTAATCTCTCCGCCCTCACTGAACCTCATCCAGATTCTGCCTAAGAGTTACATATTCATAACACTTGCAGGTCTTATCAGTACAATGAAACCAAAATGTAGCTCTCACACAAAAAAATTACAATATAACAAGGTTTCTGCAGTGCACAATGAGAAGCTGATTTAAATTACAATGAGGCCCAAATAAAAGGAAAAAAACAAAAACATTCCGTGAGGTTTGTTGACAACAAAAGCTTAAGTCAAATACTATTTTATCATCAATCATAGCATCAATCTGCGGCGTCAAAGGCCAACTCTCTGTACAGTAAACCCCAGAGGGAGTGTATTTCTCACCAATAAAAGCAAACTGAATCACAAAGTGTTAGAGTGGAAAGGAATATTTCAAGTTGCTGAAACAATCACCTTACTTTGTTGTTCAAGAAACTCCTTTTCCAAACTCTCCCCGCCTCTGGAATCTTCCAGTTGTGCTCTGACTCCATAGTGAACCCATTCCTTACACTGGCCTTGAGCTCTCTATGCATACATAGCACTACTAGGGTGCAGAAAACAATGCCCCAAATTACGGGCTTTAGCCTGCTGAGTGGTTTGAAAATGGGAAGGCCTCAGAAATAAGCCTCAGAACCAAGGTCTGTCTCTGAAGTTTCCCCACCTCCCGGATCCTCTTTCTCAAAGCACCAGCAGGAGGGACTCTCTCTGGAATTTCCTCAGGTGAGCAAGAAAGCTTCTTCCCCAAAACACCAACTATCATTCATCTCCTTTCGGAAATCCCTTTGTCTATCCCCAGAATACAACCAACTTGAATGGACTGTTTCACAAGATAATATCTGCCTCTTGGGCTCATTCAAATTCCAGAGAGAATCATTACCCACTGATTTCTGTCTCCCTGGCCCATTCATTTTCCTAACAGTCAGTCATTTTCTGCCCCTCCAAAAAGTTGTCTACACTCTTCATCTCGCCACTTCCTTATGAAAAGGGGTGTATAAGCTTCCACTGGGTTATGGGGTAGTCACTCCATGACCACACCATGCTTGTTAAAAAATTTTCATATCTTTTCTCCTATTCACTGCCTTTGGCCAGTTGATTTTTCAGTAAATCTTCATGTATTACACAGAAAATGTAGTGGCTTGTATAAACAATAGTCATTTAGTACAGTTACTAAGGCAGCAACTTCCCTGGGTGAGCTGCAGGAGGCTGCAGTTCTCTGAAGGCTGGGCCCGGTGCAGACTCTGCTTCCCAGTGGCTCCTTCTGATTCTGGGAAGCAGTGGTGGCTGCTGAAGGGAATAGCAATGCCTCCACGGTGCCTTTCCACAGGGTCCTTGGCCGGTCAACTGGCTGCCTCAGTCAGTGACCCAAGTTAGAGCGAGGTAGCAGCTGTAATCTTTTAGGCCTAACAGAAGTCACACATTATTTCTATAATGCTTTACTGGTGACTGTGAACCTAAAATAATCAAAAAGGTCAGAATCTAGTTTAGAGAGAGTTATTTAAGCACAAAGTTCGAGGACAAGCCACCCAGGAAGCACAGATTCCAAAGAAGGGAAATCAGTGTTAGAAAGTGTAGAGGCTTGGGATTGCTTATCCAGACAAAGCTGAAGGAAGTTTAACAGAATTTCAAAAATTTTCTATGCAGGACTTCATGCATAGGTACAAAAATCTTATTAGTCGTCGAGGTGGTCTTTTTCTTTCAGGAAAGATGTAATTAACATTCTGTTATAAAGGCGAACTGGGGTCTGTTCACCCAGCATAGTAAAACCAGATACCCACAATGAGTTTTTGCAACAATGGAAAAGAAGGCGTTTGTTGTAGGGCACCAAGCACGGAGAGTCCGGCAGCTTTTGCCTAAAACCTGACCTCCCCGATGGCTTGTGAAGAAGGGTTTTTAAAGTTGGGATAAATGTCAGAAAGCAGAAGCTACAGGTAAAATCTTAAATCAATACATGGAAGTAACATTTTGGTTTTGGAAAAGCATGGGATACTGTAACGCCTCAGGTTCTTGCCTAGCCATGCCAAAGAATGATTGTGGCAGCTGACTGTGATGAGTGATAGAGACAGGGACCGAGTGTGAGAAAAAGAGGCAGGCTTTATTGAGGCAGAGTAAAAGTATGAAGCTTCCACAGCAAGGAAGGGGTTCCGAATGGGTAGCCAGAGTTAAATTATACGATTGCCTTTTAAACTCTTTAAGGCAGGAAATATGTGCGGCGGGAAGATGTTACCAGGAGAAACAAAGACAATTAGGCATTTGTGACATGTCTTAGATCTTGAGGAAAACCAAACTGCAACTTAGGTTTTATCTACTTTATGGCCTTGCAGTGGCATGGCAAAGGAGATAGGATCTTACAGGACTTTACAAAGTATCTTTACAAGGATTTGGGATTTTGAGTATAGATAAAGTCTCCTGGGTACAGAAAAACGGGCAGTTAACATTCCTTTTACCTTAGTTTCGGGGAGGGGGAAGGGAGAGAGGGAGAGAAAGACATGGAAACTTACAGCAAAATTTTCTCTGTTGATAGCTTTCTTGGGGAAGAAAACACATGCACAAATCCTGGTGTTAGGAATAGTTTAAGCATATATCTTCAATATTATTCATCCAGGACCGAAGTAAGTCCTAATGCAGGAAATGAGTGAGTTTCACAGCTTTCTGAGCCCTTACTCAACCCGGGAAGCCCAACTGGTCCCTCCTCTCAGTACCTTGAAGTGGGAGCTTACAGGTTGTAGACAGATTTAAAAATCCTCCGATTTGCAATTGATTGAAGAAGAGAAGTTTCATTTAAAAATTTGGGGATCAGTAGAAAAATGTGAACTTTTTTTTGGGGGGTGGCTTTCTCCAAGCTCCTTAGAAAGAAACAGAACAAAAGGCAATACTTAAAATTTAGTCCTAATTTCCACCTTATCCAGGGTCTGTGTGCTAGTGGATCAATTCAGGGGGGTCCTTAGTGGTGGTCTGAACTTCTGACAGACAATTCAGTGACATAGGTTAAGATGTTATCTTCAGTTTCTAAGGGGAAAGCAAACATCTTCAAGATTCTAACTTATTTAAAAATTGTTTTAGGCTACTATTTCTTATTTAACAAGTTGGTTAGTTACTTTTCAGGACTAGCTAGGTACCTAGAATTTCTCTTGAAGGAACTCAGGACTTCTCATGCTTGGGGACTCCAGGCCCCTAAAAAAGGGAGTCTCTGCTCTGTCTCAATTCCACATTGAAGTTGTAACTGTCATGGAGTGTTTTGTACCATCTGGTCTTAGTTTGGTATAAGACAATAAAGGAGGCAGCTGTAACAAAGATCAGTGATTGGAAGCAAGGAAGTCTGCTCTCTGGTTTCATCTAGTCACTTACAGAACTAGAGCAATGAGCAGGAGAGTGAAGCTGTAATTTGAGAAGCAAAATTGCAGATATGCTACTGACTCAGTCGCCAGGGTTAACTTCCCTCTTGGCATAATACATTTAGAGGGCCCTGAAATTTAGTTTTCTTTTACAGTGACACAAGTGAGCACTAGTTATTATGGGAGAAGACTACATAAAAATCATGAATACCAACAGGCAAGAATCACAGAGCTATTGTGAATCTGGCAACCATAATTTGAGTCATCTTTACCATATGTTTCCTTTACTTCTTTGCCTTTCCTGATTTCTTCCCCAGCCATTACCTCCATTGTAACCTTCCCAAATGGTGACACCACTCCCACTCCATTTTTAATTCCTTTTTCAAAACTTGCATCAATTACAAAGTTGATTAGTGGGTACAAGTCCCTGCTCTTCATTTCCACTTCCAGACAACTACCCCTCTCATGCCCTTACAAAAAGAACAAAGCTATTCTAGCTCTTGCCATCAACTGACATGTCAGTCACACCCCATCTTTCATCAATTTCTGTCTTTCATTCCACATCAGCCCTACTACCATTTTGTCTGAAGACAGCAATCTTCTCCCTTCTCACTACTTTACATTTCTCTTCTCCAAATGAGTGAATCCATCTTACTTAAGCAACCAATTCACATTACAACAACTCAGAATTCCAAAATCAGACAGTATTTTCCCCATTTGGTCTCATTTAAAAATATACAAACTATTTTTTATTTTGGGGTAATTTTACATATACAAAACTGTAGTAAAAGTATTACAGAAAATTTCCATATATGCCACACTCAGTTTTGGTTTATGTAATGTTATTATCTTAAGCTGTTGTGATAATCTGTCAAAACTAAGAAACCCACACTGGCACTTTGTTACTAATTAAATTCCAATATTCATTTGGATTCCACCAGTTTTTCATTAACATCCATCTTCTGTTCTAGGATCCAACCCACTCACTATATTGCATTTACTCAGCATTTCCTTAGTCTCCTGGAGACTGTAACACTGTTTCAGTCTTTTTTGTTTGTTTGTTTTGTTGTTGCTGTTCATGACCTTAGCAATTTTGAGTACTGGCCAGGAATTTTGTAGAATGTTCCATCATTTGAGTTGTATAAACATTTTTCTTATGATTAGACAAGCTTTATGTAATTCTAGAGAGAATATTGTAGAGCTGAAATGCCCTTCTACCACATCATGTCTGGAGGTGCATAGCATCCACATGACAATACTGGTGAAGGCAGTAATTATTACTCACATAAAGACATAAGGTAGTCTTTGTCTGCACTGCAGAGTTATTGTCTTTCCCTTCCCATACTGTATTTTTTGGAATTAAGTAACTAAATTCAGCCGACATTTAACGAGTGTGAAATTAAGCAGCACCTCTAGTAGGGTAGAGTATTTTGTATATTACTTAAAATTTTTTGTGAGAAATTTTAGTCTATACTCCCCCATTTCTGTATGTATGTGTGTATGATGTATGTTTTTATAAAATTATGGACACTATAAACCCATGTATTATTTTTTACACTTAGGGCTATAACCCTCTTAGCTACATTTTTAACTATGCCAAATACTACCATTCTTTAATATGATGGATCCTTCCAATCCATTGAACCTTTTACTTTTGTCTTTAATCTGTAAGCTGCCTCCCTTTTCTGGCTTAGATTCTGTGGTCCATTACTTCAGTAAATTTTTACAAGCATCTCAATTCCTCTTACTATATATCTTTTGTGTTAACTCTATCTGCTATATTCACAGGCCTAAATGATTTCTGTCTTCTTTCATTGGGTTAAACCTCACTCACAGCAAATAAATTAAGAATTATATAAGAAGATAGTGAAAAATGCCACAAATTATTACCAAACAAAAATGGACTGTCAAAATTTGTGAATAATCCTACTAAGTTACTTGAATTTGACCCAAGCAATCACTATTTTAAAACTAATAGACATATTTTTAGAGAAATTTTAGGCTTACAATAACTTGTATAAAAAAGGCAAAGACTTCACATATCATCTTTCATCTCTCACAGAATTTCTCCTATTATTGCTTTCTTGCATTACTGTGGTAAATTTGCTACAATTGATGAAAGAATATTAATGTATTATTATTAACAAAGGTCCATAGCTTACACCGTGTTGTACAGTTCTATAGGTTTGCCAAATGCATATTATCATGTATTCACCATAACAGTATTATACAAAATAGTTTCAGTGTCCCAAATAGTCCCTGCACTTCACCTATTCACCTTTTTTATTCACTCCCTGTAAACTTCAGCATGGACTGATCTTTTTATTGCCTGCCGAATTGTACCTTTTCCAGAAGTCATATACAGTCGTCCCTTGGTATACGCAAGGGATTGGTTCCAGGAACCTGGTATATACCAAAATCCAAGCATACTCAGGTCTCGCAGTCAGCCCCTTCAAACCTGTGTATATGAAAAGCTGGTTCCCATGTATGTTGGTTTTGCATTTCACAAATAATGTGTTTTACATTCAAGTATGTTTGTAAAAGATATGTGTATTTTTTGAACTTGTTCAAACCCATGTTGTTCATGAGTAAACTGTAGTTAGAATCATACATCTAGTCTTTTCAGACTGGCTTTTTTCACTTAGCAAAATGCATTTAAGATTTCTCTATGTAATTTTGTAGCTTGATAGCATATTCCTCTTTATCACTGAATGATAGTCAATTATACAAACGTATTGCTGTTTATCGGTTCACCTATTGATGGGCAGTTTGTTTGCATCTAATTCTTGACAATTATGTATAAAATGTTATAAACAATTGTCAGCAGCCTTTTGTGTGGTCGTAAGCTTTCATTTCATTTAATAAATACCTAGAAACATAAATGGGAGTTGCCATTGCTCTCTGTCCTCATCAGCATTTGATATTGTCAGTGTTTTGGATTTTAACCATTCTAATGAGTATGTACTGGCATCTCACTGTTACTTGAGTTTTCAATTCCCTGATGACATATACCATGTGTGTCTTTTCATATGTCTCTTTGCCATCTATATATCTTATTTGATGTGACATCTGTTCAGATCTTTTGCCCATTTGGTAATTGGGTGGTTTTTTGTTGCTTAATTTAAAATAGCTTTTGTGTACTTTTATACCAATCTTTTATTAGGTATGTATTTTTGCAAAGATTTTATTTCAGTCTGTGATTTGTCTTTTCATTATTTTTACAGTGTCTTTTGAAGAGTATACCTTTTTAATTTTAATGAAATCTATATGATCACCTTTTTTCACACAGATCATGTTTTTGGTGTTGTATCTAAAAAGTCATCACACAGCCCTATGTCATCTAGACTTTCTTTTATGATATATTCTAGAAGTTGTCTAATTTGGCATTTTACATTTAGGTCTGTGATCCATTTTTGTGAAAAGTGTAAGAGCTGTTTATAGATGCATGTGGATGTACAATTGTTCTAGCATCAAATATTGAAAACAGTATTCTTTTTTTCCACTGAATAAGCTATTGTCTTTTGCCAAACTTTTGTAATTGACTGTATTTGTGTGGGTTTATTTCTGAGCTTGCTCTTCTGTCTGTTGAACAATTTGTCTATTACTTAGATAACAACACACTGTTGTGATTACTGTAACTTTATAGTAAGTCTTGAAGTAGGTAGTTCCTCAACTTTGTTCTGAAGTATTATGTTGGCTATTCTGGGTCTTTTACCTTTCCTTATAAACTTTAGAGTCAATTTGTCAATATTGACAAAATAACTTGCTGGGACTTTGATTAGTATTAGCTTGAGTCTATAGATCAATTTGAGGAGAATTGATATTTTTAACAATAAATCTAATACATCTTTCTATCCAAGAACATGATAAAGCATCCATTTATTTAGATCTCACTTGATTTCTTTCATGAGAGTTATGCAGTTTTATGAATATGGATCCTATTGATATTATGCTAGTCTTATATGTTTTCTATGCTAAGGTAAATCATGTTATTTCAAAATCTATTTCCAGTATATAGGAAAGCAATGAAATATTACATATTAACATTATATTCTATGGCCTTGTTATAATTGCTTTTTAATTCCAGGAGGGATTTTGGGTCACCTTTAGGTATTTTCTAGATTAATACAATTATATCCTCTGTGAACATAATTTTATTTTTTCTTTCCAACCTGTATATCTTTTATCTCCTTTTTTACTGATTGTATTAGCTTGTATTTTTAATGATTGAATAGGATTGGTTGGTGAGAGGGGATATTCTTGCTTGCTTTTGGTTTTAGGTGAAACTATTCTAGTTTTTCACTGCTATGAATAATGTTAGCTAGAGGTTTTTGTAGATGTTCTTTATGAAGTTGTGGGAGTCCCCCTCTAATTCTAATTTTCTTTCCCATTTTATCATGAATAGGTGCTAAGTTTTGTCACATAATTTTTCTGCACTGATTGATGTGATCTGATCATATGATTTTCTTCTTTAGCCTGATGATGAGATGAATTAATTAATCTTCAAATGTTGACTCAGGCTTGCATATCTGAATAAATCCCAGTTGGATATGTTGTGTGTCTTAGTGTTTTTTTTCTTTTTCTGTTAACTTGAAACTGGGTACTTTATAAAGAATATGAATTTATTTCTTAAGACACTAGGAAGTCCATGGTTGAGAGGGCACATCTGGTGACAGCCTTCTCACTGGTGGGGACTCTGCAGAGTCTTGAAGCCGCATGGGGTACCACATGGTGAGGGGGCTAAGTGTGCCTGCTTGGGTCTCTCTTCCTCTTCTTGGAAAGCTACCAGTTCCATTCTTACAATAACCCATTCATCCATTAATTTTTTAATCCATGAATAGATTAATCCCTTCATGAGGGCAGAGCTTTATGAACCCATCACCTCTTAAAGAGCTCACCTCTCAATACTGCACATTGGGGATTTAACTTCAATCAGTTTTGTAGCAAGCAAATACTCAAATCATAGCAATGTATAATTTTTAAAATATGTTGTTTGAGTTGACTTGCTAAAATTTTGTTGAGGATTTTGCCTCTATATTCATGAGAGATAATCGCTCATCTATAATTCCCTTTCCTAGTAATGTTATTTATTTATTTTTTTTGGATTATGGTAATGCTGGTCTCATAGAATGAGTTAGAAAGTGTCCTCTCTTTTACCTATAAGAGATTATATAGAATTGATACAATTTCTTCCTTAAAAATTTTATAGAATTCACAAATGAAACCATCTAGGTGACTGTTTTCTGTTTTGGAAGGTTAATGATTGTTAATGTAATTTCTGTAATAAATGTAGACCCATTTAGATTATCTGTTCTCCTGGTGTGAGTTTTAGTATATTGAGTCTTCAACTAACTGGTCTATTTCATTCCAGTTATCACATTTATAAGTAAAAAGTTGTTAATAGTATTTCTTTATTATTTTTTAAAGCCCATGTGATCAGTTCGAATGGCTCCTCATTCATTTCGAAATTAGCAATCTGTATGTTTCCTTTTTATCCCTCTTCCCTTAATTTTTCTGGCTAGAGATTTATCAATATTATTAATCTTTTCTAAGCAACAGCTCTTGGTTACCATTACTTTGATTTCTCTGTTAATTTTCTATTTTTTACCTCATTGATTTCTATTCTGAATTTTTATTATTTGTTGTCTTTTGCTTATTTGGAATTTACTTTCCTTTTCTTTTTCTAGTGTTTTAAGGTGAAAGTTTAGAATATGTACATTAAATTTTTCTCATGTTTACATTCAATGTTATCAATTTCCCTCTAAGCTCTACCTTCACTGCATCTCACAAAATTTTATAAATTGTATATTTATTTATTTATTATTTATAGTTTTTATATTTTTATAGGTTGTATATTCATTTCTTGAGTTCAGTAGGTATTTGTATAACCTCTTGCATCAGTTTACATCTATGTGTTATTTGGAAGTGTACTGTTTAATTGACAAATATTTGGGTATTTTCTAGCTATCTTTTATGTATTGATACCTAGTTTAATTTCACCGTGGTCTGACAGCATTTTGTGTGTGTGTGTGTGTGTGTGTGTGTGTGTGTTTTCTGACACAGAGTCTCGCTTTGTCACTCAGGCTGGAGTACAGTGGTGCGATCTTGGCTCACTGCAACCTCCACCTCCCTGGTTCAAGGTATTCTCCCTGCCTCAGCCTACTAAGTAGCTGGGATTACAGGTGCCTGCCACCATGCCCGACTAAATTTGGTATTTTAGTAGAGATGGGGTTTCACCATGTTGGCCAGGCTGGTCTCAAACCCCTGATCTCAGGTGATCTGCCCGCCTCGACCTCCCAAAATGCTAGGATTACAGGCGTGAGCCACCACACCCAGCTGAAAGCATTCTTTACATGATTTCCCTTGTTTTAGATTGTTAAAATGTGTCTTGTGACCCAGATTCTTGGTGGATGTTCCATGTGAACTTGGGAGGAGTTTGTTTTCAGTTGTTGTTGGATAAAGGATTCTATAAATGTCAATTGTATCCAGTTGATTGATGTTTCTGGTCAGTTGCACTCTAACTTTACTGAATTTCTGCCTGCTGGATCTGTCAATTAATATAAAAGGGGTATTGAGGTCTCCAAGTATAATAGTGGATTTGTCTACATCTTTCTCACACTGTGTTTTTTGTCTTTTACATGCCTTGTAAATTTTTGTCAATTGACAGACATGATATATTCGGGAAAGGAAGCTGAGTTCAATAGGTGTTCAGAGTACTCTTTTATTTTTATCTGGTTCTAAGTTAGGCTGTGTTGACTGCTGCGCCCTTCAGTGTCAGAAACTAAAATTCCCTCTGGAGTCTTACTGCTGTCTCCTCTGCTGTTTTTGGTTTCCTTTGAGCTTCATTTGAAGTAGGGGACCAAGCCTTGCAGTTTTTTCTCTCTGTTACTATACAGGGCCCATCCACCGAGTAGTAAGACAGGGCCAGTGGGGAGGTAGAAAAAGTGTTCTGTAGTTCTGTAATTAGGTCTCAATATTTTATTGAACTTATGTCCCTGGACTGCAACCTTCACAAGCACTTCTCACTTTTTTGTTTTATTTTGTTTATTTCAACTTTCAGGTGAAATGGGAAGGATGGAAATGGGAAGGTCCCCATATTTGAAAGCTTGAGTTAGATCATTCCCTCCCCAGTATCAGTTAAACTCTTAAAATAGTTCCCACTGAGTGCAGTCCTTTCTATAGGAATACACAATATTCCGGGCTAATTTTAAAATGCCTATCTTTCTCCTTCCCCTGCCATAAATGTAAGGGCATTTTTCTATAAGATTCATAATGAGAGCGAGATACGGCACCTAGAGGTAAAACTCTAAAACTCTAACGTTTATTCAGCCTAGGCCTCCAGAGATTTTCATCTCCCAAGCTAACCTAGCCCAGTTCAACAATTTGTCCATTACCCTACCAGCATTCTCACCCAGTGCTGGCTCCATTAGCGCTTCTGACTGGTTGGTGCTCCTGATGAGCTGTGGCTTTCCGTATCCTCCTGTCTTTCCAGCTTTAGGGACCATAGAATGTGATGAGACCTTGATTATCTGAAGGATCTCAAGAGAATTGATTTTCAGCATTCTTAGTGTTGCGAGAATTAAAGGACATGACCTCCAACTCTTCACATTTTGGACTGGAAGCCGGATGTCAAAATGACTTTTGCAAATGGTTTTCACACTTTTGAAACTACCAAATCATGTCCTCATCATTACAACATCGTACCTCTTACTTCATACCTTTTAATCCTATATAGTTATCTGTGTGTGTGTGTACTCTTTTCTTTCCCTTTGCTTATAACGCAGAAACCCTTTCCTTTTCTGTCTAAAGCTAGTGCCAACCCTTGTGATTTGCATCTCATTTTATTCTCTAGTTAAGGTCTAATGTCTTGAAAACTTTTCTCTTTCCTTTTAAAATTTTCTTTCTTTTCGTTGTAGTGGGAACACTTAAAATCTACTTACTTAGCAATTTCAAGAATGCAATACTATAGACACCATGTTATACAATCAATCTCTTGAACTTACTTCTATGTAACTCAGATTTTGTATCCTTTGACCAAAACCTTGCCAATTACCCACACCTCCCGCCCCTGGTAATGACCATTCTACTCTCTGCTTCTACGAGTTTGACATTTTTCACCTTCCACATCTAAGTGAGAGGATGTGGTATTTGTCTTTCTATGTCTGTGTTATTTCATTAAACATAATGTCCTCCAGGATCATTCACATTGTTGCAAATGACAGGATTTTATTCTTTTTAAAGACTGAGTAGTACTCCATTGGGTATATATTCCACATTTTTGTCCACTTATCCTTTGATGAACACTTACATTGATTTCGTATTTTAGCTGTTGTGAATAATGCTACAATTGGCTTGGGAGTAAAGATGTCTTTTTGACATTCTGATGTCACTTCTTTGAATTAACACTTATTAGTGGGATTGCTGGATCATATAATTGTCCTATTTTTAATTTTTTGAAGCACCTCCATACTGTTTGTCATGTGGCTATACTATTTGCATTCCCACCAATAGTGTACAAGAGTTCTGTTTTCTCCCCATCTTCACCAACACTTATCTTTCATCTTTGTAATAACAGCCATTCTAACATATATTATGTAATAGCTTATTATTATTATTATTATTATTATTATTATTGATATGGAGTCTTGCTCTGTCATCCAGGCCGGAGTACAGTGGCATGATCTCAGCTCACTGCAACCTCTGCCTTCTGGGTTCAAACAATTCTCTGCCTCAGCCTCCCAAAGTGCTAGGATTACAGGAGTGAGCTCCTGGCCCTTATTGTGGTTTTAATTTGGATTTATCTGACAATTTGTTATTTTGGCATTTTTTTATATGTCTGTTGGTTATTTGTATTTCTTCTTTTGAGAAATTCTTATTCAGATTCTTTGCCAATTTTTTGATGGGTTATTTGTTTTCTTACTATTGAGTTGTTTAAGTTTGTTATGTATTTTGGATATCAATCCCTTATTAGATGCATAATTTGCAATTTTTTTCCAATTCACTTTATTGTTTCATTTGCTGTTCAAAGGCTTTTTAGTTTGAGGTAGTCCAATTTTTCTATTTTTGATTTTGTAGCCTGTGCTTTTGGTATATTACCACCCTCCAAAAACCATAGCCCAGACCTATGTTATAAAGCTCTTCCCCTATATTTTCTTTTAGTCGGTTTATAGTTTCAGGTCTTACATTTAAGTCTTTAATTCATTTTGAGTTGATGTGTGTATGTGATGTGAGATAAGGGTCAAATTTTGGTCTTCTACATGTAGACATTCAATTTTCCCAGTATTATTTATTGAAGACGTTGCCCTTTATTCATTGTTTTCTTGGCATCTTTGTCAAAAGTCAGTTGATTGTAAATGCATGGGATTATTTCTGGGCTGTCTATTCTACCAGTTCTACCAGTCTATATGTTTATTTACATGTCAATAACTATGCTGTTTTGATTATTATAGCTTTGCAGTGTGTTTGGAAATCAGGTAATGTAATGCAGGCAGCTTTGTTGTCTTTTTCTTAAGATTGCTTTGGTTATTCAAGGTTCCTTTTCTATGTATTTAGCCACTTTTTTCTGATCTAGACCAATAGCATTTACTTAAAAAAATACTATATACTTATAAAAGGAAGTATACATAAGTGCAATATATATAATGTGTAATAAAATGGACCAGCATGTACTCAGCATTCAGCTTAAAGAATAACAACATCACAATTATTGAAAGCCTCTTGTCTTCTTGGTTATGCTCCCCAACATGTGCCCCCAAAAAGAACCATTTGCATGCCTTTTTATCATTCTTTTGATTCTGTTAGGGTTATAATGTGTGTGTTTGTGTGTATTGCAATATAATTTTGACTGTACATATACTTTTGTGACCAATTTTTTTCCACTCCATATTATATTGCTGATAGTCACACACATTTTTGTGGGTAGATGTTTATTTCATTCTCACTAATGTATTGAATTCCATTGTGTGAGTACCCAGCAATTTATTTATCTGAGTTCTTCTCAATAACCATTTCAAATATTTATAGTTTTTAATATTAAAATAAAAATTTATTTATTTTTGTTATGACAGGTAATGAGTGGGATTCGGGGCATGCCCTCAACTTTACTAGATACATTCAAATTGTTTTCCAGTATGGTGATATCCGTTTGTACTGACACTGTCAATATGTAAGAATTTATATTGCTTCACATTCTTAACATAACTTTAAAAGGTTTTGTTCTTCTGGTGGCTGTTAAATGTTAGCTAACTCATTATGATTTTAATATACATTTATTTTATTACAAATAGGTTAAAATATTTTAAACATTTTTGTTGGACACTTTCTTTTCTTCTCTGAAACATTTATATCATGATTCTTATTCATTTTTCCATTGGACTGCAAGTATTTGCGATACAAATTCTGATTGTAGTTGTTCATTCACCAAACTCTCTGTGTCTTCCTGAACAAGTAGCTGTGGTCCATGTGTCTGTGTATGTATATATATTTGTCTATGAATTCTTGCCTGGGCCATGAAATGTGGGTGGATATGTACTGCTCCCAAGATTTGTCCCTAAAATTCCTTTCATTCTTCTCCAAATCTCATCTATAGTATCATCCGGCAACAAAGTCTAGATCTAGTGAAGGATTTAAGGCTCCAGGTTACAGTGAGTCATTATTAAGGGACTCATTCTCTGAATCACCAGTTGGAAGGTCACAAGTCAGATGAGAAACCAGAATGAAACATGAGTGACAAATGCAACTGTATTGTGTTAAGTCACTGAAATTTTTAGAGTGTTTGTTCCAGTAGTTAGCCAACACTAATTTATCCAGCATTTTCATTCTTTCATTGTTATTCATGTATTCTATGTGCTAGAGTTTTTATAGTTGATATGTGGGAAGTATTTTCTGTACTTTAGACTGTCTTTCACATTCCTTATCACAGTTTTACAACAGAAGGTTTTAATTGAAAGAGATTGATGTTCGACAGTCTTTCCCTTGATAATTTGGCATATTTGCGTCTTGTTTAGCAATCTATAGTGACTTCAAGATGATAGAAACATACTCATTTTCTTTTAAATATTTTAAAGTTTTACCTTTAATATTTAAGTCTTTAATCCACCTGGAATTGAATTTTATGTTTTGTGTGATAAAGTTCTAAATTTATTTGCTTTTCCGTATGGATAGAAATTATCTGAATATTATTAATTCAGTGCTACATTTTTCAGCATGATTAGATTTCATAGACATGAGCTTTTTTCTGGAGTCTCTATCTTATGTTCCATTTATATCTATGTTTGTATCCTTATAAACATTATTTATTTTCTGTAATTTTATATAAAGATTGAATTTTTTAATAAAAATATCTTTTCAATTTTTATCTTTTAAATATTGTTTGGTTCTTGTCTTTTCATATGAGATTCTAATTAGGATTTGAGTGGAATTGCATTTGAGACTCTATACAAAACAATATGAAACAACTAACAACACTAAGATACTGAATTTTATATCATTGAACTTGCTAAAATATTTCATTGTTACAGTTTTTTTAATGTGCAAGAAAGTTTTAAAATTTTCTCCACAGCTATGTTTTATTATCCTTAGGTTTGTTGCAGTTTGATATTATAAATGCAGTTTTTTAAAATTATATTGTTCTTGCTCTTGGTATACAAAAATACATCTTTTTTTTTATTTTTAAAGATGTTTCTTATTTTCAGCAAACTTGTAAAACTCCCTTTTTTATTGCAATAATCCCTTAGTGAATTATTTGGAATTTGCTTATGGAAAAAATTTAGATCAGCTTGCAATAAAAATTTGTTGCTGTCCCAGGTAGGTTCTTCAGGATGACATTGAAAAACTAGTAGGTATACCTAGTATTTGTTGTCTTGTTCTTGTTTTAGATATAATGTTTGCTTTGGATTTTGGTAGGTACTCTTTAACTATAAAAGAAGTTCCCCTCTGTATCATGTACTGACATTTAACTTTATGAAGCTTTTATCCCTACCTATTGATATGGCTATATTGTATGTATTGACATGGTTATGTTATGTTTACATATATATATATTTCTTAATATATACATAATGTGTGCATATATTATATAATACACAAACTTTTAACCTGTTAATATGGCAAATTACAGTAATAGATGTTTTAGATATATCAACCTTGATAATAAACAAAATACATTTCTTAGATATTGTTGTGTTGGTTTATCAAGATTGTGTTAAAATTTTAAAATTTATATTTATGAGAGTGATTGACCTATAATTGGCCTGTTTTATTCATAGCATTTGTTTTATTTTTTTGAGATGGAGTCTCACTCTGTTGCCAGGCTGGAGTGCAGTGGCATGATCTCAACTCACTGCAACCTCCCCCTCCTGGGTTCAAGTGATTCTCCTGCCTCAGCTTCCCAAGTAGCTGGGACTACAGGCACGCACCACTATGCTCAGCTAATTTTTTGTATTTTTAGTAGAGACGGTGTTTCACCATGTTGGCCAGGATGGTCTCTACCTCTTGCCCTCGTGATCCACCAGCCTTGGCCTCCCAAAGTGCTAGGATTACAAGCATGAGTGACCACTTTTTCAATACATGCTTCTTTTGTCTATGTTATTATTACCACATATCTATATCATTGACATATATATTTGACATTATCAATGTTTTGTTTTATTTCCCTATTTTAGTGCCTATTTCTTTATTTTAGTTTCTTACTATCTCTTTTTTAATGTCAATTGATTTATTTACTTATATTTATTTATTTTTATTTTTTAAGACGGAGTCTCACTCTGTGCCCAGTTTGCAATGCAGTGGTGCAATCTCCGCTCACTGCAACCTCCACCTTTGGGGTTCATGCAGTTCTGACTTAATCTCCCAAGAAGCTGGGGTTACAGACGTACACTACACCTGGCTAATTTTTGTATTTCTAGTAGAAACGGGGTTTCAGTGTATTGGTCTCAAACTCCTGACCTCAAGTGATCTGCCAGCCTTGGCCTCTCAAGGTGCTGGGATTACAGGCATGAGCCACCGTGCCTGGCTCAATTTATTCTTTAGCTAGTCTTCTAACTTTTGTGGTAGACAATTAGCTCTTTGATTTTTACGATTTTTGTACCTCAATAAGTTTTTAAGGGTATAAAGTTTCATCTAATACAATTTTCACTTAATACATTATTGCAATTCTTTATTTTAATCATTTAGTTCTAATCATATTTTGAAAATGTTATTATAATTAATATTATTATCCTAAAACCATTGAGGATTTTTTTAGATTACAAAGACTTGTTTTTATTTTTTATATCAATTTTAATTTTATTGTGATTGGTGACTATGGTATGTTTTATTTTACTTTTTGAAATATCTTGAGATTTATCTCATAAGAAGTACATGGTTAATTTTTATAATTTTTTTTTTTTTTTTTTTTTTGAGGCGGAGTCTCGCTGTCGCCCAGGCTGGAGTGTAGTGGCGCAATCTCTGCTCACTGCAAGCTCCGCCTCCTGGGTTCAGGCCATTCTCCTGCCTCAGCCTCCTGAGCAGCTGGAACTACAGGCACCCGCCACCACGCCCGGCTAATTTTTTTGTATTTTTAGTAGAGACGGAGTTTCACCGTGTTAGCCAGGATAGTCTCGATCTCCTGACCTCGTGATCCACCCGCCTCGGCCTCCCAAAGTGCTGGGATTACAGGCGTGAGCCACCGTGCCCGCCTTCCATAAATGTTTTATAGTTACTTGAAGAAATCTATAGTAATGCTTGGGTACAGGATTAATGTCAATTATATTAAGCTTATACATTTGGTTATTTGCATATTCTATATCTTCTACACATTCTTTCACCTTATCATTTAAATAAAAACTTGACAATCAAGCTGACAGAATAACTAGACTAAAATATAATTTTCACCACAAATGACATTAACCTAATTTAGACATGATATTAAATTTACTGCCAAGTGTAATGTAATGTCATAGGAAGGTGTTATCAAGAGGAGACATCAGTTGAAGAAAATGATTGGAAAACACACTCTTCAAAAACATTCCAGGCAGTTTTCCCTCTTCATGTCTCTAATGTAATGTTTCTTTTAATGATTCCTGATTTTTTCTAAAATTCCTTTTACATCTTCTTTGGGAGATCTATTCTAAACACTTTCTTCGAATCTAGAGCCTCCCTGTAATGAAATCCTAAATGACTCATTTTATTTATTTTCTGAGATCTTGGCCAAATTAATCTCTGTGTGCCTCAGTTTCTAAAAAACAGGGTTAATAGTAGTATCCTGCCTAATGTGGTTCTTGGGAAGGTTATATGAGATAATATCACCAAAACATTTGGAAGGATGTATCAATCATAATAATGATAGTGATCCTTAGTTATTTTAAATTATCAGCTTTTACTGTTGCCATCCCTGAAGGATTTCTGTTTTCATTGCTTTGTATAGGAAGCATGCTTTGTCAATGAGATAAAAAACACATGAAACTAGAAACGGCACATTTTGCTTTTAAATTACCTAGGCTTGGTGGGACATTACAAGTTCTTTCATCTAGTTTAGGGTCTAGAAATCATCTGCTGTCTTTTACCTAATTGTGAATATGTCCAAGTATTCATTTGCAGCTTTCCTTTCTAATGACAGCAAGTATCCAGCCATTACACTTTATTAGATCTGATTCATAATTTATATTCCTACTGAAATTTCATGGCTCTTTTGGAAAGGACGGAGACACCTCTGACTATTTCGTTCCTGCAACTCTGTTTTGCTCCACAGAGACTGGCACTATGTCTTAAAAGATGAATAACTGTAGTGTGGTGGTTTCATTTGCATGTCTTTTTTATGATCCTGTGGTTCCCCTCTGCCAGGGTAGAGTGATTTGGAGTCGCCTGATGCTCCTGGACTTCTGTTCCTGACACCTGAAACTAGTTATCCCTGCACTGAAGCTAACAAACACGATGACAATATGGAGAGAAGAGGATTCCACTGGGGTAGAGTTCTAAGAAGGCTGCAGTGATTTTCTTGGGTAAAATGAAAGTGAGGCAATAGAATCTCCCAAGACGATGGGGCCATACGGGAACTATGGAAACTGCTAAAGTGCAACCTGGGATTTCTCCACCTGGACTCAACTCCCTCCTTCAGCAGTCCTCACACACAGCACAGATCCAACCGTGGAGCTGGGCAGAAAAGGATCCCCATGGTCAGCCACCTTTCTGCCTCTTTCCAGGAATTCTTTGGCAGCGTGGTCAGCACATGTTTGCCTTCATGTTCCAAATCCCTAGTCAATTTTCCAGGAAGAAACAGAATGCAATTTATTGCAGCGGCAGTCGTCAGGAATAAGGATGTATGTCTAGTTTTCTCTTTGACTTGGAGAATACTTCAGTGCCATGGTGTCACGTTTCTCATGCAGCCACCTCTGAGTCCAATAGCTGGGAGTGCAAGGCAAATTGTTTGCCATCAACCATTTAACTAGGATGATATATAACCATTTTTTTTTAAGTGGGAGGAAGAATTATATTTTCTATTTGAAGACGGCAAGATCTATTTTCCGAAAGTCTTCACATGTAAGTGAATTAGCTGCTGTAGTTTTAAAGAAGTAAAACACCTGGGAAACAAGTTTTATTGCTTAAACATCTGGTGCTTCCCTACTGGAGAAAAACTATGTTACCAAATGAAACAGTAGAAAAGTTACAGTGTATTTAGAATTCGAAATAAAGAAATAGAAAAGCAACATATTGAATTCAAGTGAAACTAGAGACTTTTTACTATTTAAAACAGTGAAGGTTTTAAAGGTTTTTTATTACCAAGTATTACATATTGGCAAATAATAGAAATAGAGAATTGTGGTGTGGAAGGTGGTTGCTATCCACTTCACCACATGCCAAAAAGGCTTTGTGTTGCACTTTGACCATCTCCAATACATGTTTATAGGGAACAGCATCCCTTTGGCTTAGCCATTGATATTCACTGATGACAGGAGTTTTGAACAGAGCAGACAAACTGAGGAAAGCATTACTTTGATTATCAAGTAATTAGACAATAGCAGAGTAAGGTGTTGCTTCTTAAAAGAAATCAATAATAAAATGAATTGGGAACAAAACCAAATGGACCACATTGAAAATGGCCAACTGTAGGCCAGGTCTATTCAGCCACACAGGCATCCAAGGTGACTACCTGAATGGGGGACAGCATGAAATGGGAGGAGACTAAGCAGCCAGCAGGAGAAGCAGCCTTTTCCAATCTGGCTGCTCACAGGCACAGCTAGCCTAGTGAATGGGGCTACGGAATCATTCACCCAGCCTGATTCAGGACCGGAGCGTGCACGTCTCTTTTAAAGCAAACCACCATTTCTCTTTCTGATAAGGTTTTGAACGGCCAAGAGCACACAAACGTCTCAACTGATTGGTCAAAGGCCAGGGACCTGTTTCTTAGGGAATCATGCCTTACCTACCACCGGGAGATGTATCTTCAGGCAGGGTGTCTTGCACTGGGGTTTGTTCCATGAGTTTCCAGAGTGACAGACCAAGGTCTTCAATATTCATCCACAGACTGGAAAGAACAAGAAACAAGGCATTTTCCCAGAGAGAAGGCCAGGAATCTGTGCCCACAGTTAAACAAATCAAGGTGATGAGTCGAATCATGGATAAAGAATACATGTGCAGGAAGATGGGGTGACAGAAAGGAGCAGCAGAAAGAACCCAGAAAGGTGAACCAGGAAAAGAGAACGCTCTGACCACACAGCAGCCATCTAGTCATGTGAACATCTTTCCTGCAGGGAAGATCTTGTGTGTGTTGGATTTCAAGTTCAAAGTATAACTCACGGGTAAATGTCATGCATGGGCAGGTTTCAGCTCCCTGAGGGAAAGAATTTCATTATAATTAAAGCTATTTAAAAATGGAATGGATTTTCTCATGAGATTAGAGAAATACTTGATGTTCAAAGTATTCAAACATAAGCTAGAAAGCACAATGGAATCCTCCAAGAATTGTGTGAGTCCCAGAATATACATACATATACACATACATACACATGTGTGTGTTATATATTACTTGTTGATAGAAAATAAGGGTTTACTGAGCTTTTTATTGATGGTGTTAGAAGTGTGGTGATAATCAGGAGTTATTGAGTGGATACTTGACCCTGGGAACCAGACGCACCCAGTTGTATGAGGTCCCTTAGGGGAATTTCTGCACAAGAAACAATGGCAAACAGAACTTGTAAAATTTCACTAAGGCACTGGCCTCAAAGTATACAATCAGAAGCGGAGGACAGAGAATACAGCTATCCCTGCAGGCCCCCCAAACTCATTAGGCCTGAAAACTTGCCCTCCACAGCCCCCGGCAACACATGGGGGAGGCAAGCCTAGCCATGCCTCTGCCTCTGCACTCTGGCCCAGATGTGAGCGTTGGTGTCTCTTTAGTGCATGGAGTGAAGAACTAGTAAGAGAAGAACTAGTAAGATGTCATAATTCTGATTAGACCACTAGGAAAGGGGAGAGGCAGGTTACGTAGTGATCATTCAGCTTCCAGAAGGAAGAGAGAAGAGACAAAAATCCTATCCAGAGGCTGAACTTTTCTGTTTTTATCATCTTCTTTTTGAAATAGAGATACACTCATTAAAAAACAAACAATAAAAACATCTTTAAGACAAAAAATTAAATCCACCCCCTTCCCATGTACTTGTACTCCAACGGCAACTACCTCCACATCCTTCTTTTCTGTAAGTGTAGATTTGCTTAAATCTGGGATTTAGTCTTCTGTTTCTTCTCTTAGTGAGATCTAACTGTATATTTTCATGCAGAAAATATATGCAGTTTTAAATACATGATCATTTTTTAGGAATAACATTCTCCTATTTGGGGTCTTTGTTCTTCTATATCAGGAATCAGCAATCTTTTTCTATAAAGTCCAAGTAGTAAATATTTAGACTTTTCAGAACATATGATCTCTATAACAACTACTCAACTTTGCCATTGTACCAAAAAAGCAGCCATAAGCAATATTCGAACAAACAACCAGAGCTTTGTTCCAATAAAGTTAATTTAAGAAATCAGACAATAGGTCAGATTTGGCCCACAGGTCATCATTTGTTGGCCAATGTTCTATATAAATATTTCAAAAAATTTTTTAAAATAAATTAAATTGAATTCAAATATCAATTTATAGATAATCGTTACATTGAACTGTTACGTATTTCCATTGTTGAAGATGATAAAATATTCCTCAGTCTTTATAAAACAAAGATATAGAGTAAAATTTTAAATGAACTTAGTAAAGAACTTGAGACTCCTGTTATAATTATTCCTAGGTACCCTACAGTTTTTGCCATCCCTTTGTGTCTCTAGGTAGATATTATTATTAACAAATTAAATTGTATTTTATTTCTTCTTCTCTTCAGATTTATAATCTACTGTTTGACTCGATCTTATTGCACTGACTAGAATCATCAGTTCATTACTGAATCGCTCCAGCAACATTAAGCATGCTGGTCTGAGGGTTTCCTTTAATGTTCCAACATTAAACTCAATGTTTGCTGTAGGTTTCTGTTAGGTTTCTTTTAAGTTATCAAGTTATCTTTCTAGTTTGATTATATGTATATTTCAATCTGAAATGGATCTTGAATTTTATCAAATAAATCATAAGTGATGCAAGGTTAGCTATAATCAGATCCATGCACATTTGTGTCTTTCCAAATGTCAGACTTTTATTGATACTGTTTCAGTCACAAAAGCCACAAGCTAACTGGCGTTCCCAATGATGCAATTTTTTCCCATTCGCTTGGTAGTCAGAGCCTGAGCACAGAACCTCAAACCACTCCCCAAGTTAGTCAATATAAAAAAAAATACATATTGTTATACCTAATCAACATATAAATGTTATAGATTAAACAGTCCACAACAAACAAAGTAACACTTAACGTCAAGAGAAAAGAGATAGGGGAAAGGGTTAATAAACCAGCTCAAGGTGAGTGGAAAAGACAAAAAGAATCTCCTGGTCTGGGCCATTTGTTTTGTGGGTCTTGCAAGGAAGAGTCTGTGATGTGGCAGAGCCTTCAGTGGCAGATGCTAAGTTCTTATCATGAGTGAGAGCAAAATACTTGTGGATTAAGATGGCCATTTGGAGCTACTGAAGGCCTGCTCTTTTTATGACCACAGAGTCATCTGGTGGGGCTGATAGTGGAAGAGTGTGCTTGTTTATGTTCATACCTGGTTGAATACAGTCTCTATATTTTTATTTGTTTATTAAGCAAAATATCGTATCTTTGTTGGCAAAGTTCCCTATGACATACAAAATAGAGTCTTTTTCTAAGATGAAGTGAGTTATATCAAGGGTGCTCTATACAGTTTTCAAGATCTATGGCGAGGCTAATAACTTAATGTTTTTCTCTTTTAATTTGTTAGTAAGGAAATTCAAGTAAGCTCTAGTTTATTATAAAGCATTATTCTTTTCCTGTTAAAATTTATTTTAGTTTTCTACATTTATATTAATAAGAATAATTAGTCTATATCTTTATTTGTACTCCTTTTGTCTGATTTCCATATGAAGTTAATGCTAAGCTAGTCTCTTTTGGATATTTGAGAGTCATTTCAATTTCTGTTATATCCTGAAATAGTTTAGTTAATAAATCAATATCAACAATATATATTATTAATAATTGCTGATTATTGTAAACCAGGCATTAGTATGCCCAAATATGACCAGCCCATAGCAATTGCTCCCCCAATGGAGAAATGGAGAATAGAGTTATGGTCAAATCATTCAACTATATGTTGGAAAAAGTAGCTATTGAATAAGCTAAATAAGTAAAGGGTATAATGTATTAGATGGCTATTAAATAATAAGGAGAATAATACAGCAGGGAATGAAAATAGGGAGTTGCCATTTTCTGTACAGTGGCCAGAGCAGATCTCAGAGAGGAGGGGACATATGTGTATAAACTTGCAGAAGCTGAAAGATTAAGCCCCATAAGTATTTATGGAAAACAATTAGCAAAAAGACACGAAGATTAGAGGAAGTTATACTGACTTGAAGGACAGCAAAGAGGGAAGGAAGACTGGGAGAGAACTGGAAGATGAAGACAGAGAAGTAAATAGGAGGAGAGTAATCTGAAAAGAGTATCTACGAGCCTGCTGCCATATCAGCCATTTACTTCTGTGGTCAGATATTTTGACTTTTTTCCTGTAATCAGGAATGAATTCCTTGTGCTCCTTTCAAAGCCAACCCTTCAAACTGTATACTTGTTCTGATCCTATTTCTTTTACTCAGGAATATTACATAGAAATTATCTCCTTTCTATCTTAATCCTCAGTTTCCTCTTCAATGTTTATTAATTTTCACCAGCAAATATAGTACAATTTCCCTCATTTTGAAAAAAACAACTCTAGATTTTTCTGCCCACCTCTAAGTACTTCTTTTTCTCACTGCTCATTTTACAGCAAAGTTTTGTGAAAATATTGTTTATTCTCACTGTCTCCAATGAGTTATCTCCCATTTACTCTTAAATGCTTTACACTTAGGGTTTTACCCCACTACTGCACAAAGTTCACTCCTGTCAGGTATACCAGTTGTTTCCAGACTCGTAAGCCTAATGGTTACTTTCCAATCCTTACCTTACTGAACTGTCAGTAGTATTTGACATGGCTGATCACTCCATACTCCTCAAAAGTTCTTCTTGAAATATTTTCTTCACGTGACTTCCAGGATAGCCAGTCATGCTGGATTTTTCATATTTACTGTTTTTATTTTTTTGGTTCTTACTTTACCGTCTGTTCCCCTTAGTCCCATATGCTTGTCTTTTTCCATATCCTTGAACTCTAAGATTGGAGTGTCTCACACTCTTGAAATTCCCTTGGAAATCCCCTCCATAGTGTAATATAACACATAAATTTGCTGATAGTTGCCAAAGTTTTGTCCCAGCGCAGACCTCACCTGAGTTTCACGTCATGTAAACAATGTCATTACTGACATCTCCATTGGTATGAGTAGTAGGCAACTCAAACCATACAAGCCCATAACCAAAATCCTGCATCAGGAAATGGGAACCCTATCTTTTCAACTTCTCGGGCTAAACACATCTTGTGTTCATTCTTTTTGTTTTATAAAATAGGGTCTCACTCCAAAACCCAGAATGGAATGCATGGCACAATCATGGCTAACTGTAGCCTTGATTGACCTCCAGGGCTCAGGTGATCCTTCCACCTCAGCCTTTTGAGTAGCTGGAACTACAGGCTCATGCCACCACATTTGGCTAAGTTTTTGTATTTTCTTATAGAGACAGGATTTCACCATGTTGCCTAGGTGGGTCTCTATCTCGTGGGCTCAAGCTATTCGTCCACTTTGGCCTCCCAAAATACTGGAATCACAGGTGTGAACCACCACACCTGGCCTTGTGTTCATTCTGGATTACTGTTTCACACTACATATCCAATCCATCACCAAATTATATCAGCTGTGTTTTCCAAATACACCTGGAATCGGTCTACTTCTGCTTATTCTGTCCCTTAATATCATCACATCTGTCCAAGCTTGTACAGTCACTACCAACCTGAATGGTTGCCATGATCTCTTTTTTTCTTTTTTTGAGAAGGAGTCTCACTGTGTCATCAGTCTGGATTGCAGTGGGGTGATCTTGGCTCACTGCAACTTCCGCCTCCTGGGTTCAAGTGATTCTCCTGTCTCAGCCTCCTGAGTAGCTGGTACTACAGGCACCCGCCACCACGCCGGGCTAATTTTTGTATTTTCAGTAGAGATGGGGTTTCTCCATGTTGGCCAGGATGGTCTTGACCTCTTGACTTCATAATTCACCCACCTTGGCCTCCCAAAGTGCTGGGATTACAGATGAGATACCGAGCCCAGTTGCCATGACCTCTTTTTTTCCCTTTCCTTTTCTTGTCTTTTCTTTCTTTCTTTTTTTTTTTTTTTTTTTTTTTTTTGAGATAGTCTCACTCTGTCACCCATCACCCAGGCTGGAGTGCAGTGGCAAGAGCTGGGCTCACTGCAATCTCCACCTCCCGGGTTCAAGCAATACTCCTGCCTCAGCCTCCCAAGTAGCTGGGGCACCCACCACCATGCCCAGCTAGTTTTTATATTTTTAGTAGAGACAGGGTTTCACCATGTTGGCCAGGCTGGTCTTGAACTCCAAGTGATCCACCCACATTGGCCTCTCAAAGTGTTGGGATTACAGGCGTAAGCCACTGCGCCCGGCCTGCCATGACCTCTTCACTGGCTTACCTGTTCACCGCCTTCAGGTCTCTGTCCTTTTCTGAAAATCTTATTGAAATCGAGGAAGTTACACACTATTCACATCCCACTTCACCATAACACTTCATATCTTTCTAGTTCCTGACACACATATGTTTCTCTATAGACCTTATTATTAACTGACAGCCTGAATATTTTATTTATTTTATTGCTTTTATTGCCTGTCCACCTCAACTAGATGAGCTCCATGAGTAGGGATTTTTCTTTATTTTGCTTGCAATATAACAGTCTTCCAATAATTAGTCCTTGCCTCTTATTCAAAGGCATGGTTTTCCTAACTGCTATACTCATAGATTAAGTGTGCTAGTTTTAAAACTCTATAGAAATGGAGATTCAAAAGTGTATATCCTCTGGAGTCTGGCTTCTTTCACTTAAAATTACTTTGTGAAATTCATCAATGTTGTTGTATATAGCTGTATTTTATTTTCAGTACCGCATGCTATTCCCTTGTAAATATGCCACATTTTATTTATCTTTTCTTCTGTTGATAGTCATTTGTTTGTTTTCACTTTCTGGTTATGTCAAATTAATACTTCTATAATTGTTATTAGGGGATTTTGGTTCACATATGTCTTATTTCTGCAGCAAATATGATGAGAATTACAATTACAGGAAAAATATGGTTGTTATATGTTTAAATTTGATGTGTTTTATTTATGATTTTTGCATCTGTGCTTGTGAAAAACACTGGCCTATAATTTTAGTTCCCTAAAACATGCTTGTCAAGCACTGGTATCAAAAGCATGTTGACTTTATAAAATGAGTTGGGAAATATTTCCTCTTTTTACATTATCTACCAAAGTGAATGTGAGATTTGGTGCAATCTTCTTCTCAAATATTTGGTGGAGTTCACCATTGTCATTAAAATAGCATCAATAATAATAAAAGTATATGCTTAATGCATAAATGCATCTGTCTTACAATTATTTTACATTTTTATAAAAAGTCAACCAGTGTTTCTATTATGATCCAAGATTGTTTCTGACCTTGAGATGGACATGCACATGCAGTAAGATTATTGGTATTGTTCAGGAACGAACGCTACCTATGAAGGAATGAAGAAAACAGGTTTGCCAGAGCAGCTGATAGGAATCCAGTTGCCACAAACAGGTCTGTGTGGGCTCCTGGCCCTGACACGGAATCCACAGCTGTCCTAAATGCAGAATCGAAATAAGGGGGACTCAGTCTGTGTACTCTACAAATAGACCTATCATTGGATGGAGACTATCCCTGAAGAGGATGTGTAACCTTCGGCAAAGTGGCCTTTTTTAACCTGGGACACTTCTTGGGGAGGCACATGACCACGAGTGGTGAGCAGATGCGGGGAGGAGCGCCTCTGTACTGATGGGGCATCATCCTTTAGCATGAACTGCAAGCATTTTAATTCTCCAAACTGGAAGAAGAATGGTGCCGGCAATGAGTTTATTTAATGTAATATAAAGAGGCACAGAACATTCACTTCTGTAATTTGCACTGAAAAAAAAAAAAAAGGGTGGGGGAAGGGCTCAAAGGAAGGAAAGAGTTTCTATATGGGAATGAATATCCACAAATTTGTTTTAATTCTTCTGTAGATTATTAAGAGTATTAGGATTAAACCTTTTGCAAATTAAATTGAACTTGGTTAGTACTGCTGATTTGGAATAGGGTTTGGGAAGAAAAGTGGAAAGGAAGAGAAACTAGAGAAGCCAAGTTCTAATTCCTGGGAATTGAGTAACAGAGAAATATGAAGGTCAAAGTGCGAAGGAATGTCCCCTAAATCTGACAATATTTCCTCAACTCCCACTATGAAATATTTTCTGGTATTGAGATGAGGTGATAGTACATATAGATAAAAAATAAATGTCACTCCAAGATTCTGCCTGGTTATGGAGACAGTTACTTATGATAACCAGCGTCTGCTTTTGAGAGGAGGTGAAGGAAGGAAAGAAGTTACCTTGAGTTAACTGGAGGAAATTTATGAGTGAGTGGTCAGTATGGAAATAACTGTATAGGTGGATACTTCATTAAAAGAAGTAAACTATTGAGGATATTTAATTTTTTTTTTTCTCATTAACAATAGAACCTCTGTATTTCTTCGAAATCCAAAATTGTATGCCACTCAGTAGAAGGAAGGGTGATTGTTTCCATTCTAGAAAAAGCCCCTCAAATATTAGCTTTCCTTGATACCTGGAACCTAGGGTATGGGCACATAACTGAGCCAAACGGAAGTTGAGCCAAATGGAAGTTATGAGATAGAACATCCCATCCAGAACTAATATGGAAAGGAGCTGGGGTTGTTTGGAATTCCTTCTGTTGTCAGAGAAAGTGAGTAACCAATGCCCAGTAGCAAGTGGCAGTGGAGTATCCTTGATGGGGGAGCAGCAGTGAAAGCCATTGTCCCTTGTCCAGATTGGTTCCCTGCCTGAGGCCGGATTCCCTGGTTTCCTAATCATTGTCTAAGCCCACGTCTTCAACTATCCCATTACTTACTTTAGTAATGAGACCATAGCCGCCTAATAATTTCTGTTTTTGTTAAACCTACCAAGGATTATTGATTTCAGACAGTTATTACTGCTCATATTCTGAGACTATGAAACTCTTTTCACTTGGGAAGGCAAAAATCAAGGTGAAGTCTTAGAAGCTGTCTCTAGGACAGCTCCAAGTCTCTCTTCAATGTGGTCTCCCTAAGTGGGGTTGGCATGGGGAATGTTGGCTCTCAGTTCTGATCCTCACATCAAAGGTAGAGGGTATGGTCTCAGAGTTGCTAAATTTTTGTTCCGTCACATGGAATAGTGTTAATCTTTGTGCTTTACTGGAAATCTTAAATCTTAAAAATGTTTACCTAAAAACAGATATCAACTTAGTTGAATATAGAAACTTAAAGCAAAAGTATTGACAAAGAGTATTTACAATTGTGAGTTTAAAGTTTTGGGTGAAATTTTTTCTCATCAAATGAGGTATGCTTTCATTTCAGACAATATTTTTAAAGACAGCATCACTGGATGAAACCAAGCAAGCCATGAAGCATTCCCACAGGGTGGGCATGTCTCAAGATCATTTTATTCCATTATAGAGCTCTTGAAGGATTTGTGAGGGGACAGGCGATTTCAGTTTAGACATAACACACTGATAAATGATGAGGGCAAGATATAAGGCAAGGAGATTATTTTGAAAGCCATTTCAATAATTCAAGAATCTTATTATATTTGCCAAACTAAAGTTGTGGCAATGGAAATAAGGAGACATGAAATAGTAAAAGAACACTTAAGGTAAGAAAAATATTGGCTGTCAGGTTTCCATAACAGATTACATCATAGTGTCTTAAGACACTCATTGTTTGCAATTAACTAACATATCCTGTGCAGCTAGAATAGCATAGTTACTCACCATCTTTGAAATAATGGAGAAAATAGTTCCTTTGTTCTGTAATTCAGATGAATTGAAAAGACACCTGGAAATGTCCTAGAACCAGCTTCTAAGACCTCACCTTGATTTTCATCCACCCAAGAACAAATTGTTTCATAGTCTCAGAATTTGCACAGTAATATTCCTCTTAAAACAATAATCCTTGGTAGGTTTAACAAAAACAGAAATTAGAAGGCTATGACCGAGCTAAAATAGTATTTCCTTTGATCTGTGATTCAAATAATTTCCTCTGTTCTGTGATTCAGATAAAGAACCTGGTTGGGAAAAGCTTGCCTTATTTGGAGCTCTGATATTGGGTGACTTGGTGGATAACAGGTAATAATTTACCAACCCCATGACTTCAGGAATAGAGAAAATTTGGATAAGCAAATACAGCAAATTTTATTTCAGACTTGGAATTTAAAAGATTCATGAGATAATATTTAGTAGCCAAACTGTATTGATTTGGAAGTGAATTAAAAAATCCAAATATAAATTTGGATCTTTTTTTATGATTGCAAAGGTCAGGGGTCAGGAATGAGATCACACAGGGAGAGTAGTAGAGAAGAAACGAAGGCTACAATCCAAAATCTATGGGGAAGCTAGAGCGGAGCAGCCTTTGAAGGTATGTGGACGAGATCTGAGACGTTGACACATCAAGTACGAAAACAGGTTTCCTAGGACGGCAACCATGTGTAATCTACATCATATGAAGAATTTTTAGAAGAGCTTGAGAGAAAAAGATTAAGTCACTACTGCCAGGAATATTGGAATGACTGACAACTGAACAAAATTGTAATTCATTCTGCCAGAATCAAAGTCCAAGGAACCAAAAGGGAACATGTATATTTAGATATGATAAAAGCTCAGATACTTCTGCTGCAAACATAGAATGCCAAATTGAACCAGTTTCAATAAAAAGGAAATATTTTTGAGCTCTCATTACACATCTTAGAAAAGCCAAAACAGCTTTCAGGGAACTTCAGTATTTCTAGGACTCTATACATACACAAGTTTGTTCTCTCAATCCACATTCATCGATGAGGAAGGGAGTTGTGGCAACATTAACGATCATGCTTCATATAGCAACATTTTTCCAACAAGACGGATGAATGCTCTCTGGCTCCTGTTAAAGCAGCCTCTGGAAACTTGGTTGGCCTGCACTGGATCTTGTGCACACCCTCGAGTATCGTGACTCATACTCTAAGTGGCAGGAACCTACACTTTCTGTCTCTATTAGGAGTAAAGTATTATTATTATTATTATTATTATTATTATTATTATTTTGAGATGGAGTTTTGCTCTGTTTCCAGGCTAGAGTGCAGTGGTGCGATCTCAGTTCACTGCAACCTTTGCCTCCCTGGTTTAAGCAATTCCCCTGCCTCAGCCTCCCAAGTAGCTGGGATTACAGGCACGTGCCACCACACCCAGCTAATTTTTTTTTTTTTTTTTTAGTAGAGACAAGATTTCACCATTTTGGCCAAGGTGGTCTCGATCTCCTGACATCGTGATCAGCCCAACTCGGCCTCCCAAAGTGCTGGGATTATAGGCGTGAGCCACTGCATCTGGCCAGGAGTAAATTACTGATGTTAAAACAAAAACCAATCAAGTAAAGTAACAAAAAAAATTTTCCCAAGAAGAAAGAGAAGCAGTTCCAAGGACAAGCCAATAGAGACAGATCAACAACCCAGCAGCCTCCACCAAACACATTCTACTGGGAGGAGCTAACTAATAGTTGAATGGGCTTCCTCTGTCTTATGGGCAGCTTCCTATCTCTACATATACCCAAGCAGAAGGTATTGAGTGTTCACTGGTTAATTGGCCTGAAAACAAAGGGAAGAAATGAAGGAAATGAAGGCAGGAGAGGAAGGGACTGATTACTTAGGTTATGGTAGTCATCTTGCTTTGGAGTTTCACAGCTATTACTTCATCTGCTTCTCGTTACTGTTTTATCAGTATCATCATTCACATTTTTGTATGTCTCTCACACTTCAGAACACATTGCTATCCACATGATTCCTACATTTTTTTTTTTTTTTTTTTTTTTTTTTTTTTTTTTGGCGTGGTGAGGGGTGTGGGGTTCTGTTGGACCTATTTGACTCTAAGTAGACTTCCCAGTCTCCTGATCTCTTCTCCGTATAGCTTTGGCTGTTTTCATCTCTTGGCTGAAAACCAAAGCAGACGCGGGACTTAGTCCCTTTTTTAATCTCACACAGGTCCACACATACATGCACATATGTCAAACAAAAGAGACTAATAACATAGAGCATGCATGTGCTCGCATCCCAGAAAGTGAAAACGTTAAAGTAGAAAATACATTTATACTATATATCTCACTTCTCATAATAAAGTACTTAAACTACAATAACAAGCTTCACAGTCAGTCCCCGTTTCTTCTTCCTCTTTTCAAGTGTCTGTCCTTTTTATTCATTGGTAATTCCAACTCTTTCTAATGCAGATAGACAGACAGACACATACACGTATATTCCTTACCTTTATTATTGTTATTATTATACTTTAAGTTCTAGGGTACATGTGCACAACATGCAGATTTGTTACCTATGTATACATATGTAACATTAGGAGATATACCTAATGTAAATGATGAGTTAATGGGTGCAGTACACCAACGTGGCACACCTATTCCTTACCTTTCTCTAAAGCTTTCTTCCAAGTCCTCCACAAAGGTATACCCATAGGTATATTGATTAGAACATTCCGATTAGAACCTTCTGCCTATTCATTGAGACATTAAGCAGATTAGAGGTTTCCAAGTCTAGGGGAGAGGTACATAGGGAGATGTCACTTGACATATACAGAGTTTCTTCTTGGAATAGCAAAAGCTTTTGAAAATAGATAGTAGTGAGGTTTGCACAGCAAGGGGATTATAATTAATCTTCACAATTGTATCTTTAAACATGATTGAAATAGCAAGTTTTATGTCATATATATTTTACCACAATATATAAATTAAAAAAAAAAAATTTATCCCCGTCTGGGCCTGTGGCCCAGACTGGGACCTAGGGAGGTTAATAAGAGCATTTCCCAAGCATTGGTCTTCCTGGCACCTGAGCCCCTGCCAGCCTGCTCTCCAGTGCCCAGGGTGCATCACCCTCCATTGCCTCCTGCCCTGCTCCTCAGGGTTGCCCCAGACTGACATCACAGCTCCCCCACGGTGCCTGAGAGGCTGCAGCGCACTCTGACAGCATTCTGCAGAGAGCCTTTCACCCTGCCACACATGCACGAGAGAGAGAAAAAAGATGCTCAGCTTTACAAAGACAGTTCACTCATCACCCAAGAAGACACTGGAGAGCATCAATTTAAATAATACGTCATTTAATCTCTCTACATAAGGAAACTGAAGAACAGAAAGGCTATGCAGCATGCCTAAAGTTTCATTCACAGATCCGGGATTCAAGTCTAGGTTTACTTCCAAATGGTTTCCTCTATATACACACAGGGATCACTCTAGATGTCCTTCAAAACAACAAAATGTAAACGATTCCCTCGGGCATTTGGTTGAGCATATTTCTTCATAAGAAATTGCAATAATGAGAACAGTTATGTTTAAAGAAAGTCTTAGGAATGGAGTAGAACTATCTCAGTATTTCATATAGAACTATGCTGATGCAGAATTTAAAAAAAAAATCTAGTGGAAATAAGTTTTACAAGATGGGCACTATTAATTTCTCCTTTAAAGTATTTTTAAGAGAGAATTTACATGTTTATTCATCGTGTTAAATTCATTGAGTCTAATCCCATCAAAAATAATTTCAAACACAGTAAAACTAAAGCAGCAAGATAATTTTATTGTATTATATGTATTTGTTGTTGTTATTATTACTATTATTATTGAGACAAGTCCTCACTCTGTTCCCCAGGCTGGAGTGCAGTAGCCTGATCATGGCTCACTGCAACCTCTGCCTCCTGCACTCAAGCAATCCTCTCACCTCAGCCTCCCAAGTAGCTGGGAATATATGTGCACACTGTCATGCTTAGTTCTTTCCTTTTCTTTTTTCTTTTCTTTTCTCTTTTCTTTTCTTTTCTTTTCTTTTCTTTTCTTTTCTTTTCTTTTCTTTTCTTTTCTTTCCTTTCCTTTCCTTTCCTTTGCTTTTTCTTTTTTCTTTTTTTTTTTTGAGATGGAGTCTCACTCTCTCACCCAGGCTGGCATACAGTGGCGTGATCTCGGCTCACTGCAATCTCCACCTGCCGGGTTCACGCCATTCTCCTGCCTCAGCCTCCCGGTTACCTGGGACTACAGGTGCTCGCCACTATGCCCGGCTGTTTTTTTCTTTTTTTTTTTTTTTTGTTTTGTATTTTTTTTATTTTTTAGTAGAGACGGGGTTTCACCATGTTAGCCAAAATGGTCTGGATCTCCTGACTGCGTGATCCACCCGTCTCGGCCTCCCAAAGTGCTGGGATTACAGACGTGAGCCACCGTGCCTGGCCATTTTCTTTTCATTTTTTATAGAGATAGGGTTTCCCTGTATGGCCCAGGCTGGTCTCAAACTCTTGGCCTCAAGCAATCCTCCTGCCTCTGCCTCCAAAAGTGCTGAGGTTACAGGTGTGAGCCACTGCACACCTAGATATCTGCCCTACAAGATAATTTTAAAGAGACATTTAACATTTAACTTTAAAAGATATTTGGCATTTTCAAGAAGATATCTTAGGAAAAATATATCGCATACATAGAGTCGTAAAATTGTATTTAAATAGAAATCACTGTAAGTAATCATTGTTGTTTGTCATTTGGGGAAAACAAAGTAAAGTAGCAGAATCACAAATAATTGCTCCTTTGAGAATCAGATGAAGATATAAAAACTTATTGTATTTCCAAATCAGAAAGTGAAGTGACTTCACAAGCAATTAATAGCACTCAGTCTCTTTTAAGTTATAGAGCAGGGAAATGAACTTATAATGATGTAATAAAGGCAAACATCAAATACAAAGTCCAAAAATATGGATGAAATAATTGGATTAATAAAGTAGCATACATATCCTTTATACCAAATGTATGACTGGGATGACCAAGAAGCTTTCCTTGAACTGCCAATTAAAGATCACCTGCTACATTGCAGACCTCATACCAAGGCTTTTATGTTCATAATTTCTAAACTTGACAGCATCCCTGTAAGGTAGATATTTTATAGGCATGGCATACAATACATAAGGGAATGAAGAGAACTCAGAGATATTAAGAGAAATGAAGAGACCTGCTGGAAATCACACAAATTGTAAGTGACACACATACACAAGTACACACACATTCACACAGGGAATCAGGATGAATATGCACAAACACAATAGTACTCAGAATCAGACATATATCACACAAACTGTGGCATGGCAGCTTCCTGGTTCCACAGGCTTGGGCGATTAACTAGACATTTCTGTTTCTGAATTTCAATTCAGTATTGGGAATGAATACTGCACAAGTGTCAAATTTCTTGCTAGTACTATCTTCTCCATCAACCCTGGTGCAAAGTGAATCTTAACAAATGCTGTTGCCCCTTATTTCATTTAATCTAATTCATCTCCTTTTTATGCCTCACTTTCTTTTTTATTTATTTATTATTATACTTTACATTCTAGGGTACATGTACACAACATGCAGGTTTCTTTCATATGTATACATGTGCCACATTGGTGTGCTGCACCCATTAACTCATCATCTACATTAGGCATATCTCCTAATGCTATCCCTCTCCCCTCCAGCCACCCCACGACAAGTCCCATTGTGTGATGTTCCGTTTCCTGTGTCCAAGTGTTCTCATTGTTCAATTCTCACCTATGAGTGAGAACATGCGGTGTTTAGTTTTCTGTTCTTGTGATAGTTTGCTCAGAATGATGGTTTCCAGCTGCATCCATGTCCCTATAAAGGACATGAACTCATCCTTTTTTATGGCTGCATAGTATTCCATGGTATATATGTGCCACATTTTCTTAATCCAATCTGTCATTGATGGACATTTGGGTTGGTTCCAAGTCTTTGCTATTGTGAATACTGCTGCAATAAATGTATGTGTGCATGCGTCTTTATAGCAGCATGATTTATACTCCTTTGGGTATCTACCCAGTAATGGGATGGCTGGATCAAATGGTATTTCTAGTTTTAGATCCTTGAGAAATCGCCGCACTGTCTTCCACAATGGTTGAACTAGTTTATAGTCCCACTAACAGTGTAAAAGTGTTTCTATTTCTCCACATCCTCTCCAGCACCTGTTGTTTCCTGACTTTTTAATGATTGCCATTCTAACTGATGTGAGATGGTATCTCACTGTCATTTTGATTTGCATTTCTCTGATGGCGAGTGATGATGAGCATTTTTTCATGTGTCTGTTGGCTGCATAAATGCCTTCTTTAGAGAAGTGTCTGTTCATATCCTTTGCCCACTTTTTGATGGGGTTGTTGATTCCCTATTTAATAAATAGTGCTGGGAAAACTGGCTAGCCATATGTAGAAAGTTGAAACTGGATCTTTTCCTTACACCTCATATGAAAATTAATTCAAGATGGATTAGAGACTTAAATGTTAGACCTAAAACCATAAAAACCCTAGAAGAAAACCTAGGTAATACCATTCAGGACACAGGTATGGGCAAGCACTTCATGTCCAAAACACCAAAAGCAATGGCAACAAAAGCCAAAATTGACAAATGGGATCTAATTAAACTAAAGAGTTTCTGCACAGCAAAAGAAACTACCATCAGAGTGAACAGGCAACCTACAGAATGGGAGAAAACTCATCTGACAAACGTCTAATATCCAAAACCTATGCCTCACTTGCAGTGGAATTTTGTCACTACAATGCTTTCTCCCTAAATCTAGATGTGCACCTTCACTGTGACTCTCATCCAAGTAAATCCTTCATCCCTGATAACTTCAAGTCACTCCTGCTGGTTATCTATATCTATTTCCGTAAACATTGTTCTTGTATCCACGTCACTGCTTCCCACACCAAGGTGGCTCTTCACTTGGTCACTTTTGTCTCACGATTCTTCTTATCACCTATCTAAAAAAAATCACCTGAAATTTCTTCTATTTCCATGGAAATGGAACGAGCTAAAGCTCATTTTCACCTAACCTTCCAATTGACACCTCTCTCAGAGTTCTCAACTTTTCACTACTCAACTCCCTTTAATGTGACATATGTGAAAAGGTGGTCTTCCTCCCCACTAATCAATGCCACACCTGAGTCATCAATCATTTTGTTGCCATTTCCATCTCCTGAAATGCAGCCTAATTCCTTCCATCACTGCCTTCTTTAGGCCATTACATGGGCTGATATTACACCTGAACTAATTATTTTAAAGAAGCTTATGGGCTCAGTATGGATATCTTTCCAAAAAGGACATCAAATTCAGAAGCTATAATTGCAAACATAGTTATGCTTACACATGTAACCATCATAGACATCCTTAAACAAAGTTAAAAAGAGTAGAAAAATATCTGTCATCCAAAGCTTATTTTCCTAGTAATAAATAAGCTCTTCGAAATCAGAGAAGGACTAAAACCTCTCCCTACCCCTGCATTTAGCATTTGTTATGACCCATCTCTCTATCACTCCTCCTTCTTTGGAAATCATCCAGTGTCCTTGCCTTTTTCTAATGAGGGGTTCTGCATTGCCTGGCCTCCTCTGTACACCTGAATCCTGAGATTGATGCTGGGTTTTTGGCGTGTGGTAAAGATGCAGACGCATCCTGTCCGGACACTTGCATCGAGCCTGGGCAGATACCGGTATTCCTCTCCGTTGATTCAATTTGGGGGTTCTGATCCGTAACAGTAGTAACTATGGGATGTATAATTCTCATGTCCTTAAGAACCCACCTGAGCCTCTGCATTCACACATCAAAGAGATTATTGATTTCGAGATCTAATATCCTTTTCTGGATACTTCGATTTCACTTTAGGTAAGTCTGCCTTGTTATGTGTTTCCCCACTACCCTGTGTTTCTTTATTTGTAATATTTACCACCCCAAAAATTACTTTTCCTGTTTCTCTCTCCATCTCCTGTGCTTTCTCCTGAATTATCTGTGAGGCATAGCTTTGTCATTTGCTTTTTCTCAGTGCTTGTTTCTCTTCCTCTCTCCCTCTCAAAAGCTCATACAGTTTCCAAAGGACTTCCTTTGGAAGACCACCTTTGCAACCTAAAAAATCATAAATAAATAACAAAATGATCAACCAGGAAGTAATTACTGATCACTTCAGAGGAAAAGATATACCTGTGAGAAGAATACACAGCTGGCTTTCAGTGAAAAGCAAACCTGAACAACTTAGCAGTCCTCACACCCCAGTGCAAGGACATGTCTGCCCCAGAGGATTAGGCAGCGATGACAAGGATTTTGAATCATGGGCAGATGACTTTACTGAAGAATGCCAGTGCAGTGAAGTCCTCATCCTGGAAAAACATCATAAGTTCCATCTGTCTTCGGTTTTATGTTTTAAAAAAATTAACAGGCTTTACTTTTGGGGGCCAGTTTCAAGTTCACAGAAAAAATGAGTGGAAATTACAAAGCATTCCTACACACCTCCACTTGTCTAGCTCCCCAGTGACCCCTGTTCTTCATATCTTTTTTTTTTTTTTTTTTTTTTTTTGGCAAGACGGAGTCTCACTCTGTCACCAGGCTGGAGTGCAGTGGCACGATCTCAGCTCACTGCAACTTCTGCCTCCCGGGTTCAAGTCATTCTCCTCCCTCAGCCTTCCGAGTAGCTGGAATTACAGGTACGTGCTGCCACGCCCAGTTAATTTTTGTATTTTTAGTAGAGACGGATTTCACCCTGTTGACCAGGATGGTCTTTATCTACTGACTTCATGATCGCCCATCTCAGCCTCCCAAAGTGCTGGGATTACAAGCGTGAGCCACCACACCCTGCCTGTTCTTCATATCTTATATTGATGTGCTGCATTTGCTACAGGTGAGGTTTTAAATTTTTCTTACAATTGAGTTTTGGCTCAGCCTGCTTGTGAGCAGCGTGTGAGCAGAGCTGCATGTGCGGGTGTGGAGGAAGCATAGTTTCACAGATAACCATTTGGAGAGAGGTGAGAGTTTATCTTTGAAATTTTACTCATGCGGAAATTCACGTCTGGCTTCATGCAGATTTATCAGTGTCCAGCTCTAAACCTGATCACCCTCCACTTATGCACCCCACCTACCATTTTCCCTTCCCAGAATCACCCTCATTTCTACTGCCTCTTGTACTAGGTGGCTCCATGCCTTTCAAAGTTCTTATCTCTGCCTACATATTAGCTTGCATCTCTCTGCTTTTTGGTCCCTCATCCTGATTGAATGTCCTCAACTACTACCTTCCATTACTTTCTGAGCCTGCAGGTCCTCATTGCATGGACCAGTTTAGATGTTACAGTGGACACTGGAGTTTTTAAAGTAAATGTCAGCAGAGTCAGTGGAAAGATTATTTGGGGACAGAGCTTCATTGAGGGGTTGATGTATTTTCTTGCTCTCTTTTAAGTCAAACCCTATAATTGACTAATATGCCTATGTGTTAGACAAGGTTGGAACATATATAACAAAGCTAAAAGTATTATTAAAACACTTACAAGCTTTAATCGACAAAGCTTAACTTTATCAAATAAGATTTGCAGAGACATGAAAATACTAAGAAACTGTTTCCTAGTATAGCGCTTCTTTCCTGTCCTTCCCATTTCACCGAGCTGTGGCTGGCTCAGTGCCAATGGCACTAAAGATGACATAAATAATAGTTTACATGGGAGAAATCTCTGGAAACTGTCACTCGTTCTTGCTTATTGTTTTTAAAGCTTTATTGGAACTCCCAGCTTTAAAACTCACTTTTTTTTTTTTTTTTAACCAGAGGTGATGATTTAAATTTTAGGGTATTGCAGCTGAAAAAGATCTTAAAGCTCTTGCTCAAGTCAAACAGAAGTTGCAGCTGTAACTGATATCTTTGAAGTAGGAAAAGAAAGGCTCAAAGGTTCAAATGGACAGAGCGATGTTTATTAGGGCACTGAATAATTCTTTGGATCCATAGAATAATCAAAGCTGAGATTCAGGACAAGCACAGTCCAACTTCAGAAATCCAGACTAATGAGATGACTGGCTGAATTAGTTAAAAATCTGAATTACATAAGGTTGGGAAGAAATCCAATTTTTAAAGTCTGGAATTTTAAATAGAGGCAATCGCTAATACTGCACTGTAGCAAATGCATATCTGAAAAAGTTTTTCCTAGGAGAGATATATAGGGAAACTTATTTCATAAACAGATATGACTCATATAAACAATAAACCATCTTTTCCAAGGAATATACAGTGACTAACCTAATTTAAATTCTTGATATTTGGAAAGCTTGATTATAACAGTCACTGTGTTTGAAAAGATGTCATAGCACACAAAAATATAATATGACTCACGGTACATATAGTATGCCAACATGAGTTGTATTGACTAATAGAATCCATCACTTTTAAGTTAAACTAATAACAGAAGAGAAAATAATAAAGGCTTAGTGTCAGACACAGATCACATATTTCTTTGGTCAATACTTGTATAAATGTATACTTATATTTATTGAAATATACTTGCAATAAAATGTATACTTATATTTATTGAAAATTATAAAATATTTGACTCCATCTCTAGATATATAAAGATAAATTAATATATGTGTATCTCTGTGTGTAAATCTGCATGTACCTATGTACTATATATACAGGCACCCATATGTGTATGTTTGCATTGTATTTATATACTATGCCTATGCAAACATGCATGCATGTGTTTAAAACTTGGTTACAGGACTAGAGAATGGAATATGACAAAATCACTAATCATCAGAATTTGAAATTGGAACTAGAAGATATTACATTAGCTCTGTTGTAAAGATACACATATACATTTGTATTACTTGATTTTTCTTAAGGTCACAATTTGTTTTCTTTCAGCATATTCTACTGACTGCCTCCTGCTTAGAAGTGAATGAGGTTTGACCATTGAAATTGACAAGATTTTCACAAATGGAGGAAGCTGGAACGAAGCATTATCCATCAGTCCATTTTGGTTGGTGCCATTGTCATCTTTTCCCTATTACACAGGTTGGGTCACTGTAACATCAGCAATCTGTCACTGTATCCTGTTGCATCACACATCCATTATACACTTTACTATAGAGTAAATTTTGGTAAAATTATTACAATGTGATTTTTAAAATTATCTACCATAATTCTTTTTTTAGTAGAAGATGAAATAATCACACTTGTCTTTCTTACTTAAAATTGCCGTGAAACCAGAACAGAATGATGAAGAGGCTATTAAGAACTCTGAAAAGTAATAGTAGCAGACAGTTTGGGGGAAACGACCAGAATTTAAAGTACCACCGAACTCTCAGTGTTGCCTCCAATATCCTCTAACTTGAACTTTACTGCACCCCAAACCCAGAAGTAGTCACCAGAGCATTGATACAGAAAACGACAGGAGCAATCCTCTAGTTCAAACTCAAGAAACATGGCAGGGTGCAGTGGCTCATGCCTATAATCCCAGCACTTTGGGAGACAGAGGTGGGTGGATCACTTGTGGTCAGGAGTTCAAGACTAGCCTGGCCAAGACGGCAAAACCCCATCTCTACTAAAAATATAAAAGAATTTAGCCAGGCATAGTGCTGTGTGCCTGTAATCCCAGCTAATTGGGAGGCTGAGGCAGGAGAATCATGTGAATCCGGGAGGTGGAGGTTGCAGTGAGCGGAAATTGCACCACTGCACTCCAGCCTGAGTGATAGGGTGAGACTCTATCTCAAAAAAAAAAAAAAAAAAAGAAATAAATAAATAAGAAAGATAACTCCTAACACTCAGTGAGAGTAGGGATTATTATGCATTTTTCCCCTCTATTCTTGGATGCCCCAGTCCCCAAGCAATCTCACGGCAGCACTGGCAGCAGAGCCAAAACTCTAAGGAAGGGCACCTCCCTGTCTGATCAGAGGAGCTGTGATTACCTACGGGTCGTATGAAACTCTATTGCTTTTGCCTGTCTCTGTCTACCTGTCGCTGAACAACAGAGTGGGACTCCCAAAACCTTAGATTTCTGGTATGACGACCACAAGGGGAAGACCAAGGGTACTGCAGAAGTACTAGGGAGATTGCAGAGAGAGGAGAGCTTGAGAAAGCGATCGCTGAGTGTTGATTTTGTACTTCTGAGTTCATTTCAAATGATATATGCATGGCTTTGACCCTTATTAGCATCAATGGATTTTGAGAACTGAACTGTGGGATAAACCACTGCCCATGTCCCAGCCTGGCCACTGGGTGGTGCTTGCCTGGATCAGATATAAACAACACTGCAAAGGCTTTGAAAACAGCTATATTGGATAATTTATAATCCATAAAAGATTGGTTGGAACTTGTGGTCTAAGCCCAACTGATTGCCTGTCAAACAAAAATATCAACATTACTTGTAGGATTTTTTAAAAGACTCACAGTCTCATAATAAGATATTTAAAATATCCAGGATAATATCCAAAATTATTTGGCATCCGATAACCTAGGAAAATCACAACTCACAACTCATATATGAAAGAACAGTCAATTGACATATATGCTGAGATGATGCACTTGTTATAATTTTCTGAAAAAGATATTAAAGCAACTATTATAAAAACGGCCCAATAAATAAAGGCAATCACTCTTTTAACAAATAAAAACATAGAAAATCTCAGGAAAGGAACAGAACAAAAAAGACGCCAAGGGGAAATATTTAGAACTAAAACATAACATTAATTGAGAAGTGACAACAAAAACAAACCTTAGATTAGCTCAGAGTCCATACATTTGATTCCCGTGGTTCTTGTCACAAATTGCTACAAATTGGGTGACCTAAAACAACAGAAATTTATTCTCTCACAGATCTGGAAGTGAGAAGTCTGAAATGAATGTGTTGGCAGAACTGTGATTTATCAGAAAGCTCTATGTGAGATGTGATTCTTTTCTTCTTCCCAGTTCTGGCAGTTGCTGGCATTCTTGGGCTTGTGGTTGTATCCCTACAATATCTGGATCCATTGTCACACCATCTCCACCTCTTTGCTGTGTGTTCCTTATAAGGACACTTGTCATTGGATTTATAACCCACTCCATTAATTCAGACTGACCTCATCTAAACTCGTTTTCCATGTAAGGTCACATTTACAAATCCTGGGAATTAGGGCATGGACATACCTTTTTTGAGGGTCACTGTTTAGTTGATTATAGCCTGTGAATTTCAAGATAGTCCTATGTAAAGCATTCAATGTGAACAACAGGAAAAAAAATCTTTTACATGAGCAGAACCTGAGACACCTGTGGGAAGATACCAAAATATCTAACATTTGCATCACTGCAATTACAGAACTGGTGAAAGATGTGGTGTTCAACAACATGTAAAATAAATAAATGCAAATTTCTCAAATCTGTCAAAAGACATAAACATATCAATTCAAGATTCCAAGCAACCCCAAACTGCTGAATAATAAAGGCAAGTAAATTGAAAACAGAAAAAGAATGACACATTGTTTTTCAAAAACAAAGATTCAAATAGATGTGGAAACCTTGCCTGAAAGCCAGAAAGAAGCAGGAGGAAACTTTTTTAAGTGTTGAAAGAAAAAGAACTGTCAACAAAGAACTAGATATCCAGGAAAAGTAACCTTTGAGATTTATGTGAAATTTTCAGAGGTAGGAAAACTAAGATAATTCCATGCAAAACATTTTCTCCAAACAACTGGTGTAGAAAAAAGAAAGGTATTGAGGTAGAAGAGAAATGATAATGGGTAAGCCCTGGAACATCAGGAATGAAGCATGAACAACAGAAATGGTAAATACCTGGGGAAATGTAATAGACTATTATTCTCCTTTTGAGATTTTTTATAATATGTATGAAGTTTTAAAGTCAAAACCTCAGCATTTCTGGAAAAGTTTTTTATGTATCTAAACTTAAAGCATAAGGCAACTACGACATAAAGTACAGAAGTGTACAGGGACATATATGGCTATAAAATTATTGTATTCAACTTAAAGAGTAAAATATTTATTCTAAGTAGACTGTAATAGAATAGTAAACGATGTTTGAGTAACCCAAACCCAAAGGGAAGGAAAACAAAAGTGTAAAAGAGAGGGAACACCTAAAAAACACATTTTAGAAAGAACTAAATTTAAGCATGTCATAATCTAAATAAAAATGATAAAAACAACAGTTAACAAGCAGAGATTGCAAAATAAAAAAATTACCTGCTTAGAAGTAATTCACTTCAAATGTGATATTATATGCAGGTTATAAAAGTAAATGTGTGAAAAAGATAAACAGCAAATATAGCAAGATTATATGATATGAGGTTAATATCTAAAAACCCTATCACTTTCCTATATAAAAGCAATGAGCAAATGAACTCTGAAATTAAAAACGCACACCATGTACACTTGCACCCCCAAATATATACTAATCCAACAGGATATGCACAATATCTATATGCAAACAACTCCAAAATCTGTTGAAAGAAGTCAAGAAATAACTGAATAAATAAAGAGAGATTCCATTTTTATGAATAGGAAGGTTCAATATTGCCAAGATACCTGTTCTGCTCAATTGATCTATAGATTCAGCACAATCCCCATCAAAATTCCAGTGGGCTATTTTGTGAATGTTAATAAACTGATTATAAAATGTATATGGAGTTATCTTAGACACAGAATAGCCAACGTTATATTGAATTAAAAGAACAAAGTTGGCCAGGCATGGTGGCTCACGCCTGTAATCCCAGCATTTTGGGAGGTCGAGGAGGGCGGATCACAAGGTCAGGAGATCGAGACCATCCTAGCTAACACAGTGAAACACAGTCTCTACTAAAAATTAAAAAAAATAAAAAAAATAAAAAAATTAGCCAGGCGTGGTGGCGGGCGCCTGTAGTCCCAGCTACTTGGGAGGTTGAGGCAGGAGAATGGCATGAACCCAGGAGGTGGAGGTTGCAGTGAGCCGAGATTGCGCCACTGCACTCCAGCCTGGACGACAGAGCTAGACTCTGACTCAAAATAAATAAATAAATAAATAAATAATAAAAATAAATAAATAAGAACAAAGTTAGAGGACTTACACTACCCAACTTCAAGATTTACCATAAGCTAACTGTTTATCAAGATGGTGGTATTGATATAATAATAAACAGAAGCACACAAATACAGTCAACTGATCTTTAACAAAGGATAAAATGAAATAAAATGGAGAAAGGATAATCTTGATAGTATTTCAATAAACAGTGCTACAGCTGGACATCCACATGCAAAAAAAAAAAAATTATGAATAGACTTAACATCCTGCACACAAATTAATTTCAAGTACATCAAAGATCTAAAGGTAGAATTCAAAACTATAAAGCTTCTAGAAGATGACCTAGGAAAAAATGTATATGGACTTCAGAATGACAATGATTTTACAGATATATCATTAAAGGCATGATCATGTTAAAGCCAATCGATAAGTTAGACTTCATTAAAAGTAAAAACTGCTGCTAAGCAAAAGACAATGTCAGATGAATGAGAAGACAAACCACAGACTGGGAGAAATTATTTGCAAAAGACACATCTGAAAAAGAACTGTTATCCAAAATATAAAAGGAATTCTTAGAACTCAATGATAAGATCAGGAAAAATCTAAGTAAAACATGGCGAAGGACATAGACATACATCTCACCAAATAAACTATGCTGATGGAAAACAAGCATAGGAAAAGATGTTCAACATCACATCATTAGGGCACTGCAAATTTAAACAACAATGACATAACACTCATACCCTATTGAAATGGTGAAAATCCACAACACTGACAACACCAAATCCTGGTAAGAATATAGAGCAATAGGAACTATCATTTATTGCTGGTGGGAATGCAAAATGGTACAGTCACTTTGTAAGATAGCTTTGCCATTTCTTAGAAAACTGAACATGCTCTTATCATACAACCCAGCCATACACTCTAGTATTTACCCAAATGAATTATAAACTTATGTCTACAGAAAAACTTACACATAAATGTTTATAGCAAATTTATTTATATAGACTAGTCTCAGAAGCAACTAAGATTTCCTTAAGTAGGGAAACAAACTATGCTACATGCAGACAATGGAGTATTACTCAATGCTGGAAAGAAAGTATTGAACCAAGAAAAGATATGGAAGCAGAAATGTGTATTACTAAATGAAATAAGCTAATCTAAAAAGACTTCATGCTGTATGATTCCAACTACATGACATTCTGGAAAAAGCAAAACTGTGGAGAAGGAAAAGATCAATGGTTGCTAGCAGTTGGGGGGAAGAAAGGGATAAGTAGGCAGATGACTTTTAGGGGCAGTGACACTATTCTGTATTATACTACAATGGTGACACTATTCTGCATTATACTACAATGGTGACCCTATTCCACATTATACTACAGTGATGACACTATTCCGTGTTACATATACTACAATGGTGAAACTATTCTGTGTTATACTACAGTGGTGACTACATATCATTATATATTTGTTAAAATCCATAAAATGCATAACACGAAGTGAATGCTAACAAAAACTGTAGACTTTGTGTGATAATCATGTGTCAGTGTAGGAACATCCATGTTACAGTGTGCTATTGTGGTGTGGGATGCTAAGAGTGAGGGGAGTTGTACGTGGAGGCAGGGCATACATGGAAATTCTCTATAGGTTCTACTCAATTTTGCTGTAAAAGTAAAATTTCTGTAAAAAATGAAGTATATTAAAAGTACGTGCCACTTTGAGAAGCTGAGGTGGGCGGATCACCTGAGGCCAGGAGTTTGAGATCAACCTGACAAACATGGTGAAACACCATCTCTACAAGAAATACAAAAAAAAAAAATTGGCCGGGTGTAGTGGTGGTCGCCTGTAATCCCTGCTACTTGGGAGGCTGAGGTGGAGGAATCACCTGAACCCGGGAGGCGGAGGCAGCAGTGTGCTGAGATTGTGCCATTGCACTCCAGCCTGGGCAACAGAGCAAGACTTAATCTCAAAACAAATTTACAAAGTATTTACTGTAAAATCTCAATAAGAAATTTAAAAACAAAATATAAAGAAAGCCAGAATCAGTTATATTAATATTAAAGAAAGTACACTTCAAAGAAACAAATGTTACTAAGGATAAAAAGAGGTATTTCATTGTAATGAGTCATAATAATCCTAAAAGTCAAAATAATCCCTTGCTGCCTTGGCTCCCTCCAGACTTTGGTCACTGGTGAACATGGGAGGGAAGCTAAGGGCGAAAGGCAGCTTGGCACTGGCCTGCAGGAGCCCCTCATATGAACATAAAAAACAAGACTTCAGAGATGTGAGAAAAAAGCTGAAATAACTGAAAAAGATAAACAGACAAATCAACAATGTAGTTGGATATATCCTCCCTCAGTAATTGATAGAACCAGTAGACAGAAAATCAGCAAGTATACAGAAAAAATGAACACCACCACGAATGACTGGATTTAACTTACATTTGTGTAACACTCCACCCCCAAATGGTGAAATACATATTCTTTTCCAGTGCACCTGGTGAGCAGCCAATATAGATAATATCCCAAACAATGAAAGCAAAGAGCAAGGAATTGTAGAGGAAACAAATTATATGAAATTTATTACTCTATAATAGAATTAAACAAAGAATGAGTAACAGAAAACTAACAAGACAGTCACCAGAATGTTGGAAATAAAGCTATCACTTCTTAATATTGAATAATTAATGAGTCAAAAAGCAACTACCAAATGAAGTTAAGAAATTATTTTGAATTGAGTGAAAAGAAAAGTACAAGATGAAAAATTGTAAGTATAGGCTGGGCACGGTGGCTCACGCCTGTAATCCCAGCACTTTGGGAGGCCGAGGCCAGTGGATCACTTGAAGTCAGGCATTTGAAACCAGCCTGGCCAACATGGTGAAACCTTGTCTCTACTAAAAATACAAAAATTATCCGGGCATGGTGGCGCGTGCCTGTAATCCCAGCTACTAGCATGGCTGAGGCAGGAGGATCACTTGAACCTGGGAGGTGGAGGTAGCAGTGAGCCAAGATTGTGCCACTGCACTCCAGCCTGGGCAACAGAACAGGACTCTGTCTCAAAAAAAAAAAAAAAAAGAAAAAGAAAAAAAAAAAAAGAAAAGAAAAAGAAAAAATTGTAAGTATATACCTAAAGCTATTCATAGTGGGAAATGTATAGCAGTGATTGCTTGCTTCAGAAAAGAAAAAAAATCTAAAACCAATAATCTCATTGTCCACCTCATGAAAAAATAGAAGATAAAAAATATACCTAAAGCCAGTAGAAAAGGACGGAAAATATAATGACTGGTTGTGGTGGCGTCGTGGAATCCTTGGAGTGTCACTTAGCCAGCCAGAAACCTCTGCGGCTGCTGGCACCTTCTGCTTGAATATTGTTCATTATTTCAACTTGTTCCGCTCTACGTAGCAGGCTGCGTTTGGCTCAGGTCTCACATCTGCCAAGAGCAAGCCAGATGCAGAGTGGTGAAGCGTGTGTGGTGAGCAAGTGCAGGGTCCGGTCACTGCACATAGCCAGGCACGCTGGTTGTTGTGATGTGTCAGGCAGCTCCAAGTCCCAGCACAGGTGCTGGCTTTGTGCGAGGCTGCAGCTGGACCAGATGTACTGCACTGCAGCTTTCACTGCAAGCACCTGTGACTGGATTAGGGGAATGCAGTGGCACCTGGAAGCTTGGAGATTCCAGGAACCGCAAAGTCCCAAAGAGCATGTTACAGTGATGGCAGTGGCAGCCCATCCAGAGCAGCTGCTGCCATGATGCTGGCTGCAGTGGGGGAGGAGCAGCCAGAGCCGACCACTCCATGGAGCTCGTATGAGCTGGGAACAGGCAGATGCCCTGCCCCCTTCTAAGTTGGCAAGACAGGAGCCCTGTGCCCCCCAGGCACAGCAGTGGCTGCCCAGCCACAGCTGCAGACTTGGGAATTCGTGTGCTCTTGGGGACCAGGAGCAGACAGGAGCTCCACCCTCCCGGGTGTAGCTGCCACTGCCCAGCCACGGCTGTGGACCCAGCCATCTCTGCACTCTCATGGGCCTGGGAAGGGCCCCCTGCTCCCGTCTTACCCTTGGAAGTGCCTGCTCTCACTGTCCGGCCTCTCCCCACTCCCAGTGCCCACTCTAATCTCATAGCAAAGTTGTAGCTAAGCCTGGGCACTGTCACAACCAAGCTGGGTGTGCACACATTTGTGGCAGCACTGACATGCCATCCTCCTGCTGCCTTGGCCCCTTCTGGACTTTGGGCACTGATGAACATGAATGAACACTCTGGGAACCATGAACAGCACCAAAAGGCAGGCTGTGGGGAAGAAAGGGGAAGGTCCTGGGAGGGGCCCCACCTTCAAACTGAGGAAGACCTGAAGCCTGGGGGCTGCCCGTCATGAAGACCTGAATGGGAATTTGTGGGGCTTTCTCCGGGCCCACCCATGGCTGCTCATAGACCAATCAGCACACACTTTCTCTCCTCTGAAGGCCAGAAATACCCCAGGCTTGTCCAGACTGACAAAGAGACTACACGATGATCAGTGGCAGAGAGAAGAGCTACCCACACCAGGGTGTCCTCTCTACTGAGAGCTGAAGAGATGATGAGATGACCAGCTGAGGAGAGGAGCTACCCACCCCAGGTTTTCCTCTTACCTCAGCTTCTGGATAAGTTGGAAGCACAGATATGTGCCACCATGCTCAGCTTATTTTTTAATTTTTTGTAGAGGGGAGGGTCTCACTATGTTGCTTAGACTGATCTTGAACTCCTGGTCTCAAGCAATCCACCTGCCTTGGCCTCCCCAAATGCTGGCATTATAGGTGTGAACCACTGCACTGGGCCAATTGTAATTGTTTTGAGGTACCAAAAACTGAGCCCATATAAGATGGCAAACTTAGTCCATACATGTTGTGTTTGTTCTGACTGCTGTGTTCCTCCGTTGGTCTTCTTCTGTTCTGGTCTCCTTATTCTCTGAGACACAACAATGTTGAAATTAGGCCGGTTATAATCCTACAATTGCCTCTACATGTTCAAGTGAAAGGAAGATTCCAATGTCTCTTACTTTAACTCAAATATTAGAAATGATTAAGTTTAGTGAGGAAGGCATATTGAAAGAAAATATAGGCTGAAAGCTAGGCCTCTAGTGCCATACAGCCAAGTTATGAATGCAAAGGAAAAGCTCTTTCATAAAATTTAAAGTATTGCTTCAGTGAACACACAAATAATAAGAAAGTAAAATGTTAATAGCTTTATTGCTGAGATGGAGATAGTTTGAGTGGTCTGGATAAAAGATCGAATAAGGTACAACATCCCCTTAAACCAAAGCCTAATCCAGACAAAGTCTCAACCCTTTTCAGTTCAATGAAGGCAGACAGAAGTGAGAAAGTTGCAGAAGAAAAGCTTGAAACTAGCAGATATAGGTTAATGAGGTTTAAGGAAAGAAGTCATCGACATAATATAAAAGTGCAAGGTGAAGCAGCAAGTACTGATGTAGAAACTGCAGCAAGCTTTCCAGAAGATCTAGCTAAGATCATTGATGAAGGTGACTACATCATTGGAAGAAGATGTCATCTAAGACTTCTGCAGCTAGAGAGAAATCAATGCCTGGCTTCAAAGCTTCAAAGGACAGGCTGACTCTCTTGTTAGGGGATAATGATGTTGGTGACTTTAACTTGAAGCCAATACTCATTTACTGTTCTGAAAATCCTAGGGCCCTTAAGAGTTATGGTAAACCTACTCTTCCTGTGCTGTATCAGCAAAACAACAAAATCTGAATGACAACATATGTATTCACAGCACGGTTTACCAGATATTTTAACACTACTGTTGAGAACTACTGCTCAGAAAAAATAAAAATAAAAATTTCTTTCAAAATATTACTGCTCATTGACAATGCACCTGGTCAGAGGTAAGAGTTCTGATGAAGATATGCAAGAAGATTAATGTTGTTTTTATGTCTGATAACACATCCTTTCTGCAGCCCATAAATCCAAGAGTAGTTTAGACTTACAAGTCCTATTATTTTAGAAACACATTGTGTAAGGCTATAGCTGCTCTAGATAGTAATTACCCTGTGGACCTGAGAAAAGTAAACTGAAAACCTTTGGGAAAGGATTTGCTATTCACGATGTCACTAAGAACATTTGTGATTAATGGAATGAGGCCACAATTTAACATTAATAAGAGTTTGGAAGAGGTTATTTCAACCAAAATTGATGACTTTGTACTGTTTAAGTCTTTAGTAGAGAAGGTAATTGCAGATGTGGTGGAAATAGTACGAGAACTAGAATTAGAAGTGGAGCTTGGAGATGTGACTGAAATGCTGCAAATACATAATAAAATTTAAGGGATGAGAGTTTCTTCTTAATGATCAGCAAAGAACATGATTTTTTTTGAGATGGAGTCTGTTCCCGGTGCAGATGCGGTGAACATTTTTGAAATGGTAACAAATGATTTAGAATATTACATAAACTTAGTTGATAAAGCAGTGGTAAAGTTTGAAAAAATTGACTCTAATTTTGAAAGACTCTCTAATGTGAGCAAAATTCCAAAGAACAGCTTCACATGCTACAGCGAAATCTTTTATGAAAGGAAGAGTCAATTGATACAGAAAGATGTATTGTTGTCTTCTTTTAAGAAATTGCCACAGCCACCGCAACCCTCAGCAACCACTGCCCTAATCAGTCAATGGTCATGAACATGGAGGCAAGGCAAGATCATCCAGGAAAAATTCTAACTTGTAGAACGCTTAGATGAATATTGGCATATTTGAGCAATAAAGCTTTTTTTTTTTTCTTAAGATAGGTCCTCTTTATTTTCTTCTTTTTATTGACAGTGCCTCGCTCTGTCACCAGGCTGGAGTGCAGTGGTGTGATCTTGGCTCACCGCAACCTCCATCTCCTGGGCTCAAGCGATTCTCCTGCCTCAAACTCCCAAGTAACTGGGACTACAGGCATGCACTACCACACCCAGCTAATTTTTGTATTTTTAGTGGAGATGGGATTTCACCATGTTGGCCAGGATGCTCTCAATATCTTGACCTCATGGTCTGCCCACCTAGGCCTCCCAAAGTGCTGAGATTACAGGAGTGAGCCACCGCACCCAGCCAAGAAATTGCCACAACCACCGCAACCTTCAGCTACCACTGTCCTGATCAGTCAACGGCCATCAACATGGAGGCAAGACCATTCAGGAAAAAATCCAACTTGTAGAATGCTTAGATGATCGTTGCCGTTTTTTTAGCAATAAAGCCTTTTTTTCTTAAGATATGTACTTTTTAAAGATAATGCTATTGTACACTTAAATGACTACAGTATAGTATACACTTTTCTATGAACTGGGAAACTAAAAAGTTTTTTCAGTGATATGGAACAAAACCTGCAATGTCTCCTGGGTATGGAACGAAACCTACAATGTCTCCTGGGTTTGTCTGAAGGCAGTAGGTCCTGAGAGTGGCCTTCAGGTGATTGTCAGCAAATAAGTGAGGACCTCAGTGTCAGACCCACAAGGAAGTAAATTAGTTCAACCATCTGAATAAACTTGGAAGTGAATTTTTCCCCAGAGCCTACAGATGAGAGCTCGCCTTGATTTCAGCACTTGAGACCATGAACAGAGAAAGCAATCATGCTGTCTCTGAACTTCTGATCTAGAGAACTACGAGCTAATAAATGGATGTTGTTTTACTGCTAAGTCTGTGGTAATTTGTTATGTTGCCATAGGAAATCAATATACTCTGATAACACAAGCAGACAAATAAAGAAAAGTTGTACATTAATAGCCCTCATGAACACAGACAAAAACATCTTCAATGTGCTGGCAAACCCACTCCAGCAATGTATGTTACAAAAATGACAACAAAATGTGTTTTTTCCTGAAAATGCAAGCTCATTCCATGTTAAAAATTAATGGAGACTGTATATCACATTTTCAGTTTAAAGAAGAAAAATCATGTGGCAATATCAAATGACACAAAAAGAATGCATTTGACAGAATTCAGAATCTATTTATTAGAAAATCGGCACCAAACCAGGGATAGAAGGAAATTTACCAACCAGATAAATGGCGTGCAAATAGCACACAGCAAATATCTTATGTAATGACTCAGTGGCTTTCACCTTAAGATTGGAAAAAAGGCAAGGATATCCTTTTTTCAACATTGTGTTCAAAGTTCTAGCCATTACATAAAATATGAAAAAGAAATAAAAAGCTTACAACTTAGAAAAGACGAAATAACATTGTTGTTTTTCACAAATAATGTGAATTGTCGATGTAGAAAATTCTAAAGAACATACAAAAATACCTTATAGAACTAATAAGTTAGCTTATGAAAGCAGTGGAATGCAAGACCAAAACATAAAAAGTTAAATTTGTATTTTCACATATTAGTAATACAAACTGAAAACCAAATTAGAACATAAATACTACCATTTGCAGAAGTTCCCCCAAAAGTGAAATACTTAGAATTTATCAAAATGTAGACATAATCTGTGGCTAAAAACTACAAGTACTAGTAAAAGGAATAAATAGAACCTACATAAATGGAAAGACATATTATTTTTATGGATTGGAACATTCATTATAATACAGGTGTCACATAATCGCACATCACACCACAGATTTAACAAAATTCTTAACAAAACAGCAGGATAAAATTTTACAGACATAGACAAATGGATTTTAAAATTTGGATTCAAGTCAAAGGAAATAGTATACCCAAACCAGCACTGAAAAGATAAATCATGTTAGAAGAATCACTTCACCTGGCTTTAAGACTTATTGTTGTCAATCTTAAACATCGAGATTCAGAAAATAGGATTAAGTATAGAGTTTATTTGAGTTCAAGGCCTGAGGATGGCTACGTGAGAAGCATAGATTCAAGTGGCCCTGAATATACACTTTGATTAGCAGCAGTTACAAGTGGGTTATTAAGGAAAAAGAAGAGACAGTTTCTGTGTTGTTTACCAAATAATTTACGTTAAAATAACATAAGCTGTTGATTGGATATACATTGTTCTTTACATCACAAATTCTAGGAGCAAGAAGATAATGGTTGAAGCAGCTAGTCAGGAACAAAATGCTTCTAAACAATTGGCCTATGGATGTGGAGGGCATGCTTGAAGTCCATACTGATCTCCCTGGGCATGATAAATTTTGCGTAACACATAATCCAGACTGCTCTGAGTTTTTCTTTTTTCCTTTTCTCACTATAGATAGTGAAAACTGATGAGTGTTGCTAGTCACGGTACTCAAGGCAGTATGGTATTGGTGAACAGTAGACACAACAATTGATGGAACAGAACAAAATGTTGAGGAATAGACCCATTACTTTTGACAAACGTGCAAAGACAATTTAACGGAGAAAGGCATTCTCTTTAACAAATTGTGTTGGAACCCCTGGAGAACTATAAACATACACACTAAAAAACTTTAACCTGAACCTCAACAAATCATACAAAGTAACTCAAAACGGATCACGTATTCAAATATTAAAATGAAAACTATCAAGTTTTTAGAATAAAAGTAAGATATCATCCTGCCTGAGGTAAATATTATAAGACATACCACTAAAAGCACAATCCATTACAATGTTAAATTGCATTTTATCAAAGTTAAAGCCACCTATTCTGTGAAATGCCAGTTGAGAAAACGAAAAGACTACCTAGAGATGAGGAAAAAAATATTTCACATTGTGTATACGACAAATGTCTTGTCTTTAGAATAAACAAATTTGGAAAACACTAAAGCTCAACCATAAGTAAATAAACAACTCAATTTTTAAATGAGCAAGAGTATTGAACAGGTTCTTCACCAAAGAAGATATTAACAACTACATAATAGGCCGGGCACAGTGGCTCACACCTGTAATCCCAGCATTTTGGGAGGCCAAGGCAGGTGGATCACAAGGTCAGGAGACTGAGACCATCCTGGCTAACGTGGTGAAATTCCAGCTCTACTAAAAATACAAAAAATTAGCCAGGCTTGCTGGCATGTGCCTGTAGTTCCAGCTATTCAGGAGGCCGAGGCAGGAGAATCACTTGAACCTGTGAGGCAGAGGTTGCAGTGAGCCGAGATCACACCACTGCACTCCACCTTGGGTCTCAGGAAAAAAAAAAAAAAAAGGTTCAACATCACAGGCAAGGCAATCCAAGGTGACTGTAAGCTACCACCACACATGCATTATAATGGTAGGTCCATAAAATGCTGACAATACCCCTGATGTGGATGTGGAGCAATGGAGCTCTTGCGTGCTGTGAATGAGAACTTCACATTGAGAGTGTGAATTTAGACAGCCACTCCAAAAAGTTGTCAAGAAGCTTAGTAGTTCCTGGTATGGTTGAACACATACACACCATGAGAACTAGGCATCCTACTCTTTGGCTATGTATCCTAGAGTTATGTAAACTTATATACACAAAACTTTCTACACGATTATTGATAGCAACTCTATTCATAATTGTCTCAAATTGGAACAACCCTTATGCCCCTCAACAGCTTATAGATTAAAAAAAAAAAAAAAAAAAAAAGAGTAGCAAATCCATACAAGGGAAGAGTATGCAGCAATGTAAAGGAATAGACTATGGATACGCTCAGCAACTTAAGTGCATCTCAAAGACATTATTCTGAGTGACAGAAGCTAGTATCTAAAGAAGAATATACGCTGTGTAATTCCATGAGAACACACCAGCAGTCGCCCAGCTCTAGGGGTGGGGTGGGCCTGCAAAGTGATTGCATGGGGAATGAGGGGAGGCTCCTGCAGTGAGGCCACTGTTCTGTGTTCTGTGTGTGGAGGTATTTCATCCATCTGTACATGTTTTACAAATCATAGAGCTGTGCACAGAAAATTCATTTTACTGTATTTCAACTTTTTATAAAACAATCGTTTTGCTACTGTCACTTAAGGCTTCTAGGTAGCAATCATCTGTTGTGCTCAGAATCTGTTTTGTAAATAAATAGCTCCTTAGCATTTGTTAGGTGTGCTCATGGAAAAAATGCAGTAAGAATTTCACATAAAATAATGCGAACATGTCTGTAGTCTCTGAATAGACATCACGCATTCTGAATGAGTAGAGTCTGAAATAATGAGATTCTGTTCTGCTTAATGAAACACCTTCTGCAGACTGGAATTTTATTCATTTTTTTTTCTATTCTCTAATGCCAACATTGAATTTTGACTCAGGGACCAGACTTCTCATCTTTAGATGGAATAACTCTACTAATTGGTAAGGTTCCTCCGCTGCCATCTGTTGCTCCTGTAACTCCTAGCATTTTCTCAGAAAGCTGCACAGTTATGTTTCTTGTTAACCAGTTAATCAAGCCCAGGGAAGCCCAGAGAAGACCATCAGAGTCCCACCAATAAAGAATCCTCAGAATGAAAGAGGTTTTGCAGAGGCTTCAGTCTAGCAGGACTTGTTTGCATGTGCAATGCCCTTGAGTGCATGGCTGGAGTCCCTGGAACTTGAAATTTGCCCTGGGCTCTTCTCTGAGCTTCCTCAGAGCACAAAGCTCAGCTTCTTAGCCTACACTCTTATTTTCCCCACCCCCAGCAGCCCCTGTGTCCCTTTGCCATTGCTTGCCATTCACTCCAGAAGACACACAGGCAGGCGTCCCCCTTGTGAGACCTCTTGCCTGATTTGCAGCACAGTCATTCCTAGTCATCATCTCAAGTCCTGAGAATGGATTTGAGAATGGGGAGGTGATTGGGGAAGCTATAAGCAGAAGGGAACTGCATACAACTCTCAAGGGGAAGAGGCAAAGAGACCCTTATACTGTGTACAGCAGGCGGTGTTTTTTAACAGTTAACTTCCACGCTTTTGTTAACACTCTACCACCAAATTCTTAATTCGTTTTTTTTTATTGTTATACCTTAAGTTCTAGGGTACATGTGCACAATGTGAAGGTTTGTTACATATGTACACATGTGCCATGTTGGTGTGCTGGATCCATTAACTCGTCATTTACATTAGGTATATCTCCTGATGCTATCACACCCCACAACAGGCCCCTGTGTGTGATGTTCCCCGTGCTGTGTCCAACTGATCTCATTGTTCAATTCCCACCTATGAGTGAGAACATGTGGTGTTTGGTTTTCTGTCCGTGCGATAGTTTGCTCAGAATGATGGTTTCCAGCTTCATCTATGTCCCTACAAAGGACGTGAACTCATCGTTTTTTATGGCTGCATAGTATTCCATGGCGTATATGTGCCACATTTTCTTAATCCAGCCTATCATTGATGGACATTTTGGTTGGTTCCAAGTCGTTGCTATTGTGAATAGTGCCGCAATAAACATATGTGTGCATGTGTCTTTATAACAGCATGATTTATACTCATGCTGTATACCCAGTAATGGGATGGCTGAGTCAAATGGTATTTCTAGTTCTAGATCCTTGAGGAATTGCCACACTGTCTTCCACAATGGTTGAGCTAGTTTACAGTCCCACCAACAGTGTAAAAGTGTTCCTATTTCTCCACATCCTCTCCAGCACCTGTTGTTTCCTGACTTTTTAATGATCACCATTCTAACTAATGTGAGATGGTATCTCATTGTGGTTTTGATTTGCATTTTTCTGATGACCAGTGAAGATGAGGATTTTTTCATGTGTCTGTTGGCTGCATAAATGCCTTCTTTTGAGAAGTGTCTGTTCATATCCTTCGCCCACTTTTTGATGGGGTTGTTTGATTTTTTTCTTGTAAATTTGTTTAAGTTCTTTGTAGGTTCTGGATATTAGTCCTTTGTCAGATGGGTAGATTGTAAAAATTTTCTCCCATTCTATAGGTTGCCTGTTCTCTCTGATGGTAGTTTCTTTTGCTGTGCAAAAACTCTTTAGTTTAATTAGATCCCATTTGTCAATTTTGGCTTTTGTTGCCATTGCTTTTAGTGTTTTAGCCATGAAGTCCTTGCCCATGCCTATGTCCTAAATGGTATTGCCTAGGTTTTCTTGTAGGGTTTTCATGGTCTTAGGTCTAACATTTAAGTCTTTTATCCATCTTGAATTAATTTGTGTATAAGGTATAAGGAAGGGATCCAGTTTCAGCTTTCTACATATGGATAGCCGGCACCATTTATTAAATAGGGAATCCTTTCCCCATTTCTTGTTTCTCTCAGGTTTGTCAAAGATCTGATGGTTGTAGATGTGTGGTATTATTTCTGAGGGCTCTGTTCTGTTCCATTGGTCTATATCTCTGTTTTGGTACCAGTATCATGCTGTTTTGGTTACTGTAGCCTTGTAGCGTAGTTTGAAATCAGGTATCATGATGCCTCCAGCTTTGTTCTTTTGGTTTAGGATTGTCTTGGCAATGCGGGCTCTTTTTTGGTTCCATATGTAGTTTTTTCCAATTCTTTGAAGAAAGTCATTGGTAACTTGATGGGGATGGCATTGAATCTATAAATTACCTTGGGCAGTATGGCCATTTTCACGATATTGATTCTTCCTATCCATGAGCATGGAATGTTCTTCCATTTGTTTGTGTCCTCTTTTATTCGTTGATCAGTGGTTTGTAGTTCTCCTTGAAGAGATCCTTCACATCCCTTGTAAGTTGGATTCCGAGGTATTTTATTCTCTTTGAAGCAATTGTGAATGATACAAACAGGAGGCTAATGAAAGGCATATCTGAGGACAATTTGGTCTATGCCAAATATATCTGTGACCAAAATGGAGCAATAATGTTTCTGTAATATTCATAATGTGTAGAAAGACCTCACTAATATTAAATTGTCCAGTGGCATTTTGGATGACTTTTTGTCATTGTGAAAGCATCCCCTGGTCATTTTTTTTTACTGCCATCAAAAGCAAGGAAATATTCAACATGCTATTTGACAAAAATGACAATTTCAAACCTAGGTAATGTTCTGAGAAAAATAAATTCCCAGCCCTACTCTCAAATTTTTCTCTCCAAATATCCATGGAACAGCGTCTTTGTTTATATTTTTAAATCTATCTCACTTTTTCCCCTTCTGCCACGTGACCATCATTTTCTTTTCAGTTTGTCCACGCTATTTGTCTATTTCTCTGTCTCCTCTCCTCCTCTACTAATTCTATGGCTCACAATCAGGAGACAGCATCTCCAAGGGGCTTCTGAAAACTGGTGGAGGTGCTTTACTTTGTCTTAGTCATTGACATGGAGTGGAGTAATGTTACTTGTGTTTTTTAAGCAGAGCCCCAAGCACTACATGTCTGCAACATGAATGCTTGCACACACAAGGTGTTCCTTACATCTCATATAAAAGTTGTATAGCCAGACCATAATACAGGTGACCTGTGTTATAATTAACTCTGTGGATGATCAATCTGTGTTTTCCATATTCATAAACATAAAGTATCTTGTACAATTTTAATCAACTGAATCTTCCAATACTGTAAAAATGCTTCCAAATACTGTAAAAATTGAGCGAAGTTTATATTTGTTTTATTTAAAACTTTAACAACTATTTGTCTGAATTGCAGGGAAAAACTACACCACTGACAGAAATAGCGTATAAACACGCAGGTGCCCACAGGTCCATCTCTATTGGTCTGCGTTGGTGGTCACCTGCTTACTTGGCTGTGAGTGGCACACAGAGGGTTCTGTGCTTACTGAATCCTATCTCCGTTTTCTCCTTTCTGTCAAGCAGCTGACCTGCATTTTCCAGCCTCCCCTAAGTCAGGTGGGGCCATGAGAACATTTTTCACCAAAGAACACCTCTCTGTACCCAGGCCTTTAAAAGGAAGTGCCTTCTCAGCATGCTGCCCTTGCAGTCTCCTGGAGAGGCCAAGGCTGCTGGAGAACACTGAGGAGGGGCACGAGGCTTGGGTGCCTGACAGTCACATGAGGCTTGAACCGACCCCAGAGAGAAACCAGCCTTTGGCCTGTGAAGCTGCTATAATTGAGGCAAGATTATTTCAGCAACTGCTGTTGCTTTCCCTGGTTAATATAAGGCAGAAGGATCAGATTAGTTTGCTATGTCTACTAGGGTAGTGATGCTTTAGTCTTCACATATAAAAGTATATACATTATCTCATTAGCTATTGTTTTCTTATTATTTCCCTTTGTGTTACAATTCAGTAATGATAGTTGCAGATATATACATAATATATCTCCGTATATATTATATGCATATATAATATACAATATATCTGCATTATATATTATATATAATGCAGATTAAATATATGTTGTATAGGCAGATATATTATATATTACATGTAGATATATATTATATATATGCATATATATATGTGTGTGTATATATACATTTGAAATTTGCTTCTACATAGGTTATGTTTCTATGATTCGTTTCAAATGGGGTGCTACACAGTATTTGTTAGAAAAGTAAAGTTGTGGGTTAACCAAAATCCTAAAAACAGCCTCAAAGGCTGCCTCTTCTAGTTTTCTCCTGTGGTAATTTTATGGCTTACATGGATGACAACCTAATTTTGACTGAGCATGGATCTGGCCAACAAATACATTTTCATAGGACAGACCTTTATATTGAAATACAGATATTGAAAGTCCTATTTACTGTCCAGACAAAGTGGAGCCTCAGTGCCCACCCCAAAGCGTAGGCTGTGCGTAGTGACCTTCTCCCAAAGAGGCCAGATGAAAAGGGCAAAGAGGAGCAAAGGGTGACTTTGCGGCGGAATAGCCAGACACACACTCCCCTAGCTGGATGCTCGAGGCTCTTAAGGCCTGTGGCTAGTATGTGGCCTTCACATGCTGTGACCAGAGTGGCTCTCTACCTATGTGGTCTTCCTCCCCAAACCCTGATCCCTGTGGTTTCATGAGAAAGAAAATCAAATCAATCCCAATTGAGAGACATTTTACAAAACACCTGACCCAAACCCCTCAAAATTGTCAAGGTCATCAACAACAAGAAGAATCTGAGAAATCGTTAGTTCCAAGAGGCCTAAGGAGACATGCCGGCTCAATGTAGTGTGGTGTCCTGATAGAAAAAAATTAGCTAAAACTAAGGAAGTCTGAAAAAAGTGTGAGGTTCCCTTATGAATAATGGATTGGTTCTTAAATTATGACAAATATGTCATACTAATGTAAGATGTAAACAACAAGGAATATGAGGTATAGGGTTTATATAGGGACTCTTTTGTGAATTTCATGCAGAACTATGGTAAAATAAAATTTAAAAGTTACTTTTAATAAAAGTTTAGCTTTTCTCCATTTCTGGTCCCTCCATTTTGTTCCTCCATATCTGTTAATGGTTAAATCTAAACCTAGTTCTCAACAGCAAAGAAATTAACTTTAACTGCGAAACTCATTCCTCCCTTGTCACCATTGCTTGCAATTCTTGTCAAATCTATAATCACAATGCCTTTTATGTGTATTCACCTTCTGTATTAATTCTGTAATTTCTCTAAATACAAATATCATATCTTCCTTTCTGCACTATTGCAATGGGTTCCTACCTGCTGTTCTTGCCTTAATCATTTTAACACCACAGAGTAATCTTTTTTTTTTTTTTTTTTTTTTTTTAAGATGGAGTCTTGCTCTTGTTGCCCAGGCTGGAGTGCAATGGCAATGATCTCTTGGCTCACTGCAACCTCCACCTCCCAGGTTTAAGTGATTCCCCTGCCTCAGCCTCCCGAGTAGCTGGGATTACAGGTGCCTGCCACCACGCCCAGATAATTTTTTTTCTTTAGTATTTTTAGTAGAGACGGGGTTTCGCCATGTTGGCCAAGCTGGTCTCAAACTCCTGACCTCATGATCCACCTGCCTCAGCCTCCCAAAGTGCTGGGATTACAGGCGTGAGTCACCGCAGACTAATCTTATTAAATATTGTCATATATTACTTCTTCCCTTAATGTTTGTCTGACTCAAGACCCTCCCTATTCTCCAGTTGACTCTTCTCCTTAGTTGATCACTGGTTTAAGTGACCTATACTCAAAGGGATTGCTATGATGTCCTGCTAAGTCTGTGCTTTCTCCCCTGGAGGTTATCATTTTGATCATCTTTCTGTCTGAATCTCTACTCTAATTCCATGAATGCCCCTCTAGTCCCATAAAGTCTAGTTGCACAGATTCTCTCTCCAAAGAAACAAACTTCACAATGTTGCTAGGTTAAAATATTGTACCCTTTCCTTTTGTCATAGTGCTTTATGTCTTTATTGTCACTTAACATAGCAACATCCATTTCTTCTCTTCTCATTAAAATATGGTTCTTGAAGGGAGGTTGTCTCTTGCAGTTTACCAAGATACCACTGTACATTATTGGTGCCTAGGAAATGTTTATTGTAAAAATGTGAAACAAGTACGCAGTGAAAATGTGTGCAACTTGGGCTTATTGATTTATATGTTTCTATATTTTGATATATTCTCTAAGATTCTATGAGCATGTATTAATTTAAAGTTAGAATTGTACAATAAATCTCTGGCAGACTCAATTTTATATTGTGTAATACATGTCTCTTCAGCTTAGGCATCAGGTCTGTGCTGGTTGATGGAAGGAAATGATGGATTAGGGAGGGAGAGAGGAATGGCGGTAAACACAAAGCAAAACATAGCCAGAAATGGGGTGAATGAAAACAGACCCAAAATGGTACAAAGCATGTTGACTCCTGAGAGTTTCTTCAGCATTAGTCTTATTGAATTGTGTGGACATAGACTCTACTGAAAGGGATGTATTTGACAGAATGTATCAGAACCGAACTCTTGTCTATCTCTAGCAATCCTTGTAAAATTACCAAGAAATTATAATTTTATAGTATTAAATTTGAAATTCCACTTATGAATACCCATTCATTAAATTCTGAGAAATTAGGCTCTAAAAACATGATCAGTCCCTAAGTATGTAGAATTATATCTTGCCATATCAGAAATGACTTTGCTGTGGTTTTTCAAGACAACATTGTGTTGTGTGTGTGTTTCCCAACTAAAGCAACGATGTCTAGGGAATATAAAAGTTGTGTAGTCAGTTCTTTTGCTGGCAGACATTTTCTTATAAAACACTAAAATGCTGATGAATCATTAGGAACAATCCCAACTGTAATTACTTTCACATAAATGGTTTTTAAAAATATCACTGTATTTTACATTGAAATTTCTTGTTCAAAAAAAAAAAAAAAAAAACAGAATACTCTTGAAGGACCAAGATTTGGACTGCAAACCTATGCGAGCCACAGCAAGATATGTGATGCGTGTAAAGTTGCCTAATGTTTGTGGTGTCAAAAACATAAGTTGGGGCCGGGCGCGGTGGCTCAAGCCTGTAATCCCAGCACTTTGGGAGGCCGAGACGGGCGGATCACGAGGTCAGGAGATCGAGTCCATCCTGGCTAACACGGTGAAACCCCGTCTCTACTAAAAAATACAAAAAAATAGCCGGGCGAGGTGGCGGGCGCCTGTAGTCCCAGCTACTCGGGAGGCTGAGGCAGGAGAATGGCGTAAACCCGGGAGGCGGAGCTTGCAGTGAGCCGAGATCCGGCCACTGCAGCCCGGGCGACAGAGCGAGACTCCGTCTCAAAAAAAAAAAAAAACATAAGCTGTTGGCCGGGCGCAGTGGCTCAAGCCTGTAATCCCAGCACTTTGGGAGGCCGAGACGGGCGGATCACGAGGTCAGGAGATCGAGACCATCCTGGCTAACCCGGTGAAACCCCGTCTCTGCTAAAAAAAACACAAAAATCTAGCCGGGCGAGGTGGCGGGCGCCTGTAGTCCCAGCTACTCGGGAGGCTGAGGCAGGAGAATGGCGTGAACCCGGGAGGCGGAGCTTGCAGTGAGCTGAGATCCGGCCACTACACTCCAGCCTGGGCGACAGAGCGAGACTCCGTCTCAAACAAACAAACAAACAAACATAAGTTGTTTTTCTTGAGTTCAGATTCTGATGGCAATCACCTATTCAATCTTCTGTGCATTACTGCACATAGCCTGCCTGCAATGCACTGTCTTCAGAAATTTCTGATATTATTGATATTCAAACCTGGCGTTAGCAAGGGACCTCACTGAGGAAAGTTCAGCTGTCTAAAAGTGACAGGGAAAGAGGCTTGATTTTTTTCCATCAAAATGAGAAGTCAGGTGCATGACTACAAATGAATTCCATCCTTGTGCTTTTCTTCCAAGGGTGCACATGTGAAAACCCTGCTGATTTTCAATAATTCTAGCACACAAAGCTTCCTGAAAACTTCCAAAGAGCATAGGCAAGTTCTAAGGGTAAGTAGGAGCAATATCATGATTTATGCTTCAGTGACCTCTGTGCCACCTCCGCTGCCCTACAGTCTCATCTAAAATTACAGTGAGTCTACGCTGAGTTTCTAGCATTAGGTGAATGTTATATCTCAAATAACACCCACACTGCTTTACAAGAATCGCATCTGCTACCAAAAGAGAAACTGGAAACTTTTAAAGGTGTGGGACTGGATATTGAATAAAAGAATATGCATCCTACTGTTATAAGAAAATTGCTGTGGTTTCTTTCCTCAAACGGATGCTCAGAGAGAGAAAGAATCCTGTTTTCTTACCCTTTATGTAATTTGAGGGCAGAGCTTGGTTACTTTGCTTTCTTTGATATGCTCCACAGGGTCAAGGGTGGGAGTTAGTGATGAAGGACCTCGGAACCTCAGTCTCACGCAAAGGCAGGCATGAGTGTGGATGTGCCTGTCCAGCACAAAGATGTGGACTCCTGGTAGGAACAGAGGAGAGTGTGTTTTCTGGCACTGGATGAAGAGCTGATGTGCAAATGCTTAACATCTCTTCTCCCTCCTAACCTGCTGTCTCAGGTGCTGGCTTGATTTAAAATCAAAGTCCTTTTCATCCCAGTGTCTTGTATCATCTCTCCATTTTTTTCTCCAAAGAATCAGCCCTCAACTTTCTTTCTACCCCTCCTGGCCCACTCTCTCTCTCTCTCTCCTCCTTTCTCTCTCAACTAGTTAGCTCATAGGTATGTGACAAGAAAATTGCTCTGAATCTGATTAACCCTGTTGGTAATATCTGATGGGCTCAAGTACCGTTACCCCTTTCCCTTTCATCCTTGACCAGGATTGAGGTAATCTATGTTAAAAGTTCAGTGATCATAGCCTGCCAAGTGACCAACGGGCAAATGAAGAAGGTAAGTTGAAATGCAATCATGGAAATCTGCAATGGGAGATGGAGCCAGACTCGGGTAGCTGGGGCTTGGCCAGGGCTGGATCTTGACCAGAGGTTCCAATGGCAGAGTACTGCCAGTGAGCAGGAGGCGCCTGACAATAGAGGTGGTGGCCAAGGAAGAAGATGATGAGGGAAAGTTGTCTTAAAAAGTCTTTTTAGTACAATCTAGAAGATGTAAACAAACAAACAAAAATATGAAAGAGAACAGAATTAAAAACTTGCAGACGTTGGCAAATACAACTCTCGTAGTTGTACCATGCCAGAGAATCACCAGCACTTTTCATTTCCTGAAAAAATATCAGGGCAACAACAGAATGTTGGCATTAGCTTGGGAAAGAAAAACTCCAATGTGGGAGAAGCACAAGATATCCATTTACAGCTGAGAAATAAGCTTTCTAACTCGAGTGCTGGCTAGATATGTTAAAAAAAATAAATAAATAAAAATAAAAATAAAAACTTTTGTTGTAGCTAACCGAATAACCAGCTCAGAACCAGGGAAGTCAGTGAATCTGTCTGGCATGGACTCCAGTGATAATAATAACAATAGTGATGTGTTCCTCTTCTGGAAGCTGACATTCCAGGATGAGGAGAATCATTCCAAATAGAAAAGCAATGTTTGCTGCTCTTCAAGACACACTTGGATTTAATTTTGCTCCTACTAGTTCAGGGGAAGATAAATTTACTGATGTCTTACCTAGAACTGTATCTGTATGCTTCAGTTTAAAAAGTTTAAACAATCTATGTAATTGTGCTACACTGAATGGCTTTGACACTAATCATTTGGTAGAGAAATGTTTTGAATGGAAAGAATTAGATTTTGAGACCTGCTAGTAAACATAATATGCCTGCAAATGAGGAACAGAATATCTGTCAGTGGAACAAGAAGCAAAACTTATGACCAAAGCTGATGCACCCAGAGATGCTTACTAAAACAGATCATTCAGTCTAAATCTGAAAAAATAGCATTAAACATAGGAATAAAGAGAGAACAGAAAGGCTAATAAAGCAAGAAAATTGAAGTCTATATCAAGGCATAAAGGGAACAACATTAAAAATTTTTTAAAACTATTTGTGAAAAATTGCATAATTCTTTTAGTTTTAGCAACGCTTACAATTTCAATCCGACAGTGGATATTAATCTTCCTCCTTTCTGAACAAATAAAATGGGCAAAGATTCTATAAAGGAGAGGAAAGGAACAATGAGTCTGAAATAAGCATCCAGGAATCAAGTGGTTCTGAGGAACTCTATTTGCCGCCTAAAAACACTTGCAAGTAGAGTCATATGTCACTTAATGACAGGGATGTGTTCTGAGAAATGTGTCATTAGACAATTTTGTTGCTGTGTGGACATCACATAGTGTACTCACACAAACCTAGAAGGTAACGCCTATTACACATCTAGGGTATATGGTACAGCCTGTTGCTGCTACGCTACAAACCTGTACAGCAGATTACTATCCTGAATACCGTAGCAACTGTAACACGGTAGGAAGTATTTGTGCATCTAACAATATCTAAACACCCTGCGTAGTGGCGGGCGCCTGTAGTCCCAGCTACTCTGGAGACTGAGGCAGGAGAATGGCGTGAACCTGGGAGGCGGAGCTTGCCATGAGCCGAGATTGCACCACTGCACTCCAACCTGGGTAACAGAGCGAGACTCCGTTTCAAAAAAAAAAAAAGAAAAATCTACATATAGAAAAGGTACAGTGAAAATACATTATGAAAGATAAAACATGGTACACCTGTATAGAATATAGCCATGAATGGAGCTTGCAAGACTGGAAGTTGGTCTGGGTGAGTCAGCGAGGGAGTGGTGAGTGAATGTGAAGACCTAGGAAATTTCTGTACATTGCTGTACACTTCATAAACACTGTGCACTTAGACTACGCTGAATTTATTAAACATCCATTTCTTCAATAATCAACTGATCTTACCTTACCATAACTGTTTTACTTAATAAACTTTAACTTTTTTTTTTACTTGTTGACTCTTTTGTAATAACACAGCTTAAAATAGAAGCACAACGTATACCTATGCTTTATATATATCCTTTTTAAGGTTATTTTTATTTTTAATTAATTACTTAATTTTTTTTTGAAATGGAGTCTCACTCTATCACCCAGGCTGGAGTGCAGTGGTGAGATTTCCACTCACTGCAACCTCTGCCTCCCAGGTTCAAGTGATTCTCCTGCCTCAGCCTCCCGAATGGCTGGCAAGACAGGTGCATGCCACCACGACCAGCTAAATTTTTATATTTTTAGTAGAGATGGGGTTTCACCCTGTTAGCCAGGATGGTCTCGATCTCCTGACCTCGTGATCCTCTCACCTCTGCCTCCCAAAGTGCTGGGATTAGAGGCATGAGCTGCCGCGCCCAGCCTTACTTTAATTTTTATTTTTTTTCTTTTTTTACTTTTTAAACTTATTTTAGCCTAGGCCTATACAGGGTCAGGATAATCAGTATCACTGCCTTCCACCTCCATATCTTCTCCCACTGGAAGGTCTTCAGAGGAAATAGCAGGCAGGGGAGCTGTCAGCTCCTGTGATGACAACACCTTCTTCTGGATAACTCCTGAAGGGCCTGCCTTAAGGTGTTTTACAGTTATTTTTGTTGTTGTTGTTGTTGTTGTTGTTTTGTAAGTAGAAGGAGTATACTCGAAAATAATTATAAAAATGCGGTAAATACATTAAAAAGTAGCATGCCATTTATCACCATTATCAAGTATTAGGCACTGTGCATAATCATAGGACTTTTACAGGACTGGCAATGCGATAGGTTCATTTCCACCAGCATCACCACAACACCTGAGTAATGTGTTGTGCTATGATGTTACAATGGCTACAGAGGTCTAACCACTGACATTTTTTGGCTCCATTATAATCTTAGGAGACCACCACCGTATAGGTGGTCGATGAAAAAACATCATTTTATGTGGTGCATGACTGTACATTTAAATTCTCTCCAGCAGAGCCGAGAGGAGCCCAACTACTGGACCTCCATGTAGAAGAGAGCAAAGAATACCCATGAAAGAGAGATGGAAGGTGTCCGAACAACACAAACTCCTATAATACACCTCCTGAAACTCACCAGTCACCTCCTCATATCCTAGAGGACATCAACAAGGTCAACATGTCTACTGCAGTGAAATTCAGAAAACTTGTATTCTCCAAAACTGAATAAAAAACTGAATAAAGAAATCTCAGCAGTGTCTCTCCCTAAGAGCAGGTGTATAACCTGTGTGAGCTATAAGGAACACGCACTAGCACGGCGACAGAGAAATAGGACACCCTTTCTATAGATTTGTTTCCTGAATTCTGTTTTCAAGCAGAAAAAGACTCTAGACACTGTTCTTAAAAAATGTATTAAGCAAATACAATGAAGCTTTTGTTGGATGCCACTGAAATTCATCCTACACTCCTCTCAATTTTTCAAAGAGAGATTCTATTCGAGTCCAAAAATGGGTCATACTAATGCCATAGACTATTCTGTTGACAGGATTCTATAGATCATGAGCAGTTTTCAAAACTGTACTTAAAATGTGATGATGTTTTATCTTAAACCTTTAATAAATTTTGGTTTAATTTTCTTCCAATATACATAGCTGTCTTAAGCACTCTACTAGATTTTTTATAATGCTTAAACCCCTTAATTTTAGAAAAAAGGATTATTAAACCACTGCTTTGGAAAGTAATAATAATTATTAAAATTAAATGTTTTAATTATAATCTTTTGACATCTTTATTTTTCCCTTAAGTGGAAGACACTACAGTGAATGATTTATGAAGACAGGGTAAGAAGATTTTGAAACTCCTTATTAGAATATTTGAGGAAAGAAAACCCTTTACACTTACAATAGAGTATAACCTGTGTTTTTGTGTATTCTTCATATTACTGTTGTATTTAATTTCTCAGATAAAGTGTATATGATATTGTATTCGTCTCTTTGGGCTGCCATAACTGAATACTATGGACTGGGTGGCTTAAACAACAGAAATTTATTTTCTCAAAAATCAGAGGCAACAGAATCCAAGATGAAGATGCTAGATGATTCAGATTTTGGTGAAAGCCCTCTTCCTGGCTTGCTGGCAGTGGCTGCCTTCTTTCTGTGTCCTCACTGTCCCTCTTCAGTGCATGACCACACTCAGCCTATGGGCAGACACTAGGTAATGACAGGCTCTGAACTTAAGAATGTAAGTGTGCATTGTTCAAAGTGGAGTCTCAGTAAAAATCCCAAATTACTATATAAAGGACCTTCAGGATAGTTTCCTCAGTTAAAAATTTAGACTATTAAATACATGAATATTTATAAAAATTTAGAATATTAAATACATGAATATAAAGTTTTTGATCAGCCAATAACCTAGAGTTCATTCAGTTCAGAAGATTCGGGGCCTACACTTGTGTGTATCTCATCACATTTTTGAAGCAAATGTAGTTTATCCATTTCTAAAGATCAACACAGTTTTGCGAAATATTTTTTTCTCAGCCAAGAGATGATGCTTCACTGTGTGAGAAACGTTCCCTCCTGCACTGTGCCCCCTGCCCACAGCTCTCACTCAGCTCTACCTCTCCACTCGGGGCTTCTGGTCCTCTCCAGTTGCCTCACCTCCGAATTCCATGTTCTCTGTTGCTTAACTTGGATGCAAATTCCCTCCCTTAGACCATCTGATAAACTTTTGCTGTTGTTGTTTTATTACCTGATATATAAGTGTATTCTTTTCTGCTTAAGCAGTCTCTGTTGCTTAACTTGGATGCAAATTCCCTCCTTTAGACCATCTGATAAACTTTTGCTATTGTTGCTTTATTACCTGATATATAAGTATATTCTCATTTAAAGAATCAAATAATGCATAATATAACAATCAAAACTTGAAAATCCTTTCTCATTCCTTTTTCTTAGATGAGTGGACAGTTTGGTAGGTCTCTCAAGCATTAAAAAATGCATGTTCCATTTTGTTTCTTGGGGCTCATTTTTATACGAGAAGATCATAAATAATACGTGCATTTGTATATGTGCGTGCACATATAAATCTATAAATATATACAGAGAGAAGAGTGAGGGTGAGTAGGAGAGTGTGACATCTTTTTGTTGTTGCTATTCAACAACATATCTTGCAAATGTTTCCAACACCATACCTACAGGCCTCCGTTATTCTCATCATAAGTGCATAATGTCCCACAGTAAGTATGCACTCTGCTTTCTGTAGCCACTCTGGTGGATAGTAATTTATTTATTTCTATTATAAGCAATCTGGCAATAAATAGCTTTTTAAATAAATTGCTGTGCCCTCATTTACATTTTTGTAAAATTCATTCCTAGATTTATATATATTATATAATTATGTATATTATATATTATATAATTATATATTATATATTATAATACTGCATTCTGATTAAACAAAACAGTTAACACTGCCACGGAGAGTAGTATGGACACAGTTCCCCAAGTCCACTGGGCACCTCACATGATCGCTTTTCTCACCGTCTCCACATGGTATATAAGATAGGGGACCCTACTGCATATGCTGCGTGTCTCTGTTCACTGCTAAAGATGAGCGCCTGGCATGATTTATTGGGCATTCTAATATCTTTTTTCATGATGACTCTGCTTGTAATCTTAGCTCATTTACTATTAGGTTGTTTTTCACTTTCATTGACTTTCAGAAGAAATTTAAGGTCTGATTTGCTTCTCATATGGTTTGACCCAATATTCTTTCATTTACTGATACAGGCAGGACATCCAAGGAGGAAAACTTTGGCCAGGAGATGTTCATCTCTGTCTCTTTCCAGTTGTATAACTAGGTGATGCGCGTGCATGCGCGCACACGCACACACACACACATACACTCACACTAATGATCTTTTGGTATAAAATAAGCCCCAAGAAACATGTTCATAAATGCCTGCAAGGGACGCCAAAACATTCACACTTCTACGGAGAGGAATGAAGGGCTTTCTAAGCATTTTCTGGTTGAATTTCTGCCTGAGCATTTGGGTCCAGACATAATTGTCACAATCTCTGTTCTTAAGGACTTACAAAGTGATTGAAGAAAAAAAAAAAAAACCAGACTGGTATATATTAATAATAAAAAAACAGTGCAAATCAGCATAAAGTTAACCCCTGATGTGTAGATTTTAGACTCAAATAAATGCTACGACAATTAATGAAATCATTAATGGAATCATATCTTGAAACCAATGATAGTTAATTAATCTTATGAATAATTGTCAAAATTCTTGTCAGTGAATATTATAGATTTAACAAAATAAAGTTTTCAAATGGCCACAAGAACAAATGCCAGTGGAAAAGCTTAGGTGGGTATTTCTATACTTAGACATAGGTAAGATAAACTGACATTAGAAGATACTCAGAATTCAGAAACGAATTAGACTATTTTATAGTTGTTGAAACCTAATCCATATGTATAAATCACTCAAAAAAACCCAATAATTTTTCTTGCATTGATACTAGATCTGCATTTAATCAGAAACTGAAAGTTCTGTACTTTCCAAGTCAAATAACTTCTAAAGAAGGCCATGAAGCAGAACCGAATGTGATCTTCTCTTGCAAACTGAGATATAAGTGGCAGATGGAAAGAGGGATATTGAAAAGCACACACACTCATGTGAAGGAATCTCACATTAGAGTTCTGCAGGTAGGTAACATTTTGCCCCTGATACACAACTCAGAGAAGAAGGAAAAAAAAAGAAAGAAAAAAGAAAAGAAATAGGCAAGTTAGTTAATTTTCAAAAGAACAGATTCTAAACATGAAGGGAATCATTAAATTTAGTGAAAAGAAGGTATGGTACAATATTTTAAAACATCCTGGAAACAGAAAGAATTAAAAGAAGATAAAACTGAAATATTACAAGTTGAAAGAGTGGGCAAAAATGATGGTGGATCTCTGGATAGTGTAGTAACAGCTCAAGTATTATCAATTATTCTGTAACAAAATCTATTTTTAAAAATCTTAAACTTTTATGTGAAGCTTGTTGCATAAGTGCTTCTGTGAACGGTTTTTATTCATCTATGTGATTCAAAGACTTTTTTTCTGAATCCTGAGCATTATTTTTCTGCACAATTTTCTCTCTTTAGTTCTGACTTTCCTCTACCTCAAGAGAAAAAAAATGTACTTCTCCCATCTTTGGTTTACATATATATCCTCTCTCTCTCTCTCTCTTTCTGTGTGTGTGTTTGTGTCCTTGAATGAAGTGGTTATTTGTTCTTTGAAAACATGTTACTATAAGACATTTTAAAATTTATTATCAAAATATGGTGTGTGACCACTGTACTCTATTGGACATATTTTTGGCATCAGTAAACATGTCATACAATATTTCAGGATGATTGTGATGTAAAGTTTCTGACAATGAAGTTTATAAATAGAAGGGGTTCTCTCTGTTAACCGAAATCACATCTCAACAATACAGTTTTCAGTAAAGTTAGATAAATATGCAAATAAAGCAAGTTGTCTGTTCAGGCCTTCATTCCTTTTGTTCTTTCTCACAAAAGATGAATCTGCATTTTGTAAAATTGCTTTCAGTTGCAAGTGCCAGAAGACCCAGTTATAAGAACGGCTATTACAAGAGTTCATTAACTCATGTATCTAGAAACCCACAAGTAGGCGGTTCTAGGGTTGATGAATTTAGGGGCCAATTGCTTCTAGTTTCTCTGCTATGCAACTTTTTGGGTCATGTGGTCCTCAAGGACCCCAAAGTGCAGCAGTTCCCAGCACACACACAATAGTACCAGGGAAGAGCATGCCTTTTGGGCAACTTTTTATTGAAAGAGAATATCTATCTTAGAAACTCATCAATGGATTTCTCATGCCAGTAGATCAGGATGTGTTACTCAAAGACCTAAATAACTTCCTGGCCAGAGGAATGGATTAAGTCAATCCTAGTCATTTCCATGTATGTTTTTTATGAAAGTCAAATGATGATGAAATGAGGATTTTTTGCAGGGGGGTAGGTGGCATTGGCAGCGGGTCAGCAAGGACCCCTATTGAGTAAACAGAAAACATCTTTTATGGCAGATTATTTATGCTTCCGTTGTTGAATCCCGACCTATTGTTTCTTTCCACTCTGGAACATATAATTATGACTCTCTAAATTAATTAATAGTATATATTATAGGACACAGAGATACAAATTGTATCTGGGATGGGAGGGCCATGAAAGCATTTTCCAGAGAAATTCACGAACAGTCTTGTATATCAAGGAGCAACTTGTGCCTAGAGCAGCCAGCCATGAATCTGCGACTGACCCTGAAGACTAATTATCTGGCAGACCCCAGGAAAGTCACCTACTTCCTGCTGAGTGAACGTGGTGAATCAAATGCTTCTTTAACACTCTTAAAAGCAAATAAGAAGGTTTTTTTCATGAAATATCTAGGCCTAAAGCCAAGCCTTGCACAGTCTTTCAGCCCTAAGTATATGTAAATATGAAATAATCTCATAGATAATAAAACCCAAAGTTTTCCATCCTTGAAAAGGCCCCGTGTCAGGGAGGAGGGCCTGAGACTTCTGTGGACTGCAGCTCCTCCTGCACACAGGGCAGAAACTTGATGGGGAAAACCCTCCTCAGAAATGCTAGCTGTGAGACAATATTCCAGGGACACATTTCTGTTGAATTCTGCTATTGTTAAGGCAAGGCCTGAGTGGTCTCCATGAACGGCTCCACCTAACCCCAAGTCTACAAATACCAAGTCTCTGATGTCACAGAAAAAGTCCAGGATTCAGGCCAAAGCCTCTGGGACCTCCAGATGTGTGACCTTCAGGGCTTCTGGGCTGCAGACACTCTGGGGAGCGGTCATCAGGTTTGCCAGCTTTTGTCCTGACAGCCCATCACTGTGTTCAGTGGGATGCTATGCTGCGGCCACTCCTCTGTGGCACCCTTGGCCTTTCTCTGGCAGTTGTGCCTTTATTTTCCTAGCTTTGCCTTAAGGACATCAGATTCATAACCATTATCTAGACCTGTGGGGTGTCACACCACAGTCTTTCTTCCTCTTGGAGAAGAAAAATTCTCTTCCTCTGGGGCGTGGAGTTAAAGGGAAACTGCAGCGGTTCCTGGATCCCGCGTTTCCCTTGGAAGGGCATCAGCTGTGGTGGCTCCTTCCTCCCGCACTGGGCGGGTGTGCACCTCCCGCCAGCCGGCCGGCTCCACTGCTGGGCATCCTCTCTGCACCCTTGCTGAAGGAGCCTGTGTCCTGGCTTGCCTGCCTGTTTTCTCTCTGTGTGGTCCGTTTAGCAGAGCAAGCTCTGCTCTTGTCTTTTTCTGTCTATTTGTTGTTTGGGGGTAAGGTAGGGTGTGGAGGGTGTATGACTGCATGGATTAAAACATTGAATTCTGGTGAGTAGCAAGCCCAGCTGAAGGCGGTGCCAAAGCCACAATGACTTACATATATTACAGTTGATTCTCAGTCTTCGCGATAATTATGTTCTACAAAGGGGCCGAGAATACTAAAGCACTCACTGTCCCTGGGGGAAGTACAGGCTTAGATTCCTGTGAGCCTCTTATCTACATTTTCATCAGTTGGTCAGGACATGACCTTGCTTCATGTGTGTCTCTGTTCGAAGACACCTTGGTTACTGCATATTGTTGCTTCATTAACACTGAACTCCTGCCATCAGCGTCGTAACTGACGTCTAAACAAAGGTTATCTATCCCAGGCATTTTCTCTGTAGGGGACATCCCAGACCACGGTTGCTTAGGGACACTAGAAGGCACGTCAGCCCTAGGATCACGGGGCACTGAAACAGTGAAATCACGAATAAAAAGAAAAAATGTGTGAACTTCACGGCGCTACCTGGGCCATGGAAAGGACGCGTGTTTGCAGTGTGAGCTGATGAGGAAAAGGTAGCTCACCTGTCTCCACCTCAGCAGGGAACATGGGGATGAGGGACTCCCATTTTCCACAGCTCTGTGAATGGCAGAGCGGCACCATGAAAATGCCACAGGTGTGAATTTAGGAGTTACACATAAATATTAGCAAGTAGGTGAATTTGAAAAGATCAAATCCATGACTAATTAGGATAAACTGCATATCAATACATCTCCTGCCCCAACACTGTCCCCCCTGTCTCCATTAATATCCAAACCCAGAAAGGAAAAGGAAGAGAGGAATTTTATCTTCCTGCATTGCTTTATTTTGAAAGCTTAGAAACGTAAGGAAATTTTAACAAGTAATACAATAAACACCACTATGCTTTTTACCAGAATTCACTAGGTGTTAACATCGGCTGCATTTGCAAACTCTGTCTCCATCTACCTATCTCTACACCATGACATGTCACCCTTCAAGTCAGCATACATCTTCTAAGGGTAAGTCTATCCTCCTACGGACCACAATATCATGATTGTGTCTGAATATAGCAAAAGTTTTATTGTATCATGTAAAAAATATGCACAAAGTGTTCAAATTTAAAATAAATGTTACAGTCTTTTAAGTTAAATGTTTATTTTAGAACCCCATCAAGGTTTACACACTAAATATCCTTGTCATATTTACTTTGTTTCTTTAGGTGAAGGACAATCCCTTCACATTGATTGACTGATTTAGTTAGTTAATTGATGGTGGCATTAGTGAGCTAGTAACATTGTTTTTCACGAAATCAACTGTTACGAAGAGTGCAAGTCAGTTGACTTATAGACCACTCCACATTCTGGGTTTATTTTTATGTAGTTTACTCAGGATGGTTTTAAATTAATCAACTTTAATCAGAGGATATTAATATTAAAAATCAATGTTGAATATTTCTTATCGGATCACATCAAAAGGTGTATCGTGTCAGCTTTTTCTGCCATGGATGATGCTAAGTTTAATCATTTGGTTAAGATGGTGATAGCGAAGTGAGAGAGAGATCGCATTATTTAGCCTCCTAAAACCCCACTATTTTATAGCGAATGTCCTTCTTCTTCTGAGATCTTCTTCTATCGAATGCTTCTGCTCTTTTTTGTCTTTAACAACTGTTTCTTATTTCTTTATCTCTACCCGGCACATACATTGATCTTCTTAGGTGTTTCCATGTCTAAAAATATCAAGAATAAATTTCTCCAGGTCTGCAGCTGCCACCCACCATGTTCCTTTTAAACATACCTCTCTTGAATAACTGATCTACATACTGCCTTCAATGGCTCACCACTAATTCACTCATTAATCAATAAAATTTAGATTTAGCCATTATTATCCCACTGAAATGGTACTTCCTAACATTTGTGAAGGTGTGCCAAATGGAAATCCTTCCTTGTTTATTTCATTCATTGTTTCTGTCATATTTAAAGTTGTTTGCCACACCCTCATTCTTAACTCTGTCTCCTCTCTCGACTTTCAGTGCACCATTATCTTTTATTTATTTCTCTAACAACCGCTCCGACTTTAATTGTTAGCCCTCTTGAGAAATATTTCTCTGTCTGCTCCAAAATATTGATCTTCCCCAAATTTCAACTCCTATTCCTCAATTATGTTAAACATATAACTTTGTATTAATGTCCACAGTTTCCATAACAACATGAGTTCTAATGATTTATACCTCTACACGTTAGCACTGACTTGTTTCTTAAAGTCAGGTGCCACATGCCAGAAGTTATGTAAACAACTGATTGTCCTATAGCTACTTCAAACTTACACTTTTATGTTTATATCCTGTCTATAACTTTATATTGTTTTAATAATATAACTTTATATTATTTTACATTATTTTGTGAGAGTTTTCCAGAGGGAATTTTCCCATTCTTTTATTCAGTCTTTCTGAACAAAAATGTAAAATATTATAATATGCTATGTTTTATGTAGCATCTACGAAGTGTCAGACCATGTGTTAGTTCTTACTAATACAATGGTTTCCACAGAATGCCTTAGAGTCCCTGTTTACAGCAGCTTATAGTGTAATGAATGAATGCTAATGACCCATGCTGAGGTTTATCAGAGAAGTAGAATCCCTACTGATGTGGATACAGACATATATTTATAATGGTTTTATATGTGTATATATAAGCATATACACATATATGTGTAGTGGTTCTGTGTCTCTGATGAATATACATTACATATGCATGCGTGTATGTGCATGTCTGCATATATACATACATGCATGCATATAAATATATATAGAGAGAGAGATCCATGTCTATCTATGAAGTGACTTGTTGTAGATACTTTGCCTTTTGGGATTCTGAGGGATGATCAAGCAGCATCTTCTAGACTGCTGTCTTCAAGTCTGATGATGGAGCTTGAAGTCCACAGGGCAGACAGCTGGGAGAGGAGGATGGATACAAAGATGTAGAGTGAGAAGAGAAAAAGAACAAGCTGGGCCTTACAAGCATAGACTGGAGCCCAAGGAGATAAAATTAATGCAAGTTCTTGTTTCCGTGACTTCAGTGGTGTGGGTGTTCTGCAGTAACTGAGACTACACACACAACTGTCCCAAGGGTTGGAAGAAGCTACAAGAGGAGCCAGGGAAGGAAGGAGCTGTTGCAAGCCTGGTTGCTGGCTCATGTCAACAAGGTGAGCCGGCAGATGGGTGACAGCATGCTTCCATGAGAATACAGAGGCTGTTTCAATTATACTCTTCCTAGTTTGCTCAAAAACCTTTTCTGTGGCTCATGCTAACCAGTAACACACAAGGGAAGAAATACTAAACAATGTAGTGCAGCCTAGCCCAAACCAACATGCAAAATAGTCCATTGAAATTAAGTGTGATAAGTGGCATGTTTCAAGTAAGTAGTGAGCTAGATGTGAGCAAATTCTTCCGGGAAGAAGGAAAATGTATTCTTTTTCAAAAGCATGAGAGGCAGGAAAGATGTCAAATATTTTGTCATGCACAGATTTTAAACTGATTTGCTATCCTTGAATGTTTAAGTGGGTACCTTGTCAAGTAAGTAGAGCACTCTCCGGTTCAAGACCTGTTGCCATATTTTAAAAACAAACGTAAAAACTCCAAGCTCTGATATAGCTATCAGCCAAAATTTGCCTCCATGGCATTTTCTTCAAATGTTGTTTACCTATTTATAATTATGAAACCTGTTCATAATTATGTAACCTGTTTCATGAACACCATGAAATCTTGACTGTCTTTTAAGTCCATCAGAGAGAATGAGGTTTGGGAAAGTGATACGTGAGACAGAAGGGCATACAATGCTGTAAAGAACACGTTACCAACATTTATCGCAAAGCGAAGACTCAACGTTTGACTTTGGGAAAAGCAGGCCAAATGTTTCAAGGCTTGAAAAGTTTTTCAAAGCTCAACTACCAACAATGCTGCTTCCTGTTACTCTTTATGGCCACTTCAAGCTTCTTCTTTATACTGGCTTTCTTTTTTTTTTCTTTTTAAGTCACTTTTATCACTGTTTCCAATCCTTCATTAATTTGATTGCTTGTTTGTAAATTTTTACAATAAGATTGCCAGCTGAAGCTACGCTAAGCTCTATTTTGCTAAGAAATGAAAAAAATAACATTATTATCACTAAATATATTGACCTGTATTCGAAATATGGGATTTTGAATAAATTTCATAGTAACATAGTAAGTTGTTATTATAGGCAATATACTTGGATATTTTCACTTAGAGAGGTACTCAATTATGCAGAGTTAGGATTTGAACACAGATCTGTTCACCCAAAGCACACTGTTTCAAGAAGTTAACTGTTTAACGGAAAGAAAAGAGGCCTATAATTAGTGAATTTCATCCTTAGATATGCAATGTATTTATCTAAAAAGAATAAACAAGAAGAGTGTGATCAACTAGCTTAGACTGAAGAGAACTTTAACTTATTCTTAAAGGATTAGCAATTATTTATTAAGAGTGTAAAATGAAGGAAGGCTAATTCCAGAATCAAAAAAGGGAGTAGTTTATAAATACAAAGCTATGGAGAAACAGAGTTATGCAAAGATCTGTGAGCAAGATATGGTGGCTGCAGAGCAGTGTTAACACAGGGATACGTGGTAGGTGAGGACAGGGCACGGGGGAATGGATGTCTCCAAAATCTGTGCATCAGCACTGGCTGCCATGACAAAAATATTAGAGACCAGGCAGCTTAAACAACAGATACTGATTTTTTCACAGTTCTGGATGGTAGAAGTCCCAGATCGTGGTTCAGCGGGCTTTGGTTTCCCCTTTTGAGGTTTGCCTGGCTTGCAGGTGGTCACCACCTTGTGCTGTGCTCACATAAACTCTTCTGTGTGCATGCACAGAGCCAGTGAGAAAGAGAAAGCTCGCTGGCATCCGATACTGATTCTGTCAGATTAGGGTCCCACCCTGATGAGTTCATTTAGCCTTAATTACCTTCCTATAGGTCCTGTCTCCAAATCAGTCATGTTGGACTTTAACATATGAATTTTGGGAGTGGACCCAAGTCAGTCCATTGCATTCCACCCCTGACCAGCCAAAATGCATGCCCTTATCACATGATGCACAATACGTTCCTCCTACCTAACAGCCACAAAGGTCTTATTCCAGCATCAATTTTAAAGTCTCAATTCTAAAGTCTCAAGTCTAAAGTTTCATCTAAAATCATAAAAATCAGAAATAGGTGAGACATCATGTTCCAGAGTACAAACCCTCTGTTGTCAGGCGGGGTTGAGTTTTTGATAATTTGAATGGCGAAAAAGAAGTATACCAATTTTTGAAGTCTGAAGGAAATAGAATTAACAAGATTTAGGAGACAGGTGGATTTGAAGAATTAGGAGTAATGGCAGTTTGCTAGATATCCAGGTCTCTAACTTAGATGAAACAGTGCATGGTGATACCATTGATCAAACACATTGGAAGGAGAATAATGGTGGGAAAATAATGAATTTGGTGGGAAGGAACACATAACTATTGTCTTCATTTTTTCTATAAATCTCCAAATCTAATACAGCTAATAGAGTCCATCAATTTACTTTCTGCCTTTTATCAGTTCTTTCTGACCCCAGCCTTTCTCACTGTAGGAAACTTCATTTAGATGGTTCATGACAAACTACAGTCAGTCATTGAGAAAATAAATGGCTCTCTCATATAAGACCTTGTCTAGATGGTGACATTTTGAAATTATTGCCTTAAACCAGAAATATGCAAGGTGGATCATGAAGCTCCCTTCATAAACTAAGCTCTAGCCTCTATGTTGTTGAGACTGGGCTTCAGCTCTGGTTTCTGATGGTGTTTCAATTCAGCTTCCCCTGAAAAAGGACCTCTCTTAACTAATGAGCCTGATGACCTTCCCTCTTCCTTCTGAGAAATTTACAATTGTCCTTCTCCTTTTGGCTATAGGCTGGAATTCTGTTTCAGCGCAGGCAGTAATCTCCAATGATCCCTTCTCTCCACTTCCGCCCCTCCACCACAGGTTCCTCCACCAAGATGCTCTTGTCCAGAGCAAGCACCATCTCAGACTCCTTCTGTGCATCCTTCCCCTACAAAGGGTACTTGGCTGAGAGCACACACACATAGCAACACAGACTTTCCTTCCCTTATTTCACACCATTTGAACTGCTTTGGGGGACTGCTGATAGTTCCTGTTGTTCAATTGATGCCTACAGTTGAAGGTCTTTTAATTTTCTCTCAATGTTCACTTTAGGAAAGGCTATGGTTATACTGACAAATCTTTCTGTAATTTACCTAAATATTTACTTTAAAGAAGCCCCCTTTTTTTTTTTTTTTTTTTTTTTTTTTTGAGTCTCACTCTGTTGCCAGGCTGGAGTGCAGTAGCATGATCTTGTCTCACTGCAACCTCCGCCTCCTGGATTCAAGTGATTCTCCCACCTCAGCCTCCCGAGTAGTTGTAACGACGGGTGTGTGCCACCATGCCCAGGTAATTTTTGTATTTTTAGTAGAGACGGGGTTTCACCATGTTGGTGAGGATGGTCACGATCTCTTGACCTCGTGATTTGCCTGCCTCGGCCTCCCAAATCATGCTGGGATTACAGGCATGAGCCACCATGCCCAGCCAAGGAGTTTTCATTTTTAAACTGAGTATTCTAAGTTTCAACTTAATTGGCATATTCTCAAAAACTTTACAATAATAAGAAATATGTCAGGTTAATAGTCTATATGCAAAAATAAATCTCCATAAAGATAATTTCAAATATTGTATAATCAAGTTATTTAGTTTCTCTCATATTCTTTCACAACATGCACAATGTATTTCTTAATTTATTATTCTTTGAGCTTAAATTACACTGTACAGATAACTACTAATTGATGCTCTATTAAAAATCTCCTGTGAATTACATAGATCTAGTGAAATATTAAGCATAAATACTAGTAAATGCACTGCTTCTGTGAATAGATAGCGTAACACTTGCAGCTGCATTGAGCATCCACTTTCCTTGACAAAGTTGCTGACAACACTGAAAGGTAAAGTGTTATGAGGGGTAATATTATCTCATCTCATTTCGAATGATTGCTTTGAAGCAATTAAAATTCTAATCACTTTTTCTGCTCATTTGGACTCAGGAATATATAAGACAATAATATGAATAAATAAAGATTTACCCTCTAGAAAAAAATTCTTTAGAGTCCAAAAATAATAATTGCATTAACAGTGATAAGTACCTTCAATATAGTTTTGAGAATAGAGTTACAATGGAATGTAATTTTACTACACATTTTTGTGACTTGGTTAAATATTTGTCTAACAATTTTTATGTGTACCATTGTATTGTCTAATAAGAATGAATGTATTTAATTATTGCCATAAAATGTTAATTCAAAACAAAGTAATGCCAACTCTGTCTATTAGTGGAAAAGAAAGCAAATGAAATAAGGTTAAATATGAAGACCAAATTAATCATAAAATACTGATAAATACTTTGTGAACTACATAAATTAGAATTTGATATTATGAAACATTTTTCTTCTGAAGTATTTAAGGTTGTAGCAAATATCCTTACAGGCATATTTAGTTTTAATTTTTGTATAAAAATTTACTAGGCCTATTTCTTGGCTAAACAGATCTTTCCAGAGGAAGGAACACAAGATAAAAAAAATGGAGAAGATAACTATTACAAGGAAATATTTTTAGGTTTCATATGTCATCATGCATTCGGTTAATAACACAGGTTAGGGAAGCAACACGCATTTATTGTTTTTAATCTGCCTAGCATCCACCTCCCTTCTCCTAGTAGCAGCCTCCAGATTTTCCTTTGAGAAACTATCCCTTCCCCATTCTGTATTGTCTGAAGTTGCTTACTATTTAAGGGCTGACTCTCTCCTGTCTGGGAGCTAGCGAGGCTAATGGGAATCTCTTCCCTTTGTAGTTAAATCTTGAGCAAAGTAAAACATTGTATTAAAAGTAGTTGGAAATTTCTATTCTGAAAATAGAACCCTTAAAAGACTATACATCAGAGCTCTCCTGATTGCTTTACCCTCTGGGCCTGGGTTGCATTTTATCAACTACCGAATTCCTTTCAAGATGTTTTTCTCTTAAGCTTTCCAGAATTGGATTCAGTTGTCTTTAATCAAATAATCAGGAATAATACACTGGAATAAAGCAAATCATTCCTTCTGAGATGCTTATGCTTTGATTCAGATTTTTCAGAAAATACTGAAATAGTGAAAAATTAGTGCTTTCATGTAAAAAGGCAGATGGATACACAGCAACTGCTGTATGTCTGAATGTTTGTCCTCAGATTTCACATTGAAACCTAAACCCCAAGATGATGTGATTAGAAGTCAGGGCCTTTGGGAGGTGATACAGTCATGAAGGTAGAGCCATCATGAATGGGATCCGTGCCCTGTGAGGAAGGCCCCAGAGAAACCTCTCATCCCTTCTACCACGTGAAGACAGAGTGAGCAGGTGCCATCGATGAAGAACTGGACTCTCACTGGATGCAGCATCTGTAGACACCTTGATCTTGAAATTTCTAGCCTCCAAAACTGGGAGCAACAAATTTCTGAGGTTTAAGCCACCCAGTTGATGGTATTTTGTAATAGTAGCCAGAGCAGACTAAGACAATAATGAATGCTGCTTCCAAGGATTAGAAATCATGTAGGATTAGAACCAGAGTTCTGGCCTCCACTCAGATTCTTGTGAAATTGTGCAACCTTAAGCAAAATAATCGCATTTCTATTTTTTCTTTTAGTGGGAATTTAAAAAGCAAGGTCAAATACTATTAAACTTTATTCTCAGTGCCTTATGATTCTACCATAAAATTGTTGTTCAATAAAAATTTGTAAAATGATTTAAATTGTATTCTCTTTGCCCCTTATTTGATAAGGCAATTGTAGTAGACATCCATTATCCTTTAGTTTCTGAATCTCCTATGTAATAAAACTCATTCATAAAAACAACTCATCAGTCTACAATCAACTATGGAATCAGAAGTTGCTTTGAACTCTTCTTTATGGGCAAAGACAAGGGTGTGTGACTTAAGCTCCACCTAATCATATGTACCTATCTTGGATTCTGAATCAGGAATATGAGATGCAAAGAGGCAGGGGGCCATAAACATAATCTCTAAAGGCAAAGTGATTTTAGGAAAATTGAAATTGCAGGAGAACGCTGGGAGCAATGCTAGAATTGGTATCAATATTCGACTATAAGGATGGGCAGGTGGTTGATCTGCAGCATATACTTATTCCAGTGTTTGATGTGGTAGGAAAAGTAGTGGTCATGGCTGAAGTTCATTGATGGATTCCATCTCTGATTTGAGCCACTAATTAACTTCATAGCCTCTGAGTCTGGCTCTCTGGCCCTCAAAACATAGTTATCAAGAATGAAGGTTCTTAAGTTTTGGACTTAAGAACTACTGGCATCAGCATCACTTGGGAACTTCATGAAAACTCTCAGGTCTCACTTCCTACCTACTGAATCAGCAGCTTTGGAGAAGAGTCCAGAGCAGTGGGCTCTTCTCCCACTAACCTGTCCTGCAGGGAATTCTGATGCAGCTGCAAGTTTGAGAATCACTGTTCTGGAGCAAGTATGTAGTACAAAAATCATCTGGATTCAAATCTCACCTTTACCGCCTATTGTTTGTGTATGCATGTGTCATCTTTTATACTTTACTTTATCTCTGCATTTCTCAGTTTCTAATTGGTAAGGCAGAGATAGTAATTCCTATGTTTTAGAAATGCATTTATAATTGTGTGTATATATCTCCAAAGTGACACACATTTCTTCTCTAAATATTAGTTATTATTATTCAGTAGCCTCTTAATAAATTTATATTGCACTAAAATATCTGGAATAAGTTTACATGGCTTGCAACTTACAGCAACAAATTATAAAAGGATCATAAAATACAAATCTGTTCACCACCAAGCTGTTCACTCCTAATATTGCCGGACCAAGCTTGGGGATTCCAATTCCCAAATTAAACATTGCATAAGTGACCTGAAAGCTTCTATATGGCCCTGAAGGATTCTCTTATTATCTGTAGGCACAGGGCTAAGATTGCTGAAAAATCAAACTCAGAATCTCTTTCTGTAACTTGCTGAATTACAACAAAATTTGAACTCCCAGCCATACAAAGGATCTGCCATTAAAGTGAAGGCATTTTAAGGAAGGAGTGGGATCCTGCAAGTTGAAATGAGGATGACTGGAAAGACTGATGACGCTGGGGCTACTGAGTCCCTACATTTTGGTAAGATATTTTTGCTAGTGGAAACAGCCTCTCCACTTCCAGTGGGAACAGCCTCTGCATCACCAGTGGAAACATGCTCCCCACTCTTAGTTGAAATAGTTTTTCCACCCCTAGTCCCCTGTTTGAGGGCACTAACCTTGCATTGCCTGAGAAACCTGCAATAGCCTCCTCTGAGCCAGTTGACATGGAAGACAATGCTGTTCTCTTTAGAACACACCCATAACACCACTTTGATCCTACCCATATCTACACTCAAGTCCCAGCAGGCCTTTAAAGGTGAGGTTTGAAAGTGTAACTCAATGAAGAGAATTACTGTACTTCTAAAGAACTACTTGAGTTTTCTCATCTATGCAGATAGAAATCAAGGGAGCATGTATAGGAATGGATATTAAAGTTTTGGTACAATGGTGGGAGGAACATAAAGTTGGGCCAGGCTGAATAGATTGATATGGTTTCACCAAACATACATTCTGTATGTAATATTGTACCTCAGGGAGTTGGAAAGGGCTCTAACAGTTTGTTTGTTTTTTGTTTATTGGGCATGGAACAAAGAGGTAACTGACAGTGAGCAAGTTAGAAATGCTTGGCCTGCCTTGGTTTAACGTACAAGAAGGAATTCAAAGTTTAAGGATATGGGAATGTTAGAGTGGATTTGTCATCCTCTCTGGGAGGACCACTTCTGACTATCTACACTGGGAAGGCCCAGAAGACATACTTGTTATCACAAATGTAAGAAATAAATTTGTGAGGAGAGCCCCAGAATCTTTGAAAAGCTCTACAATCTCTCTTTTCTGTAGGCAATGTCACCCAATAAGAATGGTGATCACAGCCAGGCACACTGGCTCACTCCTGTAATCCCAGCACTCTGGGGAGGCTGACGTAGGGGGATCACTTGAGGTCAGGAGTTCGAGACCAGCCTGGTCAACATGGTGAAACCACGTCTCTACTAAAAATACAAAAATTAGCCAGGCATGGTGGTGTGTGCCTGTAATTCCACTGGCTGGCTCAGGAGGCTGAGGCAGAAGAATCAGCTGAACCTGGGAGGTGGAGGTTGCAGGGAGCAGAGACCGTGCCACTGTACTCCAATCTGGGTGACAGAGCAAGACTCTGTCTCAAAAAAGAAGAAGAAGGAGGAGGAGGAGGAGGAGGAGGAGGAGGAGGAGGAGAAGGAGGAGGAGGAGGAGGAGAAGAAGAGTGATCACTTAATTGGGAAACCTAAATGCAGTGGGAGTAATTGGATCCTGAGGTGGTAGAGACCAAGCAGCAGCACCCAACTGCAAAAGGCAAGGTGGTACTGCACAGCAGAGGTAAAGCAGCAATCAGGATAGTCTGCCTTGTGCAGACCCATGGCACTGACTAGTTGTTCATGGTGTTCCTAGAAGTGAAATATAGAAAGTCTTCTGAATTCTTACACAATCTATATAAGCATAAAAGCTTGAGATCATATGAACAAAAGTATAACAAAATAACAGAAATAACAAAATAACAGCTTCTCAATCCCAGACTTGAGCCAGTTTACAGATTCTGAAACCCTGGAATGAAGTGGAGTCCAAGGCTCCTTGAGGGAGGACTTTAGTACACAGCCACATATTTATACTAGTCGTCTTTCTTCCACTCTTCCCCAAAGAAGCCTGTAGCCTGTTACCAGGATAACCACACACTAGAAAAAAGAAAATTATCGCAGTTTCTGGGGACTGCTAGATACAGGCTCTTGCTGACACTAATTCCAGGAGGCCTAAGACATCACCGAGGTCCATCAGTCAGAAAAAGGTATTATGAAGGTCAAGTGTCCAGTAAAGTTTTAGATCAGGTGCATCTCACAGTGGGGCTAATGGTTTCCCAAACACATTCTGTGGTTAATTTATCATTTTTGGAATGCTTAACTGGAGTAGATATACTCAGCAAGTTGTTGAATCTACACATTTACACCATGACTTGAGAAATGAGGGCTATTATGGTAGAAAAGACCAAGTGGAAGCCATTAGCAATGTCTCTACATAGAATAATAGTAAGCCAAACACAATACTGCTTTCCTGAAGGAATTACAGAAATCAATGTCACCATTAGGAATTTGACGGATGCCAGGGATGTGATTCCTACCACATCTCCATTCAACTCACCTATTTGTCCTGTGCAGGAAACAGATGGATCTTGAATAACAGTGGATTTTCATAAGAATAACAAAGTGATGGCTCTGATTACAACTGCTGTTCCAGATTGAGCTGTTACAGTTTGAGCAAATTAACACATTGCTTAATACATTGTATGCAGCTACCTATCTGGCAAATATTTTTTTCTTCTTCTTCTTCTATTTAACAGATTGTGTCTTCACTCTTTGATTGCTTGCTTTGGTCCGAAGAGGTTGTGTTTAATATAGTCTCATTTGTCAATTTTTGTTTTTGTTGCCTGTGCTTTTGAGATCTTAGCCAAAATTTTTTTGCCTATAACAATGCCCTGAATTGTTTCTCCAATATTTTCTTCCAGTATTTTTATAGTTTCAGGTTTTACATATAAGTCTTTAATCCATCTTGGACTGTTTTTTGTATATGGTTAGAAATAGGGGTACAATTTCATTCCTTCACATATGAATATTCAATTTTCTCATATTGTTTAGTGAAAAGCATGTCCTTTCCCCAATTTATGTTCTTGCTGCCTTTTTCAAAAACAGTTAGCTATAAATTTTGTGGATTTATTTCTGGGTTTTCTTCTCTGTTTCATTGGTCTATTTGTGTGTTTTTATACTAATGCCATGCAGTTTTTGTTACTATATCCTGGTGATATATTTTGAAGTTTGGTAGTGTGGTGTGTCCATCTATCTCCTTTTTGTTCAGGATCACTATGGCTATATGAGCTCTTTTTTGGTTTCAGGCAAATTTTAGATTTGTTTTCTATTTATGTGAAAAAATGACATTGATATTTTGATAGCGATTTCATTGAAGCTGAAGATTGCTTTGGGGAATGTGGTTGTTTTAACAATGTTTATTTTGATCATGAGCATGGTATATCTTTTCATTTGTCTGTATCCCTTTCAACTTTTCATCAGTGTTTTATAGTTTTCTTTGTACAGGATTTTCATTTCCTTCCTTAAATTCATTTCTAAGCATTTTGTTTATTTTATAGCTATTGCAAGAGAAATTATCTTCTAGATATTTTCTTCACTAGGTCTTTATTAGCATAAAAACATTACTAGTTTGTGTATGTTGGTTATGTATCCTGCAACTTTCCAAATTTATTTAGCAAATCAGAGAAGATTCTGTGGAATCTGTAAATTTTTCTAGTTATCTGACCACATCATCTGCAAAGAGAGACACATTGATTCCCTTATGTAAATTTGGATATATTTTATTTACTTATTTATTTTTCATCTTGCCTGATTGTTCTGGATAGGACTTGTGGGTCTATGTTGAATAGAAGTGGTGAAAGTGGGCATCCTTTTCATGTTCCAGTTCTTAGAGGTAAGGCTTTCAGCTTTTCCATATTCAGTATAATGTTAGCTGTGGGTTTTCATAAATGGCCTTTATCATATTGATATACATTTCTTCTATGCCTAGTTTGTTGGGAGTTTTCATAATAAAGGGATGTCGAATTTTATCTAAACCTTTATGTGTCTATTGAGATGATCATATGGTTTATGTTCTTAATTTTATAGATGTGATATATAATGTTTATTTATTTCCATATATTGAGCCATTTTTGCATCCCTGGGATAAATTCCACTTAATTATGTTGTATGATCTTTTTGATGTGTGGTTGGATTCAATTTGCTGGTACTGTGTTGAGAATTTCTATTTCTATGTTCATCAGGGATATTGCCCTATAGTTTTCTTTTTTGTTGTGTCCTTGTCTGATATTGGTATCAGGGTAAGTTTGGCATCATAGAATGAGTTAGGGAGAATTACCTCCTCATCACTTTTTTTTTTTACAAATAGCATGAAGAGAATTTATATTAATTATTCTTTGCATATTTGGTAAAGTGTTATTGTAAGGTCATCTGGTCCTGGGCTTTATTTTTGGTGTAAGATGTTTTATTACTAATTCAATCTCATTGTTCATAATTGGACTGTTTGGTTTTCCTTTTCTCCCTGATATAATTTTGGTACTTTTCATAGTTCCAGGAATTTACACATTTCCTGTAGGTTTTCCAGTGTGTTAGTGTATATTTGTTCATTATGATCTTGGATGACCTTTTGTATTTCTATGGTGTTAGTTGAAATGTCTTCATCTTCATTTTTTATTTTACTTGTTTGGACCTTCTCTTTTTAACCCCTGGTTAGTCTAGCTAACCATTTATCTATTGTGTTTATCTTTTTTTAAAAAAAAAAAAATCAACTTTTCATGTTTTGTTTTAGTCTCTTTTGTTTACTTCTGCTCTGGCCTTTATTATTTCTGTCTTTCTATTAATGTTAGGTTTGGCTTATTCTTGGTTTTCTAGTTTCTTGAGGTGCAACATTAGATTATTTAAACACTTGTAGGATTTTTTTTTTTTAATTTCAAAAGCTTTGGGGGTCTAAGTGGTTTTTGTTACATGGATGAATTCTACAGTGGTGAATTCTGAAATTTTAGGCAACCATCACCTAAGCAGTGTACACTCTACCCAATATGTAGGCTTTTATTCCTCTCCTCCCTCCCAAAATCCCCCTGAAGTCCCCAAAGTCCATCATGTCACTCTGTATGTCTTTGCATCCTCATAAATCAGCTCCCACTTATAAATGAGAATATATGGTATTTGGTTTTCTATTCTCGAGTTACTTCACTTAGAATAATGACCCCCAGATCCATCCAAGTTGCTACAAAAGTCATAATTATATATTTTTTTATGGCTGTGTAGTATTCTATACCACATTTTTTTAAATCCATTCATTGGTTGATGAGCAATTAGATTGGTCCTATATCATTACAATTGTGAATTAAGGTGCTATAAGCGTGTGTGTGCATGTGTCTTTTTCATATAATGACTTTTTTTGGGGGGGAGGTAGATACCCAGTAGTAGGATTGCTGGTTTGAATGGTAGATCTACTTTTAGTTCTTTAAGGATTCTCCGTGCTGTTTTCCATAAAGGTTGTACTAATTTACATTCCCACTAGCAGTCTAAAAGTGTTTCGTATTCCCCACAGCCACATCAACATCTATTATTTTGACTATTTAGTTACTTTTTAGTTATTGCATTCTTGCAGGAGTAAGGTGGTATCTCATTGTGGTTTTATTTTTCATTTCCCTGATGATTAGTGATGTTGTGCATTTTTTCATTATGCTTATTGATTGTTTGTATATCTTCTTTTTAGAAATGTCCATTCATATCTTTGCTCACTTTTTGATGGCATTATTTGTTTGTTTCTTGCTGATTTGTTGAAGTTCCTTGTTTATTGTGGATACTAGTTCTTTATCTGATGCACAGTTTGCAAGCATTTCTTCCACTCTGTGGATTGCCTGTTAACTCTGCTGATTATTTCTTTTGTTATGCAGAAGATTTTTTGTTCAATTAGGTCCCATTTATTTATTTATTTATGTTTTTGTTGCATTTGCTTATGGGGATCTTAGTCATGAATTCTTTGCCTAGGCCAATGTCCAGAAGAATATTTTCAATATTGTCTTCTAGAATTTTTATGGTTTCAGGTCTTCGATTTAAGTCTTTGATCCACCTTAAGTTGATTTTTGTATAAAATGAGAGAGAGTGATCCAGTTTCATTCTGCTACATGTGGCTTGCCAGTTTTCCCAGCACTATTTACTGAGTAGGGTGTCCTTTCCCCAGTTTATGTTTTTGTATGCTTGGTTAGAGATCAATTGGCTGTCCGTATTTGGCTTTATTCCTGGGTTCTTTATTCTTTTTTATTGGTCTATGTGTCTATTTTTATACTAATACCATGCTGTTTTGGTAACTAAAGCCTTGTAGTATAATTTGAAGTCTGATAATGGGATATGTCCAGATTTGTTCCTTTGCTTATGATTGCTTTGGCTATGTAGGCTCTTTTTTGGTTCCATATGAACTTTGGAATTGGTTTTACTAGTTCTGTGAAAAATGATGATGGTATTTGGATGGCAATTGCACTGAATCTGTAGATTGCTTTGTGCAGTATGGTTACTTTCACAATGTTGATTCTTACAACCCATGAGCATGGAATGTGTTTCCGTTTGTTTGTGTCATCTATGATTTCTGTCAGCAGTGTTTTATAGTTTTCCTTGGGAGATCTTTCACCTCCTTGGCTAAGCATATTCCTAGGTTATTTTTTTTCTTTTGGAGCTGTTGTAAAAAGGATTGAATTATTGATTTTATTCTTAGATTGATCATTGGTACTGTATAACAGTGCTACTAATTAGTGTACACTGATTTTCTAACCTGAGATTTGACTGAAATTGTATATGAGGTCTAGGAGTTTTTGGATGAGTCTTTAGTGTTTTCTTTTTTCTTTTTCTTTTTTTTTTTTTTTTTTTTTTTTTTTTTGAGATGGAGTCTTGCTCTGTCACCCAGGATGGAGTGCAGCGGCTCGATCCTGGCTCACTGCAAGCTCCGCCTCCCGAGTTCACACCACTCTCCTGCCTCAGCCTCCCGAGTAGCTAGGACTACAGGTGCCCACCACCATGCCTGGCTAATTTTTTGTATTTTTTAGCAGAGACGGGGTTTCACCGTGTTAGCCAGGATGGTTTCAATCTCCTGACCTCACAATCCACCTGTCTCGGCCGTCCTTAATGTTTTCTACACAGTCATATCATTGGTGTATAGCAATAGTTTGACTTTCTCTTTTACAATTTGCATCCCCTTATTTCTTCCTCTTGCCTGATTGCTCCAGCTAGGACTTTAGTAGTATGTTGAATAGAAGTGATGAAAGTGGGCACCCTTGTCTTGTTCCATTTCTCAGGGGGAATACTTCCAACATTTTCCTATTAAGTGCAGTGTTGGCTGTGGGTTCGTCATCTATGGCTTTTATTATTTTGAGGTAAGTCCTTTCTATACTAGTTTGCAGAGGGTTTTGATAATAGAGGGATGCTTGATTTTCTCAAATGCTTTTTCTGCATCTATTGAGATGATTATATGAATTTTGTTGTTAATTCTGTTTATGTGATGTATCACATTTATTCTGTTGTGTATGTTAAACCATTTCTGCATCTCTGGGATGAAAGCCACTTGATAATTATGTATTATCTTTCTGCTGTGCTGTTGAATTCAGTTAGCTTGTATTTTGTTGAGGAATTTTGCATCTATGTTCATCAGGTATATTGGCCTGTAGTTTTATTTTTTGTTGTTGTTGTTGTAGCCTTTCCTGTTTTTTGTTATAGGTTGATACTGGCTTCATAGAATGATTTAGGGAGGATTCCCTCTGTCTCGATCTTTTGGAATAGGGTCAGTAGGATTCATATTAATTATTTGAATGTCTGGTAGGATTCAGCTGTGAATCCTCTTGTCCTAAACTTTTTGTTGTTGGTGATTTTTAAATAAGTGATTTAATCTCACTGCTTGCTATTGGTATGTTCAGGGTTCCTATTTCTTCCTGATTTAATCTACAAGGATTCTACGTTTCCAGGAATTTGTCCATTTCCTCTAGACTCTGTACTTTGTGCACATAAAGGTGTTCACAGTAGTCTTGAATAATCATTTGCATTTCTGTGGTATTGGTTGTAATGCCTCCAGTTTCATTGCAAATTGAGCTTATTTGGATCTTCTCTCTTCTTGGTTAATCTTGCTAGTGACCTATCAATTGTGTTTATCTTTTCAAAAAAGCAACTTTTTGTTTCATTTTTTTGTTTGTCTGTTTCAATTTCATTCAGTTCTGCTCTGATATTTGTTATTTCTTGTCTACTGCTGGATTTGGGTTTAATTAGTTCCTATTTCTCTCATTCTTTGAGCTGTGACATTATATTGTCAATTTGTACTCCTTAAGACTTTTCGGTGTAGGCATTTAGCATTATGAACTTTCCTGTTAGCACTGCTTTCACAGTATTCCCTGGGTTTTAATAAAGTGTGTCACTATTATCATTCATTTCAAAAAATTTTTAAATTCTCATCTTTATTTCATTGTTAAAGAAGAAGGTATCTTCTGCAGTTGTTGGATGGAATATTCTGTAAATACCCGTTAAGTCCATTTAATCTAGAGTATAGTTTAAGTCCTTTGTTTCTTTGTTGACTTTCTGTCTTGACAATCTGTCTATTGTCAGGGGAGTATTGAAGTCCCCCACTATTATTGTGTTGCTATCCGTTTCATTTCTTAGGTCCAGTAGTGATTGATTTATAAATCTGGGAGCTTTGGTCTTAGGTTCATATAAATGTAGGATTCTAATAGCTTCTTGTTAGATGCATCCTTTTATTATATTATCATTATTATCCTTTTATTATTATATAATGACCTTCTTTGTCTTTTTTTTTTTTTACTGTTGTTGCTTTAAAGTCTGTTTGTCTGACATAAGACAAAACAGCTACTCCTGTTCACTTTTGGTTTCCATTTGTGTGAAATATCTTTTTCCACCCATTTACTTTGAGTTTATATGAATTCTTCTGTTCAGGTGAGTCTCTTGAAGACAGTAGACATTTAGTTGGTGGTTTTTTATCCATTCTGCCATTCTATATCTTTTAAGTGGAACATTGAGGCCATTTACATTCAATGTTTATATTGAGATGTGAGGTCCTGTTCCATTCATCCTATCAGTTGTTACCTAGATATTTTTGTTGTTGTTGTGTTATCGTTTTCTAGGACCTATGAATTTTATTCTTTCAGGAGGTTCTCTTTGGTGCATATTAAGCTTTTGTTTCAAGATTTAGAACTGCTTTTAGCATTTCTTGTAGTGCTGGTTTGGTGGTCTGAAATAATATTTTATTTCTCTTTCAGTTATGAAGCTTATTTTCCTGGATGTGAGATTCTTGGCTGACAATTGTTCTGTTTAAGGAGACTGAAGGTGGAACCCTAATCCCTTCTACCATGTAAGGTTTCTGCTGAGAATTCTGTTGTTAGTCTAATAACTTATCCTTTATAGGTTACCTGATGCTTCTGTCCCACAACTCTTAGAATTATTTCCTTCATGCACATTTTAGGTAGTCTGATACCTATGTGCCTTGGTGATAGTCTTCTTGCAATGAATTTCACAGGAGTTCTTTGAGCTTCTTGTATTGGATACCTAAGTCTTTAACAAGGCTAGGGAATGTTTCCTCAATTAGTCCCTCAAATACATTTTCCAAACCTTTAGACCTCTCTTCTCCCTTAGGAACACCAATTATTCTTAGGTTTGGCCATTTTCATAATCCCTTATTTCTTGGAGATATTTTTTTCCATTTCTTTTGATTCTTTTATCTTTATTTTTATTTGGTTGAGTTAATTTAAAAGCTTTGTCTTCAAGCTCTGATTCTTTCTTCTACTTATTCTAGTCTATTATTGAAAACTTCTGCTGCATTTTGTATTTCCTTAAGTGTGTCTTTCATTTCCAGAAGTTCTGACTGGCTTTTCTTTAGGTATCTGTCTATCTGGAAAATGTTTCATTCATACCCTGCAGTTTTTTGTTTGTTTGTTTTTATCTTGCTTTATATTGGTTTTCACTGGTATCTCTTTGAGTAGCTTACTAATCAAACTTCTAAATTTTTTATCTGGTATTTCAAAGATTTCATCTTCATTTGGATCTATTGCTGGGAAGCTAGCATAATCTTTCTGGGGTGTTATAGAGTCCTGTTTTGCCTTTTTTTTTTTTTTTTTTTTTTTTTTTTTTTTTTTTTTTTGAGATAGAATCTTGCTCTGTCACCCAGGCTGGAGTGCAGTGGCATGATCTCAGCTCACTGTTACCTCTGCCTCTCAGGTTTAAGTGATTCTTCTGAGCTCAGCCTCCCAAGTAGTTGAGATTACAGGCATCTGCCACCATGCCTGCCTAATTGTTGTATTTTTAGTAGAGACAGGGTTTCACCATGTTGGACAGGCTGCTCTCAAACTCCTGACCTCAGGTGATCCACCCACCTCGGCCTCCCATAGGGTAGGGATTACAGGCTTGAGCCACTGCTCCTGGCTCCTGTTTTGCCATATTATCAGAATTACTTTTCTGATCCCTTCTCATTTGGGTAGACTATTTCCTCTCATTGTTCTTAAATTTATTTTTGATTCACCTGTTTGTTAATTTTTTCCTCTCTTATGGATGTGGCTTTTACATAGTTTATTATAGTCTAATTTGAGTCTTAGTACTTTTAAAGGTGAAGATTCTGCCTAAGTTCCTTGGTTATATAGCGTCTAAGTGTGATGGTTTTCTCACTGGTTGTAGTAGCTTTCTCACTGGCTATGGTTTCTATACACTCTGTGTGTGAGCAAGTTCACTGTCTCCTATGGGGTTGGAATGGCAGGGGTCTCTTGAAGCTTATCTTATTCTGCTGTGGTGTACACTTTTTAATTTATTTAATTTTCCCCCAGTATTTTGTTTGCTGAGTTTATGCTTCAGGCTTCCGGTTGGTAGGGGAGGTATCCCTTGGTAGAAACTGGTTATAGCTAAAACAGGTGCGTAGATGCAATACTTAGTGTGGGCAGAGGTTCCAAGCTTGATTAATGTGGCTGGGGGAACTCTCAATTAGAGGCACTGTGGTCTTGTCAGGGTGAAGGGTGGGAATTCTCTCAGCTTCCTTGCCAGCCCAACAGGAAAGCTATCCCCCTCCCAACCTCACTCCTGTCCCAGTGTTCCAGCTATTCCAATCAGACAGGTACCACTTTTTGTCTGCAAGAATGTTGATATGCCAAGTGGAGAGGAATTGTGACTCTGCCTCTAGTACAAGCTGGAATCTGTGGAGTGCCCTTTCTGTGGGGATGCTATCACCCTGAAGTCTTCCTGGAAGGGTGTCTATAGGTGTATCCATGCTGAGTCCTTGTGGGAGAAGCCCTAACTGTGTCTGCAGTGGTGAGCAAGGGAGGAAAGAGAACCCCTTCTCCAAGACCTTTCATTAGAACAAAGGCTACCTCACTGTTGGCTTAGAGGTGCACACTTTCTTTGCTAAGCCCAGGACTGCAATTGTGTCTCTCCTGAAAGAAAATTCCCATCAGCAAACAGATGTGGGACTCAACGCCTGCTATCCAGATTTTTTCGTCCCACAGGATGTTTCCTTGACGTGGTGCTCTCTCCCTTCCCCTAGGAGTAGGAGTTTCTGAAAGCCAGGCTTCAGTGATTGCTATTGCTCTTCTGAGTCTATTCACCCAGTAGGGCTGCCACACTTTAGGCTGATGCTGGGAAATATCTGCAAGGGATCCAGTGATGTGACCCATGTTCAAATCTCCCAGGAATAGGTAGCAGCACCAGCTCTAATAGAGGTGGCAGGGGAGTGACTTCGACTCTGAGATTACTTGATTGTAGATAGGTTTAGCGTCCCGGTTTTCTCAAATGTTGGTTATCATAATAGTGAATTTGTCACAAGCACAGATCCAGGACCTCTGGTTAGCCAGGGTGTTGCAGACAATGGTGATGGCTGAGGCCAATACCAGTTTTCTCCTTTCCTGGTGTAGTATTATTCCACCTATATGTGCTGTAATGGACGGTGTCAATTGGCCTCCAGCCAGAAGGTGGGGCTTGCAAAAGAGCACCAGTTGCAGTAGTAGTGGTAAGATTTCAGCTTACCTTATGTTGCCCAGAGTAGGTATTCTGATTTCTCAGGCAATGTGCGGTGATATAGCCATAAAGCTTCCAGAAGTGTATGTATTTTGTGTTAAGCTACCAGTGGGTGAAGTGGCACAGCCAGGTGAGAGTTGGGTCAATTTAGTGTGTGCTCTGACTCTCCATATACACGGCAAACAACAGCCTCTGTGCCAGTTGAGGAAGAGTTCTTAGACCAAGAGAGTAATGTTACATAGGGAAGTATAACCATCTCTGTTCACAGAAGAGTTTGCAAAGGAAGTGGAGAGCAGTATGTCTCACCCAGCTCCCACATAGTTGATAAGGCAGATCTCACTCCTGTAGTCCTCTGGTAACAACACTAGGTTAATATCCAGGCAGACTGCAGACAGAACTCAGACCTTTCCCAAGGCATAAGCTTTCCTTACAGAAATAGCAGACAGGGCTTTCAGGTCATGCCCCTCCCCATCTGCCTGCAAGGCTGGGCACCCACCTTCTGTGCTCCTGTCTACAGCACACTTCCCATTCACCTCCCAGGCTCTGGTCAAGGGAGTTTGTCCCCACTCAAGATTATATGATGAAATTTAATTAAATAGGTTTTTGATTCCTTTGGTTTTCTTTTCACCTTCTGGAACACAAAAACATCAAACATTTTGTCATGTTATGATGTCTCATAGGTCATATAAGTTTTGTTTATTCATTTTTTTCATTTTTGTCTATTTCAAGACTTGTCTTCAAGTCCTAAAAATCTTCTACTTGATTTAGTCTATTGCTGAAGCTCTTAAAAGTATTTTATATTTCATTCAATTAATTATTTAGTTTTAGAATATCAGTTTAGTTCTTTTTTCAGTATCTCCATCTCTTTGGTAAATTTCTCATTCATATCCTGAAATGTTTTTCTGATTTCTTTATATTGTTTATCTTTGTTTTCTTATATCTCACGGAGCTATTTTAATATCATTATATTGCATTGTTTTTCTGGCATTTTATAAATTTATTTTTCCTTGTAATCTGCTGTTGAATGATTGTGTTTCTTTGGAGGTGTCATTTTCCCTCGCTTTTTCACATTTTTTTGTGTCCTTTTTCACATTTTTTTGTATCTTGCTATCTGTGCATCTGGTGTAATCGTTGCTTCTTCCAATTTTTTGGATTTTCTTTCATAGGGGAGGACTTTTTTCTGAAGAAAACATCTAGGGTGTTGTTTTTTTCTGAAGATACATCTAGGGTGTTGTTTGTGTATGGCACTTTGGCTTTGATTCTGATTGTGTGCAGTAATAAAGTCTTCATATAATTTTTTCAGCTGTAAGCAATGTCAGCGATGTCTATGATTTTCTCAGTGTCTAAGGGTGTGGGTGTTACTGGAGGATGTGGTAAAGTTTTTCTGAGAATGGGAATACCGGATGGGCCAGTCCTTAGGCCCTAGCAGTGGCAGCAGTAGAGTGGGCATGCCTGTCCTTTGGCCCCACTGTGCTGATGTATGCAGCATTGGTGTTATCAGGTGCAGGCAAGCCAATCCTTGGGCCCCTAGCAATCCTTGCTGGTAGTACCAGGATTGAGCTGGGGTATAGGTGTTTCTCAGGTCTTGGGTACCAGCTTTGGTGGGTACCAGCTTTTGGTGGTAGTAGCAGGTCGGGTGGGCCCATCCTCAGGCCAATGGTAGAAATCTTCAGGCACCGATGGTGGTGGAGGGAGCAGGGCAATACCCAGGCTCCAGACAGTATGCTCGGGTACTCGGTGGTGTAAACATGGCCAGGTGGGTTTGTCCTCAGGCCCTGTTATGACACATGTGTGTGCTAGCTGTGGTTCACAGGGAGTGAGTGACTCCTGTGCTCCCAGGAAAGTGCTCAGGTGGAGGCAGCAATTGCTGTGCTGTGCCCTGCTGTTGGGAAGTGTGGGGTTCTTTTCATTGGCAATGACTGTAGGAGGGCAGCTGAGGAGCACTTGCTTTGGCTTCAGACAGTGGTTGCAGGAAGAGAAGCCTGATCTCAAGGTGCTTGTAAATAAGTGATAGCCCCGCTGCTGGAGGACATTGGAGTCACTGCCAGTGACTTGCACTTTGGCCCCAGGTGGCAGTAGCCATCAATAGTGACTGGTGAGGAAACCTATCATTAAGATGCATACAAATGTGCATCAGCCCCTCTGCTGGGGGTGGTGGGCTCAAAGCATCTGGCAGCAGCAGCTAACAGCAGCAGCAGCTGTGGGCAGTGGATGTCAATAAAGGAGTGGAGGAGGGAAACAGCAGAAGCTGTTGGGTGCCAGGTCAGGATGTAGTCTGTTGGGAGCTGGACTCTCAAAATGGTCCCTTGCTGTAGTTGCTTAGGACTCAGAGGGTGTGTAGGATCTGATGTGAGTACCCTTTCTGGAGCAATGCTGTCACATCATCTCCAGGTAGCAATTTCTGTTAGTCTCAGGGCCTATGGGGGTTGAGAAGTTCTCCCAAGCCTGGGATTACTGAAGTTTGCAGTGGAAATGTAGCCCATCTATCCTTTTTCCACTTTAGGGACCCTCTTCAGGCTTCCAGCAGATCCTGGCTGAGCAGGTTGCCTTGCTTCCCTCTCCTTCCTTGCCTTAGGTATTTCCTGTAATTTCTGTATTGAATTGTTGTGTTCTCTTTTAGATGTACTTCTTTGTGGAGGAGGTGAGGCATACCAGTTACCCCTACTTAGCCATCCTGAAGCTCCTCTTCTTTCCCTGATTGTTGAAGGCTATGATAGGGCATTTATGTAGTAGCTTTCTCCAGCTATTTTTGCAGAGACTGTATTTCTTGTCATGTGTAGTCATTGAAGATTTAGTTCATTACCTTGGGTTCAGATAGTATTTTGACAGATATTTTCTAAAACATCACAAGCTACATAAACAAAAAATCGCCTCTCACAGTCTTTGCAGATTAGTTCTGCACTAAATATTTTCTTGAATACTCACCTAGATTTGCACTGATCCTAGAGTTAAGCCCAAAGTGAAGGCATAAGGTCATCTCACATCTTTTCGGAGTGTATTTTCCTAGGCATGTCCATGGCTTTCTACATTTCAGCTTATAGACGAGTGCTTTGGATTACCCTAACTTCCGGAAGAAAGTCTCTCCAGGCTTTTCCTCTCTGACTAGTTGATCTAGGCTATGTCTCAAATGCAATCTTTTCCTCAGGCATTTACAGGTTATGTTTCTTTCTGCCTTACAGTGTTTTAGAAAAACAGCCACAGTGTTTCCTGCTCATATAACTTCTGAGTTAAGCAAAAGAGAACACTTTGTGTCAGACATTCACCAGCTAGATTAGAACAGTACACAGTATCCTGCAAGTAACGTTTTCTCACTTTCCTCTGATGCCAGGGACCAACATTTCACAGTCTCCCACTGGGAACAGTTTTCAAAACAGCATCCTGACTGCTACCAAAACAGGGAAGAGGTTGGGGCAAGTAAAAATGCTGATTGCTGAACAAAATCTTGAATTTTATTCTCCAGTTTACAAATAACTGATGTTTGCTAAAATAGATGCACATTCAAGTAAAAATACCACAAAGATTTTCTATTTTAAAGTTTCTTTTTTCTAGATTCACCATTCATTTGGTTGCTCTAAACCTTTGATGATTTTTTCAGAGCTCTAAAAGGGTGGGTTATGATAATTTCTGCTTGTTTTTTAATGTTTCTGCCAAGAGATGGGAAATTGGAGCTGTTTATTCTCCCATTTTGCTGATGTCGCTTTTTGGATACTCTTGATATAATATTTTGTGCTTTTATAGGAAAGTTCCTTGAAATTAGTAGCTTTCTTTAAAGCTACAAATTTTCCAATAGGTCTTGATTTTACTGCTTGCATTTTGCCTTACCATGTCAAATTTACGAGAAATCACCTCCAGAAATATGTGACAAACCCAGTGAATTAATACAACCTTCTATAATAACAATTTATCACCTCTGAGCCAGGTGAGCTCAGAGGATAAAAACAAAAAAAATCTCTTTCATCTTTTCTCTCTTACCTAATCCCCAAACCTACATTCAGGGAGCAGCTTGCTAAAACTAAGGTTAATAAATGTCATTATCTACTTTAATGATTGGCAGGCTCATAGTAGAAGGGGTGTTGGATTCTCATTCTCATCACTGCTGTCTCTTGCATCACTTAGTGTCAATTTCTTGATGATGATTTAAAAGTAAAATATTTCAAATAATTAAAGTTGTTTATTTCTCATCAGAAATAAACTTTAGAAATTACACAGAAACTGCAGGGTTAATATCAGAAGTCAAAGTTCACCAACCACCCTCAGCTCATACCCAATGCTCATTCTCATCACTGCTGTCTCTTGCATCACTTAGTGTCAATTTCTTGATGATGATTTAAAAGTAAAATATTTCAAATAATTAAAGTTGTTTATTTCTCATCAGAAATAAACTTTAGAAATTACACAGAAACTGCAGGGTTAATATCAGAAGTCAAAGTTCACCAACCACCCTCAGCTCATACCCAATGCTATGGCAAATTCAGGCTTAAAGTTCTTGAGAGTTGGCCGGGCGCGGTGGCTCAAGCCTATAATCCCAGCACTTTGGGAGGCCGAGGTGGGTGGATCACGAGGTCAGGAGATCAAGACCATCCTGGCTAACACGGTGAAACCCCGTCTCTACTAAAAACACAAAAAACTAGCCGGGCGAGGTGGCGGGCGCCTGTAGTCCCAGCTACTCGGGAGGCTGAGGCAGGAGAATGGCGTAAACCCGGGAGGCGGAGCTTGCAGTGAGCTGAGATCCGGCCACTGCACTCCAGCCCAGGCGACAGAGCAAGACTCCGTCTCAAAAAAAAAAAAAAAAAAAAAAAAAAAAGTTCTTGAGAGTTAGTCTTATTCTTTGCTTTATAATCCCCCATGCTTTCTGAAATGGACTTTCTTCCTCCTGTTGCTGTTAGTTTTTAGACTGTAAAAGGAAAAAAAATGTACCAAGTATCTCACAGAAATAATTTTTATTAGAACCAAAACATTGGAGTTCACTTGTATAAGGAAAAACAAAATAAACCAAAAATGAAAACAAAAACTAGATTTGGAATGGGGTAGAAAATAAATTGACTCAAAAATAGATAAATGTTAGGACAAAAGGAAAATCATAAGGTGATAATTGCAAGGGCCTACAGAGCAAGTCAACATGACAGGTGATGACAGCAGGTCCTTGGGGATAAGACAGAGGCAATGAGGTTAGAGAGATCTGAAATGAAACAACTAAAGGAAAGAGATTTATTCAAGGAAGTATTAAAAAATGGAAATATTTTTCTAAAATGTGTGCATGTATGTTAGCCAACATCAGATATTTCTAAACTAGAAATGGAAATTAAAGATTATCTCTAGCCATCAACAGAAATCACATACAAAATAGTGAAACACAGAGAGGTGACCTTTGCTTTATCAAGGTGAAGCTTATTACTGGAAGAATTGTACTCATACAACAGGCCTTGTAATAGCTTCCGCAGCATTTTTCAAGCACATTTGGGTTTAAATGGCAAGCTTGGTAATAGCTGAAATCTTTAGACATATCATGTAATAGCATACATTTTGTTGAATGGCAGAAATATTCAAAGTTACAACATTTCAGACAAGAATAATATCTACAGGGCCAGTTCCCAGTCTTAAATTTCTTATATTTTATTTATTCTCAAAAGATAAGTTAGTTAGTTCCTTTATTCATTTTATACAGAAGAACCATTAATTAGCAGTCCTTATACCTCAAAAGGACCATTCTTTATGATGCTACTTGCCCATCATTGTTTAAATATAATCCTGCCCTGAAGAAGAGAGTAATTAAATAAGGAAATAAATAGACAACCTATGTTGCAAGCAAAGCACTGCCCTCCCAGTGTTAATTTGGAACAAAACTCTCCAAAGACAGCATACTAGAAATAAATAAACTTAAAGAAAGATCTAATGAAGGGAAAAAATCCATTATTTTTAAAATAAAATTAGCTTAAAGGAGGAAATTATCTTTGTAAATGTAGAAAGCAATGCTAGTAAAAATAATAATTTGTTAAGGTAACATTTCTCTCAAGTGAAGATAAAACTACATCAGGAAGAACTCTCTTATAAATGAGAAGAGTAGAATCACTAAAAGGATTTGCTTTAAAGGTCAATATTCAATTAACGTAATTGCTAAGATACCAACGTGGGATTTGATTTATGGATATTTGTGGGACTAAGATGTCCTGTTTTTAGAAACCAAAGTAGTTTTCATAGTTTACGTCATAAGCTACAACCTTATATATCCAAACTTATTAGGGTGGCAAGTGCCTGCCTGTGTGAACTGGAAATGCCAGGCTCCCATGAACAATGTACAAAATAGACTATGCCCAACACCATGGAGCCTCTCCAGCTAAGCCCTGGAGGCATTTTATTTATTTTTATTTTTATTTTCACTTTTATTTTTAATTTTTTTTGGTTTTGAGACGGAGTTTCGCTCTGTTGCCCAGGCTGGAGTACAGTGACACTACCTCGTCTCACTGCAACCTCCGCCTCCCAGGTTCAAGCGATTCTCCTGCCTCAGCCTCCCAAGTAGCTGGCACTGTAGGCATGCACCACCATGCCTGGCTAATTTTTTTTTTTATTTTATTTTTAATAGAAACGGGATTTCACCATGTTGTCCAGGCTGGTCTCAAACTCCTGACCTCAGGTGATCTGCCCTCCTCAGTCTCCCAGAGTGCTGGGATTACAGGTGTGAGCCACCAAGCCCGACCCCTGCAGGCATTTTATAGAAGATCTAGAAAGCAAGCCATCAGTGATCTAACGTGCATGTTACATGCTACCCAAGAGTGGCTAGGATGTAGGGGAGAGCTGACACATCTGAGATGTTCAAAGGTCATGTAAACGATAAGTCAGTAGTGAGATATTGTCACTGCAACTGGACCCAACAGCCACTTTAAGTCTATTGAATATTCGGTGAATCATTAAAGTGTAAAAATAGTCATTTTCATTTTTCCCAAATTTGTTATTATTGGCTACCACTTCCAGTTTCCAAGTGTGGCCCAAGCTTCTCCCAATTTTTTCAACTGTAAGGATAACTCTGAGGTTATAGGACACTCAAGAAGAGATTTGAGTCAGGACACTACAGCTAAGATGTTTGGTGGGGGTAAGATGAATTAGACTACATAGAGCCAACTTAATAGTCTTTGATTCTCCTTAAATACACACACACACACACACACACACACACACACATTTCATGCCACATTAATTATAATTACAGGTATAAGACATTGATGACTGTAATCATATTGTGGGGCTGGAGATTGAGAAAACCTTCTTTTAGCTTTTGGACAGAGAAAAAAATGAATGTATGTCTGCTCATGTGATAATCTAAAGTCTCTGGTTAAGGTAAGACTCTCCTCAGAAACTGTTAGCCTAATTCCTAAAACAGGGCTTTTAAAATATATCTAGCTGTGAAACATTTTTTTTCAATAAACTTGGCAGCATAATATTTAAAGCAGATAAAATAGGGCTGCTCCTGCTAAAGGGACTCTGTGTGCCCCAGAGCTTTATTTTTCCAGCAGACGACAGTTCACATCCATTTTGTTCAACAGAGTTTGTTGCCAATTGATGGTGTGTCGTTAAGCAAGCTGCAAGCCCTCTGGTCTTTGCTTTTAAAAATCTAATGGGATCAAGTACTAATCACTAGGTAATCTGAATTTTATTTCTCAATTTTATTCTATTTTATTGGGCATAGTTTAATTGACTTTGACAAATTTAGACAAATTTAGCTATTTAGCTGCTTTCAAGTAAGGAAGTTTACTATAATCCTTATAAAAATATGGTTGCCTTGTTTATTGACTAATCATTATGAGTGCCTAATATGTGCAAATCACCCTGCTCTAGTCCCCAGAACTAAGGCTTTTCAAAGAAAATTAGGATATAACCACCCCCAACCCTGCTATTTTTTAAGCCCTCAGGAATCTTGTAAGAAAAGGACACAGAACTGTGTAAATAATTGACAACTCAAGCAAACCCAAACGTATGTACTAAGATACAGATATAAGCAAATTGCTTTGGGCCACATCAGGAAAACAATTGTTAACACAGCAGGTAAAACCATTGGCTTAGGAGCCAGTGGAACCAAGGATGAAACCGCACGTCTTAAACATCTGTAAACTTCACTTGCCCCACCTGTGAAATGGCATAGCCATTTCCAATTCTGTGACTACTATGAAGATCAAATGCGGTTTTCCTGATAATATGCTTAGCTCGTGGTGTCTAGAAGAGAGGTCATTCTGATGATTGAGAAAGTCTGTTAGAAGAGGCGCAGTACATAATGTAGGGTTTTAAATTTTTGATTTTAAGGAATAATGCAACATCCACTTGGAAATCTCCAGAAGCCATATTTGTACATATTTTGGGTCAGCCATGTGCAAAAAAATTATACCATGCCCCTATGTTTTTATTCTGATTCGCACTTCTACAGCTACATTCTTTCTCCACTCCTGCCCAAGACACTGAGCGCAACGATGGGAGGGTATAAGTAAAGTCATGCATGTCTAGATACATAGGAATTCTAATTCTAATTTGTTTCATTCACTGCTCCATAATTTTCTTATCTGCAGCTTGCTTATTCTTTCTTGCCCATCCATATTTAATTAATACCCTCTCACTGCCAAATTCATTTTATCTCTCTCTAGACTCTAGTTTTTCTTGCTCTGCTGGCATAATTCTCTTGTATCTCAAATTTACACAAATACTATCAGTTTAATTTAGTATACAATTATTGAGTGATATCTATATACTAGGGACAGTGACTGAACCTGGGATACAAAGATAAGTAAGATTTAGTTTTTGCATCAACATATTTACCAGTTTTAACAGCAACATATTTACCAACCACATTTTGGATTTTTGTAAGCTATCTATTTCTTTACTATTTCTTGCTAAATACATTTATTACTAAATCTTTCTTCCATTCACTAAGTATTGCCACACACACATTCAAGCCCATCTCAGTACACACAGAATACAGTCTTTCCATCAGCTTTGTTGCTAAGAACACCAGGATATCGGTGGTATGTGCCGTAAGGTTGGATGGAAAGACCAGGGGTAACAGCAATCAATGAAATTCACTTATGAGTAGAGCTGGTCTGCAGAAATAGCCAGGAAGCCCAGTGATGGTGTTGGAATGGTCACTGCTAGCCTCGCCCTAGGTTTTTTATTTATTTATTTATTATTATTATACTTTAGGTTGTAGGGTACATGTGCATAACGTGCAGGTTTGTTACATATGTATACTTGTGCCATGTTGGTGTGCTGCACCCATCAACTCGTCATTTACATCAGGTATAACTCCCAATGCAATCCCTCCCCCCTCCCCCCTCCCCATGATAGGCCCCGGTGTGTGATGTTCCCCTTCCCGAGTCCAAGTGATCTCATTGTTCAGTTCCCACCTATGAGTGAGAACATGCGGTGTTTGGTTTTCTGTTCTTGTGATAGTTTGCTAAGAATGATGGTTTCCAGCTGCATCCATGTCCCTACAAAGGACACAAACTCATCCTTTTTTATGGCTGCATAGTATTCCATGGTGTATATGTGCCACATTTTCTTAATCCAATCTGTCACTGATGGACATTTGGGTTGATTCCAAGTCTTTGCTATTGTGAATAGTGCCGCAATAAACATACGTGTGCATGTGTCTTTATAGCAGCATGATTTATAATCCTTTGGATATATACCCAGTAATGGCATGGCTGGGTCATATGGTACATCTAGTTCTAGATCCTTGAGGAATCGCCATACTGTTTTCCATAATGGTTGAACTAGTTTACAATCCCACCAACAGTGTAAAAGTGTTCCTATTTCTCCACATCCTCTCCAGCACCTGTTGTTTCCTGACTTTTGAATGATCGCCATTCTAACTGGAGTGAGATGGTATCTCATTGTGGTTTTGATTTGCATTTCTCTGATGGCCAGTGATGATGAGCATTTTTTCATGTGTCTGTTGGCTGTATGAATGTCTTCTTTTGAGAAATGTCTGTTCATATCCTTTGCCCACTTTTTGATGGGATTGTTTGTTTTTTTCTTGTAAATTTGTTTGAGTTCTTTGTAGGTTCTAGATATTAGCCCTTTGTCAGATGAGTAGATTGCAAAAATTTTCTCCCATTCTGTAGGTTGCCTGTTCACTCTGATGGTAGTTTCTTTTGCTGTGCAGAAGCTCTTTAGTTTAATGAGATCCCATTTGTCAATTTTGGCTTTTGTTGCTGTTGCTTTTGGTGTTTTAGACATGAAGTCTTTGCCCATGCCTATGTCCTGAATGGTACTACCTAGGTTTTCCTCTAGGATTTTTATGGTATTAGGTCTAACATTTAAGTCTCTAATCCATCTTGAATTAATTTTCATATAAGGAGTAAGGAAAGGATCCAGTTTCAGCTTTCTACTTATGGCTAGCCAATTTTCCCAGCACCATTTATTAAATAGGGAATCCTTTCCCCATTTCTTGTTTCTCTCAGGTTTGTCAAAGATCAGATGGCTGTAGATGTGTGGTATTATTTCTGAGGACTCTGTTCTGTTCCATTGGTCTATATCTCTGTTTTGGTACCAGTACCATGCTGTTTTGGTTACTGTAGCCTTGTAGTATAGTTTGAAGTCAGGTAGCGTGATGCCTCCAGCTTTGTTCTTTTGACTTAGGATTGTCTTGGAGATGCGGGCTCTTTTTTGGTTCCATATGAACTTTAAAGCAGTTTTTTCCAATTCTGTGAAGAAGCTCATTGGTAGCTTGATGGGGATGGCATTGAATCTATAAATTACCTTGGGCAGTATGGCCATTTTCACGATATTGATTCTTCCTATCCATGAGCATGGTATGTTCTTCCATTTGTTTGTGTCCTCTTTTATTACACTGAGCAGTGGTTTGTAGTTCTCCTTGAAGAGGTCCTTTACATCCCTTGTAAGTTGGATTCCTAGGTATTTTATTCTCTTTGAAGCAATTGTGAATGGAAGTTCATTCCTGATTTGGCTCTCTGTTTGTCTGTTACTGGTGTATAAGAATGCTTGTGATTTTTGCACATTAATTTTGTATCCTGAGACTTTGCTGAAGTTGCTTATCAGCTTAAGGAGATTTTGGGCTGAGACAATGGGGTTTTCTAAATATACAATCATGTCATCTGCAAACAGGGACAATTTGACTTCTTCTTTTCCTAACTGAATCCCCTTGATTTCTTTCTCTTGCCTGATTGCCCTAGCCAGAACTTCCAACACTATGTTGAATAGGAGTGGTGAGAGAGGGCATCCCTGTCTTGTGGCAGTTTCCAAAGGGAATTTTTCTAGTTTTTGCCCATTCAGTATGATATTGGCTGTGGGTTTGTCATAAATAGCTCTTATTATTTTGAGGTACATTCCATCAATACCGAATTTATTGAGCGTTTTTAGCATGAAGGGCTGTCGAATTTTGTCAAAAGCCTTTTCTGCATCTATTGAGATAATCATGTGGTTCTTGTCTTTGGTTCTGTTTATATGCTGGATTATGTTTATTGATTTGCGAATGTTGAACCAGCCTTGCATCCCAGGGATGAAACCCACTTGATCATGGTGGATAAGCTTTTTGATGTGTTGCTGAATCCGGTTTGCCAGTATTTTATTGAGGATTTTTGCATCGATGTTCATCAGGGATATTGGTCTAAAATTCTCTTTTTTTGTTGTGTCTCTGCCAGGCTTTGGTATCAGGATGATGTTGGCCTCATAAAATGAGTTAGGGAGGATTCCCTCTTTTTCTATTGATTGGAATAGTTTCAGAAGGAATGGTACCAACTCCTCCTTGTACCTCTGGTAGAATTCAGCTGTGAATCCCTCTGGTCCTGGACTTTTTTTGGTTGGTAGGCTATTAATTATTGCCTCAATTTCAGAGCCTATTGGTCTATTCAGGGATTCAACTTCTTCCTGGTTTAGTCTTGGGAGAGTGTAAGTGTCCAGGAAATTATCCATTTCTTCTAGATTTTCCAGTTTATTTGCGTAGAGGTGTTTATAGTATTCTCTGATGGTAGTTTGTATTTCTGTGTGGTCGGTGGTGATATCCCCTTTATCATTTTTAATTGCGTCGATTTGATTCTTCTCTCTTTTCTTCTTTATTAGTCTTGCTAGTGGTCTGTCAATTTTGTTGATCTTTTCAAAAAACCAACTCCTGGTTTCATTGATTTTTTGGAGGGTTTTTTGTGTCTCTATCTCCTTCAGTTCTGCTCTGATCTTAGTTATTTCTTGCCTTCTGCTAGCTTTCGAATGTGTTTGCTCTTGCTTCTCTAGTTCTTTTAATTGCGATGTTAGAGTGTCAATTTTAGATCTTTCCTGCTTTCTCTTGTGGGCATTTAGTGCTATAAATTTCCCTCTACACACTGCTTTAAATGTGTCCCAGAGATTCTGGTATGTTGTATCTTTGTTCTCATTGGTTTCAAAGAACATCTTTATTTCTGCTTTCATTTCGTTATGTACCCAGTAGTCATTCAGGAGCAGGTTGTTCAGTTTCCATGTAGTTGAGTGGTTTTGATTGAGTTTCTTAGTCCTGAGTTCTAGTTTGATTGCACTGTGGTCTGAGAGACAGTTTGTTATAATTTCTGTTCTTTTACATTTGCTGAGGAGTGCTTTACTTCCAATTACGTGGTCAATTTTGGAGTAAGTACGATGTGGTGCTGAGAAGAATGTATATTCTGTTGATTTGGGGTGGAGAGTTCTATAGATGTCTATTAGGTCTGCTTGCTGCAGAGATGAGTTCAATTCCTGGATATCCTTGTTAACTTTCTGTCTCGTTGATCTGTCTAATGTTGACAGTGGAGTGTTGAAGTCTCCCATTATTATTGTATGGGAGTCTAAGTCTCTTTGTAAGTCTCTAAGGACTTGCTTTATGAATCTGGGTGCTCCTGTATTGGGTGCATATATATTTAGGATAGTTAGCTCTTCCTGTTGAATTGATCCCTTTACCATTATGTAATGGCCTTCTTTGTCTCTTTTGATCTTTGATGGTTTAAAGTTTGTTTTATCAGAGACTAGTATTGCAACCCTCGCTTTTTTTTGTTCTCCATTTGCTTGGTAAATCTTCCTGCATCCCTTTATTTTGAGCCTATGTATGTCTCTGCGTGTGAGATGGGTCTCCTGAATACAGCAGACTGATGGGTCTTGACTCTTTATCCAGTTTGCCAGTCTGTGTCTTTTAATTGGAGCATTTAGTCCATTTACATTTAAGGTTAAGATTGTTATGTGTGAACTGGATCCTGCCATTATGATATTAACTGGTTATTTTGCTCGTTAGTTGATGCAGTTTCTTCCTAGCCTTGATGGTCTTTACATTTTGGCATGTTTTTGCAATGCCTGGTACCGGCTGTTCCTTTCCATGTTTAGTGCTTCCTTCAGGGTCTCTTGTAAGGCAGGCCTAGTGGTGACAAAATCTCTAAGCATTTGCTTATCTGTAAAGGATTTTATTTCTCCTTCACTTATGAAACTTAGTTTGGCTGGATATAAAATTCTGGGTTGAAAATTCTTTTCTTTAAGAATGTTGAATATTGGCCCCCACTCTCTTCTGGCTTGGAGAGTTTCTGCCAAGAGATCTGCTGTTAGTCTGATGGGCTTCCCTTTGTGGGTAACCCGACCTTTCTCTCTGGCTGCCCTTAAGATTTTTTCCTTCATTTCAACTTTGGTGAATCTGGCAATTATGTGTCTTGGAGTTGCTCTTCTCGAGGAGTATCTTTGTGGCGTTCTCTGTATTTCCTGGATTTGAATGTTGGCCTGCCCTACTAGGTTGGGGAAGTTCTCCTGGATGATATCCTGAAGAGTGTTTTCCAACTTGGTTCCATTTTCCCCCTCTCTTTCAGGCACCCCAATCAGACGTAGATTTGGTCTTTTTACATAATCCCATACTTCTTGCAGGCTTTGTTCATTTCTTTTTCTTCTTTTTTCTTTTGGTTTCTCTTCTCGCTTCATTTCATTCATTTGATCCTCAATCACTGACATTCTTTCTTCCAGTTGATCGGGTCGGTTACTGAAGCTTGTGCATTTGTCACTTATTTCTCGTGTCATGGTTTTCATCTCTTTCATTTCGTTTATGACCTTCTCTGCATTAATTACTCTAGCCATCGATTCTTCCACTTTTTTTTCAAGATTTTCAGTTTCTTTGCACTGGGTACGTAATTCCTCCTTCAGCTCTGAGAAATTTGATGGACTGAAGCCTTCTTCTCTCATCTCGTCGAAGTCATTCTCCGTCCAGCTTTGATCCGTTGCTGGCGATGAGCTGCGCTCCTTTGCCGGGGGAGATGCGCTCTTATTTTTTGAATTTCCAGCTTTTCTTCCCTGCTTTTTCCCCATCTTTGTGGTTTTATCTGCCTCTGGTCTTTGATGATGGTGATGTACTGATGGGGTTTTGGTGTAGGTGGCCTTCCTGTTTGATAGTTTTCCTTCTAACAGTCAGGACCCTCAGCTGTAGGTCTGTTGGAGATTGCTTGAGGTCCACTCCAGACCCTGTTTGCCTGGGTATCAGCAGCAGAGGCTGCAGAAGATAGAATATTTCTGAACAGCGAGTGTACCTGTCTGATTCTTGCTTTGGAAGCTTCCTCTCAGGGGTGTACTCCACCCTGTGAGGTGTGGGGTGTCAGACTGCCCCTAGTGGGGGATGTCTCCCAGTTAGGCTACTCAGGGGTCAGGGACCCACTTGAGCAGGGAGTCTGTCCCTTCTCAGATCTCAACCTCCGTGTTGGGAGATCCACTGCTCTCTTCAAAGCTGTCAGACAGAGTCGTTTGCATCTGCAGAGCTTTCTGCTGCGTTTGTTATTGTTTACTGTGCCCTGTCCCCAGTGGTGGAGTCTACAGAGACAGGCAGGTTTCCTTGAGCTGCTGTGAGCTCCACCCAGATCGAGCTTCCCAGCAGCTTTGTTTACCTACTTAAGCCTCAGCAATGGCGGGCACCCCTCCCCCAGCCTCACTGCTGCCTTGCCGGTAGATCACAGACTGCTGTGCTAGCAATGAGGGAGGCTCCGTGGGTGTGGGACCCTCCCGGCCAGGTGTGGGATATGATCTCCTGGTGTGCCTGTTTGCTTAAAGCACAGTATTGGGGTGGGAGTTACCCAATTTTCCAGGTGTTGTGTGTCTCAGTTCCCCTGGCTAGGAAAAGGGATTCCCTTCCCCCTTGTGCTTCCCAGGTGAGGCAATGCCTCGCCCTGCTTCAGCTCTCACTGGTCGGGCTGCAGCAGCTGACCAGCACCGATGGTCTGGCACTCCCCAGTGAGATGAACCCGGTACCTCAGTTGAAAATGCAGAAATCACCAGTCTTCTGTGTCGCTCGCGCTGGGAGTTGGAGACTGGAGCTGTTCCTATTCGGCCATCTTGCTCCGCCCCTCGCCCTAGGTTTACATAATTGTCAATATCTAGAGAAGAACAAAGAATAATGTGGCCCAAAGAACAACCTGGCCCCAACCTATGTGTCAGCAGCAGACAGTGACTGATCAAGAAAGACTCAGGTATCTTCATATAAAGATATCCCACTGGAAATGAGTCATCTTACAAGCTTCTCTACTCCAGTTTTCAGGTCTCCTGAACAGAGAGAGGACATCACTTCCCCATTTAATTCAACCACAGACGCACTCTCCAGTAACATATGGTGTCATCTTTTGGGTCAGATACTGATTTGTTTACTGCCCTTGCATGCCTTTGTATCATAGCTCTAAAAGCACTACAGGCTTTCTGTTATTAAAAGATGTTTTTACACATATTTAATTAATATACGTAAAACATACATTATATATACATATACATAAAATGTCTTTTAATAACAGGAGGAACATTATTACAAGAGCATGATGGCCGTGAGACCCCCAAGTAGGCTGGGGCACGAATGAAAAGCGCTCAGGAAGGGTGAGTAACAGAGGCACAGGCTGGGAAAGGAAGAGCCAGGATTCGGGAAGGGTCATGTCTCACAGACAGAAGGGAGCCAGAGGTGAACCCGGTTCATCAATCAGGCCAACGCCTCCCTGCTCATTCATCCCTGAGTTGGGTTTCAGGAATCTTCTCTCATTTAATAAAAGAGATCTATTCTTACATGACACTTTTTCAGAAATTTCAGCATGTTAGGAGCTACTTCTAAATATTATAAGGATTGAGGCTAACAAACGAAAGAAGTTTAAATCAAAATAACAAAGTAATTGCCCCTTGAAAATTGAGAAAACAAGCATGGGAATATCTAATTCAGGATTAAGTACTAAAGAGAATTTCTTTTAATCATGGGAGAGGCATAAATATAAGAGTACATGACTCACCCAAAGCTTTGAATGATTATATCTCTGGGAAATGAGTGTGCCTACATATCTTCTATCAATTACACTGAGGAATTAAATGTGGGCTGAAATCTGATTACCCCTTTAAGGCCCAGACTCTCTGCAGTGTCCTCAAATATCTTCAGTCAGACATGACGATTTCTTCCCCCAACCAATCCTACGAGTGTTTGCTTACTTATTAGATCACATATGGAAGAAAGATTAAGAGCATAGACTTTGGAATCAGAAAGTATTTTATTCAAATTTCAGCTTCAACACCTTAGTTCTGTGACCAAAGAGAAATAACTTAGCCTCTTTAAGCCCCCAAGTTTCTTCACCTGAAAAATAAGGATAGTAATGCATCAGATATTCTCCAGGTTGATATTCAGCTGTATCAGCTGTTATCTGCCTGAGGGGCCCTAATACTCCAGTAGTCCAGGACCCCGTTCATGCATATTATCCCAGCAACTAAATTTGAACACCTGCCAGGGAGTTCGGAGGTATCCAGATTTTAACCTTCTGCCTGATTGTTTGCTGGCCCTACAAGTTTTTAGATATTTTACATATGACCCTTGCCTCTTGCAAACATTAATAAAATGTTTCCACAGTAATAAGCACAGTGTGTAATGGATAGGGAGGTAGTTTTTCTGTTGTTGTTATACCAAAATATGACTTTTAATTTCTGATGAAGTCTGTAGCTTCTAGGTCTGTCTACTTCTTGTTTTTTTGTGCCTTCATTTAGTGGCAAATTATGTTTCATTACCACAGACTGACTAACCCAGGGTTCTGCCCAGAGCAGGTACTTAATAAGTGAAAGCAGAATTAAATAAAGGAAAAGCACATCCAATTATCCTGTGTGTCAGGATGCTGTCTCTTGGTAAATAAATAATCTTTTGATTAACTAATTTCTTCAGATGAGTGGCTTAGTGTCCTGCAATAAAGACCTTAAGATTGTTAATGAGATAATATATGGTCTTACACATGATAAAATCTTTCTGAGAACTGTATTTCAAATAGAAACTATCTTGACTGCTACGAAAATCTATATAAGTTTGTTTATTTTGGTTTAGGGATTGTGAAATAAAGAATTTAAGAATGTTCAGCTAAATTGGTTTATCGCTTGACAGGCCTTCTCAGATTTGAGCTGGCTTGGTAACATCGAACTAAGTCAAGGCCTGATCTCAGCCTTGAATAAACTCTTTATTCCCCTACAACCAGATGTATTGTCTATTGTAGATCAGTGTCCACAAGCAGAGGCTGAGACTTCAACTATAATGGCAACATATTATATACAAAGCTAAATTATAAGAAATTACTATTAATGACTGAAATATATTCTCTAGAAAATCTATTTTGGAAGCCAATAATCAGAAATTTGTTGAGAAAACACTGACAGAAAATGATGAAAGATAATGTAGAATCATCTTTGTTAGTCTCCACAATGACTATGTCAAGGGATGTGAAGTCAAAGATGCCACTCTAGAACTTCCTTCCATTCTTCTTTAGGGCAATGATCTATTAAGTCCTCTCCATCATTGGTGGCTGGGTTCTAGAAGGCATTCTAAAAAAGGAAGATGGCTTATACTTCGTGAAAGTATTTTTTACCACTTTCACGTGGACCATCCTTTCACTCCAATGCAGCCACTAAATTGGTTTCTATGGGCCCCTATTCCTCATACTTGCTCCTGTCTCTCTCTCAGACCCAACACTGGGTGACCTTCCGATTTGTTCTAGTTATTGTCAACACCCACTGTGAGAGTTTCTCAGGGACCACCTTACCTAGACATTCCCCCATGAGCCCCCTCTGATTTCAGGGATGGAGCACAACTTGTTCCTAATCTTTGAGTGAGAAGGACCCACCCCTCAAACTGAGCATTCCTTTATTAATATTTGGTCCAAGGGTAAAAACCAAAAGTCTGTACTACTTGTCTGCTCTCTTCCAAGCTTGTCCATCTAGAATTCAGAACTGATTATATTTTTAATTGAAAAACATTGTTCCAAAATCATGTGCATTACCTGTGCAAACACAAGCATTACCATTATTCTATATTAAGAGAATTTTAGCTACCACAATGTCTATTTTTTGCTATGGGAAATTGTTTTTGTTTTCTAAAGGAAACAGTAACTACGAAAGTGTTTATTTGGGATAGGAAAGTGAGTCCCATTAATCAACACATTACTGTTTCTATTTTACTGTTTTGAATGTGTTGAAAGTGTTCCATTTCAGAAACAAAAAATGGCATCTTCAATGTAATAGAGACTGTTCATAGGTTCGCAACCCTTAAAGTAGATGATGCATGGTGAATAGTTAATCAAGCAGTTGGCCCTAATTTAAATAAAATATGTGAATGAGGTATTATTATAACATCAAAAACTCATGCCCTATTGAGTTAGTGACATTTTCTATTATTTTCCATTTAATTTTCTTTGTTATCCATCAATCAATCTTTTTTAAAATGGAATAATCCATGGTCCTAAATAGATTTCTGTTGTATTATCATTTATTATAACAGAAATTTCCTTTAAATTGCTACCTGTCTGCTTGAAACCCAATCATTTAAATATCCATAGAACTCTGTATTTCACAGTTATATTTTTTAATATACATGTCACAGATGTTTCAACAAGAGTATGTCAATGCTAATTAGACTTATCACAGCTGGCAATCTCTAGTCATTTGTGCTGCCGTATCTTTCTTGGTATGTGAAACCTACTTCTAAAAACTGCTGATTGCTCTAATTTACCAAAATATTCTGACATCCACCTGTATCCATTTCCTGCTTTCTGTCCAAACTACATGATTTCTGGTTTTAATTAGACATCAGTGCTGATTCTCCCTTAATCTTCTCTTCATGACTCTTTCTAAATATTGAAATGAAAAAGTGGGCCCCAAAGCAAATACTCTTGACACTTGTATGTTATGATATATAAAGGTGGGAAAATAGCAACTTCCTCTGGGGTGTTTAAATTTTTTAAAAATCATCATTTATAGCACTAAAGTTATAGTAGGAGGGCAATGTCTTGCATTTGATTTGAAAACTGGCTAAGGATTCCATCATATAGTGTGTATTTTGCTTAGGGTCTGCACAAAGCAGTGCAGTGCCTTAGGAAGTCATCTTAGGAACTACAAAGACTTGAAGTGTCACTGTTCCATTTGAAGTTGACAGGAAGAGAGGTGATAGTCAAAAGTTTGTTGTTTGTGTCTAAAGGAAGTTTCAGAACTAAAATGTAAACATTTAAAATTTGCCAGGTGTGGTGGCTCATGCCTGTAATCCCAGAAATTTGGGAGGTTGTGGCGGGAGGATGGCTCAAACCCAGGAATTAACGACCAGCCTCGGCAACAAAGTAAGACTCCATCTCTACAAAAAATTAAAAATTAGCCAGGCAGGGTGGTTCATGCCTGTACTCCCAGCTACTTGGGAGGCTGGGATGGGAGAATCACTTGAGCCCAGAGATTTGAAGTTACAGTGAGCCGTGATAATACTGCTACACTCTGGCCTTAGTGACAGAGCAAGATCCTGCTTCTTCAAACAAAAAAATAACAAACAAATTAACAAACAAAAAACTTAAAAAAAAAAAAAATTAAAATCTAAACATCAAATTAGCATGATAGAATTGATTTCATCTTAAGTGGTTATATTTAGTATTATATAAGTAAATAAGAGATCAGATTTTTTTGAAAAAATATGTAATTTACAATGTTTTCTCACAATAGCTATTGAAGAATTACACCATTTTCAGATTACTGTGTTTTGGTGTATAGTAACTTTTCCATTCCCAAACACAATAAATGAATACATGTATAAAGTGTTATATGTGACCATTATTTCACAAAAAGACACCTTCACCAAGGAAGTCACTCTAACAATTTCCAGTGAGACCAAATCATATGAAAAAATGACCTAATTTTTCATTTTCATGACACACATACAAATGTGGGAGGTGGAGGAGCAGCATTTCTGAAATCTTCAGTTTGTTGTAGGCATACACTCTTTCCACACATTTCTAGGCCCTCTCCTGTTTAGCCTTTAATTTACCCCAGGAGTGTTTTATGTAAGTGCAGCTTGAGTGCAAGATGACTACAGGCCTTAAAAAGGTTGTTGCGTGGATTGAAAATTCATTTACTTCTTCTGTGGCAGCTTCAGAATGGATCATGACCAGAAACTGAGATGACAAAAACAACTTTAATGTTTCTGGTTTTCTGGGGTTTTTTTTATTCGAATGTTTAAATCATTTTGATGTCAGAAGGGAACTTGCTCTTGTGTAAACCCCACAAAGAAAAACAAAATCATGAAACACAGATTTGAATTGAACCTAAAAAACAGATCACCCACTCTCTACCGCTTTTCTTGTATCCCTCCCACACCAATAAGCACACACTGTCAACCCTCCTCTTTCTAATTTGATAAGTGTGGGAAACTGCATTACATAAACAAACTCAACTGAAGTTCCCTTTGCGTGGTTTCTACTTATGTCAAACTTGTTTCACTGATAAAATTTTATCACTTGATTTAACTATTCATCCTAATTTTTTCTTTTTTTCTTTTTTTTTTTTTTTTTGAGGCGGAGTCTTGCTCTGTCGCCCGGGCTGGAGTGCAGTGGCACTATCTCGGCTCACTGCAAGCTCCGCCTCCTGGGTTCACACCATTCTCCTGCGTCAGCCTCCCGAGTAGCTGGGACTACAGGCGCCTGCCACCACGCCCGGCTAATTTTTTTGTATTTTTAGTAGAGATGGGGTTTCACCGTGTTAACCAGGATGGTCTCGATCTCCTGACCTCGTGATCCGCCCGTCTCGGCCTCCCAAAGTGCTGGGATTACAGGCTTGAGCCACCACGCCCGGCCCCTAATTTTTTCTTTTAAGATTAGCAGAAATAAATGTTCAGTTTAACAGCACATGACTTCGCAGGATTTTCGTGCACAAGTGGAAGTATTTTGTGTGTACATATACACATACCCACGAGAGACAAGTTTCTCAGAGGTTCTGGAGACACTTGTTTTCTACTTGCAAATCCATGCCTTGTGTTTACCTCAGGAAGAAGGGGGGGCTATTTTGCCTTAGTTCGTTCTCTTTTATTATTCTCACATCTTCTTCTTGGATTTCAGTTATTAATATTTTTCCTCCATAGTTCTTTTTTTTTTTTTTCATTGTTTTATCTTCACTGCATTCTTCTTTCAAATTTTAAGAATGTCTCATATCTCTTCCAGTTGTTGATAGCGGTCTCATTGTATTGATCTTGCTCCCATTTCCCTAGTGCAGACAGATTCTGCTCTTGTTTCTCAGCTACCTCCTTTTCACTTTAAAAAGTCAACTTTTCATCACATTTTTCATTTTCTCTGTTCAATAAAATTAATTTAAATGTGCACTGCAAAGAGTAATTAAATTTATTTTTTTCCTTAAAAAAAATTTCCCCACAAATACGTCCTACTTCAGGACTGCATGTATGATATTTCTTCTTTCATTTATTAGAGAATATTTTCACAAGTCCACACTGTTCTTGATTGCTTTGGAAGAAGAGAAGTTTATTTGATAACTGGTTCCAGCATAAACTCAGAGCTACTAAATTCTCTCTGAGTCTTCTTAACACCTCAAGATATATCAAGAATTAATAAATAGTTCTTCAAAGACAGATGGTGAGTATTGGAAGCAATTAAACAGAGAATTGGGCTTATTTTTCTGGTTTTCAATATAATTATGAAAAGAACATGCATAAAAATAAGAAGTAGAGGAAAAGGGGCAGTCAAATAATGCTTTTTGTATGATCTTTGTTTTTAGATGCATTAATAAGCACACTTTTTAAAATTAGAAAATAGCTTTATTATTTCTTGGAAAATAAAAAATAATACATACTCATAAAACTGTTTAATACTAAAGAATGATATAAATAATCCCCTAAAAGCATAAAATCTAGATGATTTAGTAAATTTACTTCTGTTTCTGTCTTTCTATATCTATACACACATGCACATATACAGTCATATAATTTTAAATATATAGAATTATACATGCATCTAATAGATATTTTAAATATATGTATTCATACATATGTGTGTATGTATATGGAAGCTATAATTAGAATTGAAAGATTAATAGTTTTGTGCATAAATACTTCAATTTTTTGTTCTATTTGAGTACTATTGTTATTTTTTTAATTCTACATTTCAGTTATCGGATGATATGTAGGAAAGCATCGTAACCTTGTATCATGTGGTTTGCTATAGTTGCTTATTAGTTCCAGGACATTTTGTTTGATTCTTTGGGGGTTTCTAACTAGAGAATCATGTTATCTTCAAATCATGAAAATTTTACTAATTTCTCTTTGATTTGTGTATATTTTTATTTCATCTTCTCATCTTATTGCACTAGATAGCACTTCTAGTTTGATGTTCAATAGGAATGGTGAGAAAGGACATCTTCACCTTGTTCCCAATTGTAGGAGAAAAATGTCAGTCTCACACAATAATTATGATATTACTTGTAAGTTTTAAGGATACATCCTTTATTGTGTTGAGTTTCTTTCTATTTCTTTTTTTTTTTTTTCAGAAATGAGTGTTGAATGTTGTCAAATGCTTTTTCAGCATCTTTTGATAGGATATACTGTTTTTCTCATTTGTAAATTATCTGTATATGGAAAGCTACAAAACACTGATAAAATAAATACAAAAAGAATATATGTGAATGCTGAGATATTCAATATTCAGGTATTTTAAAAGTCAACATTATTGACATGTAATTTTTTTCCATTTTCCATTTATAGATTCAATGCAATCTCAATCACAATTCCAGCAAGATATTTTCAAAATATTGACCAACTGATTTTAAAATTTATTCTGAAAGGTAAAAGGCACAGTATAGGCAAAATGATATCAAAGAATAATCAAGTTGAAGGAGTCACATTGATCTATGTATCTATTATTTTTCCAGTACCACACTGTTTTGATTAGAGTAGCTTTAACACAAGTCTTGAAAAAAAAGATGTATTTATAGAAGCTATAATCAGAATGAAAAGGTTAATATTTTATGTATAAATATTTCCATTTGTTGTTCTATTTTAAATATTACTATTATTTCCAGACTTACTTTAAAGCTACTCTAATGAAAATGGTTTGGTATTTGCAAAAGAATAGATACATAAATCAACAAACATAATAATCCCAGAATTAGGTATGATCAACAGATTTCTGACAAAGGAACATGCTAATTTAATACAGAAAGTAGTCTTTTTTTAACAAATGATGTTGGGACAATTGCGTGCTTCTGTACAAAAAATGAACCTAGACACAGACCTTACATCTTACACAAAAGTAACTAAAATGATTATAAGCCTAAAAGTAAAATTAAAAACTATAAGACTTCTAAATGCAAGCTTGGAATAAAATATTTATGACATTGGATTTGCTAAGAAGGTACAACACTAAAAGCATAATTCATTAAATAAAATATAGATAATATGGGCTATTTTAATATTTAAAACTTTTGTGTGAAATATCCTCTTAAGACAATACAAAGACTATTCATTACAAAATACATATTTAGTCCAAATGTACATAAAGAAGGAAACTTACAACTCAAAATTTTAAGAACAAGACAAGAAATAATTCAATTAAAAATAGACAAAGTTCCGAACAGATACTTCACTAAATAAAAAATTTAGGTGACAAAATAAACATATGGTAAGATGATCAACACTATTTGTTTTGAGGGAAATGCAAATTAAAGCAACAAGGAGATACCATTGTACACATCTTACAGTGGTTCAAATAAAAAAAAAACTGAAAATGCTTATTGCTGGTGAAGTTGCAGAACAACAGGAATTCTCATTTAATACTGGCAGTCATGCAAAGTGATTCAGCCACTTTAGGTTTGCAGTTTTTACAAAGCTAAATATGCTCTTACTTTAAGATCCACTATTTCTTCTCCTTTGTATTTAACTAAGTGATGCGATTAATCTGGGCCACACAAGAACCTGCATACAAATGCTTGTAGCACTTTACTTGTAATTGCCAAAATCAGGAAGCAATCAAAACACCCTTCAACAGGTGAATGAATAGATGAACCACGGTGCATCTATGAAAGTGGATAGTATTTAAGGATAAAAAGGAATAAACTATCAAGCCATGAAAAACCATGGATGAATCTTTAATATATGTTTCTAAGTGAAAGAAGCCGTTCTTGAAAAGACTACATGTTATATGATTTTATTTATTTGACATTCTTTTTTTTTGAGATGGAGTCTCACTCTGTCTCCCAGGCTGGAGCGCAGTGACCCGATCTTGGCTCACTACAACCTCCGCCTCCCAGGTTCAAGCGATTCTCTGCCTCAGCCTCCTGAGTAGCTGGGACTACAGGCATCCACCACCACCCCCGGCTAATTTTTGTATTTTTAGTAGAGACAAGGTTTCACCATATTGGCCACGCTGGTCTCGAACTCCTGACCTTGTGATCTGCCTGCCTCGGCCTCCCAAAGTGCTGGGATTACAGGTGTGAGACACTGCGCCCAGCCTTATTTGACATTCTGAGAAAGGCAAAACCATAATGACAGAAAGAGATCAGTGATTGCCAGTGGTTTGCAAAGATGAATAGTTGAAGTGTAAGGTATTTTTGTTTTTGTTTTTGTTTTTTAGGGTAATGAAGTTGTTCTGTGTGACACCAAAATAGTAGATATATGATATTATGAATTTTTCAAAATCCATAGAACTTTACAGTACATATGAATGGATATTAATGTGTGAAATTTAAAGAAAATTATTTAGGAGCTTGAACAAGGCTAGGATAGAATGCAGATTGTGACAAAATAATCTGATTGCATTATAAATGTAGGAAATAACCTCACTGAGAGAAATGGAGACATGATTTCTGACCCAGGAAACTCTGGAAGTGAGTAGAGACTGTAAAACTAGTGGCAAAGTAAGTTAAATATAAACTCTGTACTATAGCAGATCAAATTGTTTTTCATGGGATATTAATTAACAATTCTAACACTAGTATAATGAAATTGAAGAAATAAGTAAACAATTGGCAGGTTTCTCACTGATGGAGTTAAAGGTTACATAAAATCAAAACGAAAATAATGGAATGATCAATGAGTGAAAGACATCAATATGAACTCATGTTTAACTTAATATAGATAGATCCACATAGAAATATTTATAGATTTGTGCATATTCATGCGTTAGTATGTGGAAATTTGCTTTTTTCTTGCTGGCTGATACAGCCTAGAAACAATGAAAATAAGCACACCCTGTATCCAGATATTGGTTTCTAAATACCCTCCTCCAGTCAAAGAACCAGAGAGATTCCTGGAGAAATGATTGATCCTAAATATGGGTCATGGAACATATGAAGTAATTCTGGAGCATTTTTTAGCAATGAAAATAAGGATGTACCCAAAAGAAACAAAGCAAAACATAACAGTGAGGGAATAACAACAGAGCCTGGGATAAAAAGGTTTCACCTGCAACAGTTTGAGCAATAAAAGAATGTAATATTGGATTATAACACTAAGTATAAATAAAAATCAACAAGTCCATATTGATATAAATAAACACTTAACTAAATTAGTAAGTGACTGATAAAAGACAAATCTCTTATATAGAAAAACTCGATTTTATTTTATTTTAGTTTTTAAGAGGCAAGGTCTCACTATGTCATACAAGCTAGAATGCAATGGTGCAATTATGACTCACTGTAGCCTCGACTTCTGGGTTCAGGTGATCCTCCCACCTCAGCTTCCCATGTAGTTGAGACTACAGGTGTGAGCCACTATGGCTGGCTAATTTTTGTATTTTTGGTAGAACTGCAGTTTTACCATGTTTCCCAGGTTGCTTTCAAACTCCTGGGCTCAAGTGATCTACCTACTTGGCCTTCCAAAGTGCTGGGATTACAGGTGTGAGCCACCATGACCAGCCCACAAAAAACACTTAATAATATATGTAGACATTTTCCCTTCAAGGAGGTGAAGCATTATTCATCATCCCTAAATTTTGTGTTGGGTGCATTAACTTCCTTCTGCAGTACAGAGGGGAAAGGTGGAAGTTAATCACTTCATAGTGGAGAAATCTGACAATCACTATGTCAACCAGGTGATCAGTTTAACACCAACCATGATGAGTCATGCTTTTTTGTTTTGTTTTCCTGAGATAGAGTCTTGCTCTGTTGCCCAGGCTGGAGTGCAGTGGCATGATCTTGGCTCACTGCAATCTCCGCCTCCTGGGTTCAGGTGATTTTCCTGCCTCAGCCTCTCAAGTAGCTGTGATTGAAGGCATCCACCACCAACACCGGCTAATTGTTTTGTATTTTTAGTAGAGACGGGGTTTCAGCATGTTGGCCAGGCTGGTGTCGAACTCCTGACCTCAGGTGATCCACCCACCTCGGCCTCTCAATGTGCTGGGATTACATGCATGAGCCACCATGCCCGGCCCAAGTCATGTTGACAGCACATAGCCTTGATGTGATGTGATGTGATGTGATGTGAAGTGAAGTGAAGTGAATGGCACTTTATGCCTGTGGTCTTCCTTCCCTAAACCCAGAATCCCAGTGTAAGCATGAGAAAAATGCCGGATAAACCCAAGTCTAAGAACATTCTACAACATAGAACACCAGTACTCCTTAAAAATATCAAGGTCAGCAAAAAAAAAAGGAGGGGAAATCTATCGAATTATGGAAATGAAGAAGATGATTAACATGGAATTTAAAATCATCATCTCCTCTGGTGGATGTGTCAGAGGGATGGGACAATATGCTCTACAGCTTTTGCTATAGGTAATGGTTCTAGGGGTGACTATATTATTAAAAATAACTAGCTATATTAAAAAGTTACTAAATTATAGCATTATTGCAGGAGAGGCACGTTCCAAAATGGGGCTTAGCTGGGCGGGGAAGGGGGTTGTTTCCCCTAAGAAGGAATTCAAGGGCATGGAGGAGCAGGACAAACTCATAGGCAGTGTGCCCAAAGTCATCAGCATGTGGTCTCTTGGAAACTGTATTTATAATCACATTAACCAACTTTCAGTTATATACAAATTAAGGTGCAAGTCAATGCAAACTGAAGAGCAGGTTATTTAAAATTTTGTAGGGAAGAGGTGGTAACTTCCCAGTCATTGCCATAGTATTTGTAAACTGTCGTGGCACTGGCGGGAATGTCTTATACCAATGAGTAATGAGGACAGCCTTCATGCGCATCTTCACTTCATCCTGTTGGGAACAGATCCTGTTTGGGTCGGCAGAATTGTGGCCAGAACACAAGTCCTGTTAGTCGCCTAACTCAGTATATCTGTATAATTAAATACTTTGTAAACTTCAAAAATGATTTTGCCAACATATATTCCTTGACATTCAAAGAGGCTGACAATCTGTTATGTCAGTAGCACGTGTGTGGTGGGGAATTCAGCTGAGACTTTTGAGTGCTCTTTTTGTGATTTGCACTGGATTTGGCACTAAGGACGCAATGGAGAATATGGTGCATCAATTATGTAAGTTATTTTGCTCTAGAGCAAGGGTCTCCCACCCCTGGGCTGTGGACCAGTACTGGTCTGAGGCCTGTTAGGAACCAGGCCACAAGCAGGAGGTGAGTGGTGAGCAAGTAAGCATTACCACCTCAGCTCCACCTCCTGTCAGATCAGCAGCAGCATTAGATTCTCATAGGAGCATGAAACCTATTGTGAATTGCACATGCGAGGGATCTAGGTTGCATGCTCATTAGGAGAATCTAATTAACACCTGATAATCTGAGGTGGAACAGTTTCATCCGAAAACCAACCTCGAGCCCCTTTCCATGGAATAATTGTCCTCCATGAAACTGGTTTCCGGTGCTAAAAAGTTTTGAGACCGCTGTCCTAGAGGATGCAAGTGTTTTCACAAACTGCGTTCCTCAAATAATGTGAAATGGATATGTGTGATACTACACAAACTTGAAACAAGTTGCGAACCAGACTGAGCTGTACAAAGAGCTCCTTAAAGAAAGGGATTTGACAGAGATCTCGAGGAACAATGGGATTTAAATATTGAATAAAAGGAAGCTCACTGTCAGTTGAGGAAATGACAGCCCTATGGCGGAAAGCAGTATGGACTGAAACTGAAAACAAAAAAAGGCGAATGTAGATGCAACATAGAAAAGAAGTTGGAAAGCGACAAAGGAGGAAGGAAAGTCATCATTCCTATCTTGTAAGTCATATATTGGAGTTTTTCTTTTTTTTAATTAGCAATGGGAAGAAATTGAAAGACGTTTCAACAGAAGACAAGATCAAACTTGAATGGGAATAATTACTCAGGCCACAGTGTGTAGAAAAGTTAAAAGAGGCAAGAAAGAATGAGGAGTGAATGAGAAGCGACCAAGAGGAGGCCTTGGCTGCAAAACACAGAGCTCCCTCTAGCCACTTTAAGCAGAATGTATTTAATGCTATTATGGGGCAACTTACAAATGTCTGAGAACGTCATAGAATCAGGAGTGGGGCCATCCAGCCAGGAAGCCTATGTAATTTATGTTCTTAGAGGGCTCTAGAACAGGGCTTCTTAACACTTCTTCTTTTTGTTTGTTTGTTTGTTTGTTTTTTGAGACGGAGTCTCGCTCTGTCGCCCAGGCTGGAGTACAGTGGCCGGATCTCAGCTCACTGCAAGCTCCACCTCCCGGGTTCACGCCATTCTCCTGCCTCAGCCTCCTGAGTAGCTGGGACTACAGGCACCTGCCACCACGCCTGGCTAGTTTTTTGTATTTTTTTTTTTTTTTTCAGTAGAGACGGGGTTTCACCGTGTTAGCCAGGATGGTCTCGATCTCCTGACCTCGTGATCCACCCGTCTCGGCCTCCCAAAGTGCTGGGAATACAGGCTTGAGCCACCGCGCCCGGCCCTTCTCAACATTTCTGTGGTGACAGATATGTAGATATGTTTCCAAAAAATTATATATGTATGTCAATATGTATATGCATACATATATATCAGTAATGAACCCATACTTTTATAAAACACAATAAAAATACTTTCTAGAAAACAAAATATGAAAAGCATAAAAATATAATTTCAAAACTTTTATCATTAGATCCAACAGACATATTGCATTTCAATGAATATAATCAGAATCAATATAATGCAGTAACAGAAAAAATTTCAAAACATATATCTTTTTACTGCTATTGTGCATATAAGTGATTAATTTAGAGAATCATTACTCTACTTGTAACTTTTTGTTTTTCCACAATCATAATTAAACAAAAAGTTTTGAAGGAACTAGCAATCATCATATTAAACACCTGCACTCACATCTGGAATGAACATCATGCATATCAATATTTAAGTTTTTAATGTGATGAATAATCTTCCTTCATGCTAGTTAAATGAATTACTTTAGGTTGGTTGATGACAATCTTCTCTTGAGGAATAATTTATATATAAATGGTTTCTGTATTCCGTTTTAATGAAAATCATAGTAGAGAAACTAGTCTCTCACAGAGGCAAATTAGAATAAAGAAAGACATTTTAGAGTAATTTTGGCAAACACAAAATATTCATTTATTAGGTTGGTCACCACTGAGACAATGCTGTAGTTTCAAAATTGATCTTTAGTCCTTCATCAGTAGCCAATTTCAATTTAATCTGTAAAGTTATAGTTGTCTTAAAAATATTTTCCAATGGAAGAAATTGATTTCAAGTCCATTCATTTCCTATTCATTATTTTTGATGAAAATGTTTTAAAAATTTAATCAAATTTTATTAGGTATCCTCACAATAACCTTTTTCAGTTGTACACTATCAATATCATCACCTAATTCAGGTGATTGTAGGTAAAGTATGGAACATATTACAACACTCTGTAGAAACACTAGTTTTCCAAACATCTATCTTTCATTAAGGACACTTTTTCTGGGATGGTTATACATTTCTTCATTATAGTTTATCTGAAAATGCAGCCCACATTGAACATGGTCCTACAGAATATGTCTGGTTTACAACTCTCACCACATGCGGTTCACCCTGTGAGTCTGATAAAATGCTGGTTGGTATCCTATTCAAATAGTCATGTCATAGGATGGTGTGGCAATGCTAAATTGCTCTACGTCTAAAGGTTTCTCAACTTTCCTTTCAACTTCTGCATCTGTGTCATCATGGAGCAGTGGTGTTCTGAGAGCTCTGCTCACATGGACACATCATTGCAGCCACTGCTGGGCACAGAACAGGTACACACCAGCTCTACTAAGCAGCTGATTCTACTGCCAGAAACTCCCCCACCTTTGTCCTGAAAGAAGGAAGTCCCTCTGCCCCCTGCGATAGAAGTGATCAATTGCCTGATATGCCTTCTTTTTCATGCCCTTCTACTTTGAACTGAAACCTCCCAGTGATTTGTATCTGAGTGGCCAGCCCAGCTCACCATCAGGCATCCAAGATGAGAAGTGTCTGAAAATGTAGTTCCTGACTTTTCTCAGAGAGGAGATGTGCTCATAAGGTGAGGAAACTGCAAACACAGGAGTGGTTTTCAAAAGATACTGTGTGTAGTCAAAATGGAGGATGAATCTCTACCGCAGAGCCTGTAAAAGGCATCCAGAAAAACGATTTCATTGTCACCTTTACTGGACATTTAATTGGTTTTCTCTTAGGCCAGCCCAAATAGTCATGTCCACCATTAATCAGAAGAACAGGCCGCTGCCTAATTGCTTTAATTTCAGGACTGCCAGAAAATATCTCTGTCTAAATCTTTTCTCTGATTTGTTAAATAGGCTTTGTAAAAAGACAAAGGCTTGTATTTTATAAAGAGTAGTGGTTATAATTTTTAAAAAGTCATTTGAATATAAATGCTTCTCCTTAAGAAGGAGATTTTACTTAGTCATAGTGGACAGTAGGGCCAGGCTTCTAAAAGGGAAGAGGAAAATTTTTTTCAGAAAGAAGCACAGCTTCACCTGTTGTCCTATCCTGTTAAACCTCTCTCCCATTTTCCATTGTCGAGCAAAGCCTAAATTTTTCATGAGAAGGAGAGAAGGAAGGGTAAAAATGCTCTGTTGTGTTTAATTCTAGAATTATTTAGCTATCTGTCCTTCTCTTAATGACTTTGATTTGTTGCTTTTTCCTGTGTGGTAAGAGGAAATAACATACCTCCCTTCCCACCAGTCTTTCAAAGCAAACTCTAAAAATAAGCCCGCCTTAATTAAATTGCAAATGTAATCATCAGGGTTTGATCCAATAAAAAACTACATGTGTTGGCATTATGTAAAAATCCCTTTAAACCTTGTATAACTTGATGGGAAGCAGCCCTGTGACCCACCTGTCAGGTCTGGCAATAACAGGCAACATGTGATGCAGACATGTGGAACACTGCACAGACACCTTCTTGAATGTTAAGCTTATTTGTTTCTAAAAGTGAGGGGTTAACATGTTCAGCTCAGCACTGTGTCTAACTGTTCCCAGTGCTTCCAAAAAAACTCTGTAAGCTAATATAAAAATGTGAAACTTCCCAAGAAAATCTTGAGAACACAAGCAATTCCTGAGGGCCCGCGCTACCTCATTCAAGGCATCCTCAGAACAGGTCTGCCCGGAGGCGGAGGCTGCAGCCGGGGCTGGTTCCATTCATCGCTCCATATCTGGGGTGCAATTTGAGATCTACATAATGTGCAGTGAAACAGGTTGTTGATTGAAGTAAGTAATAAAAACAGCAGCGAGTGTATTGCCTTAGGCTACCAACAAATAAAATTCCTGAAAGAGGCAATAAGAGATCAGTGTGGTGAATGTTCATTTTTGCATCCTCTGCAAGTTGAGACGGTTGATCTGTCTCTTTCCTCTATTTGGCTGAATGCATTCTGTGCTCATATATTTTTAAAGTAAAAAATTCCACTTGCTATAAGGGTCTCTTGACTTGCATCCAGTAAGTGAAGCCAATCAGGGACGGGAGGACTCTCGGGCTCTGTGGAATGGAAAAGCTCATGCAGGAGGGGAACTGAAGTGATAGTTACTACTTTATATGGAGATTAGGCAGGTGCTGGTTATGTGATGATAGACACATATGTACAATAACAACCATGCTGTCTTCTAGTTGAAATATTAAAAGCTAAGAGGAAGGTAGATACAATCTTTGTTGTACAAATCATGAAAATTAGAGCATGAATGGGTCTAAAATTAGAGAGGAGGACACTTACAGCTTTCAGGAGAGGGTGTTATGCTAGAAAAAACAAAGATCAATTCATCATCTACATCAGTCACTTTTAAACTTGATGATCTTGAATAGCTTTTTAAAAAACATTAAATGCTTTGCTAAATAAAATGTGCATGAGTGGAGCTTATATTCCATACACCTAAGCATTTGTTGCATGCATTTCCCAGTTTCTCTACTGTGTTTTGTTATCAAATTTGGGTCAACACTGACTGAAGCACAACAAGAAGACAGAGAACATTCTGTGTACAAAAATCAAATCCATGCCCAATGACAAAGAAACCAAAATGGTGTTGATAACAGGGGATTCTATCCATGTGTGGGGCAGGAGATGCATGGGAACTCTGTGTACCTTCCACTCAGTTTTGCTGTGAACCTAAAGCTGATCTTTAAAATAAAGTCTATTAAAATAAATAAGCAGAATATTTATTCGAATGAAAGGAGGGTGGGAGAGTTTTTTCGTGTATGTGCTCACTATCTTCAAATGCCAGACGGTAGATGGGATTGGTCCGATGTGGGTGGCGTCTGATGGGCAGACCAGAGAAGAGAATTGTGGAGAAACACACACTTTTATTCATTCTCAGTAAATAATAATGGCCCATTCTTTACTTTGCCAGAAAACAGACAAAAATAAACTTATCATCATGGAGCTGACATTATGGGGAGAACAGAAAAAATATAAGTGAAATGGACAGAATTCCAGATTGACAGCAACAGGCCCTCCTACAACCCCAGGTCCCCTGGCAATATTTTAGTTTTGTGTTACTTTTTGATTTTTTGATTTTGTATTTTTTGATATATGAACCCTCTAGGAGTACTGTGTGTGTGTGTGTGTGTGTGCAGTGTATATGCATGTGTGTGTTTGTGTGTAATACACATTGAAATCTTAAAGTTAAAAATGCAAATTTATTATTAATCATTAATATTGGAATTAAGAGCATTTCTAGAATCAATCTTGTAGTAAAACAAATAAACAACAACAGTAAGACAACGTTCAACTTAAACAACCTCTGTTGGCTCAAATTTTGAATTTTGTTTGCATATCTTAGAATGTTAGATGTCATTTATAAGTATGAAATTCTAGCATGTTTATAGTGTCACATAATAGAAGTTATGTAAATATATATGCAAATTACTAGAGAAATTTATTTGGCCCTCTGATTCCTGGGGCTATGAAGAGGTGGAAAAGAGCTCAGACTCTTATGACATCATACAGGTAGTTACCCAGCAGGTTGGAGGACTTGTGGAGATGTTCATTGATTATGTGTATTTCCTGCAATTTTATTAAGGTTTAATAATGCAAATGTTAGCAATGCCTTGCTTTAGTTTAATACATTATATTTTAAGCGTTTCCCTTTTTATGATGCAAAATCTTTCCATAACTCCATATTGGATTTGTTTATTTCTCTATTCATTTCTGTTTTATCATCTTTGACTAACAAGAGGTTATTTCCCATGAATAGGTTGAGCAGATTTTTACCTGCAGATTTTTCACTAACTTGCCCATTGCTGTTGGTCTTCACTCACTTGAAAGGTGGTTGCTAAAGTTTTACATACCCCACTCCTCATGCAGGCAATCTGGAGGGAAAAAAGAAACATGGGTAGTGCCAGGAGGCTAGCTTCATGTCTGTGAGGTTGTCTGTGGATGAAACAGCCACCCTAGAGGTTACTGCTTTTGCTTGGTATACCTTTTGTTTCACTCAGCATTTGCTTTGCTCAGCATCCAAGAAAAGAGTCTAGTAAGGCTGTGTCTCATTTCCATTGACATACTGCTGCATACAATAAGAAAAAGGCTTTTCTGTCAAGGAACAGACTACCATGGCTGGGCTGCTGTGTCTTCATGGTTTCCTGAGTATCACCAGCAACTTCCCCAAGCCACTACTCCGAATTGCAGGAGATTCCAACAGCTGGAGGTATTTACTTTCTTTTTCTCTCAGTATCTTACATAGTTCCTCAACCTCTCCAATATCAGGGTCTTGTCTAGATGCCACTAAACAGTGTATTCTCAGCCAGCAGACAAGGAGAAACTACAAGTAAGAGCTCAGTAATCTTCTTAAAATTCCAAATACATTACTCATCACACAAAAGTGAGCAGTAATTCTTAGCTAAGCACTTTTTATTATTTTTACTTTATCAGCTTGGTCCAGATGCCTTTATGAGAAATCTTTTCTATTTCTTGCCCATGAGTATTCCTGTTTCCTAGTTTTGGAGATTATAATTGTATCTGGGCTTGGAGTTGGAGGGGAAAGAATGGCCAAAGGCCTTGGCTCAAATTCTCATGCTCACTAGAATGAACTATGAAATGGGGCTTTGAGATACACAGAAATGTTAGTAGTTTATTCCAGGAGCTAGTACTGCTCAGCAAATTGTAAAATCTCATTTTTAAAAAACTCAGAGTAGTATTAACAGAGTATAATGGTACTGCCAGAGAAATAAGTTATTTGGATTTTTGGCAAAATAGTCTTTCAGTTTAAGAGACTAATATTAACCCACTTAAAAACAGGTGAGCTGAAAAATAATTTTAAAAAATTTCTGATGATATGATTAATCTCAACTAGTAAGAAAAAATTGAGAAGTTTGCTTTAAGGTTGTCTTTATGCTATGAAGATGAATTTATTTCTACTTGTATAAGGGAAAAATTGCAAAGAGCAATTGGAGTTGATAATTTAATCATGACCCTGCTATAATAGATAGGGTGGGATTTAAAAATACATAAACACTTTGTTGTAAAGGGCAATATCTTAACAATAATAGTTAATAATGATAAACATAAATCCATACATTTGGCTTCAGGAAGAAAAACCAATAAATGAAGAAAACTTTTTTTTAGAAAAAGGAGATATGTTCGTCCATGTATCAGACACGGCACTAGGTGCTGGGATGACATCCCTTGTGCTTGTGCACGTGCCCTGAGGGGTGTCGCAATTAGCTTGAGAGATGGATTGAGAGAGAATTTAAGATGACACAGGGGAATATGTACTACTGGATATTTCTTCAAGATGCATCAGAAAGGAAGAGAATGGAGGAATTAACTGTGAGGGAGAGGGTAATCTGAGGAAGGCGTTCGTTTGGGGCATACTTTTATTTACTAAGTGGAGTCTAACTTTCCTACCTGCCCTGATTTTTATGATACACTAAGGAAAATGGGGAATGACTAACTGATGAAACTGCTTCTGTTCAGAGGAACTAAATGTCTATTAAGGATACTTGCAGTTATTGATAATGGTTGAGCACTGGGTGCATGTTTAAGACATGTAAGCTTATCTATAGCTGATATTTTAAATCCTACATCATACTAGTGTTCTAGTACATTGATTCTCCCACGCCCTGGAGAACAATTTCTCACTCTCTCCTCTATCTTCAAACCCCTAGTTCCTCTCCCCATCATCACTCTCAGAGGATGGATCTCCTTTCCGCCCCTCTGAGATAGCTAGGACCACCAGCCCAGAGCCATGCAGGAGCCGCCTTCTTGCTGCCCACTCACGGCCTGGCAGCCGTGGACTCTCCATCTCCTGCCTTACCCACTGAGCTCTGCAGATGCTCATCTAGATGCAGTTGCCCTGCTGACTTTCCAGAGGCCACCCCTCATCTAGTCAGGTGCACTTTTCTACTAACTCCAGTTTTTCCTGAAATAATAAATATGTCTCCCTCTATTGGAATATTTTTAGCATACAGAAATGTTATTAAAGAAAAAAAAAACTTTCATCCCAGATACTAACTACCCTATTCCTCCCTACATTTTGTAGTAAAATTCCTCAAGTGAATTGCTTGTTCTTCATTTCCAAATTATCTTCTCTCATTTTATCTTAAACCAACACTAATCACATGTCATCTTCTGTTTCAGCACACATGTTGAAGTCACTGATGGAAACCGGTGTTCTAAACCTAATTCCACTTTCTTAATGGATTTGCAGTCTTTGAAACAGGGGGTTACTCACATTCTTCCTTTATGAAAAGCAGTATGAAGTTTCCCCCCAAAAAAAACCTGAAAATAGAATTAACATATGTTCCAGCAATCTCGTTTCTCGTTTATCAGTATGTCAAAGAGATACCGGCTTTCCCATGTTTATTGCAGCATTATTCACAGTAGTCAAGATATGGAAGCAAACTGAGGGTCCATCAACAGATAAATAGATAAAAATGTGGCACAGATACTAAATGGAATACTATTCGGCCTTAAAAGAGAAGGAAATCCTGTCATTTTTGACAACATGGGTGAACCTGGAGGATATTATGCTAAGAGAAATAAGACAGGCACAGAAATACAAATACTACATGATGTCATTTACATGTGGAATCTAAAAGAGTTGAAATCATAGAAGTAGAGAGTAGAATAGTGATTGCCAGAGGCTGGGAGGGCCTAGGCTGGGTAAAGGGAGATGTTAGTCAAAGGGTACAGACTTTCAGATAGACAGGTATAAGTTTCAGTGATATATTGGACAGCATGGTGACTACAGTTAATAAGTTCTTGCTATCATCCTCCTACAGAAATTCTCTACATTTCCCATGCGTGTGTGTTTTCCTTTGCTGTAACAAATAACAAACCCAAGTTATTCAACCTCAAGTGTGTTCCTGGTGGCCTTTGACTAGAAAACACAGGCATGCCATATGAAAGGTGTCACTGAGGCAGAGTAGAGGGTGAAAATCCATTTCCATGTTTTGGATAGTACATTCTGATTACATTAGTCAATAGGAGTACAGATTTCATTCCCATAGTTTTGTGTAAGGGTCTTAACCCAATATTTTGAGAAAATATAATGGGTTCATAATTCTTCATATATCCTCTTAAATCTGTATAAATGATAATAAATGGTGGAATTTATTTATTTTTTATTTCATTTTATTTTATTTATTTATTTTTTGAGACGGAGTCTCTCTCTGTTTTCCAGGCTGGCAACAGTGATCTTGCAGTGATCTTGCAGTGATCTTGGCTCACTGCAAGCTCCACCTCCTGGGTTCACACCACTCTCCTGCCTTAGCCTCCTGAGTAGCTGGGACTACAGGTGCCCACCACCACACCCGGCTAACTTTTGTATTTTTTTAGTAGAGACAAGGTTTCACCTTGTTAGCTAGGAAGTCTTGATCTCCAGACTTTGTGATCCACCCGCCTTGACCTCCTGCAGTGCTGGGATTACAGGCATAGCCACCGCACCCAGTCAGTGGAATTTGTTTCAAAAACTGAGATAGAATTGTAGATGTAGCTACCACCTAACCCTTAAGGTAGTTTATAAGATTTAATGTTCATCTTGTTAAATCTGCCTTATTGTAACTGTATGCCAACATAATTTGTTTCATGAATTTCAATCTAAAACTCTAATGATGGCCTCTAATCTAATCATTATATCCCTGGAACTTAATGAAGGTGCTCAATTCAAAAGAGCAAAGGAGAGAGCCTTGGGCTCTTCCAGAGACACTGCCTTCTACCCCACTGATTCCCATTTTATGCAAGAAAACATAATGAAACTTGGCCAAACACTTTGCAAAATGCATGTAAACCCATAGCCTGACAATGCTCTTGGAAAGGAATTGATTTCACTTGTACTTGGAGATCTCTTAAATTTATTACATCTTTTACATTTGGCATAAAATAAAAAATTGTCAGAAGAAATAAAAGCATTCAAATGGAAAAAGTGAATAATGAGGATAATATCAAATCAGTACTTAAGAAGAATACTGGGAAAGGCCAGGAAATAAAGATTACAGAAATTGAAGAGAACACAAGTTATCAAAGGTCAAAGTCCAGCCTTAGCCCACCCATCCTCTATACCCATTCCCTAGGGGAAATATATGATCTTAGGGCAAGTGCAGGAAAGGTTATAATTAAAAACATGTGAGCGAGGAATCTTGCCTTAAACTCCAGAAGAATCCTTGCCCAACTCTGCTGGATGAAGGATGAAGTAGAGAAATACACCTCTGCACCCCTGCCCTGCCCCAGCATGGACTAAAATACACCTCAGATGTAATTTTCTCTGTTTCCCCTTGCATTCAAACACTTAGTATGTGAGGATGTGGGCAGGAAAAAGCAGAGAAAAGAAACACAGAATGTTGAGAGCTGTTTTATATCAACTGGAGGAGCAGGGTGCCTTGGTGACGCCTCTGCTGCATGTCTTCGGGCTGGGCTCTCCGTGTTGTCACTCCTCCTCACCAGATTCCAGTCCTGAGGAGCAGACAGAGAGATTGGATGCTGGTTTTCCATAAGCGCTGATAGGGAAAACATGAAATAAGAACTTCAAAATTAATATGAATGAACAAATCATAAATACCTGGAATCATCAACTTATAATAGTGTTAATTAAAACTTGGATCTTCTAAGACATTTCTCACAACCCCAGTAGCTATATCATGAGTGGCTGTCTTATTCTGGTATGGGACCAGTGGGCAGTGAAGCTCCATGAACCTGGTTGTTCATGAGCGAGAGAGAAGAGATGATTTTCTCTTAATTTACATGGCCTGAGACTCTCACTAAAAGCAAAGACAACATAGTGAATACTTTTATTTTCTTTGGGAATCAAATCTATATGTCATTCAATTTTCTCATATATAGATTAAGCTTAAAACATTAAAAAGCTTATACTCTGTGCTGATTTAAATATCATATATTATTAATTTATATTATTTAGGCTTCTCATTAATACCTTGATAATACCCAGATATAAAGTTGTGACCTAATTATTATTTTTCTACTTGGAGCTGACAGTTCCTAGGTATATACAGGTGTATGTGTGTATAAGGGAGGAAATGGGGAGCATGCCAACTATATAGAATGTTTGCTGTTATGTGCACAGCAGTATATTACTTATTTATATATTTATATCTCATCTTATTCAAAAAATTATTTAAGGGAGGTTGTAAAAATACATAATCATTAAACATTCATTAATTTAGTAACTATTTAATAAAAGCCTATGTGTGAGAAGTCTTTCTAGGATGTAGAGATACAGCACTAAACAAAGTAGAAATAACCCTTTCCCTCATGTAGCTTACACTGTCATGTTGATTCAAGGGAGACTATGGAGACTAATTTTAGGAGTCCATATGACTGGGCTAAGGGATGCCCAGATAGCTGATAAAACATACGTTATGGGTGTTTCTCTGAGGATATTTCCAGAATAAATGAAAATTTGAATCAGTAGACAGAGTGAAGAGGATTGCCCTCACCAGCATGGGCAGGCATGATTCAATCCTTTGAGGGACTGAGGGGAAAAAAAAGCAAGGAGAAGGGCACATTCCCTCTTTGCTTGATCTGGGCTATCCAGCTTCTCCTGTCATTGAACATCAGCTCCTCTGGTCCTCAGACCTTTGGGCTTGGACTATCACTGTAACATCCACTTTTCTGGGCCTCCTGCTTACAGACAGTGCATAGTGGGACTTTTCAGTCTCCATAAAAGTGTGAGCCAATTGCTCATAATAAATCTCTTTCTATAGATCTGTATTTATATTCTCTGGTTCTGTAGCATGCTGAATAATACAATAGCATAGATGAGAGGTTGAGAGGTTGATGAGGAAATACAACGGAACAAGTGTAGAGAAAATAAGACCTGTACAAAATTGCATACCTCTCTTGAGATTTGATTTGAAAATTGCCATTGAAAGAAGGGAGAAGTAGGTCACTGTCTATGTGGACAGACCCTCCTCAGTTCAGTGCACAGACTCCAAATGGATGCAGGAGATGAATAAACAAGGGAAAGGGCACCTCCCATTCATAGGATAGTTATGTCTGTCCTGTTCCTCTGTGTTGTCCTGTGAGAAATACTGCCAGATGGCCCTCAAGTATGAGCCCACACAACTCATATGGGTTGAGCACAAATTTGTCTTTAATATTTATAGCCAAAAAAAGCGGAAGATAGGGACATTCCACCATTTATAATGAAATAAAATACAGAAAAATAAAAAAAAATGATTTTAGGAAAAGCATTGAAATTCTTCAGAGCCCTACGAGAAAAAGAATATTCCTGTAGGATTCTCAAAAATTAAAACTTCTAATGCGAATATAACAGGCATATGTACACTGCCTTCTCAGTGCCTTACATCTATTAACTAACTGAAATTTCAGACCATCTTGTGGAGTATCAAAATTGTATCCAGTTTACATATGAAAAAAGAAGACTAAGATTTACTAGTGTGCCCAATACCTCACAGTTGTGAAAAGGGAAGTAGGACTGGAATCCTGGCACTGTTTAGTTGGTCCTCTTAGTAACTTCACTTAACTGCCTCTCTCTACATTGTATTCAAAAGCATTGCAGAAATAGAAAAGAGAATACTAACACTTTTGTCCTTCATACAAATAAATCTTTCCCAATCCCTGTTTGGTTAACTGGGTTTCTCAGCATATTGTTGCTTGATACTTAGACAACTTCTGTGGTTTTAATTTCTGGTTTTCATCAGAGATTGTAGGCTGTTCCTTTTCCTCTCTTGTCGCTTACTCTTGCTCCAGTGCAGTAAGGGGCTTTCTTTCACATGGTGGGAGGTGATTGATAAGCCTTGTTCTGCAATGATTATGAATATAGGCTTTGGAATGAAAAAGTTTTATGTTTGAATCTAAATGCATGCTGTAGCATTAGTTACAATTTTGACAAGTTATCCAATTAGTCTATGCCTCAGTCTCCATTTCTGTGTGTTAAAAATAATAGTACTTGATTTATAGGGTTGTTTTATTCAAGGAAACCATCGGTATAAAGCAATAGAACAATCTTAGCATATTATCAATACATCTAAAATATGAAATATTGGGAAGATTTTGTCATATTCACCATTTGTATCATATTTACAGTAAATAATAATATTTAAAGTGATTAAATAATTGCTTGCTGAGAGAGCATCTTCAAGCCTTTTCTTGTTTCTTTTTTATTTTGTTTACTACATTTATTAACATGCTAGAATATCTGTGCCCCATGCTCATCATCATCTCAAGTAAGAAGTCTACAAAGTAAATATGCTCATCTGGAAAAGATGCAGGCATTGTGACTGAGCAAGACGAGGTGATTGTATTCTGCTAGACTGGGGTCTGGAGTGCAGTCCTGGTGTAAATGTTGCCCCTCCTTTTCTCTCTGTGCCACACAGCTGCTCACACGTCTTAAGAATCTCAGCCACGGATAGGCTCAGGTTAAGCCTGGGCAGCGTTTCCAGCTTCTACTTCATAATTAATGTGTACATAACAAAAGAGCCCCTTGTTTACAGTAATATTTTTATTCAATTTATCTTCACAATAGAAGAAAGTGTTTAATTTGCCTTAATGATATTGGCCACCCCAGCCTTTATTGCAACATAGGACATAATTACCCTGCTTTAACTTAATTTATAGACCTCATTAACACCTTTGTGTTTCCACTGTGATTAAAAATCTCCTAAGAATTGAGAACTTTCTAAACGGTAGGAGAATTATTGTGATGTATTGTTCACCCTGGCAGTCTTGAGCACAGAGTGATTTATTATTGTGGATCCCCACTGAGGTGAGCAGAATTTGGGGGGAAGAAGGCAGGGTTGCAGGGGAGGTGCATTTACTCCTCTTAGACTGAAGGTCACAATTTAATATGGAGCCTGTTGCTTGCTGCAGAAAAGCACGAAAGAATCTCGGAAGAACAAAACCTTCAGCAGTAACTAGCTTAGAGAATGTTGCTCCTGCCAAAGGGAAAGTAATTTTATCCCCTTATTGGAAATGAAAAGCCAGGGCAAGTCTTAAATATTCCAGCTGGTATTCATTTTCCTCCCTCCCAGAGGGACGACTTCCACCGTGGTCTGAACAGTCAACCAGTTTCATGAAACAGAAGTTGCTTATATATTCTTGCTCTGACAAAAGATCGCATCTCCACATTTTCCCAGCTTATTTGCTATAATGATTCATAGCTAGCAGATCAAAAGTACTGGCATCACAATTGCCCTCAAGGTCCCAGAAAAAGAATTGGGACTTTTGGAGCTCATGTTATCATTAACAATGACTGTTTATAGTTCATACATAGTGCATGATATTACAATAGACTTACAATATGAATTTTGAGGGTGATGATAGGAGATAGAAGATATTTTTAATGCAAAATAGGAATTCACTACTGCCCAAATCCAGATAATTTTTAGAGGCAGAATGAACTGTTGCTGTTCTTTGAATTCATTGAAAGAAAAATACCTATCCAAAGACTTTGGACAGGCAAACCATAAAGTGTTTTCTTCCTGCACTCATTGTGATCTGGCTTACTACAGCTGCTGGAGGGGAGAGGGGCTTGATTTCCTACATAAATTGCTGTTGACTTTATAACTTAAGTAAAAGCATTGGGAGATATTTAATTGTTTAATGCATTTTTATTTGTTGTTAGATGCCCAAAGTTGAGAGAGTGAAGAAAATAAAATATTCTTGCTCTTGTTATCCCTTCATTTTTATACCAAAGAAAAGCACTCATGACTCATTCCGGGTAAAGAGTTAATGGAGTGTGTGCTGATGGAGAACAAATCTCACACCCACCACAACTAGAGCTTTGCTCCTGACACTCCTAGAAGCTTTGCACCTTCTTTCCAAAGCTCTTTACAAATCATCATAAAAGAGAAATGATCTCAAAAGCACTTAAAGCCTTTTCTACACCCACTTTTCCAATAAATCTCAAATGTAACTTTCATTTTGATCACAGAAATGCAAATTTTCTGACAGGCAAACTACAGCATGACTAAGTCCAAATCGGGTACAGTACATTTACTCAAGTGGAAAGAATAATGCAATGAAACATAATGGAACTCACTCAACTCCAACTCTCAAACCGTGAATGCTTTACATCATCGGCTTACTGTTTGGCATTCATTTTGCACATATTATTTTAAAACTATTTAACCAGTTAGAAAGAAAAATAATGTTTGCACGTTGCAGGAAATTTAATGCACTTGTTTCTCCTTAAATGCATTTTTTATTTTTTCTATAATGTTGATTCATAAGAAAGGTAGATTTGATAGTACTAAAATGATTCCAAACTAATCAGGGATGTAAGTTTTTATTTTTGTTAAGTTGAATCTCATAATAGGTGGAGAAATAGAAATAAATTTGTAGTCTGGTCTCTCCTCAGTGTGCAGGATAATGGTTGCTAGGCAGCTCCTTTTTTGCAGAGAAAAGACAGAATTTCCTTCTTTATAGATTTCGTCAATAATGCCTCATCCTCTATGTTTTCTGCTGAATCTATATGTGGGATTGGACCTGCTGAGCAGCATAATTGAATGTACAGTATAGACCTATTCTATGTGTGAGGATCATATTTCTGCACAAGAGTCAGAGTGGAAAAAAGTGGACATTAGTGAAACAGATGGACATTGCCTAGAGAAGTCAGCCTCATCATACCTAAGAGGCTTAAAATCTGTCTCGTGAATATTATTTTAATTGAATTCTATTTTATCAAAGCAACACATACACAATAGCATAAAAAGTTAAGCGGTAAACTAAAAGGATTAAAACTAAATGACTCTCTGCTGCATCACTTCCCTCCCTCACCAGTCTCCCTCTCCAAAACCAAGCAGTTGTGTTTTTCGGTTGTTTAGTTTCCATAGTTCTCAACATGTGAAAAAATTGCTGATATTGAGCTCATCACTTTTAGATACTATGGGCTTCCTGTTGCGATAGATGAGGATTTACATTTATTATGTTGCTAATCTATTTTATGTTCCTCATTCTCTTCTTATAATCTTGTTAAAATTTGGGGTTAAAGCAACATTAGGGTTCATGGTATTTAAATTATTACCCTGTCATTAAAGGATCACATTTACCCTTTTCAATTTGTTCTGAAATGTGGGATTCCTTGTTTGTTTAGTAGAGACAGAATCTCACTATGTTGCCCAGGCTGGTCTTGGACTTTTGGGCTCAAGTAATCCCGTCACCTCAGCCTCTTAAAGTGCTGGGATTACAAGCATGAGCCACTGTGCCTGGCCTCTTGTTTGTTTTTATTTGCTTGGATTCTTTGTGTGTTTACTAGATCGGTTTGTACTTTTTATGATATTATCAGTGCCATTTTCCAAAAAGTAATAAAGTTCAGTAAACTATAAATTCAAATTTTCTTTGCAGGTCTTACTACTGGAGGTCTTTAATCCTCTGCATTGCCTAGGCGTGTTGCCCTGTTGTCGACCTTTACCATCATCCTAAGTTGAATGCTTATTTCTTGTATACCAGGACTTCTCTTCTTTGACTTACTCTATTGTTTGGGTGAAGCATATCCTCCAGTAGTTCTACCATGTTAAAAACACGGCACCAAGACAGAGGTTGTGATGAAAACTCTTAGCCTGTCTTCTGAATTTCACTGCTCCCAATGGACCGGTTGTCCTCTCTGCTTGGTGCAATTCCCTGCCTATATTCCTCTTCCATTTTCTCCCCTGGCATTTCCTTTCTCATCTCCTAAGTTGAATCTTCCATTTTCATGTTCTTTAGCATGTCTGCCTCCTTCTCTATGTATTTCCTGATTTGGGGAGAAGTATATCTCAAGAAGCTCTCTGGAAAAGGTAGAAAGAGAGAGAAATTTGTGAGATTGTACCTCTCCGAAATGAGTTTGTGATATACTCACATGTAACTGAGTTTGACTGGATAAGAAAGGTGGAAATAGCTCAAACATACTAAGTAATAGAAGGGTTTACTCAGAAAATAGGGAACAAATGCAAAGTTTACACACAGTTTTGTCTGATTTCAAGGTCTATCCTATTCTTAACTTCCTTTCTTATTTTTTAACAAACAATATGATATGAGATTGTGTTCAAATTGTAGAATGAAAGAAAAAGATATTTACCAAGTTTTTAAATGATAAACCTGTAGAAAACTTTGCTTATAAATCCATTGATATAATCTAGATTCAAACTTATGTTAGTTACAAGAGTTTTCCCAAACAAATGGAATTTGATTTAAATGTGTAAAATGGGGTCATCCTGTGTTTGCTTGCCTGGTGTTTAGTCTCATAGACTTTATGGAGTCCTTTTGTTTTTTATCATCATGGCAAATATCTTCTAATAAAATAAAAGAATAACATTTGTTTTCATTCTTCACTGTTCCACCGTAGAGAAAAGATTGTTCTCCAATTATCAACCATTAGAACCAGAAAAAACAAACAAACAAAAAACCTCTGTACATGTTGGTGTGAGGCCATACTGCTAATTCAGGAGCTTGAATGGATAGAGATGTTGAAACTCGGAAATACTCTTTCTGAAAATACTTACCCAAGAACCATCTTCTCAGTCTTTCCTGAGACGGAATCAAGATTAATCAAAAAATTACATTACAATGTGGAACTGTATAAAATAAAACCAAGAGAAATCATATCAACTGAGATCGTAAATATTAAAATGGGCTTAGAGTTAAATTCAAGGCAATGCACAAAGATAAGAAGGGTTATTTCTTCTTCAGAACTCTAGACTTGGTTACTAAAAATACCCATCTATACATTTGATGTTAGATGTATGTTCTGCCTATAATACACTGACAAAGTACATATATAATACACTGGCTAACCACATAAAGAAGATTGAAACTGGACCCCTTCCTTAGACAAAATACAAAAATTCACTCAAGATGGATTAAAGACTTAAATTTAAAACCCAAACTATAAAAACCCTGGAAGACAATCTAGGCAATACCATTCAAAACATAGGCATGAGCAAAGATTTCATGAGGAAGATGCCAATGCAATTGCAAAAAAGTAAAATTGACAAATGGTATCTAATTAAACTAAAGAGCTTCTGTCCAGCAAAATAAATGTTTATTGGAGTGAACAGACAACCTACAGAATGGGAGAAAATTTTTGCAAGCTATGCATCCAACAAAGGTCTTATATCCAACATCTATAGGGAAGTTAAATTTACAAGAAAAATACAAATCCATAAAAAATCGGACAAAGGACATGAATAGACACTTTTCAAAAGAAGACATACATGTGGCCAATAATCATAAAAAATGCTCAATATCACTGATCATTAGACAAATGCAAAACAAAACAAAAATGAGATATCATCTTACAGCAGTCAGAATGGCTATTATTAAAAAGTTAAAAAATAACAGATGCTGGTGAGGTTGTGGAGAAAAATGAATGCTTACACACTGTTGGTAGGAGTGTAAATTAGTGCAACCATTGTGGAAGACAGCGTCCTCAAAGACCCAAAGACAGAAATACCATACAACCTAGCAATACCATTACAATACTCAAAGGATGTAAATCATTCTGTTATAAAGACACATGCAAGCATATGTTCATTGCAGCACTATGCACAATAGCAAAGACATGGAATCAACCTAAATGTCCATCAATGATAGACTGGATAAAGAAAATGTGGTATATATACACCATTGAACACTATGTAGCCATAAAAAAAGAACAAGATCATGTCCTTTGAAGGGACATGAATGGAGTTGAAGGCCATTATCCTTAGCAAATTATTGCAGGAACAGAAAATCAAATGCCACATGTTTTCATTTTTAAGTGGAAGCTAAATGATGACAACACATGGACACATAGAAGGGCACAACACACACTGGGATTCATCAGAGAGTGGAGGGTGGGAGGAGGGAGAGGATCAGAAAAAATAACTATTGGGTACTAGGCTTACTACCTGGGTGATGAAATAATCTGTACAACAAACACCTATGACATAAATTTACCTATATAAAAACCTGCACGTGTACACCTGAACTTAACATAAAAGTTAAAAAGGCCGAAATTCCATTTAATATATAATATTATGATTGGAAAAGAAAATTTGATGATAGTTTAATTTTAAATAGACTTATAAGAATCCACAAATTATAAAATCATTTTTATGAAAGCATTTTTCATTGATACTTAATATTTGTAGTTATGTGTGAGGCCCATGTGATATTCTTTTCCATGCAAAAAATGTGCAAAGATTAAATGAGAATATTTAGGATGTGTGTACACACAAACACACACACACAATTTAATAGGTGAGTTTTTCCCAGTCCCTGAAGTTCAAGATGATGATCACGTAGGCACAGCAGTCACAGACCCTCTCATCATTGTCCCTTGTGTCCCCAGGGGGCTCAGGCAGCTGCTGGTCGCCAGAGTTGATTCATCCATTATGTGCACTCAACATCTGGCTCTTCCATACCCATGGCTCTTAACCATCCTCCCAGCCTCTTCTAATTGACTTTCCAAATCTCAGCCAAAGTGAAATTTCTAGGTTGTAAATGTCCTGTTCTCCCTTCTGTAAATGGTACATGGTAGTCCTCAGCTTCAATCCCAAGCCCAGTTTGGAGACTCAGAGACTCAGTGTGACAGGACCTGCTCTGCCTGTACCACCTCCTCTGGCCCTAGTTGAGCTGCTGGCTCCCAGCATGCCCTGCCTTCTGCAGGCACCATTGATGTCTCTCCACTGTAAGGAACTTAGAGGTACCTTTATTTGCTCATTCCACTTCCTCAAAATTTCTTCCATATGGCTAAACCGATGGATTTAGACCTGCTGTTATGCACTCACGACTTACTCCATCCAAGTGTTTATCACACTTGATTGTAATCACCTTCTTAACTGTCTTTCATTAGATTTTAAACTCTACAGCCAATAGTGCCTGCAGTTTGGTTGGTACTACAGAGCTTTATTTTAAATTAAGTGAATGACATAACTTTATTTTTTTTCAAATGTAAGCTGTAATAAAAAGTCTAGTGTAATCAAGTAGCTTCTTCTTTTTCTCAAATACTTAGCATATGGTGTATAGAAGATAAAAAGGAAACATTCAGTATGGGATTCAGGAAAAAAATAACTTTATATAGAGTGTTAAATAAGTCCTCAAGTCTGAGACATTTTTCACTTGCATTAATATAAATAATTTTCAAATGCAACTTTTCTCCTTCCTGCTCTATTGAGCACACGCATTCAAAGAAAATGGTCTGACTTTTCCGTCTGATTTTCGCGTTTCATTTATTTCTTACCTACCAAGAAGGTTTGGGACACATCAATCACTATTGTGTGTTTTTATCTATCCTGCTGGTCAGTGATGAGACAGCATAAAGTAACATAAATCTGTTTTGTGGGTATTCATAAGATGGACTTTCAGAGTATAGAATTCAGCACATGTCTTACGGCAGACCTTCAGGCAAGCACTTGTATGAGCCTGTCCAACATGAAATGAACAGTTCCTTTTGACAATCTACTTTTAGTAGAATATCTCAAGAGTATTATCTAGAATTATAACTTCCCTTTCTACTTTTACAGGTCCTGTTATTTTCCTGGCTAAAGGAGTTTTTTTTTTTTTTTTTTTTTTTTTTTTTTTTTTTTTAAAGTGCTATCTGCTGATCGCTGAAGTCAAGCACAGAACTGAGTACTATACATACAGCAGGAAGTGAAATTCTAACCCATCTATGAGAAAACCTAAACACCGATGTAAGCGTAACTGGCAGAAATCTGTTTCTATTACCTGACCTAGAAGTCTCACCATTTTTCAAAATCATCAAATAAATGACATGAGGATAGCTTTACTTTGGCTCCAAACCAGAAAAATATATTTCTTTCAAAATGTATAAAATCTGCTTTCCCACTAATTTGGACTGACTTAACTCCTCCTCATTTCTTGGTATGATTGCTGGATTTTGATGTAGTAATCTCAAGAGATAAACTTGAAAAGATTCATGATAAGATGAAGTCTAAAAATGAAAAATAAAAACATATCATTGCAGTAACTTCAAAATAAGTAATGTAATTTTGGAGAAGTGAGATGTTATGTTGAATGGTTTAAAATATCTCTATTTTGTTTCAGTGCGATCACCTAAAAAGAGCCTGACAGCAATACATAATTCACAGTATCATTAAAAATGGAATCATACTTTCACAGCTTTAATAGGAAATCAATACAAATCCACCTTTTACACGATAAATATATCTGAATGGTTATAGTGGCAATTGATCTCATGTAAGACTTTTCTCTCTCTCTCTCTTTTTCTCTCTCCCTCTCTCAAAAGCTAAAGTGACATTTCCCTTCCTGTTCTTTTATAGAACCAAAGAAAATCTTTAACAGCAAATAAGGTGATTTGACAGATGTGTTACAAAGTCTAAAGAGTTCTATTTCATATGTCAGATATTTCTATTTAAGCCATGGCACACATTTTGCTGATAGAGTTTGTGTGCTCAGAACCCCACATGTACTACTATAAGAATGTGGATCCTCTTGGAGCTCTTAATGGAATCCTCAAATCCCGTTTTCCAGTGGAAGCTACTATTTATATTAATTTCTATTCAGCCCTTATATGAGAATGTATGTTCCTTTATGTAATTTGAAAACTGCAGGGATGTAAATAGTATTAATTATATAATTTTCATTTTTCTATCCTCATCTGGATTTAATATACTCATTTAATATATGTAAATATATTATAGATTTAATATACTTATTAAATATATTTTAAAAATATTTTTGCAAATATTTGTAAAAATATTTAATTTACAAATAGTATTGTATATATTCAAAGTATACGATGCAATGCTTTGACATATATACACACACACACACACATACATATATATACATAAAAAATATATTGAATACCACAATCAAATTAATTAACACATCCATCATCACCCATTCTGGACATTATATCCCTAGAACTTATTCATTGTATAAGTAAAATTTTGTGCCTTTGATTAACATCTGTCCATTCCCCCTACCCTTCAGTCCCTGGTGGCTATTGTTCTACTTCTGCTTCTGTAAGTTTGACTTTCTTAGATACCACAAATAAGTGAGACCATGTTATATTTGTATTTTTGTGTCTGTCATATTTTACTAGGTGTAACATCCTCTAGTTTCATCTGTGTTGTCACAGATGACCAGATCTCTTTTATGGCTGAATAGTATTCCATTTTATCTCCCTTTCTCTCTCTCTCTCCTCTCTCTCTCTCTCTCTCTCTCTCTCTCTCTCTCTCTGTGTGTGTGTGTGTGTGTGTGTGTGTGTGTATGCATACATATAGATTACATTTACTTTCTTCACTCATCCACCTATGGCCACTTCGCTTGTTTTAATATTTTGATTATTGTGAACAATTCTGCAATGAACATGAGGGTGCAGATTCCTTGTACTAGTTCATTTTCATGCTGCTTATAAAGACATACCCGAGACTGGGCAATGTACAAAAGAAAGAGGTTTAATTGGACTCACAGTTCCTTGTGACTGGGGAGGCCTCACAATCATGATGGAAGGCAAGGAGGAGCAAGTTGCACCTTACGTGGATGGCAGCTGGGAATGAGAGAGTTTGTGCTGGGCAACTCATGCTTTTAAAACCATGAGATCTCCTGAGACTCATTCACTATCATGAGTACAGCATGGGAAAAACCTGCCCCCATAATTCAATTATCTTCCACCGGGTCCCTCTCACAAAGTGGGAATTATGGGAGCTACAACATGAAATTTGGTTAAGGACACAGAGTGAAACTATGTCACACCTTTTGAAAGTATAGATTTCATTTTTTTTTCATTGTTTGATCATACGGTAGTCCTATTTTAAAAATTGTCAGCAGACTCCATACTGTTTCATAATGGATGTACCAATTTACTTTACTACCAGAAGTGTACAGGGATCCCTTTTATCCACACTTTTGCTAACACTTATCTCTTCTCATTTGGATAATAGCCATCCTAACAAGTATGAAGTGATATCTTGTTTGATTTGCACATTCCTAATGATTAGTGATATTTAGTACCTTTTTCATATACCAGATCATTTATTTTCCTTCTTTGGGAAACTGTCTATTCAGGACCTTTGCTCGTTTTTAAATTTTATTATTATTATTATTTTGTTACAAAGTTGTGTGAGTTCCTTACGTATTTTGGATATTAACCCCTTGTCAGATATATGGTTTGCAAATATTTTCTCCCATATCTTAGGTTGCCTTTTAATTTTGTTTCTTTAGCTCTATGAAAGCTCTGTAGTTTAATGTAAACCTACTTGTTTATTTTTGCTTTTGTTTCCTGTGCTTTTGGTGTCACACACAAAATAATTATTACCAAGACTGACATGCTTTGGATTTGTGTCCCTGCCCAGATCTCATGTCAAGTTGGAGGAGGGGCCAAGTGGGAGGTGATTGGATTATGGGGACAGACTTCAGTCTTGCTGTTCTCCTGATAGTGAGTGAGTTCTCACAAGATCTGGTTCTTGCTTCACTCTCTCGCTCTCCTGATGCCATATGGAGAAGGTACTTGCCTCTCCTCACCTTCCAGCATGATTGCAAGTTTTGTGAGGCCTCCCAGTCACGCTTCCCGGAAAGCCTGTGGAACTGTGAGTGAATTAAATTTCTTTTCTTCATAAATTACCCAGTCTCAGGTAGTTCTTTATAGCAGTGTAAAAATGGACTAACACAGAAAATTGGTACCAGGGGAGTGTGGCACTACTATAAAGATACCTGAAAATGTGAATGAAACTGTGAAACTGGGTAATGGGAAGAGGTTGGAAGGGTTTGGAGGGCTCAGAAAAAGACAGAAAGATGTGGGAAAGTTTGAAACTTCCTAGAGACTTGTTGAATGATTGTGACCAAATGCTACTAGTGGTAATAGTGATAAGGACGATGAAGTCCAGGCTGATGTAGTTTCAGATGGAGATGAGGAACTCACTGAGAACTGAAGTAAGGGTCACTCTTGCTATGCTTTAGCAAAGAGATTGGTGGCATTGTGCCCCTGCTCTAGGAATCTGTGGAACTTTGAACTTGAGAGAGATGATTTAGGGTGTCTGGCAGAAGAAATCTTTGAGCAGCAAAGCATTCAAAATGTGCCCTGGCTGCTCATAACAGCATAGAGTCATATGCATTCACAGAGAGCTGTCTGAAATTGGAACTTATGTTTAAAAGGGAAGTAGAGCATAGAAGTTTGGAAAATTTGCAGCCTGAGTGTATGACAGAAAAGAAAAATCCATTTTCTGAAGATAAATTCAAGCCTCCTGCAGAAACCTGCATAAGTATATGAGGAGTTAAATGTTAATAGCCATGACTAAGGGGAAAATGTCTCCAGGGCATTTCAGAGATCTTTGCAGCACCCTCTCCCATAACAGGCCTGGAGGCCTAGGAGGGAACAATGGTTTCGCAGGCTGGGTCCAGGGTCCTGCTGCTCTTTGCAGCCTTGGAACATGGCATTCTCTGTCCCAGTTGCTCCAGCTCCAGCCATGGCTAAAGGGGGCCAAGGTATATAGCTCAGGCCATTGCTTCAGAAGGTGCAAGCCCAAAGCTCTGGCAGCTTCCATGTAGTATTGGGCCTGCGGGTATGCAGAAGGCAAGAGTTGAGGCTTGGAAACCTATGCTTGGATTTCAGAGGATGTATGGAAAGACCTGGAGGTCCAGGTAGAAGTTTACTGCAGAGGTGGAGCCCTCTTGGAGAACCTCTACTAGGGTGGTGCAGAGGGGAAATGTGGGGTTGGAGACCCCAAACATTGTCCCCACTGGGGTATTGCCTAGTGGAGCTGTGAGAAGAGGGACACTATTCTCCAGACCCCAGAATAGTAGATCCACCAACAGCTTGCACCATGCATCTGAAAAAGAAAAAACTGCAAGCACTCAACATCAACCCATGAAACAGCTGTGGGTGTTGTACCCTGCAGAGCCACAGAGGCAGAGCTGCCAAAGGCTTGGTAGCCTACCTCTTGCATCAATGTGCCCTGGATGTGAGACATGGAATCAGAGGAGATTATTTCTGAGCTTTAAGATTTAATGACTGCCCTCTGGGTTTCAGACTTGCATGGGCCCTGTAGAGTCTTAGATGGCCAATTTCTCCCAGTTGTAATAGAAGCATTTATCCAATGCCTGTAACCCAGTTGTATCCTGGAAGTAACTAACTTGTTTATATTTGCTATTGTTTCCTGTGCTATTTGTGTCATATACTAAAAAATTATTACCAAGACCAATGGCAAAGAACTTTTCTAGTATTTTTTCCCTGAAAGTTTCACAGTTTATGATCTGACATTTAAGTCTTTAATCCATTTCAGGTTAATGTTTATATATAGTTTAAGACAAGGGTCTAAATTTATTCTTTTCCATATGGACATCCATTTTTCAAAACTATTTATTGAAGAGGCTTTCTTCATTGTGTATTTGTAGCATCATTTTCAAAGATTAGTTTACTACATATGCATGGGTTTATTTCTGGGTTCTCTATTCTGTTTCACTTGTCTATATGTCTTCCCTTATGCCCCTACCACACTGTTTTCATTACTATAGTTTTGCAGTATAGTTTGAGATTATGGAGTGTCATCCAATCAACTTTGTTATATTTTCTTAAAATTGCTTTGACTGGGGTCCAATAAAAATTTTATGATTTTTTTTCTATTTCTGTGAAAAATGTCATTGGAATTTTGATAGAGACTGCACTGAATCTTTAAATTAGGAATTATGGATATTTTAACATTCTTAATCTAATCCATGTACATGGGATCTTTATTTGTTTCTTCAATTTGTTTTATCAATATTTTCTAGTTTTAAGTATAGTTTTTCTCACTTCCTTAGTTAAATTCATTTTTAAATATTTCATAATATTCAATACTATTATAAATGGGATTGTTTTCTTAATTTATTTTTTGAATAATTTACTGTTAATGTAAAGAAATGCAACTTGAGGGCGGAGCAAGATGGCCGAATAGGAACAGCTCCAGTCTCCAACTCCCAGCGCGAGCGACACAGAAGACCGGCGATTTCTGCATTTTCAACTGAGGTACTGGGTTCATCTCACTGGGGAGTGCCAGAGGATCGGTGCTGGTCAGCTGCTGCAGCCCGACCAGCGAGAGCTGAAGCAGGGCGAGGCATTGCCTCACCTGGAAAGCGCAAGGGGGAAGGGAATCCCTTTTCCTAGCCAGGGGAACTGAGACACACAACACCTGGAAAATCGGGTAACTCCCACCCCAATACTGCGCTTTAAGCAGACAGGCACACCAGGAGATCATATCCCACACCTGGCTGGGAGTGTCCCACACCCACGGAGCCTCCCTCATTGCTAGCACAGCAGTCTGTGATCTACCGGCAAGGCAGCAGCGAGGCTGGGGGAGGGGTGCCCGCCATTGCTGAGGCTTAAGTAGGTAAACAAAGCTGCTGGGAAGCTCGAACTGGGTGGAGCTCACAGCAGCTCAAGGAAACCTGCCTGTCTCTGTAGACTCCACCTCTGGGGACAGGGCACAGTAAATAATAACAAACGCAGCAGCTCTGCAGACGCAAACGACTCTGTCTGACAGCTTTGAAGAGAGCAGTGGATCTCCCAACACGGAGGTTGAGATCTGAGAAGGGACAGACTCCCTGCTCAAGTGGGTCCCTGACCCCTGAGTAGCCTAACTGGGAGACATCCCCCACTAGGGGCAGTCTGACACCCCACACCTCACAGGGTGGAGTACACCCCTGAGAGGAAGATTCCAAAGCAAGAATCAGACAGGTACACTCGCTGTTCAGAAATATTCTATCTTCTGCAGCCTCTGCTGCTGATACCCAGGCAAACAGGGTCTGGAGTGGACCTCAAGCAATCTCCTACAGCTACAACCTACAGCTGAGGATCCTGACTGTTAGAAGGAAAGCTATCAAACAGGAAGGACACCTACACCAAAACCCCATCAGTACATCACCATCATCAAAGACCAGAGGCAGATAAAACCACAAAGATGGGGAAAAAGCAGGGCAGAAAAGCTGGAAATTCAAAAAATAAGAGCGCATCTCCCCCGGCAAAGGAGCGCAGCTCATCGCCAGCAACGGATCAAAGCTGGACGGAGAATGACTTCGACGAGATGAGAGAAGAAGGCTTCAGTCCATCAAATTTCTCAGAGCTAAAGGAGGAATTACGTACCCAGCGCAAAGAAACTAAAAATCTTGAAAAAAAAGTGGAAGAATTGATAGCTAGAGTAATTAATGCAGAGAAGCTCACAAACGAAATGAAAGAGACGAAAACCATGGCACGAGAAATACGTGACAAATGCACAAGCTTCAGTAACCGTCTCGATCAACTGGAAGAAAGAATGTCAGCGATGGAGGATCAAATGAATGAAATGAAGCGAGAAGAGAAACCAAAGGAAAAAAGAAGAAAAAGAAATGAACAAAGCCTGCAAGAAGTATGGGATTATGTAAAAAGACCAAATCTACGTCTGATTGGGGTGCCTGAAAGTGAAGGGGAAAATGGAACCAAGTTGGAAAACACTCTTCAGGATATCATCCAGGAGAACTTCCCCAACCTAGTAGGGCAGGCCAACATTCAAATCCAGGAAATACAGAGAACGCCACAAAGATACTCCTCGAGAAGAGCAACTCCAAGACACATAATTGCCAGATTCACCAAAGTTGAAATGAAGGAAAAAATCTTAAGGGCAGCCATAGAGAAAGGTCGGGTTACCCACAAAGGGAAGCCCATCAGACTAACAGCAGATCTCTCGGCAGAAACTCTTCAAGCCAGAAGAGAGTGGGGGCCAATATTCAACATTCTTAAAGAAAAGAATTTTAAACCCAGAATTTTATATCCAGCCAAACTAAGTTTCATAAGTGAAGGAGAAATAAAATCCTTTACAGATAAGCAAATGCTTAGAGATTTTGTCACCACTAGGCCTGCCTTACAAGAGACCCTGAAGGAAGCACTAAACATGGAAAGGAACAACCGGTACCAGCCATTGCAAAAACATGCCAAAATGTAAAGACCATCGAGGCTAGGAAGAAACTGCATCAAGTAATGAGCAAAATAACCAGTTAATATCATAATGGCAGGATCAAGTTCACACATAACAATCTTAACCTTAAATGTAAATGGACTAAATGCTCCAATTAAAAGACACAGACTGGCAAACTGGATAAAGAGTCAAGACCCATCAGTCTGCTGTATTCAGGAGACCCATCTCACACGCAGAGACATACATAGGCTCAAAATAAAGGGATGGAGGAAGATTTACCAAGCAAATGGAGAACACAAAAAAGCGGGGGTTGCAATACTAGTCTCTGATAAAACAGACTTTAAACCATCAAAGATCAAAAGAGACAAAGAAGGCCATTACATAATGGTAAAGGGATCAATTCAACAGGAAGAGCTAACTATCCTAAATATCTATGCACCCAATACAGGAGCACCCAGATTCATAAAGCAAGTCCTTAGAGACTTACAAAGAGACTTAGACTCCCATACAATAATAATGGGAGACTTCAACACTCCACTGTCAACATTAGACAGATCAACGAGACAGAAAGTTAACAAGGATATCCAGGAATTGAACTCATCTCTGCAGCAAGCAGACCTAATAGACATCTATAGAACTCTCCACCCCAAATCAACAGAATATACATTCTTCTCAGCACCACATCGTACTTACTCCAAAATTGACCACGTAATTGGAAGTAAAGCACTCCTCAGCAAATGTAAAAGAACAGAAATTATAACAAACTGTCTCTCAGACCACAGTGCAATCAAATTAGAACTCAGGACTAAGAAACTCAATCAAAACCGCTCAACTACATGGAAACTGAACAACCTGCTCCTGAATGACTACTGGGTACATAACGAAATGAAAGCAGAAATAAAGATGTTCTTTGAAACCAATGAGAACAAAGATACAACATACCAGAATCTCTGGGACACATTTAAAGCAGTGTGTAGAGGGAAATTTATAGCACTAAATGCCCACAAGAGAAAGCAGGAAAGATCTAAAATTGACACTCTAACATCGCAATTAAAAGAACTAGAGAAGCAAGAGCAAACACATTCGAAAGCTAGCAGAAGGCAAGAAATAACTAAGATCAGAGCAGAACTGAAGGAGATAGAGACACAAAAAACCCTCCAAAAAATCAATGAATCCAGGAGTTGGTTTTTTGAAAAGATCAACAAAATTGACAGACCACTAGCAAGACTAATAAAGAAGAAAAGAGAGAAGAATCAAATTGACGCAATTAAAAATGATAAAGGGGATATCACCACCGACCCCACAGAAATACAAACTACCATCAGAGAATACTATAAACACCTCTACGCAAATAAACTGGAAAATCTAGAAGAAATGGATAATTTCCTGGACACTTACACTCTTCCAAGACTAAACCAGGAAGAAGTTGAATCCCTGAATAGACCAATAGTAGGCTCTGAAATTGAGGCAATAATTAATAGCCTACCAACCAAAAAAAGTCCAGGACCAGATGGATTCACAGCTGAATTCTACCAGAGGTACAAGGAGGAGCTGGTACCATTCCTTCTGAAACTATTCCAATCAATAGAAAAAGAGGGAATCCTCCCTAACTCATTTTATGAGGCCAACATCATCCTGATACCAAAGCCTGGCAGAGACACAACAAAAAAAGAGAATTTTAGACCAATATCCCTGATGAACATCGATGCAAAAATCCTCAATAAAATACTGGCAAACCGGATTCAGCAGCACATCAAAAAGCTTATCCACCATGATCAAGTGGGCTTCATCCCTGGGATGCAAGGCTGGTTCAACATTCGCAAATCAATAAACATAATCCAGCATATAAACAGAACCAAAGACAAGAACCACATCATTATCTCAATAGATGCAGAAAAGGCTTTTGACAAAATTCAACAGCCCTTCATGCTAAAAACGCTCAATAAATTTGGTATTGATGGAACGTACCTCAAAATCATAAGAGCTATTTATGACAAACCCACAGCCAATATCATACTGAATGGGCAAAAACTGGAAAAATTCCCTTTGAAAACTGGCACAAGACAGGGATGCCCTCTCTCACCACTCCTATTCAACATAGTGTTGGAAGTTCTGGCTAGGGCAATCAGGCAAGAGAAAGAAATCAAGGGGATTCAGTTAGGAAAAGAAGAAGTCAAATTGTCCCTGTTTGCAGACGACATGATTGTATATTTAGAAAACCCCATTGTCTCAGCCCAAAATCTCCTTAAGCTGATAAGCAACTTCAGCAAAGTCTCAGGATACAAAATTAATGTGCAAAAATCACAAGCATTCTTATACACCAGTGACAGTCAAACAGAGAGCCAAATCAGGAATGAACTTCCATTCACAATTGCTTCAAAGAGAATAAAATACCTAGGAATCCAACTTACAAGGGATGTAAAGGACCTCTTCAAGGAGAACTACAAACCACTGCTCAGTGAAATCAAAGAGGACACAAACAAATGGAAGAACATACCATGCTCATGGATAGGAAGAATCAATATCATGAAAATGGCCATACTGCCCAAGGTAATTTATAGATTCAATGCCATCCCCATCAAGCTACCAATGAGCTTCTTCACAGAATTGGAAAAAACTACTTTAAAGTTCATATGGAACCAAAAAAGAGCCCGCATCTCCAAGACAATCCTAAGTCAAAAGAACAAAGCTGGAGGCATCACGCTACCTGACTTCAAACTATACTACAAGGCTACAGTAACCAAAACAGCATGGTACTGGTACCAAAACAGAGATATAGACCAATGGAACAGAACAGAGTTCTCAGAAATAATACCACACATCTACAGCCATCTGATCTTTGACAAACCTGAGAGAAACAAGAAATGGGGAAAGGATTCCCTATTTAATAAATGGTGCTGGGAAAACTGGCTAGCCATAAGTAGAAAGCTGAAACTGGATCCTTTCCTTACTCCTTATACAAAAATTAATTCAAGATGGATTAGAGACTTAAATGTTAGACCTAATACCATAAAAATCCTAGAGGAAAACCTAGGTAGTACCATTCAGGACATAGGCATGGGCAAAGACTTCATGTCTAAAACACCAAAAGCAACGGCAGCAAAAGCCAAAATTGACAAATGGGATCTCATCAAACTAAAGAGCTTCTGCACAGCAAAAGAAACTACCATCAGAGTGAGCAGGCAACCTACAGAATGGGAGAAAATTTTTGCAATCTACTCATCTGACAAAGGGCTAATATCCAGAACCTACAAAGAACTCAAGCAAATTTACAAGAAAAAAACAAACAACCCCATCCAAAAGTGGGCAAAGGATATGAACAGACATTTCTCAAAAGAAGACATTCATACAGCCAACAGACACATGAAAAAATGCTCATCATCACTGGCCATCAGAGAAATGCAAATCAAAACCACAATGAGATACCATCTCACACCAGTTAGAATGGCGATCATTAAAAAGTCAGGAAACAACAGGTGCTGGAGAGGATGTGGAGAAATAGGAACACTTTTACACTGTTGGTGGGAGTGTAAACTAGTTCAACCATTATGGAAAACAGTATGGCGATTCCTCAAGGATCTAGAACTAGATGTACCATATGACCCAGCCATCCCATTACTGGGTATATACCCAAAGGATTATAAATTATGCTGCTATAAGGACACATGCACACGTATGTTTATTGCAGCACTATTCACAATAGCAAAGACTTGGAATCAACCCAAATGTCCATCAGTGACAGATTGGATTAAGAAAATGTGGCACATATACACCATGGAATACTATGCAGCCATAAAAAAGGATGAGTTTGTGTCCTTTGTAGGGACATGGATGCAGCTGGAAACCATCATTCTTAGCAAACTATCACAAGAACAGAAAACCAAACACCGCATGTTCTCACTCGTAGGTGGGAACTGAACAATGAGATCACTTGGACTCGGGAAGGGGAACATCACACACCGGGGCCTATCATGGGGAGGGGGGAGGGGGGAGGGATTGCACTGGGAGTTATACCTGATGTAAATGACGAGTTGATGGGTGCAGCACACCAGCATGGCACAAGTATACATATGTAGCAAACCTGCACGTTGTGCACATGTACCCTACAACTTGAAGTTTAATAATAATAAATAAATTAAAAAATAAATAAATAAATAAATAAATAAATAAATAAATAAATAAAAAAAAGAAATGCAACTTATTTTTGTATGCTGATTTTGTATTCTGAAATTTTACTGAACTTTGTCATTAGTTCTGACAGTTTTTTGGTGGAGTCTTTAGGGTTTTCCCTGTATAAGATTATGGCATCTCCAGAGACAGTTTAACTTTGTCTTCCTATTTGGATACATTTTATTTCTACTTCTTGCTTAATCTTTCAAGCTACGACTTCCAATACCATGTTGAATAGAAGCTGTAAGAGTGAATTTCCTTCCCTTTTTCCTAATCTTAAAGGAAAACCTTTCAGCTTTCATCATGAAGTATGATGCTGGCTGTGGCCTTGTCATATATGTCCATTATTATGTTGAGACAAATTCTTCTCTATCAAATTTGCTTACAGTTGTAATCAGAAAAGAATGTTTAATTTCTACAAATGATTTTTCTGCATCTATTGAGATGATTATATGATTTTTATCCTTCTGTCTGTTAATGTGATATGTCACATGTATTGATTTGTATGTTGAAATAACCTTGCATCTCAGGGATAATTCCCACTTGATCATGATGAGTAATCTTTGAAGTGAGCTACTAAATTTAGTATTTTCTTTAGTTTTTTGCATCTGTGTTCATCGTAGATATTGGCTTCTAATTTCCTTATTTTGTACTATACATGTTGGGATTTGGTAAGAGGGTAAAAGAGTTTGAAAACATTTCCATCTCTTCAATTTCTTGGAAGAGTTGAAGAAGGATTGAAGTGAATTTTTTTTTTTTTTTTAATTTTGGCTAGAATTCAGCTGTGAAGCTCTCTGTTTCTAGGATTTTCTTTGTTGGGAGATTTTGTATTATTGATTCAATTTCCTTGCTAGTTATTATTCCATCCAGATTTTTTATTTCTTCATGATTTAGTCTTGGTAAGCTGTGTATTTCTAGAAACTTATCCATTTCTTCTAGGTAATCTAGTTTGTTGACAAATAATTGTTCACAGTAGTCTCTTATGATCCTTTGTTCTGTAATATCATTTGTAATGTCTCTTTTTTACTTATAATTTTATTTAAGTCAGACTATTTTTTGCTTGGTTAGTATAACTAAAGTGTTGTTCATTTCTTTAACCTTTTCAAGAAAAGCTATTTCATTCCATTAGTCTTTTCCATTGTCATTCTAGCCTCCATTTAATATATTTTTGCTCTAATTTTTATTATCATCGTTCTTCTGTTGACTTTGTGCTTAGTTTTTTATTTTTCCAGTTGTTAAGTTATAAATTTAGGTTGTTAATTTGAGATCATTCTTATTATTGATATAGGCCTTTATTGCTTAACATTTCCCTTGCAGTATTGCTTTTGCTGCATCACATCAGTTTTGGTGTGATGTTCTTATTTTTGTCTGTCTGAAGATATATTTTGATAGCTCTTTTGAATTATGTTTTTACCCATTGGTTGTTCAAAACTGTGCTATTTACTTTACACATATTTCTGAGATTTCCAAAATCCCTCCTGTATTGATTTCTAGTATTGTATTATTGTTGTCAGAAACTATACTTGAGGTACTTTCCATCTCTTAAATTTCTTATGACTTTTATTTGCGACCCAATATATGATCTATTCTGGAGAACATTCTGTAACACTTTAGAAGAATATATATTCTGCTGCTGTTGGATATGATATTCTATATATGACTTTTAAGTGTATTGGGGCTATAATGTCACTTTAGTCAGATGTTTTCATGTTGATTTTCTCTCTTCATGATATATCAATTGTTAAAATTGAGATATTAAAGTCCCCTGTTTCTCTTTTAAGTTCTGTTACTATTTGATTTATTTATTTAGGTACTCTAATGTTGGGTGTATATATATTTATAATTGCTGTATTTTCTTTATAATTAAGTATAATTATTTCTTTATAATTAATATTTTTATAATTATTTATATTTATACTTATAATTATAAAATAATTATAATAAATACAATTATTTCTTTATAATTAATAAATAATTTCTTTATAATTAAGTATAATTATTTTCTTTATAAGTTGACCCCTTTATCATCATATAGTAATATTCTTTGTCTCTTGTGAGAGTATTGACTGAAAATGTAATTTTCTTGGTAGAAGCATAGCCATCCCTGATCTCTTCTGGTTGTCAAATGCATGGAATATGGTTTTTCATAACTTTACTTTTGATACATGTAGATTGTTAAGGCTAGAGTGATTCTTTTGTAGCCAGCATATTGTTTGATCTTGTTTATTATCTATTTGGAAACCTTGTGTTTTTAGATTATATAATTTAATCCATTTACATTTAAAGTAATTATTTATGTAATGACTTAGTATTCACATTTTCTTAACTGTTTATTAAATGTTCTGTAGTTTATTTGTCACTTTCTTTCAATCTTGCTGTCTTTCTTTTTGACGTTTTGATTTTTGTAGTAATGTGCTTTAATTTTTTCCTCTCTTTATCTTTTGTCTATCTGCTAGTTATTTTGTCTTTTTCATATCATAGGGGGGCTTACATAAAACGACTTATAGTTATAACTATATTTTAAGCTGATAGCAAAGTAAATTTGACTGCATACAAAACTTTTATTTTATGCTATTGGTATTACACACACTATTGATATTACACTTTACATCTCGTATTTCTTGTATTTATTAACAAATTATTGTAATTATAGTTATTTTTAGCACTTCTGTCATTTAAGTTCTATATCAGTTAAAAATGAATAGCACATCACAATTACAGTATTAGAGTATTCTGAATTTTACTATATGTTTATCTATACCAATGAGTTTTGTTATCCTTTCATGTGCTTCCACATTTTCAGTTAATGTCCTGTCGTTCCAATTTCAAGAACTTTCTTCAGCATTTCTTGTATGGCAGGCCTAGTGGTAATGAATTCCCTCAGCTTTTGTTTCTCTGTCTTGGAATGTCTTTATCTCTCTTTCATTGCTGAAGGACAGCTTTGATGGGTAGAATAGTTTTCATTGTCAGGTTTTCTTTGCTTGTTTTAGAACTTTTTATATATCAGTCTATTCCTGATAGGCTATCAAAATACCTGTTGAGAAGTTTACTGACAGCCTTATGGAAGTTCCCTTGTATGTGATGAGTCTCTTTTTTCTTGCTTTTCTCAAGACATTGTTGCCTTTAACATCTAACAATGTAATGAAAATGTATCTCAGACAATTCTCCTTTGGGTTGATCTTGCTAGGATCTTTTTATCTTCATGAATCTGGATGTCCACATTGCTCCCAATATTTGGGAAGTGTTCAGTTAGTATTACTTTAAATAAGCTTTCTTTGTCCCCATTTTTTCCTCTTTTTTCTTGTTGGACTCCAGTAATTCTTAAATTTGTACACTTGATGATATTTCATAGGTCCCGTAAGGTTTCTTTGCTCTTTTGCATTCTTTTTTTCTTTTTCTTCCTCCAAGTTGCTAATTTCAAATAACTTGTATTCTAGTTCACTAATTCTTTCTTCTGAGTAATTTAGTCTGCTGTTAAAACTCTATATTTGCTTTACATACAGCTCTAGTATTTTTGTTTGGTTCTTTTTAACTGTTTTGATTTCTTTATTAAATTTCTCATTTTGTTCATGTAGTTTTTGTAGTTTGGGTTAGTTGTCTATATGTATATTTTTCTTGAATTTTACAGAGTTTCTTTATGCTAATTATTTTTGAGTTCTTATTCAGGCAATTTGTAGACCTTTATTTCTTTGGGGTCAATTACTGGAACTTTATTAGTTTGTGTGTGTGTGTGTGTGTGTGTGTGTGTGTGTGTGTTGTCCTGTTTGCCTGTTATCTGTGTAGTCTTGTATTGATATCTGTGCATTTGAAGGAAAAAACACCACTTACAATCTTTACTGCTTAATTGCAGCAGGTAAAAGTCTTCTCCTGTTAGATATCTAGGTGGATAAATTTCCCTGGGGATAAAGGTTGAGTGGGGTTAGAGTCAAATTACATGATTGTTGCTGGGATCCCACTGTAGTCCAAACTAATGTGCCTGTAACCAGGGGTTCTAGTAGTCATGGCTCTTCTTTGGTCCTCAGGTGGACTAAACTGCTCTCTGCCTCTTGATCAGTAGGACAGCTGCTAGGATGACAGTATGCTTCAGAGTCTGAAGATGATGAGACTATTATCTAGTGAGCACATAGGTGTGGCTTTCTCCAGGTCCTTAGGAGGGTTGGAAGTGTTTCTATTTCAATGGGCAGGCTATACCGGTCTCTAACCACAGCTGATAGTGGTTAGAACTGAGTCACAGGGCTGCATCAGGGCCCATGGCCAAGACTGAGGTCTGTAGGCCCACCTCTGGGGACATAAACAAGCATGTCCCCTTCTGGGTCTTTTGGGGGTAGCACTGCTCTCAGATCACAGCTGAGAGGGGCTGAAACTGACTCTTATGGCCATTTCAGGGTGTACTGTGGGACTGAGGTTGGCAAGCCTGTACCAGGGACTCAGATGGCACATCTTCCTCTGGGTCTTGGTACAGGAAGAGCTGCACTTAGACAGCAGTGGAGAAGGGTGGGAGCAGAATCTCAGGGTTATATCAGGATCCACAGTTGGGACGAAAATCAGAAGGCCTGTCACTTGAGGCACAAGTGGGCATGAATTCTCCTTACTCCTGTTGATTGATGATTTTGATGGCAGGACCAAGGAAAATGAAGCTTTATTCAAACACACAGAAGAATAGGGCTATTTTTAGGTCTGAAGCTGATTTGGTGACTCTGCCATCTGAGTGTGGGTCTCCCCTTTCAAAACAGCCCTACTAGCTCTTGGGCTTCCCTGGGGTTTCACAGCCTTCTTCCTGAATCCCAAAGCTCCCACAAAGGCAGTTTTGTCTATAAATGGCTCAGAAATTATTGCTGCTATTAGGGGCATATAAGTGGGGGATCTTCTATTCTTCCATCTTGCTGACAACACTCCTCTTGAGTAGTTGCTGAAGGTACAATCTTAAAACAACCTGTTCTTTAAAGTTAGCAAAACTCAGCTCCAAAATATTTGATTCTAGTGTTTTCTGAATGGAATAATTTGTAGCTACTAATTCAGTTTTTTAATGGATATAGGACACTATCTGACAATCAAAATTGTCAAATGTGTTGGCATATACTTTCTTATTGCAATATTAATGTCTGATAAGCTGATGCAATTTTTCATTCTTAGTAGTTAGTTATTTTTAACCTCTTTTTCCTTCTCCACTTCCTCTTTCTCATTTTCATCTCCTTTAATTTTAGAAGAGGTTTGTCTATGTTATTAATCTTTATTTAAAAAAAGTTTTTGTTTTTTTGATTTCCCTTTTTTGACTTTTTTTAATTAGTACTTTTCATTTTATCCTATTATCAACTGTTGTAAGATTTGTTTTGTTATTTTTTGAAACTTTAAAAATTTGTTTAATTCATAGACTTCTTCTCTCTCTGATATAATATTTAATGCTATTGCTTTTCGTAAGTATCACTTTAGATGAGCTTCACAACTATTGGTGTATTCTATTTTCATTATGGCTTAGCTGCAAGTATGCATTTACTTTTCTATTATAATCTCTTTTTAAATCTAAGCTTTTCTTGAAGCATATTTTTCCCTCTGTAATACGGAGATATTTTTCTGTGTCTTATCTTTAATAAATGTCTAGCTTAATTACATTATGGACTTATTAGTATCCCATTTGAAATAGTTTTCACTAGCTTTATTGCCTGGCAAGTAGTTAAATTTCATAAATGTCTCATAGGCTTAGGGTTCTATCTATATTATTTTAATAATCCATGTATTGCTAATTTTGTTATTTTTGTTATCTGTTTTCTAACTAAAATTTAACCACTTTGAATTTTCAATAATTTAGACAGAGGTTGAAAGCTCCCAATTTGATAGTGTATTTGTCAGTTTCATTCACTACCTGTATGTTGCTTTATATTAATTTACATGATGCCTTCATCTCAAGTCTTTTTCTTGTCTAAAATTAGCATAATATAGCCCTGACATTAACATAACTGTGCAATTTATTTTTGTTTTATGCTCTTACGTTGTGATAGAAAATGTTTTCAAATGTTTTCTTGAAGTATAGCAGATATACACGCAAGTTTAAAGCTAAATAAATTTTTACATACTGAGCACATCCATGTAAACAGCACTCAGGTTAAAAACAAATGAACAAATGCAACATACCAGCACCCCAGGAGTTCAGTCAGTTTCCTATTCCAATCACTTACACACTCCAGGATTAACACTGGGAATTCTAACACTTTAGTTTAGTTTGCAATCTAAATTTATATAAATTTAACCATAAAATGTGTGTTCTTTTGTGTGTGGTTTATTTCACTCAGTATTATGTTTGTGAGATTCCTCAATACTGTTACTCGTGCTCATTTTTATTGATGAGTCAAATTGCCTTTTGTGGGCCAGGCGCAGCGGCTCACGCCTGTAATCCCAGCACTTTGGGAGGCCGAGGCGGGCAGATCACAAGGTCAGGGATTTGAGAACAGCCTGGCCAACGTGGTGAAACCCAATCTTTACTAAAGATACGAAAAAATTAACCGGGTGTGGTGGCACGTACCTGTAATCCCAGCTACACGGGAGGCTGAGGCAGGAGAATTGCTTGAATCCAGGAAGCAGAGGATGCAGTGAGCTGAGATTACATCACTGCACTCCAGTCTGGTGACAGAGCAAGACTCTGTCTCAAAAAAAGTATAAAACATACTCTGTAATCTTGTCAAGTGCAAAGCATTGCTGAGATAAACTAAAAGAGATCTATATAAATGAAAAAATACCATGTTTATGTAACACACTTATTATTGTTAAGGTGGCAATACTCCCTGAATGACCTACAAATTCAATGCAATCGCTATTATAATTCTAGCTGTCTTCTTTGTAGAAATGGAAAATCTGATTATGGAATTCATATGGAATTTCAAGAGACCCAAGATAACCAAAAGAATATTGAAAAAGAAGAATGAAGCAGGAGAATTCACACTTTGCAATTTCAATGCTTACTACAAGGCAATGTCATCCAGGCAGTTGTATGTAGTGCTGGTGCAAAGATAAACAATGGAATAGAATTGTTTATAATTGTTTATGATCAATGGAATAGAATTGAGAGTCCAGAAATAAACACATACACCCATGACCAACTGATTTTCAGCAAAAGTACCAAGACCATTTACTGGGAAAAGAAAATTCTTTTTAACAAATGGTGCTGGGACAACTGAATAGCCATGTGCAAAATAATAAAATTGGACTGTTATTTCATACCACTTAGAAAACTAGCAAAAATGGATCAAAGAACTATTTGTTCTTTATAAATCTACAGACTCTTAAACATTATGATAAATCTTCATGACTTTAGATTTTGAAAAAGACTCTGACACGGCACCAAAACATGAGTAATAAAAGAAAAATAGATATATTTGACTATATCAAAATGTAAAGCTTCTGTATTTCAAAGAACAGTATTAAGAAAGTAAAAAGACAACCCACAGAATGGAAGAAAAATATTTACAGATCATATATCTGATAAGAAACTTGTATCTAAAATATATAAATAATTCTTACAACTCAATAATGAATTTTTCATAAAAAACACTTAAAATAGGCAAATGACTTCAATAGCTATTTCTCTAAGGATATATAAAAATAACCAATAATGACATAGAAAGATAACAAAAATAAACACAATGACATATCAATTCATACCCACCAGGATGGCTAAAACCAAAATGTGAGATAATAACAAGAATGATGTAGAGAAATTGGAACCTCATGAGTACTCATGAGTACTACCTCATACTCTAGCAGTAGAAATGCAAAATGGAGCAGATAGTATGGAAAACAGTCTGGCAATTCTTCAAATATTTAAACATAGAGATTATATAACCCAGCAATTCACTCTAAGTATATATCCAAGAAAAATGAAAATCTGTACATACAACAACTTACACAAAATCTTTTTGCATTACAACTTTATTCATAATTGCCAAAATATGAAAATAGCCTAAATGTTTAACAATAGATAAATGGATAAATGGATAAACAAAATTTGGCATATTCATACTATGGAATGTCATTCAGCCATAGAAAAAGAATGAATTACTATAATACTTGCTGTAACATTCATGAACTTTGAAAATATTATGCTAAATGAATTAAGCCAGTCACAAAAGACTTCGTATTTTATACCTATGATAGTCTAGGAAAGAGAAATCTACAGAAACTAGAAGTAGATTAGTGGTTGCACAGAGCTGGGAGTAGGGCATAAGGATGTGATAGCTCTAGGTTATGGGTTTTCTTTTTGAGTTGATAACAATGTTTTAAAGTTGACTGTGGTGATGTTTTCACATATTTATGAATATACTAAAAACCAATAATTGTATACTTTAAGTGAATAAAGATTATGATATATTTATTATATATCAATAAAGTTGGAGGTTGCAGTGAGCTAAGACCATGCCACCCTACTCCAGCCTGGGCAACAGAGAGAGACTCCGTCTCAAAAAACAAACAAACAAACAAACAAAAAGTTAGAGGATTGGGAGGCCAAGGCGGGAGGATCACCTTAGGTTGGGAGTTCAAGACCAGCCTGACCAACATGGAGAAACCCCATCTCTACTAGAAATACAAAATTAGCTGTGTGTGGTGGCACATGCCTGCAATCCCAGCTACTTGGGAGGCTGAGGCAGGAGAATTGTTTGAATCTGGGAGGCAGAGGTTGCAGTGAGCCAAGATCACACCATTGCACTCCAGTCTGGGCAACAAGAGTGAAACTTCGTCTCAAAAAAAGATAATAATAAAGTTCAAGGACACAGAATAAAGGGAAACTACGGTGAAGGTAAAAGGATCAGTGTTTGAGATATTTTTAGAAGTGAGGAAAGGTAGAATCGATGACGTACGGGGATATTTTAGGGTGGAAAACTGTATGATACTATAATGGTAGATACATAACATTAAGCATTTGTCAAACCCCATAGAAATTTATAGCACAAAAAAGTGAACCTTAATGGAATTAAAAATATTTATAAGACTGGGGATCCTATGATGAAATGCAGAATTTGACAAAAACATCTAATGTGTTTAAATGTATTACCCTCAATTATAGAAGAGGTAGATAAAAGTTGTTGACCTAAGTAACTTTGGAAATCAGTGGAATCTGTTAGACCTAAGGTGAAAGAAACTGTATATAACACTGGAGTCTAATTGATAAAGTTGTTCCTCACAACTGTAAGGTTAACAATTCTGATACTCTTCCATATGTACAACAACATTAAACATTAAATAAAGGTTTTGTGGATAGTGGGAATCACCTTCAATGCTGGAGTGAGAGTTTACAGATGAACAAGTAGAGCAGGCTAGAATCATCCATGTGGTAATATTTAGAATTGAAAGTATAGTCATTCCTCACTTAACATCAAAAATACATTTTTGGAAACATGACTTTAAGGGAAATGATATATAACAAAACCCATTTTTTTCTCATCAGTAGTGTAACAAAATTACATTGAACAAAGTTATATTATTCAAGGACCAGCTATATATTGTTTTGCTTAAAGCTACAATATCCAAGACCCTTTCAAGGATGTTAAGTGAGAAATTACTGTAGTATGTACTAATGTTAGGCTTCATATGAGAATTGAGGATGTTGTAGTTCCAAAAATCAAGGAAGTGCTAAACAAATACAAAACAAATAAAAACATCATTTGTACTTATGTCAGTGGGGCCAGAGTCAGCTGAAAGAGCTCTCAGTGACCATGGCTGGATCAATTTGAACAAGGAAGCAAAATAACATTGGTTTGTAATACAAAATATAACATAAACATCCATGAGTCCATATTAGCATAAATAAATGATTGAATCAATTCATATTTGGGAGAGAATATGCCAGACTTTTATGCAGAAAAAAATTCCCGGTAATTTATGTATATAATTTGTCAGTGAGTCGAAGTACACTTTCCCATTCTTTATTTGTAGATTGTACAAAGTGACTTAATTCTAAAGGTTATAGAATGAAAAGGGGGAAATAGATCCACTTTACAATGAAGAAACCTGAAAAATACTACCTCAGCAAGGTAATCAAGGTCAATATCACCAGTGATAAATCATGTTACTAATTTTTATCTTTGATGTAGTGCAATGAGAATCACATTTTACCTTGTTGTTTTCTTCCCAAAATCCGTAAGCAAAGTCTAACAACAAGAAAATCGTTAGACAAATATCATTTGAGAGGCATACTATAAAACATTTGACTACTCCTACTCACAACTGTCAAGGTCATCAAAGTCAAGGAATATCTCAGAAACTTTCACAGCTAAGGGACGCCTAAACACGATCACTAAACATAATGTTATATTCTGGATAAGATTCTGAAACATTAAGTAAAAATTGTAAAAATCTGAAAAAAGTAAGGAATTTAATCCATAAAGTATACCACGATCTATTCATTAATTATATCAAATGTATTAGAGATATAGCTGTATTATGGGTATAAATTATACCTGTGATGGGGAAACTAGACACATGTTATATAGGAACTCCTCTCTGTTCAATCTTCTTTTTTTCTGCAAATCCAAAACTGTTCTAAAAAGTATAATTTATTAAAGTAAAAACAAGCAAACAAAAAAACTATCCAGTTACAAGGATCAATCCTCTAAATAATGACAAAGAAATTAAACATAACTGCCTGGGCATGCTGGCTCACATCTGTAATCCCAGCACTTTGGGAGGCCGAAGTAGGTGGATCACCTGAGGTCATGAGTTGGAGACCAGCCTGGCCAACATGGCGAAACCCCATCTCTACTAAAAATACAAAAATTAGCTGAGCATGGTGGCACATGCCTGTAATCCCAGCTACTGGGGAGACTAAGGCAACCACTTCAAACTGGGAGGCAGAGGTTGCACTGAGCCGAGATCCTGCCACCGCCCTCCAGCCTGGGTAACGAGAGCAAAAATCCATCTCAATTAAAAAAAAAAAAAAAAAAAAGAAAGAAACATAAATTTTTTCTATTTCTAATAATTATTTTCCACCACCATTTTTTTTTTGTTTTGTTATTATTAAAACTTCTTTATCTTAAATTTTCTAACCTCTTTAGGTCAAGTGCCACTTTCGTTACCTGGATCAGAGTTCCACAGACATCACTTTTGTCCAAATTCACTTTTAAACTTTCCAAAATTATGTCTTAGACTTTTTTTTTTCTGTTCTCATAAAATCCATTCTTTTGCGAATGTTGCCCCCAAAATTTTTAATCTGATCCCTTTTCTTCTGCTTTATAAATCTTTAATGTCAGTCACTGATGAGAGAGTTGATTTCAAAATCTTGCAAGTGGGAAAGATCCTTTTTCTCAATTGATTGTTTTTACTAGATTCTCCTCTAGACATCCCAGGTCACGTGCCCTAAGTTCCCACTAGTTCATATTTTTACATCCCTCCCAGATTCCATGGCCTTTCACACCACTGTGCTTTTGCCTGTGATGTTCTCTCTGTTCAGTACTGCCCTCCTTTTGACTTATTTGGGAAGCCACATGTCATCCTAAAAGACAAAATGAGAATGTCACCCGTTCCATAAACATTTCTACCTCACCAGAAAGAATCAGAGGCTTCCTCATCTAAATCTATACAGCAATTTACGCTGACCTCTAGAAGAACACTAGTCACATCCTGACATAAGTACTTGCCAACATTTATCATTTTCTGAAGGAGGAAAAGTGAAACTAAGGGATGCGAGACAATGAAACTGAATGTGTGAGAAAAAGGTGTCCATTTTTCATAAAGGTGCATTTTGGAATTTTTAATTAAAATTTGTTATTACTTAACAGTTTTTTTCTGGGTTTTATGATCTAAAATAAATGTAACATTCATTCAATAGGTAGATAGTGCTTTATGGATAATATTCTAGAACTTAGTACACAGTCTCAAGAAATGACCATTGTTATTACAAAATATTTAATAACGTAATATTTCACAATAGTAGTTTCCTTTTATTGAGTCTACTGAATATATGCCACTCTGTTTGGTCCTTTACATATACTCAAGTTTCATAGCCTTGTTTTTAAATTTGCATCATTAACCCTACATTATAAATGCGAAGTTGAGAATCAGGTAACTAACCACGCTGCCATCCATGCTCATTTTTGCCAGCCTTTAGAACCTACAGACTTCATCAATGTGTGCTACTTAAAATGAGATTAACTGGAGACTCTGATGCATATAGTTTGCTGCAAAATACTTTAAAAATAGCTATTAAAATGTTTTAGCATAATTAACCCTTGTCCTATAATTACCTTTAAAACATTTGTGTGTAGCGAGGGTATGGTAAAAATACTTGTTAGACTTCATGGAATCAAAGGAAGAAAGGTACGAACGAGCACGCTCCTATAACCCTCAGACATGGAACTTGGGAGGCTTCTCTGTCAGTCTCTTTCACTTGTGTGTTAAATCTGCTATTTTCTTCTGTAGATGGCTTTCTCCAGAATCAGAGACTACGTCCACTGACAGTCCTGGAAGCATATTACTCAAGCTTAAATATCTCAGAGAAGAAACTTCTAGCTTATAACTACTTTAAATAAAATTTCAAGGAAGTGTATTGGCTGAGTCTGGGGTCACACATCCACTTCTTAGAACAAATACCAAGGCCAGTGGCATGGGAATAAAAATCTACCACCTGTAGCCTGGAGATAGGGCACTGAGAAGGGAATCCCCACTGACACCATATGCTTGGAATGGAAAAAGAAGTTCCCTAGGGATGAACAGTGCTGTAACCAGAACAAAGAGGTTAGGAAAGGTGGGTTGATCAAAAAATACATCTTCCCTCTGAGCACGAGCAGGTGTAGGTCTGACCTAAGTGACAGGTTCTGAAACCCACCAATGTGTACTCACACCCTCCTCTTCTTTTATGACTCGTGTGCTATTGTTCATATGACTTCCGTACTGTATGCCTTGTTCTTTTCATTCACAAAAGGATTAGTATCTACTGTTAGTATCTACTGAATAGATTCATCAGAACTAAATTATTTAAAGCATATAATGTACTTGATACATTTTGACACGCTAAATTAAAGTCTTTAAGAATGTGGAATAGCAAGAGCCCAGCTACTCCAGTATTTACAGGAATAGCTTAATAACAAAAGTAGCTAAAACAAAAGCCTTAGTTGTTCTTAACACTCTCAAAGAAAGAAAAAAGTGCATTGACAAAGTTCATCCTATGGATACTCTAAGTCCAAGACTTAGTGACATTCTCTAGACTTTGTGTCATTTTCTTTATACAATAAAATATAACACATTTTAAAATTACAAGTATAAATGTCAAAAGGTAAAAGAAGACTTAAAACTTATTTAGCTTAATTCTCAAAACATAGGTATGTCCCTTCAGTAACAACCTTAATAAGTGTTTCTTATGGTTCCACTTGAAGAATTGTTGTAACAAGAAACTCACTTTTTGACACAGCAACTTTCTTCATTTCCATGTACTCATCAGATTCCAGGGACTGTCAAATAATAGGCCTTCTTTGTTTTGGCTTAAACTGTTTAGCTCAATGTCAGAAAGATCATGAAGGGTACAAACCCAACTTCCCTATTTCCCTTCCTGTGATGCCCGTCTAGTTACCGAAATCCTACTGCAGAGTTAGAAGAGTGAGTTAGTGACTTTTCCTGCTATTTTTTGCTACGAACACCATGAGGAGCTTCCGTGGTTGCTTCAACCTGCACTTTTCCAGGCGAAACGTTATCCACGCTTTCCATCCTTCTGCACATGTTATGCATTCTTAATCTTTCAGTCTTCTGATCACCATTAAAACAAGTTTAGTTATTTCACCCACGCGTGATTGGAAATAAACTCTGAGAGAAAAGAAGGGACTACAGTGTGTTCTGCTTAAACCTGTATTTCTTTGATGGACATTATCATGTACAATAATATGTAGATAAGTAATGATCACATTAACTGAAGTTAGTATGTAATGTGACTGGTTTAAGTCTTCAAGAGCCACTATTATTTCCAGTAACAGCGGGCTAATGAAGGAGGTTACACCTTAATTTGGATCTTTAATTTAGATGAAAATCTTTTCTCTTAAAAGTAAAAGTCCCCTCAGTGCCATGGGATTAGACTGAAGCGCCAGGAATAAAGTCTGGGAAGGACTGGCTCACTGTGATTCTAGGTGCAAGTGCTGGGAAAACTTGCAATCTTTTAGGACTTTTTTTTTTTTTTTTGAGATGGAGTTTCGCTCTTATTGCCCAGACTGGAGTGCAATGGCGCAATCTCTGCTCAGCGCAACCACCTCCGCCTCCCTCTGAGAGATAGTTCAAGCGATTCTCCTGCCTCAGCCTCCGAAGTAGCTGGGATTATAGGCATGTGCCACCACGCCCAACTAATTTTGTATTTTTAGTAGAGATGGGGTTTCTCCATGTTTGTCAGGCTGGTCTCGACCTCCCAAACTCAGGTGATCCACCCGCCTCGGCCTCCCAAAGTGCTGGGATTACAGGTGTGAGCCACCGTGCCGGGCCTCTTTCAGGATTTTTATTAGGACTCCAGTTGCAAAGTTCTGTAAGCACGTTCATTTTTAGGAGATATTTTGCACAACTTGCCTGTGTTGTTAACAAGGAAAAAAGAAACGATTGTAAGTTATTTCTATTCTCAGTTGTTCAAATTTTATAATAGCTTGTTCAACACTAATGATTTTAGGAAAAATATTCAATTATTTTGTGGTAAACAAAGTCAGAACTTTTGTGACTAAAACTATTTAAACATAATTGATCCTAAATTATTACAGCAAAGTATTGTTTTAGGGATACCAGTTAAGATACCCTGTCACAGATACCCTTATGTTTCAAATGACTCTCATCCAACAAGAATTACTGTACTGGATTCACTCCTTTCTTGTCACCTTCCACATACACTTCTATATTTCTGCTATTCAACAGGAAAATAAGAGCCAATTTCTCCTCTTCATAATTTCATCTCTGTATGCCGGCCTCAACCTCAGCCCCAGCAACACCTTTTAGATGTGGTAAGAACAACTGAAAAAGTGTAGAGCAGGGACGTCCATTCGTGTGGTTTTCCTGGGCCACATTGGAAGAAGAATTGTCTCGGGCCACACATAAAGTACATTACCACTAAGGATAGCTAATGAACAAAAGAAAAAAAAAAAAAAAAAAAAAAAAAAAAAAAAAAAAAAAATCTCATAGTGTTTTAAGAAAGTTTACAAATTTGTGTTGGGTCTTATTCAAAGCTGTCCTGGGCTGCATGGAACCTGGGTTGAACAAGTAGAGTATTCAATTAGATTTTAATCACTAAAATAAACAGGCTGATTAACCACCCTTTTTGCCTTAAAAATCACCTTTACCAAGTTTTTAGAAGTTTCATTCAAAGGAAAATTTGCTCCTGACTTTAAGGATATCACTTCATCATTTTATCTATCATGGAATAAAATATTGAGACACAATCCTGACATTCTGGTTTAGAACTGGTTGTCTTTTAGCTCAAGCTCTCACAATTTCTAATTGTTTAGCAAGTATTTAAAACTATGGAGAAAAATGTTTACATAAATAAAGGGTAACAAATATTCTCCTCTTCCACTGTAGCAACAATCTTTAAATTAATAATTAAGTAATTATAATTTTTCATCAATTCCTAGGGAATACTGATCAGTGGGTCTAATAAATAATCTCTCTGAATCACATACAACTTTCCTCATGACCCCCTCCCATGACATTCCCAACTCTTCAACTTCCTTACAAAATAATAATGAATCAAATGATTTGCCATACAAATAAAAAGGGTATTGAGGCTAAGATAATTATTCAAAAACTTGGAAATCAGGTAAAAGTAAATAACAGTGTAGCCTTTCCTTGTCAAAGTGGAACAATATTTAACAGGCCCATCTGGGGATTATTTTATCTCTATGTTTGACTTTGTTATTTTCTATTTTGATAGATTTTAGAGACTGTTAAGTTATATACTACCTTGTTGATTTTTGTTTTGCAGAAATAACACCAAAGGCTATGGGTTTATTGACCTGTAAGACATCAATCAGTTTTGTATCCGTGAAATGTAGCAATTTTATTTTAATATTCTTTTGAAAAGAATATCCAGTTCCTCAAATGCTGTCTTCACTCCAGATCTGTATGAGAGGAATCTTTTTAACTTTTTTGAAAATGACACTTTGACAATAGTCACCATCATACAAACAGGCCTACTGTGATCGGGTCTACTGAATTGATTCTACATGGCCTTAGGAAGGGAATTTGTAGTAATCTTAGCTCTGCTGTCTGGTTAGATTTGCAGGGGGCGTGGGTTGCCGGGGGTTCTATCAAGCTATGATATCCTGGTCCTCTCTGTTTTTTCCTCCAAAACACAATAATCCTTTGCACGAACAGACATCAATGTTCAGTTTCCTCATCCTCCAGTAAACATGAATTTCGTACTTATTAAATAAACATTATATGCAATCTCGGGGAAGGAAAGCAGCTATATATATAGCAGATCTCAAGAGACTATCCTGTGAGTTCATTTTCAAATGCATCTATTCATTTGTCCTAATCATTGCTCTATTTAACACCTTTCCTCCACAGTGCCATCTTATTCATTCCTTTCTTTTATTTATAAATAGAAGGAAGAGTATGCTTACTTTCCTACCCTCTCTAGCCAACCCTTTCATTGTCCTGTGTCTATAAGAGGAGAGGTTATAAAATGTCCCTCAGTGCCCACTCCACTCAGACCATTCACTTCACTGCATTCACAAGCCTGGCTACAGAGATTAGAGAGAGCTGTGTTTCCTTATGTCATAGAAAGCACCGTTTTGGAATAAGTAGAAAAGTCATTGCAGTGTGAATCTTGGTTTTCCATGAGAAGTCTGACACTATTAGATATTATTTGTCTCAATATTTTCAGTTTTTTTCAATGTACATGAATTCGTTCCTAAAAACGACTGCTGGCTATCCAGACTTCTCATTTACTTTGTCTGAGACTTGGTTTTGGTGGTCAGAACTCTAGTTTCACATTTATTGGAATCTTTTATCATTGCCTCCACATCTGATTCCAGGTATTCCTGTCTGCATGTTTTTTTCTCTTGGTTTTATCCTCTTCTGTCCACCTCACCACCCTCCCTTTGTATTGAGATTCTGATTAGGAGCTCAATATAATTTGTCATTCATCCAAATTGACTCTAGGTGCCCTTTGGGTCAGATCATGGTCTGTGTCCTGGGGATAAGGAATGGGCATGGAATATACAGCAAAGAACCAGAATGACAAGACCCACATTTCTGTGGTGCTTGGGATCAGGGTGAGAATGGAAATGAGTAATAAAAGGAAAATAAAGTTTTGAGTAAGGGTAAATAATAGCTCAAACAAATTAAAACTGTAATTTTAGATTGTGATAGGTGCTAAAAAAAAAAGGGGGGGGTATAGAGTCACCAGGGAAGTATGGCCCCTGGAGTATCTTTCTGGTGAGGTGATCCTTTAACTGAGGCCTGCATTATGAAAAATAAGGCAGTCATATGACATTTTTAGAAAAGAGGAGCACAGCAGGGATGGGGAAACTGCAAATTCAGGAACAGACCAGGCAATTTCAGGAATGAGAAAGACCTGTTTGAAGAGAAGTGATTGAGTGGACAATGGCAGGAGATAGATTTGGAGATCATATCGTGTGGGGTTTTCAAGGTCAGAGCAATTTAATTCTAAGTTTAATGAGAAGACTAAAAGATTTTTCAACAAGTGCATGGCATAATCTGTTTTCTGTTAAAAATAAAGACGTATCATTCTGGTTCAGTAATGCCAGTTTTTTTATTTGCTAAGGCAAACGTTTCTAAAGCAAATAAAAAGAGCACAATTTATCCCAGTCAATATTTGGGGCATACTTTTATTAAAAACATATTACTTTTCTTCTGTTTTAAATTTAACTGGTTGTCCTGTAGGCTACCTGGTGGCTGTACTCTGATTCTGTTTAAAGTATATTATAGGAGAACAAGAGAAAAATTAATAAAAACAGTTTGAAGACGAGAATAATAACCCTATGTGAAAAAGCTGTGTACAAATTATGTTGACTTGGAGATAACAGTGGAATAGGAGAGAAGATGGAGAGATTCAAGAAATATTGTGTTACCAGAACTGAGGGTCTCACTGATAAGACTATTCAAAGGTGACTCATGTCAGATAAAACTAGGGGTAAAGAGAATTCCAGTGTTTAAGTCTTGATAAATGCGCATACTATGATAAATGCAGATACACTCAGACAGGGAAGACTGAAGAAGGAACTGAATTGAAATGTTTTCTTACAGAATTTTGATTATTTTAACTTTTTAATGTTTTATTTGCTCATAAAATGCAAGGTTGATCTATTTATGTTTTAACTTATCTTATTAATACTGATCCTATATGGGTGGGGTTTTCAATAAAATAGTAATGCCTTGTCTAGAGTATAGTACTTTTGTGCAAGATAGCAAAATATTGGAAGGTAGCCCCTACTGCAAAGAGAAGGATATTTGTCTAAGCAGTGGAAGTGGAAGATGGTTAATGGATGTTCCATGTTACATGGGCAGGTGTTGGTGATGGGGAGTTCCAAGGAGTAGAATAGAGATGATTAGAGACAAACAGCAATCTAGAGAATAAAACAAGGGGTATGCAGAGATCCAAGCAGATGAAAGTAGGAATCAGGGAGGCCTTTAAGCCATTAATAGAAGTAACCATTACACTTGTCTTCAAGAAGCAAGGTAGCTCCTCAGGTTTGGAGAAAGAGTAATGCATTATTCAGAACTGATGCCAAGAGCAATAGAGTTTTGGCTTAGGGGCACAAGGTTAGAGGCTGCACTGCTCCTCACTTCTGTGCCTGGGTCAAGCACAAGCCCAAATGGAGACTGCAAATGACGGAATGCCTGTGTCACCTTAAATTCATATGTTGAATTCCTAACTTTCAAGGTGATTTATTATGAGATGGGGCCTTTGCCAGGTGATTAGGTCACAAGGCTAGAGCCATCATTAATGGGATTAGTACCATTCGAATCCCATTATAAAAAAGGATTAAAATGCTTATAAAAGGTTACCCCACAGCACTCTCTCTCTCTCTCTCTCTCTGTCTCTCTCTCTCTTTCTCTCACTCTTTCTCTCTTCCCATGTGAGGATATAATAACAGATTGGCTGTCTGCAACTCAGAAGAGGGCCCTCACCTGATCCCGACCATGCTGACACCCAGATCTCGGACTTCCAGCCTCCATAACTGTGATAAATCAATTTCTGTTTTTATAAGTCCCTATTTTTAAAGTCTATGGTATTTTGTGAGCGCAGCCCAAACCGACAGAGACCGATATAATAAGTGTCTAACACTGATAGAAGTCAAGTGAATACATTAATAAATAAAATATGTTCTGTCATTGTGTTAACCAGAAACATATTCTTAGCAACAAAATTAAATAATCTCTATTAAGCTACAGTTTTTTAAGACTGAAAATGAGTAAAATATGAAAAGATGACTAGACTATTGCTTATGTCTGGATCTTGCAATGAACTGACAATGATTGAATGAACAATAATTAAAACAAAGACATTCATAAATCATATGACTTTATCTTTATTCCACAAGATTTTTTTTTCTTTTTTTCAACAAATTCACCAATTATGTTTATAATCAAAGTGTTCACATAATCCCTGCAGTATTGTCAGTAACGATCTAAATAGTTCTTAAAGTGAGTGTAACTATATTCAAAGTGAAAAGGATTAGAATAAAATTCCATAAAAATCAAACTAAGTGGAGAAATAAAAAGTTAAAAATATGTCTTTTCCAATTAATATTTGTTCTAAAATATTTGAAACTATCTACTAAAATTAAAAGGCAGACTTCTGTTTCTGGCTAAGATGGAGTGGCAGAGACTGGATAATTGCTCCTACTTAAAACAAAGAAAAGCCAGAAAGCACTTGACATCAGACAGCAAGGACAGTAATCCCTGAGAGTTGAAGGACAGTGAGGCGAACCTGCCACTGCATCAAGGACAGTAATCCCTGAGAGCTGAAGAACAGTGTGGCGCACCTGCCACTGTCCCAGCCAACTCAGGGACAGCGTCCAGGTTGTGAACACCAGGGTCTGTATGAGCAGATCAGAGGGTCCCAGGGGCAAGGAGTCTGAGAGACAGCAAGAGGGCTCAAGAGCCATCCACAGAGGATCCCTGCCTTCCCTTCAGCTCAGAGGTGAAGAAAGTACATGAAACCCAGGAAAGGACCATCCAGAAGGATGAAAGTAGCAGGACTTGTGCTCATGCAAGCCTGGGAATAGTGTCGTTTTCCAGTGAGCAGCTTGGAAAATGTCAGGGTTCATGAGTGTGGGGGTGGAAGGAATGAGTTTCATGCTAGGAGGCATGTGATGGCCATGGAAATGTTCTTGATAAAGATGATGTTTCTGTAGAGATACACACACACACATATAAACTTTCAAGTTGTGCTTTAAGTATGTGTAGTTATTGTGTCAAGTATCCCTTGCTTTTTGCCTTAAAATTAAAAGGCAAATACAAATTGTCAATCAATATATTAATTTTAATTCAAAACATTTAAATGGAGCTGAAATTCAATTATGTCTTGAAAACAATTGAACTTTATTTAAAAAAAACTCATAAGAATAAAATGCTTGTGTTCATCTAGCTGTTAAAGAAAACCAGTTCCATAGATCCTGTATGTAACATCTAAACTGACACATCTATGGGGGTTATGAGGAAACATAACGGTGTAAGGTGACAGTGGCCTTGTGTGGCCACAAGCAACGACGCCACCCCAAACTGCCTTGTCAGTCACTGGAATAGGAAAAGAAGTAGAAATGGACTCTCCATGGGTCTGGGAAACGTCGTTATGTCCTGAAGAGATCTGTGGCCTGCCTGCTTTCTGAGAGGGAGCTCTGGCAAGTTTCCTGAAGGGATTTGCATGCAGCTTCTACCCCCAGTCTTCTACCCTCTGCACTTGGAGTTGGTGGTCCCCTCCACCATCAGCAGCTGCATAGCTACGTCCTTTATGATGGACTTTCAACTGCCTTATATTTCCAAGACCAAGGACCAATGATATGCAGAAGCTGTCCCCTGCTGTTCCCTTCTGACAACATGTTCTAATTCCCCAGTGTCAACGCCCAGGGCTGGAGCCCATGTGATGGAAACTGATGTGTTGTTCAGTGCACTTATTTTGAGTGTGTTTGTGGTATGAAAGGAAACACATAAGGCACAGAGCTTAGGCAGGACCCATCTTGCTGGGTTGGATGGGCGAGCCAGACTCAAGGCTTTGCTGAACTCCGTGCAGGACCACTTGTGGTATATCACAATGAGGACATTTTAGATGTCTCCTTATTTAGGGCCAAGGCCTAGGATGGAAGCACACAGGTGAGGATCAAGGAGTTCCAATTTTGGATAATGAATAGTTCCCACGGAAAGTGAGAGAGGGAAAGAGGGAAAGCATATTGTTCCAAGTAGCACATTAGCCTGGAATCTCACTGAGACCACCAAGACGACGTTCATGTTTTAGCTCATTGCTTAAAATTATCAAAATAATGTGTTTTTCTTTTCAAAAGTGATTTCACAGAGGGTACACGTTTACCTGGAACCACTAACAGAGAGATCGTGAGAATTGCTTCCTGATTAGAGAAATCCATTTCTGGACTCTCAAAGGATGGCAATTATGCAGATTTATGTAAACTATATGCAAATCACCTTGAAAATAAAGTGTGCAAAGGATAAGAGGAATGCTCCCAAGCTGTGACTTGTCTGTCTAAAGTTGTTTAGTGGAAAAAGATGCAAACTCCAGTGCAAACAGCAGCTGAATTATGGAGGAGAAACCTTACCTCCTACATTCCTTTTGAAAATAATTAGATTTAGGTGAGATAAACAGTTATTCGGCCTAACAAGATCACAACGTCTCCTTAGCATCCTGAATACTAAGCAATACGGATTTTTCTAGTACACAAACAGCCAAGTCAGAGTGGTATTGAGCTATTTGGCATCGCTTTAGGATGGTATTAACAAGTCTTCAAATTACCTTTCTGCCAGTTATGGGTCACATCAACCCTGTGAACTTTCTTGACCTTCGAGTCTCAGTTTCCCCGTTTCTGTTATTGCAGAGAAGATGAAATGAATCATTCATTATGGGGCAGCAAGGTCAGGGCCCCAAACCACCCCAAGTATTCCGTGTGGTCACAGCTCTTACTTGTATCTCCCTCTTGCTATTTTTCTAAATGTGTTGCAAGCCCTCTATTGACTTTATTGTTGACTATACAAGGATGGTAAATAGAAGCAGTGCATAAGAAAAGTTGTATACAGACACCATAGCCTCTGAAAAAATCTTCACAAATGCAAAATAGAATCAAATTGAAAAGGGAAGAGAAAAAACAGAGCCCCAAATCCTGAAGTGAGTGCTCCAAGTCCACAAGGAACAAATAGGAAAAACAGGAGAGAGCAACAGAAAGACCTTTTTTTCTGTATATAATACAGATGTTTATAATGTATAAACATGATCACAATGGCTGGGCCCATCATATTGTTTCATTTTGCCTCTTCTGCTTGATCCCCACTGTCTGAGCTTCCTCCAGGAGAATCTGTGAACGTCGAAGGTGGGTGGCCAGCCTGGTGAAGTGAGGTCTCCAGGGATCCAGAGTAGAGAGTCAGGTCAGGCCAGCCCCATTAGACAGGGAACAATCAATCAAACAAAGACTGTCTTGCTTAAGACAGATGAACTTTTTTGAATCTAGAGTAGCTCTGCTTTTTTTTAAATGCACACTGTTGGGAGACAGGATTACCCCGTTACAGAAGTAACCTCTGCAGCTCCCTCTAGTGTTCATTCACAAGTATGAATCAACAGTTAAGAATCAGCAGAGAGATAAGGAACCTTAAGAGCCTCAAGACAGGACCAACAGACACCAGAGGACACAAAGATAGTTAGCATCCTAAGAGAGTTTTAAACATATTTCGATTCGTAACCTAAAATACTCAGTTGTGTAAGACATCCAGAGCAGTGGATCCCAACCTGGGGGATGCGGGGGTTGTTCACCCCTTCCACCACACCCAGCAGCTATTTGGCAACACTTGGGAGCATTCTTTCCTCTGGGCCTCCAGTGGGTAGAAGCCAGGGATGCACCTAAACATCTTATAGTTCACAAGGTAGTCCCCAACAGCAAAGGATGATCCCCAAATGTCTATTGTGCTGGTGGAGAAACACTGATTTTTTTTTTTTCCCCTTAAAAAAAAAAAAGAGCTATCTAAGAGAAAGAATCGGGAAGACCTCCTTTCCTGAAAGAAACATAAAGGAACAAAAGAAAGAGATAATATATTGATTACATGAGGCTAATAGCCGAACCAGTGACTTTGATAGTAAAAGTCAAGTAAATCTCTTAATAACTTAGATTTGAAGAACAAGGAGATCAAAAGTAATAGAGGAGAAAAGGTAATAGCCATGAAGAATTGATTCCAGATGTTTCATGTCCATGTAAGGAGTATACAAGCCACAGAAAACTGAGGAGAAAAAGGAGATAATCCAGTAAATGGCACAAGAATGTCTTCCTGAGTTGAAGTTGAAAAGGCCCGTGGTATATCCACACTGATTAATAAAAACAATCCATGTTTAGAAAAATCCTTCTGAAACCACAGATATACTGCAATAAGAATAAAAAAAAAGAGAGAATCATAAAAGGAGGCAAAATGTGGAGGAGATAGAACAGGGTTCGATATGGTTTACTTCATAAAAATTCAAATTAAAAAGATATCAATCAAAAGACAGTACTTTTACAATTCTGAGAGAAAATTAGAACTAAGTTTCAATAATCAACCTAATACATTTTTAAAACCAACAAAATTTGTTTTAAATGCACAAGATCCAAAATTATTAAGTAAAAAAAATGAATATATATTTAGAATAAGCAATCAAATAAATTATATTTTTAAAAGTTAATGAGAGAAATATCCCAAAATACTAAAAAATAATTTGTTTTTACCACCAGAAATATGTTTATAATATTGTTCCTATATCTTTTGACTACATAATTATTGTTCTCTTCTTATTCAGCATCAAGACTTATTACAAAAGATAGCTGAGTAGTTAAGGTTATATAAATGAGAATGAGTAGGACAATTTAAGAGATATAGAACTCTGAAATAGATGCCTGTATATGTAGACAGTTGATATGGGAAGAGGTAGCTCTGTAGAATAAAAAGAAATAGCTATTTCAGTAAAAAATTTAAGGTTAATTGGATATCCATAGGAAAAACTTAATCTTAATCCATCCTTCATTCTATGTTTTAAATTAAGTTATAAATGCATTAAAATTTAAAGGCGAAAGAAAGAATAATAAAATTTTTAGAAAATACATCACCACAAAATATAAATGACAAATAAATTGGAGTCTTTTACAATTAAAAATTTTGTTCATTTCTTGTTTAATTAATTTTTTTTTTTTTGAGACGGAGTCTTGCTCTGTCGCCCAGGCTGGAGTGCAGTGGCGCAATCTCGGCTCACTGCAAGCTCCGCCTCCTGGGTTCACGCCATTCTCCTGCCTCAGCCTCCCGAGTAGCTGGGACTACAGGCGCCCGCCACTGCGCCCGGCTAATTTTTTCTATTTTTAGTAGAGACGGGGTTTCACCATGGTCTCGATCTCCTGACCTTGTGATCCGCCCGCCTCGGCCTCCCAAAGTGCTGGGATTACAGGCGTGAGCCACCGCGCCCGGCCTGTTTAATTAATTTTTAAAAATTTCAATTGTTTTGGGCATACAAGTGGTTTTGGTTATATGGATGAATTCTATAGTAGAGAATTCTGAGATTTTAGTGCACCTGTCACTTGAGCAGTGTACACTCTACCGAATATATAGTCTTTTTTCCTCACCCCACTCCCACTGTCCCCTGACCCTGAGTCCCCAAAGTCCATTATATCACTCTGTATGCCTTTGTATCCTCATATCGTAGCTTCCACTTATAAATGAGAACATACAGTGTTTCATTTTCCATTCCTGAGTTACTTCACTTAGAATAATGGCCTCCAGCTCCATCCAAGTTGCTGCAAAAGACATTATTTTGTTCCATTTTATTGCTGAGTAGTATTCCATGGTGTATATATACCACATTTTCTTTATTCACTCATTGGTGGATGGGCACATATTTTTGCAACTGTGAATTGTGCTGCTGTAAACATGCATGTTCATGTGTCTTTTTCTTACAAAGACTTCTTTTCCCTTAGGTAGGTACCAAGTAGTAGGATTGCTAGATCAAATGGTAGATCTACTTTTACTTCTTTAAGGAATCACCATACTGTCTTAAATAGAAGCTGTACTACTTTACATTCCCACAAGCAGCATAAAAATGTTCCCTTTTCACTACATCATGTACAAATGTACATGTACATTTTAAATTACAACATAATTTAAAAGCCAAAAAACAGTTATTATTTTTTTACTTTTAAATTATGGCCATTCTTGCAGGAGTAAGGTGGTATCTCACTGTGGTTTTAATTTGCATTTACCTGATGACTAGCAATGTTGAGCATTTTTTCAAATATTTGTTAGCCATGTGCATATCATCTTTGTAGAAATGTCTATTCATGTCCTTTGTCCACTTTTTGAAGGAATTATTTTTTGTGATGCCTCGCTTCAGTTTGTTTGTAGATTTTGGATACTAGTTCTTTGCCGGATAGGTAGTTTGCAAATATTCTCTCTCATTTTGTGGATTGTTTACTCAGCTGATTATTACTTTTGCTGTGCAGAAATTTTTTTAGTTTAATTAGGTCCCATTTATTTATTTGTGTTTTTGTTGCATTTGCTTTTGGGGTCTTAGTTATGAATTCTTTGACTAGGCCAATATCCAGAAGAGTTCTCCCAATGTTATCTTCTAGAATTTTTATGGTGTCAGGTATTAGATTTACGTTTTTGATCCATCTTAAGCTGACTGTTACATAAGGTGAGGGATGGGGATCCAATTTTATTTTTCTACATGTGGCTTGCCAGTTTTCCCAGCACCATTTATTGAATATGATGTCCTTTGCCTAATTTATGTTTTTGCATGCTTTGTCAAAGATCAGTTGGCTGTAAATATTTGGCTTCGTTTCTGGGTTCTCTATTTAGTTCCATTGGACTAAATGCTCAGTTTTATACCAGTACTACACTGTTTTGGTCAGTATAGTCTTGTATAACTTGTAGTTGGGTTATGTGATGCCTGTAGATATGTTCTTTTTGCTTACAATTTCTTTGACTATGTGAGCTCCTTTTGCTTCCATATGACTTTTAGGATTATTTTTTCTGGTTCTATGAAACATAATGATAATATTTTCATGGGAATTGCATTGCATCTGTAGATTATTTTGGGTAGTACGATCATTTTCACAATATTGATTCTTCCTATCCATGAGCATGGAATGTGTTTCCATTTGTTTGTGTCATCTATGATTTTTTTCAGCAGCATTTTTTAGTTTTCCTTGTAGAGATCTTTAACATCCTTCATTAAGTATATTCTTTGGTATTTTAATGTTTTTGCAACTGTTGTAAAAAAGATTGCGTTCTTCATTTGTTTTCAGCTTGGCCATTGTTGGTGTATAGCAGTGCTATTGATTTGTGTATATTGACTTTGTTACCTCAGACTTTACTAAATTTGTTTATCAGATCTGGTGAGAAAAGTATTTGCAGCTTATATAACCAGCCAAAGACTCATAACCAGAATGTAAAATTAGCTGCTAATATTCTACAAGAAAATGTTAGGCAGTCTAAGAAAATTGGCAAGAGACTCCAACAGATGATGAACAACAGAGAATATTCTAAAAGTCAATAAACCTACAAAAAGACTCTCAATATCATTAATGAACAGGGAATACACACTAAAATAAAAATACAATGAGATACCATACAAAGCCTTTGGATGGCATCTGAAAGCTTTGTATGGTATCTCACTGTATTTTTATTTTAGTGTGTATTTCCTGTTTATTAGTGATACTGAGTGCTAGGGATACTGTGGAACAACCTCATGCACTGCTGATGGGACAATTAATTGGGAAATTAGTTTACATTATAAAGTCAAATATAAATGTACCTATTCGCCAGAAATTTCACTCCTAGTTTTGTACCCAACATGTTAGCATAGTAAGAGTATGTCAATGAAATTTATAGTAACATTATTTACGTAGTCAAAAATTGAAATCAAAGCGATTACCTTCAATACTAGATTTAATAGGTAAATTTTTATAAAATCGTATGATTGAAGACATTCATTTCAAAATTTTAAAATCAATACTTTCTTCTCTTTCCTTTGCAAAATTCCTACAGCTCAACAATCTTCAGTTTGTATCAGTAAGAATTCACTCATCTTACTGGGAATGTAATTTATCTCACTTAAGATTTTGACTTCCTTTTGGATGACCTCTTCTTCCTATTGAACATGGTTTCTCTGACTTCATTCATTTTGTGCCTTGCACAGAACTTAACTAGGAAGCTATATTCTCATGCCTTTAGCCCTGGTTGCAATCCTCAGTTTTAATTTTACAATTTATTCTTGTATATTGTATTTTTAAGAATGCAAATAATTTCTGCCCATTCTTGATTACCTGTATTTATTTTAATCTTCTTGCTAGGCTTTTTAAAATAAATGCTTCTTTCTGGCACTTATTTTATAACTCACAGCATCTTTTAAGCTGGCCATTGCACACTTCACTTTTGAAAGCCTAGTATTTTGACATGCATCACAACTATAAATCATAACCTTGCCTTTGTTTTCTAAAACTTTTTGAAAACTGTCTTCCAGAAGTTTGAAAAATAGGTGACACATTTTCTCCCAAGCCACTTTTTATGGTTTCCCTTAACTCTCCCACTTTCACGACAGTTTCTCTTTGTTTTACCTACTTCTTTCACGATAGACAACTTTAAAACAAAATATGATAAATGGAAGAATAATAGAATGTTTTGCTCCTGAACAATGGATTGCATGTTGCTATCCCCGTGTGCAGTTATTTCTATAGAAAGTTAAAGCCCCTATCCTGCTTTCATATAAGCTATGTCTTATAAGAAAGCTCATGGAATGAAAAATTGACCTGTTTTCCAATAGCGGTCAATCTTTACAAGCTATGCTGTATCATTAAAAAGTCATATCATATTACCACTTCTAAGTATCTGAACTCCAAAATACGAAAAGGTTTTGCCATGCTGTAGTTGAACCGAAGGTGAAAGAACCATTATGAGAAGTTGAAGTGTGACAAGTCGAATCCCACACAAGATGCAATTGACAAGAGGTAGTTGTCTTTCCTTTTTATAATTTGGGAGGAAGACCTACGTGGGGAGCATCTTTGATTTTTGCTTCGCGTTTAGGTTTTTGGAAAGAAAGGCAAATGGACTGCAGTACTCATTCCCACAGATTTTCTCCCTTGTCTTTCTCTCTCTCGTCCCCCTTCTCCCCACCTCGTTCACTGCCACTGCCCGCTAATAAGTACTGCCTTTGCCTCTGCCTCAGACCTGGGGTGGCGATCATCCAAAGAAGCTCAGAATCCAGCCTGCAAGTTCTCTCTCAGGATTTCCCTACAGCCTGCCACAACTTGGTAAACAATCAGAGGATTAAGCTCCTCTCTCCTCTGCCATTTGAGTATGCCATCTGATTCCTGTCAAGGTCCTGACTGCTTTTTGAAGGGAGGGAAAGATAAAGAATACGGCTCTCATAGATGATAACTAGCATGAATCAAAATGTTACCAGTGCTGGAGATTAGCTGGTCATGACTGATTTCATGGTCTAGTGCCAGAGCACATGCATCAGATAAATATTCCTCTTTATAAAAATAACATGTTATGCAGCTAGTTAATGGCACAATCAGGCCTAGAAATAAAATATCCTAATTTGGCTCACAGACTATTAAATCCTATATATAAATATTTGTTTTTCTTTTAACATTTTTTTAGGTAGATCCTCTAAGTCACTTGAGAGTTTTTACAATATGCACATTGCTATATGTTTACCTAGATGCTTATCACTTCCCTAAGAGTTGGAAATTCTCTTTAAATTGTATAGAAAATTTTCAAGCATTTTTATTCAATTATTCAAGTGATTCCATTATTTCAAATACATGAGCAATAGGCATGTAGAACTATACTGCCAGTCAAAAAGCCGCTTCAGCTATCAGGTAAGTAATAATATTATAAAAACAGCAGACCTTATAATCCATTTCAAGTTTAATATCTCCCAACTCTTGAGGGTGCTTGCCAAGGTTATTAAATTCTCTCAAAACCATCGCTAACGTAGGATTATCTATGAAAGGAAAACGAGACTAAATATGTTTTGCCAGAGAGAGCTACACTGTACCTTTGTGTACAATGGAGTTTGCTTTTTAAATATAGCAAACATGCTTGCTTGGCTCTCTGAGATTGTTTTATGCTAACATTCTTTTTTTAATTTTAAAATATGTTCCATAAGAAACACAAAGTGAACCCAGCAATAGCTTTGGCTGACACATGCTATAAAATATGGTCAATGACATACAGTCATCTCTTTGTGCTACAAAATACATTTTATAGCATTATTATCTTTCACTAGGACCCTATGTGCGAGAAAGAAAAATGACCAAACACAAGAGAAGCTAATATTTTTTTTAATGTACACATCTAGTTGTTTCTATTAATCTAACTTTGGAAGATATCCCTGAAGTGTAGAAACCATAAGTTTACCTGCATACATTTGTTCCATTGTTGTTTAGGTTTGCTCAGTAACTTCTAGTATTACTGGCATCAGAACATCCCACTAGTGTTGCTTTTATCCTGTAGGATGACATTACCTCCAGCAACATCTCTGCCTCATTGTTTTCTTCATGTTCTATCTACTTTGGAGTTATTTTTTATTCTCTTACAGGCATTTTTACTGTTTCTCTGGAATAATAAAATTCTATTGAAATAACCATATCCTAATTCTCTTTGACCCACGAGTGATAATGAATGATTATGGAGTACCTGTGAAAAACATTGACAAAAAGTCCCTAAAAGCATAATTTTACTTTTCATTTTGCTGTATTTGCTCTCAGGCTAAGTTCAGAATGATGTTTAGGAAAAAAACCAAAAGCATATCTTTCTGACCTCCTGAGTCAATCTGTGCTTGAGCATTGGCTATCTGGGACAGGGCATTAAATCAGTGAAACAACCAATAACTGTGTGGAAATAGTACAGATTTAAATAATGTCATTTTCTTCCCTGAAGAATAAAAACAAAGTCAACATAACACGATGACCATATTAAATACCTGTGACAGTCACATTACATTTTTAAAGAAGAAGTCTTATGTGCCTATTTAACAATCATTTATCTTCTCTATATTTTCTAATTTAAAACTCAACATCTAGTTCAGTGTTTGCAATGTAGAACTAACACTTTCTTTTTTTCAGTAGTGAATGAATGTAAATATATAATCCTTTTTTGCTATAAGAATTACCACAACCAGCCTAAAAAAAGTGTTTCTCTACATATAACTTATATCCCACAATGTGAGACTCAAGATTCTAAGTAAATATGGTTATTTAGATTGCTTGATAAGAGACTTGACAAGCTGTCACATGAGATATTTTGGTAAAATTGGCCAAATGAGAAGACTCCAAAAGACTTGGGAATAATTATAAGGGTCAACACAGAAAATAACCTAGCAGTGGTTCAGGAGCTGTGGTACAGGTGACCAACATTTGCTCTTTAGGGAAAGTAAATTAAAATATTTTTAAGAAGGGATAAAATATCTCACATATTTCAAAAAACTTTGGGTACTTAAAAATACAGAGGTATGGAGATATACAATCCATTTATCAACACAAATCCAATATTAACAATGAGTTAGAAAAGTATATATCAGCAACATCTATACATGTCTATGGGAATTTGTGGCCCAATGAGTCCAAGAAGATATTATAGTTCCTGGGGTGGGCATCTGAGCCAGCCAGAAGGCTTGACACAATACAGAGTGCTGCATCCATCTTTACAGGGTCTGATTAAATGCGTCTTTGGACCATACATTGAGAATCACTGCTGCACAATGGAAGGGCCAGCTTGGTTTTCTCTGTACTTGAGCATCTTGGTTCTATTTTTTTTTTTTTTTTTTTTTTTTTTTTTTTGAGACGGAGTCTCGCTCTGCCGCCCAGGCTAGAGTGCAATGGCGCGATCTCGGCTCACTGCAAGCTCCGCCTCCCGGGTTCACGCCATTCTCCTGCCTCAGCCTCTTGAGTAGCTGGGACTACAGGCGCCCGCCACCGCGCCCGGCTAATTTTTTTGTATTTTTAGTAGAGACGGGGTTTCACCGTGGTCTTGATCTCCTTACTTTGTGATCCGCCCGCCTCGGCCTCCCAAAGTGCTGGGATTACAGGCGTGAGCCACCGCGCCCAGCGGCATCTTGGTTCTAATGGTCACAGGCAGAGCCAGTTAAACGTTATGGGCCAACTCAATGCTGGTCGAGGGCCAGGAACCAATTTTACTTCATAAATAAAATGAGGGGATAGATGAATATATATGCCTGTGGTTAAACACAGTAGCTCGAACTCATCATATGTTTATGTCTGTTTTTCCTCAAATCTCTACTGAAAGCAATAAGGGGTTAAGTCCTCAGGGAGAAGAAATGCATATGGAGAAGACTACAGCCCTGGGGGACAGTAAACTAGACGAATGATACAAATCTCTCTTGGAAAACTAGGGAAAAGTTACAGGGAAAGGAAGTAGGAAGCCAGTTGATTCCTCTTCCAGAAGTTTAGCGAGACTTCTGAATCAGATACACCAGGTACAGGTTCAGGGTGTTGACCAGTCCTTGCAGAGGGGAAGGTTGTCTTTAAGAAGGAATATTAGGCTCCTTTTCAAGCCATCAGCAACCATATAGCCTCTCTTTTCCCACACTGGCAGAAAAAGGGGATATGATTTTCTTGGGAATTTAAATTTTAAAACTTCTGGACTTTGACACACCAGCACAAGAACAAATTAGGGAAAAAGGTGAACATCTGCATATATAATGATGACAACTTTAACCCTCCTGATTGCTTCTGGGGATAGTGGAAGCCAGACTACAGCTGCCAGGAAATAGAGCAGAAGTTTCCACTCAGGGGTAATTAATTGTCACAAAAGAAAATACTCAAAATACACTAATAATTTGTATTTCCCTCAACAAAACAACATTGTCTTTGCCTAACTACACCATGGTAAAAACCAACCTTTGACCACTCCAAACATGCACACATTTTATGTATGCATGTTTCTTAGCAATTCTTTAATTCATATCCAAGAATGTGCAGTAATTACAAGATATTAGGAAACATTTCTAACATAAAGTCAGGGAGGGACAAAAATAAACAATGAGAATGAAAAGCATTCCAGAGGAAACAGAAAATGAGATGAAACTTAAAAAAGAAAACAAAGAACAAAATACTAAATGTATTGATTAGATAAGATACTTCATCTATGACACTAGAAGCTTCTATATCTATCTATCTGTCTATCTATCTATCTCAATTCATAACACTCAAAAGGAGAGATTGAAAATTAAAATTACAGCAGAGTAATTTAAAATTGGATAGAAAAAGATAAAGCTAAGGAAGTCTCCTAAAATTAGAAAATAAAGAAGACAATGAGAAGACGAAGAGTGGAGATATGAGAAAGAATCAACTCAGGAGATTGAATATCCAAATAATGGGAGGCTGGGAGAAGGGAAATGAAAACAGTAAGCAGGGAGTTGTCTAAGAAATCATAGAAGAAAATAAATCAGAACTGAAAATGTGTGTGTAAAGATGGGCAGACTCCATGAAGTTCAGTATAAATAACATGAGAAGGATCCTACCAAAGCATTTGAGAAGAGAGGAAAAGAAAATGTCTTCTCTGGGAAAAATGAAACAGGATGGCTGCGCTACATGGAGTGGCCATTGGAGGGTTGTGAATCACAGCACAACAAGATGAACTGTGTCACTGTGAACTGTGTTTTATCAGGTGAGGAGATGAGATACAGAAAGACAAGAAACATGAAGGAATTTGGAAGGGAACTATATGTCCACCGTGACATGCAAGCTGTATTCTGTTGAATGTTATTTTAGGAGGATGCTAAGGCATCCCAGAGGGCTGAGCCCCTGAGAGGTTGAAGGAGGAGTGGTGAGGGTTTACAGAGCAAATGCACCTGAAGTATTGGCCTGAGAATAGGATGCTATGACTTACATATCTTTTTATTCTTTTCATGAAAAAAAAAGAAGAAAAACAAAATGAAACAAAACATCACTTGTGTTACAGCATAGCAGTATGGAATTTCAGAACACAAGGAATAAAAAAAATCCAAATTCTTCTAGAAAAGGGACAAAATCCTAAAATCCTATAGAGAGTATTGCTAATTTGATTGATATCAGGCTTTTCAATAGAAATATTGGAAATCAGAAGACAATGGAGTGAATGAAGTCCTTAAAATCATGAGGGGAAATTAATTATCATAAAGAAATCAATTACCATATAAACTTTATATGGAAAGAAAACATTTGCAAACCTATATAGATATCTAAAATTAACATCTTGTGAGCTACTAAAGAATGCCTATCCTTCCTCTCCCTATCCCAGCCACCCACAGGAGTAAGCAAGAAGAGAAATAAATCACATCCAGAAAGAAGACATGGAACACAGGAGAGGATGACGGGCTGCCCAGGACAATGGTGAAGAGAAGATTAAGGAGAACACCAGGACAGTCAATCTAGAGAGTCCCCAGTAAAGACTGGTAGAAAAGAATGGTTGGTTCCAGAAAAAAATTCCACAAATTAATTATTGAATTATTTGAAAATATGTAAATGTATTTTTCCCCAGGTGGTCTAAAAAATAATAAAGTAAAGGAAAACATAGATAGTTATCTAAGTTAAAATATGTAAAAAGAAATGTAATTCTAGTATGTTATTTGCCAAAGCTGTGAAAAATATTCAGTCTTAATATCATAGCCAATGACTTACCAACAACAACATAGGCTATAACTCCCTGGAGGTAGAGGGAATGAAGTGTGTGTGTGTGCGCGCGCGCGCTTGTGTGCATGCACGCGGGCATTGATTTTGCAGGTACATGTATATAAGACTTAGAACTTTAACTTTTGTATTGGGAAGACAATAAAATCCATCTAAAACTGAAAAAGTGGCTCTATAAGAGTTAAGTGAAAATATGAATGCAAACACAAGGGAAGTTGACAGGAAAGGACAGGAAAGGAGAATTTTGTTAGAAAGCAGATAGTGTAATTTGACTTTTTAGATTTGTTTTTTTTTTTTTTTTTTTTTTGAGGCAGAGTCTCGCTCTGTCGCCCAGGCTGGAGTGCAGTGGCCGGATCTTGGCTCACTGCAAGCTCCGCCTCCCGGATTTACGCCATTCTCCTGTCTCAGCCTCCTGAGTAGCTGGGACTACAGGCGCCCGCCACCTCGCCCGGCTAGTTTTTTTTTTTTTTTTTTTGTATTTTTTAGTAGAGACGGGGTTTCACTGTGTTAGCCAGGATGGTCTCGATCTCCTGACCTCGTGATCCGCCTGTCTCGGCCTCCCAAAGTGCTGGGATTACAGGCTTGAGCCACCGCGCCCGGCCAAGATTTGTTTATTATATTAAACTTTATATCTGATTTATGTTTTTATTTAAAAATAGCTATTTTATAAGTAAAGCTATTTAATCCTTCTTCATGAAATTCTTATTTGAAATTTAAATAAGAAGCAAGCACTTTTTCCTCACCCATTCATGTCATTTCTAAGAGCAAAAGGAAGTAAAGTAGAATTTCTTTAACTTTCCAGAAATGTAAATCCACCTAATACCTAAGTATCTTAAATGGCCAATGTCATTATAACAAGGAAGCTTGTTATTAATCATAAGACTAGGCTTCTGCCGTTATGAGAAATGAACTTCTCCTCCAGAAGTAATTATTAACTGTTAAATCCTAGGTGGCAGCTGCAAGAGAGAGAGAATGTGGGTGCCGTAAATAGAACAATTGTATGATTTCTCATTTAACCTATGAGCCGCTTATCTCCTGTGATCAACTGCCTACGGAAAGACTGGCTAAGGGCTTCATTTAAAATAAATGGCATTTTCCAGATGACTTTCATTTCAAAGAAGCAAACAGTGGGCACAGGATTCATTAGCATTGAGAAAAACAGTCAGGGAGTGGGGAAAAATAAGAGAAGACACTGGCAAACAAACTGATCTAAAGCCGAATGAATAAACAGCAAGATTTATGAACTCTCATACTTTAATTTTTCCCATATATATATTTTTATTTTTCTTAGAAAGCTTAATGACAGAAAAGAAAAAAGTGAGCATGGACTGAAAAGGCTGTTCAATAGATAGGGATAATTTTTATACATGATGTGAATTACCTTTGTTTCTTAAATATTCAGAAAATTTCTTTTGAGGTTTTTTTTTTTTTTTTTTTTTTTTTGAGATGGAATCTCACTCTGTTGCCCAGGCTGGAGTGCTGTGGCTGGATCTCAGCTCACTGCAAGCTCCGCCTCCCGGGTTTACTCCATTCTCCTGCCTCAGCCTCCCGAGTAGCTGGGACTACAGGCGCCTGCCACCATGCCCGGAGAGTTTTTTTGTATTTTTTTAGTAGAGACGGGGTTTCACCGTGTTAGCCAGGATGGTCTCGATCTCCTGACCTCGTGATCCGCCCGTCTTGGCCTCCCAAAGTGCTGGGATTACAGGCTTGAGCCACCGCGCCCGGCCCCTTTTGAGGTTTTTCTAACATGCATTGCCTGTGAACATTAGTAATTTGACTCTGAAGTCATGAGATATACTAATGGAAAATCTGATATGTTAATTAGGCATAATTATTTTTAATATTTCTTTTGTAATTTGGAAATATCTTATATTTTCAATATTAACTTCTCAATGTCAATTAGTTGTAATTTCCCATACCTAAGCAGAGCATTAGCGGGGTTTCTAAATCAATGAAATTCCCTTTACCAAATTATAGGGAATGCGACTAGATCTGTTCCTCCATCATTAAGTTCAGCTTGATCAAGCACATTCTTAGTGGTTCAAATCAATGCTTTTTCAAAAACACACCCTACTTTGCACATAATTCTAACCTAGATTTTCTAGGTCTAACTCATAAAGCAAAGTAACAAAAATAAAACTTGAAGGAAAGAAAAGGCCCCATTACAGTGAGATGTAGTAGTACTTAGGAAAGCTTAATGAAGTAGTATTTTAGCAGCATCCTAGAGAGTGCAAGGAATCTGAGAAGTGAAAGGGAGCGAGGTTATTTTCGACAGGCAAAGAAATGTGTCAGGAAAGATCTCATTGGGAACATGCATAGACTTGCATGTGTGGAGGGAAGTGATTAGCACTGAGAATAAATATAGATTTAAAAATGGCATATATGGACTGCATTTTGTCAAGTAGATTGTCTGTTCACCCCATCAAAGCACTTGGTCAACAAATGGGAAGACTGGTTGGTTATCTCTCTTTTTAAGTTTTTTTAAAAACTGTATTTTAATTTATACTGTCTTAAAGAAAAAAGAGGATTAATAAACTAGTATAGATGTCACGCTAAACGCATTTAATAAAACAGAAAATTTCAGGATAAGGATGTAGACCTGCAACTTTAGAAGCAACGTGATGTTATTGGCAATAGTGTTAGCAACAAATCTTCTGCTGGAATGTGGATGACACTTTCAGATGCTTTCATCATTGCATCATCCTAGATATATATTATGTTCTGTATCCCTATCTTCTTTCACATTACGTTGGTTGTGGCTACACTTCACAGCAGACTTAGCAATGTGTGAAGGTTTTCAAGTTTTATTTTAGGATGCACTCAAAGGTCAGATTTTATAGTATAGAGACCTTTCTACTAGCTTCACAGATGTCTGCTGATGGATGTTGGATGCATCCCATCTTGCTAACACTCCAGCCCTCAAGATCCTTCATGCTCCTCATCCAGTCTCACATCTGGCCACCATACCCTGATCCTTACACAAGTTATTAATTTTCAACTTTCTTTCCAGAAGTCACCCCCTTTCCACTCAGCTCACTAATGGTCACTGTTTTTATACTTTTCCTCTCAGGCTTCACTTTTTCAATTTGATCCTCAACTGAACACAGATGCTTAGTTGAAGTTGACATCTATTTTTACAGCTCCTTGCTGTGGACGTCTTTATCAGCCTTGGGTGCCAATCCTGACTATACTTCAAATCTAATCATATCCAGTGATCTCCAGCTAGAACATGGGAAGTTGTTGATTGTCATGCAAACTGCGTAAACCATGGAAACCGAGGAAATGCGAATCTTCTCCAATGTGAAGGTCAACTACTAATGCTTTCTGCCTGAGAACATTTCCCCCAAAATGTCTTTTTCCTGTGCTCTTTTGCTGAAAAAGGTCTTTACATTCCCCCTTCCTTCAACTTCCAAAATTTTCCTGATTCTTCATTATCTTCCATTTGTTAACAATGCAGTTACATCTGTATTTACTCTATTTAGATGATATATTAAGCTGCTCCACAAACATCATTTTAGATAGGTTTTCCATCTTGTTCTTTTCTGCTTCTTTCATAAAATGGTACTTTAGTGCTTGTTTTACAAAATGGTTTGGGCAAAAATCCATAATTTTGTTTTGTGGTAAAATTTATAGGTCTATCAATATTTTCAAAAGTAGTCCTCTTAGCATGTGTTTATTTGGTTATTTAAAAACCACTGACTACTCATATTTCATTTTATTAAATGTATTTTCTAAGCTACATATTTCTTGGAGTGTGAGGATTCTATTGAATGTTTGGGGAGAGTTTTGTCTGGTGTGTGTGGGAGCATAGGCCTCTGACTATAATAAATGGCTCTCCTAATTCCATATCTTCCCATGTGTAAACCACAGTCAACACTCCTCTGTGAAAGGCAGTCCTGAAGTTCCATTGCAAATCCCATTCAGATCCAGGTCCAGGATTTTCCACTATGCCCAACTGGGGCTCTTTGTAAACAAGAAAACTAGATATCAAAATATAAGTCTGCTTCCCTGCACAGGCAATATGTAATTACAGAGCATTAACAAAAAGTATAACTGGACTCCTACTTACAAAAGAGAGAATGAGAAGCACCAGTTATCTTGATTTCATAGGAGTCAGTATATCGTTCCAGGCAGGAATGGTAAAGGCTCACATCTGGGATGGGTAGGATATTGAAGAATCCACGACACAGTAACATTTAGATTGGGGTTTCCGTCATTTTCCCAACATCCTGCAGAGCTACAAGGAAAAACAAAAAGCTATTATTTTCCACTATGACTTACGCTGCCACACTTTCATTACCAAATTCTACGTTAATTAAGATTGGGTGAGGTGAAGAGTGCCTGGAACCTCAGATAATAGTGGCTAAACAACACCAGGCCTCAATCCTTGCTTGTGTGGAAGCATGGAACTATGCCATCAGGACCCATGAAATGCCTTTGCTCCATGAACCCCAGTGGAGTCCAGGCTGCTTGGAGGTTGACATCCCTAGAACTTTGTCTTCATTGCCCAGTGTGAATCCATGTTCATGCCACAAGCAGCAGGAAGAAAATGAGAAAGACGGGCCAAAGTTGTGAGCGAGGCATCTCTTGTTTACGGAAATGTTACAGAAAATGGCCCTTCACCTTCCCCTAATAGACCAGGGCAGGGTCATATCATCACACCTGGTTGGAAATGGGTCTGGGAAATTGACTTAAGGAAGGATCCACCTAAAAACTGGATGCTTCTTTATGATCTCCCATTCCTGGATTCTCACTGCATAGAAATTACAATAGGGTTGGTCTTTTCGTCCTTATGTGATTACTTGATTTCTGGCCTTTATACCCCTTCAAATGTCTCAAACTCATTGTTACCACACTTTTTTTCTTAATGTGCTGTTATTTCTGCCTAAATGCCTAACTTGTCTCTCCATCATATCTCAGGTTAAATTACACTTATATACACTTCCATGGAATTATGTCTATTTTCTTGCTAAGAATAATCTCGATCTTAGTATACTTTTGTGTCGGATTTTTACCCTGTGTCATTCACTAGATTTTAAGTTGGATATGAAACCCAGAATCAAACAGTCCAAAAGCAAGAAGCACAGGGCCAGATGCTCAAAACTATTTGTTAAAGAAATAAATAAAAGCGATGTATAACAGTCAAACAGGTTTGCAATGTAATATGTTGTTTACATCACCAACTGTAAGCTCCTCAAAAGCATGGACCTTGTCCAGTTTGTTCACTGCCAAATTTCATGTTCTGTCAGAGTCCCTTGTACATATTAAAACTAACTTATTAAACCAGTAAAAAAAAGAAATGAATAAGTGCCATGTTTTTTTTGCCTTACTTTGTGTGTGCCAAACAATTTAGGGCGGCCTTCTCAGTTGTAAGATGTACCACTTTTAGAGGATGATGTGTCCTCGGAGGAAGTTTACTGTATATTTAATGGTACATTCATTTGAAAAGCTTGTGTGTGTGTGTGTGTGTGTGTGTATCTATACTCATATTTACTAATACACAAGGTTTGTAGATGAGGCTTGACTAAATCTGAAGGTAAGAGTCACACCTGGAGCATCTTCATACACCCAGTTCCGGGGCCAGTCCCAGCATACAGACAACAGGTCATTTACATTTTCTGGTCTACCACATAAACTGCTGATTATTTTCCTATTTTGGAATGACACAGTTCAGAAAAAAAATATAACTCTTAATATTCCTTTGCCTGACTATTTGCTATTTTACTTATGAAGATTATGCGTTCCAGGTAATGATATGTTTTGATACTCCTTTCTTTTTTCCAGAAATTTTCTGAGATTTTGATTTCAGAATGGATTCACAGGGGTTAGAGTAATGAGTGAACTGTTTGAAAGAACACTGCTTCCTCAGTAGGGAGCAGCTGCCTGGTTCTGTAGCTACATTTGACCCAGGATGCCTTAGACAATCCAAGAAGTGAGGACTCTGTTTTCTGCAGCAAAGACTAAGTGGGTCCCATTCTGTTCCTTGGCTTTGTACTTGGGGCAAACTCCTCTGAGTCTCTGGCAGTAATATTTCCCTTAATTTTTACATATCTTGTTAATTTTTGTCTCTTAGTAATTGTGGATTTTAGTGGGCAATGGGAAGTGACTATATCGGAGATTGTTCTCTAGAAGCCACTTGCTCTTAAAAGGCCATGTCACATGATCTACTTCGTGCTGGCATAGTCTGAAATGTGACGGTGACTTTGTCAGCTCCGTGTTTTCTTGTCATACAAAGCTTTAAGTACTGTGTGCCAGTGTTCTGAGTGCTATACATACAGTAACTCACGCAATTCATATACCAATGCTGTGATGATTATTGACTCTATTTTCCGGATAAGAAAATTGAAGCACAGAGGAGTTAGGTGATTGGCTTCAGAGTCGAAGCTCCTGGCCACTCCTCTCTGTTGCTTCTTGCTGCCTGCTTGTGAGGCACCTCTGTGCCCGTTGCCAATGCAACACCTTTTATTCACTATCTTCCCCATCTCCAGCTTTACAGCATCTTCTTGTATGTTGTCATACATGTCAGATAAAAAGTAACAACCGAAAAAGTGTGGTGTGATTCCCTCTACTAAAACATTTTTCACTTTTTTTTTTTTTTTTTTTTAAACTCAGGGGTTCTTATGAGCCTAAAGTACACCATTCTATCCCAGTTAAAAATAAATAAATAAGTAAACCTCAGCCAATTTTTATGCTGTCATTACACAGGGTAAATTTAACGTTGCAGAACTAAAAAGAAAATGTTTGTCTCTGTTTCAACAATGCAGAGTGGTATCCCAACTTTGACATGACAAACGTAATTCACCGAAACATTTTAATAGTTCTGTCTTGAGGATTATAATTAATAAATTATATTTGAAATTCTCTCTGCATGACTGTCTTCAAGGTGAGGCAGTGGTTTTCTCCTGCCTTCAGACTTGTACCCCAACTGGAACTTGTAAAACCGGCATTCCTGGTTCTCAGGACTTCATACTTAAGCTAGAATGATGCCATCAACTGTCCTGGGTCTTTAGCTTTCCAGCTGTCGATTCAGGACATCTCAGCCTCTGTAATTCATGGATATGCCTAGTTCTGTTTTTCTGGAGAAATTTGACTAATACAGTTTGTCAATTTCTGCAAAAAAGCAAGTCGAGATTTTGATAGAGAGTACATTAAATCTGTATTCATCATCATCATGATCACTTTCTTTGGTTATAGAATTTGGGGTTGAGAGTATTTGTTTTTCTTTTTAGTGTTTCTTCCTCATAGCAGTTCAAATGTATTATTTCCTCATTTTATGACTTTCATTGTTTTTGTTGAGCGGACAGTTGCCAATCTTTTTTTTTTTTTTGCACATCACTCCTTTATTATACTGATCTGGAAAAAGGATTTAGTACAGTTATGCTCAGGTGAACACTGGACCCATGTGGCAGAGCCAAGCAACTAGAACTTGATTCAGAAATCAGTGAAAGACACACTTGGATAGGACCAAAGGGCATTTCACCGCCATGAAACAAGGCAGGAAGCACTCCTGCCCCTCAGAGGTCAAGGAACTGATCCTATACTGGTATGAGGAATGGCTTATTTTCTGATGACCACATGTGGGACTATTTCAACCGCCACAAGAAACCCCAGAAGGGTTACTGTTTTGTATTATTTATATATACTATACTTTTTTAATAAAAGTAAATGTAACACATAACTAAATTCAAGATTGATCCCAAACTTCTAGAGCCAGGTCCCCTAGGGTCAGGGAGGAAACAGTTGTCACATCACCACGCAGGTTACATTCATCTTCCACTGGAATGACTAGAGCCCCCAGGCAGTGGCCTGACTGCAGAAGAGCAGAGGACTGATTCCTGGGGACAGACAGGCTCTGTTGCTTCTCCTCATTGGTCATGGCTTAGCATGGTTCCTCCCCACAAGTCCTTAGTAAACAGAGAACTCGCAGAAACCCAAGTTACTACCTTTAAACTCTGTTGGATAAGGGGAGCTTTTCCACAGCTTGGACTGAGAACCTATGCTCTAGAAGTGTTATTCCGACTAGATTGTATGAAGGGAGTGGGTGCAGAAGACAAAATGGCTAAAATGAAAATGGGAGTCACCGGTCCCCATCTGCAGCTACCACTCAAGATGTCTACAGATGTGGTCAGTGTGACATGTGCAGGTGAGAGGGGCAGAGGGACAAGACGGGCAGGGAGGGTGCTCCTGGGGACAGTATCCTCCCCGCTGGCCTTCACTTCTTGGCCTTGCCCTGGGCGGCCACAGCTTCCATAGCTTTGCGCACCATCTCTTCATCCCCCAGGAACTGCATGGGCTTGATAGGCTTCAAGTTCTTGTCCAATTCATAGACAATGCGAATACCAGTCGTCAGGCTCAGCTCCATGATAGCCTCTTCAGAGAGACCCTCCAGATGCTTGACAATGCCCCAGAGGCTGTTGCCATGGGCTGCAATCAGTACACGTTTCCCCTCCTTGATCTGGGGAACTATTTCTTCATTCCAGAAGGGCAGAGCTCTGGCAATAGTGTCCTTCAGACTCTCACAGGAGGGTAGCTGATCTTCTGTGAGGTCTGCATACCTGCGATCCTTACTGATGTTGCTGTAGAAAGGGTGGTCGGGCTCCATCGGAGGTGGTGGGACATCATAGGAGCGCCTCCAGATCTTCAGCTGGGCCTCACCATGCTTTGCAGCAGTTTCTGCTTTATTGAGAGCGGTTAGACTCCCACAGTGCCGCTCATTGAGGGGCCAGGTCCTCACCACTGGCAGCCACATCTGATCAATGGCATCTAGCACTGTCCAGAGGGTCCGGATCGCTCTCTTCTGTACTGAGGTGAAGCAGATGTCAAACTCATAGCCAGCATCTCGCAGCGCGTGCCTGCCGCGCTTCGCCTCCCCGTGGCCCGCCGGGCTCAGGTCGGCGTCGTACCAGCCGCTGAAGCGGTTCTCCAGATTCCATGCGCTCTCCCCGGGCCGGATCAGCACCAGTATGTAGGCGGCCATGGCTGCGGGCTGGGGATGCGGCACGGACTGCCCAGTTGCCAATCTTACACTTACTCATTTCAAATTAGTTTCTCTTTTTAAAAAATTCCCACTTACTATCTCTAGAAATATTGTTTCTGCTCCATACTTTCTCTTGCCTCTTTTTCAGGGACCTCAGACTTCTTCACTGTGTTCTCTGTGTTTTCCATTTGATTTTCTGTATTTTCATCTTTACCTCTCCGTTTTTTATTCTGGATATTTTATGTCTTTGTCTATATCTAATGCTTGTCCAGCTTCATCCACTGAATTCTAAATTTGTATTATCTTTTCTGTTCTAGAATTTAAATAACTTCTTTTATAGTTCCCAGTTCTCTGCGGAAAGTCTTGTCTTTTATTTCCTTGCTTATATTTTTCATAGCTATAGTAAAGCCTATATCTGATAACTCTATTATCTGCATTCCCTGCCTATTTCTACTGTCTATTATTTTTCTTTGCAAAATAACATTATTTTTCATAATATCTTGTATCACATTATTTTGTCTCCTCATATATTGATTATTTCTCTTTCAGTTCCAGACATTGTATTTGAATAAGTATAAAAATAATGTTAAGCTTAAGTTAATATTATCTTCTTCTGAGATTGACTTATATTTGCTTCTAGAAGGAAGCCAGGGGAGTAGTAATCCCATATGGCCTTGATCTAATCATATATTGAGATGATCCAAAGCTGGTTTTCCATCCCTGCTATGACCAGTCTGTTTATTAATTACTATCGCTCCTGTTATTACCTACTGTACAGATAAAGTCAATTCACTGAGACAGTCATATTACGGCAGAGAAAGAGTTTAATAACCACAGGGCTATCCAAGTCGAAGGATGGGTGTAATTATTACTCAAATAAGTCTATTTGAAAACTCAGAGGCCAGGGTTTATCAAGGATAGTTTGGCAGGCGGTAGGCTAGGGAATGGAGAATGCTGATTGGTTGGGTCAGGGATAAAATTATACGGGGTCAAAGCTGTCTTCTTGTGCTGAGTCAGTTCCTGGGTGGTGGATCACAAGACCAGATGAGCCCATTTCTTAGTATTGGTTACTGGTTCAGGTGGACCACCAGCTAGTCCATCAAAATGCAGGGTCTAGAAAATACCTCTATTACCAACCTTAGGTTGTACAACAGTGATGTTATCTACAGGAGCAAGTGATACGGTTATAAATCTTGTAACCTCTGGCTGCAGGACTCCTGAACTATAATTCTAACCTTGTTGCTAATTTTAGTTTTACACAGGTGGTTTTGGTACCTGAGCAAGGAGGCAGTCAGTTTCAGGAAGGAGCTGTTATCATCTTTGTTTTAAAGTTAAATTATAAACTAAATTCCTCCCATAGTTAGCTTGGCTTATGCCCAGGAATGAACAAAGGCAGCTTGGAGGTTAGAAGCAAGACAGAATCTGTTATGTCAGATTGATTTCACTGTCATAATTTTTCTGTCAGATTTCCCTCACTATCATAATTTTTGCAAGGGCAGTTTCACTCCTAGGTTGTAGCACTTTGACATCCCAACCCAAAGCCTGGCAAGGAGGTTAATAGGGCTTTCTTTAGCAGACTCTGAGCAAAATACCCTTATTTACAGCTTCTTAGTCTTCCAAATTTACATTAACTTTTGTGAATTTAGAGTACATCCCAAATCTTGTGAATCTAGACTACATCCTTAGATTAGATGTAATCCCTAGATTACATCCTCAACACTGGGCTCACTTTCTGTGAGATTTCGTCTCTCAAACCTTGGCCGTCTTTTACCTCTCCAATACCTTCAGATCTGTTTTTTTTGTATTTCCTAATTTTTTGACTTCTTTTTGAATTCTGCTTGGAGAAAAGATTCATTGTAAAAGACAGCAACTGTTCCCTTCTTCGTTCAGGACGAAGAGGAAGCCACTCCGACATACTAATCACCTCCATAGCAGCTCCAGAAAAACCACTGATCCCTGCCATGGGTTGGAAAGACAGGCCCACTGTGTGGAGTATGAGAAGACTGAATGAGAGAACCTAGTCAAAGTGTTTGATAAGTTATTGTTTCTTTTTTCTTTTCCTTTTCCACGTTCTTGATAAGGAATGCTTGGTAAGTTTTTTGATGATCATGCTTCCCTCTTTGTTCCACCCTCTAGAAAGGTCAGAGCCGTATTTTGACCTTCTACCAACTTATGATTCAGAACCTTATAATAAGTCCTTTGCGGAACAATCTTAGCTCAATTTCATTGTATTGTCTGTATTCCAAGTGCTTCATCTATTTTCCGTAACTTTTGTTGTATTGCACGTGTCTATATAAGACACTCTCAATCATTATCATGGGAGGTGGAACATAAAGAAGCAAATTAAGTAATGAAAATAAAAGTATTTAGATAAAAAATACAAATAAATTATATTTATTTTTGCATTTTTAAAACACACTGAAGTTAGGACAAGGTAGATATTTTAAGCTAATGCACATATATTCACATAAAGCATATTTTAATTTGTTACCTAATTAACTTTTTCAGATACTAAGCATAATATTGCACAGTATCTGAAAAAAGTAAATTAGGTAACAATTACTTTTAACACCAATTTGTTCCATGCCTGTATTTTTATCTAGGTATTTAAATATTTCAGTCGTTTCTTAGATTAATGGACTCCTTCAGTATATCTCAGTGTATATTTAAGCTATGTGGCCAGAATTAAAATAGTAAATCTAAAACTACATATTATCTGATTTATGAATAACCAAAACTACTCCTAACGTCCCCTCTTTTCTGCATGGTGCAGTCTCCCTGCCTGTCTGTTTATGGTCTGTGGGTACAGTCTTCCTTATTCTTTCGTTATTCCTCTCGATCCTATCTACTCTCCACAGTCCCCCAAATCAAACCCTGCCACATAAGATGCTGACATTTCCTTGTAATCTCCTGCCGCATCTGCCTCTTTATTTCTCTCCAACATATCACGAGTTATCACGCAGGTTTTTATTTTATTTTATCTCAAAAAAAATCTTTACAGAAATGAAGAGACATTCCCAAACTGTGCCTGGAGGGGAGGGTGCAGGGCAATCCATGCCGGTTGCAGGCTGCTGGGGAGCTGCACGTGGAGAGCCTTGGATCCAGTGCAGCCTGCACCTCACAGAGCTTGTCACTGTTTAAGGAAACCAGGGAGACTTGGAAAAATACCTGGGAGACAATTCTGCACATGACACATAGCATCAGAAGCAAGTATGTGAGTGCACCAAGGTAGAACAGCTCATTCTGAGAACAGGGAAGTACTGAAAGGAAAATAAATTAGAGTAAATTCCAGGAGAATTCAGAATTTGAGTTGGACTCATAGAACTAGATAAAAAGCAGAAAGGACTATCAGAATAAAGTCACAGGTGCTGGAAGGCACAGGGCAGAGAAGAGCTCACTCCAGGTAAGGAATGGCAAGACATGAGAATGCGGGGTGGGTTTTCAGTAGAAAGCCTGAAAGACAGGCGGAGAAGTCAGGTTTCATGTGGCAGAAAATGAAGAAGTTTTTTCATGTGAAGTGAAGTGCCATGATTGGGGGTTTTCTTCTATTTTTGGGTGCTTCTCTTTGCCAGTTTCTGAGTGCACAGACTGAGTGCAATAGAACCATTAGAGACACATTGTAGTAGTCTCAAATAAAATGAGAAAGGAGCATGATAGATGAGGAGCAGTGGGAATGGAAGAAAAATGTAACAGTCTCGAAGTAAATAAGGGAACTTGAAAGAATGGGAGAATTAGGAATGGAAAAAAGTAAAGCCAAGTCTCTCTCTTCTTTCTTTCTTTTGAAACTATGACTTTTACATCATTTATGTTCTATTTATTGACGTCCACATAAAAGTTTATAGTATACATTCAGGAAGGATTATTTTCAAGCAGATCCAAATTAATAAAATAATTTCTGATAAAACTTATCAGGGGCTAAGTTTTTCTCCCAAATTTTGATTCATGCCTTGAAAACAGTGGTGACTTGTCTTATCATTTAAAAGGTGGCTTCCTTGTATTTCTTTGAGGTACAGGGAAGATAAAAGTAAGTGTGAAATGCCAAGAATGGTCAGTAATTTAAAGTCTCTAAGTGTATGCACACTTATAAAGTATATTTCAGCTAAAACTGAAATAAAATTATTATTTCTAGCCTTTTCAGGCCAACATGTGACATAGAAATCTAGATGTTGTTTATAGAAAATAATGTTCTGCCCTTGTTTATTTTGAACCAGCTTATCTTTCTTTCAAGCTTGTTCTCCTTAGATTCATCTATCATACAGGACCACCTTTTAGTGTGATTGGTTTTGTTTGTTTGAGCTTTGCCTTTAACGTGGACACTTGGCCGAGATTCTTTTTATTATTGCTTGGAATAAAGAAAATAGTCTCCCTACTGAGATCTGATTTTGAGCTTGGGTCAACTGGCTGGTCCTCCAGCCAAAACAGTTTTAATAACTGTTGAATTTCAAATAAAAAGTGAAACTATTCCCAGACTAGTTAGACAGTCTGCCTTCTGGGTGTAGTAAATGAAACTATACTACTGAATTTGGTTAATATATTTGAAAATGTTTAAGCTTTACATAATGCATACAGCTGTGTTCAGTTTACGACTATCAAGATGAGGTGATATTTTGGCTTGTAAAGTATATGAAAATTGTAAAACAAATGGTTCCCCCAAAATAATATGTACATTCTTCAGACTGAAACAAAATGCAGTGTTAATCACACAACAGTAGCTTAGTGAATGTTTAGTGAATGAATAGATCAACGACTATAACGTCTCTTCCCCCAAATTTATCTCCCTTAAAACACAAAGGGGAAAACAAACAAAAATTGTCTTGCCACCACATCATGTTACCTACATGCTACAAAATGGAACAAACATATAGTATTCTCTTAGGGATTCCCAGGTCCCATTTCCCCCAGGACTTCCTGTCCTATTTCTTTGTCACCGAATAAACAACCTTCTCTTCCTTTAAAACAATACTTAGCAATTATGTGTCTTTAAAAGTATCCTAAATATTTCCATTTTATTCATCCTTTCTATTTTCATTTACCCCCTCTCTCTAGCATCTCAAAAAATGTTCAAAAGGAGACAACATTATTTAAAAACTCAGTTATGTGATTACAAAATCACTGTTATATGATTTCAATAAAGATTCATCATCTTTTGGGCTACTCTTCTTCCTAAAAAACAAAACAAAACACAACACACACACACAAAATTGAAGTTTACATGCAATGCTTCTAAGTTCCTTCTCTGGCTTGAAATTACAGCTTGAGAATTAAAGTAAGGTTAACATGGTTTGAGACTCATTTAGTAATTTTAGTCTTTATTATTGTTATTTTAATTAATTACCCCATTACACAGTAATTATCTTAAGATTTTTCAATGGTAGTTTACAAAAACACAAAGTGAGATGCATACAAATCAATAAAAGTTTTTTAGTGACAGACATCGAGGTTTTTCTTATTTTTAAAATGTATTATAAATGAAATTAATTCAAGGACAGAACTTAAAGTAAATGTGAGGACATACTGTGTTTAGAGCAAGAAAAACAAATGTTTTCCAAAATGTGCTTCACTGTTATTTGTTTGATCCCTAATGACTTTAAAGAGTGATTACGCTAGTTCTTTCATAGCATGTGTAGAAGTATACCACTGTTGTAGCAGTTGAGATATGACAGAGAAGGCTGAGTGATGAATGAGTCCCTTCTATAACTATTATTTACTTTCATGATAAGTACCAAGTAGACAAAGAAGAAACCAGCTCCTAGAATGAAAGCAAAATTGAAAAAACTTCAATTATATCATATACCAGCAAAGAAGTATAGTTATGTGTACACAGTCATCCTTTTTCAGTTATTTTTATTTTTTGAAAATTCAATAACAAAATATTTTAAAATAAATCTGTTAATTTTCCCCAAATTGCAGGCATTTTAACATTTAACTGGAATACTCTTGAGACAAAAGAGATTGGAAAGTTAACAAGGGAGAAAGTGTAATAAAGAAATTCTAACAAAGAGAAATTTATTGTATATACTTTCCCCCTTATTAAAAAAATAAAAAGAAGAAGTTGTCACAGGAAATTTTGCGAAGCATGGCAATTACAAGTCCAAAATGCCTTTTTTCCCCTCTCGTTGTCTTTTAAGGTTTTCTTTTTCTTTTCTTTTATTACTATTAATATACTTTAAGTTCTAAGGTACATGTGCACAACGTGCAGGTCTGTTACATATGTATACATGTGCCCTGTTGGTGTGCTGCACCCATTAACTCGTCATTTACATTAGGTATATCTCCTAATGCTATCCCCCCCTCCCCCACCCCACAACAGGCCCTGGTGTGTGATGTTCCCTTTCCTGTGTCCAAGTGTTCTCATTGTTCAATTCCCAACTATGAGTGAGAACATGCTGTGTTTGGTTTTCTGTCCTTGCGACAGTTTGCTCAGAATGATGGTTTCCAGCTTCATCCATGTCCCTACAAAGGACATGAACTCATCCTTTTCTATGGCTTCATAGTATTCCACGGTGTATATGTGCCACATTTTCTTAATCCAGTCTATCATTGATGAACATTTGGGTTGGTTCCAAGTCTTTGCTATTGTGAATAGTGCCGCAATAAACATACATGTGCCTATGTCTTTATAGCAGCATGATTTATAATCCTTTGGATATATACCCAGTAATGGGATGGCTGGGTCAAATGATGTTTCCAGTTCTAGATCCTTGAGGAATCGCCACGCTGTCTTCCACAATGGTTGAACTAGTTTACAGTCCCACCAACAGTGTAAAAGTGTTCCTATTTCTCCACATCCTCTCCAGCACCTGTTGTTTCTTGACTTTTTAATGATTGCCATTCTAACTGGTGTGAGATGGTATCTCATTATGGTTTTGATTTGCATTTCTCTGATGGCCAGTGATGATGAGCATTTTTTCAGTTTTGCTTTTGTCTCCCAGGCTGGAGTGCAATGGCATGCTCTCAGCTCACTGCAACCTCCACCTCCTGTGTTCAAGTAATTCTCCTGTCTCAGCCTCCTGTGTAGCTTGGATTACAGGTGTGCACCAGCCTCCCAAGTAGCTTGGATTACAGGCATGCACCACCACACCAGGCTAACTGTTCTATTTTCAGTAGAGACAAGTTTTCACCATGTTGGTCAGGCTGATATTGAACTCCTGACATCAGGAGATCCACCCTCCTCAGCCTCCCAAAGTGCTGGGCAAGGTTTTCTTTAAAAAGCTGTGCTACTACATTGGTCAGGTCTCTCTGTGGATAAACATTTTTGTGGGTGTAATTCTTGAATGCTCCCCTGTGAGTCACACCCTTGTGGACTCCCCTGCCCAGGAAGGTGTACCCAGCTGGGTTGGCGTGGGGTCCTGAGAACACCGTGCAATGTCACTCTTGTGATTATGCACAAGATACAGCAAAAGTGGAGGCACTATGAGGTGCAGGATGCCAAATCATTTGGTTTTGAATCCATCTAAGAAAGATAATCTTGGGTGGACCTGATCGATGCAAGTGAATCTTTTTAAAAAGGGCTTCCTTTCCTGATGTCGGAAACTCAAAGCAGTAGAGACTTTCCACTGCAGCTTAAAAGAAGCCAAAACGAACTCTACAGCTTCCAGGAAATGAATTCTGACGACATTTATGTGAGTCTAGAATCCCAAGCCTTAGATGAGATTGCAGCCCCACCTAACACATTAATTGCCATCTGTAAGACTCCATTAGAGGACCCAGTTAAGTCATAGTCAGATGCCAGATACGTAGAAAATATGAGAATATAAAATAGGCTATTTAAGCCTCTAAGTTTGTGGTAATAAGTTATCCAGCAAAGGAAATCTACACATAAACAAAGAAACATACATAGGTCATTTGCTCATTTGTTTCAAATTTTAGTCACCCTTCCAGGACTTAATTTCTTCAGAATTCATATTGCATAAAACAATTATCTGCAGATTAAATAAAATACTACATGCAGAAGTGGAGATGAATTCATAATCATTAGTATAGGATGTTTCTCTTGCTCAAACCTTTTCTGTCAAGTAAACCTTCTTTCCTCTCTATGTTCATTGGCAGAAAACATAGCCTCTCTAAGGAGTGAAAAATATTCTTGAATCCACATTTTGTCTTTTGAAAATACTATATACTAAAAAATTCTAACATGCATATTGGTCACAGACTTTTGACTTTTAGGGCATCAACAAAGTGACTTGTTCTAACACACCACTTTTTCAGGAAGATAGGAAGAATATCTTGTAAACTCCAGGGGTTACAAATTATATTTGTGCATTTTGGGGAGTGGATGTTCACAGGCTTAATTAGATAACCAGTGGTCTTTCCTCAGGGGGAAATTTAACATTCACACTCTACACCCCGAACATCACCTTTTCATCTCCAGGGCCCAGCATGTCCTCTGATTATAATAGAAGTCACAGTGTATATGCTGGATCGTAAGTGATAAAGGAAACATTTAGCAAATTTGCATCTGCTTCTTGAATGTCAAGTATCAGGAAATACTATCCACAATGTTTTCTTTTTCTTAATTTCTTAGAACATTTATTTTATTTAAGTGACAATTTGATTCATGTCTTCTTTGATCATCTTAATGTTTCTCAATTACTTAAAGTTATTAAAATTTCAGAGAATAGGGTATCTTTTGTCACTTGCCCCATTATTAGTACTTGAATTTTTTTCTGCCCACTTATTTTTGATTCTAATCTTATCTCTTCTACGTGTACAACTATTAGGCCTGATATCAGCATCTAATGCTGCTTTTGTTTTTCATTTCAAGAAGTGTTCTTGCTGGGAAAGCAATAACAGAAAGAATAATTTGTTAAAAAGCAGAATTGGATTTGACTCCTACAGGGTTTGACATTTAACCAGTTGCTTGACTCTAGGCATTTAATTTAACTCCCCTAAGTCTTAGTTTCCTCATCTCTAAAGTGCAGATAATAACAACACTTCTGCAGGTAGATGAAGGATGAGGGAACATTGATGTAAAATGCTTCTCTAGATGCTAATACACCATTTAGTTGCGGATAATAACAACACTTCTGCAGGTGGATGAAGGATGAGGGAACATTGATGTAAAATGCTTCTCTAGATGCTAATACCTCATTTAGTTGGATGACCTTAAATGTCAGGATCTATTTCTTATCTAATGTTCTATCACCAAAACACTGCCTGCTACGTAATGGTTATTGGGTGAATAATCAGAGGATTTTAATCTTAAAATGTTCAGTAGGTTCCTCTCTCCTGTCTGCATCCTCAGTGTTGTCAGTAGCTGGAATTTCTCTAGTCTTATTTCATAATCCAAAACTCCTCTCTCTGGCCACAGCCTTTCACATTTAGGATTTGGCCCGCTTATTTGATTTGTCCCTCATCTCACTGTCCCCTGACTTATGATCCCCAAATCTGCTACCTGACAGGCAGGCGACTGCAAGCCTTGTTCCCACCTCCCCTGCTCCGCTATCTGTAATGCGATGGCTTTGCCATAATTTCAACTGCTGCTGACATTCGTTTGTTTTTCTGCAGATACAGTCTAGAATAGTCCCTTTATTTCCATAAAAGATTTCCGTTTTCTTCCCTTTTGCTAGCAGACTACCTTGCACTGGAAACAAGGCCACATCAATGAAAAGTAGTTTAAGTAGAAGATCATATCCAATAACCTACGGCCCTTAATGTTTGTTGTGTAAGAGTTTCTACACAACATTCATTTCTACGCAAGAATTAAAAATGGAAACTATTAGCTCCACATTTTTTAACCTATCTGATTAACATTGAATGAATAATCAGTCATTCTGTGAAGTCCAAAAGGTCCTCATTTTGATAAACTGGACATCTCCCAAGCTATGTCATCTGGCACATAGTAGGCGTGGCCTGTGGTTGACGTCATCACACAGGGATGTGAACGCATGCAGACCCTGACGCCATTTTTTATGTGACTCCCGTGCCCTTACCTTCTTCTCATTGTGCCTCACTATCTGAGCAGTTGATAAGAATGTCCCAGTGCTCTCTCCTTTGACACCAGTGAAAAGTTCAAATCACACGACCTCCTGCCACTACTTACACGAAAACCCTCACCCCAGCCCTAGCCCCTAAACCAACATAAACACCCCAAACCACCCTCCTTTCTCTGCCTTTTCAAGCCATTTTCAGGCCAGCTTGGAAGATAACGCCCTCTTTCCCTCAGAAAACCTCATTATGTAAGAAATAAAAATTTTCATGCCCTCTAGGGGTGTGTGTGGCTTAATTAATCTCAACATCTGAACCAGATTTTGGATGGGAATGTTTTGTTCTGTTTTGAGGAGTAGTCATTACAGGATTTGTACAGAATTTAAACTCAATTATTAAATATGACAGTTAAAAACAATGCCTGAAATTTTAAACTCATATTACACGCACAATATTTTGTAGGCATTGAAAACAGAGCATACATTTCCCAGAAAACTTTTTAGTCAAAAACCTAAATAAACTGGATTTAAGAAAAAAGATAGTTCATTGGAATGGCAAAGTTTCTGAAACAAATTAGAGTGTATGCACCCAATTGTGTATCTGTTGTGAATGAAAGACGGAAGTGAATAAATGCTAAATATAATTAAAATAGAAGTGAAAATCATTACAGTAAGAATAGCTTTAAAAAGTTTTGCTTTCTTTTTTCTTCACAACAAAATGTGAAGGAACTTTCAATTTCCAAGACATTTAATTTCTGTGATTTCCCTTAATTAGTATTCTAGTAATTCATGACAAACCAGACACGGTAGACAAATACTTTTCCTGTGGTTTGGTAGTCAGATGTGTCTTGCTTACCAGAATGCATGTTGCATGATTTTAATATCATAATCTTCTAATGGTACCTGAGAATATAGATTTGGTAGATTTTGGTAGATTTGGTAGATGTATTGACAAATTTTAGCATTTGTCAGGAGTATTTTTTTGTACATAGAGTCTAATTTATATCACATGTCCTTAGAGAGAACTGAAATTAATAAATGTTGACTTGAATGCAAGGGTTTTACCTGAGTTACTATGAAAGTCAGGAGACTTTAGAACTTTATTAACAGCTCCATTGAAGTATAATGACATATAATAAAGTGGACATATTCAAAGTATCTAAGTTCATAAATTTTGACCTACATATACATCTATAAATCCGTCACCACAATCAAACTAATGAACATTTTCGTCACGCAGAACATTTCCTTGTGCTCCTGACTAATCCTCACTCCTCCACATAGGGTCCCCACCATCCCCAGGCAATTTTCAGTCTGCTTTCTGTTACTATAGGTTAGCTAGCCTTTTCTAGAAGTTTATACACATAAATAAAAAAAACTATGGAATCTTTTTGGTTTCACTTCTTTCACTCAGCACTATTATTGTGAGACTCATCCATGTTGTTTCAAGGATCAATAGCTCATTCGTTTTCATTGCTAAGCAGTTTTGGAAAACGTGGACAGAACACAATACGTTTATCACTGATGTGTTAATGGACATTTAAATTGTTTACAGTTTTGTGCCATAATGGCTAGTGCTGCTGAGAACACTTTGTACAACTGTTTCATTTGTCTTCGTTAAACATCTAGGAATGGAATGTCTGTATCATTTTGTAGGTGAATGTTTAACTTTTTAAGAAACTGAGGACCGGATGCCGTGACTCACACCTGTAATTCTAGCACTTTGGGAGACCAAGGCAGGTGCATCACGAGGTCAGGAGTTCAAGACCAGCCTGGCCATCAGGGTAAACCCCGTCTCTACTAAAAATACAAAAATTAGCTGAGTGTGGTGGCCTGCACCTGTCATCCCAGCTACTCAGGAGGCTGAGGCAGGAGAATTGCTTGAACCAAGGAGGCGGAGGTTGCAATGGGTCGAGATCATGCCACTAAGATTCCATCTAAAAAAAAAAAAAAAAAAGAAAGAAAGAAAAAAAGAAAAGAAAAGAAAAAAGAAAGAAGAAACTGTCAAACTATTTTTCCAAAGTGATTGTAACATTTGATATTGCTATCTCCTGTGCATGGGTGCTAAAATTACTCTCTACACTTTTAAATCCATGTGTTTTTAGTTTTAGCCATTACAATATCTGTGTAGTGTCATCTAATTACAGTTTTAATTTGCATTTCCCCAATGACTAATGATTTTTTCACATGCTCATGTGCCATCTGTATTGTTTCTTTGGTGAAGTCTGTTCAAATCTTTTGATGATTTTTATTGGGTTTATTTCTTACTGATTTTAGAGGTTTTATAATTTTAGATACAGATATTTAATCACATATATGATTTATAAATATTTTCTCCTATGCTGAGGTTTGTGTTTTTATTTTCTTTTATTTTTTTTTATTTTTTTTTTATTATACTTTAAGTCTAGGGTACATGTGAATAACGTGCAGGTTTGTTACATATGTATACTTGTGCCATGTTGGCGTGCTGCACCCATCAACTCGTCAGCACCCATCAACTCGTCATTTACATCAGGTATAACTCCCAATGCAATCCCTCCCCCCTCCCCCTCCCCATGATAGGCCCCGGTGTGTGATGTTCCCCTTCCCGAGTCCAAGTGATCTCATTGTTCAGTTCCCACCTATGAGTGAGAACATACAGTGTTTGGTTTTCTGTTCTTGCGATAGTTTGCTGAGAATGATGGTTTCCAGCTGCATCCATGTCCCTACAAAGGACACAAACTTATCCTTTTTTATGGCTGCGTAGTATTCCATGGTGTATATATACCACATTTTCTTAATCCAGTCTGTCACTGATGGATATTTGGGTTGATTCCAAGTCTTTGCTATTGTGAATAGTGCCGCAATAAACATACGTGTGCATGTGTCTTTATAGCAGCATGATTTATAATCCTTTGGGTATATACCCAGTAATGGGATGGCTGGGTCATATGGTACTTCTAGTTCTAGATCCTTGAGGAATCGCCATACTGTTTTCCATAATGGTTGAACTAGTTTACAATCCCACCTAGAAGAAAACCTAGGTAATACCATTCAGGACATAGGCATGGGCAAGGACTTCATGTCTAAAACACCAAAAGCAACAGTAACAAAAGCCAAAATTGACAAATGGGATCTAATTAAACTAAAGAGCTTCTGCACAGCAAAAGAAACTACCATCAGAGTGAACAGGCAACCTACAGAATGGGAGAAAATTTTTGCAATCTACTCATCTGACAAAGGGCTAATATCCAGAACCTACAAAGAACTCAAACAAATTTACAAGAAAAAAACAAACAACCCCATCGAAAAGTGGGCAAAGGATATGAACAGACATTTCTCAAAAGAGGACATTCATACAGCCAACAGACACATGAAAAAATGCTCATCATCACTGGCCATCAGAGAAATGCAAATCAAAACCACAATGAGATACCATCCCACACCAGTTAGAATGGCAATCATTAAAAAGTCAGGAAGCAACAGGTGCTGGAGAGGATGTGGAGAAATAGGAACACTTTTACACTGTTGATGGGATTGTGTTTTTATTTTCTTAACAGTGCTTCCAAAGGACCAAAGGTTTTCATTTTGATGAAGTCCAAACTGTAAATTTGTTATATCTTGAATCATGTTTTAAAACACATCATATTCTATGTGTTCTATGTCTAATCCTAGATCACAAAGATTTTATTCTAAACGTTTCATAATTTGAGGCTTTATATTTAGGTCTATGGTGCATATTTTGTTTTTGTTTTTTTTTTTCATATTGCACTAAGTATGTGTCATGATTTTTTTTTTTTGCAAATGTATATGAAAAATTTCCAGTAACATTTGTTGAAAAGCACACTCTTTCTCTACCCAATTATGTTTATACCTTTATTAAAAATCAGTTTTACATATATGGGTGCATCTACATTTGGACTTTTTTTTTTTCATTGATTCATTTCAGTAATTTTATGTTAATATCACGTTATTGATAACTGTAAGATTGTATTAAGTTGTGAAGTACTGTAATGTTATTCTTCCAATTTTGTTTCTTTCCCAATTTGTTTTAGTTATTTAGAGTATTTTGCATTTCTATGTGATATTGTAATCAGTTTACCAATTTCTATGAGATAAATTCTGCTAATAATTTAATTGCTATTTTGTTAAAGCTATAGATCAATTCAGTGAGAATTGATGTCTTAACTGCTTTGATTCCATGACTCATATGCCAATGTGCTCCTCCATTTATTTAAGCTTCTTCAAATTATCTCAGACTTCTTGTTCATCTTTTTGCCAAATACCACTAATATCCCTAAGAATTTTATATTTTGATAGTATTATAAATGGCCTTAAATATTTAGTAGCCAATTATTTAGGTGTTAACATATAGAAATACTACTGGCTTTAATATACTTACCTTTAATGATAGAAACTTACTAAACTTTTTATCATCTATACATCTTTTTGTGGATTACATATGTTTTCCTAGATTGAGAAGAATGTTCCTGTGAATAAAGTCAGCTTTTCTTTTTGCAACAATGTTACAAGGAAATAAAGAGAAATATGAAAAGTATGAAAAAGAGAAATACTCTGTTTCATTGCCAGTGTTTTTATTAACCCCAGATAAATGCTGGTTTATTAGCTATTGTTTTTGTTATCACATAATGCACAATTTGAGATCTACCACTATTTTAGATTATAGTTAAAGTATCTGTTCATTACCTAAAATTGTATCTAATGCAGGTATGATATAAGCCCCTTAGGCAACACCTAGACGAGAGCATTGGCATATATACTACATTGTTAGCCAATGTTTTTAGAGCTCTTGACTTGAGATCTTTGTGCAACACTGTCCAGGTCTACTTCAACAATTAATGTGTCCATAGTATCATCTTATATATGTGTTATTTAGTGTGGCCAGTACACTTACCATGGGATTTGAGCTCAGACAAGCCAAAGCTGAAAATTGCTCCATGCTATTTTTCCTTCCCTGGAAACTGAGAAATATATCTCCTACCCCACAGGGTTGTTTGGAGAATGTCACAAGATGATATATGAAAAACACCTAAGTCATAATAGTATTCAATCAATGAACCCTTCCATTTCACTCTGCTAAAGATAATCACCATCAGTTCAGGAGTGGGCTTGGCCTCCTTCAGTTAGCTAAGGCTAAAGTACAGTTTATCCTATTTAAATTCCAGACACAACATTTAGATACTGCCAAGCATAAAATATGCTTTTAAAAAAAAAGGAAGGAAAAGTACCATAAATATGGTGGGGAAAAATTGGTTATTGCCATCATGAAAAGCAGAAAATAAGCACCCTATATAGTTCATAATCAAACGCAAACATCCAAGGTTGTGAGCATTTCAGGCTGTTATTTGTGTGTATTCGGTGCCACAATTCAGAGGTGTACGGCCACCCTCAACTCCTGTTTTCATTATTGTTTGCTTCATCTTCTAGTTTACTGCCTCCTATTTTAAAAATACAAGCAAAGAAACAAAGAGAAGCTGTGGGAAGATTGATCAATATTTTTATTTCAAGGTGAAAAATTAGAAGAAAACTCATTTTATTGATGTATATTGATCATCATGTTCTTACTCTTTAATGCTAAATTTTAAAAGTTATTTATCATTTCATCATATATTATACTCCTACTGGTATGTTTATAGTTATTGTATGTACATTTTGTACATTTAACAAATGTACATAAAATTAAATTATTTAAAATTAATTATTAAATTAATTAAAATTGAACCCAAAGTGCCAACTATTTATATTTTCCACCCTCTCTTAAGTTCTTTTATATATACATAAATATTTAAAGCAGCACTAATATTTAGTGCTTTACTTAGCACACTTAAGGTTAACACTGCCTACCTACATGGAATTTTTATGTGCAGTATTTATTTATTTTATTTTCATCTTGCTCCAATGTGGAGGAATTTGAGTGGTTTTTTTTGTTTGTTTGTTTGTTTGTTTTTTTAGATGTCGTCTTGCTCTGTCGCCCAGGTTGGAGTGCAGTGGCACGATCTTGGCTCACTGCAACCTCCGCTCCCTGGGTTCAAGTAATTCTGCTGCCTCAGCCTCCAGAGTAGCTGGGAGTACAGGCACGTGTCACCACGCCTGGCTCATTTTTTGTATTTTTAGTAGAAACGGGGTTTCATTGTGTTAGCCAGGATTGTTTCAATCTCTTGACCTCATGATCCAATCTACCTCAGCCTCCCAAAGTGCTGGGATTACAGGCATGAGCGACCATGCCCAGCCAACACATATTTGTTAATGCATGATATTATATGTACTATTTATAATGTGACAACATGTTATAGGTCCTGTCAATAGATACTCTTATTGAACACTATTTTCATAGATGTATGGTATTTCATTTTATGTAGTGTCTTCATTTGTTAGTCATTTATATATGACATTATTAAATTACACAGATTTAAGGCACTATAAATTGTGATTCAGTGAAAATTAATATCTGAATTAATACCTATGGATATTTGCATATATCTTTGATTAATCCCTTAGCTTAAATGGTTAAGTGTAAAATGGCTACACTTTGTCTTAGTAATGCTTTTCTTAGCAATTAAAACAGCACCACAATATCTGCAATATGTGCCCTGAGAAAGCCTTATGGTGGCATACTGTTTTCTGAAACACAGAAGGCAGAAAGATTAATGGAGAAGTACTGCTTGCTCACTGCCTATTAGATTTGTCTGAAGTAGAAGCAGATCTCTCTGTGTAACATGATGTTTATTGGTAAACATGGGCAGTCATAACAAAATACCATATACTGGGTGCTTAAACATGAGAAATTCATTGTCTCCCAATTCTGGATGGTGGAAAGTCAAAGATCAAGGTCCAGAAAGGTTCAGTTTCTGATCAGGGTTGTGTTTGTGACTTGCAGACAGTCTCCCTTCTCCTGTGTGCTCACATGGTAGAAAGAATGAGGGGAAGCTGCCTCTTTCTCTTTCATAAGATCAAAGTTCTATAGGATTAAGATTTCACTCATATTACCTCATTTAACGTTCATTATCTCTTAAAGACCCCATCTCTAGATTCAATAACACTGGGAGTTAGGACTTCAACATAAGAATTTTGAGGGGCACACACTTCAGTCCACAACATTCTACCCCTGGGCAACCAAAATTTGTGCTGTTATTATGTGCAAACTACATTGATTCCAGCTCAATCCAGAAATCTAAGTCAAAATCTTATCTAAATATTGTCTAAATCAAATATGAATGGGACTCAAGGTGTGGTTAATTCTGAGGGAAAATGCCTCTCCATCTGTGAGCCTGTGCAAACAGACGAGTTACATCCTTCCAAAATGCAACAGTGACACAAGCATAAGACAGTCTCATTCCAAAACAGAAATGTCAGAAGAAAGAAAAGAGTGATAAAAGTCAAGCTAATCCAGAAGCCAGCAAGGCAATTTCCATTAGATCTTAATGCTCAAGAATTATCCTCTTTTGTTCCATGTTTTGCCTTCCAAATCCACTAGGGTAGCAGTCCCATTTTCAGATCCTCTTGGGCAATGGTCCTGGCCCTGAAGCTTTGGTCAGAGGCTGCCTGGCTTGGACAACTGAGACAATGACCTCACTTTTTGAAATGAAGGAGGCAGTCCTAACAATCACTGAGTCACAGTTGTGATCATTCTTTACTTTTCTTGAAAAATAACATGTTCACAGTCAAATAAATACTCCATGGTCTGGTCCTTTTGTATCTTAGTCCAACAGCCTTCCTTCAGTCCATCCTGCTTTCTCCACACTTTTCAGTTCAAACTGCCTGTTTTCTGCTAGTGTCATCCCATCTTTATTCCAGGCTTTTGGTGACATGGCTGATTAAGCTTATGAGTCACACTCATGATCTCATTTAACCTTATTTACTTTGAAATCACTCTATTTGGATACAGTCATATTGAGGGTTAGGGCCTTAACGCATAAATTTTGGGTGGGACTGGCACAATACAATCCATGGCATATGATGTTTATCTTTTCTTTAAATTGCAGTCCTCTGCGATCTTCTTAATGGGTCCTCTATGACAGAGGACAGAAGTCAAGAACATTGAAACCTTTTTCCCATTGCTTTCTGTCAATAGAATCATGAGCAATCACACAGTCTCTATACAACCTAATTATTGCATTTCTCAAAAGTCATATGAAAATGGCTACATCATTGGGATATTGTGAGAAACAAATGAAATATATATGAGAACATTTTCATACATTACTTAATATCTTTTCTAAAATATTGCCTATCATTCCTTATCTCCTCCTTTTATGTCTTCTTCCTTTACAGGAGCTGCCTTACAGTATGTTAGGGATATACTAAATTAAATAATACATATCCAGAGAGATGTTTAATCTAGGATTTGTTATCTGTCTATTATAAAATCATACTTCCTTCGAAAATAAGAAACAAATGAAAAGAAGAATACAGAGAAGGTAAGGAACATATCTAATGATTTTTTAATGCTACCTTTGAAACTTAAACATAATAAGTTATAAAAAGTATCATTTAAAATAAATTTGAATTGTATACTCCAATCAATATTATATTTTGGTAATAAAATAGAAAAAATTCCAAGTTCAGCAGTAATGTTACCATATATGTCCCAATCTCCTATCCCATGGACTCTCATTTACATGTTTAAAAAGGCGATTAAGAAGCTTTTATGCTATAGTTACCATCAAAGAACATCCCAGTATACTTGATGAGATAAAGGAAATTGTGGAACCTAGAGTAGGGTGAATGAAATCAGCCTGTCACAATTTCAAGAAATGTTTCCTGGAGAGATTAAAGGGGGTAAGACATTTTGAGTTAGATGAGAATTTCACCTATTGAGAAAGCATCATGATGCCATGAGCAGAAGTCTAAGGAATTCTTGACCTGGGTAGGGCTCTCTCATTCCAGCATGAATTCACAAAAACATAAATCTAGATAAGTAACTTACGTATATCAGTTATTGGCTGCTGCATAACAAGCCACATAGAAGCTTGGTGCTCACAGTTCTTGTGGGTAGCAGTGAGGGTTCTGTTTAGCTGAAAGGGCTCATCTGTGTTCCCTGTGGTGCACACTGGGCTCATTCATAGGTCCGCAGTCTGCTGGTGTCCATGGTCTTATATGTTGGGTGGCTGATATACGGTTGGCAGGGGAAATGGAAGAAATTGGGCTAGTTGAGGCCAAGTGCTCAGCAGGCTAATCTAACTTGTTACCAGCGTGGTGGTGGCAGAGTTATTGACTGCAGCAAGAGAAAAACCAAACTCCAATGTGCAAGGACTTTCATAGTCCCTACTTCAATCACCTTGGCTTTTGTTCTGTTGGCCAAAACTGGTCACATGTGAGGCCCAGAGTCAATGTGGCAGGAGACTATTCAAGTATCCAAGGACTTGGATTCTGAAGGGGACACGAAAGTGTGTAGAGATTGTGACCATTTCTATAAAAAAATCCACCAAACTGGCTGAGCACGGTGGCTCATGCCTGTACTCTTAGCACTTTGGGAGACCAAGGCGGGTGGATCACGTGAGGTCAGGGGTTCAAGAGCAGCCTGGCCAACATGGCAAAATCCATCTCTACTAAAAACAGAAAAATTAGCCGGGCGTGGTGGCACATGCCTGTAATCCCAGCTACTCAGGAGGCTGAGGCAGGAGAATAGATTGAACCCAGGAGGCTGAGGTTACAGTGAGCCGAGATCACGTCACTGCATTCCAGCCTGGGTGACAGAGTGAGACTCTGCCTCAAAAATAAATAAATAAATAAAAGTCCACCAAACTATGTATTGATTGTGATTTACATGTACCCACCTTAGCAATTTTCACCATTAGAATAGAGAGGCTAGAATATATTCACTACTCAGTTCATACATGTTAAATGGATAATAGAATAACAATAAATTACTAACAAATTTATAATAATAACAGAGCCAGGCACTTCTCCAGTTGCTTATTATGTATTTTCCCATTAATTCTCACAACAGCTCATCTGGGTGACATCCTTTATGATCATCATGGATACTCATGGGCATACAGAGAGTAAATGATATGACAACATTCATGCAACTAATGCATGTGGAGCCAGCATTCAAACCAACACAACTAGCACATATTACATTGTACCCTAAACATTTATCCCTTGAAGAAAAAAGAGAAGAAATACAATAGAATAAAGGAAAAAGGCAGTAAGGCAGGGAGGCAGGAAGGGAGGAAGGAAGGAAGACAGGAAGGGAGGAAGGCAAGAAGGCAGGAAAGCAGGAAGGCAGGAAGGCAGGAAGGAGGGAAGGAAGGAAGAAAGGAAAGAAGGAAAAGGAAAGGAAAAAATAAAAAAAGGAATGAAGAAAGAAAAGAAGGCTCACACATTCTAGAGACCTATATGATATTTACTACACATGTAGGAAATAATCTCATGATAGGACTTGGAATGCAATCTATGAACATTAAATTTTAGCTTATGGTATGACAATTGAGCATGATACTAAGTTAAAACTGCTCAAAATGTAGAAAGGATAAAATTACTATTACCACCATGTAACTCTCAAGATTGCTCAACAAGTTCAACATCCAGGAATTAGGACCCCAAAATACAGAATAAATACTGATACTAAGTCTCAGAAACCTTGATTTTTGAGAACTCGAATGCATAAATTATAATTTCCTTCCCAGGATGTAGCATAGGCATTTAGCACACATAAGCACCTATGCATCCCCCAACCCCCACATACATTTAATGGCCTAACATTAATGTATTTTAGCAAGACAGCCAATCACCCTCAAGCCCAAATGGAACAATTCAGTCCTCCTTATTTCTGTTTCATATGAGTTTATAAGCGTCTAAACAATATCTCACTGGTGAGCAAAGAATGCTTGATATATAATTAGTATGTGCAGTTGAGATTAGGACACTTACAAATTAAAACCAAGCCAAAGCAAATTTTTTCTCCAGGCTGTTGTTGACAATAAAACTGGCATAGGACAGCAAAATTACTCAGGCCGCATGATGGGGATTATAGATCCCATGAGAAAGCTAAGATTCATAATTATTTTTCTATAGTGTTGAACGGGAGGAAAACAACTTCACAAAATAACTGGTGCACATGCGAATGATACTCGCCGTATGAAACGTTTGACTATTGTTCTAAATTCTAGTCAAAATGCTGAAGCATTTAATATTTTGATTTCTTTACAAACATACTGTCCTACTATACGAATGTAGTTTCATTTCAGAGTCCCCCCGACACAGTGGTTCAGAGACTCTGGAACCAGACTGCCTGAGTCCAAAGCCTTGTTTTCCTTCCCACTAGTGCTCTAGGAAGTAACTTACCTCTCTGAGTCTCAGCTGCCTCATTTTTATAAGGAAAGAAAAAAGAACTTCCTTCATGTATTCTTAGAAAATTATATAAGATATGCAAGAATTTACAGAGCTTGGGACATCAGAAACAATACATTTTGACTCTATTAAACTATTTCAAGGGTCAATATTGTTATATGAACTCCTATAGTATAAAATTTGGCATCATCTCATGTAGGGGATTACCAAAATTTCTCTATATGTCACTAACATTTTAAAAATACTATTTTCACTATAACTAAAAAATATACCTTTCAAATTCTGCTTCTCTAAAAAATATGGATAGTGTTTTTTAAAGTCAAATGTATTACTAAAACATTTTAGTATTTTGCTATACAAGGTGTTTTTTTTTTTCATTTATAACTGTGTTTTACAGTATTGAAATGTAGATTTTGAGTCAACTTGAAGCCTGAATTTAATTTAAGGCTTTGTCTAATCAAATTACAGTATATAGAAATTGTCATTAAAATGAACATGCTGCTAGTCTGTTGGGTTACAATGAAAACTTATAAATATTTGTACACAGCTAATGTGTTACTTGACTCGGGTTTGTTTTCTTCTTCTCTCAAATTAAAATTTTCACAAATAACTCTGCTACTTCTTGAACCAGTGACTCAAACAGCTGAACTCACAAGAAAAAGGGAGTCAGGAAACAATTGTACCCTTGCTTTTTAAGTTTCAAGTTGAAACCAAAATGCTTCTGGAATCCGTAATAAGTGTGTGTGTGTGTGTGTGTGTGTGTGTGTGTGTGTGTGTGTGATTGATTGAAGAAAATCTACACACAACAGTATGCCTATCTTAGATAGATGTGAAAAAAATGAAGCCCACAGCTAGTGACTCCTTTAAGAATTGCTTAGTAGCTCCTTTTTTCCCCACATGATTTCATTTTGAAGAAAACTATGTACAACTACAATTACTGTGGGAAGGGATGTTATTAATGATGCTTACAGTAGAGTCTCAGTCTGGAAGAATAATTTCATTAGAAATAAAATAGATGCCTGTAAAGTCAAATGCTATTTTTCTGATTTTGAATTACAATATACATTTTTTCCTTTCATATATATTTTTGGGCTAAAAGGAATCTTTTGCTAAACCAAATTTACAATTTTGCTTCCATTCCACAACAACTGGGATTAGTACATTTTCAGAGTGACATTTCCGCCTCAGTATACCTCCCAACGTGCTCTTCTAAATATCTCCATCTCAGATCTTCACAGCAATGTTGACTACATGGAGCAGGCTCATTTTATTTTTTTGTTCTCTCTTCCCTTCCTTTTCTTCCTTTTTCCTCTCTCCTTCCCTCCTTCTTTCCTTCTCTCCCTCCTCCTTCCATTTCTTCTTCCTTCCTTTGTTCCTTCCTTTCTCTCATCTTGGGCTGGTTGACATACTTAATACTGATGTGGTCCCATTCATAATTTCATGTTTATAAATTGATCAACTCTCTCTCTCATTCATTTATTCACATTTGGTTGTCCATTTTGTTTAAGACTTAATAGTGAAACAATGCAATATACAGTGAAATCATATCCCTGTGGGATCTCCAAATCACATTGTGAAAATGGCATGTACATAATTTTGAACTGCAAAAGCACCGTAGGAAAAATAAACACACACATGCACATCCTATATAGAAAGAATAAGCATTGTTATTCATTGTAATTACTATGCAAGAAAATATAAAAACAGAATCTAGGGGTCATTCCTTTCCCTCTGTTTCTCAATTCTCTTACATACACCAGGTGCTGTTCAGATCAACGTGAATACTGGTGATAAATTAAGTCTGGGCACGTAAATTCCTTCCTGATTGTCCAAGGAGGCTTCACCAGCAAGTCTGGAATGGTAAAAACAGGAAGAAGTTAACTAGCTTCTGATCATTGCCTAAAAAAATCCACATACTCTTCTTTTTATATATTCTTTAGCATCCTGAAATTATGTGGGGCAATCTGTTTGATTCTCTCTTAAAACTCAGTTGGAATTCAAGCAGAGCTGGGCTAGAATTTTTGTCCCTTTCTTCATTAGTATTAAAATTATGCAAAACAATTTAACTTTTCAATCTTAATAACTTTTATCTATAAAGTTGAAATATTTACCTAGATCACAAGATTATAGTGACAATGTAATAGCAACAACAATAAAAGTGAGTATTTAGTAAGGTCAGTGTTCGATTATTAATTACTATTACTGTTTTACCTTCTTTTACCTCAGGAATTATCTCAAGCTTTTACCCTCTCCCTGTAGATTAATCTCCAAACTGTAGATAATCTGATGACCATAATATAGTGTATAGCTAGTGCATCTAGTTTCTCCAGAAAATGCTAATGGTTGCTAATTTAGAGGATGGTAGCACATTTTGCTAAATGTAGGCCTGACTGTCAAAACATCAGCACATCAGTTTTTGATGGTATAATATTTTTGGCAACCTAACGATATTTGAAAATAGTAACACTATTGGAAATTGTCTTTGGAAACCATTTGGAAATGAAACAAGAAGCAATGCAGGAGGACAACATACAGCACACCGCAGTGCTCCAGAAGAAGATCCCCTAACCTCCAGGAGTTCATGCTAATTATCTGGGTACCTCTATTTATTTAGTGTGAAGCAGGATTACTGGGCATTAGTATCAATCCCAGGAAAGGAGGCCAAGCACCTCCCACACTGCACTTGGGCTCTGCAATTTCTATCACTTGCCTAAGTCCAGTGAGACAGAGCACTAGCACACAGCAAGTTACATGAAGCAGATGTCTTACTCGCAGACAGGCAGCAAGGGACTTGATAAATCTAGGATTTATGGCAAGCTGGAACCCCAGCTTAGGAAAGCTGCCCAGGGAGAATGGAGTCGAGCATTCTACAACTTGTTCTGTTGTTGAGGGGCCTCAGAAAGCAGTCCACCCTGGGTTTTATAACCAGGGGCTACATGATATGCTGGAGTGTTCTATGATACCCTGTTCTATGGATATCAAAGTGTTCTATGATATCCTGTTCTCAAAGAGACAGGATAGGCTACTCCAGCCAGTTCTTCCTTGTCTTGGGATATTGCATTCCCAGCATCTTCTACAGTCACCCTTGAGAATTACAAGAAAAATGGGGGAAAGAACTGGGTTGGCCCAAGACCATCCAAAGAACTGTCCTGCAATGAGCATTTGAATTGTTGTTGTTCTTATTTGCAGTCTTTTCAATCTTCAATGTTCTTTTTTCTTGTTTGTCATCGGAGCCTGATTTGTGTCTATTAATTTATTCAATCTGTTCTCTGATGTTTTATTAACATTTCATCTGCAATTCTCAGGGTTCTTAAACATAGTTCAGTTATTTTTATACTTCTTAAAACTTTAAACTTCAATTAAACACTCAAAAATCTTTAAAAATGTGATTAACTGTAATAACTTAGAAATACACACTCTTGTAAACACTTTCATGCAACACATTAAGTTCAAATTAGGCAGGTGTTTATCCTTCCACAAAGAAATCTGAAGATTTATTTTTTTAAAAGGACGTAAATAAATCCTTAGAAACAGGTAAGACTATTTTTAACAATTTCTATGTATTTGCCATGTCGTGGTGTGTTTTGTGGTTCTTGCTGTTGTTGTGTTGTTTAACAGGCATCTTTGTTATATAATTATCAGATACTTGTCTATGCACTGCATAATCTCAGCAGTTGCAACCAACTATGTTTTGAGGAAATATAAGCAAAAGTGAGCAAGAAGAGAAATGAAGTCCTTCTAGAAGAATTTCTGCTATTTAAGTATTTTCTCTCTCAACAAACTTAAAGGGGAGTCCCTTTCTTATTATTTTTATCCCTTGGTTCTCCTGTTGAAAACCGCCATCCCCAGGACTATTCCTCTAAAATAATAAAGTAGGTGAAATTTGTCCTTGGTGCTCCTGTCCCCTTTTGTCCTCTGTCATCATCTCCAACCTATAGGCCTCGACTCCTGTCTCCTAGAGCCTTAAATCTCCTGGAGTGAGGATCAGAAAGTTCTGATCATGAATCAGCAGCATTTCATGATTATAACTTCCTTTTACCTCCTGATTCTTAAAATGTAGCTACTAGTGCTTTTCTATGGAGGTCTCCAAAATACCTGAGACAGTACAGAAATATTAGTGAACTTTTAGACAGTTACAGGAAAGCCAACTCAGGTGGTTTCCCTGGGGGCATTTTCCTCCACTCCTGTGCCACGAGATCAAAATGACCAAGTACAAAATTAGCTGAAAGGTAGTTCATAAAATTGGAAATCCCCAGGTGTTCTGTATGTCCAGAGTACTTATACACAAGTCAGGGAACAGAGACTACAGTTTTTGGGGTCTTTTTTTTCTCTCAAGGCTTATGAGTTGTTTTAGCCAATGAACCAGAATTTGAATGATTTGTGTTTACATTTGTTTTAAATGGGGCAGTAAACATACACACCCTCAAATTGTAGATTATCTGATGACCATCATAAAGCCAGTTGTTTCATTTAATGTAACATGTAATTTTGATGTGCTCATTTTCTTTTAAGTTTGTGACTGTGTCTGCACCAAGCAGTCTACATGACATTGATGTTGCAACATACCAAACAGGGGAGGGCCTACCAGCGATCTGAACACAGGCAAAGAAATTGAGTCACTATATGACAAACAATTTAAGGCATTCACTTCTATCTTCATTCACATTCTATTTATTTCAAAAATGCAACCAGTTTTCAATTAGCCAAAATAGAGTACTAAAAACACAGGGAAATTTTTAATACAATAATAAATGATTTTTTGGCTTCAAATTTTTGAAGTAAACAGTTAAATTAATCAACCCTTAGGAAAGCTATAATCCCAGTTCAAAGACTTAGTTGCAAACTAGGAAAAAATAATATTGATAACGATGATGCATGCTCTGCTTTTATGCTCATTCCCTCCAAAACTTATATTGAAATTTAGTTATCATTGTAACGGTCTTGAGAAGAGGAGCTTTTGAGAGATGATTAGGCTATGAGAACTCTGCCTTCGGTAGTGGGATAAATGCCTTCATAAAGAAGCGAGTTCAGCCTCCTCTTGCCTCTTTGCCTTTCTGTCTTCCGCCATGAGATTATGAAGCACAAAGGCTCTCACCTGATGCCAGTGCCTTGATCTCGAATGTACCAGCCCCTAGAACTGTGAGAAATACATTTCTGATTTTTTTACATAAATTATACAACCCGTAGTATTTTATTGCAGCACAAAAGGACTAAAGCAATGACTCAGTTCATAACTAATTATAATAACAATTTTTTAAGGTTTGAAAGCAAAATATAAAACAAAGTCACCTTTTTTCTATTTAATAACTTAAGTATATTAATATCTGCAGGAAATATATGAGGAACTAGGAAATATTTCAGTAACTTCAAAATAAGCTTCCTAATGTCAGTTCGTTGATTTCTCATCAGACTGCAATGAATGTATGTGAGCGATGTGCACAATCTCTGGAATCCAGGACTATGAAACTCAGTCCTCCAGCTAATGGAGTTAGAAGCAACTCACAGCTCTGAGCTTGTTCCCTCTCTTGGACTTGGCTTCAGTTCAAAATCTTCACCTTGAGCAAGGTCATGTTTCCTTCTTGGAGCAGCCTTATTCAGTGCTGGATTATGAGGGGACATCAAGCACAGACCCCTTTCCACAATTGCAACAACTCTGAAGGACCATCGGGATCCAGAGCTCCTTGTAAGGTCTTGTTAGATATCTGTGGTGATTTTATTTCAGCTCAACTTCTTCTTTTGCCTAATGTTGATGCTGAAGACATTGCTTAATACATATCCAATATGCAATTAAGACTATAAATAACAAGCCTATGCAATGAAGCAAATCATATTTGTTTTTAATGAAAAATAACATCAATGTTTGTGTTCTTCAACGCAGTAGACAGGTCATGCTGAACGACCCTTTGAATTAAAACAACTGAAAGTGTTCAATTATATATGAAATACTTTAAAATGTTCATCTAGCAAGAAAATATACAATTATCTCAAATGAAATGTTAAGTCAAATAAGAATTAAGAAAAAAATAGAGTTATGAAGCAGAAACACAGAAGACACTGAGGCTTGTTTTTTATGGTGTTGCAGAATGCATGAAATAAAAGACTGAGCGTAAGCACTGCAGAAGGTGGGGAGTTCTGCAGAGAAAGTTAACACAGCAGACCCAGCGCTGCTATCTTGCAAGCTTGGTCTATGACTGATATTTGGGAGCTTGGGTTTTAGAATGCCTCATGCCATATCCAGAACTAATAAGAGTAGCTCATTGTGCCTAAACTGCATAGCAATGTTGTTTATGCTTTTGAGAGTCTGACATTTTGGTATATGTTAGACAGAGGTTGCCAAAGGGACTAGCCCCCAATAAAACTCTTAGGGGCTGAATCTCTAATGATCTTCCCTGGACAATATTTCATAGAGGTTGCCATAATTCTTCACTGAAAGAATTCAGTAACATCTTTTGTTGTTTTGCTGGACGAGGACTCTTGGAAGCTTATTCCTGATTTGCTCTGGACTTTGCCACATGTATTTGTCTCTTTGCTGATTTTTCTCAGTACCTTTTCATTATAATAAAACATAGCTCTGAGCATAATGACAAATGGAGTCTGTTGTTTTGTACTGGTGAATCATCAAATCTTAGGGTGGTCTTTAGGGTCTCCCAAAACAGCAGTTTACTTGATATCTCTCAAATATATACATTCTTTCTGTGAATATGACCTAGATGAAAATGACAAAAAGAACCAAAAGATTAACATCTCTCTCAAACCTTAGCATTGGTAAAGAGATAGAATATGATATGTTATGCGTGAGTATATATATGTATATGTGTATATGTATGTGTGTATAATTTAAATTCTAGATATAGAAGAGAAAAATATCAAAGAACAATATTCAAAAGGCTTTTGGCTGAGAGTTATCTAGAATCAACCTATAGATTTAGGAAGCCTAAACAATCCCAAGCAGAACACGTTTTCTTCTCTAACTTCACAGCGGATATTTGTAAACATTTTTTTTTACTTACCTAAAGAAAATGGACTTTTGTGTACGATTCAGTGAATTTTATCACGTGTATAATTCTGTAACCTCTTCTCCAAACAGGACACATGACATTTCCTTCACCATAAAAATCTCACTTGTGTTTATTCCTTCGTAGTCACAACTCTCCTTCCTCCAAACCTTTAGGAGCTACTTATCTGTTCTACATTGGTATAGCGTTGTCTTTTCAAGAATGTTATAGAATAAAATCTTACAGTATGTAAACTTTTGAGAGAGGCTTCTTTCACTCTGCATAATGATTTCCAAATTGATCCAAGTTGCTGTGTGTATCAATGGTTCATTCCATTTTACTGCCTTGTAGTACACTATTGCATGTGTATATCACCTCTTGTTTAGCCATTCACCCTTTGATGCATATTTGGGTAGTTTCCACGTGTGTGAGGTTAAGAAAAGAGATTATATAAACATTCATGTGTGGGTTTTAGATGAACATACGTTTTTATTTTTCCAGTGTAAATATGCATGAGATTGAGTTTCATATTGATGTTTATTTAAATGTATAACTGCCAACTGTTTTATATGTTAACTGTGGCATTTGCAAATTCACCAATAATGTGTAAGAGTACCAATTGTTTATCAACATTGGTGTTATCATCCTTTCCAAGACTTATGTTTTATTGTGACCATTCTAATAGGTGTGCAGAGGTGTTTGGCCATGATTTAAATTTGTGTTCCCCTAATGAGTAATGCAATTAACACCTTTTCATCTGCTTTATCTCCCATATATCCTCTTTGATAAAAAGTCTATTCTAATCCTTGAGTCCAATGATTAATTTGATAATTTTCTTACTACTGAGATTTTATATACATATATAAGAAACTATATATATGACCAATAAAATAGTATACGTATAGTATATATATTTATCTATATATACTATACACATAGTATATATTCATGTATATATAGTATATATAATATATTTTATGTATACAGTAGACATATAGTATATATTGCATGTATACATAATATACTATAGTATATATATAGTGTGTATATATGTAATATATAGTATATAAGTTCTTTGTCAGATATGTGGTTAAAAATTGTCTCTTTAGTCTATAACTTGTCCTTTAATATTTTACTCAGTGTCTTTCATTTTAAAATGAAATGAAAGTGTCTAACAATTTTAAAATTTTTTTAGTTCCAATTTTATTATTATTAATTTTGATGATTTTATAACAGAACTTTTGATTCATGTGTAGGGAATATTTTTCTAACTTGAAGTCATAAAAATGCTTACAAACTTTTCTTCTGAATGTTGTATAGTTTTGTTTTATATTCAGACTTATGATTCATTCTGATTTAATTTTTGTCAAAAATGGAAGATTTATTTGAAGTATGTTTGTCTGCTTCTGGATACCCAACAGTTCCAATACTATTTATTGAAGAAACGTTTTTTCACAATTTAACTGTCTCTGCATTTTTGTTAAAAAAATTACTTGCCCATATTTGTATGGGTCTATTTCTAGATTCACTGTTCTTTTTTATTGATCTTTGCATCTGTATTTTTGCCAATGCCATATTGTTTTAATTACTATCAAATTAATGTGTCTCAAAATAAAGTAGTATAATTCTTCTATTTTCCTTTTCCAAAATAATTTCAGCTGTTCTAAGTAATTTGTTATTCAATATAAATATTTAAATGAGCTTATCTATATCTACAAACAATCCTGCTGGAGGCTTGATTTCATTATGAAAATCTATAGATCACTTAGGAGAGAAATAACATATTATATGCTGAGTCTCCCAATCTGTGAGCATGGTATATCTCTCCATTCATTTAGATCTTTTTGACTTTTTCATTAGTGATTTGCAGTTCTCACATAGGGATCTTGCACAAATTTCAATAAATTTTAAGATTGAAATCATAAAAATATGATATCTAATCATAATAGAATTAATTTAGGAACAAACAGCAAAAAGAAACATACAGAATCTCACAAATATTTGAATATGAAGCAAGTCATTTCTCAATAGCTCATGGGTCAAAGAAGATATCCCAAAGGAAATTAGAAAAACATTAATTAGACCTGTTCATAACACTATGCAAAAAAGTGAACTTATCATGAGTCATAGAACCTAAAGCCTAGAACTAAAACTATAAAACCTTTAACAAAAGGAAAAAAAAAAAAACACTGGAGAACATCTTTGAGATCCTAAGAGAGGAATTTTCAGATACAAAACACATAACACAATCTATAAAAGAAACAATGATAAATTAGACATTGTCAAAATCAAAAATATTTACATATCAAAAGATAACTAATAAAAGATAACCTACAGACTGAAAATCAAATATCTGATAAAGATTTCCATCTAGAATATACAAAAAAGTCATTGTAAATCAGTAGCAAGAAAATAAACATGACCCAATTCAAAAATGGCCACAAATTTCTGAATATACATTGGACCAGATATAACATAGAAATAACTGATAAAGAGATAAAAAGACAGTCAACCTCATTAGTCATTAGAGATGTGAAATTAAAACCACAATCACGTAACACTTCACACACTGGAATGGGCATAATAATAAAGACAGCCTATAACAACTGTTGGTGAGGATGTGGAGAACAGTATGTTAGTGATTCTACCTCATTCTATCATATTCCTAGAAATATAGGAATTTTCCTGATTATTCCTGCCCCTTGTTCTATTACTGAGAAATGGGAGAAGGATTTTTTTCCCTGCAGTTCTTTCACCTATTCCTCCCTCACAAGGTTTAGAGCTATTTTCAACCAGGAGCCTTCTTTTAAGTCATCTAAAGTGGGTGATTTGTATGATGAGATGTGGAGGATCCACTGAGAGTAGAAGGACAAGACATATGGTTCAAAATACTTGACTCCTGGCAGGATGAGCATGCTTCAGAGGGTAAGGGACACTGGCTCTGGGAGCAAGCACAACTTATGATTGACTGTTCCTCTGGAGAAAGGGGTTTGTCTCTTTAGTCTATAAAATGTCCTTTAATATTCTTCTCAGTGTCTTTCATGGAATAATTTTAAAATTTCTTAAGAGTTCCAATTTTATTAGTAGTAGTAGTAATTTTGATAATTTTATACTACACTGTCCCATCATAATAGTCAACAAACCCCATGGAGTTGTGAAATAAAGCACTAGCTAAGGATACACTACTAATACATCAGTGGATAAGAAAAAAACACATAGCCGGGAAAATGAAGATTAAGTAGTAAAGTAGAACAGAGTGAAATCAGGAATCCCTGGCCAAATGGTGCTGGCAAGTGTTACCAAGGCTTAATTAGGCTAGAACCAGATGCTTTCATGACCCTGGAACAGACAGACGCCCTCCAGTAGTGTGTGATATGGATGGAGAGATATTCAAACTACACAGTTGGTTGACACCTGTAATCTAAAAGTGGTGTATGTCTACAATATTACTGTTGATATTTACTTATTATTATTTCCTTTTTACTTGACACATAAAAATTGGATATATTTATGGTGTAGAGTATGATGTTTAAAGATATGTAGATACTGGCCAGGCGTAGTGGCTAACACCTGTAATCCCAACACTTTGAGGCGGGCAGATCACCTGAGGTAAGGAGTTCAAGACCAGCCTGACCAACATGGAGAAACCTCGTCTCTACTAAAAATACAAAGTTAGCTGGGCATGGTGTGCAGGCCTGTAATCCCAGCTACTCAGGAGGCTGAGGCAGGAGAATTGCCTGAACCTGGCAGGCGGAGGTTGTGGTGAGACGAGATCACACCATTGCACTCCAGCCTGGGCAACAAAAGCAAAACGCTGTCCTAAAAAAAAAAAAAAAGAAAAATAGAGGGGGAGGGAGAGAGAGAGAGAGAGAGAGAAAGAGAGACATGTGAAATGGTGAAACCAAGATAATTAACATGTATTACCCCACATTGATTATTCTTTTGTGATGCAATCCCCAAAAACTGTTCTTTTAGCAATTTTCAAGAATACCATACATTGTCATTAACTATAGTCGCCATGTTGTACAGTACGTCTCTTGAACTCATTCTTATTTCCAGTTGAAATTTTATGTACTTTGGTCAACACATACCCAATCATTCTCTCCTCAACCACCCCTTTGGAGCTGCCATTCTCTCCTTCTACAAATTCAACTTTTTTAGATTTCACATACAAATGAGATCATATAGTATTTGTGTTTCTGTGTCTTGCTTACTTCACTCAATGTTATGTATTCTGGGTACATCTTTATTGTTGCAAATGAGAGAACCTACCCTCCTTTTAAGGCTGAGCAGTATTCTATTGTCTACCCACATTTTTTAAAGCCATTCATCTGTTGATGGACATTTAGTCTGACTGTATGTCTTGGCTTTTATGAATAATGCTGCAATGAACATGTGAGTGCAGGTATCTCTTTGACACACTGATTTCATGTCTTTTCTAAACATATAGTCAGTAGTACCATTGCTGAATCATATGATAATTCTATTTATAATTTTTTAGGACCTTCATATTTATCACAATGGCTTTACTAATTGACAGTCCCATCAACAGTGTATAAAGCTTCCCTTTCCTCCACGTCCTCACCAACACTTGTTATAAAAAATAATCTTTTGATAATAGCTATTCTTACAGGTATAAGTTGGTGTGTCATTGTGGTTTTAATTTTTATTTCCTTGATGATTAGTGGTGTGCAAAATATGTTTTTACATACCTGTTGGCCATTAGTGTGCTATACACATAAATTTCTACTCAGATTCTGTTCATTTTTAATCAAATTATTTGTTTTCTTGTTATTGAGTTGTTCGAGTCCCTTACGTATCATATTTTGGATATTATACCCTTTTCAGATGTGTGTTTTATGAATATTTCCTTTAATTCCATAGGCTTTCTCTTTACTCTTTTGATTTTCTTTGCTGTACAGAAGCTTTTTAGTTTGACATGATCCCATTTGTTAATTTTGCTTTTGTTGAATATGCTTTTTGAGTCATATCCAATAAATTATTGCACAGACCATTGCCCTGGAGATAATCACCTGTATTATTCTAATAGTTTTACAATTTCTGATCTCTTGTGGAAGTCTTTAATTCATTTTTAGTTGATGTTTATATATGGTGTGAGATAAGGGTCTAATTTCATTTTTTTTTTTTTTTTTTTTTTTTTTTTTTTTTTTTTTTTTTTGCATGTGGATGTCAAGTTCACCCAACCATTCACAGAAAAGACTGCCCTTTTTCCATTGTGGGTGCCTGGCATGTTTGTCAAAAATCAGTTGTCAAAAAAATTGTATACATTTAGTACCAGGTTTTCCATTCTTTTCAATTTTTCTATGTATCTGTTCTTAAGCCAGGACCATGGTGTTTTAATTATTGTAACTTTATTGTGTATTTTGGAAACAGGTACTGTGATGCTTGCAGCTTTGTTCTTTTTGCTCAAGATTGCTTTGGTTATTTCGGTCTTTTGTGGTTCCATATGAATTTTATTATTGTTTTTAATATTTTTGTGAAAAATGCCATGGAATTATGGTAAGATTGCCTTGACTCTGTAGACTGCTTTAGGTAGTATTGACATTTTAACAATATTATTCTTCTGATGCATGAACACTGGATATTTTTTCATTTATTTGTATCTTCTTCCATTTATTTCACCATTTTTTATAGTTTTCAATAGGCAGATATTTTAACCTCTTGGTTATAAATACATTCTTATTTATTTATTTTGGTAATTATTATAAATGGAATTGTTTTCTTGATTTCTTTTTCTGTTAGTTGTTATTGTACAGAAACGCTGGTGATTTTTGTGTATTCATTTTGTATCCTTTAACTTTACTGAATTCATTTATTAATTCTAAGAGCTTTCGATGGAGTCTTTAGTGTTTTCTATGTATAAGATCTTGTCATCTGAAAACAGAGATCATTTAATTTGTTGCTTCTATACATGAATGCCTTTTATTTCTTTTCTGTGTCTAATTACTCTGGCTAGGATTTCCAGTATTATGTAGAATATAAGTAGTAAAAGTGGGCACCCTTGTCTTGTTCCTGATCTTAGAGAAAAAGATTTCAAGTGTCGACACTTTCTGTTCATTGAATCAGTTTTGCATGGGAATATGTCGAAAGTGATGTGCTAGGTTATCTGGTGAAATGTTCGTTCCCAAGAATTGCCTGGAGAAGTATAACATTAGCAGCTACTTTGACCTTAACACATGTAGTAAGTAGAACTTCAGCACAAATTTTACAGTCTGAACTGATTTCCATGCTGTTGTGCAATCCAAAAGCCAATGACTGTCAAACACAATTATCATGCTGAGATACAATAGTAAAGGTTCACACATGTGTACAAAATCTGTTATGGCTGCAAACAAAACTTTGCTTGGCCTTGAAAACCTGCTTCCTTTTGTATAAACTATTTAATAATTGTCATGCAAACTACAAGTGTTTTGATGTTTATAGGAAGGATTTTGAAACAGTCATATAAATTAGAAGAATATCTATAATAATGAACCAAATGTGACTGTAAATTTTGGTTATATACAACATATCTCAAGCCTGTTATGTATGGCTTTTTGTTTTGTTTTGTTTATTGTTATACTTTAAGTTCTAGGGTACATGTGCTTAATGTGCAGGTTTGTTACATATATATACTTGTACCATGTTGGTGTGCTGCACCCATCAACTCATCAGCACCTATCAACTCGTCCTTTACATCAGGTATAACTCCCAATGCAATCCCTCCCCCCATCCATAATAGGCCCCAGTGTGTGATGTTCCCCTTCCCGAGTCCAAGTGATCTCATTGTTCAGTTCCCACCTACGAGTGAGAATATATGGTGTTTGGTTTTCTGTTCTTGCGATAGTTTGCTGAAAATGATGGTTTCCAGCTGCATCTGTGTCCCTACAAAGGACACAAACTCATCCTTGTTTTATGGCTGCATAGTATTCCATGGTGTATATGTGCCACATTTTCTTAATCCAGTCCATCACTGATGGATATTTGGGTTGATTCCAAGTCTTTGCTATTGTTAATAGTGCCGCAATGAACACATGTGTGCATGTGTCTTTATAGCAGCATAATTCACTTTTTTCAAGATGTGATCTTTACGGTTGCAGGATTCACATTTGAACTTAGACACTGCAAGTCCTCAATCCTTAGGCACAGGTACCAGATTACCTACATGTCATTCAAATGCTTCAACGTGACTCCAAAATATGTTTCAGTTTTGTTAAATAAAAGAGCAAGAAAAAAGAAGAAAGAAGAGAGAGAGAAAAAAAAAAAAACCTAGAGCAGCAAAGAACTGATTCTACATCTGTATTAAATAATCAATAGCCACAGTTATCATCATCACTTAGTTTTTAAAAATAATGCATGAAGAGATATAGCAAGTCAAAATCTTGAATTTTGAAAATATATTTTATTTGTTGAGGATCTTTTTCACCAAAGGCTTTTTCTCTGAGGTTTTTTACACTTAAAAATTTCTCTGTCTTCAGCTCATGTATATAATAAAATTCCTTTGGACTAATTTTGATGTCTGTGGAACCACATTCACCTTCCCATAAGATTGTTCCTGTGGGACTTCAGGCTCAATTTCTCCTAGCTGGTTCTTCCGAGGAGCCCACATGTTCAGTGCTATCAAAATACTGGCATTAACGCCAGCATTTTATGAAGAGAGCTGGGTTGCATGTAGGCACATATGTGTGGCCTCAGTTTATTATAGTAATTATAACTAACACAAGGTAACTAATCCAACTCAAACCACAGATAACTCACGTATTAAAAACCTGGAAATGCTACAATTCTTTCTGTCAGGAAAATAGCTGTAAAATAAAGAAAACATCCAGCTAATGACACAACTATTAAGAATAATTTGAGGAAATCAACAGACGTAATGCAAAGGTTCTTACTTAGGAGAACAAGAAAAAAACCCAAATATGAAAATAATTGTGATTTGATTTCTTTTATTTCTCATAAAGAAACCATCCAGAAACTAAAGGATATTTAAAAATATACCTATACCCAACAAAACCACTTTATGTGCTTTTTCTTTCGAGTTTTAAAGTATGAAGTTTCAAACTCATTTATAAAGAGAATAGTTACAGGAAAATTCAAAGAGATAGTAATGAGAACATAAATTTTCTAAAATTCTCACAAATAACTATTCAATATCTGTGCAAAAGTAGGCATAAAATAATTTCATAAAATAATTATGAAAACATTTTATTCCTTAAGTTAATTATGTTGGTTATACATACAAAATTTCTTAGATTCCTAAAGATGTTGATTTATAATGCTATTTAAAATATCATTATTGATCTTCTATGGTTGCTATTAGAAAACATACGTTCACATAAAAAAACATGTACACACACATGTTTATAGGCATTACATTTGATATTGCCAAAAACTAGATATAGCGAAAATGTCCTTCAGAGGCAAAAAGATTAACTGTAATACATTTTATACAATGGAATACTACTCAGATGTAAAAAAGAGCAAACTATTGATATACCTAGCAACTTAAATGGGTTTCACATGCATTGTACTGATTGCATAAAGACAATCTAAAAAATTCACATGCTATAAGACTGTTCAAACATTTTCTCCTTTCAATTTTATTATTTTCCTCCCTCCAGGATTTTATTATATAGATATTGACACTTTTAAAATGTTTAGATATTATAAATATTAATCCATACCTTTAAAAATACCAGATGTCTATTTTTTGTTATTTTTATCTGTTTGTGCTGCCTTCTGTTATAGATTCATAAACTACTCTTCCTAATTACTAATTTCATTAGTTATATCCATCTATTTATAGCACTTATAACGTATTGTACAAATATTTTACTTTTCACATCTAAAATAGACAGTTATTTTGATGATCTCGGTTTTATATATATCACGTAAATCATCCATCTTCTTATGTATTGTTATTATATTAAAAATTCCTTTTCCTTTCAATATATTTTCATTTAAATTTTTTATATTCTCCACTTATTTATTAGTAATTTTTTTTTTTTTTTTTTTGAGATGGAATCTTGCTCTGTCACCCAGGCTAGAGTGCAGTGGCACCATCTCAGCTCACTGCAACCTACGCCTCCTGGGTTCAAGCAATTTTCCTGCTTCGGTCTCCCGAGTAGCTGGGATTACAGGCCTGCACCACCACACCCAATTAATTTTTTTATTACAGATACAGTTTAATTATGTTGGTCAGGCTGGTCTCGAACTCTTGACCTCGAGCCATCTATTGGCCCCAGCCTCCCAAAGTGCTGGGATTACAGGTGTAAGCCACCACGCCCAGCCTACTTATTAATCTTTTAAAGCAGTCCTATCTCTTAATTATCTAGCTATTTTGGTATGTTCATACTCCCCTGGTTATCACCACACCATCTTGCAATATGTAAGCAGCAAGGGCCAATGACCAGGACCTAGCCATTTTAAAATCCCTCAACTTAAGGAAAGGAAGTGTTAATTACTGTCTTTGCTATCAATGTGACATGTAATCCCTTTGTCAAATTGTCCCCTTTAAGTTGTTTTTACCATAAAACAGCAGGAGCTAAAGTTGATCTCTGTCTGTTGTGAACCAGCTGTTTATTGGTGTAGGGAACATGAGTAGAGGAATGGTCCAAGGCAGAAAGTCAGGTCAGGCCCATCTTTATCAATGCTTCATCCATCCTCACGTTTCTCAGAAGGCCTAATGGTTCTCCTGGTACAGGAACACCCTAGTGTTCAGCCACTCTACAGATTTCCACAAGGAAAGATCAGATAATGATTTTCTCCTTGTGACACTGCAGAAGGACAAGAGTGAATGTTATTCAACTTTCCTTGTGTCGAATCTCTCAGCCCTGCTCCAGGTTGCCTTTTACTTCACCACCTTCATCCCTCAGATCAAGGACACATTTAATTCCTCAGCTCTCAAGAATTTTCATTGGTTCATGGAATTCATTGTTCCCACCAGGGTCTCTGCTTTCTTCAGTGGATTTTGGCACCACAGCACCAGCCAGCTTGCCATCTTGGTGGGCACCAGAGTTCTGTGCTGCATTTGGTTCCCAAGCAATGGCTTTTTAAAAATTGAGCTTGGTTTCTCTTGGTGGAGAAACATTTTTCACACTGCCACTCATTACTGTGTGCTCGCTCATCTACAGTGCCCACCTGCCTAGGATGGGGGTCTGATCTTGGGCTGGAACATAGTGGAGATGTAATAAATGGTGAGAGATGACACTGAAAACAATTGACCAAATAAAACTGTGAAGGACATTGAATGATAGGCTAAGGAGTTACTTTTGTCTTATGCGCCCTGTGGAAGCAATGGGAATGAGTGAGGGAAGAGTATGATCTGTATTTCAGTTAAGTGACTCTGGCATCAGTGTTAGGGATGGGTTAGCTGGATGAACCTGGAAGCATTGAGGTAACTAAACTGTCATTGCTATATTTTAGAAGAGATTATGTCTAAACCAGAAGTCAAAACTCTGTAAATGATGAAATAGGTGTAAGAGAAGAATTAGCAAGACTAGGTAAGGTATAGTGAGTGGAAGAAAAGAATGAAAACTTCAGGAAATGCTTTAGAATTTTTCTGACTTGTTTGACGAGGGGTATCTTCAAAGATGTTTGGAGATAATAAATGCTATAGAATAAATGAGCAGGCTGTTGCAATAATGCAGGCAACCAGTGGAATCACTTGAACCTCGAGCCCTGGGTACAGTGTTAACGAAGGGATGAATTCAAGGTCCTACATGAGCAGTGCAGGATGGGCACATTCAAGCACAAAATCCAAAGCTTATAACATGGTTCCTAGTGAACTGAGAAGTCACTTGCTTAAATTATTGCTTAAATAATAAATAAATAATTGCTTAAATAATTGCTTAAATTAAGCAATGCAGAAAGGGATTTCAGTGGCTTTTGCAGCCAGAGAAATATGCTGCTCTGAGGAGTGTATTTGAATGACAGCTCAGAGCTACCCAGCTCAATTCTCTGCTGTGTTATCCTGCCCTGGCTGCTCCTGGCTAAGCAGTGAGCATGGGGTGGGGAAAAGGTTGTTCCTGCCGACCCATGTGAGAGCTGTGGGACCCGGACAGTCCCTTCAGCTCCAGAACTCCCCATTCTTAGAACCCCACTGCAGTCTGCAACTCTTCCTTCCTGATCCCCCGCTTTTCTCCCTGTGTCGGACCTGTGTCGAATCTGTTCACAGTTGCCGGACCTGTGTCGAATCTGAAGTTTCCCCTAACACTGCCTCTTTTCCTTCTTTATCTTTCACAGGTATTTCTCCCAGTGAATCTCCTGCTTGTCAAACATGTCTTGGTGCCTGATTCTGAGAACCCAATCTAGCGCAGAAGGTCAAGGGAAGGGGGACTCTAGGTCTGTTTGTAGATGTTGAAGTTGAGGTCATACCGGGGTTGGCAATTATATAAACAGGCTATGAGGAATCTGTATCTGAGGCTCGCTGTAACTTTGGGCACAATTTATTATACTTATTTAAGTAAAATAATAACTTTCTTCTTTACAGTTATATGGTTTAAATGTATACATGTGTTTTTAAAATGTAAACTTCAAGATGCCATCTATATATAAGTGTTCATAATTTTCCTCCATCAAACTAGTTTTCTCTACTGAGATCCAACAAATACAAAGGGGAGAAATTTTTAGAGTGAGATGCCTAATTCAGATTAAGAAAAGAGACTGCAATTTTCCCTTCAATATTTTAGATAAAGAATTAGTTATTACTTATAAGAATATTTTCAGAATGCTTGTGCTTGAGAAAGGACTAGAAAAAATATTCTCATTGTTACTTCGGAGAATTCCTTCCATTTCACGGGTGCCCCAACTATATTAAGAAATGCATGGATATATTCATTTCTGTTTTAAAACCGAGCTGGATAATATTAATACTTCATATATTCATTGAAAACTTGTTCTGTCAACCACTGCACCCTACAGTTAATCTAATTATGTGCTTGATTGCTTGCTAGCTTGTGTATCTGAGGCTCACTGACTTCCCTCTTAGCAGTGAGGAGATAGTGCTCAGATATGGTGGTCTGGAGTGTAATCACGGTCTTTGGCTTGACATGGAATCTTTTACATGTTCTTCTATTATTTACAGGGACCATTTATTTCCTTCATAAAATACTCTATTCACTGAGGATCCAAGAGCCTCGATTTGCTTTCTGTGGTGGTCATGAAGAATGACCACCGGTTGTTACTGTCTCAGCATGTGCTGTTTCCTACCCACTGGAGCTTAATGGGATTGTAACGCATTCTGGCCAATGAAATATGAGCAGGAGTTCCTGTATCAGTTCCAGATCAAGTCACCTTCTTGACCATTGTCCATGTATCTTAATTAAAGCAACTTTTTGAAGCTTGGCTGTCTTTGTGGCATGGGTTTTGGAGTGAGCTGTTCCCTAGATCTGGAGAGAATAAGAAGTAGCCTTTTGTATACATATATCACCACTGAGACTGTGTTATTTTGTTGTCGTTACCATAACCTGGCCACTTCTGACTCATAAGTAGGTGCTGCTGCAACCAAAAGAGCAAAACATTGCATGACATTGGCTTTGCTTTAGAGACCCCATAAAAGACAACAAACTAATCACCATTGAAGACTGCAATACAGTGAGTCATCCTTTTGGTAAGACTGTCACTTGCAATAATGTGGCACACAGAAGAGGGGTAATGTTAATAATTAGACTTCTAACTAATAAAATATAAAACTGAGGAGGCATTTAAGCAATAGTTCAATTAAAAGCTTTTAAGAGAAGCTTAATGATGCAGGAATGGGGATAATTTTATTTAATAAGTGACAAAAAGAGCTAGCTTTAGGTTTTAAACTTTGAAGAAAAAGAAGACAACATCTAGAAAGTAAAAAGCAATCCTCTGTGTGATAGGATATTTTCAATACGCACATCTGACAAAGCAATTGTATCCAGAATATATATTTTTGAAAGCTTCAACAAATCAACAAAAAAGACAGATACCAAAATATAAGCAAAAATTTGAACATGCCTTCCAAAGAAAACAATATATTCATATCATCGATCAACATATAAAACAACAACATACACAAATCCATTTCTACAGCTAGATCATTCCATGATGTACCCACTTCTGTCCCACCACTCACATTAAGAAACTGCATTAAGAGGTGGGACAGAAGTGGGTACATCATGGAATGATCTAGCTGTAGAAATGGATTTGTGTATGTTGCTGTTTGTATGTCTTACTAAAAAGAAATAAAAAAACAAAATGTCAACTGTGTGTCAAGGTCAAGTCAAGGATATTAATATTATGCTTCTTATTATCATTTCTTAATGGAGTAATCCAAGGTGTAAGAGCAGATATAACATGCTTTGAATCCAAGTTTTGATTTTAGCATATTTTTGAGTAGTTTAACTCTTTGTAAGGAGTGCTATGTCATTATATTTTTTCTTAATGATGATTCAAAGATAGAGAAGGAAAAATATCACATTATATTTAACAGAAAATATGATATTTCATGTTTCAAATAAAGTCATGAAAGTATTTTGTAGATATAATTAATATCTAAAATTAGTTGACTTTAAATAAAAGATAGTATTTTTAATATGAGTTGATTGGACCGTTTTTGAATCCAATGTATTTCACAAGAGCTTAGTCATCTTACATTACCTGTATCTTGACATATTTTGCTTTGAATCAGCTTAGAATGTTAATCCTAAATTATTTTGAGCAACACCTAAAAGAGAATAAAATAAAAATGAAATTGAATCAGTAGAATAATGCAGTGGTAAAATAAATTATCAATATTACATAATCTTCAGTTTTTTAGTGAGTTGTACAATTTTATCATTTTTCAGGAAGGTATAAAATAGTCTAATAGCATGATCCTGTAGCCTTCTTTAAAATAGCATTAAACAAACTTCAGAAATCAGAATTTTTATAAAGAATTCTACCAAAATGGCAAAGAGAATGATATCCTTAATTATTATATGAATCAAAGTGTGAATGCAAAGATATATATATAGCACTTAAGATACTAGTGATGATAATAAAACTCATTATGTAAGTGAAATTTCAGACTACATGTCATCAGAAAAAATATTCTAGATGAATTTTCTCAAATTCAAGAATCAATGAGTAAACCATAATATATTTCTAAGAATGAAAAATTAATATGTAATCTCCATATAGTTATTCAACAGAAGGGATGTTATCACACAATCTTTTAACAATATAACATACGATGGTGAAAATTCATGTCACAAATAAAATCTAGGTAACCTTGGGTTTGGTGATGACTCCTTAGATACAGTCTCAAAGGCATGATCCATAGGGGAAAGAAAAAGAATTGACAAGCCAGATGTAATTAAAATATAAATTTCTGCTTTGTGAAAGACATTGTCAAGTAAATGGAGACAAGACACAGACTGGGAGAATATATTTGCAAAAGACATATCTGATAAAGAACTGTTACCCAAATAGAAATCTTAAGTTTCAGTAGTAATAAAATGAATAACACAATTAAAAAAATTGGCCAAAGACCTTAATAGACATCTCAGATATGCAGATGGAAAATAAGCATATTTAAAAGGTGTTCCATTCCATATGTCATCAGAAAAATGCAAACTAAAACAATAATAAAATACCACTATATTCCTATTAGAATGGTCAAAATCCATAATACTGACAACATCCAATGTTGAAGAGAATGTGGAGCAACAGGAACTCTCATTTATTGCTGATAAGAATGCAAAATTGTGCAGCCACTATGGAAGACATTTGGCTTTTTTGTTTGTTTGTTTGTTTATAAACTAAACAAAGTCTTACCATACAATTTTGCTATCTCACTCTTTGGTATTTATCCAAAGGAATTGAAAATTTATTCCCACACAAATACCTTCACACAGATGTTTATAGCAGCTGTATTCATAATTGCCAAAACTCAGAATTGACCAAGATGTCTTTCAGAAGGTGAATGGATACATAAACTGTTACTGTTGTGTGCCTATACAATAGAATATTATGCTAAAAATAAATGAGCTATCAAGCCTTAAAAAGCATGAGTGAAACTTAAATGCGTATTACTAAATAAAATAAGCCAATCTGAAAAGAATACGTGTGTTATTCCAACTATATGACATTCTGGAAAGGCAAATTTATGGAGACAGTGAAACACTCAGTGGTTTCCAGGGGCTGGAGGAAGGGAGGAATAGGCAGAGCATAGAGCATTTTTACGTCAGTGAAAATATTCTCTCTGATATATATCACTATACTTCTGCCCAAATCCATATAATTTAAAATACCAGGCGCAAACTCTAATGTAAATTACGGACTTTGTGTGATAATGATCTATCAATATGGTTATCAATCATAACAAAGGTACTACTCTGGTGAAGGTTGTCAATGGTGGGAGAGGCTCTGCATGTGGGGGTCAGGGGATATATGAGAATTCTCTGTATCTTCCTTCATATTTTGCTTTGAACCTTAAAGTATTCTAAAAATAAAGTCTTCATAAGGAACGTTGATTGGCAGGCCATGTGTTATGTAGAAATAATCCACAATATTATCAGAGTATTCTACTTGGTGTTTACAAATGTAAAAATGAAAAAAATGAAAAATATTTTACAATTAGGTCCAAAAGTGATGGCTAACCTCTCTGCAACAAAATTATGAAATTTCACAGCTTCAAAATCAATCTCATTTTGATGAAGAAAGAATATGCTGCACATGAAGTAGTCATAAGATGGAATTGATGTGAATGGTTGAAGACAGGAATCAGTATTTACCAGATTGATATGGCCTAGTTTATTTCATGAGAGTTGATGAGCAGTGAGTTGCTTTCAAAGAACACTGCTTATTTCACATGCATATATCCTTACCACCAGGTAAATATGGAATTAAAAACACGAGTTTTCTGTTTAAATTCTTATTAAAGTTTTTTAATAGTTGTGTTTCACTATTCCTTTACTCTTAATTCTGTAAATTATTTGAAAATAATTTTTAAAGATTTTGAAAACTTAACAATATCCAGATAGCAGTGGTGACACCTGTTTTTCCTGGTGCAGAGAGAGTCAAGATGGTCCCTGTAAATAAATTTTTAGCAAAATTGCTCAAGAAAAAGAAACTAAAGGCTTCACTCTCCCTGTGGAGCCTGTTAGACTGAAAATATCTGAAATAAATAAGAGAGAGGAGGGCACATCTTACATAAATTGGCACAGAGCTCACTGGAATAAAAGAGATAAGAAGCAGGGAATGTTTGTGAGGCAACTGCGCTGCTGAAAACACCATAAGCCTAGATTATAAACGTGTTTGATTTTTCAAGATTTAAGACAACCCCTTGGGCAAAATCTTTCTATGGGTAAGAAGCAGACAGAAAAACCTGCTCAGTGTCCAAGGAGAATAAATTGTCCAATGCTTGATTCGCATGTGTCCAAAGAGCATGATAAAAAAGGAACCAACTTACATAATGGGAAGCCAAGGTCCTTGGAGAACTGTGCAATGGAGAGACCCTTCTAGGGAGAAGAATGAGACCCTAACCAGGAAGATTTTGCAGAGAATTTCCTATGAGTGCCTTTCCAAATGGGAGTTTTGAATGAGATTACCTATCCACTCCACTCCGTCAATGCATTGTAGGTTCTTTTGGGGTAGATACATTGTTTTGTTTCATAGGTCTCTATATGAAAACAACCCAGACCTGAATATGATATAGTCCACTAATTACCAAACACTACCCACAGATCTGTGCTTTGATGCTATGACTGGTTGGGATTCTGGCTTGGTTGACTTCTTTAGTAAGAGTGAGAAATATCTGACCAGCAGAAAAGCAGATTGTTACCTTGATATGGTTCACCAAATAGTTCAGTGCATGGCAAAAGAGCTCTTGCACAGCTGGGGACTAAGTGACTAGCAATGACTGATTACATTTGAGTAGAATTGAGACCCATAGCTGTCGGGCACCAACACTGATCTGTCCATTCAAAATCTGCCCGGCTCTTTCCTCCTGCCATGGCATAGGCAATATTGAAAACAATGGCTTTCTCAGCCTTGGTTTTGGAGTAATCCCTGAGCCAACCTGAATGGATCATGTGGTTTGATTGAGAAATCAAGCTCTGATTTTGTCAGACACTAACATTCCTAGGCTGTTTGTTCCTATAACATGGCCTGATATGCTTCCTGTCTTTCCCTTCTCTAGCTGCCCTTAGTTTCCTTTGCTGACTACTTTTCCTCAAATAAAATTCCACGTGGTAGCATCTGGGCCCCCTTCGCTTTCCTATCTCTGTTCTCTCCTTGGAGTATCTCATTCATTCCGATGCCTTAAGAGGTCATCTAAATGATGAAACCCAAATTTATGTTTCCAGTCTAGACCACTTACCTGATCTCCATATTATTTTTCATTCCATCCTGAACATCTGCACTTGGATATTTTATAGGCATCTCACCTATTAATACTATCATAATGGGGCCGGACGTGGTGGCTCACGCCTGTAATCCCAGCACTTTGGGAGGCCGAGGCGAGCAGATCCCAAGGTCAGGAGATCGAGACCATCCTGGCTACCATGGAGAAACCTCGTCTTTACTAAAAATACAAAAAATTAACTGGGCATGGTGGAGGGAGGGCGTCTGTAGTCCCAGCTACTGGGGAGGCTGAGGCAGGAGAATGTCATGAACCCAGGAGGAGGAGCTTTCAGTGAGCCAAGATCGTGCCACAGCACTCCAGCCTGGGTGACAGAGCGGGAGAGCGAGACTCCGTCTCAAAAAAAAAAAAAAAAAAAAAAGAAGAAGATTATCATAATGTAATTTTTGAACACACCTCTAAGCATGTGCCCTGACCAGTTTCATCATCCGTTGATACCAATTTTTCCTTCTTTCCAGTTGCCTTGGCCAGAAACATAGTAATCAACTTGAATTATTCTCTTTTCTCAACCCCTCACATTTAATTCATCAGTTGGGCTTGTGAGTTTTCCTCTAAAATGTATCCTGCATGTGTGGCTACAACTTATGTGCACTCCGTAGGGCAGAGTTCCCAACAAGGGGCTCCTGGCTGTTCCCTGCTGCCCCCTCCAGCGCCCTCAGCCCATTCTCTACACAGCAGCCAGCATGCTTTGTAAACGGAAACCTAGTCATGATCTCTTCTTGATTTTGGAGTTTCCACAAAGTCATTCAATGGCTTCACTTTGCGCTTGCAATAAAATGTACATCCCATATCTTTTAGGTCCCATCTACTTTTAAATCCATACTCAGAATCCAGTCTCCCTGCCTTGCTATGTTCCAGACACACTGGCCTTTTTTCTGTTCACAAAACAGAACCACCCCGGTCTGGTCAGTTTTACTCATCAGTCAACTTGTCACAAGGCTGTGCATATTTAACTCCCCATTTCAGCTTCTGCATCTTTAGGGAGGAGTTTTCTGACCACTTAATCAAAAATAGAACCTCCTAAATAATCCCTTCATTATTTCTATTGCAAAGCTCTGTTCATTTCCTTCTCCACGGGGATCACTGGCTTGTAAAGGTTTGTTTTCTTGCTTGTTGTCTTGTTCATTGTCTGTCCCCTCCAATGTCACTTAAGCTCCACAAGGGTGTGGACTGATGATATCTTCTTCCCTGCATCCATCCCCAAAATCCAGCACGGTACCAAAGAGACAGAAATTGCCCAAGGAATACTTGTGGAATAAATGTGTATGTTTGCTTCTGTTTGAATAAGTTACATGCATTTGCAATTGTAAACTAAACTGGTGTGCTGAATGGTTTGCATTGTATTTAAGAAAAATGAATTAGGCTATTGGAATGTGAAGTTACAAAGCCAATTACCTTTTTCTGCTACAAGAAAAATTCCTTTGTCCTTCTCTTATATATGATTGAAAATATATTAGTAAAACCTTCGTTTTTTTCTCTCCCACTATGAAGGAAAAGTCTCATAACTGAATTCTAAGCAAATTTTTGCATATTCGTCAAGTTGGAAGTTTCTCTCGTACATAGAATTTTAAACTGAATTGGATTTGTTTTGTATTCTTAGACTGTAAATAAGGTCAGAAAATGATAAGTAAATAAATAATGAGGTGGAAAGAAACACACAAGTAAAAGGAAAATATGTGAGAATAGGTACCTGGCATGAAAAATCCTGAATTTTGTAAAGGATAAGTGCAAATAGAGGGCATTTCTCAGCCTGACCTCTTTCTCCAGGAGACGGCACTTAAAAAGAAAACCTAGTTTATTTGCCGTATTGTAATTCTGTTTATTCATTTACCTCCTGCCTGGAGTAGCAAGCACAAACACATCCATAAAGTATATGATTTAACACAAGCTCACTTTTCCTCCCTCTGAAATTCAAACACAAGAAAAGTGCAATAAACACTTCCTAAATTTGTTGTAAATATATTTTTGAAAATAGCTTGTAAACACCTCTGCTTTTGCAAGAGTGGTATTGATTTCCAGTCCACAAACTCTAAAAACCTATGTCTACCTTCATTTGTATAATCCACGTGAATTCATATAATTACATGAATAAGATCTTGGGAAGTTGGAACAAATGCTTTATAAATTAAAATTAGACCATTCATGTATATATAACTTCTGATGGGAAAACTTTATTCTATTTTTTTTTCACTATTTTCTTAACCTTTTGGTGCACCATAATTTCTCAGGGAGCTTTGAAAAAATTTGATGTACAGATTCCATCCTAAGAAATGATAATTAATAGGTTTGGAATCATGCTTTTAAGTTGCATTTTTTTTTTTTTTAATGCACCACAGGGTATTTTAATGTACAGTCAGGGTTGAAGATCATTATTGTGATAAATAATGAGTGCCTTGGGTATTGTCTATATAAAAGAGTATTTAGCACACTTTTATCTTTTGCAATCAGCATAAGAATGCTTGAGAGATTTCTAAACACTGAGGACTTTCCCAAGGTCAGCTCTCCTAGCAAGTGACAAAAATGGTATTTAACTTCTGTTATGAACTGCAAGTTTGTGGTGCCCCTTAAATTCATATATGTAAACCCTAGCCATGAATGGGGGTGGTGTTAAGAGGGGAGTCTTTGAGAGGTAATTAGGTCATGAGAGTAGAGCCTTTCTGATGGGAGTAGTGTTCTTATAAGAAGAGATGAGAGAGAATGCCCTCGACTCTTCTGCCAAATGGGGACACAGCAGGAAAACAGCAGTCTATGAACCAGGAAGTGGGCCCTCTCCAGACAAAGGATATGCCGGTGCCTTGATCTTGGACTTCCCAGCCTCCACAACTATGAGAATAAATGTTTGTTGTTGAAGTCACCCAATCTATGGTTTTCTGTTATAGGGGCCCAAATGGATCAAGACAATTTCTTTGCCTGTTTACCTTGGAAACTAGCTGTGCTCATTTCATCGTTTACATTAAAGCTTTTTTTTAATCTTTTAAAATGTTTTCTTAAATAAAATTGTAGGATTTTTTTTTTCCTACTCATTCTCACTTTGGATGATTTTGTTCCTTTTTCATAGCAGACAAATACTGTGACATTCTGTTAAAAATAGCAGTGGTTTAAATAATGCTAATGTTTTCATAAAAGATAATTTTTCTTATTAAACATTTTAAATTGAAGTAGAAAAAATTTAGTCATTAAAGATATATTGAATTGAAAATAAAAATAAACATAGTCCTATTACTTAAGCATGAATCTGTTGAGCCTGTGGTTACATTTGGTTCTTATATTTTTTTCTTGAGTTATTTTACTATCATAATTATAATTTTCATGGTTTAGGCTTTTGAATAAGTCATCATCTCCTGTCTGAAAAGAAATATCTTCCCAGAGTATTTTTATGTCCTATTATGGTTTTCAACCATAATGAGAAATTAACTATAATTTTCTATTAATTATAAAATAAAACATCAACTCTTTGACCACATTAGGGTAAGTAATTTAGTCAGGTGGAGCTTACTGACATGATGAATCTCTTCAGGTCTTTTTTGAAAGTTGTTATGAATGTTAAAAGTCTCAGAGGTTAATCCAGCATTTCAAGTACACCATCAATTTTTTTCTGGCATTTTAATATTTTGCATATGTATTGCTTTTAATTTTTTCATATGTTGAAAAGCCGGACTCTCCCCCTTCTTTCTTGCCTATGTTTTCTCTTCTCTTCCTGTTTTATTTTAGGTATATGACTGTAATATGGTTTTCCACATCTGACAGCCTTTGTCTATTTTCTCCATGTGTAACAAACAACCTACCCAATATAATATTCTCAGATCATCTTATTCTTATATCTAAATTCTTTATCTGAACCCTGGCATTTAGTTTAGAACTAATACCTGCTTGCTTTATAAATACCAAGTTGTTTTCCTTGCATATATGTGTGCAACTTTTATTTTCTTTTTTAATTAAAATTTCTATGAAGAAATTCCTAATTCTCCAATTATGATTTAGACCCTTCAAAATACATACGGCAGGATCTTGTTTTTCAGAACAATTGCATTTGCTTCCATGATTATGCTTGGATTTACAGTTTTTCTACAATGCATTCCATTTCACTAGATTGTTAGCCATACATATGGTTCTGAATCAGATCCAGAGATAATTTTCTCTTCCTCCATTTTAAAAATTTCTGTGAAGTCTTTGATTACTGCATGCATTAGTCCATTCTCATGCTGCTAATAAAAACATTCCCAAGACTGGATAATTTATAAAGGAAAAAGGTTTGATGGGCTCACAGTTCTATGTGGCTAGAGGCCTTACAATTACAGTGGAAGACAAAGCAGGAGCAAAGGCATGTCTTACATGACAGCAGGCAAAGAGAATGTATACAAGGGAAATCCCCTTTATAAAACCATCAGATCTCATGAAACTTATTTACTGTGATGAGAAAAGCATGGGAAAAACCTGCCTCTATGATTCAACCAGCTCCCACCAGGTCCTTCCCATGACATGGGGAGATTATGAGAGCTAAAATTCAAGATGAGATTTGGGTGGGGACACAGCCAAATGACGTTATTCTGCCCCTGGCCCCTCCCAAATCTCATAGCTTCACATTTCAAAACCAATCATGCCTTCTCAACAGCCCCCCAAAGTCTTAGGTCATTTCAGCACTAACCTAAAAGTTCACAATCCAAGGTCTCATCTGAGACAAAGCAAGTCTCTTCCATCTATCAGCCTGTAAAATAAAAAACAAGTTAGTTACTTCCTTGATACAATGGGGGTACAAGCATTGGGTAAATGCACTCATTCCAAATGGGAGAGATTGGCCAAAACAAAGAGGCTACAGGCCCCATGAGTTCAAAATCCAGGAGGGCAGTCAAATCTTAAGGCTCCAAAATGATCTCCTTTGACTCCATGGCTCATATATAGGTCATGTTGATGCAAGTAGTAGGTTCCCACGAAATTGGGCAGCTCCACCCCTGTGGCTTTGCAGGGTACAGCCTCTCTTCTGGCTACTTTCAGGGGCTGTCATTGTTTGCAACTTTTCCAGGCACACAGTGGAAGCTGACGGTGGGAGACTCTGTGTGGGAGCTCATAGTCCACATTTCCCTTCTGAACTAGCCTAACACCTCTGTGAGGTCTGCGCCCCTGCAGCATATCTCTGCCTGGATATACAGGCATTTCCATACATCCTCTGAAATCTAGGTGGAGGTTCCAAACCTTAATTCTTGACGTCTCTGCAGTCACAAGCTCAACACCTTGTGGAAGCTGCCAAGTCTTGGGACTTCCACCCTCTAAAACAATAGTCTGAGCTACATCTTGGTCCCTTTTTTGCCATAGCTGGAGTGGCGGGGACCCAGGGCACTAAGTCCTGAGCCTGCACACAACAGGGGGATCCTGGACCTGACCCAAGAAACTATTTTTTCCTTCTAGTCCTCTGGGTCTGTGATGGGAGGGGCTGCCATTAAGGTCTCTGATATCACGGAGACTTTTTCCCCATTGTATTGACAATTAGCATTTGGCTACTCATTACTTAAGCAAATTCCTGCTGGTGGCTTGCATTTCTCCCCATAAAATGGGTTTTTCTCTTCTACTACATCACCAGGTTGCAAATATTTCAAACTTTTATGCTCTGCTTCCTCTTGAACTCTTTACTTAGAAATTTCTTCCACCAGATACAATAAATCATCTCTCTCAAGCTCAAAGTTCCACAGACCTCTAGGGTAGGGGCAAAATGCCACCAGTCTCTTTGCATTGCAAGAGTGACCTTTAACTCAATTCTCAACAACTTCCTCATCTCTATCTGAGATCACCTCAGCCTGGACTTTATTGTCCATATCACTATCAGCATTTTGAGCAAAGCTATTCAACAAGTCTCTAGGAAGTTTCAAACTTTCCCACATCTTCCTGTCTTCTGAGCCCTCCAAATCTCTAGGAAGTTACAAACTGTCCCACATTTTTCTTCTTCTGAGCCCTAGCATGGTTGCTGCTTTCTTCACTGCCACATTTAGCTACCGGGACCCCATCAGATCTCTGAGTGGACATCAGCATTTAACCAGGAGACAGAGAGTGAAGGCTGAAAAAACGAAGACTCTATACTGATAAATATCACAACAACAACAAAAAATGATTAGAAAGCAGAAGCAATGCTTTAGATCTTGTTTCAGAGAGAAAAGAAATATAACAGTAAAAAAATGGAACAATAATTTATAAAACAAAAGAGTTGTATCTGTTTCTGGATTACCCAGCTAATCCTTTCTTAAAATGTGTCTTGACATTACATTAATTCCATAAAATATGGATTTGTTTGTGTGCTTTTCTTCTTTTGTTTTATTTTGTAATAAAAGCAATAATGATTTTGAACAAAAATTAAAAAGATATATTTTTAAAAGGACTCATTGTACTCAACCTAGTTACTCTTTTTCTTTTCCATTTTTAAAGTTGATAAAATCAAACTCATGTTCCAGGCATCCAAGAACATTAGTTTTTAAACAAATGCTTTTCAGGTCTACCTGGCATCCTGTCTCCAGATATAAGAAGTGTTAGATATTTTTATTCAACTTTCACCAAGTGCTCAACCATGACCCTATATATTGGACCTTTATGGCACCAGGAAGGATAGATTGTGAGAAATGATTTTGGTCCCCAAATACTTAGCCATAGGGATGTGACCACCATTCATCAGTTTCATCATGTGCACTGGTACTTTCAGAAGCTCTAAACATTGCACCTTAGCATGTAAAAGCTCTAAGCAAACTTTACATAATGCAGTTTCCCAAACTTATTTTGCTTTGAAAAACCTTTTTGAATACCTCATAGTCTCATCTAAATATTTCGGTAGAACACACTTTAGAAGCTCTCAAAGCCTGTGGGTGCTGTGTGCCTAGCCCAGCTGCTCAAGGGTAGGCAGACACCTCATCTGTGTGAGAGGAAGGGCTCAGCCTCTCCTCTCCCCTGTTCCAAGATGCCCTGTCACACTCTTCCTGGAGTGCTTCTTGAAGTCCTCAGAAGGCAGAGCCTCAGGCAACGTCACATTTACCAGGGTTCTCACTGTGTTCAAACAACAAATATGCAATACAGCCTCACTCTGGAAATCTTCTAGGAAGATTTTTATCTGCTACATTTTATCTGCTAGGAAACTAAATTTCTGGGAAAAAAAAAAAACTAACAGATATTTGTTTTCAAGATTAAATAGTGGAAAATTTAAGCTCATGTGTTGCAAATCCTGTGCTTATCTTAGTATTCATTGAACACTATGTTTAAAATATTGTACAGGGAGAGAGGTCACACCTTGAAGCCAAACTGGTGCCCACTCCCTGGCTGGAGATTGTGCCAAGGACATGTTTTAGAACCAATTCTTCTGTGGCAAAGTAGTAGACAATGTTCAGTAGACATACTAACAATTCTCCAAACCTTGAGAATTGAGTTGCTTTTTCCATTTACATTGGCATTCTTTGTATTTTGAATACATGTAACTAGATATAACTTCATTACAAAGATATCATGGACTTAATGTGTTACAACATTCTTATAACACAGTTATATGTAACCAAATGGGTTGTTATTATTCTTTATTAAAATTTTCAGGGCAGACAGGTTCAACATTGTATACCCACTTAAAGTAAGAAACTTTTAATACATATACTTTAAATTATTCCTTCTTTATTGCAGCTCAGTTTTCTTTCACTCGACCCTCTGTGGAGATGAACAGCCAACTTCTTACCTCAGAAACTAAATCCATATGACAACTGAACAATGTCACTGAATTGTTTCTTCAACTGATTTTTTTTTTTTGAGAAATGGGATCTAAATTATTCATTTACCTAATAAAATACTTCTTATTGAATAATTTTGTTGAAGTACGCTAAATTCCTCCTGCATTCCCTATCTCTATTTGTTTATGAGGAAAGGGAAGATAGAGAATTTCATTACAATAGAAAGATCGGGTGGCTATGTAAACAACCATCCATCAGATATTTCAGTCTTCACCACGATGGGCTCATCTGGTGGTCATCAGACTTACTTAAATATGTATGGTAATAGTGAATGAAATATTCCTCATTTGAGCAGCTCTAACTGCTGAAAAGTTATATTGAGATCAAATCCATTTACTTCTCTTTTTCCAATGTGCTCCGGATGAGACCTCAAAGCCACAAACAAAAAGTCTCATGTGATTTTCCCAACCACCCCCAAATGACTGCACTTATCAATATTTGCTTCCTGTTTACTTACATCCTCACCATTTCCTGTAAGTGTGTCTCATAGGGCATAATTTAAAACCATTTCCATTTTTCTATTACCAATTCTGATTAAAACCCCAAGCTACTCGATTCCTTCTAATTATGAAGGGCTAATTGTAATGTGATAATGGCAGAATTATTTGGCTTGGTCAGAAAATGGAATGTTTGTCCCCTCTCATCCATTCCACTTCACTAGACATGCAGTCCAACACTGTAGTTAGCTTTCAATGACCACATCTGGCTGTTGTCAACAAAGGCTTAGTTAACTATTCAAAGAGATAAAATGTTGTTCAGTGTGGAAAAGTAAATGGTTCCTATTCAGAGTTTTAAAATGCTGTTTCATCTGTGTATCAGTTAGGCCATATGATATTTACATTTAGTGTCCAGACAACATGTTTGAAACAGTTTTAATTTTTTCTTTCATTAATTTGAGATCTTACCCTATCTTTAGCAAGTCCTTCGCTCTCCAATAACTTCTATCATTTACCTTCTTCTTGCGTCTGTTACTTATTGTCTTTTTTTCAAGTACAAATGTCTGCATAAAAATGATGATGCATTTGTTCAGTAACATGCCCCAGGGTTGCTTCTCTCCTAATCGGTATATATTTAGCTTCCAGCAATGAAGTCTCAGCCAGAGTCTACCCAAGTGTTTAGTTATGAAGAGTAGTTTAACAGGAATCCAGATTAAGTTACTAAATCTTTACAGAACTGCTTACCAAGTTGTTCCATTTGAGTGCAAACATTAAATGGAGGTTGAGTACAAGACGAGAACTACTCACTGAAATGTAATTTGGAATCTAGCAGATGTATTATGTTGGAAATATATTAAAGATACACAACGGGATTACACTTCCAAACTATCCCTGGAAAAGATGTGGAAATTAACATCCTTAATAATAAGTGGCAAATTAACTATTAGAAAATAGGCCTACTTTATGCAAATTGGAGACAAAGAGGCTAAAACTTCTTGAAGGGTGTGTGTGTGTGTATGTGTGTGTGCGCGCGCGCATGCGCGCGTACACACATGTGTTTAAAGGTTTTTCAAGCTTCATCTGCCAAACTTGCAAGCTAATGATTCGTCTACGAACTAAGGCACAATCGTTGGTCAGACGTGAGATAATGAGTCAGAGCTTGTGGGAATTATGTTTATGTATTTGTTGATTTTTCTATTTCTAGTGGGACCATATATACATCAGTTTGTACACCTGGGAAATGGGCAGTTTATCTCTGTTGCTCCACTGTAATTTTAAAAATCAGCTCACTTTATTCTCAAATATGCAGTCAGGTTTAGAAGAAATGTAATTGGAATCATCTTCCTTATATATCCCCTGTGGCCTTAGAGCTTACAAGAGAAACATCAGGAAGGAGAGAGTGATGCTCTCTTCCTTATTTGGCCTTACTTTTGCTGTGGCATTAGAGATGTTGTGATTTCTGTGATCTTGAGTGGCACATGATGAAGGGTCACCTCTGTTGTGGCACTAAGCCCCACTACAGCCTCCGTGGGTCCCCAGGATCAGAATCCAGGGATATCGCATGTGAGGCCCTGAAGTTGACATGGAAACTCTTCAAACAGATTCTCAGGACACAGGCAACGCTTCACAAAGCAGACAAGGCCGCTGCAGGCCTATTTACAGAGGTTTGACCACAAAAGTATTCTATAAGATTTGGATCAAATACTTCCACATTATCATAGAATAGTCATGCCCATGTAAAGTAGCGAAACAGAATACAAGTGTGTAAAATAAATTATCAAAGGATGCTATGCTCCAGTGTCCCACCAAACATGTGATTAGATGCTTGAACATACTGCAAAGCAAATATTTGTTTTTATACATTAGAGGCTGAGGTTCATGAGGAAAACCATGAGGAAATCAAAACAGTGAATAAAATCTGTCTACCTTAGGCAATTTACATTTTAGAGATAAGGGCTGTTATAGCAAAGTGTTTAGAAGCCTTAATGCAAATATTTTGTCTCTGTCAATTTTTAGCCAAGTGACCTCAATAAAGATTTTATTGCCTCTCAAAGTCATAGTTTCCTGATCTGTAAAATGAAGATAGCAATAGAACTTACCACATAGGGTTATGGTAAAGAGTAAACTAGTTAATAATGCATGTAATGTCCTTTGAGAGTTACCTGGCACTGAGTAAATATCACATAGGCATTTGTTCTACGAGCATTACCTAAACCACTACAACATTAAGAGGTCAGGTACGTGGTCATCAGTGTTCTGACATTCTTAACTCTCCAGAACACTGTGGAAATCAGGAAATATTTAAGTTCAGTAGGAGTCGATTTACCTTGTCTTTACTTGGAATCCATTAATGGATACTGTGGGAGCAAATTCTAAAAGCTTCAATATCATTAAATTTTATCATTGTAAGCCGAATTATGTATTTTCAAATCCTTAGAAAATGTAAGAAATTTGGAATTAGAGAAAATAGCCACTGTAGCAGATCTACTATAGCTGACCTTTCTGTAAAGAGGAAAAAAATATGTACTATAATTGATATGGTTCGGCTCTGTGGCCCCACCCAAATCTCATCTTGAATTGGATTCCCATAATTCCCATGTGTTGAGGGAGGGACTGGTGGGAGATAATTTGAATCATGTGGGTGGTTTTCCCCATACTCTTCTCATGGAAGTGAATAAGTCTCTCGAGATCTGATGGTTTCATCAGGGGGTTCTGCGTTTGCATCTTCCTCATTTCTTCTCTTGCTGCCTCCAGGTAAGAAGTGCCTTTCACCTCCCATGATTCTGAGGCCTCTCTAGCCACGTGGAACTGTGAGTGCAAACCTCTTTTCCTTCCCAGTCTCGGTTATGCCTTTATCAGCAGCATGAAAACAGACTAATACAATGAGGTTTCAAAACAAAAAGCAAATCAAATTACATAAGCTAGAACAATGTAAGGAGCAGAAGGAAAGTTCATTTATGTCCTAGTTTTCTGGAGGATGTTATGACATGTCAAAACACCGTAATGAATTCTTACAGTGCATCAGAAAATCCCTAGAAGAAGTCAGTGCCCTTCGTTAATTAGCAAGGCCGACTAGTGTCAGTGTACTTTCCAAAGGTATCAGTGAGACACTTATGCCAGATTTAAACAAGGAAGAGTCACTTATTTGAAAAATTGAATTTGGCTTTAGGTATGGCTAGGAGCATTACAGGAGAAGAGAGTAGATGTGAATACAATATGTAGTGAGATTTGACAGACACTAAAATATTTGTACTTAATTCTTACATGATCATGTATTTTTCAGGACTTGAACGGCATAATTGTTTTTAGTACGTTGTCTCTCTCATCAGGGCATTATTCCAATGGAAGAAGACTTTGCCCTTATGATCTAATAACCCCTCAATGGCCTCATTTTCTATTATCATTCTCTTGCTGGTTAGAATCTCCACATAGGAATTTGGGGCAGGGACATAAATATTCAAACCATAGCAATTACTAATACAGATGGCAAAGACTAACGAAGAGGATCTAAACTAGGAAATCTGGTACTTAACAGTGTAAAGTGGGGAAGAATACTGAGACATTGCTCAAATAGATGTAAGGAACCAAGTTGTAAAAAACCAACGTAGGTTTTTCAAGGCAGCCTAGGCCCATGACCTGGGTCTGCCTGAAGCTGTCATCAGCCCTCACTGTTTCTCAGTTTATTAATAAAATACTTGCAGGTGAATTCATGGAGTCAAGGACTCCACACAGAGTGGAATCAGATGGTTCATTCAATGTGTCTTCACTTAATCCACACAGTCCTGCCCTTCCCAGAAACCCTCCTTTCGTTACATGGCATCTTCCTACATCCCCATATGGTTATCAGTTCTTACCTCAGTTACTATTTGAGTTAAAAAGGGGAAAAAACGGGGGGAAACTGTGTGTAGCCCAGCATCTATTTTTCCTCAAGTATGACTCAGAAATATTCTTTTCATCCCTCTACATATGGTTTACTGGTGGTCACTGGTTGGAAGTGGAAAATCAGGGAAAAGCCGGAGTCATGGGAGAAGAAGATGAGGGAGGAAGAAAATGCTGGTGAATTGTCAGGGCTGCACATGCAGGAAACACAGAGTCACCATTAGCTGTGATGGCAGGTTCAGGAACAGACCTAATTTGGGAGGATAGAGAACAACTAAAAACTGTTGAAGAAGTCGAACTGGGGACTTGACGGGGCATCCATAGACTGAAGTCTTTCTATTTTGTATACTTTTTGAAGAAAAATGTGTTGTTGCTCTCTCTACTTGTGTCGCTCTCTCCTTCTCTGGACACCTTGAGGACTTGCATTTCTGTATTTGGAGTTCTGTTGTGTCATCAGAACCTGCATATGTATGCATTACTTTGTTCAGCATCTTATGAGTTACATTAGTATAAAGGCTTGCTTGCTGTCAATACTGAGAAATTTTGTTTATTTCATTTATTATTTTCTTTCCTAAGTTTTCTATTCTTTGTTTCTGGAAGTAACGACATTCTGCTCTTTCTATGTCTGTTTCTTATGCCCCTTAAATTTTCTTTTTTTTTTTTTTTTGTTCCATACATTTTTTTTCTTTCTGTTTTAGTTGAATTTAAATCATTTCCATTTTAATATTGAATCTATCTGTTGTTTTCTTTTAAGTTTACATGGAGCATTTAATTTACAATATACCTTTCTTATTTTCATTTCTTTTTTTTTTTTTTACATAGTCCCTTCCTTCTGAGAGGATGACCTGAGATTTTAACAATTTTACTTATTTTTTGTTTTTTTCTTTCATTTGGCTGAACTGCATTGTTTGTTCATCTTGGTCATGTCCTTTCACGGTATTTCTTTTCCTTAAATATGTTTTAGCCTTTGGATTTCCCTTTGAATTTACAAGTAAAAAGAGGTCAGTAAACAATGGCCTGTGAACCAAACACAGCCTGTATCTTTTTTGTGTGTAACTGCAGTTCTATTTTTAATATAACAATGTCAATTTATTTACCTGTTATCTATGACAGCCTTCCTAATACAACATCAAATTTGAGTAGCTGCAATAGTAGCCACTTAATTCTAAAACCTTAAAATATGTAGTCTTTGGAACTTTACAACGAAGCTTGTGTACCTTGGGACTAGAAAGGATGTCTATTTTGAGTGTCCTGTACTGTTGGCAGGGGCCTGTTCTCATGTAGTTGTCTATGTTTAATGGAAGCTTTGTCAGCAGGCTCCACAGAAAGGGATCTGCCTCAGCAACGTCTGTTTCCATTCTGGGCTCAGGCAAACAAGAGTTGAGACCTCAATTCTAGTTGCCAAAATAAACATTCTTCTAAAAGATAATGACTTAACTAAACTGTGCTTGTGGAAAGATCTAACTAGCATTTCTTCTTATTTGCATTTTCTCTTCCTGTTTATTATCATTGAGAAGCATCTCAAATTACTCTCTGCTTCTCTTTTGGATCAGAAAATTTGTGTGTCGGGGACAGGTATGGTGGCTCACACCTGTAATCCCAATGCTTTGGGAGGCTGAAGCAGGAGGATTGCTTGAAGCTGGGAATTACAGAACAGCCTAGGCAAGATAGCAAGACCCTGTCCATATATACATATATATACACATATATACACACACACACACACAGGCACACACACACACATATATATATGCACACACAATATATGTGTATATATATTTAAAATGTATATATATTTAAAATGTCATATCATTTATATTTATCATTTATATTTATGTCATATGTGTTTATATATAAAATACAATATATTTTATTTATATATAATATGTATTTATGCATATATATTTATATACAATATAAATAATTTTTCTAAGTGTGTCAAATGCAAATCACAGTATTTAACTTGAGGAAAAGACATGCCCTTTGGTACATGTATTAACAGTAGATGAGATAATTAACAAGAAAGTTATTAGTTAATGGTTTTGAAAGCTATGCTATAGTCTACTGCTACGTTTTGCCGAATGAGGACTTGAAATGTTGATAGCATCTGATTAGAAGGAATCATGGTTAATCTGTAGAGTGGTAGGCTGTGGTTCCCTCTTTTCACATTGACAATCAATCCAGTATCATTGGTTCTGAGCTTCCCAGGCTTTCTCAGAATCGATGGGCCCTCCTAGCTCCACTTTCTGTTTTCAAGTCTTGTTACTGGAACATTTCTTTTCTGAAATTCTTCCTGCTAAGCCAAAGATCCTGTCAGCTCAGACCTTGAACATAATCTGAAAGTCAAATCTTGTACTTTGAAAACAAAACACTTAAGTAGAAGAGAATTTCCTGCGAGAATCATTGTTTAAAAATGTCAGTTACTATTGACTTTTTCTCCATAATGTTCTAGTCAAGTTTTCATCTGAACAATTGAGTTATTGCTTTCAATAGCATCTCTTATTGTGTCAGCTCATCAGAGGATCTGTAGTGTCTGATGCCTGGGCTCTGAAACAGGGCAGTCTGGCCTCCAGTCTCAGCTCTGCCACTGACTTACCATGTGGCCTTTGGCAGGTTACTTCAACTCCTGTGTCTCACTTTCCAATCTGTGATATTAGGATAATAGCAACAACTACCTAACTAACTAATCTAAGATATATAAAGTTTCAAAGCATATCTTTTAAATCATTCCTTCTCTTTAAGTCTGACAGGTAAAAATGTCAGCACAATATTCTTTCCTAGGTGCATATTTTAACAGCAGAAAAATAGTAACTATATGACACTAGTGATTTCTGTCATTTTATTTTACTCAAAATATTATGGAACACAGATCTGTATTGAAAGGAAAGAACTAGAGAAGCAAGAGTAGACCAAGGTTCATCCCCCCAAAAAATGATCTCCCAATCAGAAGGCAACCTCAGTAATCCTTTCAGAACCTGTCCTTGAATCCTTTAAGACTCCTGTCTGCTGAGCTGGGGTCTCAAAGTGACAAACAACTGCTGTCTTCTTACATGTATGATTCATAAAGACAATACTTCCACGCTGCTCTCTGACCTTTCACAATGCTGAAACTACTGGTATCGCATCTCATAGACTTGAAAGTATTACAGTTGGGTTCTATGAAGAAGGATGACATTACAGTTATGAAGTAATATAGCACATGATGTATTTATGACTATTTTCATCTTATTTCATGATTTGCCCTAGCCTAGGCACTTTGAATTATCTGTGAGGATATTTAAACTTATATCAATTGTGGGAGGTAAATCCAGCTTCATGCATAATCCAGGTTGCTGTAACAGAAATCCAATATTTTATCAATATATCTTAGTTTAATAAATATACATATTAAATTACATTTAGGCCAGATGCAGTGGCTCACGCCTGTAATTCCAGCACTTTGGGAGGCAGAGGCGGGTGGATCATGAGGTCAAGAGATCGAGACCATCTTGGCCAACATGGTGAAACCCTGTCTCTACTAAAAATCCAAAAATTATCCTGGCGCAGTGAGGCACGCCTGTAGTCCCAGCTATTCGAGAGGCTGAGGCAAGAGAATCACTTGAACCCTACTGGGGGGCGGGGGGCAGAGGTTGCAGTGAGCCAACATCACACCACTGCACTCCAGCCTGGGCGACAGAGCGAGACTCCGTCTCAAAAAAAAAAAAAAAAAAAAAAAAAAAAATTACATTTAAATTACTGAATGTATAACTCACTTTACTTAAGATTCAAACTGTATTCAAAATAAGTAGCATTAAAATTCCATAACTGTATGTGACTATATGCGTGTGTGTGTGTGTGTGTGTATGACACTGTGTCAATGTGTGTTTTGTTCATAGAACACTTAACACTGAGGAGTCACATGGCTTCAATTTCTTGTCTTTAATGAAGGAATATAATTGCATAGTTTCTAAAATCCTATAAGTCTTCACTGTAATTATTCGAATTTGTTCAAATTGAGCAACTACACATTTGTAAATATGGCACTAATAATGTTGAAGCAATAAAAATATCTAAACTTCGAATAAAAAACCTATTTTTTAGGTATAAAGATATAAAAGGTAAGAAAGAAGTTAATACAAAGTGGAAGTAAACAGAGGAGGTCATAAGAATGAGTTCATGTGGCTGCAAGTAAAGAAAAAAGAAAACAGATAGAAAGCTTTCTCCTTTCTGGAACTAGAACCCCAGGAGTTGTTGAAATCAGCATCTGTGAGATGGCAGAAATAACAATTCCATTATATTTCTAAGTAAATATCTTTAGCATGGTGTAATAATTACTATAATTATCCCTGCTACACTTGGTCATTTTATAAAATTTTTTATTTGATTATTTTCTAAATTAAAAATTATCATATTATTTTCCTTCCTGACAGAATGCAATCCTTAAAATTTTCCTAGCCATATGAAAAAAAAAATCTCATTAGATATTTCATTTGGAGGCCTTCCTTCATTATACAAAGAAATGCAAAACATTTTTAACTTTTATACACTGTGCACATTCTAGTACATTAGAGAAATCACAGTAAAGCTGAGAAGTTAGCCCACATCACAGCAAAAATAATGAAGCATGAATGAGGGCAGGATCTGTTTTGTTCACTACTCAGTGCCTAACAGAGTACCTCAAGCATAGTGATACAGGAGTTAAGAAGAAATTAGGCAGATAGCGAGGGTAAGGAAGTCCTCAGTAAGGTTTTCCTTTTAATGAACAGCAGCCCCCAAATCATTTTCTTTTCTAACAAAGAGCAGCCTGTATAATCGAGCTGCAGACATAGACAAGCAAGCTGGAAGCTTGCAAAGGTGAATGCCGGCAGCTGTGACAATAGGAAAAGGCTACCTGGGACTAGCCATGTTCAACATGTTGGCTCCATCTTCCCTTCTCTTTGCCAGTCAGTGTACAGTAAGGAGCAGGCAACATGGCACCAGCCAGGCAAAGACCCCATTTGCATAATAAGATTAGGGTGGGGTGATCAGCTTGCTTGTGGGCTATGTAAACGTCATGCCTGGTCCAACCAATCTATGCACCCTAGGTAAATCAACACCACCTCCTCAAGCCTGTCTATAAAATCCAGTGCATTCCGCTGTGGGCTGGAAGTCCCATTCAGAAGCCCTCTTTCTCACAAGACAGAGCTGTTCTCCTTTCTCTTTCTTTTGCCTATTAAACCTCCACTCCTAAACTCGCTTCTTGCATTAGCATACTCGATTTCGTTGGCGTGAGACAGTAAGCCTTGGGTATTTACCCCAGACAACGATGCCACTTCAATAGTAAATAGCAATAAATAGATACTTGCTTAATTAAATAGTTAAGCAATTCATTATTTAATATCTGTCAAGTGGATAAACGTTGAAAGGGCTAGTTTTCTGCAAATGTTATTTTATGAAGTAATCATTAACTAAGCTTAGCCATTAAAAATGAAACAGAACACCTCCCACCTAAAGAAGGCCAAAGTTTCTTAAACAATGACCACTTTAGATTGCATTTTTCTCACTGTGTATAGAAAAGTTAAGTTTTGTAGGTCTTGACATTTTATACCAATGAAAATGAAACCACCTTTGCAAAAATTGTGACTGAGGAAATTATGACAGTGAAAGAGATCAGACCTAACTGACTCCATCTTGCTTCTAAACTTTAAGCTGTCCTTGTTCATTCTTGGGTATAGGCCAAACTAACCTTGGGAAGGAATTTATGGCTTGACTCTGAAACAAAATTGATAATAGCCCTTTCCCAAAAAGACCCCTTTCTTGCCTGGGGAGCAGTTTGCCTTTGCAGAAGTAACAAATTGGCTACAAGGTTATAATTACAGTTTAGGGGTCATGCAGCCTCTGGCTACAAGAGTCTGAACCTTCTCAAATTGCTCTTGGGGCTAATATCACTATTATAAAAGCTAAGACCAGTGCTTGAGACATTTTGCAGACCCTGCACCCAGACCCGTAATCTGGCTCAACCAGTTCTGTGATTCCACCTAGGAACAGAAAATAGCAAAAAAACCTCATTTCTACCCCACCTGTGAGTCTATCTCCAACCTGACCAATCAGTCCTCCCCACTTCCTAAGCCCCTACCTTCCAAATTATCTTTTAAATCTCTTATCCCCTAATGCTCAGACAGACTGATTTGAATAATAATAAAATTCTGGTTTCCTACATAGCTGGTTGTGTGTAAATTACTCTCTCTCCATTGCAATTCCCCTGTCTCGATAAATCAGCTATGTCTAAGCAGTGGGCAAGGTGAACCCATTGGGCGGTTACAAAAAGACATGTTTCAAAATGTACCAGAGTTTTGTTTTAATCAGGAGCAGTAAGGTGACAGACAGAAAGGGGTCAAAGCCATTAAAAGAAGAATTGATTACTAATAGTTTCCAAGAGGAGAGGACACACCATGGCAATCCATGCAGGACCACACATGGAAGTACCAGCCTTGGACAGGGGCAGAGGAAACTGGGAGAAGCATGGGTGTAAGCATGTGGTTTCTGTGGAATGGAATCCATGAGGCACAGTGAGCAACTGAACAAGCTTGGAATTTGGCAAGCCCTGGGTGACGGAGGTAGTCCCTAGTTATCTGGCACCTGGCTCTGGAGTGACTTAGGACAAATGGAATATCTGCTTGTTGTATGAGAGTTAGATAAAGGAGGAGGATGAAGGATATGGGTTCAGGGTTGGTTGGTTTGCATATGAAAGATGTACACTAAGATAAATTGATTACTATCTCTAGGAATTAGCTCATGCTGAAACAGACAGTTTCACCCCAGATCCCAAAGCCCCTTAGATGTCAAAGTATAATTTAAAAAAAAAAAAAAAAAAAAACATGATTAATACAAGGCATGAAAAGCAAGAGCCCAGAGGGTATCTTGGGAATCTTACACTTCTGGTTTTTATTTGCATTTACTTAACTCAGTTTTTCACAAATAAAATATAGAAAAATACTAGCCTTAGTTAAATACATGGTGGTTGTGACAAAGTTGGGTATTGAGTGTGAACGTGCCTTATCGTATCTGTTGTTGAGTACAAGCCACTCCCTAGGTCTACTTCCTTTGATGAGTTAACCTGTTGTTGACATGTGCTTAGTTCACCACTCTGCCATGCTAGGTACTATCAATATTGTAGGGTAAGAAATAATCAAGAACATATGAGGGACCTCCAATTCCTGGTTCAGCATGTGAGGAACTTGAAAGTTATCATTTCTGTTCCCACAGGACAGGAAAAAAGCATAACAAAATAGAAACCAATGACTTTTTCAGATCCATCAGATAATTGAAGTTACAGAGAAAGCTGGTACTCCCCAAACTGGACAGACACACAGGATGGTACAGAGAACCACAATTTACTGGAGCAGAAAGTTCTGCAGGAACTAGTGAAGCCGTGTCATTTGTTTGGGGAAATACCCGAGGTTTGTTGTCTCTCTAAGGAAAACTAAGACACGGATGCACAAGGTGGGGGTTTAAGAGCGGAAGTTTTAATAGGTGAAAGGAGCAAGAGAAAAGCTCCCCAATGTAGAGGGAGGGGAGTTCCAGTCAGATCTCCCCTTTTCATGGCAGGATGCAGTTGGTTTTCAGAGGGACTTTAGGAGGCAGTGTCTGATTTACATAAGGCCCAGGGGATCCGTTGGACCATGTATGCCATTTACATAGCGGGTGAAGAGGCTAGCCATCCTACACTAATCTTACGTTATGCAGATAATGTCTCCACCTGGCTGATGCCACGACACATGGCACCAAAGAAAAGGGAAGAGAAAACCTCCATGTTAGATATATACCTGGCTCCTGGCACAGCAGCCAGCATTCACCTGTGCAAGCCTCCAGCTTGCATATCTGTGCTTGCAGCTTGATTTTTCAGGCTGCTTTTTGTTAGAAAAGAAATGATTTGGGGACTGCTTTTTATTAAAAGGAAAACCTTACCGAGGACTCCTGTACCCTCACTAACTGCCTAAGTAATTTCTTTTTAACTCCTACATCACTAGTAGTGTGGTAGGAAAACCTAAATAAGAGTTGAAAATTTGATAGCTATTCATGGTGGATAAGTTTGAGAGTTAAGAATTCCATGAGGGCCCTCACATTTTTGTAAGGTTTACCTCTAGGATTCTCATAAGAAAGACCAAAGAAAAATCCTCTCTTGCTTCCAGTTTTCCAAAAGTAGCCATTTCGAAGTAGAACCAGAGTATTCTGTTCTTAACTAGGCCTGCCCTCCACAGAAACTGGAAGAGTCAAAACTACTGGGGGTTTCTGCAAAACCTATGCTGCTGGGTTTTTACTACAGCCTTACTGACCTGAAAAGGGGAAAATTCAGCTGCATCCCTTCGTAGCCCTCCACATGGGAGAAATAAAATATCCAGGTCTAAGTCCTCCATGTGAGGGGAAGGAAAAACCCAATTCTAACTCCCTCCATCCTTTCCTTCTTAATTAGTAGGGGATTGGGGAAATGAGAAGCAGTTGCAAATGCTGCAGTTCAGAGGCACAGGTCTATTATAAAAGGGTAACAAGGGAATATAACTTAGAGAACTGCACATCTCAGGCCTTTTTAAGAAAAAAAAAAAAAAATTTGGGAAATCCCAAAGACAATGGGGGAGACACAAACAAAGAAACCAGAGGAAACTGTAGCCTGATACTTACAGCTACAGCAAGCAATAAACCAGATAAATATAACCGCACACTAACAGGCTGTTCGCCTCACTGAGTTCCTTTTATGCAGGATATCACTTCTGGCTTGCAACATAAAATTACAAAGCATACTAAAAGACAAAAGCAATTGGAAGAGACAGGTAAGCATCAGAACCAGACCCAGATATGGCAGACATGTTGGGATTATCAGGCCTAGAATTTAAAACAACTATGATAAATACGCTAAGGCTCTAATTTTGAAAGTCAAAAATCATGCAAAAACAGATAGATAATGTAAGAAGAGTGACTGAAACTCTAAGAAAGAATACAAAGGAAATTCCAGAAATCAAGCACATGCTGATAACGTTTATCAAAAGACTACATAGCAGAAGAAAGAGTCAGTGATCTCCAAGTAATGTCAATAGAAACTTCCAAAACAAAAATGCAAAGAGAAAGAAAAATGAAATGGCAGGACAAAATGTTCAAGAACGAAGGACAGTCACAAAAGCTGTGGGATATGCATACGAAGAATACAAGGAGGAGAAGAAAGGAAGAGAAAAAGAATTTGAAGTAATAATAAGTGAAAATTTTTCCCAAATTAATACTAAATATGAAACAATAGATCCAGGAATTTCAGAGAACAGAAAGCAGGCTAAATACCACAAAATCTACACATAGGTATATAATTTTCAAACTGCAGAAAATCAAAGACAATGAGAAAAATCTTGAAAACCAGAGGAGGGAAACAAAAAAGGAAAACAATACCTTATCTATACAGGAGCAGAGATAAAGATTACATTGACCTGCTCTTCAGAAACCACGCAAGCAAGATGAAAGTAGAGTGAAATGTTTAAAATCCTAAAAGGAAAAAAATAACTCACCAATCTAGAATTTTGTATCAATGAAATTATACTTTAAAAGTGAGAAAGGGAAAAAGAGTTTTCCAGACAAGCAAAAAAAAAAAAAAAAAAAAAAAAAAAAAACGAGGAAATTTTGTTTCTAATAGAGCTACCCTGACAGAAGTGGTAAGATATTCTTCAGAAAGAAAAAAAGAATATAGATCAGGCATTCAGTTTTACATAAAGAAAGGAAGAGCATTAGAGAAGGAAGAAGCAGGGTAAAAGAACATCTTCTAGTTTTTCTATTCTCATTGGTTTTAATAGTATTCAAACTCTCAGTGATGGTAGTTTATGGAAAATGAAATGAATGACAGCAATGTTATAAGGGGTTGCAAGAGAGAGATTAGGAATAATCTATTCCAAGGTACTTTCACGACCGGTGAAGTGATACAACGTTATTTGAAATGAAACTTGAGTTAATAGTAAATGTGTAGTTCAAAGGCATAGCAACCAATAAAAAATATTTTTAAATAAGTATAATTAATATGCTAAGAGAGGAGAAAAATAGAATCATAAAATAATTAAAACTGGAGAAGTCAAGGAAAGAGTGGAAGACAAAAAAAAAAAACGAGAGTAGCAAATAGAAAACAGTAAAAAATAGTAACGAATAAGGGAGATATAAACCAATTAAATTAATAATTACTTTAAACATCAGTGGTTACCAACAGAAAAACAGAACTTGTCAGAGTGAATGAAAAAAAAAAAAAGCAAAAAAACAAAAAGAAGACTTAACTTTATATTGTCTACAATAAACCCACTTTATAAAAACACAGATAGATTGAAAGTGAAAAAATAAAGAAAAAAATACCTAATGACACTAATAAAAAGAAAATGGGAGTATCTATTTTCAGTACAGACAAAGCGGACTTCAGAGGAAGAATGATTTCGGTATCGTCGTTGGAGACCTCAACACTCCTCTACAGAAATGGAAGATCCAGCAGACAGAAAATCAGTAAGGATGTAGTTGAACTTAACAGCACCGTCAATCAGCTGAATGTAGTTGATATTTATATACTACTTCACCAAACAACAGCAGAATACCCGTTCTTCTCAGGCTGTCACGGAACATTCACCAACATAGACTATATTCTGGGACATAAAACACAATAAATTTACAAAAATAGAAATCTTACAAAATAAATGCTCAGATCATAACAAAAACTAGAAATCAATAACGAAAATAGCTGGAAAACCTATCTTGGAAATTAATAAAGTAATGTCTAAGTAACACATGGGTCAAAGAAGAAGTCTCAAGAGTAAATTTTAAAAAAAATTCCAAATACAATGAAAATGAAGATATAACTTATCTAAATATGTAGAATGCTGTAAAAGCAGTGCTTAGAGGAAAATTTATAGTACTGAATTTGTCTGAAAACAACATATAGTTTGAAAACAATGTATGTAGTTGGAAATGACATGCTAAAGCCCTAAGATTATGATCTTTTGTGTGGCTCTGTCTGCTCACTTCTGAATCTCCCTTGAGCTATTTTAATTGGCAAGGTCTACATCAATCAATCAAAAAAATGTTTACTGTCATGTGGGATGTGTATTATTCCAACGTCATTTCCCAGTAACGTCAGTCCAGCATTCATCCAGTAATACTGACACTCTTACAGAGGCTGTGTAGGTTGTGGTATCCAACACTCCACTCAACCTCCCATGGCTCACAGGTGTCTTGTAAGTTACTGCTCCCAGTATTCTGGCAAGAGATGCCAAGGTGTATGTTTCTTACAGTTACTGTTACTCTCCTGACAGCAAAGAATCAAACTTTCACATAATGGAGACCACAGGTGGGTAACTTTATTTTCCTTTATATATGGTTAGTGCCTAGAGCTAACCAGATAAAGGCATTATCCCTATTTTAACCTGGTAAAGATAGGAACAAATAAGCCATTTTGCTGACAGGCCCCTTCTCAACCTGGAACTAGAACTTTCTTGTAAGTATAATTTCTTTGTCTTACAGACTGGAACCAATGCAGGGAAGCAGCATTTCATAGAAAACAACACGAGTTAGGAGTATTGTGATCCCCATCATGTAAATGAGAAACTGAGTCACGGATAGGTTAAGCATTTACTCAGATTCTGGAGAGGAAATCATATTTCAGATCCATGTGGGGGCCTGTTGGACTGTTTTTCTTTCACTTTGCCATAATTCTGAATATATTTTCATGCAGCTGATGAAGACCCAGGTAGAATCACTTCCTTTAAACTCTCACAGCACCTCTCTGTTGGTTAAACTCAATAAGAGGTTTCTGGTATCTGTTCCTTCATATTCCACTGGACAGGTAATTATCAGGCTCACAGGTGCACAGCACCTGTACTTTGAAGAGTCAAAAAACTAAAAACAAACAAAACAAAACTGTGCTAGTTAGAAAGTAAAACTTACATAAAGATGAGTTATTTTCTGCAAGTACTTTTTAGCAATTGCCTCTTTCCAAAAATTAGCATCTTTTGTCTCTGAATTGCAGTGAAGTCCTGTGATTTCTATGCTTATTTTAGACATTCCTTCTTCAAAACCTCATTTTCCATTTCCACCAGCAAAGATTAGTTTGAATTTTACTAGCTATTGCTAGCTATTTTTTAGATTAGTGATGTGCTTCAAGAGTAAGAGAGTAAGAATCCATTTTTTATTTGCTTATCTAAAGCAGCTTATTTTCTGTTACTTCAGGGCTAGAGAATTATTCTTTATAGCCTAGAATATTACCATACTCTATAGCATAAACTACTGTACTCAATTGAATAACGTATTTTTATTTCTGAACTATTTTCTACAGAAAAATGACACGGATGCTGTATAAAACAATCATTTTTTGATAAATATATAATATAATGAAGATATTATTGCTTTCTAATTAATGCAGCTGTAGGCATGTATTACAGTTGATATTCTTATAGATTTAAATATCTTAAAATGCATAAATTAAATTTTGGGTTTTTTCTTTTTCAATGTTGGTCTAACAATCTTTTTGCTACATATGTAGTTCAGAAATTGTTAGAAGCTTTTTCTGTATCTATGTGATAAAAGGGTTGTCACAGACCTGAATACTAGAGGTTTAGAAAACAGGTAGTCCTTTCATGTTTAGGAGACACTAGTTGAACTTAAGAGTTTCTGTATGGATCTCCTAGTTATGTTTTGTTTCAGAATTATATTTATTAAAAAAAAGTGTGAAAGGGAATTGAGATTTTCATGAAACTCAATATTCTCTATTTCTTCATGCCCAACCCTTGGAAATAGAAATTTAAAGCTTAAAAACTATTCAAGTTCAATTGTATATTTGCAGACATATCTATTAAATTTTTTAAGGTCTATATGTCTGATCTTAATAATTATACCTTACTGAATTACTTATCAGATAGCTTTAGGATCAGGTACAAGGTAGGTAAAAAAAAAAAAAAAAAAAAAAGCCTATGTAAAATAATATTTCACACAGTGAATAGTAATTTTTCTAACCAGAGTTCTATAGAAAAACATATTTTATTTATTTATTGAGTTTATACAAGATTTGTCTTACTAAACTTTTGAAAACCTTTATGGATGTTTGGAAAACTTTCTGTTTTAACTAAGCAATTTGTTAGAATGTAAATCAATGTTAACTGAAAAGCCAATTTTAAAAGGTATATTGTGACAATCTTTTATTTTAACTGTTTTCAGCATATAAAAATTTGTCCCGATGTGTGACGATTAAATACACTTTCAACAGCTATTGGATTTTGTTTTTAAAAATATAATTTAGTGTTGATATATTTTTGTGTTATCTTTATAAATGTGCTAAAATACAACAGTTCTCATCTTTGGCAAAATTAAAAATTTTGAAAATCGGTAATTGTATGACTCTGAAGTCATACAGATCTTAATTCATTAATTGAATTTGGAAACATAAAGAACCATGTGTATGGCATTTCATGAATATATATTTGTATATATGAAAAATGTACATACAGTTTATACAATTATACGTAGATATCATTTCAACCTGGTGCCCAATCCCAAGAAGAAAAAACTTAACATAAATGTAAACAAATAGTTTGTCAGGCAAAGAGGAAATAATAATGCACCAAGTAGACATAAAATTGAGGCTGGGGGTGGTGACTCGTATCTGCAATCCCAGCACTTTGAGAGACCATGGCAAGAGGATTGCTTGAGGCCAGTGTTCAAGACCCACCTTGGAAGCATAGCAAGAACCCTGTCTCTAAAAAATAGTTCTTTTAAAGAAAAAATTAGCTGGGCTTGATGACCCAGGCCTACAGTTCCAGCTGCTGGTGAGGTTAAAGTGGGAGGATCTTCTGAGCCCAGGAGTTTGAGGCTGCAGTGAGCTGTGATAGTATCACTGCAATGCAGTCTGCGTGACAGAGTGAGGCCCTCATCTCTAAAAAAAAGAAAGCTGAAAATGTGATCACTTGTTGAATATATGTTACCAAATTTTATATTTTGAAGAAAATCTTGTCTCATCCGAACAAGCTTAATTGGACTCTATTCAGAAATGCAGAGGCTTTTTAGTTAAGCAAGGATAGTTCCTAGTTTGTCAAATTCCATAAGATGTCATTCATTTCAAAACAGATGATGGTTAAGTAAGAAGCAAAACTTCACTAGCATAGGTGTGGTTTAAGAATTATAACCTTGAACCTTCTCTTCTCAATCTGTTTCTTGTACATACATATTATTGGCAATTGAAAGATTGGGGGAGGCGGTGATTAAATAAGACTATTAGCAAAGCTCAAGTCAGGACAGCCTGATTTAACTTCTATACCTTGTAAAATGATGGCTGTTGAACCATATGGCCTTTATGCCATTAACCTATGTAAAGGACAGATTAAGATATAGCCCATGAAATGCCATCTCCTGTGGACTTGCATGATACTCAGCCTCATCGTTCAGTTCTGAAAAACATTGCAAAGGTAGTGCAGAGTTCCCATTTACCACACACTCAGTTCCCCACTTATTCACCATTTAACATCAGTACGAATATGGTACATTTGCATGATTAAAAAACCAATACCAATTTATTAAGTGTAATCAATTATATCTTTACATTTTCTTAACCTAGTGTCCAGAATCCCATCCAGGATAGCACATTACATTTAGTCACCATCTTTTCTTAGACACCTCTAGACTGTGACAGTTTCTCAGGGCATCCTTGTTTTTGATGATCTTGACAGTTTTGACATGTGTTAGTCTGGTATTTTGTAAAATGTTCCTCTATCGCCATTTAATGTTTGTCTCATGGTTACAGTGGGGTCATGTGTTCTGGGCAGCAAGATAACATAGGTAAGCTGCTGTTTTCATCACATTATATCAAAGGTGCATACTAATCGCATGATTTATCACTGCTGATGTTGAAGCGATCACCTGCCTGAGGCAGTATTTTCCAGGTTTCTCCACTGTAAGGTGACTCCCCAGCCTTTTCATACTGTCTTCCTGGGAAGGAAGTCACTGTGCACAGCCCACATTACAAGAATTGTAGAAAGTAGAAGGTTCTACTCTACTCCCTTTGGAACATTTCGTGTGAGAGATTTGTCTGTTCTCCTCTATTTATTATGCATTGAATCATTCACTCATATCATAAGGTTTCATGGATATTTATTCTCTCCCTTGAATTATAATTCAATACTACGTTATTTTTGCCCAAATTGTTCTAGATTTAGCCACTGGGAGTTTTTTTCAGTAAGGTCCTGAATCCCGTTCATATCTCTCTCTCCCAAATTCTGGAGGTTTTTTTTTTTTTTTTTTTTTTTTTTTTTTTAATTTTAGTTGCCATGTGCTTTGAACATTTTCTTACTTTTGGAACTACAAGAAGCTCTAGGCTTATCTTGTATATTTCCTGCCTCATGCCTAGAATCTGCCATTTTGCCAAGGAGCCAGCATCTGGTCATCTGGTGTTGTCATTTCTAGTGAAGTGTCTTTGCTTCCAGCCTTTCTCTGCTAACAAAAGGAGATATATGTTTGTATATTAACTTGTGTATATACACACACCTATTAATATTTCTCTATATACATATCGATACATATTTCTATGGTAAGTTAAACATATAATTAGGCTGAATTGCATAACTATCATCCATACCATATAGAAGGTTCTGACCTGTAGAATGAGTTAGAAATTGTTACCACTTCTATTTTCTGAAAAAAATTACAGAGAATTGGTATCACTTTTTCCTTAACTGTTTGGTAATTCACCATAGTCACTGGGCTTTGTCATTTTGGTTTTGGAAAGTTGCTAATTATTGATTTAATAGACATAGGCTTACTCAGATTATATCTTTTTCTTTGTGTGACTTTTGGTAGTGTGTAGAACAAGTTCTATTGTTCTATTCCATCTAGTTCATTAACTTTGTTCTATTCCATCTAGTTCATTAACTTTGTGGGAATAGAGTTATTTGTAGTGTTTCTTCAATATCATTTTAATGTCCATGGGATCGATGGTTATTACCTCTTTTTCATTTCAATATTGGCAATTGGTGTCTTTTTTTTTTGTTAGCCTAGATAGACATTTATCAGTTTTACTGATCTTTTCAAAAAACCGTCTTTTAGTTACATTGATCTTCTCTGTAAGTTATTTCGATTGTATTGATTTTTGCTCTAATTTTTGCTAATCCTTTTAATCTGCTTGCTTTAGACATAAATTTTTCTTCTTTCTCTAGTTTTCCAAGATGGAAATTCAGGTTACTGATCTTAGATTTCTGCTTATACAATGTATGCATTTATTGCTCTAAGTTTGCTTCTAAGTATTACTTCATTGCATCCCACAATTTTCATATATTTGCATTTTCATTTAGTTCAAAACATTTTAATTACTTTTGAGACTCCTGTGACCTATATATTATGTGAAACTAAGTTGTTTAATGTCTAGGTATTTGAGGATTTTCCAGCTATATTATGTCATTATTTTATAGTTTAATCCCATTGTGGTCTGAGAACATACTTTATTTTATCTCTATTTTTGTATGTTTGTTAGGCTGTATTTTATGGCCTTGAATGTGGCCTATATTGATGGATATTCCATGCAAACTTGAGAAGAATTTGTGTTCTGGTGTTGTTGGAAGGAGTATTCTATAAATGTCAATTAAATGCAATTGATTGATGATGCTTTTCACATTAACTGTATCTTTATTGATTTTCTGTCTGTCTTATCTATCAACTACTGAAAGAGGGTGTTGTGAGTCTCCACCTCTGTTAGCAGATTTCTATATTTCTCCTTTCACTTCTGTGTTTTGTTTCACATATTTTAACACTGTTAGGTTCACACAAATTTAGAACTGTTTTGTCTTCTTGGAGAATTGACTCCTTCATCATTCTGTAATTTCCTCCTTTATCTCTTACAATTTCCCTTGTTCTGACATCAACATGTCTAAAAATAATACAGCTACTCCAGATTTCTATTGATAGAGTTGGGTCTTTTTTTCTTAATTCACCCCAACAGTCTCCAACTTTTAACTGGTGAGATTATATGACTTACATTTAAAAAATTATTGATGTAGTTGGGTTAATATCCACCATGTGCATAATTATTTTCTATTTGCAGCACTTGTTCCTTGTTTTTCATAATCTTTATTTTTCTCTTTTCTTTCGTTTCAATTTAGCATTTTCTATAGTTTCATTTTGTCTCTTCACTTAGCATATTGATTTTACTTCTTTAGGAAAAGGTTGAATGGCTTCTTCAGAGTTTACAATAAACTTTTAAAACAAATTCCGCCTTCAATTAATGATACACTGCTTTGTTTGTTTGCATGCACTTTATAACAGAGTATTTCCAATTCCTTTCTCCCTTTTCTTATGTCAGTGTCACCCATTTCACCTACCTATATGCTGACATCACCAATGCATTGTTACTGCTATTGCTTTAACAAAATAATTATCTTTTAGCTAAGTAAACAATGAAAATATTTTATTTTAACTTTATTTATACCTTTTCTAATACTCTTCATTTCATTATATATATCTGAGTTTTTGACAAATATTATTTTTCATCTTCCTGAAGAAATTTTAGTGTTTCTTGAATAGCATTTCTGTGGGTGATGAATAATTACTTCTTAACTTTTGAAGGTTTCTTTCTCTGGATAGAATTTTCAAGACTTTTTTTCTTCTTTCCACAATTTAAAGATTTCACTTCACTCTGATCTTGTTTGCATGGTTTGTGAAAGTCTGATGTAATTTTTATTCTTGTTCCTCAATAGTATTTTGTTTTGTTTTTCTGGCTTCTTTTACAGACTTGTCTTTGTCTTTGGTTTTCCACAGGTTAAAAATGATACGCCTAAGTGTAGATGTTTTGGTACTGATCCTGCTTGGTGTTTTCTGAACATCCTGAATCTGTGGTTTTGTGTTTATCATTAATTTTGAGAAATTCTCCCTCATCATTGCTTCAAATATTTATTCTGCTCCTCACTTTGTTTCTTTTTCTGATGTTCCCAATATGCATATGCATATATTACATCTTTTGTAATTGGCCTACAGTTATTGAATATTCTCTTCTGTCTTTTTCATCCTTGTTTCTCTTTGTATTTCAATTTTGGAAGTTTCTATTGACATTTTTTCTAGTTCACTATTTCTTTCTTTTGGCATGTCCAATTTGGCAGTGAGTTCATCAAAACAACTCTTTATTTCTGTTACAGTGATTTTAATTTCTAGCATTTCTTTTTGTTACCATATCCTTACTTAGATTAATCATCTGTCCTTGCATTTTCCATTCTTTCCATTAGAAGTATTAGCATATAAAGTATAGTTGTTTTAACTTCCAAGTCTTTTAAACCTAACGTCTCTGCCCTTAGTCTGGTTCTGATGCTTACCCAGTTTCTTCAAGTTGTGTGGGGTTTTTTGTTTGTTTTTTTTGTTTTGTTTTTTGTCATTTAGTGTGCCTTATAATTTGTTGTTAAAAGCCAGACATAATGTATTAAGAAATAGGAATTGAAATTAAAAGGCTGTTAGTATGAGATGTATTTGTTGTTTATTTGTTTATTTTTGCCAACCTGGCTAGGTTCCTGGCTGTTTTTAATGTTTTCTGAAGCTATAGGTGCCAGATGCCTCCCAATTCTCTAGGGTCCTTGTAGCGTTTCCTCTCTTAACTTTGGGTTTCCTTTATTTTTTCTTAAATATAACATTCCTCTTATCGTGTGTTCTGATTTCCTCGATTGCTGATATAGGTCTTTATCACAATCTATGCATTTTCTAATTATCCTTAAACACATGTTTAACATCAGAAAGACAGGTTTCTTGTTTTAATTTATTCCTTTGTGTCTATATTTGTTCATGTTTATTTACTGAGTTGCTCCATCTATTTTAACTTAAGTCAACAACTAAATCAAAAAAGATGGAGGGCCAGATTTAAAGGACAATCTGATATTCCTATACATGTTCCTTTCTTTTTTTATGATACTGGAGTTTCGTTCTGTCGCTCAGGCTGGAGTGCAGTGGTGCGATCTTGGCTCACTGCAACCTCCGTCTCCCAGATTCAAGTGATTCTCCTGTCTCAGCCTCCTGAGTAGCTGGGATTACTGGCACCTGACACCATGCCTGGCTAATTTTTTTTGTATTTTCAGTAGAGATGGGGTTTCACCATGTTGGCCAGGATGGTCTCAAACTCCTGACCTCATGTGATTGACCCGCCTCGGCCACCTAAGCATTTTCTAAAAAGTTATTTGCTGACTATACTTGCAAGTTCAACTGTTAATCTCTATACTAACTGATTTTTGTCCTCAACATTATTAATAATTTTATTCAGCTTTATCTCATTTAATTAGTGATTTAATTTTTAACTTACTGATTAATGAATTTATTTACATTCTTTCCTTGTTCCTGCATTCACTGTGCCATATGATTCCATCAATGAAATTTTCTAACGTTTTAAATTATATTTTAATTTAAATCTTTGACTCAAATATTACAAAGAATAGTTACATATAATTACTGTTTTGCTTCTTATTAATATTAATATTTTAAAATTTAACTCAAAGCATATTGCTGATTTATTTTTACATTATGAAATGTATTGATGTTTTTGCTTTTTGACCTAACATATAGTAAATTTTTGTAACTTATGGGTAATTAAAATAAAAGATCACTCTTTTTCAGTAGATAACAGTTTACATATCATCTAAATGTATATAGATGAGTATGTCTTTTAGAATATCTATATACCTATTTATTTTTTGCTATTTAAACTTTATTTGACTTTAATTTGCATGCAGTTGAGATAATTCTACTTTAATTTTCATATATTTACTTTCAACTTTAGGTAAATTTTATTTTTAGTAGAGTTAGCAGTTTTTTATGATCCAATCTTGGTCTTTTTTATATATATATTTGTCATAAATAACAAAGTATTTTGATTATGCTCACATTTATTGAAACCAGAGACATTTTTCTAAGATACTTTCTTCAATTATGTTGTGTTTTTGTTTTCTTATACTTCTGCTTCCTTTATATATTATTTTTCAATATATTTTCTTAAATTTTTCTTATGCTTACTTGAACAATTCAAGTTATTTTTACTGAATCTAGTGGCTACATTAATACATATATTTAATTGGCTTTTTAATCTTTTTCTTAAATTAAAACTGAAGATACTGACTCCCACTGTGTTAAATGGAAAATTAGCAAACTCACAATCCCTCTATCAGCCCTCATTTCTTCTCAATACCTGAATCTAAAAACGTTATTTAGTTAGTTCGTACTGAAAACATTTGTATTTTTACTTATTATAGTTTATGTTATTTGAATTCTGCTCTCTAAGCATATTTCCCATAGTTGTTTAATCTTATTTATTCATTTCTACAGCTTTACTGCTGGCAGGTGCTTCTCTAGGATGGTTTCAGGGACAGGTTTAGCTCAACTCCCCTTTCTTATTAAATTAAGAAACATTTAATATTTAAAGATGATTAAGTAGCAAAGTGTCATTTGGGAATATGTCTTTGTCAATTGCTGACTCCGGTGTTCAAAGAAATTTCTCTCTCCTGAGAAAACCCTAACTACGGGAAGGCAGATGAGTGTCTCACTGCTTGATTTGTGGGTCTTTTTCTTTGAATCAGCACCAACAGTTCATTCATCATTCATTTGGGGACTTTTGTGAGATACTGACAAATTGAGAAGAGTAGTATACATGACAGAACTTTATCAAACTGGAGCAATCCTCATGGGACCAACCGCATAAATTCTGAAGATGCAACTGGACGGGACTGTGAGGGGTGGATACTGCCCCTGCCTGCTAGAGTACTGTTATAAAATCATTATAACATCCATGGCTTATTAAACAGTTATGTATCAGGCATAGATAGCTTATAAGGATGATCAGAAATCCTGAGAATTAGCATCAAGGCTAGCCTGACAGATGAGGTAACCATAGATGATTTAAGTATGCATTTCAATGTATAGTAAGTTAGTGGACTTAGTTAATGGCAAAATGTAGATTCAAAGTAGATTTGTGACTTTCCAAGTTCTGAGCTAATAATATTGTGATAACGTTTGCTTGTATCACTAATGTCCAAGGATGGCTGACCATTTCATCAGAATGAGTTGGGGAAAAAATATTTACCTGTTCTTGAGCAAGGAGTCTGAATTCTGTGGTGCTGTCTTTGAAAAGTAACTGATGTGCCTAAAAGCAGGTTGTAGAGTTCCATAATTTCTGAGAAGCTAAATGAAGTATGCAAATATCTTTCATTAAAATGAAGGTGTCACTAATGGATATAATATAGAATAATTATATCAAGCTTGTAATGCAGTTTGGCAGGAGGCTCCTTATTTAAAAAATAGCAGTGATGCTCAACATTCAGCCACCTTTCAAATAACTTTTAAAAAATTTAGTTGCTCTCTTAAGAAACCAATATAAATACATTTTCTTTGATGATACAAAATATATGAGAAAATGCTTATACTGAAAAACCAGTTTCTGAAAACTACTGTTTGTCTTCACGGCCATTTCTTGATTCCCTAGGGTATTGGGGTGATGAATATGTGAAGGAATTTTTGAAAAGACAAGTTGTTGAGAAAATTTTATTCTTAATTCTGTTATTGAAAAAGTTTAGGTTTTTAAAGAAAGCACTAAATGATTCTCTATAATTTTAAATTTTTATTTAAATTTAAATCTAGAAAGATAATTAAAGTGTGGAAGTCAGAAATTCTGGAAGATAAAGAAAGGAGCAATATTGGCAATTAACTATTTATTTGTACAGTTGGATTTATTAGACTTTATTTTTACTGACAAACCCTTACCTAAGTAGAACAAGAGTGAGAGTTGTTAATTTTATAAGCCTATTGAAAGTCTGCTTTTTGCTTTTACATGGCTGGTGGGAATGTAAATTAGTTTAACCACTGTGAAAAGCAGTGTGGCAATTCCTTAAAGAACTAAAAATGGAAATGCCATTCAACCCAGCAATCTCATTACTGGGAATATACTCAAAGGAGTAGAAATCATTCTACCATAAAGATACATGCATGCGTATATTCATTGCAGCACTATTCACAATAGCAAAGACATGGAATCAACCTAAATGCCCATCAATGATAGACTGGATAAAGAAAATCTGGTACATATACACCATGGAATACTATGCAGTCATAAAAAGAACAAGATTATGTCCCTTGCAGGAACACTGATGGAGCTGGAGGCTATTATCTTTAGCAAACTAATGAAGGAACAGAAAACCAAATACCACATGTACTCATTTACAAGTGAGAAGTCGGAGCTCCATGATGAGAACATGTGGACACATAGAGGCGCAGACACAACAGACAGTGGGGCCTACAGGAAGCTGGAGGAAGGGAGAGGATCAGGAAAAAAAAAAAAATGCGTACTAGGATTGATACCTGGGTGACACAATAATCTGCACAAAAAACCCTCAGACACAAGTTTACCTATATACCACACTTGCACATATACCTTTCAGCTAAAATGAAAGTTAAAATATTAAAAAAAAAAAAAAAAGAAAAAAGAGAGTAAAAAAGTAGATTATTTTCCAAAGAATGTTTGTCAGTAGAGTGTTGCCAACATCTACGTGCAGTATTGGAAATATTGCCCAACTGTTTTGAATCTGTTCTAGGTCTCTCTAGGTGGACTCCCTTCCTTGCTCTCCTCCTACTTACCTGTGATGTTTGTTGTTAGTTGCCTAGGGGTGAGGACAGGGATTGTGATGAGGGAAGGGAATAGAAAAAAGAGTTATTGTAAATTTGTGTAAGTTCCTTGCAGATTACGATAGACTGGATAAAGAAAATGTAGCACGTATACTCCATGGAATACTATGCAGCCATAAAAAAGAATGAATTCATGTCCTTTACAGGGACATGAATGAAGCTGGAAATCATCATTCTTGGCAAATTAACACAGGAACAGAAAACCAAACGCCACATTTTCTCACTCATAAGTGGGAGTCAAACAGTGAGAACACATGGATACAGGAAGGGGAACATCACACACTGGGGCCCGTTGAGGGGTGGAGGGCAAGGGACGGGAGAGCATTAGGACAAATACCTAATGCATGTGGGGCTTAAAACCTAGATGATGGGTTGATGGGTGCAGCAAACCACCATGGCACATGTATACCTGTGTAACAAACCTGCACGTTCTGTACATGTATCCAAGAACCTAAAGTAAAATTTTAAAATAAAATAAAATAAAAAGAAGAAATCAGGGGGAAAAAAAGAACAAAATGCTCTCCTTGCAAAAAATAAATAAATAATATTTGTATAAAAAGTCTGTTTCTAAAATTGTGAATTCATACAAAGGAGCTATCTAAACTCTAGAAATGAACAAGTTTTTATGGTTCATTATAAAAACTCTAATTTGTAATTTGATTAGAGAATGTACCAGAATATATCAATTATCTATTGCTGAAAGAACAAAACATAGAGACAAAAACGTCGGTGGCTTATAACATCAATCATCGTGTCAGCTCATGAGTGTTGCTCAGTGATTTGGGCCCAGATAAATGGGGCAGCTCTTGGCTGGTCTGCCTGGGGTCGCTCCTGAAGTTGCAGCCAGCTGGTGAGCGGACTTGGGTTAGGTGGTTCACAGTGGTGTCTGTCACGTGCCTGGAGCTTGGTGCTGCCCATCTTCTGGCGTTCTCACTTGCCAAATGATCTCTTATCCTTAGGAGGCTAAGCAAGATTTCCTCATATCATGTTACCCACCATGTAGGTAGGTAACATGCAGGCAGGCAGAATGGAAGATTTAAGTCTTTTTGAGGTCAAGGTTCAGCACTCCCAATGTAGCACTTCTGTTGTGTTCTATTGGTCAAAACAAGTCATGAGACCAGGGATAAAGCATGGGAATTAGACTCCATTCCTTGATGGGAGAAATGTTATTGCAAAAGCCTGCGTATGTGGGGCTGGAGGGAATCACCGTGGCCGTCTTTGAAAACAGTCTGCCGTAATCAGTAAGTGTTTGAGAATTATTTTTATATTTCACACACTTGGCCAGTTGTTCTGAACTCCCAAAACAGTCATTGAAAAACACAAGAAAAACTATTTTTTAAATTAGACTTCATTTTTAAAGAAGTTTTTTTAAAGCAACTTTTAATTTAGAGCCCAGCGAAACTGAGCAGAAATTACAGAGATTTCCCCTATACTCTGTACTGCCTCTCTCAGACAGCCTCTCTCACTATCAACATACCCTCCCACTGTGGAACAATCGAAGAACCTCCACCAACACATTATTATCACTCAAAGTCCACAGTTTACAATAGGGTACATTCTTGATTTTGTGCATCCTATGAGTTTAGACAAATAAAATGACATGGATCCACCACTAGGGTACATACAGCACAGTTTCCCTGCCTTAAAAATCCTCAGTGCTCCACCTAGTCCCTCATTTTAAATAGTTTTTAAACATTATTTAAAACATATATGAATGGCATCATATAGTACTAATCTAACTGCAAAGAAAATGATCCATATTGTGCATCATTTTTCAGGTTTCTCAAAACTAAGAGATCAGAAAAACCTACAGTGAAAATTATTTGTTTAAACATACTACAAGACACTCACCCACCCCCTCCCCACAAACACTTGTTATGAAAAAATAAACTTAAAGCATGCATTAAAAATGCTGAACCATGACCTTTCAGAAATATAAATTAGATGGTTTCTACCACATGAAAAGCTCTTAATGTTTATTAATCATGCAGAGTCTCCCTGGAATGCCTCCTGTAGTTCAACAATCTATCACAAGCTATCAGAGTTGAGTGCTTGCGTATTACAGTGCTGCAGATGTCGAGGTCAATTAAGGACATCCTCCCAGTATCCAGGGCCCACTGGCTGCATGGATCCCCCATACCACATTTTTCTTTTCTGAATCAGAAACTAAAAAGAATTATACCACTTTGGTCTGTCCATCAAACCACCCAAGCAGTTTGTCTGGGCACAGATTGCTTTGTCAGGGAAAGGCTTTCTCATTTGGCATTTTAACAATAATTAATCACTATACTCACCTTTGATGCACGCCAACTTTATATTCCCTATGAGATACTGCAAACCACACACACCGTGAATTATTTATACTTCCATGTGGAAGCTTATGCTAATACTTTGAAATTCCTAAATGGTAGCACTTAATGCAAAAATGTAGATCACTGGCCAAGTTTAGTTTTAAATCCAAGGAGAAAACCAACATGCAAACAGATGAAACTGACTCTGCCACAAAAGCCAAAACAAAAAGCAATCTCTCTCTCAGCGAAAATTTATTTGACAGTCTTAATGAAAGAACTGCACAGATTTTGATGGTGTTTTCTGCTATATTCTCTTCTTTGAGATTGCTTTTATTTGTATGAGCCATTCATTTTACCCTCGTTTCTTTGTATGTTAATGTATTACTTTTGCCTGTCAAGTATAAGCCTGTAATGACACAGAGTAGCCTTAAATCCTACAGTTTCCAATTTCTGTGAGTTATGCTGTTGAGACTGGAAATTATTAGAGGACAATATGATAGCTTTTTAGATTAAAAACAAAATTTGCTAAAACAACCTTTCTGTCCTTAGTTACAACCTTTCTATCACCTTTGAAAAGCCAAACGATGCATTGTAAATCCAATAAATAACAGAATAGGAAATATTAGAAACCAGGACTGATATATGTTTTATCAGTCAGAAGAAATTGTATTTATATGTTTTCTTTCTACATAAATGATCTAGCCTACACACATCTGTGAAACTGTACTCTGCAATGTCATTACACTGGACTTTTATTTTTATGAACCCTCTTTGTTTCCTTCCACCACAAAATATTTGGTAATGCTTTTCCTCTTTCTGGAATATTCTCTTTCTTTTTTCCTTACCTAGTTAATTGTTTCTTTTTCTTCATATATCAAATTATTTTCCCCCAACCCTTCTAGTTTCTCTCACTATACACATCTCTCACTCATAACTTTTAAACGAATAACAATTATTCATTCATTTGTTATCTCGTTCAATTAATGATAGTTTACCTATCTAGATCATAAATTGCTTTTTGCACAGTATCATATCCCTAGTACCAAAAATGTAATCAATTATTAATTGAATGAATAAATGAGTAGAATCACCCATCAATTCCTGTTTTTCTCTAGGTGTATTCTCCAGGTGGACACTTGGTTTTCCCCAGCTATGCAGAGATGGTTGTCCCTTATGGTCTGTGGATGTCGCTCACATCAGGCACCTGTCCCCTGTTTGCCTCACCTCTGGGAGAGGAATTAGAGTTAAGAAGAGGGGCACTATGTTTGAACAACTCTGCTCTCTGAGTTTGTTGTATGTTTTATACTGTCATTTATTTCATGGTATCTTATATTTTATTGGGTTCCTGGGAATTTACATTATATAGTGACCTTGTACAAACCTGTTTGAATTCTACACTATGGTAGTGGCAGCTGGTGATGCCTAGTCCATGTGGGATATAATGACAGTTCAGACAAGATGCTCCTGCCTGCACAGTGCATGTGGCAGCTCCTGGTCCCATGAGAACGCATGCACTCTCATTTCACCAAATGGCAGATGTGCAGCCACTTCCACAAAGGTTCCCTCTCCCTGCTTTGCCATCTGAGGTAGCTACAGTTCCAACCTTTCTCTATTTCTCTTCCTGTTAAGCACTGCTTAGGTGAGAAATATCAGGACCTTACCAAACTTAGGAAAAAAAGCAAATGACTCCCCTGAACTCAAACCACACCAACAACTTTCCTAAAAGATATTTCTCTCGGTGTCTCTGCTCAATGCTTTTGTATACTCAAGTTGATGATCAGCTAAGGGTCTGAAGAACAGGTTGGGCGGACCACCTTGCAAGGTTCACTTTGGTGGGGGAGCATGTCATTGGGAACGATAGAAGAACCTGGTAACTCTTGTTTTGCTTAATGTCCTTTAGGACCTCTGCTGAAAGTGAGGTGTAAATAATTCCATGTAACCTCTTCTTAAACACACACATGTGTGCACGCATACACACACACACACACACACACACATATACATCAATGTAGAATAAAAAATAAAAGATTTTCTCCTGGTTTTAAGCTTTAGAACAGTGTGGCAGTGTTATGTTTAAAAATCTAATCTTGAGAAGTACTCTGGAGGAGTCAAATTTTGCTCAATGCAAAAATAGGTACTTTTTCCCGGAATTTTGAATTTGAAGTGTCTTAAAATCCATTAAACACTTTCAGGAAAGGTATAGAAACTAAGGAGTATATGTAAAAAGAAATTTACAGAAGGGTTCTTAGTTTAAAGTAAATAGCAGTACATGGAGAAGAAGTATATTCCATTGCTCTTAAATTTTTAAATAGCTCTAAATTCAGTGTTTTATTTTCAACATACACTATCAAATGAATAATAAATATTGGCTCAGTGTTTTAAGACGTAATAAGAATTTAAAGGAAGATGGAGCTCCAACTGCTTTTAGAAGTAAATGGAAAGTGAGAACCTCACCAGTCAGTTGCCTGTTTCTTGAAAGTGCATGTTAAATGATTACATTCATTAGCAATTTTGCTCCCAATGGACTTTAAGATGATTTGTAAAAGTTACAATTTTGACAGTAGAAAGATTTTACTATTTTTCTTATTAGATCAGTGTGGGCACTGTGCATGAAGTAAAAAAAAAAAAATCTAGTATTTTAAAAAATAACTGTTGATTATCTGTTTGTCTTTCTTGAGAAATGTCTATTCAGGTCCTTCGTTCAGTTTTTAACTGGGCTATTTATTTTCTTACTATTGAGTTATTTGAATTCATCATATTTTTGAATATTAAGTCTTTATTAGATGTATACTTTACAAATATTTTTCTTATGCCATAGATTGTCTTGTTACTCTGTGGATTGTTTATTTCCTGTACAGATCTTTTTATTTGATGTTATATCCAAAACATAGCCCAGATCAATGTCAAGAATCTTTTCTCCCTGTTTTCTTCTAGTACTTTTATGGTTCCAGGTCTTATGCTGAAGTCTTCAATCCATTTTAAGTTGGTTTTCATATGTGGTGTGAGATAATGGTCCAAATTCATTCTTCCACATGTCTACGTCCAGTTTTTCCAACATCATTCATTGCTCAGTCACACATCCTCAGATAAATGCAAATCCAAAACAAAATGCCACACCTGTTAAAATAGTTAATAACAAAACAATAATAGATTAGAAATGTTGGCAAGGATATGGAGAAAATGGAACCCTTGTATACTCTTGATGAGAATGTAAATGAATACAGTCATTATAGAAAACAGTAGGATTATTTCTCAAATTAAAATAAAACTATAATGTGATCCAGAAGTTTTACTACTGGGTATACACACAAGGGAAATAAAATCAGTATATCAAAGAAATGTCTTCACTCCCATGTCCCTAGCAGCATTATTTACAAAAGCCAGGCTATGAAATCAACCTAAATGTCCATCAATGGATAAATGGTTCAAGAAAATGTGGTACGTTTACACAGTGGGATACTATTCAGCCTTTAGAAATAGCGAAATTCTGTCATTTTGCAGCAATGTGAATGAACCTGGAAGACATTAAGCAAAATATGGCAAACATAGAAAGGCAAATACTGTATGAGCTATTTAGATATAGAATACGAAAAAGTGAACTCATAGAAGCAGAGAATGGTGGTTGGGGAGGGAAGCGATTGAGATGCATTGGTCAAAGGATGTGAAATTTCAAGAAGATAGGAAGAATGAGTTCAAGAGATCTAGTGTATAACATGGTGACTATAGTTAATAACAATATATTGTATACTTGAAAATTATACTTAAAAATATATTTGTAAGTGTTTGCACCAAAAAGGAAATGATAAGTACTTGGGGTATTGTGTTAAGTTAATTAGCTTAACTTAGCCATTTCCCATGAGCGACTTAGAAGTACAATTTATAGTTTTCTCTCATGTCATCAATCCATGTATATTTCTGAGCTCTGTCAGAATCTGTGTCAGGATAAGAAAGAGATACATGCAGGTCAAAGAATCAAGTATCCATAGACTAAAATATCTATATATCTATAAATATATAGATATATATAAATATATAGATATAGATATAGATATAATATATATATCTAACATATTTCCATGCTTGAGAGCTCATGTAACAAAAGACATAGTTTTCTAATTTTCTGTAATCATCAACCTCTTATTTTTCATTGATTTTACAAATTTCTTAACTTGCTGAAAAGTGTCAGACAAGCTATCTTCAAAGCCAAGTTTGCTGTTACAAGTGAGTGTGTGTTTGCATATAATTATTTTTGGGGGGGAGGGGAGAGGATAATCTTAGTTTTAATGATTATTGTGATGTGAGGGCTGAGTGGCATCACCTCTCATTGTAGGAGAGGATGCAGCCTCCTAAGTTATGCTTCCAATGGTTTATAAAATGTTGGGACTTTTCCCCCTACAATGTGTTAGGATACTGTAGGCTATTTATTACCATTCCATGTGAATGGTGTATGTCTGTGCTTCCATCCAAGTTCACTGACAACTCCATCTGTCATAAAATATTAATTTAATTTTTCTAGTTATGTAAGTATGCCAAGACCTGGGCCCTAAGTACAGGGAATGTCTGCAGAATGGCCTGGGTGAGGTGCTGCTGACAGAAAGTTATTTGCAGGAGACTCTAGTGGAGCAAGAGGCACCACAGGACCTTAGTCCCAGCTGGTGCCATCCTCTGCCCCTCCTACCACCAAGCTTCCTAATATACAACACAATACACACACATAGCTGGAGCTCCTGAATTTCTTAGCACTAGCGAGGGTGTGATAGTAAGTGTCAGGTTTCACTGGGGCTCACACACCACTTGTATCTGTTGATGTGCATGTCTGCAGTAAACAGAATACATGATTGCAATACAAATCCTCTCAAGTTTCAGGAAAACCAGAACTAAAAGGGTGCTCTGGGGAATCTGTAGGTCAAGGGCTGTGTTGGCCACAGCTGCAAAAGCAATTTTGAGAAACACAGAGAACCGAGGATTGTTTGGAATTAGAAAAAATCAAAGAACATTTATTTCAGGTACATAAGTACAGTGTTTAAGGTAGTTCTGTTCATTAGAAGCTTTAGTAACTTATGGATAGTTGAAAAATATTTGTTTGTTAGCTATGTGATCAGAAAACCATTTTTAAATCATATTTACTTCTGCACCATGCATTTAAAAGCGGTATGTAAAATATAAGGAAATGCACGTTTTTATAATTGTCAGACCTAAAAATAATTTTTAGAAAATTAAAATATTTTGATGACTTTGAGAACTTTAGAAAAGTAATTTATGTTTAAAGATCATCCTTATTTCAACCAACAATAGCATAGTCAACTAAGTTACACCAAGTCTTCCTAAATGTTGTGTATTTTAAAAAGTATAAATTATAAATAGAAATCATAGGAATAAAGAGACAAAAAAGACATTGCATAGATTCATCAAAATAATTGGGACTTTTAGTGTCAGAATTCAGAAAATTGTAATTCAATACATAATTTGAGAAAATAATAAGAATACATAATTATTATTTAAAGATAAAATATTAAAAAAACTAATGGGATTTGAAAATCATGATTAAAAGCATTATCTTCCTCATTGTAGCTTAAATGTGGGAATTGATATATTTTCTGTCTCAAATGCACCTCAAATTTAATCTATTCAAAACCAAAGGCACCGATTTAAGCCAGTAACTTCCAGAATTCTAATGTCAGGGGAACACCCACCATTCATTGAAGTTGCGTATACCAGAAAGCTCGTATTAATGTTACCAGAAAGGAGTCCCCGTCCAGACCCCAAAAGGGAGTTCTTAGATCTCATGCAGTAAAGAATTTGGAGGGAGTCTATACAGTAACGTGAAAGCAAGTTTATTGGAGAGGTAAAGAAACAAAAGAAGGGCTACTTCATAGAGCAGCACAGAGGGCTGCTTGTTGGTGATTTTTATGGTTATTTCTTGTTCATATGGTAAACAAGAGGTGAAATATTCATGAGTTCTCTGGGGAAGGGATAGGCAGTTCCCAAAAACTGAGGGTTCTTCACCTTTTTAGACCATGTAAGGTAAATTCCAGACATTGCCAAGGCTTTTGTAAACTTTCATGGCACTGGTGGGAGTGTCTTTTAGCAGCCGATGCATGATAATTAGTGTATGATGAGCAGTGAGGATGACCAGAAGTCCCTTTCTTCACCATCTTGGTTTTGGTGGGCTTTGGCCAGCTTCTTTACCACATTCGGTTTCTCAGCAGGGTCTTTATAACCCGTATCTTGTAATACCAGGCCTGCCAATCTCCATCCTGTGACTAGGAATGCCTAACCTCCTGAGAATGCACCCCAGCAAGTCCCATCCGCATCTTCTCTAGCTGGTATTCAAGATGAAGTCACTCTGGCTCAAATGTCTTTGACATAAATGTCTTAAAATTTCCTCTTTTAATAACCTTGCTAATCTTCTTTATATCCAAATTCCAATGACTTTCTTGTATCGATATTTTTAAATTCCCCTTTTTCACCATCCCTTATAACTTCTCCATCTCCAAATTCTATTCATTTCACCTCAACATTTTTAAGATCTACCCTAGTTATCTACATCTCCTCCACTCATAGTCTGGTCCATGTTATAGTCATCTTGTGCCTTTTCATTAATGTGTTTTCACCTTGTCACCCTTTCAAACAATTGATAGCCTTAAGCAGTCCCTGAAAACATACACCAGACTGTGTCTCTCTGCAGCTTTTACCCAGTCAATAGATTCCTCATGCTTAGAGGATGAAGACATGAACTACAGGACCCGGTATGCTTTCAATCTTAATTAACTCCCCATATTTATATAACCAATTTTTGATTTCTTTCCAACATACCAACCTTTCTCTCTCTCATACTCACCATGCTTCCTTCCAAGCTAAAATATCAAAGGCCCTCATATACACCAATCTCTTCAAAAGCTCTGGGAGTGGGGGAGTAGGGATAGCCTTGTGTTCTCATGGCCATATGCATTTATATTTGCAACTGATATTTAAGCACAAATGGGTTAAGGTTATTATTTCATTTTCATTCCACTCCACTTATTTCATAAAGAATTAGATTGGCCAGAAGCATCTTTGAAATCTTGAGAAAGGGAATTTGAGTTGGTATTATGCCATTTGACTGTAATTTGGAAATATATATAGAAACTTTTTAATAAAACAAGTGAGAAATTAGAATCTTCTAACTTGGAAGAATATGAAGATAATTTTATCAACATTTTTAGATTTATGTACTATATTAATGAAAGGAAATTTATCTAAAAATTAATGATTTTTGAAGCACTTAAAAAAGGAATAATTAATTGATTAATGCTATTCTGACATTAAGAGCAAAATTACAACAACAATGAAAATTCATTTAAAGTAATAAGTGAATTTCAGACATACATAATGAATAAGGTTGTGCCATATGAAATATTGGAAAATATTTAAATCTTTTGCTGAATTACATGAAGTACTTATGTCAATGCAGACAACATAAAACTTACCACAGGCCACCTAACACAGACACTGATGTATTGATGTCTTGATGACAAGCTGGTTAATTATCATTATCAATGCTAGAAACATTTAGCACTAGTTACTACACAGGAAAACCTAAACTGACCTAGAATTAATCTGAAAGATATTTTGAAAAATATTCTAAACACTTTGAGGTTGAAAGAAACCCTTATAAATTATCATATTAGAAACAAGCTGTAAGCCGGGTGCGGTGGCTCACGCCTGTAATCTCCAATTAGGGAGGCCTAGGAAAGCAATCACCTGAGGTCAGGAGTTTGATACTAGCCTGGCAAACATGGTGAAACTCCATCTCTACTAAAAATACAAAAATTAACGTGGTATGGTGGTGCACGCTTGCAATCCCAGCTATTCAGGAGATTGAGGCAGGAGAATTACTTGAACCCAGGAGGCGGAGGTTGCAGTGAACTGAGATCGTGCCATTGCACTCTATCCTGGGTGATAAGAGTGAAACTGTCTTAAAAAAAAAATACGATTCTCTATATCCAGAGTAAATACTGGGTTAGTTTTGTTTTATCTTTGTAGAAAATTGAATTATGGCATTGTAGCTACATGAAGAAGAGATCAAAAAGTACACAGTCACAAAGAAGTCACTCTGAAAAGCCTGTGTACTGTAGGATTCCAAATATATGACATTCTGGAAAAGGCAAAACTATGCAGATACTAGAAATCTCAGTGGATGCCAGGGCATAGGAGAAAGAAGGATGAAAAGGTGGCCCACAGGAGAAGTTTATGGCAGTGAGACGTACTGTATATGACAGTATAATGGAGGACACGTGTCATTATACTTCTGTCAAAAGCCACAGAATGTACAACACCAGGAGAAAACACTAATGTAAACTATTGGCTTTGGCTGATAACGATGTATCGATGCAATTTCAACCATTATAGCAAATGTGTCACTCTGGTGGGAGACATTGATGTGGGGAGGCGGTGTCTGTGTAGGAGGTACAGGGGTAAATGAAAACTTTCTGATTTCTATTCAAGTTTTCTGTGAATCAGAAACTGATCTAAAACATAGAATTTATTTTAAGAAAGTGTGCAACTGCAAATGTGGGGAAAAGTTGTATGGACAAATGTCAGGCAATTCATAAAAATGTTATGATATCCAATCTTGAGAAGATGGAGTAGACTCATTTCTCCCTGCTTTCTCCTGGCTAAGAACAGCCATAAATCCTGGAACTAATATAAGAAGAAGTCAAAGAAGTACTCTGAAGTGGAAAGAAAATGGACAATTTGTTAGGGACTACAGTATTGAAAATACAGTGGGGCAATAGGGCAACTTACTTCCCCCTAGAAAACATAATATGATCCAGGCCCAATGTAGCAACACAGTGTGACATAAGGAAGCTTGTTGCTTCCCTAGATTCAGTGGAAGTCTCAAAAATAGCACCAGGCTGCCCTAGCCTTGAAGCACTAACAACAGGAATAGATCAGTGGCTCATCAACAGGACACAGCTCAGTCATGCACTCTCCACACCACACAAGATACTCCTCACTCAATAGGAAGGCATACTAGTCAGGGAGTATGGATACAGATCCAACATCACCCATATTCCAGCCTTGGAAGTACTCTTCATTCCCCCAGTGTGGTGACTACCTTTCCCCATCTAGAAGTACCAGATGGCCCAGCCTGCATAAACCACCCTCTAACCCCCGGTCACTACCAGCACTACCAGTGGGTATCACAGCAGAGTCAAATAAGCCAAACAGACAAATGGCGCTACAGAGGACTTGACAATTAAATTTTCACTGGAACCATGCCACATAGACCAGCACCTAGAAAGACTAAACCTGAAGAGAATAAGCATGTTAAAATAAAGATTTAATAAGATACAGAGTCTTCTAACATAATAACCAAAATGTCCAGGATACAATTGAAAATCACCTGTCATGTCCAGGAACCAATACAATCACAAGTTGAGTGAAAAAAAAAAGCAAGCAAATCATACCAATGTCAAGATGAATCAGACTTGAAAATATCTGGCAACAATTTTAAAGCTTTAAAGCGGTTATTGTAAATATGTTTTAATAAGCAGATACACATTTTTTTGAAACAAAAAATTGAAAAAATACTGCAAAAATACAAAAGTTATTAAAAATGGACATTCTTTTAAAAATTGGAGTTTACAATAACCAAAGTAAAAACTCAGATTTAATCATTAGTAGAGGCGAGATTATAGAAGTGGGGAACCTAATGATAGATCAATACAATTTACATAATCTCGACCAGGAAAAGAAAATAGTATGAAAAAAAGTAAACAGGGTTTCAGGAATCATAACAAATAATGCAACGTTTGTTTCATTGCAGCCTTGCAAGTTAAAGGGAAATAATATGAGGCTTAGAAAATAGTTGAACGAATAACGGCTAAACATTTCTCGAATTTGGTGAAAGCAATGGGCCTACAATTACAACAAGTTGAAGAGATTCCAAATAGGTTAGATCTAAAGAAATCTATGCCAAGACATATCATAATTAAACTTCTGAAAACTTAAAAAAAAAAATAATAGTAATATCGGCTGCACGCGGCGGCTCACGCCTGTAATCCCAGCACTTTGGGAGGCCAAGGCAGGTGGATCACAAGGTCAGGAGACCCAGACCATCCCGGCTAACACAGTGAAACCCTGTCTCTACTAAAAATACAAAAAATTAGCCGGGCGTGGTGGCGGGCGCCTGTAGTCCCAGCTACTCGGGAGGCTGAGGCAGGAGAATGGCATGAACCCGGGAGGCGGAGCTTGCAGTGAGCCGGGATAGTGCGCCACTGCACTCCAGCCTGGGCGACAGAGCGAGACTCCATCTCAAAAAAAAAAAAAAAAAAAAAAAAAAAGATTATCTTGAAAGTGGCCATAAAGTAAGGAAACATTACCTATAGCGCAATGTTAATTCAAATGCTAACAGATTCTATCCTTTCAGTGCTGAAAGGAAAGTACTGTCAATTACAAAACCAATTCTAGCTTAAGTATCCCTCTAGACTAAAGAGGAAATAAAGATATGCTCAGATGAAGAAAAACAAACCAAAATAAGCCTATCCTGAAATAAGAGCTAAAGGAAATTCTTCAAACAAAAAAGAAGCGATAACATAAGTCACAGAACATTAGAATGTAGGAACGAACAATGGGAAACATAAAAACAAACAAAAAATCCATGCTTTATTATGTAGTAAAGCAGCAATAACCTTACCCTCTTATGCTAACATTTGCTAGCATAGTAGATAAATAATTATGCATCATGTTCTTTAAAATGCTGAACATTCCATCACAATTAACATTATGTTGTTATAATGGCATGGAGGTAGTAGTTTCTTGAATGATTTCAGATTTTTTTTTACAATAAAGGTATTCAATATGTTGGAAAGCCATCGCAAAAAAACGACATAACGTATTATATTTTCATTATTTTTGCTTTGTGAGTTCCCAGATGGATAATGAGGCTTTACTTTTGACTGAAAGACTACTCACACTTATTACATTTGTAAGGCTTTTTCACTGACAGTCTGATGGTCAGTGACAACTGGTATTTTTGAAAGCATTCCCATACGAGGAGGTTCATAGGATTTCCAGCTTGAGCTTTACTGGAAGGATGTTCCATATTCCTTAGGCATATTTTGTAATGCATTTATTTGGTTTGCCTGCTGTGTGCGTGCTCGAATAAAAACGAGATATAATTTCCCCTGAACACACATCTACATTGAAACAGTCATGGGATTTCTAGCTTACCTTGTGCTTTCTGGCAGGCAGTGGGGGTGCCTCCTTCATTTTGGTGGAAAAATAAATTCTGAAAAACTCTTCTCTTTTTTTCCGCAAAGTCCTCGTACTCTAACTATGGGATTTCCCTGTAGGATAAATTTTCTCATATTTTATTTTGAGGCGTGATTTCCTCATATTCATATACTCAACTGTCTTTCTTGGAGGATATATTACATAATTATATGTGTGCTAACAACCAATAAATGTTTCTAAAAATATTTTTTCTTTTTTTTTTTTTATTTTTGAGATAGTCTTGCTCTGTTGCCCAGGCTGGAGTGCAGTGGTGTGATCTTGGCTCACTGCAACCTCTGCCTCCTGGGTTCAAGAGATTCTCCTTCCTCAGCCTCTCTAGTAGCTGGGATTACAGGCACATACCACTAGGCCCGGCTAATCTTTGTATTTTTATTAGAGACACGGTTTCGCCACTTTGGCCAGGCTAGTCTCAAACTCCTGACCTCACGTGATCCACCTGCCTCAGCCTCCCAAAGTGCTGGGATTATAGGCATGAGCCACTATGTGCGGCTTCAAAATATTTTTCATTGTATCCATTGTGAATGTAAATTTGACTTTTATCTACAGAATCAAGGCTCAGGCATCCTTGACAGTTTCCAGTTCTCTGCCTCCTCCCAGTTCCTCAGTGTGGTGCTTGCCTTGTACAACCACCTCCTGGTGACCACCTCCCTATGGGACAGCTTGATACAGCCTACGTGACTCACCTGTGACCCTCATGCCTTGTGCGGGCTGCCCGAGAATGCCACAAAAACCACCTCTCAGACACAGTGTAACTCCAAGGAACTCATGCCTGTGGGTTCTAAACTACCAATTAGAACTTCCCATGAAAAATCAGGTGTGAGATACCACCCTGCACCCTCCAAAAAAGTTTTAGCCTACAGGTGCATCCCTCTCTGTTGCTCTCCACCCACTGATTAAGCATGCAGGTGCTGGATGTTTTCCCGCTTTCTATCAGACTTCGGAGGCTCCCTCTTCTCTTGAGGGCCTGCAAATAATGCTGCTTCTGTCATTTCATCTATTTTGCTGAGCTGCCTCCTGTGTCTCATATGACTGATGCAGCCAAGCTAACCCCTTCCCTTGTCAGCATTCTTCTAGAGAGTGGCAGGAATAAACCGGCACAGATAAGGTAACAGACCCAAGGGCTTCTGCCACTAGAAACAAGTTTTTTAAAAGAGAAACATATGGTCACATGTCAGACACTTAGGCATCTGGCTGTCTGCCAGAATAAAAATTATCCCATCTAAGGCACATTCTAAACACCGGTAACCAATGCCCTGGAGCCCTATCAGGGCTAGAGTTTATAGTCACTCTCTTGAAAGAGATCTTAAGACCACAGTAGGAAAAATCAAAACAAAACACACACTCTCTCTCTCTCTCTCTCTCTGAATTATGTGATTTTGAAGACTAAGAAGTCCCAGATCTGTAGTGGGAAAGCCAGAGACCCAGGAGAGCTGATGATACAGCTGTAGTCCGAATCCAAAGGTCTGAGGACCAGAAGAGCTCATTGTGAGCCTGAGTCCAAGTCTTAAAGCAAAAGAAGATTCATGTACCAGATTGAAGATAGAAAGGCAGAAAGAAAAATTCTTTCTTACTCAGACTTTTATTTTATTTAGACCTTCAACAATTTGGATGAGGTCTGAATACACTGAGGAGGGCATTCTGCTTGACTCAGTATACCTATTCAACTGTTAATCTCACCCAGAAACACCATCACAGACACACCCCAGAATGATGGTTAACTAAATATCTGGGCACCCCATGGCCTAATCAAGTAGACCCATAAAAGTAACACATTATGGTGTCTTATCATATAGACTTTTTATAACTAAAATCACTAGACCAATTTGTTCCCAAATATAGTATTCCTCTTCTTGACTACTGTTTTTATGCATGATGAATGCAACTTATTTAGAAATCTTATTCAGGTGTAATTTGAACTTCTCTAAATGCTCCTCATGTCTCTAATCTTCTAGGTAGCTCTGCCTAGAAAAAGAACCTTTCCTCCAGGGCTCTTCTCTAAATTCCAACTGGAGAATCTCATCAGGCTTGATTATGTGCCAAACCAGAGTTCTTGTTGCCATCATTTCCCAACATCACATATCTGAATAGAGTCGTCTGAGCCAACCCTAGCTGCTATCATAGTACCTTGGAGAATTTCGTAGACAGCCTTAACTAACAAGTCACAGTCCTGTTCATCCTGAGGCCTGGCTTGAGATCGCAAGCACGACCAGTCTTTCTTTAGGCCCTTTTTCTGAAAAAGGGAGAAATTGAGAAAAGAAAATAAAACAAAAATCAGACCCTGGCTATGCTTACCACAAGCTATAACTCCCTCTATTTGATAGTTAACTGATGGGTTTTTGCAATGTTAAAATTGCCATTCAAAATGATCCTTTAGAGATAAATTTCCTAGTCAATGGATATGCATTTTACCAATGGCTCCAGTGTTGTAAGTATCCCGCTTTTGGAATATGTCTAACTATTCCTCAAATCCTGAAAAAAACACATTAGTATAAGTGTTCTAAAATGGTTTTCAAAGTATGCAGAAAACAAAACTCATTTGGTCATTGAATTTCAAAATAGTGCGATAAAAATCCAACATTAGCCTCTAATCAGAAACATTTTTCTTTAATTCCCTGATTTATGTTAATGAGTATTAAACAAAGTATTCAGGGTATTTTTGTGCTCTTAAATAGACTCTGTTTATACTTAGCCATCAACATATTTTTGGAGAGAAAAGGTAAAACAAATGTTTATTTGATTCATATGATATTTAAACCATTTATTTTCAGTTTTGAGTAAACACATAATTTTTAAGTACACATTAATGCAAACCAATTGATTTGATGAAATTGTTTTCAGCCTGATTGCCTAGTTACTAGAATTAATTGACAGGTGTAGAATGTGAAATTAATTTTAGATAAACGTTACTGAAATACGTGGTTTTAAATATAATTTGGCTATGTAAATATAGCATGCAATAATTTATATTGATAATACATTTTCTTATCTTGCCTCATGTAATATGATTGAAACACAAATTTCAAAGTTTTGGCCAGCTGTTGTGGCCCACACCTATAATCTGCACTTTGGGAGGCCAAGTGGGGAGAATTGCTTAAAGCCAGGAGTTAGAGACCAGCCTGGGCAATATAGGGAGACTGTCTCTACAAAATAAAAAATAAAATTAGCTGGATGTGGTGGTGCATGCTTGTAGTCCATCCCAGCTACTCGGGACACTGAGTTGGGAGGATTGCTTGTGCCTGGGAGGTTGAGACTGCAGTGAGCTGGGGTCGTACCATTGCATTCCAGCTTGGGTGACCCAGGGAGACCCTGCCTCAAAAAAAAAAAAAAAAAAAAAAAAAAAGTTAGCTTATTTTTGTCAGAGCAAAATTTTTCAAAATTATTCCATTGATAAATTGTCTCAACTTTTTTAGAATTAACAAGAATTTGTATTGTCATTTGGCATGTAATACAATAAGCAGCGTTAAAGTCATACCAGTTTTTAAATTATCAATAGTAAAGGAGATACTATTTCTTCCTGAGAATATTAAATACTTAACTCACGAAATCTGGAGAAAGAGTTTGTAATTTAATTCCAGCCTTAATTAATAAAAATCTATACTTCTCCATAATTTTAACCAAATTGCTAAGCATGGTATAGAGGGACATTTTGAAGCTGCTCCTGAGTCTGGAAAATTGAGCTTATCCCTGAGAGTTAAAGTGTGATGTGAGCAAATTGAGGACACAGTCAAAAATGCTCAAAATTGGATTAAAATGTTAGAAAAAAATTCCAAGTCAACCATATGAGGAAAGGATGTGTCAGTCATATAAAATATAAGAAAAAGGAGACACAAGGGGTGAGTCCAGTCAATGTGAATTTCCAGTTAAAAAAAAAAAACACCTATATTTCTGTTGTGTGTGTAGACATATCCCAATCGAACGTCCCATCTTCCCACACGATCAAGCCTGCTACACTCACAGTTTCCTCTATCTTTCCAGTTGCTCAGGCCAACAGCTTGGAACCGATCTGACTTATTGCTTTCTCTGACCCTCTACATCCAATTTCTTTGTGTACCCAAACTATGATAATGAATCTGGAATCTCTCTTAAAGTTGCTTTTTTTTTTTTTTTCACTTTACAAATTTAATGTAGTCGTTTCACTGGAAAATACAGCATTCATTCTTGGCTAATAAAACTCAATATTTTTAGAATTTCTAAATGAAAAAACTTAGAATTTCAGAACAGCTTATCTCCCTTAACATCCCATCACCTTTTGTTTCATTGGCATCTTCAGCTTAATTATTCATATATTTAAATCCTCAAAATAAGCCATCACTATTATGACTCTGTGGATAAAATAATATGTATGTTTTCTCACAATCTACTGTCCATACTAATCTACATTCCTTTTGTATTTCTACTTTTTTCATTTGTAATTACCTTTTCCTTTTCCCCTTAAAGACCCTCTTTGCGTATTTATTTCGTGCATCACTGGTGATGACAAAGACTTGTTATTTTATTTTCTAAAACCATCTTTGTTTCCTGTTTTGGTGGATAATTTCATTAAATATAAAATAAGTAAATTAATTTCAGCGTTTTAAAGATGGCATTTATTTGTTTTCCTGAATTCCATTACTTCTGTTACAAATGTTTCTTTTTCTCTGGCTGCTTTTATCATTTTCTCTTGGTCTTTAGTTTTACAGCATTTCAACTGTGATTTGCTTATATATGGTTTTCATTTAATTTATTTTTCTTTGCTCCCTTCTGATGGGCTGATGTCTTTCCCCAGCCTTGAAAACCTCTCAGCTATGCTCTCCCTCTCACCTTTTTGGGCATTCATTACACAATTTCGATGCTTCTACTCCAGGCAACATGTGTCTTATTGTCTTTCCTGAATTTTCCCTTCTTCATTTCCTTTGTGTTTTTGTTTTGAAAGATAATTTTATGTTTCTTCTAATATTTAAGTTTGCATTTTGATCTGTGTGTTTGTTCTGGCTATTAAAACAACCAATAATTTCTTTCTTTTCTTTTCTTTTCTTTTTTTTTTTTTTTTTTTTTTGATGCGGAGTCTCGCTCTGTTGCCCAGGCTGGAGTACAATGGTGTGATCTCGGCTCCCTGCAATCTCCGCCTCCTGGGTTCACGCCATTCTCCTGCCTCAGCCTCCCAAGTAGCTGGGACTACAGGTACCTACCACCATGCCTGGCTACGTTTTTGTAATTTTAGTAGAGACGAGGTTTCACCATGTTAACCAGGATGGTCTGATCTCCTGACCTAGTGATCCGTCTGCCTCAGCCTCCCAAAGTGCTGAGATTACACACGTGAGCCACTGTGCCTAGCCAATAATTTCATAATTATGGAGACTGTAAACTTAAATGTTTTAATTTTGATTCAATTCTTTTTTATAAATTACAATTATTTGAGAAAGTTCTCCATCCTTTAATCTTTTCTGTTCTCTTTTCTCTAATTTTTGAATATATCAACCATGGTTGTTTTAAAGACTGTGTGCTTATTCTAACGTTTGTGTTACCTGTCATCTCTTTCTATGGACTTTTTCACTTCATTTGGAGGGCCCTGTCTTGTTCTTTATCATACCAGTAGATTTACAGTGTTGCAAAAGGCAGAAAAATATGGCCAAAGTGAAAAGAGGCTCTATGTGGGATTATTTTTCTATGGAGAATTCATCTTAACAGGTTAAGGTTCTTGATTACAAAACTCCTCTGAGACTAAACTTAATCCCATCAGGTTTTCCATTTTGTTAGGCTTAGTCTACCTCCTGTTTGGCTCTGTTTCATAAAATTATACTCATACTCTTATGTGGTAGGCTCAAAATATTATGTGTTTATTAGACTTTCTCTGTTTAGCAGATTTCTGAATCCTTATCAACGTAAAATTTTACAAAATTCAGCTTGACTTTTCATAGTTTTTTGGATTGCTATTATTTTTAGTACTATTGTTATTATTACTTTTTATTATTTTGGCATCTGAATTTTCAGAGAATGTAAAGGTGACATCAGCTATGAATTAAGGCCATACATGTCTCAAATTTCTGTCTTGCATACTTTTCTGCTGTAGCAGAATACCAAAGATTGGATAGTTTTCAAACAATAACAGTTTATTTGGCTCATGGTTCTGGAGGCTGGAAGTCCAACAGCATGGTGCTACCACCTGGCAAAGGCCTTCACACTGCATCATCTACTCTGTGCTGGGAGGTGGAAGGCGGAAGGAAAAGTGAGCACACATGACAGACATGGCAAATTGGGCCAAACTCATTCTCCTTACCAGGAACCCACCCATCATGCTCTAATCCACTCCCATGATAACAGCATTAATTCATTTATGAGAGCAGTGTAATTATGACCCAATCTCCTCTTAAAGGTCCCACCTCTTAATGCTGTAACAGTAGGAATTCAATTTTAACATATGATTAGGAGTGGAAATGCAAACCCTAACAGTTAATTTCTTTTATGACTATTGACTAATGATAAAATGATAAAATCTGGGATGCAAATTTGAATAATGAAAACAAGGTAAACAGTTATGATACTTACATGAAAATAAATACAAAGCTATTAAATGATATTGCATAGCTATATTTGTGGGAATACAATGTAGTACATGCTATAGTTTGAATATTTGTCCCTTTCAAATCTCATGGCAAAATGTGATTCCCCAATGTCGAAAGTGGGTTCGAGAGGGAGGTGTTTAGGTCATGAGGGTAGGTTTCTCACGAACGGCTTGATGACCTCTCCACAGTAATTAGTGAATTCTCTATTAGTTACTTTGAGATCTGATTGTAAGAAAAAAAGAATGTGGCAACCCCCACCCCTTGCTTCCTCTTTTGCCAGAGGACACACCTGCTTTCACTTCACTTTCTGCCATGAGTGAAAGCTTCCTGAGGTCTCATGAGAAGCTAAGCAGATACTGATGCTGTGCAGAATCATGAGCCAAAATAAACCTCTTTTATTTATAAATTACCTAGTCTCAGGTATTTATTTATAGCAACACAGAATGGATGAATAAAAACATATCTCTAAAAGCAGCCATGTTGGTATCAAAATACCAAATATTCTGAATAAAAATTAAATGGTTATTTTAATGTACAACCCTTAAAAAGAAAAATAATACTCAGAGGCAAACAATTTTAAGAATTAATAATCCTAAAATTTTAACAAATTCAAAATTGGAAAGGTCCTCCCGCTGCTACTGCATAATTCTGCTGAAATAATTTTTGTTTCTAAGTGGACATAAATGTTAATCAACAATTAAAAGAAATTGCAGAATCAGAAAGCAAAGCATTTTAAGCACTGAAATTGCCAGATAAATACTATAACAAGAATATGTTATACCAAAAGTAAAATGTAGAAGATTATGACAAATATTGTTAAAAAAAGGGACTACCAACCTACGTGAAGTTTTAGGAATACAACAATATAGAGTGACTAGAAATAAATTCTAGCCAATTTTAACTATAGGTAAACATAGTTGAAATTAGAAATTTTAAAATTTGATTAAATTGTTTATTAACCTAGCAGAAAAAATAGTATTTGGGCAGATAGGTCTAAAGAAATTTTTTAAAATCCCCATATAATATCAATAGAAAATTACTGTAACCTTAAATTTTATACCTACGAAAATTATCCTTCAAGTAACTGGGACAAATAAGTGTACTTTAGAATCAGAAAAAATCATTAATAAATGAATCTATATCTAATTTTTCTTTAGTGGTAGACTTTTAAATGTTGTACTTCAGAAAGAAGAAAAACATTCTAAAATAAAAGTCCTGAGTTAATTAAATTACATAAATAGAGACTATCATGGTAGCATGTGCCTGTAATGCCAGGTAATGAGGAGGCTAAGACAGGAGGATTGCTTGAACCTAGGAGTTCAAGACCAGTTGGAAAGCACAGCAGGATCCCTGTCTCAAATATACACACACACACAGACACACACACACACACGTATATATAAATACACAAACACACACATACATACGTGTATATATAATGCATAAAATAATATCAATAATCAGTAGTAATGAGAGATTGAAAGGTTAATTCTTGTTTTATAAGAAAAAATCAATTTAGAAAGTATAATAAATCATGAAAAGCAGAAGGAATAAAAGGTAATTTTAATAGAACTGTATGCACAAAAACTGTTTTCAAAAGGAAATAATATTTGTGCACTATTAAGTTGTTTAATTGTCAATAAGAAGATGCTTTAGAAGTGCTTTTTGTGGTTTTTATAATTAATATTTTAGTGAGCTTGGTAGTCCTTGTCAGTTAGAGCTATTTCAGGAAAGTAGTAGAAATACAAACCATGGGAGAGCATATTTCCGTAGGTGAAAGAGTGAGCATGGAAATAGAATTGTGGACACAGTCAACATTGACTAGACTTCAAGTTTAAAGGAGGTAGTAGGAATCAATTACGAAGGATAAGTTTGTTTGTTTGTTTTGTTTGTTTTAGGAAGTTGAGTTGATTAGTAGGCTGAGGGATTTATATATACTACAGACCTTATGAGAAAGACAGATTTAAATCTATGTTTTGAAGTGATTTTGTTTTGCCCTAATTAAGCAGCAGGTAGTTATCATGGACTCCTATAGACTGAATGTTTATATCCTCCCCAAATTCACTGTTGGAACTTAATCCCCAATGCGATGGCACTGGAGGTGGGAATTTTGAGAGGTGATTAGGTTATGAGGTTGAAGCAGTTGTGGGATTAGTGCCCGTATCAAGGAGGCCCCAGAGAACTTCCTTGCCCTTTGTGCCATTTGAGAACATAGTGAGAAGATGGCCATCTATGAACCAGGAAGTGGTCTTTCAGCAAACACTAAAGCTACTGACTCCTTGCCTTGGACTTCCTAGTCTCCAGAACTGTGAGAAATACATTTCTTCTGTCTATAAATCACCTGGTCTGTGGTATTCTGTCATAGCAGCTCAGATGGATAGATGGACGAAGACATGAACAGATTACATAATACCGTGGTTTATATTTTTTAAAGAATAATAGCAATACAATAAATGATATTTAAAAACCCAACTATCATAGACTAGATATAAAAAGAATGAATAAAAGCCAATGAATGCCAAAATTGCTTCTTAATTGCTTAAGATAATTATCAATAGCTTTCTCATTTTCCATGTGCCACTACTGGTATAGTATACCAGTAATCAACTTCATTTGAAGTAGATTAATATATAATTTTTCTCATATTATAAATGACTCCATAATTTGAATTTAGTAACTCAGGGTCATGAGAAGCTATGCTGGGAATATTTCTAATAAATACCTTCTAGGAGCCATGGTTCCTATATTTATTGACATTGGTATGTACATTTTTGGTTACTCCAGACTTCTTTGGGGCTTAAATTGGGCAAGCATGTTAGGGAGGAGAAATCAGACTTGTCTTGCCTTTATATTTTCAGAGCCAGCAGATTAGTTTTACTTAGAGTGTATGTTTCTTTGCATTGGCTGGGAAGGATTCTGATGGAAATCACGGCACCCAGGTTGAAGTCATAAGAACCCGTGAAAGCCATCTATTGAGTCACCAGTGATAAAGCGCTCTCTTTTCAGTCGTATTTCTAATTTCTTGTTAAAGAAAAAACTTTTAGGATGGATAAACATTAAACATGAAATTCATTTGCCACCCATGTTAATTTATGGTCTCTGATGCTCTGATTTACTGTAATTCTATCATACATATTTGTTAACAAAGCATCAAGCTATGTATTAAAGATATGAGAAAAATAAGCATGCGTCTCATTCTAAAGGAGATAATGATAAGTTATCATAATAATACAAACTTCTGTAATGCTTACTATGTGATATAAAATTATTTATATTTCATCTACAATATGCCTGAAAACCCAGCATCACAGGTGCTACTATCCACATAATTCTGTTAGGAGATATAAATCTTCATAAGTTGAAAGTATTGCCTAAAGTCTTACACATAGCAAAATAATAAAATTGAAATTAAACTCCTTTGTTATATTTCAAATTTTATGTCTTTCAATTATTGTGTGTGGCTTTGGTGGCAATAACATTTTATAAGTTTTGTGTTGTTGTTATTTCTTGTTTTTTTTAATATAAGAGGTGTAGTGAGGTTCACTAGAGTCTGTACTTTTTAAATACATGGAAGTAAAAATTCCACTTGGCAAATAATCAAAAGTCCTACTTTTCCTGTTTGCTCATCACGTAATTTTTTCGGTCGTCTTTTGTTTGTTTGCTTTTGTTTTCAAACATTTTTTACAGATAGGGCCTCAATAGGTTACCCAGGTTGGACTCAAACTCCTGGGTTCATCTTCCCACCTCACCCTCCCAAGCAGCTGGGACCACAGGCATGCAGAACTGTGTCCAAACTCATCATATACCTTTGAGCAAGCCAAGTTTTTGAGCCATTTTGCTTGAACTATGAAAATCAAGCACAGCTACATTACCTATCTCACATAGACACTGCATGACTTATGTTACAAATAATGTAAAATACTTAGTCTAATCAATGTGACACTGTGTACTCACCAATTTGGTTAAACTTTAATGCTTGGGATAGTCAGTTAACCCTACTGACGATTTGAAGAGCATATTTTAAAAAACTTCCTTAGAGGGGGCTAAAACAAGAATTTCCACTATCAGTATCTGGATCTCTCAAGAAATTTCATTAGTTTGTATAATGAAAGAAACATGGATTTTCATGAGGAAATTTAGCAATGTGTTAGTTAAAATGGTGAGTAGACAGATTTTCTTTTCTGTCTTTTTTTTTTTGAGACAGAGTCTTGCTCTGTCACCCAGGCTGAAGCACAGCGGCATGATCTCGGCTCACTGCAACCTCCACCTCCTGGGTTCAAGCAATTCTCCTGCCTCAGCCTCCCAAGTAAGTGGGATTACAGCTATGTACAATCATGCCCACGTAATTTTTTGTATTTATTTTAGTAGAGGTGGGGTTTCACCATGCTGACCAGGCTGATCTTGAACTCCTGACCTCGTGATCCGCCCGCATTGACCTCCCAAAGTGTTGGGATTACAGGCGTGAACCAGCGCATCCAGCCTGACAGATTTTCACTGGTAAAATTAAGCCTACTCAAGCCATGGATTGGTGATTACGGTTTAGAAACATGCCCACTCTTCTCAAACAGGCTAATAGTCCACTATAACCTCTCTCATGCATCCCTTATGGATAAATGTCCACAGCTTGGTCCCTGGTCAGCTCTGCATCCAGCCATTGGCTAAGAAGAATATCTGATTGTGCGATTCATGGAGAATGAGTGTCATTGTGTAAATACTTGAAAGGACAGGAGGCTGGTAAGTCACTGAGCTATGAAACAGGCGCATGGATTAGTTCCTGTTAACAGAACATTTGTTTAATAAATTTCTTTTGCTGTAGCCTCTTTAATTAACTCTTATATCTCAAGTGACTTTGATAATCATCATTATTGGCCAAAAAATATTTATGATACACTGTTAGGTATATATGAACATAATTGAAAATAGATACTCAAATACATGCACACACATATTCAAAGCAGCAATATTAACAACAGCCAAAAGGTGGAAACAATTGAGATGCCTATTGATGGATGAATTAATAACCAAATTATGCCATATACATACAATGGGAAATTATTCAGCCATAAAAAAGAATAAAGTACTGATCATGGAACACCTGCATGAACCTTGAAAGCATCATGCTAAGTTGAAAAAGATGCAAAAAATGATGTATTTTATAATTCTACCAATATAGAATATGCAGAGTAGGTAAATCCAGGGGCTGGAGGAAGGTGGGGGAGAAAAGGAATAACTGCTTATAAGACACAGGGCTTCCTTATAGGGTGATAAACTATTTTGTAATTAGATAGAGTTGGTCGTTGCAAAATATTGTAAGTGTACTAAATGCAAATGAATTTTCACTTCAAAATGGTTATTTTCGTGTTATGTGAATTTTACTTTAATTAAATATATAAGCATATATTTTATATATAATATGCATTTATGTATATATCATATATTATGTATGAATATATAATATATTATATATTTTTAATATATTATATATTATATATAATATATTATATATTATATGTATATATGTATACATATAATATATATTTTAAATAATATATATTTTAAATATATATTTATACATAATATATGATATATACATAAATATATACACATAAATATATATATTTGAAATATATATATTTGAAAGCATATATATAGTATGCATATACATATATATGCTTTTTTTGCCCTAATTGGTTTAGGGCAGCTTACAGCAGCTCAAGTCACATAATGCGTATTAAAATGCTTTCTAAGTATTAAAATATTCTGAAATTCAAAGTGTCTTTTTCTTGCAGGGGAACCTTGATATTTTCAAATTCACGAATCTTATTTTGAACTACTTTTAAATAATCCCTGCACATTCTGATTTACAACAAATTATAATGCAAATAAAAATAACTACTCAAGAACTTGTGAGAATAAATGTGCCTCGGGTGGCTTGTGCGCTAGTCACTTAATTAGCTGGTTGCCTAGTATCCTTCAATTAGTGGTAGTGCAGTAGTTGAGGACTGCAGAATACCTCTGGTTTTTCCCAATTAAGGTGGCAAAGAACTACTCATGATTAGCATTGTTGCAGATGCAGTTATCACAAATGTCTCCTTGAATCCCATGCGACCTATTCTGTATGGGAAATACAGAGAGGAAATAAACAAAGGAGCTACTTTGTTCAACATTTCCCAGGTAGTAAGCACCAGTTCAAGCTATGCATTTTACACTGTATAACAACCTCATTCAGTAGCTATCTCATTGTCCTTTCACAGAAGTGGACACAGAAACACAGAGAGGTTAAGTAATATGTCTGTGCTCCCTTTCTTAGTCAGTCATAGATCCATCCGTCAAATTCTGGAGGGCCAGCTCTGGGAATTGTAGTCACACATTGCTTCTCACGTCAAGATCTTCAGGAGTGATGAGGTAACACTCCTTGTGAACCAAGGTGTGTTAATACTCAATGCGGTACAGGTATCTGACGACTTGAGGATACCCAGTTTAGTGAGAAAACTTTGCTCTTTCTTAGGTCACGTGGCATTTTGAATGTCTGCTTTCTGTGACCACTAGAGAGAAAAGTAAATATGTGAAGATAATCAGAGAACTTGTGTTTAGCACCTAATGAGCAGTGAACAACAAACAAATGCATAAAGAGGAAAATGTTTAGACCCTTTAAGAATATAGGACAAACCCTTGGCAAACAAAAGGTCCAGCCCTGCCAGGATGTCAAGAAGCAGAAAATGGGCCCTTCCAGGGAGACTGGTGAGTCTGAGATCATATATCAGGACCACCTGCCCACTGTGGGACCTAGGTTAGCTTGAGTCAAAAGCAGTATGCAGCCGTCAGGTTATTGTGAAGATTAAATGAGATGATACATAAAAGGTGCTCGATAAATGAATAATAATTTAAATTGTGTTCATAAATAGCTATGGTGATAATGAAGATGGTTTTTATGTAGTTTGACTGTTGTGTAGGCATCTGCAGTTTCCTGCAACTGCAAAATGCCAGTGCACTCATTACATACCAAAATCCACCCAGAATGCAAAAAGCAAATGGGATGGCTATATTATGGATTGAGAGGGATTTAGTGTAGGTCAGTAGAACTTGAAAAGAAAGGAGAGTTTTAGATATAATTTCTTCATAACTCCTTCTCCCTGTTTTGAGCACTTTCTCTGCTGAAACAGAAAGTATTCTCCTTCTGCATTTGAATTACTCCCATGATTAACGAATCACTCCAGTGGAGTCAAATGTCCTCAGTTCAATTACCTTTCTCAAGGACACATAGGTCAATTGCTTCTCCTTCTCCACAAATACCGAAGTCAAACGAAGACCATTTCTTGGAATTTAACTCGAAATATCTTCAGCAAGATGAAGAGTTTCACATAGGGCCTATGACTAATGGCAACAATCCATTCCGAGCTCATTACACAAACCCACATACAGAACATTTATCCTTTCTGAAAAGAGCAATGAAGTGCTTCAGGAGAGGGGTCCCTGAGGAGCTGTGCATAAACACGTGGAGATTTACAGTGAAGTCAGAGAAGAAATGGAAAAGGCCTTTGCCCTTTCTCTGTATTTGTTGATGGTTTCTCATAATATAAAATACTCCTTTAGCAACGGCTAATTGCAAGCCCTGTTCTCCAGAAACAGTGTGATTGATTGATTTGGATTGTTATAGAAAACAATGGTACAGAGAGAGCTGGAATGCTTCTTTTGTTTTCTAATGGATTTCTCGTCCAGATTCACAGCAAGCCCTGAACTGAAGACATGATGTGCAGCGTGCTCAACTGTAATTGTGAGTATTTGTAACACAACACAAACTTGCTTCATAACCAGTTTTCTGTTCTTTCTTGACAGACTGCATCAAGTATTCTCAGTTTGGGATTTTGGAAAATAGTGACATGGGTTACTCAATTCTGTTAACAGCACCGCAGGCCAGTTGTGCTCTCCTGTGATCGCTTTGAGCCTTGCTTTTTTGTTCTTGGGTTAGTAATGGAAACCATTAAAGCAGGGAGGCAAAATTATTCAAAGAGGTGCAGGAGAAACAATGTGTTCTTTCATCACAGGGATTTAATGCTTTTATTATGTATTTTTCGCTTCTCATTCCACAGAATATATTATCCTTGGAGAGACATGGTTTTCAGTTTTTAAAAAATACCATGCAGCATATTTCCACTGTTGACTTTGGTTTGTATTTATGTTTATAAATTGTAGCCAAAAAGGGAAGCTGGGCTTTATTCGTGGCTTCACTATGCTTTTAATTTTCTCAGTGCCTTTTTGCATATTAGTGCATTTCATACAAATCCACAAAATAGATTGCATTAGTTCATATTCAGATTATAGAGGTATCTCTGAATGAAATTTGTAACTAGGAAAGCACTTCACAAATATTATTTTTAATATGTTCACTTTCTTAGAAGAAATAGAAACGGAATGCTGTGTAGAAAACATTTGATGTTTTACACTCAACATTGGTGATGTCATCTATTTACCAAAACCCTGAAGGGTCCATCTGTGGTGGCTGCTGCCCTGCAGATCCCTGTTTGGGGACATGCCCAGCCTCTGCAGCTCAGCTCAGCTTTCTGGTCTTGACCCCTGGTGAAGTCACTGATTTGGTCATAGTGCATGCCTATCCAAATCCCTCTAACCATCGCTCTTCACCTCCAGTGAATTGATCTTCTTGGCTAGTTTACTTTATATTTTTCTTCTCTCATTGCTTTTACCGTTTTTTGTCAAAAGTGAAGCAAGGTGCCCATGTCTATTGAATTAAAAATAAACTAGGGTCTCTACGGAGAAAAAAAAAAAAAAAGCCAATAAAAAGCAAAGCTTATTTTGAAAATAAGCAAACAAAAAAGTCCTATTTATCAGTTCTTAGTTAAAATCCTGTATCTAGTAACAAATTCAAAAATGAATGGTAACTGCCAAGTCCATTGACACATCTGCCTTCATCCTTGGTCACCTCTAGAGGACATCCAAGGCTCCATCAGTCTTCATCTCCGCCACACACACACACACACACACACAAACACACACACGTGTGGTTGTTGGCAGGAGGCCTCCATTCCTCACCATGTGGTCTTATAGGGCTGTGTGTGTTCTTATAACGTGGCAGTTGTCGTCCTCTCTAGAGGAAATAATCTAGGAGAGCAAGTAAGAAGACAACTCCTTTTATGACCTTATCTGGGAAATGACACAGTCTACTTTCATCAAATTCTATTCCGTAGGGGCAAATGACTGCATCTCACCAACACTCAAAAGGAAGACAATCAAGCTCCATCTTTTGAAGGGAAGAATATCCGTGAATTTGTGAACATTTATTTAAACCACCAAAGAACTCCCCAGTGGAGGACATCTCAAAATTCAACCCGATCTTTGTATTCTGCTCAAAGTTTAGTAACTTGGGGTGATATGAAGGCAACTCCCTCAAGCCAAATATGGCTACCCTTAGTCCAGAAAACTAGATAACAAAAAGGTATGTTTTCTTAATTCTCTTACCTTACCCCCAACACACAATAAACAATATAGGAGAAACAGGAAATTCCCCAGGGAAAATTCTTTGCCGGCCACCTACTCACTGGGCAAAAGCTGATGGTTCATTATACAGTATTTCTCTCTTTTTGAATATCATCCTTATCATTTATTCTCTATATCAAAATCTGTTCCACTTTTGGGCAGTCATTTTTTTACTATCCTCCTTGTTCATATCTGAAAAAAGCATAAATGCATATACCCTCTTTGAGGGCTTCAAAACTTTCACAAGTCATTTTCTGATCATAAATTATAGACCCAAGGGTTATTCCTAGGCTCAGAAAGTCTAGGATTTTTTTATATAAGGCTCACAGTTTCTTTCTTTGGACATTCAACTTGCGAAACAACAACCACAACAAAAACAAACAAACAAACAAACAAACAAAAAACACCCAGTGAACATTTTTATGTCTCTGCCTGTAGTTAATTCGTAACTGTAGTTTCTTTCAACTTCTAATTCTCAAAGATATTTTTTGTTACTTTCTCTTACCTATATTCCTTACCCACAGCTGTTTCTTCTAAGTTAATGGGCAATCTTCAGGTTTGCATAACCAGGAATAATAAGTAGAAAGCAATGCCCAAATTTGCAGTAACAGTCATTACAGTACGCATACCCTCAGTCTCATGTTTAACCTAAATCACTTGAGCCTGTGTTTCACAGATGCTTTTTCAGAAAGATCTGTTTATTTGGAGAACTATAGTTATTGGTCTTCCTCATATTTGAAAAAGTTAGATTGTTATACTTTTTCTGGAATCTTTTATTATTTCTGCTTGCGTATTGACTGTTATTTGCGGAGCTCACATTTGTGTGTGTGTGTGTGTGTGTGTTGTACCTTGCAAAAAGCAGCCAAAAAGAACTATTATACAGTATTATACTATTATTGGGACAATTTCTTTACCTTTTCCCACAACGAAGCCAGATTGATATATACAAAATTCATGTCCCAAGAAATGCAAGTGAGAGTTTTACCTTCTTAAAATATTTTAGGTGTCAAAGTTTGTACTTTTGAGATTGTGTTTATCATATAGCCTAGCCCAGCCTAGATTAATGCAGCACTACTACCAGGTGTTTGCGCTGCTTTTAAAAATCCTAACACATGTATCCAAAGAAGATCTATAAACAGCCAATGAGCACACAGAAAGATTCTCAACATTACTACTCATGATGGAAATAAAAATCAAAACCACACAGAGACATCACTTCACACCTACTAGAATGGCTATATTTAAAAGTCAGGAAACAACAGGTGCTGGAGAGGATGTGGAGAAATAGGAATACTTTTACACTTTTGGTGGGATTGTAAACTAGTTCAACCATTATGGAAAACAGTATGGCGATTCCTCAAGGATCTAGAACTAGATGTACCATATGACCCAGCCATCCCATTACTGGGTATATACCCAAAGGATTATAAATCATGCTACTATAAAGACACATGCACACGTATGTTTATTGCGGCACTATTCACAATAGCAAAGACTTGGAATCAACCCAAATGTCCATCAGTGACAGACTGGATTAAGAAAATGTGGCACATATACACCATGGAATACTATGCAGCCATAAAAAAGGATGAATTTGTGTCCTTTGTAGGGTCATGGATGCAGCTGGAAACCATCATTCTTAGCAAACTATCACAAGAACAGAAAACCAAACACCGCATGTTCTCACTCATAGGTGGTAATTGAACAATGAGATCACTTGGACTCGGGAAGGGGGAAATCACACACCGGGGCCTATCATGGGGAGGGGGGAGGGGGGAGGGATTGCATTGGGAGTTATACCTGATGTAAATGACGAGTTGATGGGTGCTGACGAGTTGATGGGTGCAACACAGCAACATGGCACAAGTATACATATGTAACAAACTTGCACGTTATGCACATGTACCCTAGAACTTAAAGTATAATAATAATAATAAATAAATTAAAAAAAATGGAATATTATGTGTTGGTGAGTATGTGAAGAAATTGGAAACTTCATGCTTCATATTTGCTGGTGAAATTGTAAAATGGTTCAGCTGCTATGGCAGACATCTGGCAGATTCAAGTAAGGAACTGGAACCGGAACAGTAGGAACCAGAGGCTCCTACAGTGAACTGATCAGTTGTGGTGATGGCCAAGGCTGCTCTGGCAATTATAGGAATGGCTGATTCTGTGAATGCCATATGGAGGAGGAGGGACTAGTTACTGGAAATGGGAAGGAAGGGAAAATCTATCCAGAAACATTGTTTCAGGAACATGGTGCTTACAAATTTTTCATGGTAGAATTTCTAAAGATATGTGATATTAGGGAAAAAAAGAAAAAAAATAAATTTAAGGAAATAGTGACCAGAAACATTAGGTCTGACTATTACAGTGATTACTAGAAAATCACCAGGATCCTACCTCTTAATTACAACAAAAATATGGTAAGGCACTTTTCCAGGTTTTATTATTTCACCAATTTATGAAATCAACAAAATTGAAAATATAATAATAAATATTGTTTACTCATACATATTGTTAAAGTTATGTTAATTTAATAATTAACGTAAATGCTCATTTTATGGTCATAATGCCATATACTATTATTAATTTTTTCACTTAATATGTTTTATAATATGCCAACTACAAGAGATTTTTTTTTCACATTTACGCATTTCTGAAATTTAGATGCAATGTCAAATTTTGGTGGTGGTGTGCCTAAAAAAACTATGTTAAAATAAATATTAGATTTTACTCAGATGGAAAGGACAGTAGAAGGAAACTGACATAAATAGGATCAAATCTTGCATTTTTAAATATGGAACAATTTCCATTTTGTTTTGTTTTTTGATAACAGATTATCAAGGAGATCTAGAGTATCATGAGTAAACTTAAACGGTGAAAGTAGAAACTGCAATTTCTCACTGAGGGTTTTCTTTTTGGTGAGAATTAAATTTTTCAGAATAGTAGTCCATCCTGGATTCACTGCTTCCCTCTATTGCTTTTAAATCCTGAGGGTGAAGACTGTATTCATTCTTGGACTGCTATAAAGAAATAACGGAGACTGGGCAATTTACAAAGAAAAGAGGTTTAATTGGCTCATAGTTCCACAGGCTATACAGGAAGCATGACTGGGGAAGCCTCAGGAGACTTACAATCATAGCAGATGGCAAAGGGAAGCAGGCACATCTTACATGGCTGGAGCAGGAGGGAGAGGGAAAAGGGGAAGAGCCACGGGCTTTTAAACAACTAGATTGCCTGAGAACTCACTCACTATCAGGAGAACAGCAAGGGAGAAATCTGCCCCCATGATCCAGTCACCTCCCACCAGGTCCCTCCCCCAACACCAGGATTACAACTTAACATGAGATTCAGGCGGGGACACACATCCAAACCATATCAAAGATGAGTTAAACATCCCAGAAATTCACCAAACTTTCATAAATAAATTTTGATCCTTGTATCATTCATCACATGAGAAATAGGAAAAGTAAAATAGATTTTGTAGTCATTGCTTGAAATGAGTGTGATGTGAAAGCCATGTCTCAGATACATGTCTCTGAAGGGCTTTGATAATATATTGTAAGTTTCCATCTTAGAAGCAGTGAGCAATGTATTAATTAATAAAATTATTCAGTCAGAGGGTGAGAAACATTATATTAGAGTTCAGAAGTGAGCTACTGCTATTAATTTTACCTAAAGCAACTGCCATAAGTGAAATGGACTAATTGAAAGTAACGTAAAATTTAAGATTCAATGTAGGTGTGTTTATGTTTAAATAGCTACAAGTAAATGTGAAAGTTTGCAGTTTATGAAAAAAGCAGTGAAGGTAAATATTCACCATCATGCCACTTGAATAGGTTAATTCTAAACCAGAATAGGGTATGATATTGGGTTTTGAGCTATGCAAAAGGTGAATATATGTGGGACATCTTGTTAAAAATAGATTCATTGTGAACCTATATGCTAACCACAGATTGTCTTTTTATTATTTTCTGTAATTTACTTTACCAACCTATGGATACATATATGAGTAAATTTACTCAATAATACAAAAATCACTAAGTGTAATTTGTATCAATATTCCTTGATCTTGGAAATTCTTTCTCAAAAAAATAGGGATTCTAAGAGATCATCTTCTTCAAATTTCTATTCACAATGAAGGAAACATAAATCAAGGGAGAAGTTAGCACATTTTAATATCATCCTTTTCAGGAAGATATATTTCACACTCTACATAAATGAATGAGTTCACAGCTTAGACAATATATCTCTGGAGGAAGCAGATGAAGGATAAGCATAAAAAGCTTACAATCCAGGGTAGAGAGGCACCAAATATACATATTTTGTCCAAATGTTATGTGACAGGATATTGACAATCGGTATTTATTTGAAGTCGGGACTGACAACAAAGAGCATAATCAAAAATGAAATTCTGCTTATGAGAATAAAACAGAAATTTTATCCAAAATTAATGTTTATTATTATACTAGTATTACCAAATTTTTAGTTGTGTTTCTTAGTTTCTTTTTGCAATAGGAACAATAATTTATTCATACTGCCAACTGTTTGATTGCTGCTATGATAATAAATTGACTTTTACTTTCAACTGAAGTTCTTGGAAAAGAAAGATACTTTCTGGCTACTTCAGCATGTATGTATTACTGCTGCTGGTGAGGTTGCCACCACGTTATTAAGCTTCTCATCCACTCTTTCTGTAATTCTACAAAGTAAAAATTTATCTCCTCTTCAACAGCTTTCAAATTTGAAGGTTTGGTTGATGAAATTGATGGAATTTCATCAGATCAATCACACAAACTGAACTGTGCTCACTTCTTGGAGGTGCTTGCTGAATATTTTCAAAAGCAAATTTAAGATTATTGAGTACACCAATATTTTTATTTCTGAACTTGTGGTTACTATGGATCGGTTTGGGGACCATTGCCATTCAAACAATACCATCATCCAATTCATGACCCTGGGGTGGCTTTCAATTTATTCAAGTATTTTAAAATATTTTTAAATGATATTTTGTATGTTTCAATGCAAAAGCAGGGCAATTCTTTTGTCACATATATTGCTAAATATTTTCAGGGTATTTTAAATTACTGCCTTAATTTAATATTCATCTTTTTAATGCTAGTGTAAAGGAAAGCAACTGAGTTTTATATATTAATCTTTAATTCTGAAACCTTGCTGAGCTACTTCAATTTAAACATTTTTAGTGAATTCCGTAGGATTTTTTCTATATACGAAATCATGCCATCTGAAATACAGCTGTGTTTACTTCTTCCTTCCTAATCTCGATGACTTTTTTTCTTTTTCATCTTTCTTCTTAATCATTTTTTAACCTCATTTTTTTTTCTTTCTTTTTTTCTTTTTTGCTTTTGTTAAACTTCTCCATTTTTTCAAGGTCAGTCTAGCTAAAGATTTGTCAATTTGATTAACCTTTTCGAGAATAACTTTAGCTCCATTATTTTTCTGTTTTACTATTCTCTATTTTATTTTTATTTAATCTTTATTATTAACTCTTTTATGCTTGATTTATGGTTAACCTATTCTTTTTTCCCCCAGTGTCTTCATGATCAATGAGGCTATTGATTTTAATTGTTTTTATTTTTAAAGCTATTGATTACCTTTTAACCATTGATTTTTTATGGTACTCCATATTTTAGCATGTCATATTTTTTCTTTTAAATTTGTATTTTCATTTCATTGTATTTCAACAACATTCTTTATATATTTTAACTTATTTTAAATTTGTTATTATTTATTTTATAGCCTAATATATGGTCTGCCCTAGAGAATGTTTCATGTGTACTTGAGAATAATTTTCATTCCGCTGTTGTTCGGTGCAACATTCTATAGACATGTGTTAGGTCTGGTTGGTAGACAGTGTATTTCAAGTCTTCTATTTCCCTTTTGCTCATCAGTCTTGTCCTATCCATTACTGAAAGTGAAGTATTGAAGTCTATAACTATTATTGTTGTCTACTTCTTTCTTAAATTTTGTCAGTTTTCCTTCATATATTTTGTTTTTTGTTTTTATAAGCTAAATATGTATCCATAATTATTATGTCTTATTGATGAATTTGTCCTTTTATTCATATAAAATATCCTTTTTGTGTCTGAAAACTGTCTAATAATGTAGATATTCAAGCTCTCTGTTAGTGACTATTCACATGATATGTTCTTGTTGTCCTTTTACTTTTAAGCTATTTGTATCTTTTTAATCTAAAGTTACATTTGTAGTGGTAAGGCAGTAAGGAGTATAATTAACATCTATACATATAACGATAAACTTCGAATTTATACCAAGGTAATTTCAATAGTCTATAAAACTTTGCTCCTATATGGTTCCTTTTCTACTTTCCTCCTCTGGTTTTTATTGTAACACCATCATAGATTTATACATTTTAAGCCTTTCACAAAGTTGTATAATTATTACTTCATGTAGTCATTTTTTGAAGTGGGTAGAAGATAAAAGAAATAGGAGTCACAAACAAAAAAATTTATCCTGTATTCCATATTTACACAATTATTTACTTTTCCTTGTGTTCCTTATTTCTTCATGTGAATTCAAGGCTTTGTCTAATAGCCTTTTATTTTGGTCTGAAGGACTTTAATATTTTTTGTATGAAAGTTGTGCTGGTGACAAATTCAATTTTTATTAGTCTATAAATTCTTACTTTCTTCTCTGTTTTCTAAGTATAGTTTTGCTGGATATAGAATTATTGACTGACACTGTTTTTCTTCAAGCATATTGAATATACCATCCTACTACCTTTTTGCCTCCATAGTTTCTGTTGAAAAATTGACTCATTCTCTTTGAGAATCCCTTTATGTGATAAATTACTTCTATCTTCCTATTTTTAAGTATCTCTACTTGTTTTGTCTTTTGAAATTTTGATTATGATGTGGCTAGGTATGGATCTCTTCAAGTTAATCTAATGGAGTTTACTCAGCTTCTTTTAAGTGCTGACAAATGTTTATTTTTATTTTTTTTCAGTCAAACTTGAGAGCTTTTAGCCATTATTTTGTCAAATTGTGTTTCAGCTCTTTTCTCTATTTTCTCCTGGAAGTACCAACTGTACGCATGTTGGTAGCCTTCATGCTGTCCCTCAGGTCCCTAATGCTCTATTATTTTTTTCCTCATTCCTTTTTCTTTACTTTCCTCAGACTGGGTGATTCCAATTGACCTAATCCTAACCTAACCAAATCTGCTAGCTCAAATCTGCCCTTAAGCCCTTCTAGTGAATATTTTATTTCTACTATTTTGTTTGTTTTCAACTCTAATGTTTATATTCGGCTCTTCAACATTGCTTCTACATTTCTAAATTCATTCTTTTTTTGGCAATATATTATTCTCTTAATTTTCCTTAATTATTTAACATGATTTATTTTAGCTATCTGAACATATTTTAAATTCCTGATTTAAAGTTTTGTCCAATATATGTCCCCCCCCAACACACACCAACCAGAATTGCTATTGATGGTTTGGGGTGGGGGAGGGTGTGAAACTTTCTTATTTCATTTTAATTTGTTATTGTTGAAATGTTGAAAACTTAATATTTTAAATATTATAAAGTATATCTGGAACTCACATTTCCTCCAACCTAGGACTTAGTATTGTTTTGGTAATTAGTGTTAATGCTGTTTGTTTAAAAGTACCTAAACAAACAAACAACATTAACAATAATGACTGCTCTAAAGTATTATTTATTTTGTGCCCAATGAACTATCCTCATGATTAGCTTGGTGGTCAGCTAATGATGGGACAGATATTTCTTAAATGGCTTGAACCAATTAATCTCTTACCTCTACAGAGGGAACAATGTGTGTAATGAACTGTGTCGTATAATGAAAAAGAATTCCAATATTTGTTCCAGGCTCATAAATGAAAGAATATTGTTCCCGGCTCATAAATGAAAGGAATGTCTTTGTTATTCATAAGTCCCTTGGATCACACCTGAATATACTGACTATGCTAACAAGACAATTCAGGATGGGGGCTGGTAAACGGAAAGACCACACATATGATTAGAAGGCTGGGGATTTGAGCAAATCTGATTTTCAGTGAGTGAACAGAGGGCTGGATGTTGAGTCTAAACTGATTGACGATAGACATGCCCAATAAAATGTCTGGACATAAGAGCATGGTGGGGCTTCCTGATGGGTGCTGCAAGGAGGATGCACCCTGATTTTATGAGGAGAGGTCATGGAAACTCTCTATTTGGAATTCTCTCAGATTTCACCCCATATGTCTTTTCATGTGGCAATTCCTGATTTACATCCTTTATAATAAAACTATGTTCATACATATATACTTTCTTGATTTCTGTGTATTGCTCCAGTAAATTGTCAAAGTGTAGAGAGAGCCAAGGGGGCTCTCTGGACTTGTAGTCAGTTGGCCAGAAGTGTAGGTGTTCTGTGAACCCCATTTGCTATTGGTGTCTGAAGTGGGATCAGCGTTGTTGGGGACTGTACTCTTAAAACTGCAGAGTTTGAATTTAACTCTGGGTAGTTGGTGTCAGAATTGAATCACGGTACAGAAACTGAAGTTAGAACAGGCACCCTTTTAATACTGCAGCCAGCAGTTTATAACCATGCCTTAGCCGTTCCTACTTTCCTGCACAGATCCTCAAGGTCAGCCAGTGGTGAGAGATTAGGCTTTCTCAGGTATTTATTGGACATACATACAGCCCTGCACATGAGTGTGATCTTCTAGATTCTCAGGAAAATATCTGAGCTTTTCAAAGGCTTTTCTGGACATCTGATTTTCCATTTAAATTTTTTGGCCAGCTCTTGGCTAGCCTTAACTGTTATTGCTGCTTCAGATACCTGCAATGTAAAACAATTGCTGCTGGTTTTTTTTGTTTTGTTTTGTTTTGTTTTTTCCTGTAAACACCCAGGTGAAAAGCTGCTTGAGTGAGTGAATTCCGAATCATGTCAAATAAAGACAAGGCCTCCAATGAGAAATTTCTAGGGAACTGCCAGAAAGGTCAGATACATTACAATTTTCTGGGGAGGGGGCTTTTGAGAACTCTAAGCCTTTTCTGCCTTGCTCAGTGGCTGAAAAACTCATCATATTCATGGATACTATGTTCCCTAGGCTGTTTTTTAAGGCTACTGTGGAACTAGGGAATAGGGCAAGTTGAAATGCTACAAAGCTCCATGTTCTTATCCACATTTGAAACTTTTACTTGAATAAATGCTCTTCTGAACATTGCAAGCCTTTGGTTAATTTCTGGAGTTCTGATAAAGATGACTTTGACAATTTTTCTAAGGTTCTCATTATTTTATGGATAAGTTGAGTTTTCAGAGATACTTAGCCATTTCTAGTTGTTTTCGTTTTCTGAAATTTTCAGTAAATGGGCTACTTTCTGTATGAGAAAGTATAATTTTTAGAGGTCCTTCCTTGCTAGCTTTCTGACTCTTCTCTCTTCTCTCCCTATAACTCAATGTATCTAGTTCTCTAGTTTTATTCACTGTTTATTTAATAAGGCAGGCAAAGTCTTACCTCAGAGGCTTACCAAATACTACACCTTCTGCCAGTAAAACACCTCTTCTACATATTCATATAGGTAACTTAAATGCAACAGTTATTGGGATCCTACTCTGACCACCCTGTTTCAAATGAAAAAGTCTTTTTCCTCCCTTGATTTCCCAAAGAGAAAACTGCTTTTATTAGCGTGTTTTTTTTTTTTTTTTTTTTTTTAACATACAGTTCATTCATTTAATTATGCATACTATCTGAGTCTGTCTTCTAGAATAAAAGCTTCATGGGCAGGGATGTCTGTCTGTTTTTGCTTTTGTTTTGTTTTATTCATCTTAATCCCCAGGGATACAACAGTGCCTAACACCATGAATGATGCAGTTAATATTCAATTAGTAAAAATAATAAAAATTGGTTGACCCTTTATTATTTAATTCTATAAATACTTGATCAATTGTAGTATGCTAAAAGAAGACACATTATTAGTTTCAACATTAAGCCATTTTGCTCTCAATGTTTTTTGATGATCCATTTTTAAAAATCACTAAACCTTTTAGTGTGTGTGTGTGTGTGTGTGTGTCTGTGTGGGTGAGTGTGAACATCATAGCACAATTTCTGACCATGTTTTTCTATTATTTATTCAGGAGAAAACTTTTTGCTTAGATCCATAGTTTAGTCCATTTTCAAAAATCCTTTGCTTTTTAATAACTAAAAAAGTGAAAGTGTATAATGCATTTTGATAAGTTTCTATTGACTCAAAACTATAAAGATTAATAGTTTAAAGTAATATCAAAAGTCTAGTGTTTTTGAAGCTTGCAAGAAAAAAATTTCATTATTAATATTCTCTGACATTTCCTTCTCTCATTCATACAATGAATTCATTACTGTGTTTGAATAATAAATAATTTATAGTGGCCTTTATTAATAGATTTGAAGTTCTTTCCTTTGTAAATTCTTAAAATAGTAAAGTGAAAATTATTCTCATTTTGTTGAGAATAGGACTTTTTATTTAAAAATACATTGCTTAAGTAGAATTCAATAACTAAAATTTAGACACAGTTTCAAAATATTATCTCATGTAATGTCTTTTATGCTAAAATACAAAAACCATTTTAACAACATTACAATTATGATTAATTTAATTGCTACTTTTCTGCCTTGTATTGTTTATGTTTTATACACGTTTTTGCTTAAATATTTAATATTCTTCCATAACTTCACTAGCTAACATGAGAAGAAAAGGCTTAGCAGCTGAACTACTATTCATTTTCTTGCTTTGCCAGATGTAACATACCCAGGAAAGATAGAAGAAAGGTGTTAGGATATATCTTCATGTAAATATGTTAACACTCTGTTTGGTAAGTATACAAATAGTATTTGTTAGTAAGAGAATTCTTACTTATGGAATGTTTTCAAAGGTATGTCCTTGAGTGAGTATCTGGGATTGATTATAATAAACTAACCTGGAATCTATGGTTTTATGGAGAAAGATTCCCTAATAAAAATGCCATGCAAGTTCTGTAAATACCTAAGTATACAATGGTGAAATTTTGTAACTAAGACAGATTCTTTTTATATTAGTAATGTGGCTGCCAACATTACTTTTTCAAATAATCTCTTTATTTGAATCACTGAGAATTAATCCTAGGGCAACAGGAAAGGACCTGGGTTGCTATGCCAGCTAGATTTCTCTTGTTTCTTCTGTGCCTGTGTTTGCTTCTATCCTGGAAATTATTAGCCCAGCTTGGTATTGGGTGAGATCTTCAAATCTTGTGAATCCAATTTGGCAACCTCATACTTTGTGTAATTTCACACACTCTCAATATTTGTATTGACTCTAATCTGTTTTCCTATTCAAGTGTTTGAAGATCTTAATGATCATTTTGAAGGTAAGTTAACAGCTTTCACTATCTTCTTTAATTATTGAAGTATTTTATTCTTCTAGTAAATGTACTTTTACACTTCAACCAAATGAGAAGATGTTTACTAAAAGAAATGCACATAAGCAGAAATTCCATGGATATTACATAAAAAGCCTATCTATTTTGTAAGTAAATATTCATACAACACCACCTCCAAATGGCATTCCTTGTTTGTATTATGGACATTTTACTCATTAGATATGATTGCAACCTCCATGATGACTTAGTCATTGATCAAGCAAAAGTGTGGAGGTGCTAGAAACATCTTCAAGCTATGCAAATGGGCCTTCAAAAGACAAAAGCTTTACCTACGAAAGCTGAACATATGCAAGTCCTGTGACCCTATCCTTCCCCTCCTATGAATAAATCAAACAGAATTGTATATACACATATATGGGGTTTACTAAAACGCATGTGGAAGAATGGACACAGCAGCACTTTTTGTAATAACTGAAATCTGGAAATAAGTCAAATTCCCAATAAGAAGAAGATTATTAAATAAAATGTGTTACATTTTAAAATGGAATATTATAGAAATATGAGCATGAATAAATAGTAATTATTTGCAACAATATGAATGAACCTCATAAACATAATATTGAGCAAAAGAAGTCAGATGAAAAATAGTATGTTCTTTATTATTACATTTATTTAAAGATAGGTAGAAAGAGAAGTAGGACACCAAACGAGTCTTCATGAAGTCAGAGATGTATTCATCCGTGCGCCTCAACAGGTACATTGGAATGAGTCGCAACTTGTTTGAAATGAAGACTTCAGCACTGGTGTAGTTTCTAGAGTAATGGCAAGATTTGGGATGTGACTAGGTAGTGAAGGAAAAGGACAAAAAACGTTATTGAAAATAAAACAGTAGAGGAAGTGAGAGGCACCCAAATATATTTTTAATAATCTGAAAGTTTGGCAATAATCAAAGTGGAGGAAAAGTTGGGAAGAAATGCTGAGGACAGAACAGTGACAGGGCCTGGTCCTATCTTAATGAACACCTCCGGGAAAAGGGCTAGCACACCTCCAAACTGGCCAAAATGTGCATTCCTTGAGTGGCATGATGTGTTTTGCAAACTATATATGCACTGTTTCAATGTGAACACCAAATACGTCGCTGCAACAGATATTCTGTTCAACCATTTCAGTGGTTTTGGTTTCCAGTTAACAACCAAACCCCTGAGACACCATAGGTCTGTGCAGCCTTAAGTTCATCAAGCTTTATAAAAGAATCTGAGGCACTAACTAGAGCAGTACACTCAGCAACTGCATAACAGACATCTGTGACTCCAAGGGCTGTTTCTGATATCCCCGTCACCCTGTGTTTGGGACAGTGTGGTAGCCAGTGATGACGCAGAGGTGAATGTGGGCTTGGAGGAGCCATGGGCTCTGAGAGCCTTCAACTTTCATGCCTGCTAGTCACACTGCCCTTAAGGTGAGTGATGGGTTCCCATTTCCACGTGCAGCTGCATCTTAGTTATTCATTCCTAAGTAAACAGACTCAGCAGTGAGGTGCGAGGTCTTGGTTGTATTCCCTTTCATCTTAGCCCTAGCATAAGAAAAATCCTCATAGCTTTGTGAGCTACCTTTGCCAAAAGGATCAGATCAAGGGACAAATTCTGAGGTATGAGGCAACAGGCAAGGCCACAGAACCTGCTCCTAATCCCTTTCTTCCAGACACCAATAAAATTCCAATGTCACATGCAATATCTTAAAAGTTACATAATGACAAATGCACAGAACTTTTAGGTACAACAGTATTTGTAAAACAGTAGCAACAATAACAACAACAATAGTAACCTTTACGAAGTGAAGTTGAAGGTTGCAATGAGGAATTCATCCACGATTTGAAATTCCTTTTAGAGATAGCAGAGTGTAGTTGGAAGAACAAGAACTTCAGAGTCAAAGAGACCTGCTATTGGATAATTATGTGATGTTGAAAAAATAACTTAGCGTAATTCCTTCCAATATGTTTACAGCTATACAATGCATTTTAAATGTGTTAAATAGAAACAACATGTTAACGAAACAAAATGAATACTAACATATACATTACTCAGCATTCATCCAATGCTCAATAACTGTTTATCCGTTTCTATTTTCATACTATGGCTGATTTTTCAGAGCAAATCTGATATACATGCCTTTCTTCCCTGAGTTTGTCTTGTGAGTTCTACTGCCAGTAATATAAAACCAAAAAAAAAAATCACATCCTTCAACAAATAATTGTTTTGCTTTCTCACTTTGTCCCACTCTCTAGTTCTTTCTTTTAAAATAAATATAATGTCTTTCTCATTGATTAAATATGTCTAGCTTGTATAGAAACCATAGATATTAATTAGAGAAAAACAACTAAGTGTGTATTGTGCTCTAATCATGACTGATTATCGGGTCTTTGTAGACCTAATCATACAGTGCTCTGTACCTCAGATTTCTCATAGATACAATGAAGGTTATTGGTCGTGATGAATACTCAATCTTTTTTAACTGTCCAATTTTAATTTTTTTTTTCATTTTGATATCTAGTCAGCAGTAAGATATCATATGGTTATCTCAGACTGCAAAAAAAAAAAAAAACTGCAAATCTTCAGTGATTTTAACTTAATTTCAATGTTGCTCAGCATATTTTACCAGGACATTACTTAGAAGGAGGACAACAAACCTACAGCAGCACTGGGCAGTGGAAGCATGGGAGAAAAATCACAGCCTCTTCCCAATCCCACATGCATGGAGCAGAGATTTTGGACAGTTCTCAACCAGGAAGGTGAGTTGTGCAGTATGGCAAGGGGTACAGAGTTAAGTTGAAGGAGGAAATATTTATAAAAGTGAACAGAACAGATATTTAGCATGTGTGTAAGCCATTTTTATATTTTTTACTTTATTTTTAGTATTAAATTTAAATTAAGTTATATATAGTTTAATTATATATTAAACTATAATTATGATATAATTTAAATTAAGTTATATATATACACTCGCACACACATATATATATAATGTAAATAGTGTTGGGAAATGTCTGATATCTGGCCTTCAGTGTCTCAAAATCCAGATATTCCAAAAAAACCTGTGAGTTTCCCTTCTAATCTCTGCTTGGCAGTGTGATGTGGTATGCTCCATGTCTTTTGAATATAATTATTTTTCAAGCTGCTGCATATGGTGATGAATGTCTGCAGATTCAAGATAAAGCAAATCTCTTAAAATATACAATGAAACATTCTAGTCCTTTAGGCAGAGAGGGGAAAATAGGAGTTCCAGACAGACCCTGAACATCTCACACACTGGTACTGTTCAGTGGGTAAATGGCAGAAGCATGAGTAATGCAGGAATCTAATTGTCTTTAATATTCATATGCATTTGTAGGTTCAAAGGACCTCAAGCCTACTTTACTTGATAAGGAGAAAAGAACATGTGAAGAGGTGCAGTAGGTTTGGAAGAAGGGTTTGATCCCCTACCAGACAAGGCTTGCCTGTGGGCATGTTCAGGCTTTCTTGAAGCACAACCAGGTGAGGTGCAGGCGTTAAATGAATTAGGCTGGGCACTTAGTACCAGGTCACTGCTCACTGGCTTACTCCAATCCATTCTTGCCTCCATGAAGACAGAGGGAAAACCTGTTTGGGCAGGACTTTTAACCTCTCTGTGTTTAGTAGCACTTTAGTGGCAGAACAGAAGTGCCATGCGAAAATCATTCCTTTCTGAACGGTCTCCAGGCGGATATGCCCTCACAAATCTCCCATCCCAAACACACACAGAAATCACAGTCTTTGTTTTTGTTTTTGGTTTTCTTTTTCCCCGTGTCTAAAAAGTGGTTCTTTTTCATTTTAGATGATTTATTCCAGGAAGACATGGCCTGGATTTTGACTTTCCATCTCAGCCTCTTTTAAGAATCCACAGCCCACACTGACATCTCCCCTTTTCCTTAATTTCTGTTTCACAAACTGTCTCTGCAACACCATTAGCAAGTAATCCTGAGCCATGCTGTCTTTCAATGTGCAAACCTTGTAAATGGTAGGTTTGGTAATGGTTGTTGATAGATGAATTGACCTTTAAGATGATTGAGTTCATTTTAACACAGCATAAGCAAAATAGACCATATATTATAAAATTCTGTAAGGCAAATAGTAATTCAATATTTTACTTTTTATTATGTAAAAATGATTATACAGATGAGCATATAGGAAAGGTATTTTTAGTGATTCTTAATTCTAAAATGTCACACATTTCTAAGAAGTTGCACGAGACAAACAAATAACATGATTGAAGTTTTGTAGAGTTAAAGGTCAAAAACAAACGCTGAACTAAAAACTATTCTTATCAGTCACATGTTCCTATTTCTGCTGTTCACAGCAACTTTTATTCAGTAATGAGACCAGTACTTTTTGATTTATAGATTCTCTAAAATTATCAAACAACTAACTGAATAAGGTGCAAGGAGGATTATGAACTCTCAAAACTCAAATGATAATAGTGACTCTTTAGGTCTGTACAAGATTTAATGATTTGCCATATTAATGATGATAATGATGATGGTGTACAGTGTCTCTAATGCTCAAACTTCGCTAGGAGTTAGATTTTTGTAATTCTGTTTTAACAAAGGTCTGCCTTCAAACTCACTTTCTGTCCTACTACTTGATGTATAATATATACAAAGAAAGTAGGAGAGAAATCTTATATTATATCACCCAAACCATTATACATAATATGGCCACATTTTGGTTCTGAAACGTTTTAGAATATGTCCTATCAAACTGTTCAGTAGAATACAATGCCTTCAATTGCTTGGTTTTCCACTGTATCTCCACCTTCTGTTTAAAACTTGATATAAATATTCAGTAATGTTTATTAGTAACTAGTGAATAAATACTGAATTTAAGTAGTGATCCCAAAGGTGGCCTATGGTGAACACTGCTAGATGTAAGCCAAGGGCCTCTTCTTCCTTGCAATTTTGTTAACTTACTCATTTCACAATGTACCCAGGTGCAGAGCATGAATCATGATTGATCTGAACTATGAGGTCATAACAGGGTGAGATCAAACCCAAGGAGATGGTAATAGATTCTTGGGAAGAAAAAAAATTCTACAATTTTCATTTACAAACACAGATATATATATAGTACAAAAACAAGTATATGAGGAACAATGACATGAACATTTCATAGTGGACGTAATTGGAAAAAATATCTACAAAGGCTTCTTGGGGAGTAATAAAGTGTAGATTGAGAAACAGTGGTTAGAATCAGTCACGTGATCTTGGTCCTCTTTGCTAGTAAGCCGCTGGAAAAGACTGAGTTCTGGCCAAAGAGATAAACCAGGATTAGAGAAAAAGTTTTGTGTTTTCCTGGTATGCTAGTGTCCTACAAGGGCCTTTACCTAGCACTCTCAATTTCTACTTTGAATAATGCTATATGATGAATAAAATATAGAACTGTGGTCGTCATTTCATTACCTAAAGAATAAATTAAATAAACACTGGCTGAAAGTAAAGCAGGGCTAAGACTTCAGTTCAGTCATTATGGCTCTGAAGCAACATTGAATCTGCCTAACTACATGTTGTTCCCTTGTTAAGCACAGAGCCTTATGGTTTTTCACGGCAATGTACCAGGATGGCTGTCAGGCCTCTGAGCCCAAGCCAAGCCATCGCATTCCCTGTGACTTGCACGTATAGGCCCAGGTGGCCTGAAGTAACTGAAGAATCACAAAAGAAGTGCAAATGCCCTGCCTCGCCTTAACCAATGACATTCCACCACAAAAGAAGTGAAAATGGCCGGTCTTTGCCTTAAGCGATTATATTATCTTGTGAAATTCCTTTTCCTGGCTCATCCTGGCTCAAAAAGTCCCGCACTAAGCACCTTGTAACCCCCACCCCTGCCCGCCAGAAAACAACCCACTTTTGACTGTAATTTTCCTTTACCTACCCAAATCCTATAAAACAGCCCCACCCCTATCTCCCTTCCCTGACTCTCTTTTCGGACTCAGCCCGCCTGCACCTAGGTGAAATAAACAGCCATGTTGCTCACACAAAGCCTGTTTGGTGGTCTCTTCACACAGACGCGCATAACAATGGCTGTGCTTGGTAACTTCCTGTAAGAGCTGAGTCAGACTCAAGTACAAGGTCTAGACCAACGTCTAGAGGAGTTTTTCCTTGGTTTTTGTCTAGGAATGTTATAGTTTCAGGTCTTATTTTTAGGTCTTTAATCCATCTTGAGTTAATTATTGCATATGGTAAGAGACATGGGTCCAGATTCATTCTTCTGCATATGGCTGGCCAGTTTTCCCAGCACCATCTATTGAATAGGGTGTTTTTTCTCCATTGTTTATTTTTGTCACCTTTATCAAAGACAAAGAGGAAATACTCTGGGGACTCCAAAAATGGGGAGGGAGGGATGGGAGTGAGAGTAGAAAAATGACCTGTTGGGCACAATGTCTAATACTTGGGTGATGGGTGCAATAGAAACGCAACTCCCACCATGATACATATAATACTCATGTAACAAAAAAGCATATGTACCCCCGAAACTAAAGTTCACTTTGCTGCAAATGAAAAGAACAAGGTCAAAGGCTCAGAGGTGAGAAGTCCATGACAGAGTCAGGTATCATGTGTGGATGACTTTTTAAACTCGTCTCTCCTCAAGATACATTTCTGACAAAGGAATGCTCCCTGGGCAAATGAATGGTGTGATTGAGAACCAAATGATAAACACTGTCAACAAATTTTAAACTTAAGAGCTGTATTCTTTTTGGGGACCAAAATATGGTGACCAATTAATCCTGATTGGCCCAAAATTTTGCCAGTTTTAGAACTGAATATCTCCCCCAGAAGTCACTCAGTCCTGGGGGGAAATTGGAAGGCTGTTAACTCGAGGATCAAAGACGGCTTTCTATCAGTGACTGAGCAGAATAAAACGGGTTTTAAACCCGCATTTACCTCCAAAAAGAATGAGATGAGCTCCAGGTGCCTGGGTGTCTGAGGCTCAGGGAAGGCAGTAGCCATGAATGGCACTTGGTTGGTGGTTCTGAAGAATCCGTTAGAGAAACAACAGGTCCGTGGTGGTGGTGAGCGTGAACTTACTTTCAATACTTTTGAGTATATACGTACAGTGGAATTACTGGATCATATGGTAATTGTCTTCAACTTTTCAAGAGACTGCTAAACTGTATTTCACAGTGGATGCACTATTTTATATTCTAACTAGTAACACACCAGGGTTCTGATTCTTTGACGTCATAGCCAGTACTTATTATTCTGTTTTTCATTTTGTTTTGTTTTTGTGTAGCCATGCTATTAATAAGTATGAAGTAGCAACTCACTGTGGGTTTGATTTGCATTTTCCTCTTGACTTGGATATTAATCATCTCTTGTTGAATGAATGCAGAGTTTATGTTTGAAATGATGAATAAATCTGGAAATGGATAGTGGTGATAGATTCACAACATTGTGAACGTACTTAATGACACTGAATGGTACCTTTAAAATGGTTAAAATAGTAAATTGTGGGTTATGTATATTTTACCATAAAAATGCACATTTAGGAGGAAAAACAAGGAGTAGGCATGTGAGAGAAGAATACAGGAGTCAAGAAGTATTTAGAATAGGTCAAAGTCCCAGTTATTGTGCCATAGTTGTCTCCCAAACCAGGGTACTTTGGAGTCTGAAAGAATAGAGTGGCCTCCTTCAACTATGACCAATAAGGCCTGGGTACAATGGGAAGTGGGAGCAAAAATTCAAATTAACACTTGAGTCTTCTTCACCATGGAACTGTAATACCCACAGACAATTCCTCAATGCAGGTATTTCACAAATGCAGCAAATTTTGATCCATGAGATTTAGAATTACAAGTTTACCTAAATTATCCCTACTATATTTTTATCTCTAACTTTAGGTATTTTCATTTGAAAGAACACATTAAATAAAATTTGCAAAATAAATAAATAAATAAAATACAGCTTATAAAATCTTTCCATAAGAAATGAATCACTTTGTCTTAAGATTCTGAAAGCAATTTTGCAGGACAACATCCCTGTAAATAAAGACAACTGCTAACCAAGGATCATTCACTAGTTTGCATTCTCTGTCTTGAGGTTCTAAGGGGATCAAGTGTACTTTGATGAGTAAAATACTTTGAAATAATGTATTAATAAGGTGTCTGAATCCTGCCTGTAATCCTAACACTTAGGGAGGCCGAGGTGAGCGGATCACCTGAGTTTAGGAGTTTGAGACCAGCCTGACCAACATGGAGAAACCCCGTCTCCACTAAAAATACAAAATTAGTTGGGCATGGTGGCGCTTGCCTGTGATCCCAACTACTCGGGAGGCTGAGGCAGGAAAATCACTTGAACCTGGGAGGCGAAGGTTGCAATGAGCCGAGATTATGCCATTGCACTCCAGCCTGGGCAACAAAAGCCAAATTCCGTCTCAAAAAGAATAAAATAATAATTTTTAAAAAAAGATGACTGAAAATTGACCTTCATAAACTAAAGATAAAAGTTACATCTGCCATCTGTAAAGTTTTGCCATTTTTAAATAATGAAGTTGAAAATAACCTTTATTCACCTATTCACCACAAAAATAAAACTGTCATGCATGGACATTGCATTCATTTGCTTTTCACTACAACTCTTTCAGTCAGGCGTTTCAAGTACACCTATTTTTATTTTCATTTTTCACAGATTTAACCTCAGTAGGAAACTTGCTCAAGGTCACATAGCCAACGTGTGAAAAACAAAATATCAACAAATTTTCACTCTTGACTTTGTCCTAAGTTGTATTACACTTGCTTCTGTTCACCATGTTGTATCTTTTTTGTTTGTGTTTTGAGATAGGGTCTACCTCTGTCACCCAGGCTAGAGTGCAGTGGCATGATCTTGGCTCACTGCAACATCTGCCTCTTGGGTTCAAGCAATTCTCCTGCCTCAGCCTCCAGAGTAGCTGGGACTACAGGCATGCACTACAATGAAAGGCTGTTTTTTGTATTTTCAGTAGAGATGAGATTCTGCCACGTTGACCAGGCTGGTCTCAACTCCTGGCCTCAAATGATGTGCCCACCTCACCTCCTGAAGTGCTGGGATTACAGGTGTCAGCCATCACGCCAGGTCCCAAGTTGTATATTTGATTAATATCCTGGCATTATCTGTGTGACTCTGCCCATGAGATTCATAAAAGTAAATGAAGAGAAATCCCTTTTCTTGACATTGAAAAAAATGTGGACATTGATGTCATTGGAAAGAATTTGATCATTTGTTGCTACCCCGTTGATGAATAATTAGAAACAGATTACTTTTCAACCTCCAAAACTTCACTGCTAAAGCAAAAAAGGTGGGCTGATTAATAGGTCCAAGTGGAAAATATTATAGTAATGCCACAGTTCAACCAAAGGTGCAAAAAAGGGATATGAGATACTGCACTGTCCAATATGACAGCTACTAGCTCCATGAGGTCATTGAGCACCTACAATGTGGCCAGCTCAAAATAATAGTTGTGGCAAATGTAAAGTAAATAACACGTTTCAAGACAAATGACAAAATCAGTTAGATGTTAAAATGGTAATACTTTGAACATCTTGGATTAAATGAAATACATTATTTAAGTTAAATTTAACTATTTGGTTTTCTTTTACTGTTTTAACGTGGCTACTAGAACATTTAAAATACATTTATCACTTGCTTCTATTGGACAGTGCTACTTTAGAGAAAGGAGGGTTGGAAAATACATTAAGGACCAAAGTCATTTATACATATATATAAAAAAATGTATGTGTGTGTGTATATATATGTATATGTGTATATATATGTATGTGTGCATATATATATGTATATGCATATATATATGTATGTGTGCATATATATATTACATATAGATGTGTGTGTATATATATATTTTATATATATATATGCTTCTATGAAATCTACGAAGACTTTCACTTCCCTAGGTCATATCCCTAATAAATACAGTGACCACAGAGTTTAATATCAAATGGTGACTGTTTTGGGAGATAATGGAGGTGCTATCATTTATCTGGGACCTTAGGCACAAACTGCAAATGTTCTTGGAAACAAAAGGATGCATTCATTTCCCTAGACGTACCCCCTTCCTTCGTGATCTCCTTTAGCCATAGTGCAATTTCCAGTTCCTTGACTGCTCTCCCCTGCTTCAAGTCCTTCACACATGCTCTTCTCTCCATTCGGAACCCACTCTGCACCCTCGTGTGCCTAGCTAACTTCCACCGTGCCAGGCCTTTGAGCACACTGATGTATTTAGGCCCTGCTGTCTTATACTATACTAACAACACAAACCTCCATCCTGAAACTACACACAAATTAATTCTTATTCGGTGTCTGTTTTCCTATTAAAATGCAAAGTTCATTAGAGCAGAAGTCATATGTGTTCGTATCTACACCAATACCTAGGCAGCTTTAAGTGTGTAGTAAGCACTAAAGAAATATGATCTACATGAATGAATAATTGTATGGTCCTTAAATACCTATATGTACCTGATGGCTCTCTTATTCCTAAGGTATAGAGTAATTCCTGAATACCCACTTATTTTCTCCTCCAAAGGATTACCATAAAGCTTTAGATTTTTTTTCTTTAAAAAGCAATTTTCATTTGATATTATGTAAGTAAACTGCATTTTAAGAAGTAAAATTTACATTGATAGTAATGGTTATTTTATTTTATTTTTTCTTTGATACAGCGGAACTGGTCACATTGTCTTCCATGGGTTTTGTCAAAAATAATGTATATGTATATATTGAGATTAAATAGTTTCTAACTATGGAATGTTCCACTTATGAGAATTTAAATAAAAAAAGAAAATCAGAAAAATAAAGAATAAGGAGTTTCTTCATATGCCTTTACTTTGGGTCTCAATTCATTAGAAACCAAACTAATTAACAGCATGGGACAAAGCCAATATATTGGCTTTATTCAAAATACAAGTAAGGTTTTTATATTAAATTGTCTTGTACCTTAGTAAAATGCTCCTGTACTTTGACACATCCTGGAAGAGTCTTGGAGGAAATATATATTTCCTAACAACAAAATCACATAAGTTATGAGAAACAATCACCTTCCAATTTATATATATATATACACACACACATGCACACACATGCACACACACACATATATATATATATTTAAATAAAAGACCCTATTGCCCTTTAAGAGTAGTGAGTTTTCAGTAACAAAGCAGGAATTATCAGTTATCTAAGAGATATATTTTAAAAGTTAAGTATGTTTTAGAACAAGTAATTTTATACATTAGAAACTGTTTCTTACTGTTCATAGAATGGTAATGAAATGGTAGAGCATATGTACCATTATAGGAGCTTCAAAAATATAATGTCACTGCCAAATTATATTACTTCTCTTCTTCAGTATTTCTTCATGCTTTGAAAAGAGCTGATCTGAATACAGTGATATGTTCATAGCTATAAAATAATTCTTACTCTACCCTGCCCTAGCTTTTATCAAGATATAGAATTTTTAAATTAAAATAATAATATCTAACATAAATAGGCAACATTTCTTGAGTGTTTGCTGTGGGCCAGATACTATTTACACCATCTGTACACCTTTAATCTGTGAATAATTCTGTGCAGTAGTTTGACTGTTACACCTATTGCTGGATGACAAGACTGGGGTTAAGTAACTGTCTCATAGATGTAGAAACCCATACAGTAAGATTTTGGATCTACACATAAACATTTAAATAAGACGTTAGGGTTCAAATAGAAATTTTATTGTTTACATATTGTATTGTATTGAAATCAGGGAATAGAAATTTTGAAGTCGCACTACGGAGTATTTAGGGAAAGGTCATTGCTGCATTGGAAAAAGCCACAAATCACATTTTAAAAAATTACATCAGACTTGTTTTCATTGTATCTTTCCTTGGAATCTCATCATGCACCTTCAGTCTCACCGAAACCGAAGCTCAGTAAATGCAAAGTAAGTGAATGACTAGAAGCATATCTCAATGTTGACTTCACTGTTACCTCTATCAGCTAGTTAGCTGGATTACAGAGTCTCTAATAAATGAGCTCTCTTCCCACTTGATAAAGCACTGATAAAATTGTTATATCAAATGATAAGAGAGCTCATTTATGTCATTTTTATGTTATCACTGAGTTGGAGGTCTTCACACCACTTATAAGGTATATTCATATAGAACATCTACAATATAAAAAATGTATTAATACTATACTCCAAAGACCCAGCACTTACCCGGAGATGGGTCTATCCCCTCACAAGCGTATTTCCATAATCACTTCTTCCTGCTTTCAAACTAGGTCTTCTTTCAAACTGTCGATACCTTTAAACATGTTTCCTGGCTTTGATATGCAGTGGCTGAATACCTACCCTTCCAGAATCAGTATACAATCAATGATGAAACATTTTACTTGGATGTATAAATTCTAAAATTATTACATGGAGAAAAAGACAACGTATGGCAAACATTTTTCTGAAAATCTCTTAGGAAGGTACCATTTTAGATAACAACATACTTTCTCTTTAGTAAGTCCAGCAAAGTAAAGTTTCTTACAAGTTTAGAAATGGCCATTGTTTTTGCTGCTTACAAACTGCAGATTTACTTGAGAGGATTTTCTTTGAAGAAAACACTTTAAATATTAGACTTATTAAGACTGGTTAGAAGCACAGATTTTGAAAGGCCCTTGGAAGCTGAGACCAGCTGCGACAACAACTTCACACTGTACACCTTAACTTCACTGAGCAGTCATCTCCACTATCTGCATCTCTATCTCTAGCTAACTCTACATGTCTCTATACTTTTTTGTGATTATTTTAGATTGTATAAAGTATGCTCAAAATATGTCATTCCAACACATCAATTTCCACCTGATGCTTTTCCCTACCTTACCTGGAATAATCAAGCCCTTTTTCTTTATACTGTTATTGTAGCACTACCAACTATTCCTCATCAACTGCATCCACTACCGCCCGAGAGGCAGTGTAGATGCATCCACTCCTGATGTATGCATCAAGGCCCATGGGACTTGGAGAGTTGACAACATTTTTCGTGAGTTGCAAACTTTCCTCTACACCTTAGACTAGGAGTCAGCAGACTATCAACCTTGGCCTGATTAATTTTTAGACCCATGAGCTAAGAATGGAGTTTATATTTTTAAAGGGTTGTAAGTGTGTGGACACGCATGTGAGTATATAACAGAGGCCATACATGATCACAAAGTCAAAACCCTTTACTATTGCGACATTTAAGAAAAATTTGCTAACCCTTACCTTAGATCACTATCTTCACAATTTAATTTAATTGTTCAAATATTTGGCATTCCTGTAAGAAAATATTTGATTTGAGGTGTGATGAACAGTTTTGCTATTTATTTTCACCATTGACTGCCAGCCAGGGGTGGGTAGACAACCCTGAAGACCTCAATAGCCTGGAAAATATTGCTTATGGACATCCCCAAAGCACCTGCAGGAAGCTCTAGTTAGCATTTATTTATATATAAATTCTTGTCCTTAACTTATTGTTTTCGTGCTTTTCTATTTCACTAAGAGTCCCCTGAAGGTACAGATTGTAATGAAATGGAATACCTCCAACATGGCTCACTCTAGAATGAGTTTTCTCTTCCACCCACATTGTTTAGGGATAAGATTCCTATATGACTCAGTGTCTCAAAAACATGTCATAGGCAATGTCAAAGTCAGAAAACAGAAAGGAAAAAATTTTCCTACCACATGAGGATAAAGTGATGTACGTCAAAATGCGCTAATTAAAAATTTTAGAACTGGGAAAGAACCAGGAGGAAATGTCTATAGTAAGACAGAAAGAGTATCTTAACATTTGTTGTAAGTAAATTCTCTATCCGGAGATATGTGTGTGAAAAGTAAAAATGAATTTTTCTAGAACCCAGTTTTAACACCCGTGCTGCATGTGTGATGGAAATCTACACTCCATCATTTGAGGAATTGACCTTTCTTTAAAGGATGATTTTTTCTCAGGTCCTGGGCCTTATGCAGTGCCAGTGCAGTGTAGATCCCTGTGCAGACACACACAGTCCTGCCTTGCAGGTGCCCTCAGCCCAAGGTGCCTTCTGCTGTTCTGGACCAGGAATGCCCACGGGAGCCCTTTGTGCAACTTGTGACCTGTTTGTGACCTGGAAGTTTGGAAACCACTGGTTTTAATTTTACTTGCTTTGATTGTTAAACTTTTTCAACAGCAACACATTTAACATGATTATCTGTGGCCTGCTGTGATAGTACCATTGATTTATTTTGTAGTTGGTTTTTTTTCTATTTCCTAACTATTTTCATTAAAAATATTGCTTGATAAGAACACTAGAGCTAAGAAAACAAAGGCCAAATAATAACTCCTCCCATATGAGGAAGAGCTCAGGCATCCTGCCTTTTTCCCACCTCAGAGGAGACTGCAGTACTGTGTGTTCGAAGCCCGCTTCTCTGCACAATCCTGTGAATTAGAGGAACAGGAAGTCTCGAGGCACAAGTAATGCCCAGTTCGTATGAATCCTAGTCCTGAAGCATCACCTTACTCAGTGTGGGCCTGTTCAAATGCTGCAGTCGCTTCCCCACTGATCCCTGGATCTTTCTCTAGCCATGTTTCTCAGAGTCATTCATCTTTCTTGCTGATTCATCCTTCCCCAAACCTCAGATTCAGATGAGTTCCACTTGTCAATTTCCTAAAACTTTAGGAAACCAAGTTCTTTCAGATACTCAAATTTATCTGTTTAGGTCACAATGGCTTTCTATAATCACTCTCAGAAGATAATTTATCTGTAAAGGTAGAGATCCACGTGCAACAGAAACGCAGGAGCCACTGAGATGCCCTTCAATGTCATTAACGTTTGTCTCTTTTCATCTCATTGTTCTGTTCTTATAACATTTATCTCATGGAAAATGGGAATAATACCTAATTTAAGAATATATTTTACATATTAGTCACACTTTAATCAATCACGGTTTCTAACATAGTTAAGTTATTGATGCTGACATGAAAAATAAAATCCGTATCGCCAAGAATGACCAAGGCATCGAAGGTTCTGGTTACATTTGCTTTGCTCTAATCAGATAGAAATTTTCGTCAGAGATGCGCCATCTCAAGAGTGTGAATTTCGGTAGTTTTCTTAAAGCGAGGTCATGAGGACAGAAGGTCGTAATTCAGATAGTTTATTGTGTTGTGAATGGTATGAATTTTTTCTGTAGATTATGAAGTTTTGATATCTTTAAAAAACCTTTTCTGGCTGGGGAGAGACTGACTCTCTTGGAGCTGGAAGCCTTTGATATGTAAACTAAACAGTCACCAGCCCTCCCTCCTCTCTCTGACCGTTACACCCCAGGGAGCAACACTCCTCTGCTTTAGTCATCGCAGGATCAGGTATCAGGCAAGCATGAATCCCCTCTATAATCCAAAGCCCGCCACCATTACTCAGACTAGCCATTTCTAAACTCTTCCGCCTCCTTGCCTTACCTTTCCCATGGAAACACAATGAGGCACTGGCCTAAGCCTTCTTGTCCTGTCTTTCAGCTGCTGACCACACCCGTGCCTTCCCTATGAGGAACCGCATGGTGCTGTGCCCGCTGTTCCGAGGACCTGTCAGCATAATAAACTTTGTTTTTTCCCTCAGTCTATTTTGTTTCTCCTCTTGTGGCTGCATGTGACTCTCTCAAACAATAATATAGAGCATGTCTAAGTTATTTGCATTTTTTTGTTAAATATTGAAGAAGTTCTACCTGAAAAGTCTCTGAAGTTGTTATGGCCGAAGACTTAAGGTGCCCCCCTAAAAATATATGTAAGCACATATTTGTATTGCAGTGTTTATAGACAGTAAACTTGTGTGGGATTATGTATTACTGATTGATTTACTGAACATAAATGTAATGTAAGCGAAGAGAGAACTGCTAACTCTCTGCAGACAATGCACTGTGCCTAGGATGGGGTGCTGGATGAGACACAGTTCTGCCCTCATTAAGTTCACAGTGGAGCAGGTGCTATACAGTGAGTGTATAATAATTCTGAGTGTAATAAGTACTTCAAAGGAGCAGTTCGAGGCATCACTGACAAGAATGTCCAAATATTCCATATTCCACGTATGTGTGAGTCCACATAGGTGTTCTGTGTGGTCCAGCTTCAGCTTCCCAAGGTCTCATATGTTCCTGGTTCTTGCCAATAGCCATTATCTTCCAATTCTACTTATGTTCCTGGTTCTTGCCAATAGCCATTATCCTCCAATTCTACTTTAGGTAGTTTATTAGTTTCAGTGGTAGCTTAATGCTTCCGTTTCTTATTGATCTTCTCATCTCTTTGATCTTCTCATCAGTTGATAGGATTTGCTTCTATTTCAAAGTAAAAGCAAAGGAAAAAAATAAAGTTTATTTTGTTTTGTGTGGTGATTACTAAAGTCAAGCACCTTTTTCTATACCTGTGAGCCATCTGTATGTCTTCTTTATAGAATCGTCTATTCAGGTCCTTAGCTCATGTTTTCTTAATAGAGTTATTTCACTTAGCATAATGTCCTCCAGGTTCTTCCATGTTATAAGTGTCTTTTTCTAAGGCTAAATAATATTCCAGTGTACACACACACACACACACACACACACACACACACACACAATGACATTTTAAAAGTCTGTCAAGGGATATTTGTTATTTCCTTATTTAGCTATTGTGGAAAATGCTGAAATGATGGGAGTGAAGATATCTGTTTGAGATCCTCATTTCATTCCCTTAGGATATATACCCAGAAGTGAGATTTCTAGATCATAAAATAGTTATATTTTTAGTTTTTTGAGGAATCTCTGCACTGTTTTCCATAATGGCTGTACCAGTTGACATTTTTTCACCAACAGTGTACAAGCATCTTTGACTACCATATCTTAGCAGAAACACTTCAGTATTGTTTAGTTTTTTCCATTGATTGTGATGATAGCTGTGAGATTTTCACATGTGACCTTTATTATGTCGAGATAGTTTCCTTCTATGCCTATTTTTTGGGAGTTTTATTCATTTACAGATGCTAAGCTTTGCAGATGCTTTCTCTTCATCTATTGAAGTGATTGTGTATTTTTTTCATCTTGTTAATGTGTTATACCACATTGATTGATTGAAGTGTGTGGAGTCTTCTTTGAATCCAAGGGATAAATCCCACTTGGGGCTGGTGAATGATCCTTCTAATGTGCTGCTAAATGTGGTTTGCTAGTATTTACTGAGGATTTTTCATCTGTATTTATAAGGGCTGGTGTACTGTAGTTTTCTTTTTGTGTGCTGTCCTTGGCTGTGTTTGATATAAGATTAATGCTAACCTCATAAATGAGGCAGACAAATGATCAGATGAAAAAAATGTAAAGTTACATGTCTGTATTAAAAACAATACAAACAAACAAAACAACTAGATTTTAAATGGAGAATATGTTAGTCTGGTGGCATATAAATACGTATGTAAGAGTATGTCAAACAAGAAAGATTACCATGGGAAAATCACATCTTTTGCTAGTGACAGCCTAGTTCAGTTTATTTAGACCAAAATTCTCAAAAAGAACAACTTAAAAGCCAGAAAATTTTAAAATCATTTTTAAAGACGTTAAATAGCTAACAGGGTAATTAACAATTATCTGACCAGTATGTAGGGACAGTTGCCAAATCCTGAGAGAGAGCTGAGAAGAAGAGGCCAAGTCACTCCTTTAGGAACCACAGCTCAGCTTTCTATCACCAGAATCCCCTTTTATGCACAGCTTTGCTTTCAGTAGTGTGTTACCCATAGCCAAACTTGGTTTAAAAATATTGCATGGGGCCAGGTTGCTGTGGCTCACGCCTGTAATGCCAGCACTTTGGGAGGCCGAGGCCAGTGGATCATGAGATTGAGACCATCCTGGCCAACACGGTGAAACCCCATCTCTTCTTAAAATACTAAAATTATCCGGGTATGGTGGCATGCACCTGCAATCCCAGCTACTCAGGAGCCTGAGGCAGGAGAATAGCTTGAACCTGGGAGGCGCAGGTTGCAGTGAGCCGAGATCGTGCCACTGCACTCCAGACAGAACGAGACTCATTCTCAATATATATATATCGCATGAAAAATTCCAGCTGTACACAATTCATATGTTTTTAATTGTGCACCATTTTGTGTAGCGTAATAAAGTCTCATGCTGCTCTGTCCAGCCCTACGCATGAATCATCCTTTGTCCAGTGTGTCTGTGCTGTGTGTGCTACCTGCCCATTCTTCACTGACATCATCTGTGTCTGACATCCAGCCATCCACATCATCACAGCGTGATGATCTGGGATCTCCCTAAGCAGATTATCCTGCTTCTGACATATCCTATGAAGGTCAATAGTAGCTTAATGCCACATCACAGTACATGCAATATTCACCCCACTTATTCACATCACACAGGCATTTTATTATCTCATATAATCACCAAAATAAAATGGAGAGCACAGTACAATACATATTTAGAGAGAAACAGAGAGAGGGAGAGAGAGACCACATTCACATAAGTCTTATTAGAGTATATGATTGTGATTCTTCAGTTAGTTATTGTTGTTAACCTCCTCTGATGCTAATTTTCAATCACACCTGGTCATAGATACATATGTATAGAAAAAGCTAAAATATATATTGAGTTCTATACTCTCTACAGTTTGCAGGCATCTGCTGGGGATCTTAAGACATATTCTGTGTTGATGGGGGAACTACTGTATTCCAGTTGCTAAAATAAGATTGAGTTGATGATGAGTATTATTGTTTATTGTTACTGAGTGCTTGCAGGAAAATGTTTTCTATCCTAGTTTAACATATATAAAACCTGTTTTACAAATACAATTTCATCTAAAAATAAAAAATAATAAAGTATAAGGGAAACATCAACACACGCTGCAGAAACACCAAATGAAACACAACCACAAGAGACTGGGTATAGGGATTATCAATAAAGGCTTTAAAATGAGCATGCTTCCTACGTACAAAGAGACAGGGAAAATTTTAAGAGTTTTGGTAGATAACTGAAAGCTATGAAAATGACATGAAATTAAGAATTTAATGGACAGGTTTATAGCAGATGGAACAAAGCTGGAAGAAGAATTAGTAAACTGGAAAACAGATCACAAAAATATTCAGAAAAAATCACAAGGATAAAAAAGAATGGAAAATTAAGAAGAGGAAGTAAGAAACATAGAATAAGCATGTCAAGAAACATGGAATTTGAAAGAGAGGAGAGAGCTGAAGATTCAAGCAGTGTACATTTTTAAATTATTCACAATTCGTCAAAGTAAAACTTTTGATAACCAAAGACAATTAGGAAAGTCCTCAAAGCAAGCAGAAGATGTGAAAAACAAAAAGAATTATCTTCAAAGGAGTAGTGATTAGAATTACTACTTCCTTTTTAACAGAAATATTACAAGTATAAAGATAAATGAAATTTAAAGTGCTGAAAGCAAATAACTGTCAATTTAGTATATCTATATCCATAAAAAATATCCTCCATGAAGAATGTGAAACAGATATCTTTTCAAAAAATAAGAGCATTCTTCACTGGCAAACACCGACTAATATTCAGAAAGAACAAAAGGACATCAGTGTACATCCCTCAGCTGTTTAAATGATAAGATAATATGCATGAAAATTTAGTTAAAATCAAAACAGTTCTAAAATATTAAAACTCTGTCAAAGTGACATAAGAAATACTTGAAAACTTAATGAAGATAATTGCATACATTATTAATTTTTCATATAAATAAAAGTTTATAATTCATTGAAAACTGTATAGATAGCATTTAAAGAAGAAATAACATTAATAAAAGAAGCTGCCAAAAAGAAACATTGAAGGTGTTATGAGGTCAGCGTAAATGTGACAAGAAAATCTGAAAACAATAATATTAGAAGGCGTATGTCCTCATTTATGAACGTGGCAGAAATTTACAACCCTCTCCCAAAAATATTCAGGTCCTGAAATCTAAAATCTGTGTATATATATTACTTTTCACTGCAAAATTAACTTTACAGATACAAGTAAAGTTATAGATCTTAAAATAGATTTTCTTGGGCTACCTAGCTGGACTCTATCTAATCACATAAGTCTTCAGAAGCAGATAAATTTCTCCAGCTGAAGTCAGAGAGATTTGGCAGAGGGTGAAGTCAGAGAGATGTGAAGTGAGAGACTCGACCTGCTGTTACAGGATCATAGCCACACGGAAAGCATGAGAAGGAATCAGGCAGGTCCTAGGAGCAAAGACTGGGCCCCTCCTGATTATCGGCTAGCAACAACCACCTTTATCCTACAACTGCAAGAAACTGAGTGGGCCTACAACCTGAATCAACTTGAAAATGAATTCATCCCCAGAGACTGCAGAAGAGAATGCTGCGCCAACACCTTGATTTCAATAGCTTGAGACTCAGGAAGACACAGCAGCTGAGTCACACTGTACCTGGACTTCTGACCTACTGGACTAGGAGATAACAAATGGGTGTTGTGTTAAGCCAGTGAATTTTGGTCACTTGTTATGGCAACAGTAGAAAACTAACACAGAGACTCATGTATATGTATATACGGATGCTAGATTTATGACAAGGATGGCCTTGCAGATCAGTGGTGTGGAAGTTATTTCAAATAAATGTTGCCGATATAACGGTATACCTATATAGAAGAAAGAAATGAAAATATGTTTCCAATCTCATACCATGCATACAGTTCCACAGAGATTGCAGATCTAAAGATGAAAGCAAAACAATAAAGCATCTCAAAGACAATGTGAAAATACACCTGTCATTTGCAGATATGAAAGACTTTTTAAAAAGACACAAAATCAGCCGGGCGCGGTGGCTCACGCCTATAACAGCACTTTGGAAGGCCAAAGTCGGGGTATCACAAGGTCAGGAGATCCAGACCATCCTGCCCAACACGGTGAAAACCAGTGTCTACTAAAAATACAAAAATTAGCAGGGTATGGTGGCACATGTGTGTAATCACAGCTATTTGGGAGGCTGAGGCAGGAGAATCGCTTGAACCCAGGAGGCAGAAGTTGTAGTGAGCCAAGATGGCGCCACTGCATGCCAGCCTGGTGACAGAGCAAGACTCCGTCTCAAAAAAAAGGAAAAAAAAAAAAAAAGGATGCAAAATCTATAACTGCAAAGGAAAAGATTGATATTTTAGACTCTGTTAACGTTAAGAATTTCTGCTCATTAAAAGGAAGCAAAAAGGAAAGGTGCAGACTGGAAGAAAACAATGGTAACTCATATAAGAGACAAAGGACCAAGACAAAAGTCCTACAAATCAACAAGGAGAGACAAAATACTCAATACACAAAAAAAGGGGGGCATAGACTTGGATAGAAAATTAACATAAATAAATTACACACCAGGGACAAGGTGCTCAATCTCAGCTGTAATCAGAGAAAAGTTAAATCATACTACATTGAGGTGCCAATATATATACCCTGAAGAATGGCTTGAAGAGGCGATCTGATGTGTAGGAAAGGAATTTGATTGTCATACGTGGCTGCAGGGAATACACTTTTATGCAATCCCTTATGAAGAAGAACAATTGAAGAAGAATTAAGTGGGCAAGAAAGTGTTAACAAAGATGCCAGGTAGTGGTGCCTTTGTGGGTGGCTTAGGAATGGTTACAGAGGGGTTTTGTGTTGCTATCAAATATTCTATTTTTTTTATTTAATTCATGATTACAGAAGTGCCTGCTTCTTGGTAAATCTTTAAGCTTTTGATTTTTGTTCTGTACCCTCGTCTGTAGGCATATATTACTTCATAATTAAATAGAAAAGAAAAGTTCTTTCACATGACCTACAAATAATTTTTGCAAATTGCAAAGTATAATATCCCTTAGTATATCTGTGCTAATTTCCTTTGGAAATAAGATGGTATGATATACATTGGTCACTAATATGATACATATTTTGTCTCAAAATTGTTTGGGGATCTTTAGTTATAACTAAAATTTGGGGTCACATTGATGTGAGGGTAGTCATCACTGTTAAAGAAAAATCTCTTTAAAAGAAGATCTCCACTTTAATCCACAGTCTCACTGGAAGGTTTTGTAAAGATCACACTGGGCAACAGCTTTCAGGCCCTGGATTTGTGGATGAGAAATTAAGTTTAGTTAATCTAGAAGGAAAGTTTTTTCTCAATTTATAAAAAGAGAATTACCAAAAGGCTTAGGTAAATGGGATTGGTTTTGCTAATTTGAACTGGGACTGTTGTTAAAGATAATGGTGAGTCACACTAAATCAAAGTAGAAAAAAAAATACAGCAAATTTAGTTTTCTTGTAATATTAAGATGTTCTTGCTAAAACGGCAATGAGGTATATTTAAAATATTTGACATCCAATTCTCCAGGCTCATGCACTATTTTTGCTGATGACTGGGTTGTGACTACAACTTCCTAATTTTGTGTTGTTGTTTTTAGTCTTTCCTTCCTTCAGTTCACTTTTGTGTGTGTTTGTGAAACATAAAACATTGACAAAAGTGAATTTATACACACATACACAGAGAGTTTAACAAATATTTATAAACTGACACCTGTATAACACTCACACATGGTAAAATACAATAGTTTAAGCTCCTGAGAAGATTCTTGTTTCCTTTTCCAATCTCAATTTATTCATCATTACAAATATAGTAATTCTTATTACTTTCACAGAAAATATTTCCCCTATTTTCTTCACAGTTTTACCATCTGCATGTGATGTATTTGTCAGCCTTGTCTAGAGACAGAAGCAATAGGAGATAACCACAAAGATAAAGTTGTAGATGTAGATATGGATGTAGATATATATAGATAGATGATATAGAGTAGATATATAGAGATGATAGCTATAGATACATATAGATATACATACAGATATAGATGTAGATATAGATATCTAGATAATAAAGATATAGATTATAGATATAGATGGTGATATATATATAGGTGATATAGATGATATGGAAGGGAAATCATTAACAGAATTGGCTCACATGACTAGGGAGGCTGGGAAGTTCCACCACAGACCGTTTTCAAGCTGTAGACCCAGGGAGCCAATGGTGTAACTCTCAGACTGAGGTTGAAGGTTGAAGAACCTGGGGTCTGTTGATGCTCCTCCCAGAGTCCAAAGACGAGAGAACCTGGAGTGCTCGTCTACAAGGTTAAGAGAGGAAGGGGCTGGATGCGGTGGCTCACGCCTGTAATCCCAGCACCTTGCAGGGCCGAGGTGGGCGGATCACGAGGTTAGGAGATCGCAACCATCCTGGCTAACATGGTGAAACTCCGTGTCTACCAAAAATACAAAAAAATTAGCTGAGTGTGGTGGCCGGCACCTGTAGTCCCAGCTACTTGGGAGGCTGAGGCAGGAGAATGGCGTAAACCTGGGAGGCAGAGCTTGCGGTGAGCAGAGATCCCGCCACTGAACTCCAGCCTGGACGACAGAGCAAGACTCCATCTCAAAAAAAAAAAAAAAAAAAAAAAAAAAAGGGCAGCTTCAGAAGAGAGAGAAACTTTGCCTTTCCCTCACCTTTTTGTTCTATCTGGGCCCTCAGCTGATTGAATGTTTCCTGCCCACACTGTTGAAGATGGATCTTCTGTACTCAGTCCACTGATTCAAACTTCAGCCTCTTCCAGAAACAGCCTTACAGACACACGCAGCAATCTCAGATTATCAGCTACCTGGCTCTCCCCTAAGCTACTCAAGTTGACACCTAAAGTTAACCATCACATATGGCTATATCCCTGAACAATATAGCTTAGATTTGCTTGTTTTTGAAGTTGATATAAATATTATCATACTCTATACATCCCTTTGGATCTCCTTTTTCTTTTCTGATGTGATTGTATGATTTACACATGTTTTTACTTATAGTTGTAGCTCATTCATTTTCATTGAAATACAATATTCTATTACATAAAAATATAAAATTTTAATTATCTGTGTTATTGTTGGTGACTATGTGGTGTTTTTCCATTTTGAGAAACTCTGAAGAGTGTTTCTATGAGTCTTTTTACACATGTATCCTATCACAGGTAAAATCAGCCTTTGTAAAGAATAAACCTAATATTTGAATCTCCAGGCATAGAGTACAGATGTCTTTAATCTAATAACTAATAACACACTGCTTTCAAAGTGGTTCAACAAATTCTTCTCACAGTAGCAATCTACAGGAGCATCTGGTTCTCTAAATCTTGGCCATCACTTGGTATTGTATAACATTTAAGCATGTATCACTCTGAAAAGGATGTAGAGGTATTTGTAGTTTTATTTGTACATCCATGAAGATTGTGTTTATATGCTTATTAATTATTTGGCTTTCCTTTTCATAAAGTGCCTGTTTATGTCATTAGCCTATTTTCTTTTTCTTCTTTTTTATTCTTATTTCTGTCTCATTCTGTTACCCAGGCTGGAATGCAGTGATACAATCACAGCTCATTGCAGCTTCAAACTCCTGGGCTCCAGTGTTCCTCAGGCTACAGCCTCTTGCATAGCTGGGATCACAGACATATGCCATGATGCTCAGTTATTTTTTTTAAGTTTTTTAGAGACACAGGATCTTGCTATGTTGCCCAGGCTGGTCTCAAGCTCCTGGTCTGAAGGGATCCTCCTGCCTCAGCCTCCTAAAGTGCTTGGATTATGGGCATAAGCCACTGAGCTTGGCCATTGGCCTATTTTCTTATGGGATATGTTAACTACTTCTTACTGATTGGTTGTGGTTCTTTTTTACATACCAGCTATGAGTTATCATTGTCAATAAATACTACAAAATCATTTTCTGACTGTGTAGGTTATCTTTCACTTTACTAAAACCATATTTTTTACAAGCAGACATTCTCTTGTGTTTTTCAATATATCGGTAGTTTATTTTTAGTAGTTTTGTATTTTATTTTAAAAATGTGTTTCTATTTACCAGAATGTATCAAGAATATATTCTCAGATCTTTCCAGCAAAAAGGTTTGGGAATTCCTCCGTACAGGATGATGGCACGAATGTACTTTTCACTCTTCCTACCACTAAAAACAACTTTCAACTCTTGAAATTTTATATAAAACCAATGAACGAAGACTCTGAAAGGTGGAGAGAAGAAGATAGGCAAGCTAGGGACCTCAGGACCCTATAAATGGCCGGTGGTGAATTCTGTTTTTGTTGTTGTTGTAACACTACTGGGTGCAGACAAGAAAGCCCCAACAAAGCCTCATCTTTATATCAAAGGAGAAGGCAAGAGGCAGCCCAGAAGCACAGAGCACTTTAGATAACAACTGCTCTACTGCAACTAAACTGTGACTACACACTCAGGCACAATAGTGGAAGGGGGTGGGGACTCTGGATATCTCCCATGCCAGGCTGCAACAAGGGACCCAAGACCTCCTGCCAGAATGGCGTCAAGAGAAGGCCAAGTGGGGATCCAAGCCTTCCTCCCCTCTAGCCACAATGGAGCCACTTTCATTCATGGTGTCTGTGGAGACCATGTGGAAACATTGTTTCAGTGGCTTCCGGCAAGGCCAGAGAAGGCCAAGTGGAGAGTCAGGGTTTTCACCACTGCCAAGTGCTAAAAAGCTCATTTGGGCCGCAGTGGTTTTGCTGGAGAATTTTACCAGATGTTTATGTTGCATGTGCAGAGCAGGCAAACACACTCGGCACACTTACAGACAGTTGTAATGTGTAGTTTCCATCACATTTTATTGTCTTTGATTGAGGCTTATGTAGATAAACTAAATTTTATCCACATAATTATCATCTTTCATCACACCCAAAATTCCTTGTCCTGTGGTAGGAACATGATATGTCATCAAACAGGATTTTTTTCTCAGTTAGTAATCAATATATTAATTTTAGAACAGTTTTTGAGTGCTCACTATGTGCATGCATTGTTCTAGGAGCTTGGTAAACATTCATGAAGAAAACAGAAGATCTCTCTCTCTCTTCAGGAGGCTCTTGGTCTAATGGAGAGGGGTAGGAAATATTCCATAACATTACATTAGTCATACAAAATGATAAAAGAGGACAATCAATATGGCAAAGCAAACCCATAGACAAGGGGCCAGGTGGCAGTGCCTCAGTGTGAAGAGGCTGCCTGGGCATAGGTGCCAAGCTGGAAAGGAATTCCACCCTGAGGATGTTCAGATGAGGATGGCTGGCAGTGAAGACAGGCATTCGGCCTGAGGATGTGCAAATGAGGACGACTAGCAGTGAAGACAGGGATTCAGCCCTGAGGATGTGCGGATTAGGATGGCTCGCAGTGAAGACAGGGATTCAGCCCTGAGAATGTGCAGATGAGGACAGCTCTCAGTGAAGAAAGGCACTCAAAGACCCCAAAGAGGGAGGACCAAAGGCTAGTTTGGTATTGTGATGAAGGGAGCAAGGGTTGGGGTAGCAGGCAATTTGGTAGAAGGATGACTAGGGCCAGATCCCAATGGACAGGAAGTCATGGTGAGTTCTTCAGCTTTCACTTGCAGGAAATAAAGTTATGGCAGGGTGTGCACAGAGGACTGATGTCATTTGACTTCCTCTGTGAAAATGAACGGAGGAAAAGGGCAACCAGGTGAGAAGCACTTACAGTTATCCAGGCAACATTTCAGGAAAGACATTTCAGGCCAAGCAACATTTCAGGAAAATGGACAATTAAATATATTTAACCATAAATACTTAAAACAGAAACAATTTCTGTGGGCAAATAAACTCAGAAGAAAACATTTTTATGAAAGTAGGATTTGCCTGTTAGTTCTCTCATTTCATTTCATTCTGGCTCACAAGCACGCATCAAAAAAGAGAAGACAAGAGACGCAGAGGCAGCAAATACTATGAAGGATTGCGTTCCGTGCTTGACTGCACTTACCTTACGGAAACCCGATAGGTAATCCACTCAAGTCAGCCTCTGAACTAGTGAGAGATTACAAGTACAGGCATTGGAAGATGAAAATGCTTATAATCATGTTTCCTCGTGGTTGAGTTTTTGATCACTTGTTTCTAACTCCCCGACAGATGTGGATTAGGTCTTTCAAGTGCAGAGATGCAAGTATCATATCTAAGCCTGGTCAAGGAGATTGAAATGATGTGGGATGCTTTTGGCCATCACTTCTCAGAAATTCGCAGCATGCATGGGCTGGCTTTTGATAATGGCAATGGCAGCTCCTGCAGGCATAAGTACTATAACTCTCTGTGTCTTTGAGGTTAGTCAGTGGGAGTATTTCCTCTCAGACTAAGCCACTGATCTCATATTTAAATGAGACTGATTGTCCCACCCCTGGAGTGTGTACTGCAGTAACTGTGAACAGATCGCCCACATATTTATTGATTTCACTTCATAATGTCATCAGAAGCAAGTAGACCAATGTTTTAAGTATTTATAACTGCCTGCTACAGAGATTTTTCTCCTGATTCAGAGTTTCAGAATGCACACCTGTCTTTTGTGTGACGTGTGTTTACTTGCAGCCTGCGGACTTGCAGGTGCAATCTCAGAACTGGAAGGAAGTGCAGTAGAGTTCACTAGGCCATGCGATATATGATCAGATCTCTACCTTCTCTGCCTGGCCATCTTCCAGTTTTTGCTTTGGCTTTTAATGTGACAGAGGCTTGAGGTCTTTGCTATGCAGTGTGTCCTATTTACCGATTCTTCCAGTAGTTGGACATAATTTTTCATTGGTCCTAATTCTGAGTTCTGGAATCATGTGGAGTATTCGAGCACTTCCTCTGTTTGAAGGCAATAGCTCTCTTATCCCCCAAGTAATTAAAACGTTTGTTTAGAAATCATGTTAAATAAAATTCCTATGGCCTGGTCATTCCTGTATGGACAACTTTTCGTCCTCTAATGACCCTCTTAAGTACTGTGGATAGACTGGAGCCAGCCAAACCTCTGAGGGTGGAGTCCTGTCCGGCCTTATTGCCGGGTCTTGAATTCACCCTCCTTAGGACTGAGGCCCCATGGCCTCCTGTTGGCTGGGCTAACAGCTGAGTCCATCAGGTGGCCCCGAGAAGGGACATGGGACATTACTGAATCTCTGCACCGTGTCTTAGGACTCAGGCCTCTTTGGTTAGATCCATCCCGCTAGAGAGTCCATAAGGAGAGGCCCTATTCATGTTTTCTTTTGTCTCCCATTCAGAGGATAAACATTAAAAAGAATCCTGTAGTTTCTGAGCACTTTTGAGGCTCCTGCTCAATATTATACCTGTTTTTCAAATGAGAAAACAGAACAAAGTTATTGAGTTGCTACATATAGAAACAAAGTTTTAATTTCATTCTGCATACTTGCAAAGGTTGTCTTATAATTTTATCCCTGTGCCTCCCATTCCTAAATTGTCCTGCCAGCATTTGCAAAGTATCTCATATATATTATCTACCTCTTTCTTATTTTGCATACCTCTTTAATTTAAGAGTAGATACTTTGTATAGTATCATCGTTTATAACTTTTGGAAAACAATTGTGTATTCTAATGTTAAAAATACCTAGTCATTGTTATACATGTGACAAAATAAAAGGCTATCAATACTGGGGAGAAAGGGGACCTTGTGGTCCCTGAAAGCACTCCACCTCCAGCTCCAGACTCCTTGTCCTTCATAGCCACCTCTCAAAAGAGCCACCCATACTTACTGTCCCTGGCTTCACCCCATCCCTGCTCATCCGACCATGGAGGCTTTCCAAATTCAACAGTGTTGCCAAAACCAACATTTTCTCTTCTCATGATCCTTGATCGAACTGCTGATTCAAAACATCTGACCTTTAAGAAACATACACTTATTTTGTCTGTGCCTCCTTTCTGTTGATTTCTCCTTGTCCAGTTTCACGCTCTCTTCTCTGATCCCTCCTTTTTTCTCCTCTGTGGGCTTTCTCTCCTGAACGTTTGGTAGTAGTCAGCCTTGCTAGCCTTTATTCTCTCCTTGGGCCATCTCATGCATGGCTTAAATTTCAGTTATTACGTGTATTTAGAGAATTATTATAAAACGTGGTGACTTCAGTGAACAACCATGTATTTTGAAAATCACTAAAAGTGTAGATTGTAAGTGTTCTTACCACCAAAATGATGAATATGTGAAGTAATATGTATGGTAATCAGCTCAATTGTAACATTCCAAAATGTATGCATATATCAAAATATCATGTCGTGCATGGTAAGTTTATGCAATCCTTGTATCAACTATGAGACAAAGATTAACCAAAACATAAAGAATTAAAAGAAATGAACAAAGTCTCCAAGAAATAGGAGATTATGTAAAATGGCCACATATAAGAATCATTGGTGTTCGTGAGGGAGAACAAAGATCAAAAATTTGGAAAATGTATTAGAGGCAATAATTGAGGAAAACATCCCTGGCCTTGCTACAGATTTAGACGTCCATATACAAGAAGTTCAAAGAACTCCTGGGAGATTCATTGCAAAAAGGAAATCAACAAGGCAGAGTTGTAAGTGTGTCTAAAGTCAACATGAAAGAAAGAATTCTAAGAGCAGTGAGACTAAAGCATCAGATAACCTATAAAGGAAAACCTATGAGACTAGTAGCTGACTTCTCAGCAGAAACCTTACAAGCCAGAAAGGACTGAGGTCTGATCTTTAGCCGCCTTAAACAGAATAAGTCAGCCAAGAATTTTGTATCCAGCAAAACTAAGTTTCATAAATGAAGTAGAAATAAAGTCTTTCTCAGACAAGCAAATGCTGAGAGTATTTGTCAATACCAGCAAAACCCTACAAGAAATGCTAAAAGTAGTTCTAAATCATGAAACAAAAGGTTGATATGCACCAAAATAGAACCTCTTAAGAATATAAAATTCACAGGCCTATAAAACAATGACACAAGGAAGAAAACAATGTAACTAGGTAACAATCAACACAATAACTGGAATAATATCTTACATCTCAGTATTAATTTTCAATGTAAAAGGTACAAATGCTACACTTAAAATATACAGATTGGCACAATGGATTAAATACATCACAAGCCAAATATTTGCTGTTTTCAAGAAATGCACCTAACATATGAGGATTCTTATAGACTCAAGGTAAATGGGTAGAAAAAGATAATCCATGCAAATGAAAACCCAAAGCAAGAAGGAGTAGCTCTTCTTATATCAGATAAAACAGACTTTAAAGCAACAACAGTAGGAAGAACAAAAAGGTTATTACATAATGATAAAGGGTTCAATTCAACAGGAAGATATAATAATCATAAATATATATGCACCTAACTCTGAAGCTCCCAGATTCACAAGACAATTACTACTAAACCTAAAAAAAAAAAAAAAGATAAACAGCAACACAATAATGGTGGGAGACTTCAACACTCCACTAATAGCACTCAACAGATCATTGAAAGAGAAAGTCAACGAAGCAACACTGCACTTAAACTACATTCTAGCACAAATGGACTCATAAATATTTACAGAACATTCTACCCAAGAACTGCAGGATATACATTCTTCTTATCAGCTCATGGAACATTCTCCAACATGGATCATATGGTAGTCCATAACACAAGTCTCAATAAATCTGAAAAATATTAAATTATATCAAATATCTGCTCAGACCACAGTGGAATAAAACTAGGAATCAACTGTAAAAGGAACCCTCAAAACTATAAAAGTACATAGAAATTAAACAATCTGCTCCTGAGTGATTTTGGAGTTAATAATGAAATCAAAATGGAAATAAATAATTATTTTAAATGACTGATAATAGAAACACAAGCTATCAAAACCTCCAGGATACAGCAAAAGCAGTGCTAAGAGGAAAGTTTATGGTGTTAAATGCCTTTATCAAAATGTTGGAAAGATTACAAATCAACAACCTAATGTCCCACCTCAGGGAACTAGAAAAAAGAGAATAAAACAGTCCAAATCTAGCAGAATAAAAGAAATAACAAAGATTAGAGGAGAACTAAATGAAATTGAAAAAAAAAAATACAAAGGATCAATGAAATGAAAAGTTGTTTATTTAAGAAGAGAAACAAAATTGATAGATTATCAGATAGATTAAGAAGAGAGAAGATTCAGGTGAGGTCAAATAGAAATGAAAATGGGTACATTACAACTGACATCACAGAAATACAAAAGATCATTTGAGACTACTAAGAATAGTAGTCTATGCACACAATCTAGAAAATCTACAGGAAATGGATATATTTCTGGGACCATACAACCCTCTTAGCTTGAATCAGGAAGAAATAGAAATCCTGAAAACACCAATGACAAGCAATGAGATTGTAAAAAAAAAAAAAAAAAAGACCGGGCACGGTGGCTCACACCTGTAGCCTGTAATCCCAACACTCTTTGGGAGGCTGAGGTGGGCAAATCACAAAGTCAAGAGATTGAGACCATCCTGACTAACACGGTGAAACCCCATCTCAATTAAAAACACAAAAAATTAGCTAGGTGGGGTGGCGGGCTCCTGTAGTCCCAGCTACTCGGGAGGCTGAGGCAGGAGAATAGCAGTGAACACGGGAGGCAGAGTTTGCAGTGAACCAAGATAGTGCCACTGCACTGTAGCCTGGGCAACAGAGCGAGATTCCGTCTCAATAATAATAATAATAATAATAATAATAATAATAATAATAAAATAAAAATTTAAATTAAGAAAATTTTAAAAAATAGAAATAAAAATAAAATAAAATTGTCACCAAAAAAAACACAAAAAAACAAAAAAAAGCCCAGAGCCAGGTGGATTAACAACTGAATTCTACTAGACATTCAAAGAAGAATTGGTACCAATCCTAATGAAACCATTCCAAAAGACTGAAAAAGAGGAAATTGTCTCTAACTCATTTTGTGAAGCCAGTATCACCTTGATACCAAAGCCAGGAGTGGACATAACCAAAAAAGTAAACCACAGACTAATATCTCAGATGAATAGAGATGCAAAAATCCTCAACAAAATGCTATCAAACTGAATCCAACAGCAGATCAAAAAGATAATTCACTGTGATGAAGTAGATTTCATCCCAGGCATGTAGAGATGGTTCAATATATGGCTGTCAATAAATTTGATTTTTCACATAAAATTTTAAAAAACATATGATCATCTCAACAAATGCAGAAAAAGTATTCCATAAAATCGAGCATTGCTTTATTGCTCAACAAACTAGGAAAAGAAGGAGCATACTTCAAAACAATAAGAGCCATGTATGACAAACCCACAGCGAACATAATACTAAATGGAGAAAATTTGAAACATTTCCCTTAAAAACTAGAACAAGACAAAGACATCCACTTCCACCACTTCTATTCAACATAGTAATGGAAGTCCTGACCAGAGCAATCAGGCAAAAGGAAAAAACAAAGGGCATCCAAATTGGAAAACACATAGTCAAACTATCTCTGTTTGCTGATGACATTGTCATATATCTTAGAAAACCTTAAAGAATCCTCCAAAAGAATGCTTACATCTGAAAAATAAATTCATTAAAGTCTTCAATTCCAAAATCAAAATACATAAATTAGTAGCACTGCTATTCATCAACAACAACAAAGCTGAAAATCAAATCAAGAACTCAATCCCTTTTACAACAGCTGTGAAAAATAAATACCTAGGACTATACTTAACTAAGGAGGTAAAGTATTTCTACAAGGAGAACTACAAAACATTACTGAAAGAAATAATATATGATACAAACAAATGGGAATACATCACATGCTTATTGACTGGAAGAATCAATATCATAAAAATAACTATACTGCCCAAAGCAATCTATAGATTAAATGGAATTTCTATCAAAATACCTATATCATTTTTTACAGAATTAGAAAAAAATACTACAATTCACATGGAAACAAAAAACAGCCTGAATAGACAAAGCATTCATAAGCAAAAAGAACAAATCTAGAGGCATCACATTACCTGACTTCAAGTTATACTACAAAACTATAGTTATCAAAAAAGAATGGTACTGGTATAAAAGTAGATACATAGACCAATGGAACACAATAGAGAACCCAGAATTAAAGCAAATGCTAACCAACTGATCTTTAATAAAGCATACAAAAACACAAACTGAAGAAAGAATACCCTATTCGATGAATAATGTTGGAAAATCTGGATAGCCACATGTAGAAGAATAAAACTGGATCTCTATCTCTCAGTGTGTACAAAAATCAACTCAAGATAGATTAAAGACTTAAATCTAAGACCTGAAATCATAAGATTTCTAGAAGAAAATCTAGGAAAAACTTTCAGACAATGGCGTAGGTGAAGAATTTATGACTAAGACTCCAAAAGCAAAAGAAAAAAAAAATAAATAAATGTATACACATTTATACAATTCATTAATGTAACCAAAAATCACTCCTCCTAAAGCTATTGAAATAAAAGCTAACAATAAAAATCTAAATAACCTACCACTTTAAATATTTATAAGTATACACACAAGTATGCACATCACTTTGGACATATCTTATTAGTTAAACCCTGAATTAGCATGTCTATTACATTTAATAAAACATTTCACATATAATTATGTATGTATTACATATTAATGGTTGCAGTATTTTTATTCTACATATATATACACACATATATACATATATACACACACGATAGTTGATATCAAACAATTCCTTATGAGGGGCACTTAGGGTGCTTATAGTTTTCCCATCATGAAATAACACTGCAATTGAAAAATAATTGTCTTAAAATTTTGCATATGTCTCTGATAATCATAGAAGTTGAAAATTTTGTCAAAGAATATAAATATCTTCAGAGATTGAGGATAATGCCAAAATGACCTTTCAAATATTTATACTAAATCACACTCCTACTTATAAAATATGAAGGTCTATATCTTCCAAAATGTTTGCATCTCTGGTTGATAAAATTTGTCTTCATTTTTTCTAATTTAACAAATAAATTTTAATTTTTGTTGTTCTAAATTTTGTGTGCTTCAATCAGGAGTTCTATTAATACGTTTCATTTTTTAGTTAAAATTATAAATTTTTTAGATGTACTTTTCATTATTAAGTACTTTTGTTTTTATTAATTATAATCAATTTATTAAGGATATTAGCCCTACACACACACACGCACACACACACACACACACATTTAAAGTCATTATTTGTCTTCACAATCTTTTCTTGTTTACTTATTTATTGAAGTTTTTATACTGTGCATTTTAATTGGCTTGGGTATTTTTGCCATTTTTTTTTTATGGAGCTAATTATGTATAGCATAATGTAGGGACTGTAGACTATAAATATAAATTAAACGAGTCTGTTTATACCTGAGGCAAGAAACTAGGGAAGATGATGAAAATATGCCCAGCATCATTTGCTAGTGAAAGTGTGGGAAAAGTGCCAGTTCAAAAGCTTTACAATGGCACTAGACCTTGACATCTCTTGTACAAAGACTCATTGAAGAGTACTATTGCAAAAGTGCCCTGCTGCTCCAGCAGGCAAATCCCAAGTGCTTATTAACTTTGAATTTTGTGCTGAGAGGAAATATTGCACAAATATACTGAGAGTCTGTTGAATCAACAAACAGAAGTTTATTATATTTGGTACAATTCAATCCATGGCCCTTATCTCAGCCTGCATTAATTACACGTCTACCTCCAGTCTAAACTAAGTTTAGTTCATTTGTTTTTCTTTTTCTTTTTTTTTTTTTTTTTTTTTTTTTTTTTTTTTTTTTTTTTGAGACGGAGTCTTGCTCTGTCGCCCAGGGTGGAGTGCAGTGGCCGGATCTCAGCTCACTGCAAGCTCCGCCTCCCAGGTTTACGCCATTCTCCTGCCTCAGCCTCCTGAGTAGCTGGGACTATAGGCGCCCACCACTACGCCCGGCTAGTTTTTTATATTTTTAGTAGAGACGGGGTTTCGCCGTGTTAGCCAGGATGGTCTCGATCTCCTGACCTCGTGATCCGCCCGTCTCGGCCTTCCAAAGTGCTGGGATTACAGGCTTGAGCCACCGCGCCCGGTCAGTTCATTTGTTTTTCTAATGTAGTGCTTGTAAAAATCTGATCTTGTTTATAACACATTTTGTTTGTCATCCACTGATGAACACTTGGGTTGTTTCCACGTTTTGGCAATTGTGAAAAATGTTGTTATGAAAATGATGTATAAATATAAGGTAAATGTGTTTTAAAAATCTCTGCAATAGGTATACTTGGCAACTTCCATTCATTTTTTTAAATGTATGTAACCCATAAATACATTTTTGTTCTTCAAGATTTAAACGATATAATGTATAGACAGCAAAACATAAAATTTCCATTCATTCTCTTACCCCACACCCATCTTCAATAACTAAAGTTAAATTTGCCGTATGACCTTCCACCTGTTTAATATATCCTTTTAAAATATTATTTATTTTAATGGATCACACAGCACATCTTGATCTGCATTTTCCTGTCTTTTATTTAGTAATGTCTTAGAGATCTTTCCAATCTTATTTTTGTTTTCTGTTTTTAACAAATGTGTGTATTGCACAATGCTGTGTTAACTAACCATGTGCTTATATATTTACACACATTGGACTCTTTCTGCAGATCAGATTCCTAGAAGTAGAATCCCAGGCCCAATACTTTATTAAACTATCAGATTTTCTTCCTTAAGATCCCTTGTGGCTTGATTATTATTTTTCTTCAAAATGTATTATACAGTTCTATAAATTTGGAAAACTCTTGGAAATCGTGTTCTGAAAAACTTTTCTGATGGTGTATTTGTTTCTGTTGGCCAACATATTGTAAACCATGAGTTTTATAATCTTAATGAATTTATTTGTTTTAATGAAAATTATTTCTTACTCCAGGCCCTTTAGCTGGCACATGGGAGATATGACCCTTATCTATGGAACAATCTGGGATGATTTTGAAAGTGTAATGAGAAATGACTCTTGAGAAATGTATTATAATGAAGAGGCTATTTTTACAGTGGAAACAGCACCTTATCCAGTGAACAAGTTAACATCACATGCAATAATCTTGTTGATCTCGTGCAGTGAGATGGGGCATGAGCTCTGTGATATTTATTCCCTAGAACCTATTACCCCAGTTCAGTCATGAGAAAACATCAGGGAAGCCCATTTGAGAGACATTCTAGAAAATAATTGACCAGTACTCTTCAAAAGCACAAAAGTCAGCCAAGACAAGTAAAGACACAGTACCTTTCACAGATTGCAGCACACTAATGAACGAGCCAGTGAGAGCTAAAGGCACCATGATAACCTGGGTTGGACTCTGGGACAGAAAAAAAAATGCTAGCGAAAAAAGTGATGCAGTAGGAAAGCAGTCTGTAGTTTAATACTGTATCAACGTTAAATCATTAGTTTTGTTAACATACCATGGTTATATAAGATGCTAACATTTCCTTTGCTTTTATTTTATTTATTTTTTACCTACCTTTCTATTTATTTGTTTAGAGACAAGATCTCATTCTGTTGCCCAGGCTGGAGTACAGTGGTGTGATCATAGCTCACTGCAGCCTTGGACTCTTGGGCTCAAGCGATTCTCCCACCTCAGCCTCTCAAAGAGCTAGGATTACAAGCATGATCCATCATGCCTGGCCTGCTTTATTTTTAGAAAAAACTTTCACTAGAATGAAATTGGACAGGTATCTATATTTTTCTTACATTTTAATCTAGTTTTCTTTTTATTTGTTCTTATAGTTAGCTCTTCTAAACATCTAGATAAGCAATGATGAGTCAGTATAAATGTTCAAAAATGTTTATATTGAGGTCTTTATTTTAGTATGCTTTAAAATATATTTTCATTTTCCTGGAATAGAAAAGGGAAAGTGTGATGTAGACAAGTTAATTGATTGTCAAAAAATTAGACATTTAGAATGTTATTAAACGAAGTGATTTAAAAAATCCAAATTTAAATAACAAATAAAAAATACATTTAATTCAAACTGAAGGAAATTCTACTTTTTGCTATAAATATGTTAATGCAACAAGGCTTTATTAAAAATCTCTAAGGCTCAGTGTGATGCAGTTAGTGTACAAAAATGTAAGGCTCAGTATCGCCCCAAAAGTATCAAAACATGTGGGGAAAACATAGTTAATATTTGAATAGTTTGCTGTGTTTCACAAAACTGAGTTTACACATATTATCTCTGCGAATTTTTTTGTTTTGTTTTGTTTTGTTTCGTTTTGTTTTGAGACAGAGTCTCTTTCTGTTGCCCAGTCTGGAGTGCAGAGGTGCAATCTTGGCTCACTGCAAGCTCCACCTCCCAGGTTCAGGCAATTCTCCTGCCTCAGCCTCCCAAGTAGCTGGGACTACAGGCGCCTGCCACCACACCTGTATTTTTAGCAGAGATGGGGTTTCACCATGGTAGCCAGGATGGTCTTGATCTCCTGACTTCATGATCCACCCGCCTCAGCCTCCCAAAGTGCTGGGATTACAGGCATGAGCCACTGCACCCAGCCTGTTAATTTTTATAAAAAATACTTGACACATTATTGTTTTTAGAATTACTTTTACAGATGAAATTGAGGCTTAGAGACATTCTAAGTGATTCACTTACGCTAGTTACTTAGTATAAGAATTGAGGCACAGGTCACATTTTTAACCAAATTACATAATTCTACTTCTGCACTGCACACAGAAGCTTCTCCTAAATATTAAATGTATTCATAATATTATTTTTGAGAATAATTAATACTATGATAATTAGGTATTTCTAAAAAACTAAAACAATCAAAAATGCAAATACTCTGATGGGGCATATTCCAATAATGCAACAACTAATCAAAGCTCCTGAAAGAGAGCTTTGCTAGCAATGATTATGGCAGGGGATTTGAACCCCTGCACTTTGGAATCAGTATTCTCTGAAAGACTTGCTTTTTAAAATGAAATAATTCTTGTTATAGATACATTGGAAATACTGTCTGTCTCGCTTTTAGCTCAATGTGATGCTTGTCAGTGGTTCCAGGTTAGGTAAAGCTAAGCCAGCATGTTCCTGGGGGTGCCAATTTGGGGGATAATTCATGGAAAAAATTAATTTGTTATTGTGGTGACAATAAGTTCCCACCTGTGTATTTCTGACAGGAATATGTGAGAATATACAAATAGCTGAGTGGTGTCTTTGTCCATCTTAACAGCCAAATTGGATCAGCTGCACAGATTGTCTGATTGATTAGGCAGGGATTATTTAAGACAGCCAAAAAAACCAATTTGGCAAAAACATATCAATTTAATGGCCACGGGGCAAGACAGGTGGGAAGGATGGAATCACTAGAAGATGTGAGAAGCCCTGAATTCCAAGGTGCTCCTTTAAATCTTTGTGAAAGTGTGCCATGTTGGTCTCCCTACAAAGATAAATTATGGCTGCATTGATCTGTTGCCAAAATAATGGCTGGAAAATAAAAATAAGTTTAGTTACTTGAAGCCAACTAACTGTTTACACTGATTTTCGTACACTGTTCTTTGACTTTCTGAGGGGATAGGGTGTGGAACTCTCCTGTGTTTCTGTCTGATAGTGAGGGTTAGGAGATCCGGCTTCAGGCTCCCCCAACCTGGCTCCCTGTACACAGGGCCCTAGGAAAAGGAGCAGATGCATTTCCCTAGTCCATGGCTCTTTGGTACTGATAATGGTGACTGGTGTGAACATAAGCCATGTGTCCAGTCTCCCTACCCTAGTCCCGGTCTTTCTCACAGTAACCCCCTTTGCTGGTGTTACCGTGCATTCTATTATGGGGACTTTATTAGATCTACTGTTACTTTTCCTCTTCCTTCGATTGTTGTGCAGTTATCACCTGAGAAGCAGTCTGCTTTCCCAGGAATACTTCCTTGTTTGGAACGCCAACAGTAATGGTTTCCTTCAAACATGTAGAAGTCATTTTCAAAGCCCATTGTTGTATGCCTCATAATCCATTTTTTAAATGTGAATTTTCTCCTTTCATTTTGTAAGACTTAACATTTCTTCAAGCATATACTTTCTCACCCTGTTGTAAAGAGACCTTCTGTATATCTTTAAGACCACAGGATCTCCAAATTGTTAACTACTGGTCGATGAATCGCTGAAGAGATAGAAGAAAGGAAAGAGATGCCAATTAGATAAAGAAGGAGCAAAATATAGGAATTTAGATAAATTGTTTTTTAAATAAAATTGGACTGTAAAACACTTATAAGAAAAAGGGTATAACCCAAATTCAGTTACAAATAAAGGTGTTTCTTAAATATTGCCTGTAAAAGCAAAACAAAAAAGCAAAACATCTTTTTGAGACATCTTAGCTTCAATACCCTATGAGAAACTACTTATTTTGCATATTTTTGTGAGCTTTGAAACACTGTAGTAAAGTATTTCGCATGGTTATTTGCATTCAGTGAACTCACAAAGCCTATTACATATTATTATTATTTGAATTATTATTATATTTCTGTCTTAGCAATGTTTTCAGCTTATAATGGAATAACTTTTTGTTTACATAATTAGTGGCCCAGAGAAAGGAAACCCAGAGAAGTTTAGGAAATGCAGGAATGTGTCCAGACTATGGCAAGTTCCATCTTTCAACTCTATTGCACTCAAATGTCGGTGTTGTACTAAGGATTGTTGCTTCTTGGTATCAAGAAAGCTTCCACAGTCCCAGAAATCAATTTCTAAAATGAATGTGTCCAGTATAAGAAGGCAGGCAGAAGGGCAAATGGGCTTTCTTATTGCACATCTGTCTCTTATATGGGAGGAAATTATTCTCAGAAATGGAACCTATGGGCACCCCTAGGATTTTGGAAAATCAGTTTGCAGTACCTTAAAGACTCTAGCCACAATGTCAGCAGCTTGAAGAAAGAGAAATAAGTTGAGACTGGCAATTGTATAATCAACCAGCAATATTTATATTTTATTGGAAGTAAACAAATTTTATCTTCTAAAATCATTTACCTTATCTTCCATCTTTCTATTGTTTTCATTTCAGTTAATGAATTGTTAGTGTCTTTTAAAATGTTTTTCATTCTGATTGTTGCAAACTCAGGTGAATTACATGAAGTGGATACCACACGTTATTAGAATACAGAATAAGGTTTATTTATTGAGCAAGGTCAAATGGCAGTTGATTGCAAGGCCAGGGATAAGTTCTTTAGGGTACAGAGGTTTCAGTATTAGGCAAATTGTCGCATTGGACACTTCTCTGCCAAAGCGTGCATGAAGAAGTGTTGCAATAAATTTGAAGGATCTAGGAAACAATAAAGTCTATCACTTGCCCTTATTCGCATTGAATAAGGAACTCTCAATATTCCAGGCTGACAAAATAATATAAACTGAATTATGCACAGGGAAATTATATTTTCATCAATGCTTCCAAGTGCTGTTTATAGCCTAAACTTATCTCTCACATACCTATTTTGTCAAAGACACTTAACACATTTTGAGGGCTCAACAAAAATTGCTTAATAAAAGAATGGTAGATTTTGACATAAAAATATTTTTTCTTCAGTGGTTATAGAGTAAAAATAATTAATAATTGTTTTTAAAAATCGAATTTTTTAATTGCCTTTGTTTTGGCATATGCTGTGTATGTACAATGTAAAGCTTATTTTTCTATAGCCAAATTTCCAAGTGATCTTAAATGAGAGGTTTGGTTTTTTGGTTTTTGGTTTTGTTTAGGTCTGCTTTTCTGGTAGACTTTCCTACTTTAGGACACCTATTTCATGAATTGATTGGAAACTAGGAAAAATGAGAGACAAGAGCGAGAGAATTTTAGGAACAACACAGAAATAAAGAACATGCTAGTGTTGGTTTCTTAGACTGGCCCCAGGCACTATTTTTTACCCACATAGAGAAAAAGTAATAATCAGGATTCTGTAGGAAAGTTGTCTGGCTTCAGTGGTTTCAGGTGGCAAAAGAGAACACTGGGCATGGAGTAGTCCCCATTTCTGTGAAAAGTATGGTGCATAAATAGAAATAAGAGATAAGACTGAGGCATGCCGCACCTTTTCGTGGCTCAGAGTCTGAAGCTTTGAATTACTTTTGATAGGAGATAAGATATTCTCTGCCATTGCAAAATACCACTACCAAGTGGATTTGATAATGTAGATACCAAAAAAGTTGCCAAACTTTTTTTGCCAAAAAAGTGAATGAAATTGACAGGAAAGGTTATTCATATAGAGAACAATTTTGATACTTCCAGAAATGAATGTACACACTTTGATGCTGTGCTGTGGCCTGACTCATAGGTGTGCACTATACTTAGTCAACTTTGGTTTACTGCTTATTGGCATGCTAGATTTGAACATGCTTAGTGAACTTAGAACATTAACTTAGAACAATATGGTAACATCTCAGTGTATTTTTCCTATAATTCTTCATATGTTTTGAGTTACATTGATTTATATGTTTTGAGGCTATGGTGTTTGACCTACTAAGATTCATACCTATTTAACTTTCTTGCACACCCATTATAAAATACAACAATGGTTTAAGACTCTGGAGTCACACTCTTCACCCCTGAGAATCCCTGAATAAGTTTCTTCATCTCTGTGTCTCTCATGTTTCATGCATGTAAATTGGGGCTAATACAATTTCCTTCACAGACTAAGAAATGAGCAAAGTCTTAGCTTAATTCTTGTAACGTCTAAACACAAAATAGAAGTTAGCAATGATTCATATTACTATTATTAATGTTAAAATTAGTATGGCATGATAAAAGCAAACATGTTGAGATAAGCCTGACATTCTTGTTTCAAAGACAGTTTTCCCATGAGACAGGGAATCTTGTCACATACAAATAAAAGTAAAGGTAGTGCTGTGAGACTTACGTTGCCTTCTAGTGATTGCCTTAGTTGATGAACCTGCTTTACTGTGGTGTGTGCCAGCAGTATTCAGTACAATTACATGAAAAGACCCGGGGTGTTGACTATGCAAAGTCTTAATTTTATGATGATGAGCTATGCTTGGCAGTACTTTTTCAATTGTGCAGGTACACCTTCTCATTACCTAGAATAATGTTCACGAACCTTCTCTACGCTCTTCTGATCTTCTGGGGGGAATCAACCATTTATAATAAGGAGACATCAAATAACAGATTTCAATTTCAGAAGATGTGTCAAAATGGCTAAGATTACTTTGCTCTTCAAAGACTTGAAAAATAAGACATGAGAGTTACTTTGATAAACATAAACAAGTCAACAGTATATGCTCAAATAAATATAACATCAGTACTCTGTGGATCACCACTGAAGACGAGCTCCATCTGATTGCACTACTCGTAAGGCTATCTGGGGGGCTGCAGGGGTAGAGCCCATGACAGCATATAATGGACCAAAAGAGAAAAATAAAAAGAAAGAAAGAAACCAAAAAGGGAAAAAGCCTGCGGGCTGATATGATGAAACATTCATTACTTTGTGGGAAAGCAGCCAAAGTGATTTATACTTCAACACTCCATGCTGAAATGAAAGAGAATGGGATAGAAATGTCGATGAAACTCTGCGTGGGGAGCTCTTTGAAATAGGGCTGTGCAAAAGAATATTTTGATTGAGACACTTAATGGCAATTCAAACAGACTAATTATGAATTAAGGTACTAAAAATGCATGTGATTTCACTTCTGAGGCAAACAGCTGAATTTTTATTTCTAGATGCAGTATTTGGCTACTCATCCTAGTATGATTGGGACAATATAACTTTATTGTGTAAGTGATTTTGAGCCAACAATGTGAAAACTGATTTTCAGAGCCTGCTTATATACAAAATGGAACACATTCAAGATATTGGTTATTCTCTTTTGGCTCTTTAACATTTAGAAGCAAATCACAAGAGAACTAATGTTTTTTATGGTTTTCCAAAAATATTGTTATTAGAGAACATCATTCTCACAAAAGTAAACATTTTAATCTTGACTACATGCACATAATTCATCATGTTCAAATTTAGTTCCCTTTGTGGAGAATGTTTAAGGAACAATTATGATTATACACCACGTCTAGGGCAATAATAGAAACTGAAGTTACTGGAAATTTATATTTGAAAATCTCTTGTTATCATTTATTTATCTGTAATTTATCTTTAACATAAATACATAAATTCACATATTATATAATATAGTTATACAGTTGTCTATTTAGTTTATGTCAGTGAGGTAGAAGGTACGTGTGTGCTTGAGGTATGATGATTCTGTCTGTGACATGCCAGTTGTCAGAACAGCCACATAGAGTCTTAATCATTTTCATTCTAAAAATATTTTAAAAATATCTCTTGGCTTTCATATGTAAGTAATTCTTGATGTTACTCTAGTTTTCTCTCTTTATTTTTAAAATTATGTTCTCATCAATCCTTACTAGATTTACACTTTTCCTGAGTTATGGAAGAGAAAATGTCCAAATCGAAATTATTGCATATCAACTTTTGTCTCATGACATTATGAAGACAGAAATGAACCATAGGTTGTACAGCTATTCATACAAAATAAAAGTGCACTGAAATTGGTTTAGAATAGTAATTTGAATATATTTTGACACTGACTTGAAAATAACAAACTTTAATTTGGATCATGATGTCACTTTTAAAGAAAATGCTATGTTAATAGAATAAAACTGTAGTCAGTATTCTAATAAAGGTAACATTTCTTAAATTACCCCATTAATGGGCCTTTTGTGTAAAATAATGGACTTTTTATATTATTTAATTGTTTAGATATTCATAATATACATTAATGTTACATAATACATATTAGTATTACGTATCAAACAAAGAAATGAATGCCAATTTTAGGGAGGATTTAAATTTATCTTTTCATGATGAATAGAAACATTTCAGTATGTATTAGATTACTCCAAACTTGTATTCATGTGTCAAAATTTCATAGAGATAAATCTAATTACAACAGAATATTTCCCATGTAAACAATAAATCTATTTGTGTATTTATAGATGTTTGGAACTTACTAACTTGAACATTTTTTAAAGTATTTGTCAACAGCTAAGCCTACAGAAGGTCACAGGTATTTTAATTTTAATTTTTAATGCTTAAAATTTGGTTAAGAAATATTATTTTAATAAAATATATTTTAAAAAACTTTTCTTAATACTACCTATGAAGATAATCACGAAGACTAAAAAACATTTAAGTGTAAATTCAAAAAATCCAATTAAACATGAGTTAATTATATTTTGAATCACCTGGCTTTATAATTGGAATTTCATTCAAAACTCTGTTCTTGAAATCTTCCTACACAGCGGACAATACTGAAGATAATAAAATGTCATCACAAATATGGAAGTTTTTGGAATCAAAAGACCCCATCTTGGTATCTTAGGATTCCTTTACACGGGTAAATGAAATGCCTTTTCTGTCTTGTTTACCTTATGAAATCCTATTGATCCTCTAATATTTTACTTGAATACCATTTACTCAAAGACACTTTTCCTTATCATCATCTCCCTGCTTGTACAACAAACATTGTTTATCACACTCTCTGTTGAGCTACAAATGTACCTTATTCAAGACACCACTCTTGTGTTTTATGGCATTAGCAGAATTTTTATGCATATCTGCTCCTCTGATTAGACTTCATTTTGATGAAAGCAAGAATTATGACTCCTTCAACATCACATTTTGTTCCTTTAATATAATACCCAGCACAGTGTAAATGCTTTAGTAAATATTTGTGAATCAATTAAAGGCTAAGAGGGTGGGAGTGGTGGCTCATGTCTGTAATCCCAGCACTTAGGGAAGCTGAGGTGAGCAGCTCACCTGAGGTCAGGAGTTTGAGATCAGCCTGGCCAACGTGGCAAAACCCTGTCGCTACTAAAAAATACAAAAATTAGCTGGGCATGATGGCATGCATCTGTAATCCCAGCTACTTAGGAGGCTGAGGCATGAGAATCACTTGAACTTGGAAGGTGGAGTTTACAGTAAGCCAAGATCATGCCACTGTACTCCTGCTTGGGTGACACAGCAAGATTCCATCTCAAAAAAAAAAAAAAAAAAAAAAAAAAATTAAAAGCTAAATTAGCTCTTTCCAGAGACTTTTGTCTTTGAAGAGAATATTTCCACTGAGCAAAATGACTGTGTTCCTCAGATTCCTTAGTGTTTAAATGCTGCTATGGGACTAAATTCTGGCCAATAAGGTAAAATAGGAGTTTTTTTTTTCGACTTTTAGAAAGCCCTTTGAACAAAAAAAGGGATGTGTAATTATGTGTACTCTCCTCTTAGAGCAGGACTTAATTTGGTGCTAAATATGTGGTTTGTAATAGCTAGAAATTCAGCTGTCATTGTGCACCATGAAGAAAAGGGATCTACTCTGAGAATATTAGAGAACTGAGCTTGAAAGATTATGTGTGGATTTTTTTGTTTGTTTTTTTCCCAACATATTAGGCCGGTGTCATGGGCTGAATCATGTCTTCCAAAAATTCATGGGCAGTCCCCTACCCCGGGCACTTCAGAATTTATTTGAACATAAAGTCTTTACAGAGGTAATTAGGAGGAAATGAGGTCAATAGGGTGGCCCTAATCTGATATGACTGCTCTTTGTATAAGAAGAGGGAATGAGGAGACAGACACACACGGGGAGAAGAACAGTGAAGACACAGGGATAAAATGACCACCTGCAAGCCAAGAAGAGAGGCCTCAGAAGAAATCCTGCTTGTGGTGACAACTTGGTTGGAAACTTCCAGCCTCCAGAATCGTGACAAAGGACATTTCTGATGTTTAAACCACCCAGTCTGTTGAACTTTAACAGCCCTAGCAAACTACCATGGATTTTGGTGCAGGGGAGTCCGTGCGGTTGTAGCAAACACCTACTATGTGGGTGTGGCGTTGGAACTGGGTGAGGGGTAAAGGCTGGAAGAATTTTGAGATGTATATTAAAAAATGCTTTGATTGTCTTCAAGAAACTATTGGTATAAATACGGAAATTAAAGGTAATTCTGGTGAGGGTTCATACAGAAAAGAGAAGAGCTGTAGATACATCTTCTACTGTCTTAGGATACGTATATATCATCATGAAAAGAGTGTTGGTAGAAATCTAAGCATTAAAGATATTTCTGGTGATGTCTCAGTCCCATATAAAAAAGAAAACATGTTTGTGGAAAGAAGAGAAAAGATTATTCCTCTTATTATAAAGTGCAAAGAACTTGGCCAAACTTTGTTCTAATGCTCTGTGGAAAGTAGAACTTGTAAAGGATGAACTTGGAAATTTAGTTCAGAATATCTCTAAGCAAAGTGTTGAAGGACATCTTGGTTTCTTTTTGCTTCTTATAATGAAATATCAGAGAGGGAAAGTAAAGAAGAAATTATTAAGCAAAAAAGAATTAGAACTTGAATATTTGAAAAATTCTCAGCTTAGCCATGTTTCAAAAAAAAAGGGAGAGAAAACGTGTTCTGGAAAGAACATCTATGTGTGGATGGACAACAATTTGCTAAAGATATTATGGTGCATGATGTAAGGACATAATCAGCCATCTCAGCAGAAGTCAGGACTAGAGATGGGGGATATGCAGGACAGATGCAGGGAGGACCCTCTTTGATAGCTTGGACTCTGTGAATTGCATGGGAGGCCATCAGGGGTTTGAGCCAGCAGAAATCTGCTGGCTTGAACTAAAGGAGATATAAATGGAGTGAAATGGAGGCAGGTTTTCAGACTTCTGGGATTCTACATAATGAATCACTGGAGTTCCCCAGTTACAAACTTCCATTATCCTTCAAGAATGGAGAAGAATGACCCCAAAGTTAGTTCAGAGGTTGACAGAGCTGCCAATGGCACTACAGGGTATACAGGCCCGGAGGGACTTGATTACTTCCTCCTTGGTTCCAGGGAGGTTGGTCATCTTTTTAATTAACGAGGGCAAGAATAACTAGCCCATGGCCAGGGAGTCAGGGCCACCTGCTGGCCCCAGAGGACAGATTATGGAACCAATGAAGTTCATTCTCAAGTCTTAAAATGTAATGCAACTTGCCCTGCTAGTTTTCAGACCTACTTGGAACCTATGATCCTTTTCTTATTTCTACTTTTTTCTTTTTGGATAGAAATGGCTATCCTATGTCTGTCCCACAACCATGTTTTGAAAGCACGCAACTTGTCTGGTGTCACACTTTTACAGATGAAGAGAAATTTTGCCCCAGATGAATCATACCTTGAGTCTCACCCATAGCTGATTTAGAGGATAGTAAGATGCAACTTTAGAGATGATGCTGGGATGGATTAATACTTGGAATATATTATCATGGAGTGAGTGCATTTGCGTGAAAAAATACATACATCTTGGGGGACAGAAGTAAGAAAGTGGTAGGCTTACCTGTATCCTCCAAAAACTCATATATTGAAGTCTTTACACCCAGTAACTCAAAATGTGACTGTATTTAAATATAGTAACATTATACAGGCAATTATGATTAAACGAGCTTATCAGAGTGGGCCTTAATTTAATATGATTGATATTCTTATAAGAAGAGAAGCTTAGAACATGGACATAGTGACTGAAGATCATGTAAAAACGTGGGAGGAAGATGGCACTCTGCAAGCCAAGGAGCTAGGCCTCAGGAGAACCAACCCTGCCCGCACCTTGATCTCAGTCTTTCAGTCTCCAGAACTGTGAGACAGTACATTTCTTTTGTTTTAGCCACCCTGTCTGTTGTACTTTTTTATATAGCCCTGACAAACTAACACTGCTCACCTCTGTAGTTCTGTTATATGAAAGAAATGCAATTATATCCTGTTGAGGCCATTAGTGTTATGTTTTGTTTTGTTTTCAGTGATAGACAAGTAAACAAAACTTAAATATCCTGGGAGTTGGAGAATGAGCAAATCACAAAAAAAGTCATCAGACTTCTCAATGAAAACTGAAAGTCAAAGGAAAGATTACATTCAAAATAATAACAGAAAATATTTTCTAATCCAGAAATCTACATCAACCAAATTAAGAGTTAATCATAATCAAAATAAACATAATAATGTTTTAAAGTATGCCAATGTACCCTTTCTCAAGGACTCCTGGTGGCAATGGTCCATGGAACTAGGGACTAAAACAAGAAACAAGTCATGAGATCAAGCAACAGAGGGTTTCCATCTTGATGCTGAAGAGGAGCTCCATGGCAGAACACAAGACCTGGTTTGTAGCGCCATGGGAAGAGTGTAGCTAAAGAATGAAAACACATTTAACAAGGTATTCAAACAACTTAACAAGGTGCATGTCATCGGCATTGAGCAATCAGAAGCAATGACAGCCCAATCCCAATGCATGTGGACTGTAAACACGATGAATAAGTCGATTGTTTTAAATGAGTAGATTTTAGTTCTAGTCAGGGCGGGTTTCTCGTGCTTGTGATTGAGCACTCTCTTAAGGCTCCAATTCTGGAAGGGACCTGCAACTGCTTTAGTGCTCTGTTTTTCAGTCAACCAATTCTTCAGAATTTTAGCTCTGAACTTGTGTTTTGCAAGGGAAGTCCAACAGAGCCGTGGAGCATGTGTGACAGCAGGGGAGGTACAGGCAAGCGGGGGCCACATGTGAACACTCAGCATCGGCCTCTCAGGCATGACAGAAAGCCAGGGCAGAGGCCAGTGTGTACACTGAGGCATTGGACTGGAGGCCCTGCAGGCACGTGTAGGAGCAGCCTGGGACACTGGACCTAAGTCCAGACTGGTAGTAGTAGCAGCAGCAGCAGTAGCACAAGTGGCATTAGCAGAGGCAGCAGCCTTGACTGGAGAGAGAGGGCTAATTTTGGAAATAGAGATTAAATTAATAGACTGTTGTTACATTTGATAGAAAAAAATCTCAGTTTTCATATTGAAGCATTCTTGCAGTAGGAGATACAGCAATAAATGCATAAAACAAATTTTCAATTATTTAAAAATCATAAAGCCATTTTCCATTTTTTGTGAAACCACCAAAAGTTAAGGAAATAAACAAAAAAAAATTATATAAATTTACATTTAAAATTAAACGCAGACTTACATTAAACTGGTTTAATAAGAAGAGTTAAATCTTTTTAGAAAAATTGTCCCATAAGAATCATCCACTCTAGATATACTACAACTTACATCTAAATTAACTTATCAGAATATATTAATGTATTTAATGTTCTTAAAGACCTAAGAATCTTAGCTCCCATAGCATTTGCATCAGCAGAAAGAATTTTTCAGATTTAAAAATGATCAAAAATTACTGAGATCTTATATTTGCCAAGAATGACTAAAGTAACTTTTAACAAAATTGACTGAAAATAAAATACTAAAATAATTATTTTTCAATTAATAAGTGAATTTATGGGGAAAAGGAAGCCATAGAATTTTATGATTAATCATGTTATCACATTAATAAAATAATATTATTAATTATACTATTTTAAGTTATAATACTTTAAATCTTATTTTTGTAATTTGTAAGTTTAAGTCTTTATTACTCCTACTCCTACCTTGTTTCATAAGTAGTAAAATATCTTCTGGTGTAAAGGCTCAATATTTTAGTAGCTTTAATCATACTTTTCATATTTTTTAACAAAAGGATTTGAATTTTCATTTTGAACTGGGCCTGAGAAGTTATACAGCCGCCTTAGACTAGCTGCCAAACAAGCAAAGAAAAAACAAAACACTACCAACGTTCTCGATGCTTTTCTACTTATTAAAAGAAGGGTTATAATTGTGTTAAAGTACTTGGAGATGCTTTAATAAAAGATCAGTAGAAAGCTAAGCAAACAATAAAAACAAGGCAGAAAGGAAACTGAAATGCACTAGAAAGAAAATGTAGACTACAGTTCATGTTTACCATGAACTTGGTTTATACTGTTGTAATAATTAGAAGATTTGGTATAAAAACTAAAAATTCTGTATAACTGTAAAAAGGACATAATCATAAAAGTGAGAGGTAAAAGTGTGTGTGTGTGTGTGTGTGTGTGTGTGTGTGTGTGTGAATGAAGGTACAGGTAAGCTAGATCATTTCATTTTTCAAAGTAGCAAATTAATAACTATATACATAACTTCAAAACTAATGACATTTTTAGTAGAAGCATGTTAATTAAAATTATAAGTTTAGATACTGGCAAACATTTCTAACAGTGTTGAAAATTATGTACCTCTATGGAGCAGGCAGGAGAGAGGGTTGGAGAAATTATGATGTTGCTTTTGTGTGTTAAGTCTTAAGTTATTTTTTAAAGAAATTGTAACTGTAATATATACCACTTTAATAAAAACTTAAATTGAAAAATAAATACTGCAAGATAATATGAAGAATTACTAAGTAAATATTCAGTGAAAATATAACAATCAACTGTTAAACAAAAAACATTAATATTTGTAGGTAGGAATATAGAAAAATAAAGTTTAATATGTTTAGGGGGTCACTAAAAAAATAGTGACTCATTTGTAGTTTACCCTTTTTCACTCTTCTTTGTTATGTTTTCTTTTTTCACCAATGTTATCATCAAATGTGAAGTTTTTAAGGCTGCAGTCTTGCCTTTATTTTATTTCTGTAGGGTCCCCCAAAATGTCCTCAATGTCTTGTTCAAGGGCACAAAAGAGTTCCTAAGCACGGAAAGCCCCTGTCAGTGCCATCATTATGTTTTGTAGCAAACATAACTTTGCCCAGATATGCTTTAAAAAAAAACATCGAACATCTGTGGATTTAGGGTATTCATTACGTTTAGGAGATAAGTGTGTACAGATCAGTGAAAATTTTACAAATTGTAAAAAGCTGAAAATAATCTTTGAAGAAGACCATGGACGGACAGTAAACAATCTGTTGTATTTTTATGTGCATTTTGCTGGATTTCTCCATCTTTTTTTTTTTTTTTTTTGAGACGGAGTCTTGCTCTGTCCCCCAGGCTGGAGTGCAGTGGCGCGATCTCGGCTCACTGCAAGCTCCGCCTCCTGGGTTTACGCCATTCCCTGCCTCAGCCTCCCAAGTAGCTGGGACAACAGGCGCCCGCCACCTCGCTCGGTTAGTTTTTTGTATTTTTAGTAGAGACGGGGTTTCACCATGTTAGCCAGGATGGTCTCGATCTCCTGACCTTGTGATCCGCCCGCCTCGGCCTCCCAAAGTGCTGGGATTACAGGCTTGAGCCACCGCGCCCGGCCAGGATTTCTCCATCTTAAGTGAATAATTAGAAATAACACAAATCAGTTTATATGCGTCCAACTTGATATTAATTAAATCCGCAGTTCGCAATAATTGCCAAGAAAGCATTTAATCCCTGAAGTTTAATTACATAAGGTTGTTCTATATCTCCAAAAAGACAGAACTGGTCAGACAATTGGGTCTTCGAGGGAACCAGTTCCTCTAAATAGTGTGTAGATGCATTCTCCTCCCAGATGTTACACAAACCAAAAAAATTAAACTGTTATTAATAATAAATTTTAGAAAAAAATTACGGTCTAGTTAATGACTTTATAGAGAATTCTCTGTTGAGGGTGAAACATGGCACTCTGTAGTTTCATGCCAGCAAGCCTGCTCTTACATCTTTTTAATGTTAGCCAAGGGGAATTTCCAGATATGGTGGAAAGGATGCAATACATCACTCTTCCCCCTAAAGACCATTAAAATGCTCATTAAATTAGTTATAAAAGAAAAATAATAGAAAAACCAACACCAATGAAAAATAATTACCCTAATTCATATAATAAAGTTTATGTATCTTCCAGAGTCTTAGAAAATAGTCGCAGAAATTGTCTTTATATATATACATATATATATATTAAAATATCTAAAAATAAGTGTTCACTTTCCCCTGAAAAAGTTCATGCAACTGAAGAATACATAGGAATTCTGAAGTATATTTGACCAAAACACAAGGCTCACTGTGGAGAAAGGTATAATGTTAGGGTCATTATGATAGTGTTATGATATCCTTTGATTGTATAAATGTTTGATAAAATACATACCTCTGAAATACGTTTGTAAAAGGTTGACTGAAGAGGTGGAAATGACTACTCCGGGTTGTGTTCATTAATATTTTTTTTTCTCTCAGTTTCACTTTTTCAAACTAAATATATTAAAAAGGTTATAAAATTTGGATTGCAGATAGAGGTTATGGAATGTTTTGTATTACATTTCTATTGCTACTGTAATTACTGTAAGCTTAGTGGTTTAAAACAGCATAAATGTGTTGTTTTATACTACTGGAGACTGGAAGTCTGACATGGATCACACAGGGCTAAAATCATGATGTTGGCAGGGCTGCTTTACTTTCCGGAGCCTCTAGGAGAGATTTCAGTTCCTGCCTTTTTTGGCTTCCAGAGATGGAGTGCGTTCTTCAGCACCTGGATCTCTTCTTTCATGTTCAAAGCTGCAATGGTGGTTTAAACGAATCCCTTTCATATCACATCTTTCCTAGCAAACTGAAATAAGTTCTGCATTTAATAATTTTTTTGACTAAATTAGGCTCAATGATGCAAAATAGTTTCTTATTTTCAAGGTCCTCCACTTTAATCATGTCTGCAAAGTCCCTTTTGCCCCATAAGGTAACATATTCACTGGGTCTGTGTATTAGGACATGGACGCTTAGTGTGGGTCATTATTCTGATACCATATACATAAATATATAGAATAAAACCAAATACTTACATGTTTTAAATATAATGCAAGCATTAGAAGAAACTGTTATAATAGCAAATGGTAAAAGGAACACAGGCATTTATTTCACTTTTCTTTATATCAGTGGTCTTTAAATTATAATTATTGTACAGCAACATCAGTTCCATTGGGAACTATATTAAAGTAGTTTGAGCACCACGTCACACCAAAACTACTGTAAGAAAAGTTAGAAGTGAAGCTCAGTAACCTCTGTTTTACTAATACCACAAGGAAATGCAAATACAGGCTAAAGTTTAGGGCCAAATGCTCTATCTTGTGCAATTGCAGGTTAGGAGAATCTTTCTAAAAATAGTTTGTAAAACACCCTTATTAATATCTCTGATTGAAGAATAACAACACGCTAAATATTGCCTACTTTTTAATTGTGTGGTTATTAAAATAATTATTAATCATTTATTATTAAACTGCATTTTAAACTATTAAAATAATTTATAATCATTTGTTACTCATATATTATGTCTAATATAATAACATATCACATGCATCGCTTCCCAGCTCTCTCTTCTGATAATAACCTATTATAAGCTTCTCTTCCTAACTAACCAAAAAAATTCATTCATGAAGACTAGTAGGATGTTCAAAGAAATGTAGATTTCACTCAAAATATAACGAGATGTCCAGAAAAGTGAAAGCAGCCAAGAAATAGAAAACAAAATGAAGAAGTATAAATAATTAGAAATTGATGCATTATGTGCATTTACATGCACGTGCGCGCGCGCGCACACACACACACACACAGAGTTGTCTTTCAGTATCCATGGAGGATTGCTTCAGGACTCTATGTCAGATACCAAAAACCCAAATGCTCAAGTTCCTTATGAAAATTGTGTAGTATTTGCATATAACATGTGCACATCCTCCTGTGTACTTTAAATCATCTCTAGATTATGTATGGTTACTAATATACTGTAAATGTTACATAAATAGTGCTAATATTGTATTGGTCAAGTAACAATTACAAGGAAAAAATGTCTACATGTTTTATACAGACACGGTCTTTTTTTTTTTCCAAATATTTTTGATATGTGGTTGGTTAAATGCACAGGTGTGAAACCCTTGAGCAAACTATATATGTTATAACCTTATATAAATAGATTGCATGTGTGTGTACATATAAATACACTTACAGTCAAACGTATAAGCAAAGATGATTCAACATAACTATAATTGGAGCCATGGAGAAAGAAGACTAAAACAATGGAGCACAACAAATATACTAATATTTTGTCACTATAAGCCATGGTATCATAGAAGATGACAGAGCAGAAAGCTCCAGAACCCATCATTTTATCCAGAAACTACTGTGCTGTTGAAAGCTATCTGAAGTAACTACTCTGGAACTCTTGTAGAATGTGGTTGAAACACGTCCAGTATCCAGGGGGAGAATGTGATGAAGAGGCTAAGTTTCAGTCACTTTCAGCCTTTTGCATAAAAGCTACCCCATGTCATATATATGATGAGACTAACATTTAGAATACGTAAGAACTTCCAACTCCTCAACAGTAGAAAAACAACCCAATAAAAAATGGGCACAGAACTCAAAAAGTGGATATTTCTCCAAAGATACACAAATGGTCAAGAACATGAAAAGATGCTCAGCATCTTTTAGTTATTATAGAACTGAGAATAAAAACCACAGCGATATACCTCTTCACTTCTATTACGATGATCATTATTTTTAAAAAAGACAGTAACATGAGTTGGTGAGGATGTGCAGAAAATTGGTTATTTGTGTATTTTCGGTAGGAATGCAAAATGGTATGTACAGCTGCTATGGGAAACAGGCAGTTCCTCAAAAAGTTAGGATTACCATACAACTCAGCAATTCCACTCTTTGGTATATACCCAAAAGAACTAACCTCAGGGACTCAAGCAGCTATGTGTGGACCAGTGTTTATAACAACAATATTGAAAACGCACAATGGTAGAAACAAACTATTTGTTCATTAAGATATAAACAAAATGTGATATATAGAAATAGTGGAATACTATTCAGTCTTAAAAACAAATGAAATTCCAATATATGCTACAACATGAACTAATCTTGAAAATATGCTAAGAGAATTAAGCCAGACATAAAACACAAATATTGTGTAATTCCAATAAACTTGGGATAGTCAATTTCTTAGAGACATACAGCATAACAGAAGTTACTTAGGCTGAGGATAGACTAGTGTGGTGATTATTCTGTAAAAAGTACAGGGTTTATAATTCTGGAAATACGTAGTGGTGATTGTTACATAAAATTGTGAATGTATTTTGTACCGCTGATCTACACTTAAAATGATTATATATATATTGACACACTAAACATACAAAAAATGCTACCACACAAAAAATTTCTATAAATAAAACTGTTGAACTTTTGCTTCAGATCACACATGCACATTGATGGACTTTGTTATTCAAATCCTTATGTGTCCGGAATTGGAGGGTTCTTCCCCTCACTGACTTCAAGAAAGAAGCCACAGATCCTCTCAGTGGGTGTTACAGTTCTTAAAAGATGGGATGGCATGGGATGTCCGAAGGGTTCCTTCAGAGGTTCAGATGCATCTGGAAGGTCATTCTTTCTGGTAGGTTCGTGGTCTGTAGTCTAACTATCAGGAGTGAAGCTGCACACCTTCGTGGTCAGTGTTACAGCTCTTAAAGGCAGTGCCTCTGAAGTTATCCATTCTTCCTGGTGGGTTTGTGGTCTCACTGGCTTCCCGAGTGAAGCGCCGCAGACCTTCACACTGAGCGTCACACCTCTTAAAAACAGCGTGTACTCAAAGAGTTTGCAGCAGCAACATTTATTGCACACAGCGAAAGAACAAGGCTTCCACAACTCACAACAGGTTCCCAGCAGGTTGTCACTGTCTGCCTCCGGCAGCCTGCTTTTATTCCCTTATCTGGCCCCACCCACATCCTGCTGATAGGTCCATTTTACAGAGAGCTGATTGGTCCAATTTAACACAGTGCTGATTGGTACGTTTACAATCCTTGAGCCAGACACAAGAGTCACAGAGTGCTAGTTAGCTAGATACAGAGTTAGCTGGATACAGAGTACCAATTGGTGTGTTTACAAACCTTGAGCTAGACACAGAGTGCTGATTGGTGTATTTACAAACCCTGAGCTAGACAGAGTCACAGAGTGCTAGTCCTCCAAGTCTCCACTAGGTTAGCTAGATACAGAGTACCAATTGGTGTATTCACAAACCCTGAGCTAAACACAGAGTGCTGATTGGTGTATTTACAAACCCTGAGCGAGACACAGACTGCTGATTGGTGCACATAGGATCCTCCAGCTAGATATAAATGTTCTCCAAGTCCCCATCCAGTTCAGGAGCTCAGCTGGCTTCACCCAGTGGATCCTGCACCAGGGCTGCAGGCGGAGCTGCCCGCCAGTCCTTAGTGGGGCTTGCACTCTTCAGCGCGTGGGCTGTGCATGGGACCCGGCTCCACGGAGCAGGGGGCGGCGCCCGTTCGGGGAGGCTCAGGCCGCCCGTGGGAGCCCACCGTAGGGGAAGGAGCTCAGGCACAGCGGGCTGCAGGGGCCGAGCTCTTTCCCGCGGAGAGGTAGCCAAACCCGGGGAGAATTTGAGTGCAGAGGCAGCAGACCGGCACTGCTGGGGGACCAGGCACAACCGTGGCAGCTGCTGGCCCAGGTGCTAAGCCCCTCACTGCCCTGGGCCTGTGGTGCCAGCCGGCCACTCCGTGTGCGAGGCTCTCGGAGCCTGCGCCCACGGGCGCAGCGCACAGCCCCGGTTGCCACCCACGCCTCTCCCTCCACACCTCCCCGCAAGCAGAGGGAGGAGGCTCCGGCCTCAGCGGGTTCAGAGAGGGGCTCCCACGCTGCGGTGGCGGGCTGAAGGGCTCCTCAGGCGCTGCCAGAGTGGAAGGCAAGGCCTGAGGCCAAGGAGGCGCTGAGAGTGAGGGCTGCTAGCACACTGTCACCTCTCACTTACAACAGGGAAAAAAGTGAAAACAAGACAAAACAGAGCACATATAAAAGCTCATGACTGTTTATGAACCCATTGGAAAACTGAGATTGCAGGACATCTCCTCTCCAGAAATCTGGGGACACAGGTGCATCCAAAGAGTCAGGTACAACAGCAGTCCCAACATTTTTGCCACCAGGGTCTAGTTTCATGGAAGACTTTTTTTTCACCGACCAAGGTGGGGGAATGTTTCGGGGTGAAACTGTTCCACCTCAGATCATCAGGCATTACATTTTCATAAAAAGTGCACAACCTAGATATCTTGCATACACAGTTCACAGTCCGGTTCACGGTCTTATGAGAATCTAAGGCCACTGCTGATCTGACAGGAGGCAGAGCTCAGGTGGCAATGCTCACTTGCTGCCACTCACCTCCTGCTGTGCCGCCCAGTTCCTAACAAGCCATGGACATGTACTGGTCCACTGCCCAGTGGTTGGGGACCTGTGATGTACAAGATCCTCCTATCTAGAGCTGTAACTACTCAAGTCATGTCCTGGTAAAACACTTAAAGTTTTATTTTGATTAATTTCTGGAAGCTGAATGTGAACTAGTGTAAGTGAGAATCTACTAGGGACTTCAGTCTCTTTCTGAGGATTTACTTCCAGGCTCTTTAAAAGTATTTATAGTAAAAGGGCTGGGATGAACCCTTTATGGCTCTAGCACAGAAGGGGTAGGGTTTACATTGAAGACATTTTGAAATACGCCCATCCTGTTTCCATAGGAAAGGTCTAATCTCCAGAGGAAAAGACATCCACCTAAGAAAATGAATTTTCCCCCACTGCAGTCCCCTCTAGCATTCTTGTTTCCACTAAGGGGAAGGCAGGGTGAGAGGAAGCTGTATCATTGGAGAAACTCTCATGAAACCTGTAATGCTTTGAGATACAAATCCTCTAAAAGATTGAGATTTGATCATAACATTATGGAATAATTAACCCTCGCTGCAACTTACCACCAAACCAGCAAGACTCCAATATAATAAGAATGAATAAAATTGAAAAAGTGGTAAGACATAGACTAAATCTGAAAATAATATTTAGGCTAAACTAAATATAGAGGGTAGATAAAAACGATAGAAACGTAATATCTTCAGGCACTTAGAGCTACAGCAAATGTTTAACAAGCCTGGCTCCTCAGCAGAGTAATATACCTCCTTACTGTAATGAGGTTTACTTTGTTCATTTTTTTAACCTAAGCTTCTATTTTATGTTACATTATGCCTTGCTTTCAAGAAAATATTACAAGATATGCCAAAAGGCAAGAGAAAGCAGATGGAAGAGATAAAGCAAGCATCAGAACCAAACTCAGATATGAGATAAATGTGGGAAATATTGAATAAAAATTAAAATAACTATAATTAATATGTTAAGGTCTCTAAAGGAAAAAAGTAGACAACATAAAAAAGTAATGAAAACAATTATATGAAAATTCTAGAAGAGAATCAAGGGGGAATTGCTTGAAATCAAAACACTGCAACAAAAATTAAGACCATCTTTGATAGACTCATAAATAGATTAGACATAATCAAGGGAAGAATCAGTGAGCTTAAAGATAGGTCAACACAAACTTCCCAGGCTTAAATGCAAAGAGAAAAAATAATAATAATTTTTTTTAAAGAATGAAAAATTCAAGAACTGTGTGATGATTTTTAAAGGTACAGCATGAGAATACTTGGAAGATGAGAAGGGAACAAAAAATAGTAAAACAAAAATATTTGAAATTACAATTTGTGAAAGCTTTGTAAAATTAATAACAATCACCATCTACAGATCAAGAATACCTGAAGAACACTGATTCAGTTAAAAAAAACTTGTGCATAAATATATCATATTTAAACTGCAAAAAATCAAAGGCAAAAATATATACATTGAAATGGAGGGGATATGCGGCTGTATTAGTCAATCCTCATACTGCTATAAAGAACTGCCTGAGACTGAGTAGTTTATAAAGAAAAGAGGTTTAATTGACTTAGAGTTCCACATAGCTAGGGAGGCCCAGGGAAACTTACAATCATGGCGGAAGGTACCTCTTCACAGGGTGACGGGAGAGAGAGTAAGAGTTGAGTGAAGGGGGAAACTTCTTATAAAACCATTAGATCTTATGAAAACTCACTTGCTATCATAAGAACAGTATGGGAGGAAACCACCGATGATTCAGTGATCTCTACCTGGTCCCACCCTTGACACATGGGATTATTACAATTCATTGTGAGATTTTGGTGGGGACACAGAGCCAAACTATATTAGTTGCCCATGGAGGAACATAATTAAGAAGTAGAGTGAACTTCTCTTCAGAAATAAAGTAAACAAGAAGAGAGTGGAGTGAATTATCACAAACACACACACCCACACACCCACACACACACTCACACAGCAACCTTAAATGCTACATGAAATAAAATTATCCTTTAAATGCAAATGAATGTGAAAAAAAAATCAAACAAAAACGTAAGAAACTCATTACAAAACAAATCTTTCCTGTAAGAAATGTTAAAGAAGTTTGTCAGGGAGAATAAAAACAATATAGGTAAAAAACCTGGATTTATATATATTTTTTAAAGGTAAGGCATTGAAGAATTTAAAAAAGTAAATTCTCATTTGTATTCTTAATTGATATAAAGGGTTATTGAGGTTAAATTGATAATAGTAACAATACACTGGGTTACTATATCTCATGGGTGAGTATAATGAATGAAATGATGTCATAAAAGGTAGAAAGGAAGCAGTCGGAATACTGCTACAAGGTCCCTGCACTACATGAAAGCAGCACAGTATTATTCGAAGGTACACTCAGATGATGTGAAAACATATATTTGATATTCTGGATAAGTCGGTAAATTTTTAAAAACTGTATAATTGATAACAGAAAAAATATACAAAATGCTCAAATAAAATCTGCAGAGAAACAGAGAAGAATGAAAAAAGTACAAAAAATAGAAAAGATAGAAACATGGCAGATATTAATTTTAATATTCAATAATCTTAATCAGACAGTCTATACACACTACTTAATAGGCAAAGATTATCAACGTGAATAAGAATAACAAGACCCAATGATACGTTTCCTACAAGTAACCCACTTTAAATATAAATATTCATATAGTTTGTAGTTTAAGAGACGAGGGGAGATAAGCCATGTTAACACTGAGCAAAAGAGAACTGGAGTTAGTGATATTAATTATAGACAAAGTTGACTTTAGGATAAAGAAAATTGTCAAGGATACAGAGGGACATTACATAACAACAAAAAAAGTGTCAAATCCCCAAGATAGTATAGAACATAATGATTCTTAGTGTGCATGTGCCTAAAATAGTGTGTAAAAATATGAGGCAAAAAGAGATAAAAATAACAGAAGAAACATACAAATCCACTAATATAGTTAGAGATTTCGAGACCACTCTTTCAGTAATTATATTCCCACATAATTATTCACAGTGACTGCATTAATCTCAAAGTGTCCTATCTGGACCATATGGTCATTCTGCAAAAGACCAATTGCAGACATTTAAAAGAACTATCTATCTATCTTACAATAATTTTATAGCTATGTATGGAACAAATGAGCATCAAAATTTCTGACAATAATTAAAAATGTTATATATTATGTAATATAGTAAATAAAGAAAAAATCAAAACAAGTGAAATCTTTCTCAAAAAGGGAAAAGAGAAAAAAATAAAGTCTTGTTACAGAACATCAGCTTAGAAAAAATAATAGAGGTAGAAAAATCACCATTTTGTAACCACAAAGATACCACAGATTCTATTAAGGATCATCAGTATATTAGAAAACCATTAGGTTAATGCTATTGGATAACAAAATCAATTCAAAATATCACCCAGGAGATTACTTCATAATTTACTTTGTAGTGAAGCTATCTCACAGTTGCTACAGAAATATCTCAGAATATTGGGATTTGGTTTTTGAACACTGCAATAAAGCAAATATGGCTATACAGTGAGTCACATTTTTTCAAAATTACCAAGTGCTTATAAAATTTATGTTTACACTATATTGTAGTCTATTAAGTGTGTGGTAAAATTGTCTGAAAAATATGCATACCTAAATAAAAAATACTTCATTGGTAGAAAAGTGTTAACTATCATCTGAGCCTCCAGCAAGTTGTGATCTTTTTGCTGGCGGAGAGTCTTGCCTTGTTGGTAGAAAAATATTCAAAACACAGTAAAAGGATTTTCTTTACATTTGAGGAAGACAATTGATCTATTGGAAGAAAAAGAAAGAACGGGTGGTATGCAAATGGAAATATGTTTGTGAAACCGACCCAAGAGTCCCATTGGCTGTTCTTTCAGATAAACATAAAAATTGACATTTCTGATCTTAAAGCTTGAAGCTTACATTTGTTTTGTCTGAGTTCTTTCCTCAAGAAAGGAGCTTCAGTCCTCTCAAAAAAAAAAATGTATCAAAGAACTGAAACTCACCAGATCACCACATCCAGACAATAAGATGCTGCCCACCTCATTCATCATGATTGATTCCTTATCTCTTCCTAGTTCCTGTTTTCTTACACATTGTTGCATTTCTTCCTTGCTATATAAACTCCTAGTGTTAGTCAGTCAAGGAGATGGATTTCAGGCTAAGCTCTCTATCTCCTCTGCTTCAGCACCTGATTAAAGCCTTATTCCTTGGCAATACTTGTCTTCTCAGTGATTGGCTTTCTGTGCAGGGAGCAAGAGAACTTAGACCGAACCCTTGGTGTTTTGGTAACAGATTTTGGTTCCCTGACCAGGAAAGTATTGCTTATGGTTCAGCTGCCACAGACTGGGCGTCTCTGAAGATCTCCTAAGCAGCTACCCACCCAGTTTTGGCTGGCGGTGAGTTTCCGTGTCTCTCTGGCCCCACCACAGCTGACCCCAACTATGTTCCTGACTGCCTTGGAAGAACTGCTTTTGAAATACGACGTCTGCATATGGATAGGTGAGTGTCTTTGTGGGCCCAGACAGCTGAATCTGCTCCTCTCAATTTGGGAAATTTTTAAATGAATTTCCATTTGCAGGTTGAGCAAGCCCAACTGACTGAGAGTGGAAAGCACCTTGACTGTTTCAGTATGGACACTCTTGAGGGCTTGCTTGTAATTGGGTGTTGTGTCTTGGCAAGTGAATATCCTTTGTGGGTACCAGATGGTGGGATCAGTTCTTCTCAATTTGGGAAATTCCTAAGAAATTTTTGTTTGCATTCGATCAAGCCCAACCATTGAAGAAAAGGCACCCTGACTGTTTCAGTCTGGACACTCTTGAGGCTTGTTGCTGCAGCAGTTGGATTTTGTTGTGGTGATTGTGTGTGATTGATACAGTCATGAGGAATTCAGGAAACTTGTTAGTTTTGGAATACTATTTGCCCTCAGTATTGCTCGGAATCTGGAGTTTGCAAGTGAATGGGAAAGTGGGATGGAGTTGCATGTATCCAGGCTTTTGTGCTGCTGTTCTAAGCAGGGTCAGGCCTGGTTAGTATGTGATGTTCTTCTTTGGTGCTCTTTGGCCCCAGTGTTCTTTTGAGTCTGGGGAGATTTGGCCTTTAAAAATCAAACTGCCATGAAAACTGCTTTATCCAAAACTTTAGTTCACAGCTTTCATTGGATTACCTATCAGGGCAAACAAAGTGTAAACATGTAAACCCAGCGAGTTTATATTGCTATCTCATGGCTAGAGTTACAAGGTAAAAGCTACTGGATTTTCGTTTGTGCATATGTATACATGTGTAGATGTGTTTATTTATATGCACTTTTTTTTTTTCAAGATGGAGTCTTGCTCTGTGGCCCAGGCTGGAGTACAGTGGTGCAATCTCAGCTCAGTGCAAGCTCCGCCTCCCAGGTTCACACCATTCTCCTGCTTCAGCCTCCTGAGTAGCTGGGACTACAGGCACCCACCACCAAACCTGGCTAATTTTTTGTATTTTTAATAGAGACAAGGTTTCACCATGTTAGCCAGGATGGCCTCAATCTCCTGACCTTGTGATCCACCTGCCTTGGCCTCCCAAAGTGCTCGGGTTACAGGCGTGAGCCACTGTGCCCAGCCTGTATGTATATTTATTGTTACATGTTGTGCCTACCAAATTGGCTTATAAATAAAAGAGCACTCATAAGTTAAAGTAAATATGTCCAGGCAATTTTTAAGTTCATGTGACTTAAGTGAACCCTTAATAAACAAGCTGGCTTTAAAGTTATTCATAAAATGAAAGAGAAATGTCTTCAGAATTGTCAGCATATATTTTTGTTTGGGTTATATATTTGTCTTTGTGGGGTATTTTGAAATATCAAGGCTTGGCACAGAAAGTTATAAAACTATAAGCCTAGCCAAAACAAAATGGTCTTTATGTGAAACTTTTTATAAGTAAGACTAATTTAATGTTGTTGGTTTAATGCAAACAGCAGAATTTTCTGGCAAAAGATTTTCATTGGTGAAAATGCCTATGTGGTAAACTTTAAGGTTCTTATTTAGGTGAACACCTGATACTCACAGGTTATAAAGTGGGTAACAAGGAAGTGATGCAAAAATAACCTAGATAAACTGTTAAAACTAAAATGTGAATGGGTAACAACTGGAGATAGACTTTTGTATAATTTAAAATATGCTCTTTGGATATCTGGATCATTTCCAATTAAGAAATGTTATGATATGGAGAAATATATTTCTAAAAATTGTGGAATTGTTCTCATCTATAAAACACTAGTACCAGATAGGCAGCTCAGGATTTCTGGCTTCCTGGGTTTTCACTAAAATTTAAGGTTACTAAGGATAAAAATTATAGTTCATATACAATTCTGTATATAAAATGTGCCAAAAAGATGTGTTACTAGTGAGAAAAATAATAATTTTGCCTAATCCAGAAGTTATATATGAAAATGAATTTAAATTAGGAACTTTAAAAGTTTATTTATAAAGCAAGGTAGTAAGGAACCAGTAAGTAGGGGAGAAAGATGTGAAGAAAGGTATGCAAATAACAATGTATTTTTGGTAAAGAAGGTTATAAAGAAATGGTAATTTTGTATGAGAAAGGATCTTGTATGGTATGTGTTTTGGCCTACAGTAAAATGACTGATTACTTTTTTTAAAAAAAGAAGAAAAAAAAATTGGTGACTGAATGGAAAGCCCAGGCATGTCATGGATGGTCTGTGTAAGTCAGATGTAGTTTATTCTGTTTTTCTGTGTATCTATCTTTATGCACATACAGAGAAAATAGAAAGTTGAAAAAGTTTAGATAATAAAACTTTCTTTAAAACCTGATAGAGAATTGGAGAAATTTGACTAATTAACATTTTCATAGTTAAATTTCTTACTCTTGATTAAGATAAAATAAGCAATATTGCAAAGAAATGCACTGACAGTTTGGCAATTCCTTTTCAATAGAGTTAAGCATGAAGCTGGATTTAGTGTGAAGCCAAATCTCACATACATACTTGAAATGTTTCACACTGTGTTTAACATTTTGCATAGATAGTGCTGGCACTGGAGTACTTACTGGTCGTGTTCCTAGAGTGAATTTCTTGAGTGCCCAAGCTGTATGGTGATATTGGTAGAGTTAAGAATATTGAATTGTGTGTCAGGAATTAGATATTCATCATGTGGTTTTTTTGGGCTCTAGGTAACACTTTAGCCTCCAAGGTACACTGAGTAGAAAAAAAATTAGGGTTGACTTCCTGTTTGGTTTTGCTTCTACTTTTCATTTCTTTGCTGTTTGTTCTCCTTTGTGTTTGGCTTGTGCATGCATATATAAAAACTATCAGTTTTTTTAGTTTCTAATAAAAGACTTTTATTTGGTTCTATGAATACTTTGTTTCTTGTGCATTTTTAGCAAGTCATCATTTGTTCTATCTATCTGCAATTCTTATGCTGCCTTTGTCAGGCCTGTAGGAATTGATGGAGCATGCTAACAATTTGGAATTTTGTTGGTTTTGCTTACCTCTGATGATCTACAGAGCTATGAGATCTTTACTGTTCCTGGCAAAAAAAAAAAAAAAAAAAAAAAAAAAAAAAAAAAAAAAACACACACATAAAAGACCTTTTAAATTAGTTCTGAACAGAAATAATATGTTATTTTATTTATTTATAATTTATTACTTGAAAAAAATAAATAATAAAATGTTTCAATGATGTTTATCTCAAAGACAATTCTATTCATTTAATAATTTGAATAGGTTTCAGATCTTTTCCCTTAGGTAATACGGAAAAACTATGGTATTGTGATTTGAGTATAAAGTTTTAATGTTCAGAAAAGATTGGTCTTATAATTAGGGCAATTATATTGACTGGGATTTTATTCAAGCTAATTTAGTTGTGTTGACCATTATTAAAACTAACTGATATACACCCGAATTAAGTAGTAACTAAAAAAAAAGAGGGACTTTATAGTACTGTTTGATCTCAAGCCGTTTATCACTGATAGGCCTTCATGTATGTACTTGAAAACAAAATATGTGCAAGTGTTGCACTGGTTTGAAGATTTTGGTTGTGAAAGTTACCTAATCAGTTGTCAGTAATGTATCTGTAAACTAGTCTTGGGAATATATGATGATGCTCTTTAAAAATAGCTGAAAATAAATTATTTTGTGTTTGTTCTTACTTTGTCCTCATTTTGTTGTATGGTAGTTAAGAGAAAGAAGATTATTTATACTTATATTGAATTTCCAAAACTAATCTTTGCATTTACTATTTACTGTTTACAGGCACACGCCACCACACTCAGCTAATTTTTACATTTTTAGCAGAGACGGGGTATCACCATGTTGGGCAGGATGGTCTTGATCTCCTGACTTCATGATCCACTTGCCTCAGCCTCCCAAAGTGCTGGAATTACAGGTGTGAGCCACTGCACCCAGCCACATTTACTATTTTTTAATGATGGAGATAAAAGTTAGTTGTCTTACTATGATAAGTTTGGCATAGGACCCATGACATTTTTTATGCTTTTGGTCGTACTTTTGTCATTAGAATGCTGGCAATTAGCTATATGTGATGAATAACTTAACTACTTTAATACAGTGGTTTGAAGTACTGCAGGCAGTAGCTCCTAAACATCTAATCACCATATTTTAATTTGTAATATGATAGAAAGAATTATAGGACTTCCTGTAGGATAAATATCTTACTAATTAATGCTTGTGCTATTAAGTTACAGAGCTTTGACTCCTGGGTTGAAAAAGACACTGACCCCTGTAAATTTTGAGCATTGACACCAGTTGAAGAATCATCATCAGACTCACGTGAAGGTGACAATTAAAATGAACTGCTTTTGTAAGACACAGGACCAAGAATTAAAGCTATTCAAACCCTCTAGGCCCAGGGACCATTGCAGAAAAGGTAGGCATGTGAGACTGTAAGGACCAATTTTTAAGCGATAAGAGTAGTTCAGAGTTTTTCTATAAATTAAACATTAATATCAAAAGCACTCTGAGGAAAGGCCAGCATCTGGCCCATTATCAGAATAATAGGGTTTTCTTGGAGTATCGATCTGCCATTTAACAGAAAATTGAAAGATTATAAAAAGCTTATGGAAGTCTTATGGATATCTACCTGATTAAAATTAGGTAGATTTGTTTACCAGGTTTTAGTAAGATTAGCCTCACATTAATAATACATCATACAAAAATAAGCTTTGGTTTCCTTTTTTGAACAAAATATTTGTGTAATATTGAGAGATAAAAGATTTGTTTACCTACTGAGTAAACTTCAGGAAGAAAGAGGATTGGGGAGAGACAGATACAGTTGGCCTCACGCTGAGTGTATTAGATCTTATTGTTTGGGAAACTAAGTCTCCTCTCTATCAAAAGGTAAACATTTTTGTTTTATCAATTGCGGTAAATGAATGACTCTTTTGTAGTGACCTGTGATCCTATTTGTGATATCAAGTACCTTAACATTTTGATATTTGACAGAACTTTCAATAGCAAAACTTTAAGTTCTAAATTCAGTCTTTTTGACCTTAAAATCACTTTTTGAATATTACATTCCCTGAAGTCTGAGAGAGACATATTAGCCTTATGGGGTTTGTTATGTTTGTTGCTATTATGCAGAAAACATTGTCAAATCTGAGGTAGCATTTAGCTTCCTTTTGGTTTATTTTATACATTTGTTAATATGTGTTTCAGGATTCTATGACTTTCCTGAAATTCTGATATATCTTAAATAAATGTTGTAATTATTGTTAAATTGTTGTGTGCTACAGCAAAACCAAATTTCCTTGTCTACTGTGTCTTTAACTAAGGCTGTCTTAAGACTTTTGTCATTCACAACTGGTGTTTTGCTTTGATCCTTCTGAAAAAAGCGAGTGACATAATCTGCCACAGTCGATGAAAAAGACTCTTGAATGCAAGTTTCTAATAACTTTGAAGATTGTGCCACTGGATTACAGAGAAAACTTCCAGGGCACTAATTGAAAGGATGATGTGTTCATAAAGATTGCTAACCCAGTATGAAGCAAAGCAGGAGTTGATTACATAGACTGAACCAATAGAAGACTAAGATAATTTTTATTGCTTTTTAAAATTTGAAATATTGCTGATTCTTTTTGTGTTTTAGAGTCTGAAGAGATTTTTTTGAGCCATTTATAGACTTGAAATACACTTTAAGTGTATTGAGTAGAGCATATTTTTGAAAACAGAATTTTAATCATATTTCTCTCCCTCTCCCTGCCTAATTTCTCCAGAATTTGTAAACTATTTGTGCATATTCTTAATTCACGGCATTGTGTGTGTCTGCATACAGTTAATAACAACATGTTTTTGTAATGGGATACATTGAATAAACTGGTTATTTTCCCAGGGCTTTGACAGAAAAGGCCATGTGAGAGGTTCCAGAAAAGCCAATTTGGAAGTCTATATGGACAATGACTCTCGTTGCACTTTGTGTGGGTAATCAGGCCAATTATATGTGACTGAAGTTTATTTTGCAAGTAGATTGATCCTGCTGTGATTTGTCTTTGATAGAAGTGGAGGACTAGAGGGATGAATATTATGTGTCAGAAGAAAACTCTGTATCAGATTAACCTTTGACTCCTGGGTGGCCACATGATCACTCATGGTATGTAGCTGCCTATGAGAGCCCCTCCTCAGCATAAAGCAGCCAGAAAGATGATGACTTGATTCCTTATGATTAAGGGATTGACAAATAGTAAAGGGTGACTGAAATGCACCCAAGGGCCCCATAGGCTGTTCTTTTGTATAAATATAAAAATTGACCTAGCCAGGTGTGGTGGCTCACACCTGTAATCCCAGCACTTTGGGAAGCTGAGGCAGGTGAATCATGAGGTCAGGAGATAGAGGCCATCCTGGTTAACATGGTAAAACCCCATCTCTACTAAAAAGTACAAAAAATTAGCCGGGCATGGTGGCGGGTGCCTGTAGTCCCAGCTACTCGGGAGGCTGAGGCAGGAGAATGGCATGAACCTGGGAGGCGGAGGTTGCAGTGAGCCGAGATAGTGTCACTGCACTCCAGCCTGGATGACAGAGCGAGACTCCGTCTCAAAAACAAAAAAAAAAAAAAGAAAAGAAAGAAAAAAAAAAGAAAAAAAAGATTGGTGGCGTATAAACAACAGAAATTTGTATCTCACATTTCTGGCAGCTGGAACATCCAAGATCAAGCGGCTGGCAGACTTGGTGTCTCCTGGGGGCCTGTTTTCTGGTTCATGTCTATGTCACTGTGTCCTCACATGGTGGAAAGGGCAAACAGGCTCCCTCATGCCTGTGTTATAAAGGCACTAATCCCCAAGGCCATATCTCCAAAAGGCTCCACTTCCTAATATCATCACCTTGTGAATTAGGTTTTCAACATATGAATTTGGGGATACACAAACATTCACAAATAACATTCCACCCATGGTACCCCCAATTCATGCCCTTCTTGCGTGCAAAATACATACATTCCATGCTAATAGCCACAAAAGTTTTCTCTTGTACCACCGTCAACTCAAAAGTCCAAAGTCTCATCTAAACAGCATCTAAATCAGACATGGGTGACTTAAAGTAAAATTCATTCCAAGGCAAGCGCTCTCAGCTGATAACCTGTGAAATCAAACATGTTATGTGCTTCCAAAATACAGTTGTGGGCAGAGACAGACTAAATATTCCCATTCCAAACGGGAACAACAGGAAAGTAGCAAGGACCAACAAGTCCTGAGCAAGTCAGAAACCCACGACGGCAAACAATATTAACAATATTTTTGAGAAAAATCTTTGGTTTGATGCTCTGCACTCCAGTCTCATTGGGGCAGCCATTTTGCCTTCCAGACACTCTAGGGTGATGGCCCTGTCCCCACAGTTTTGAGAAGCCCAGTATGGTGGGTTACTCTGTGCCTGGAGACAACCTCGAAGGCAGTTCTCCGAGTTGGCCCCATCTTTGCAGTGGCTCTGTGCCTGGGCTGCATTTCCATGGCCTCCTGTGACTGGAATCACACACTAGTAGCTCTTCTTGTTCATGGTCAGTGGGAGTGGCTCCATCCCTATGACTCCACTGGGCACTGCCCTAGTGAGAGCTTTCTTTGGTAGTCCTTCCCTTATGGTATTTCTCTGCTTGGGCCTCACAGTTCTCTGGGACATCTTTTGAAATCTAAGCAGAGGCAATCACGCCCCTTCAGCTTTTCTGGGTTCTGCAAATGCTGCTCTGGGACCCACCAAAGCTGCACCTGAGAGGAGCAAGGAGAGTGGTGTTGGAGTACAGGAGGAGTACAGAGGGCTCAGCCTGGGATGTGTGCTGGTGTCTGTCAGTGAAAACCATCTTTGAAATTGTTCTACTCCCCCAGGTCCTTGCATTCTGGGGTGGGATGAAAGAGACAGCCCTGATGATCAGAAAAGCCTTCAAGGTCATTCTTCCATTATCTTGGATAATAGGTCCTGGTTTCTCTTTACATCATGGACTTATTTCTTTATCACATGGTTGCCCAGCCCTTGCCCATTATTAATTCCTTGGTTTTCTCTATTTTTCCTCAAATAATTTACTTGTAGTGACACTATATAATAAACGTTTTTGCATATAGACATATTGTTTAGAATAACACAGAGACACAGAGGAATTACTTTCGTCCCCTCTTCACCATGGTTTCATTTTCTCTGGTTTGTTACCAGTGTTCAACTTCAGTCTGAAAATATTCAATAGAAAACTCTAGAAATAAACAACTCATGTTTAAGTTGCACACTCTTCTGAGTAACGTAATAAAATCTGGTGCCACCTTGCTCCCTCTTGCTAGGGATGTGAGTCCTCCTTTTGTTCAGTGGATACATGCTATAGATCTATGGTAACCACAAATCTTCCACCATGAAATTGTGAAAAAGGAAAAAGAAATTTATGCTAGTTTTGCTGTCAAACTTCAAGCTGCAAAAGTTACAGTCATAGTGTGTGATAAGGGCTTAGTTAAGGTAGAAATGACATTGCATTTGTAGGTGGAAGACATGAACAGAAATGTGTTCCAATTGCAGCAATTGGGTTCAGTGCTATCTGCAATTTCAGGCATCCACTAGGGGTCTTAAAATACAACTTGCTAGGGTAAGAGGGGACTAACATATAGTGTGAGAAGAGAAATGAGCTGAAGACAAATCTCTAGATAGCACCATATTGTGTGAGAGAGAACTAGAAGTCACAAAGAGGAGTTTCAGTGATAGGATGTCACAGCTGAACATCTATTTTAGAAAATAACCAATTGATAACATTTACATATTTAATCCCCTGGGAGTCCCTTAATTAATTATGGTGATATTGGTGGTGCTATGTGTATGTGTGTGTGTGCACACATGCGTGTGAGTGTGCATGCGTGCATTTGGGTATTAGATTGGAGAATAAAATGAAAGAAGTGACTTACTGGCTGTATAAATTCATCAAAAATAAATTAAGTTAAAAACATACAAGATAAATAACATGATAGACAGCATGACATTCAAAGTGTTCCTACAAATTACATTGAGGATAGAAGCAAGAGACTTCATAGCTTCAGAGTTCAGATGGGATTGGCCAGCCAAAATCTAGATTTTCTTTTAGAAAACAGAAAATTACATTATCTTCTATGTTATATCTATTTAACACTTAATTATGTCATACTTTACAATAAAGATTGTTCCAGGAAGTGTACCACATTCACATATGGCAGTGGGTAACTCCTGGAAGTCAGCCACCTATCCAACAATGGAGAAAGGCATACCTCAGGTTTGGGAGTTTGGGCTCACTACAAATGTACATACATAAACTATCCCATGCACAAACATAATGATCCTCATTTAACTTAGATTCGTAATCACTAGAAAAATAGAAAAGTAGTTAATCTGTCAGTGACTGTCACTGTCAAATTCTGTGTGCTGCTAATGAACTGCTTCTAGAACACTGCAGCGTATAGAAGAGCTCCTCAAAGTGTGTGTCCTCCAAGAATCAAAATTCCAAATGACACTTGCTTTGACATAATGCATCAGTGTGCATTTTTATGAAAACAGGTATTTATATCTATTATTAGTCAATCATTGTATTAAGTGTAAGGTAAAAAGCACATAGATTGCTTTTTATATAATCTCAGATAGTGTATATATCAAATACCTCTAACCTATAGTCAAACACAAGAAAATAAGGGATAGGGTGAGTAGATGTTATTGATATTTGAAAGATCATTCCTATAGCAGTTAAGGACATTTTCTAAAATGAAGGGAAAACATTCCTAACATCAAACCCTTACCTGAAAATATATGGACTGGGATGGGGGCAGGGAGGAGTCACCATGATGTGTATCAGTGTGTCATTTCTTTCCCTGAGTTCCAAGGTAAGTTAACTTATACATTGAAAAGTTAGTAACTTACATGCTACAATTTTGACAATATTTATCTTGCTGAGCTTTGAGGTCATCTTATTCCACTGTAGCTCCCTGTCTCCCTGGGAAAGCCAGGTGGGACTTTCTCCTCTGATAGACTTGAAGCCACCTTGAGTGGCTTGGAAAACAGCTATGCTGTTTAACACATCCGTCGTTCCCGTCTTCAAGAATATGGTTTTATGTGAAACTCTTTTTTCTACTCTAGCTTGTTTTCTACTCCTTATTTTGTCCTTCTCTTTTCTTCTAATTCTCATGTTTCATCAACAAGCACTAAAGCTTTTGACTTCACACTATCTTGGCCATCAGGCACTTAGTGCTACCAGATATACTATACTAGGCCCTGAACTCCTGCCTCCAGCTCTGAGTTTCTTCATTTTAATAGACTCTATCCCTGACTACCAACAGAACAAAACATACGAGTATGCCAGGCATGCCCCCTTTAAACTGAGAGTCTTCAAACATTTGTTCAATGCATTGAGGAGAGGCAGGTAAGAGGATGGAAGACAGAAGGGGCCCATGGTCACAGAGCAGTTTCATGTCCATCCATGCTTTTGGATAGTCTAGCTCTGGCCCCAAACTTACTGCCACTTAGAAGAAAATCCTCTGGAAATATATGTCTTTTCTCATGGAATAAAAAACAAAGTTCATCCACAGAGGATTAGAAGAGGGAGAATATGGCCAGGTGCAGTGGCTCAAGCCTGTAATCCCAGCACTTTGGGAGGTGGAGACTGGTGGATCACGAGGTCAGGAGATCGAGACCATCCTGGCTAACAAGTGAAACCCCGTCTCTACTAAAAAATACAAAAAACTAGCCGGGCGAGGTGGCGGGCGCCTGTAGTCCCAGCTACTCAGGAGGCTGAGGCAGGAGAATGGCGTAAACCCGGGAGGCGGAGCTTGCAGTGAGCTGAGATCCGGCCACTGCACTCCAGCCTGGGCGACAGAGTCAGACTCCGTCTCAAAAAAAAAAAAAAGAAGAGGGAGAATATGTTGGTTGGAAAATGTGCTTGCATAGACCCCTCTCATAAAGATTCATTATTGATTTTCTTCTACCTTCCTATAATGAAGGCCATTATCATTTGAGCCTTAAATAAAACATGTCTAGCATTTTGTTTAACCAATCAATGGTGTTTAATTTAGGAAAATAGAGTAGACTTTTATAAAATGTTTTTATCCCACTGGGTGGTTATGGTGAAACCTTGAGCTGTTTTTTTTTTTTTCTTTCCCATAGTGATTAAAGCAGCTGTAGAGAGATGATGGAAGGGCCAGAGCAAGCCTTTTGAGTGATTTTAGTACTCATGTGCGTTGACTAAACACCAACTCTTATTGCACTTTCCAGATAGGAACTTGCTTTATCTTTGTAACAATCCTATGCATTTTATTGCTCTCCCTATTTCACAGATAAGGAAAAATCAGGAGCAAATTGTTAATTAAAACTTGCCCAGAGTCACAGAGACAGCAAGTAAGGGCCAGCTTCAAATCCACAATGTGGCCTGCGAGTCCAGAGTTGAATCTAATCATAGAGATTTAACTTTTTGGAAAAAAAATTTAAAACTCATTTTACTCTTTATGGTCAGATGATTGCCAAAGTAATATGGTGTCACATGCTTATAGCTGACATACATTCTTTGATTCTTCAGTGTTTTTCAGTGTTTGAGTTAAGCTATCAATTTTAGCAGTGTGTCATGGAATCCAATACTTGTGCCACCTGCAACTGTATTTCCTCCTGTCAAACACAGCCATTGTTTACCTCAGTGACTTATAAAAACTTCTCATAAATTCATTTTTAAAGCTGTCAAACTCCACTAAAAACTACTGTCTTTAAAACTGGAGGGGATTCATTTCGTCAAAATAATTATAGAAGTTGAAGGTAGAAAGAATTGCGACATCTTTCTTTATGTGCTGAGATCCTTTTCAGAGTGCCAATTTCATTTGTACCTATAAACTTTAAATGATACTTAGCTCGCCCGAACTTTCTGGCTGACACAAAATAGAATTCTCAACCCCTGAATTGCAATCTCAGAAGATGACAGGCTCACTCTGTGCACCTTGTACCGTGATTGAGTTTCAGATGCTCTTCAGCAGTCCACTTGCTGTTTAATTGAAAAAAAATTCTCAAATTTTTTTCAGACTGTGTAAGGTGCGAACTTAGAGCAAAGTAGATTTTCTCCTGATTAGAAAGAATCCAAATGCATTAGAGAATGGGCATGAACAAGAAGCACTGGCTAAATGCAAGCAGTCTAGCCCTGGGTAGCTGAGATCATTTTTTTTTTTTTTTTTTTTTTTTTTTTTGCTAGCACAGTGGTTTCCAGAGTTAGGGATTCAAAATCAGTAAAGCTTCAATAAAATATTTAGGACTTACATAGCATTGTCAAATTTGTATTTTCAAGAACACTTCAATACATGCACACACACATGCCCAGACTGAGTCCACCACCACTATACCACATACACAAATATTATCATTTACTATGACCTTCTTTTTATAAGTGAACAGCTATTCTAAGTGAATTTGAAAGGACATAATTTCTGAGAAAATTGTAAAGAATAAAGCAATTGCTTTAAATAAAGCCATCTAGCTTCATGGAAGTTTTACTACAATGCTTTTATTTTCTTATTTTTTCACGAATACATGACAATGTCTTAGTAGAATTGGAATGATCGCAAGAATGATTATTTTGTAGATCATAAAATCTCAAACGGAATTCCAAATTTTGCTACCAAGAGCAATCCAATACCTGGACATCATCTTTTGAACATATCAGACATGCAGATACTTGAACATCTTTTCCTGCAACAAATATTTGTTAAATTTCTCCTCTGTGCCAAATTTCTATATCCAAGCCAAGAAATGACAGGTATATACATAAATAAGCAACAAATTATTATAGGTATACATATATGAGCATTACATATATTCTATGTGCATAATCTATTGTGCAACAAAAACATCAATTCAATACAAAATAAAATCACTGCAATACATTTGTCAAAGATTACATTTCACATTTAATTGGAATCTTGAGGCTGAAATAAATCTGGGAGAAAATAGCAAGAAAGAGAAGTGGTAATAATAGGATATTACATAGCTTGCTAGGTATTAGATGAGAAATGCATTCGGATTCTGGTGTTGAAAAATCCTAGTCTAGCGGTTATTAGGAATCAAGGAGAGACCAGTATCCATTAATTATGTCATCTGATTGGACCAGAAGTTACAAGGAGCACTATACTAAAGCAATACTTTAGGATCTGAGATGGTTTAGGAAGCATGGTATAAGGTGTCAAGAAGACAGAAAGGGGAGAAATGTTTGTCTTTAGTATATGTGTTAATATTTTGCAGAAAATGTGTTGGGTTGGATATCAACAAATATAAATTCTATTTCCAGATGTCTTCTGTGTAAGTTAATCTGCCTCAATTTACCTTTCTGTATAAAGAATAATGTTTACCCCTTAGTCTGTCTTTTAGGGACACCATGTTAATAAAATTGTCTAATAGAAAAGTATAGCCAAATACACACATAGGTATCAATTTGTGCTGTGCTCACAGCAGGTGTGACAAATGGATTTCAACCTGCGTGTGACCACCAATATTCTGAATAGTAATCGTCTCTGGGAGCAACACTGTGAAGTAGCAATTCAGGAGCTAAACAAGATACCAGATAGCTTGGAATCTATTCCCACTATTATTAAAAACAACTCACAATTGGGGAATCCACTGCAGAGGTCAACAGTACCATTTTCATATGTTAAAATCATATGCAATTCTTTTCAAATACTTTCTATTTGTTTCCCTTTTGCTCTGGTTGTAATAGCTGTGGTCCATAAGTGCCTTTTTTTTTTTTCTTTTTTAATGATATAATGAAACCTGATTGCCTTCTATTTAGGTTTATTTTTCAATGGTTCTTTTGAGCTATCTACTTGAGATCTAACAAAAGGAGAACTAACTGTTGCTAAGGGCAACCCAAAGAAATGAGTTTTCTTGTATGTGAAATAGGCTCTCCCCTTGGAAAGACTGTCAGTAATGACTTCCAGTGTGGGCATCTCCAGCAAGTAGATAGTCACCCATCAATAGCCCTATCATTCCTGTGCTCCAATTTCAGGCTTCCATGTGGCACCCCTTTCAACCAGCTGAACAGATATGAGTGTGCCAGATTTCCCATCTCCCTACCCTCCCAACACTCTACTGATAGTTAGATTAACAAGAGCAAAACTGACTCTGTGTCAGGAGTCATGTCAAGCACTTTACAAATATTAGCTAATTAATCCACATGACAACTGCATGAAGGAGGACTATTATTATCTCTGTGTTACAGAAGATAAATGTAAGCAGCAAAGAATGTGAATTTGTCTAGGTCTGTACACCTAATAATGAGCAGATCTGGGATCCTAACCCAGGTAATGTAGATATATTGTGCCTATCCACCTCACTAGGCTGACACCCAAGACTTGGAGTGAGGATTTATGTAAAATGAGTCATAAATACATATGATTATGTTTAAAGTTCTTTAAAAAATTATCTGATGATGTAAGCTTCTATCATTTCCATTTTTGCTTAAGTTTAACTCTTTTGTTTAAGCTTACTGTGTTTGTTATAGCTACATGATGTCAAATCCAGTAAGGATTGAGTTTGCAGCAGCAGATCGGGTCAGGAGAAGCATGGGGACTTGCTTGTGGCAAGTAGCACCCTAGGATGCTGCTGTTATCTGGACACACACACCTTCACTTCTAGGAGAGCTTTTAGAATACTAAACAACAAACCCTAATGCTAAATCTGTAAACTTGTGAAATTAAAATATCCCTTTGTGGCTAAAGGTAAATTTTAGGGGACTTGTCCTCATCTTCCAAAATGGCGGAGACAGGCATTCCTGTATTGCAATTGACTTGATTGATAGAATGCAGAAATGCAAGATGGGCCGCCCTGGGCATCTTCCCTAAACTCTCACACCTCCCTCTCCTTGAGCTTCCTTGAACCAGCAGTGCTCATTTGCTGGGATTAGAGCCACTGAGTTAGCTTGCCATTTGTTTACCTCAAGCAAACTGGGACCAAAATCCCTAACACAAGCTAGAAAGCTGGCTTAGTGGGATCAACATCTGGTAGATAATACTTAAATTCCCTGCAATCCTACTTTTACTTACTAGTAGGGTAAAATCAGTCTTCCCTTTACTGGGAAAAAATACAATAAATTATAACTTTCTCATCGTCAGTTTGTTGGTTTTGAGATTTTTAAAACTAAATCATAGTTATTTTTCCCAGAGACATGTAGTAACTTTTGAATTGGTTTGTCACATTATCTTCAGAAAAACTGGGAATATGATGAAAATCTGTCAATATCATTTTACGGCTGCTGGATCAAGCACACATTTTAAATTGAGAAACAGTACCTCAATAAACTTTTACAGTATTTTTATTTTTGTTACAAAATGATGAACATGATGCAATAAAAAACTGGAAAGTAAAGCAGTATTTGTTCCCTAACATAGGTGTAAAGAAAGTTGCATCAAAAATTGTAAATGATAAGAAAAATAATAAAATAAAATGACATTTTAATCTGTATTTGCCATAATTAAGGATTTGATTTTAAAGGATTTTTTAAAACAACACGGGCCTTTCATACTTTGAAATGAATCTCAGCAAGTAAGAGTTATTATCATAGTGAGTCACTGCTGCTGATGAAACTGTGCTAATTTGGTGTCTTGGGAAAGAAAATATTTGAGAACTACTGACTTGAATATCCTATGTCTTCATTAGAGGTTATTGTTATACCTTTTGTACCTTTATCTATTGTACCTGGAAAAAGATACAAGTAACTAGGAAATATTACACTGGGAAGAAAATAGAACCTTATGATTTTCTATAAAAATAACTTGTGCTCAGTATTTTCAGGCACGTATGATTATAGGAATATATAATTTGGAATGCAAAAACCAAACTAAATATCCTTAAGATGAGAGTATCGAAATCGATGTAGCATAAATGATAAATGGTAGATAAAATTATTTAACCCAAAATTTATTATCTTTGTAATTTTCAGTTATAAAAAAAAGTTGATTGCACCCCTACACCAACATAGCACACCTGCACTTAGATTATTAATTGAATAAATATTACCTGTACACTCACTATTTTGAATACAACTTGTTAGGTTAACAGACAGTGTTATCACACCATATAAACCCGCTGTTTTAGAAAACATTTTTGCGTTTGGTCACCCTTCTTGGAAAAACAAGATCTTTGTGCAGTTTCTGAATAGGAACTAAATGACCAGGCCAATTATTTTTCTACCTAAATTTCTATAGTATTTCAGTAAGTTTGGATTTTACATAGGAAACACACATTGTTTGGGGATAACTGGACTTGTGTAATGAAATGAGAAGCATATACAATTACAATGTAGTTAAAGTATAATTATGTTAAACACAAACCCAGTACAAGCCTATTATGGCGCATAACAACTACAACACCATATACTACATATTAGCATTCCAGCACTAACTTCTAATACATTCAGAGTTTGGTGACAACCTTGGGGAAACATGGCCCTATGACCAAGAAAACCTCTGTTTTTCTCTCTTGTTTTGTCAGCTATCTTCTTTGTAACCTGCTTCCCATACCAATGGAAGGACAAGGTCTTTCTGTGTCCCTTATGGCTAACTATAGGGAATTCTTTATCATTTGGATTGCAGTTGCTCCATATGTGACTTTAGTAAAATCCTTATGCAAGATTTATTTTTGAACACGTTTTGAAAGTACTTGTGACCTCTTGCTCAGAATATGCTATTGCCAGCCTATCTAGGTATACCAATTTCATGGAAAACCTCTCCTTATCTGTATATGTTTATCTTTCTCTTAATTGTAAGGCAAGAAAGAAAATGTTCAAAAATATTGGATTCCACACCACTTCTTGAAGAAGTCAAATGCTGCTTCACCCCTTACCTGCAGCCTGGCTGCCCAATGGGTAAAGGCCATAATCTCTGAGTCAGCAGGAATCTGGTGAGAAAGGTAAGATTTCTGGGTGCACTTCTTACACCCTGGTGCTCACTACACTGCCTTCGCTGCCTTAGCTGATAATTGTCCCCTTGCTGCTCTTGAAGGCCCGTATGCCTCAACTGAAGCAAAATAATTTGATTGAAGAGTATAATTTTCTCACATTGTACTTCAGTAGAGTGAGAAGTAGGTAGTACATTCTGGTACTTGCCCAAAATCTGTTTTCTGTTTGACAGCACAGTTGTTACATTAATTTCTCTCTGCCTAATTAAAAACAGATGAAGGTAACCGTGTGATATTAAGGACTACCTGTGAGGGAAGTAAACCAGTATGGGAAACTCAGGCCTATACCAAGACACACTCCGCTAAAAAAATGAATATCTGGAAACCATGAGGTTGACACTTAAAATGGCGTGAGGGGGTCACAACTTGGAAGCTAAGTCAGACAAGAAGGAAAATAAGTTTAGTGCTGAAAAGAAGTAAATGTGCTGAGGTCTATAAACAGGGCAATCAAGTGGCAGTAGAAGAGTGGGTGGGATGATGACATGTTTGGCAATTAATCTAATGACAACACAACTTTCATTGTTTCTTACTCAAGAATGATATATTATTATGCAACATCTTCTTAAGACTGCCAAAACATTCCAGCTATTCCAGACACCTCTCTGTCAGCTCTGGAAGGAACAGGGTCACATTGGATTCTCTAATAAAATGATGACACATACCTGAGGTGATGCTAAAAATTATTCACCGTTTATCAAGCACTTATTATGTGCTGTGTATGCTACTGTGTTGTCAAATTTAATGTAATCTGGCTGACAATCCTATGAAGTAGGTTTAATGATTTCCATTTTACAGATGACGAATGTGAGGGTCAAAATAGATAAATACCTTTATCTGGTAGTTAATGGTGGAGACAGATTAAAGTTTCCATAACTCTAAGGCTTCAGGCTTTCTTTGCTATAATGTAATGGAATGCTTCTGGTCCTTCCTCTTTTTCTTCTCCTTCTGGTATTTCCATTATGTGTATATTATACCTTTTGTGATTGTCTTTTTCCACGGTACTTGGATATTCTGCTCTTTTCTGTTCGTCCATTTTTCGTCTTTGCTTTTTAGTTTTGTAAATTTCTATTGACAGATCTTTCAGCTTTGAGATTCTATTCTCAGCTATTCCCAGTCTACTAATTAATCCGTCAAAGGCATTCTTTATTCCTGTTACAGTGCTTTTTATCTCTAGCATTTCTTCTTGCTTCTTTCTAAAATTTCCATATCACTATTTATGTTATCCTTTTGACTTGCATGTTGTCTGCTTTTCTCTTTAAAGGCCTTTGCATATTAATCATAGCTGTTTTAAATTCACAGTGTGATACTTTCAACATCACAGCTATATCTGAGGCTGGTTCTGATGCTTGCTGTATCTCTTCAAATTGTGTTTTTGTTTTGTTTTGCTTTGTTTGTTTGTTGCTTTTTAGTATGCTTTGTAATTGGTACAGTTGTCCTGGGTTAAAGTAAGTCCTCTAAAAAAGGCTTTAGTGAAGTGTAGTGGTAAGGTATGGGATAAGGGAAAGCATACTGTAGTCCTATGATAGGTCTCAGTCTTTTAATGAGTCTGTGCCTGTGCCTGTGGGCTGTGAACTTCACAACTGCTGCCAGTCCATCACCCTTCCTCCCACACCTACCCCCCTCCCCTGCCGCCACACACACACACACACACACACACTTAGGTGAAGCAGGATGGCTGGAGAGAGCTGGAGTTGTGTATTTTCCTTCCCCCATGTGGAAGGCTAGAGCAGCCAGAGGTAGATATTTACATCCCCCACGTCAGTTAGGCTCTGATACAACCCGAATAGCTTAGGTTCTGGTAAAATGATTTCTTTCGACAGCATGCCTTCTTAAGAAGAACAAAATGCTCTGGCATGTTTTAAAATAGTTAATTCCCGTCCCCTGCTCCCCGCGGCCACCCAAAGCACCAAGGGATTTTTCTCTGATGGTAACCGTGAGAATTTGTTAGAGCTTCAAAAGGTAAAACCCACCAAAGTATGGTGTCCCTTGGAGTTTTTACTCTCAGAGTCATCCATGTTGAGTGTCCAGCAATTCCTCAATTACAGTTCACATTTCCCTCTGCAGGCACTGGGTTTCTGTTGTAGTAAGTTTTGAATTTTTTATATCTGCCAGTTTGGTGGGCAGCAGTTTACTCTGGAATCTCATTTCTCTAATGAATTTAAGAAGAGTTGTTGAGTTTTCAGTGTGTTCTGTATTTTATTATTGGTACAATGAAGGGAAGAATTTCAATCTCCTTGTATGCCATCCAGAATGAAGAAGTCTTGCATTTATTTTTATTTTAGAAAAAAAGTACAATTAAACTTAAAGTTCCATCAAAATTATACTTAAACCATTTTTTAATTATACTTTAAGTTCTGGGGTGCATGTGCAGAATGTGCAGGTTTGTTACATAGGTATACATGTGCCATGGTTGTTTACTACACCCATCAACCCATCATTTACATTAAGTATTTCTCCTAATGCTATTCCTCCCCTAGTTCCCCACCTCCCTACAGGCCCTGGTGTATGATGTTTCCCTCCCTGTGTCCATATGTTTTCATTGTTCACCTCCCACTTATGAGTGAGAATATGCAGTGTTTGGTTTTCTGATCTTATGTTAGTTTGCTGAGAATGATGGTTTCCAGCTTCATCCATGTCCCTGCAAAAGACATGAACTCATCCTTTTTATGGCTGCATAGTATTCCATGGTGTATATGTGCCACATTTTCTTTACTCAATCTATCATTGATGGGCATTTGGTTTGGTTCCAAGTCTTTGCTATTGTGAACAGTGCTACAATAAACATACATGTGCATGTGTCTTTATAGTAGAATGATATACAATCCTTTAGATATATACCCAGTAATGGGATTGCTGGGTCGAATGGTGTTTCTGGTTTTAGATCCTTGCGTAATTGCTGCATTGTCTTCCACAATGGTTGAACTAATTATACATTCCCACCAACAGTGTAAAATTGTTCTTATTTCTCCACATCTTCTCCAGCATCTGTTTCCTGACTTTTTAATGACTGCTATTCCAACTATCTTGAGATGGTATCTCATTGTGGTTTTGATTTGCATTTCTCTAATGACCAGTGATGATGAGCTTTCGTTCATATGTTTGTTGGCTGCTTAAATGTCTTCTTTTGAAAAGTGTCTGTTCATATCGTTTGCCCAGTTTTTGATTTTTTTTTCTTGTAAATTTGTTAAGTTCTTTGTAGATTCTGGATATTAACCCTTTGTCAGTTGGCTAGATTGGAAAAATTTTCTCCCATTCTGTAGGTTGCCTGTTCACTCTGATGATAGCTTCTTTTGCTGTGCAGAAGCTCTTTAGTTTAATTAGATTCCATTTTTCAATTGGGTTTTGTTGCTATTGCTTTTGGTGTTTTAGTCATGAAGTCTTTGCCCATGCCTATGTCCTGAATGGTATCGCCTAGGTTTTCTTCTAGAGTTTTCATGGTTTTAGGTCTTACGTTTAAGTCTTTAATCTCTCTTGAGTTAATTTTTGTATAAGGTGTAAGGAAAGGGTCTAGTTTCAGTTTCTGCATATGGCTAGCCAGTTTTCCCAACACTGTTTATTAAATAGACAATCCTTTCCCCATTACTTGTTTGTGTCAGGTTTGTCAAAGATCAGATGATTGTAGATGTGTGGTGTTATTTCTGAGACCTCTGTTCTGTTCTATTGGTTTATATATCTGTTTTGGTAGTAGTATCATGCTATTTTGGTTACTGTAGCCTTGTAGTATAGTTTGAAGTCAGGTAGTGTGATGCCTCCATCTTTGTTCTTTTTGCTTAGGATCGTTTTGGCTATGCGGGCTCTTTTTTGGTTCCATATGAAATTTAAAGTAGTTTTCTCTCATTCCATGAAGAAAGTCAATGGTAACTTGATGGGGATAGCATTGAATCTATAAATTACTTTGGGCAGTATAGCCATTTTCACGATGTTGATTCTTCATATCCATGAGCATGGAATATTTTTCCATTTGTTTGTGTCCTCTCTTAAATCCTTGAGCGCTGGTTTGTAGTTCTCCTTGAAGAGGTCCTTCACATCCCTTGTAAGTTGTATTCCTAGGTATTTTATTCTCTTTGTAGCAATTGTGAAGGGGAGTTCTACTTGAACTATTTTGATAAACAAAGCTAATAATATTAATAACAAAGACAGGAAAGAAGTAACAACTTTAAAATGAACAAAATTAACATTGTTCTTTTTAAAAATCACTAATAACAAATAACAATAATATATGTAACAAATACATACAGAACTTTTTGTAGCTTAAAATGATAAAAATGAGAGGAACCAGACTTGAAATTATACAGTGAGGATGCTTTTATTTTCTTTTGTTTTGAAACGGCGTCTCGCTCTTTGCCAGGCTGGAGTGCAGTGGTGTGATCTCGGCTCACTGCAACCTCCAACTCCTGGGTTCACATGATTCCCCTGCCTTAGCCTCCTGAGTAGCTGGGACTACAGGTGCGCACCACCACGCCCAGCTAATTTTTATATTTTTAGTAGAGATGGGGTTTCACCATGTTGGCCAGGATTGTCTCCAACTCTTGACCTTGTGATTTGCCTACCTCAGCCTCCCAAAGTGCTAGGATTACAGGTGTGAGCCACCGTGCCCGGCCGTGTGGATGCTTTTGAGTCCTCTGCCCCACAAAGGCATGAAAATATTTTTTAAAACAATAAAATCAATTATTTCTGAACTCTGGAAATTAACCAAAAGCACAGAACAAACTAGAAACCATTTTATTTTCAAGGAAAAGGGCTAAATCTTTGTAAGACTATGGAGCATGTGGTGTTTTAACTTAGGCTACTCTAATTTCTCCCTCAGCACTATGCTGTGTTAATCAAGAAAAGAGAGGGGAGACCTCTGGATCCAAATCCAGAACCTTGTCAATATTTTAACAATACATCTAGCATCTCGCTCAAGAACCCTTATTACCAAAATAATATAATTGACATGACTCATATCTCAGCTTCATAGAAAAAACTCTTATTTAGGGTGTTAATAAATCATAACAATCTTCTGGAATTATTAGCACCACAATTCTCTAAGGTTGTGAAAATAGAGACTCTCAATAAAAAGATATAGAACATAAATAAAAAGAACCAAGTAGAAGTTTCAGAATTTAAAAATATAACTGAAATGAAAAATAACAACTTTGAATAAAGAGGCAGAATAAAGATTAGAGAACATGAAAATATATAAACAGTATATTTAGTATGAGGCACAGATATAAGTGAAAAAAGATGAGCAGAGACTCATATAATTGTGAAACATTATCAAACATGCCAAAATACATGTAATAGGAGTTTCTGAGGATAGAAGAGAATGACATGGGAGAAAAAAGTATTGGAAAAATAATGGACAAAATTTCTCAAATATTGTGAAAAATATTAATTTACAATTCCAAGAAGCTCAAAAAACTTCAATTGAATAAACTCAGATGCCCAACTGAAAACATAATAAACTATCAAAAATCAAAGAGAAAATATTTTAATGCAGCAAGAGAAAAATAACTTATCACATACATGGGATCTTTAATGAGAAAAATGGTTGGGTTCTCATCAGAAACTATGAAAGCCAGACATAAGCAGCCTGACATACACAAAGTGTTGAAAGAAAATACTTTCAGGCCCGGCGGAGGTGGCTCAAGCCTGTAATCCCAGCACTTGGGGAGGCCGAGATGGGTGGATCACGAGGTCAGGAGATAGAGACCATCCTGGCTAACACTGTGAAACCCCGTCTCTACTAAAAAATACAAAAAAAAAAAAAAAAAAAAAAAAAAAAAAAAAGCTAGCTGGGCAATGTGGCGGGCGCCTGTAGTCCCAGCTACTCGGGAGGCTGAGACAGGAGAATGGCGTAAACCTGGGAGGCGGAGCTTGCAGTGAGCTGAGATCCGGCCACTGCACTCCAGCCTGGGCGACAGAACGAGACTCCGTCTCAAAAAAAAAAAAAAAAAAAAAAGAAAAAAGAAAAGAAAAAGAAAATACTTTCAGTCTAGAACTTAAAGTATAATAAAAAATTTTAAAAAAAGAAAATACTTTCAACCAGGAATTGTAATTGCATCAAAACTATCTTTTAAAAAATGGGCACATAGAGACTGCACCACATATAAATACATATATACCTAAATACATGCATACACTCATAAGTCACTGAAAGAATTTGTCACCAAGTGATTTTCCCTGAAAGAAATACTAAAAGATAACTACATAAAACAAAAATTACAAAACAACATTAATAAGCTTATAATGTATAAAAATGTAATTTGCATGACAATAATACCATAAAAAGCACGAGACACAGAGACTATATTGCAGCAGTTTCTATGCACTACTAGAATGAAATTAGTATTAAACTGAACTAGATTATGTTAGGTTGAGTTTCATGTTGTATTGTAATATCTAGAGCACCACTTAAAAAAATAACTCACCAAAATGTGTTATTTTAAAATGAATTTAAATTACACACAAGGAGATACCCGTTTAACAAAAAGAAGATGGCAATAATGGAGAAATGAAGAAACAGACAATATAAAACATATAGAAAGCAAACCACTACTATACCAATAATTACTGTAAACATAAATGGATTAAACACTTCAATCTAAAGTCAAAGGGTGTAAGATTGGATTAAGAAACAGAATCCAACTACAGGCTGTGTACAACAGACACACTTTAGACTCAAAGAAACATACAGCTCAAAAGAAAAAGGATAAAAACAGATACTCCGTACAAATGATAAACAAAAGAGAGCTGTAATAGCTCTTCTAATATTATAAAAAAAGATTTTAAGACAAAAGAATAATACAAAAAGTATTACTAAAAACAAAAAGGTATATTTTATAAAGATGAAAACTTTATTCTGCAGGAAGTAGTTACAAATACATATTCATCTAACAGCAGATCCTCAAAATACAAGAAAGCAAAATGGACATAATTGAAGAGAGAAACAAATAATTCAGCAACAATAGTAGCAGATTTCAATATTGCACCCTCAATAGTTGACAAAATATGTAGTTAGAAAATAAAATAGGAGAAAATTAATTAACAAAATAAATATGTCCACATGCATACCAGATACTCATTCAAGGAAGAATTAATTCCTATAATTAATAGGCAAAGCAAAAGGATTGGATGTGTGGAAAGTCCAGGGAAAGAGGAAGAGCAGTGCTGTGCAGCTTCTGCAGAGTACTTGATGGCAAAGGTGCAGCACCAGAATATTACTGGAGTAGTGAAAGAATCATGTTCAAACATCATTTCAAATACTGTAAATTTTTAATAAGTTGAAAAAACAGTTTTAAAATTTTCAGCAGTATTAAACATTTACAAGTATTGCTATCTCATGGCTCACCAGGAGCACCCTGTTGGGAATTCTGGTGCAGACTATCTTATTTTCAAAATCACAAATTACTAATCCCTATGCTATGATCCAATAGCTTTCATGCAATTCAAATGAATTTTAAGTATACATAATCCAATACTGATGATCACTCCACCAGCTTGACAAGACTCCAGCTAAGAAAGAAGTAAGGAATGTTCCTCTTAGAATTCATTATCAGGTAAACTCTGTGAGTTTGTTACTGACCTGGGACTTTTATAGACCTGGACCAAAATATCATGGGGAGATGCCTTTCTAAGAGATAGGTTTTTATTCTCAAATGGGGTCATTGCTAGCCACAGCTGACTTTATCCTTAACTTATTTTGAACTACTGTAAATAGAATGGTTTCTTCTCAATGGAATATACATTTCCTGTTTTAGAAAGCATAGAGCCACAAACCCATTTTCATGGAATATACATCTCCTGTTTTAGAAAGCATAGAGCCACAAACCCGTTTTCATATTTTGATGACACTAATTAAAATAAAGTCAGGTGTGCCTAGAATGGAGCAAATAGTGGCTTCAAAAAGTATGTAATCGTATTATCTTTTTTGCCATTAAAAATACAAAAATAGCCAAAAACATTATGTAGGCACACCTTTCTCAATATTCAAATGAATAAATAAACCCGTAGATGAGACCAGCTTGTTCTTTCACCAGGGCTACTCCGGTCCTCTGGCAGGACCACCAGAAAACAGCATCACTTAAAACTGACGTTTTTAGGCTTAAGGCAAGCAACTGTTAGATAAATGCTCTTTGTTACATTTTTGTCCTAAAATAATGTTCTCCAACCTCTAACAAGGCATTGCTGACGTTTTGGATTTATCTCAAGTTGCTCTTTCAAAAAAACCTTTGGTCTTCCCTAAAAGATACGTTAAATACCACACGAGTCTTAAAAATAGTTTTTCACTGAACCCCCTAAAAACTGATATTTAATAACTACAAACCTCAATTTGATTAGCAGTGTACATTCTCAAGTTGAATCCTGAATATTGCCGATTATTAAAGGGTTGGTTGTCTACTTTTTTCTCAAAATCTGACCAAGACAATTCGTACTTGAGTAAGACATTCCCTCTGAGGAAAATTCTGAAAGCAGAAGCAGTCTACGACCTAAAATATAGCCTGCTGGCAGATGCTGGTCTTCAACTGATGTTTTCTTTCTGACCTGTGACAGGATAAGCACAGTCAAGTTGAAACTTTTATGGCAATTTGAATCTTATAACTAAAAGGTGGGACTTTGGCTGCATGTTATTTATTTTTGATGTATTAATTTTTATTTCATTTTATAAAAGTGTAAGTCTGACACATTATGGGTAAACATATTCTTTCACTATAGAAAACAGATAGAGAAAGGATCTGAGGTCTTGGTAACAAGAATTTCCTGTTTGCAGATGACATTGTGGATGTGCAAATGAAATGAGAAATTTGTCTTATGTTAATAATACCTCAAGGTAGAACATCTCTTTGCTTGATTGTTAACAGTGGTTAAAATTAAAACCACAGCTGCTGCTGAAACTGTGAAGATGTAAACCTCTTGGCAAGAGGTCCCAAGCATTTGAATTGGATGCAGTAAGTATGGATTGTAACGGGAGACTTTACGGGAGGTATAATAAGGCCCCGGGGAAAAAGAACCAATAGATTATAGTAGATTATATATGGGACTTTGTAAAAGGAGACTTATTATGGGAATTGTCTTATGCAATTATGGAGGGAAAAAAGTCCCACAATATGCTATCTGCAAACCAGAGAACCAGGAAGGCTGCCGGTAATTCAGGCTGCGTCCACTGGCCTGAGAACCCGGGGGGTTAATGATGTAACTCCCCTCTGAGGCCACAGGCCTGGGGTGCATGGGTAGGGGCTCTGATATAAGTCACAGAGTGCAAAGGCCCAAGAACTAAGAGTTCCATTGTCTCAGGGCAGGAGAGGTGGATGTCCAAGCTCGAGGAGAGAGAGAATTCACCCATCCTCAGCCTTTTTGTTTAATGAGGGCCCTCAACAGATTGGAAGATGCCAACACTCATGGGTGAGGGTGGCCTTTAGTCAGTCTATGGTTTCAATGCCAATCTTTTCTGGAAACACCTCACAGACACACCCAGAAATAATGTTTTACCAGCTATCTAGGAGTCCTTTAGTCCTGTCAAGTTGACACATAAAATTAACCATCATAGGGTGCTGGTGGGAGAAAAGGTTGAGGGTCCAGAGATTAAGTGGAAGAGGTCAAGGAATACCTATGTTTCTAAAAGTAGTTATTGAAATGACCAATTCCCCTAATGGCTAATTTGCCTGAAGTATAACTGTCTTTGAGTGCTTTACTATGTACTTTTGTGTTCCACTTACTTTATGGGATTTAAAAAAATATTTTTAGCAACTGTATTTGTGAAATATGTATTTCTATGAAGCATTTTAAAATGGTTAGATTTCAGGAACAATAAATGTATTTTGCACAATTGGAATTTTCTTTTTAAACACTGTATCTTCTTATAGCTCTTAGAAAAATGTTAAGTTTACATAAAGGCTTGCATTAAACATTTAATTCTGTTTTAAAATGCATTCACATTTCAGATCAATAAATATTGTTAAATTACATTAAAAGTTGTTTCTTTTGTGCCAAAACTATCATTGAATGATTCTTTCATTTGGAAACTGGCTGTAGGTAAAAAGGTCTACATAGAGAGAGATGAATGGAAATTAAGCTCCTCTGAGTAAGCTTAAATTTTTCTTTAACTTTTTTTTTTTTTTTTTTTTTTGGATTTGCTGTAGCTCCATAACTTGTTTGTTTAACCACATTGAAAATTGTGCTTGTGACTTTTCAGGTAGATTTACTACTGTCTAAGAACTATATTGATTGTGATTTTGCCTCATTCTTCACCAGGGCAGAGGGCATTTTGTCAGAGAGCAGAGATAGTAATGATGGTGGTGTAGGGTTTGGGGGGCATTTTATTTTATTTTCCCTTTGCCAGTTAAAAATATTAAATCATAAAACAGTATACCTTCCCCCATGCCGACACATACACAAGGGAAAGTAAATGGTATCAGTGACCGATGAGCTATGTCACTGGAAGTTGAAAATTAATAGTTGCATTCTATCTATTCATTCCAACATATTTTAAGCTGTCCTTTGCTCGGATTAAATGCTCAATCTCATCTAATTCACTCCTCTTCAGTGAGCAATAGCATCAGAAATGTTTAGGATTTTTTGGAAGTTAGATATGTTACTAATACTTGAAGACTCTCCCCTCTGTGCCCCTTCTTAAGTTTGTCCAATTTCTTGTTCATTGGCCATATGGTAGTGTCATCTAGGTAATTAGCCTCAGTGACTAGTTTCAGAGAATAAATTAATAGCATTTTCTTATATCAGGCATTAAGAACACATACAACTTTTTATATTTTGATATATACGAAGCTTATAGCCAAATTTTGTATAATACTAAAATAATCACAGTTTATGTTTATATATATATATATATATATATATATAATCTCCACCCTGGGGTTGAGAAGTTTTGTTTTACTTTTATTCTAATCATCTGAAGGCAGTGCTCCTTTTATATTTAGAATTCTTCAAGCTTTGTCAACTAATCCTACATTGTAATTGAATATGTTATTATTGTACTTTCCATGCTATTTTTTCTAATTAACTATAATTTCACAGTATAATTTTTCACTTAATTCTCTCCAAACAAAAAAAAAAAATCTCCAAGCTTTTCACCTGAAACTACTTTTAGTTTAAATAGGTAGGTTTTATATCAAAGATGTGTGTGTGTGTGTGTGTGTGTGTATGATGTATAACACTCCCTACACACACAACAAAAATTATCAAACAGGCATTTTGAACAGGGTCAACAACATAATGAAGTACTCAACTGTGACAGTATCTGTCCTACACTCCAAATATTTGTTAAGGATTGCACTTGACCTTCCAACACTGGTTGTCAGAGAGTTACTGCAGTTTCTACAGAACATCGTTATGGAGGTTCTATGAATACTTGAAGCACTTCTTTAAATTTGAATTATGAAAATACAAAAATGCCCTACAAAATTATCAAATCCATACTACAAATAAAATTTTACAAAAATTTACATTAAAATCTTACACAGGAAGGCTGTATTTTATACATATATATAACGTGTATAGAGTCACACACACATGCACAAATATATATATTATTTATAGAAATGTCATGCTATAGATTATAGAATCTATATATGTGTATATATGTGTGTGTGTCTAAATCTAATATCTAACTCTCTATACACACACACACATCTATAGAGACAGAGAGAGACAGAGAGAGAGAGACAAAGAGATATTGTATAAACAATGAATCTCTGGCATAGCTTTTTTACATGGAATTGGTTAAATCCTGAGAAATATGTACTTAAGTCATTTCCTTCTTCTGATTTCTGTGTCTCAGAAGGTGATTCTCATTCTATCTTCTGTGCCCCATACTTGCTTAAGTAAACTTGTCTAAGAATTTTCAATAATTAAGGAAAAGGAGCTTTAGTTTTTTGTTTCTTGGGTTTTATTTCTAACTCTGCCCTTTCCTGATTCTTGTTGCATAGATATTAATCCCTTCCTGTGACTCATTTTTGCATGTGGTGTTTCTTTGTTTTGTTTTGAGATGGAATTTCACTCTTGCTGCCCAGGTCGGAGGGCAATGGCGCGATCCCGGCTCACTGCAACCTCTGCCTCCCAGTTTCAAGCGATTGTCCTGCTTCAGCCCCCCGAGCATCTGGGATTAGAGGCATGTGCTACCATGCCTAGCTAATTTTGCATTTTTAGTAGAGATTGGGTTTCTCCATGTTGGTCAGGCTGGTCACGAACTTCCGACCTGAGGTGATCTGCCTCCCTCGGCCTCCTAAAGTGCTGGGATTACAGGCATGAGCCTCCACGCCTGGCCATGTTTCCTTGCCTATAAGGTGTCGCATCTCTTTATCCTTTTGTCCTTACAATTCTATGTAGAGGGATTTCTAATAGTGACTTTTACAGCAAGAGCTTTCAGATTGACACTTGTTTCGGATTGTTTTTCCAGTGGATGGAGTTTAGGATGCTATAAACTTCTCTCTATTATTCCTAAACCTTGTCCATCTTTTAATATAAATTTTTGACAGACTCAAACATGAACTGATCATAGGAAGTAATCTACTCTTTTTTAACTTACTGTTTTTTAACTTTGTTTCTTGGCCCATGCATTATTTAACAAAATCGGCTCTAATCTCCAATTGCTACCGAGTCAGGCTCCCTGCTTTACACTATTCCTAACCTTACAAGGGTTGAAACTCCTCCTAGACAGAGCCGCTATTGTGAGCCACATGCTTCTTTAGCCCCATAAAACACTCACTCCCAAAGAGAGAATAAAACTGTATCCTCAGCATCTGACCTCTCTGAATGGAAGGAATTGCAATTTGAATGAAAATGTTCATAACTACTGTACCAAAATCTGAAGTTGAATCAAAGATGGCAAGGAATCTGTGACTGATTGACTGATGTTATAAATAATCCTAGAAGTCTCCAGAACTGAAGGATACAGAGAGTTTTTTCTTACGTAAAACCAAAAGCTAGCTCCGAGTAAGGGGCGGGGGCTTTGCCCACGCCCACTCAAGAACCCAGGCACCTGCAATTTGTGTTCTGCGTTCTTTAGTGCCTGGGATTCCTCGCCATTCAGCCAAAGCATGGGACAGTGGAGAAGTTAATCTACTTTTATATGACTTTGGACTTAGATGAAACAAAAAGATTCCACTCGCACTGTGTTTGAAAGAACAGATCTCATGGCTTCAACAGATGCATGGAAGCCTGGGGAACAGCCCAATATGGACAGACCTCTCTTCAGAACTCTGCACAACCGAAAGTGAATGGAAATGGTGGCAGTTAGATGCTGTTTCAGCCGCACACAAAAAACAATTTTTGTGTTTTTTTTAATGTTATAGATAGAAAAACTAGGCCCAGAGACAAGTTATATGTTGAATGTCAGCAAAGAAAGTGGTTGCAGATAGAACTGGGAGTGTCTTCTTCTCTCAGTGCTGCATTCTGTGAATCTCATCACAATGCCTGACCTTAGGGAGTGCTTAGGCCCCACCGTCAATACAACACAGTTTCCTCTTGAAAAGATAAAATGACTGACAATTGTGGCTTTTACTAAGGCTGAAAATTGTGATGAAAAAAAAAATACATGTCATGACCAGGATGAGCATATAATTTATATTGCAATCAGAAATATTTTTGAGATTATCATGAGCAAACCAGAAGAAAAAAAAAAAAAAAGTTTAAGTTCGACTTTCTTGGCAAGACTTTCCTGGGAAGTGTTTGTAGCAAAGACCTCAAGGAAAGAATTGACAATTTATAGAAATGCTTTTCAGTGTCTAGTCCTAATTTAATCATTATTGTGTATTTTATGTTTTCTTGGGCAGAAATTCTTTCCTGTTGACATAGCTATTGATTTTAGAAAAGACTAAAAAATGTAATTTAAAAAATTCTGAAAAGAGCATGAAAGAGAACAAGCAACTCAAATTGAACATAATTCCAAAGAAGTTGCTTCCCTATAGTGTTGAAAATTTCAAAATGATCTATTACTAAGAGATGATGGGAAGGCAGAAGATGACACGCAAGGCTAAGGATGGGGAAAACATTTGATCTTCAGCCTCCAAATCATTCCAAATATAAAGTCTTATAAATATGGAGGAATACTACAGAAAAATAGACTTGATAAAATATGCTTTCATGTCATCTTTTCTTGGCAAACTTCTCCACATACCAAACGCTACAACACAAAGAATCTTTCCCTCAGAGTAACTGTAAACATTTGCAATTCCTTGTAGAGTGCCAACTGTAGCTAACATATGGTACTATCAACGGAGCAGTCCAAAATGGCTGCCCACACAGATAACTTCGCTTTAGCTGTCTCGTTATTCAGTTTAATGATGTGGTGTTGGCTAACTCTTCTGATATCTTCCAGCAGGAGAGAAGATGACACAGTTTTAAACTCCTGTTTCAAGAACATCCTTAAAGTAAGCAGATCACACTATCATCTGTATCGGTTTCATGATGCTATAACTAGTTCTGATCAGTTTTCAAACATAATTTCTCCTTGTAGCTGTTGACCCTGTATGGGTGAATATGCCATGCAGACATGATCTGCAGACAAGCTGGGCATAACACCCACTGAAGAGAGATGGAGAAACTCAAGTCTCCATTCCGCAGTGGAAGGGGCAGTGACTTTACTTAGAAAAGGCATTTTTTTCTTGTTTTATACATTTTATTACTTCATTTTTGGAATTTTTAAATTAATAATTCCTAGAATAAAGGCAGAGGATGCTTAGAAATGTTGGAATTTGCAATTTATTGTACAGGAAAATTATTGTGAGCATGACCTGGCACAGTGTAATGACAGCAGTGATAACAACAATATGGACTTCACTTTGTGGGCTTACTCAAGACCAGAGAGCGCTTTTGGTGCTTCACTCACGCTTCCTAACAAAACCCTACAGTTATGTGCTATTACCAGCCCCATTTAACTGATGAGAGAAACGGAGGTTAAGTAAATTTTCCAAGGTTATTAAGCAATGGATTAAGATAGACACATTTATGTATATATAAATATATATGTATGTGTAGCATATGTATTTATATAGGCTATATATATTATGCAGGTAAGTGCCTAGTATATAGATACATGTGTCTAGTGTATAGAGAGATATACTATATATATAATACCTACATGTTTTTTATAATATGTATCTGCCCTACTTAGATGAAATTTTTATATAGCCTAACCTTAATTCAGTCTTATTTTCCTGTTTTTATTCCTTGAACATTTTTCTGCATACTATTTGGACAGTCACCACTCTTTATGCTTTTTGTTTTTTTAGCATTAAACTAAAGCCAGCAAGTCTGTCTTATGGCACCTTAAATCCCATAGTGGTAGGCACAGCATCTCTAGAATGTAGGTTCCATTGGTAGTAGGATCCTCGTCCAGTTCATTTCTGACAGCATCTATAAGTGTGCCTGACATACAAAAAGCATTCAATATTCAATTAACATGATTTGAACAAATTAGTAACCATTATTGTCTCCAAACCCCCTCCCCACCCTGCCACCACTCCAGTGCCTGGACTTATTCATTGCAGAGAGAAAAAGCATCAATTTTTTAAAAATCAGTAGAGAAAGTTTCAGTGAGAGTGATTCTGGCTAAGGCCCTCAGATTTTTCAGGATTCTTCTCTGTAAGGCAGGGTTACAGCCAACCTCACAATGCTGATTAAATCATTTGTCATTATGTAATGAATCTGAAAATGTTCTGTAAACTGAATCTTATCAATACTTGCATATTATTTTATAATCATACCGTCTGTAGCTAATTTTAGGTATTTCCTGCCAAACAATAGCATTAGCATCGTTAATACCCATCACAAACCATTAAAATATTTTTACTCTAATAAAGAAAAAGGCATAAGCAAAGCATATGAAAACACAAGCAGTAAAAGAGGTGCATGATGAAAAGTGACCCCAAAGGGAAGAGGCCACAGGCAGGGTCTGCTGAAGAGCAGGACCCAGCCCCTGTTCCTGAGGATGCATGTTCAAGGACATCACCTTATCTTGAAGGGAGGAACTGGGGACATCTATCTCTGGTTCTCAGTTACAGAGCTTTCAGCAATTTGCTTCTGTGGTTATCTGCTCTCAGCTTCAGTCTTGCAGACTAAAAGTAAGGGAGTGAAAAAGAAACATCAGCAAGATTCCTGTTACATCTAATTTTATGATGCTTAAACTTCCTAATTTCCAGCATGATTTCAACGTGAATGATTGTCTTGCCTTTATTTTGTTAGGATAGTAGCTCCCAAAATGACAATCATGCATTTAAAACAGGTAGATACAAAGTCAGTTTTTCTTTCCCAAGCCAGGAGGGCAATTAAACTCATGTCCAAAAGGGAAGCAAAGCCTCTGGACATCAGCATCCCATGGGAATTTGTGCCTGCACCACAGGCACCACTAGCCAACTATTCCCATGCCGTCTGTGGAGAAGGAAAGAGTGAGAACAGTGGGCGTAGCGTTCTCCCAGTGGATGTTTTCAAGGTTTTCATTTGATTTTATGAAGTTCACAAACAATTTAACAGGAAGTACTATTTATTGGGTATCTATTTCTCAGGCACTGAACTGACTGTATTATGTACATTTTCTTAAACATTCATGGCATTTTGGAAATGAATAAATAGGTTAGAACATGCTAAACTGATGCTAAAAGAGGTTAATACATTGGTTATAATTCACACCACAAGAAAAAGAGAGGACTGTGGTGCACACAAGTCAGTCTTGAATGACAGAATGAGGATCATTCACTCCCCAGGCAGACACTGGCCAAGGTTGATGGATTCCATAGCACTATGAACTGAATGTCTGTGCCCCACTCAGATTTATACATTGAAGCCTGAATGTCCAATGTGATGACATTTGGAGGTGGGGCTTTGGGGAGGTAATTAGGTCATGAGGGTGCAGCCCCCATGCATGGGATTAGTGCCCTCAGAATGGAATAAAGAGATTGGAACTCTTCTCTGTGTGCATGTGAGGACATAACCAGAGGTCAGGCATCTCTGAACCAGGAAAAGAACCTTCACCAGGATGCAACCATGCTGACACCCTCTGATCACACTTCCAGCCTCCAGACCTAGGAGAAGGTCGTGCTTTTAAGCCACCCTGGTCTATGGTATTCGGTTTTCCTGGCCTGAACTGACTAAGATGTGACATGAATGACGTTTAAACAGCATTGCCCTCTACACCAGGGGTTCCCAACCCCTGGGTCACGGACTGGGACTGGTCAATGGTCTGTTAGGAACCAGGCTGCACAGCAGAAGGTGAGCAGCTGTGAGGGAGTGTTACTGCCTCAGTTCTACCTTCTCTCAGATAAGCCAGGGCATTCGATTCTTATAGGAGCCTGGACCCTATTGTGAACTGCACAGGTGAGGGATCTAGATCATGTGCCCCTTATAAGAATCTAACTAATGCCTGATGATCTGAGGTGGAACAGTTTCATCTTGACACCATTCCTGCCTCCTCAATTCATGAAAAAATTGTCCCTGATCAATTGTCCCTTCACCAGTCCCTGGTCCTAAAATGGTTGGGGACCGCTGATCTCCATGAGCACTCCATCTTGCTGGGATGGGCCTTAGCAACATGTTTCCATGGTAATACATATTTGTAAAATACATATGAGATTCTTTTTATTAATGTGTCTCCTCTTCAAATTTTAAAAGCTTCAGAGTCCACAAATGGATGCTCCCCTGCTGACTGGTGCTTCAATTCAGTCTTTTCATGCTGCCGCATATACCCTTAAATCCTGGGAAAGCAGTTCCTGATGGCTTGCACATGAGTTTAATTTAGTCTTCTCTCAGTATCTGTCTCACTCTCTCTCTCTAATATACACATGCACACACACACCACTTACACACTCACACATACATCTGGTCTAGCTAAGCAAAATACATGGAGTACTTAGCATATATTTACATTTGGTGTAGTTTTGTGCTAATGTTATTACACTCAAAGAACTTTAGTCAGTGAGATCCAACCAATGTAGACATACATGGGAAGATAGTATGCAATCATACCTCAAGTATTCAGGTAAAATTCTTGGATATTTGGGTTATTTGTAGATTAGTCTATCATGTGGATTATTACAAGGTATGGATACAGTATTTTACATTCTAATATCATTAAGCAAGATTGGGTTATGGATTTAATTGAATACTGATTTTTTGTTTGCAAGGAAAGACATTACTTACACATAACACACATCTTCAAAGTCGAATACTTAAATATATTATAAAAGAATATTCATTAAAGTTAATATTCTTATTAACTACTATAACACTGTACTATGTATAGAATTTTTAATTTTATTTTTAACTCTTTAATAAGGTAAATTAATCTATTACGTGAGTTGTGATAATGAATTTATTCCCTCAAGGTAACATTTAACTATGATTACAAAAAAAATAAAATTGACCTAAAACTTACATGTGCGGTGCTGAAAAAAAGAAATCTGTCCCAGCACTTTGGGAGGCTGAGGCGGGCAGATCACGAGGTCAGGAGTTCGAGACCAGCCTGACCAACATGGTGAAACCCTGTCTCTACTAAAAATACAAAAATTAGCTGGGCCTGGTGGTGCGCACCTGTAATCCCAGCTACTTGGGAGTCTGAGACAGGAGAATCACTTGAACCCTGGAGGCAGAGGTTGCAGGAGCCAAGATTGGGCCATTGCACTGTAGCTTGGGCAACAGAGTGAGACTCCGTCTCAAAACAAAAAAAAATCTGGTTTAAAAATTTCTGCAATCAAGCAACAGAGTGTGTGGTAGAGAGATTTCCTGAGTTAATAATTGCGCTCCTTCCAGAAACAATAATTGTACAGAAACCCTCCATTTTCTATGTTAGGACAAAATTATCTGAGTCTTAGACACTTTGAACTTGCTCTTCTACTTTCACTATTGCTAGCCTAGCATGGAATATGAGCCTATGGATGACATTTATATCTGCTTAATATGTGGTTTCCACATATTAAGAGAAAGGTAGCCATATAGCAAATATTGACTTCACTGAATAAACCCTGAACAGTTTTGTTTCTGAGAATCTCTCAGTTGCAGTGTTTAGATCCCAAAAACCACTGCACGTCTGGTTCTAAGGCAAATAATTCCTATTGGTATCAGAGAGAATATTATAGGAGAGATATTAAACCCATTGTTGCTGAGTTCTCACAGTAAGGATGACAAATGAAAAATAGAGTTGGAAGAACTGTCTGTTTTCCTTATGTGACAGGTAGCACAACATCTGTAATGAGATTAACATGATTCCTCCCATTCTGAGTCAGGAGCATGCCTGCTTTATCAGCGGGGATGTATCCCTGTACTCCACGTAATTTGTTTTCCCTGGGATAGATGTATGATCCGATTTAAGAACATCCATAGAATCAAATATGCATACTCATAGTGGAAGGGCAGGTTAAAGAACTATGGGTATAATGTTACAAAAGTAATATTTTCACTGGAGTCATGTGGACAAGACAGAAAAAGCAAGTGATATAAAATAAACCTGCATTGCCCTTAAAACAGAATCATGCAGCTATCACCTGTTGGTTTTGCTTGACCCTAAGAAATGAGAGCTTGACACTTAAATTAGGACGAGCTATGGTAAAACATGAATACTCTTTCTGCCAAATAGAGGATCAAATGATCTTTAGACCCCTAATAACAGCATTCTCTGCTTCTCAGAGACATGTTTCTATTAACCATGAATTAAAGTTTCCTTTCAGAATATTGTAAAAATATAGTGATACTGTAAAAAATAATACATACAACCTTGGTGACCAGTGTACAAGATGGAGTTAGCTCCTATACTTCGTAGCATGCTTTGGTTACCAGTTCATTATTATAAAATAGACATGAGAAATGTACTAACATCTGAAATACTATCTGTTCCCTAAGACTTAGCAGCCATTTACTTTGTGGAGACAGGATGATAAATAATATTAATCAGCTTAACTTAAATGCCACAGGGTAAATATTTGAGGTCACATGTATTGGTGCACTATTTTTACAAATGTTGCCCGAGATAGATGAGTGTATTTTACCAACACAAAGTGTGTGTAAATTTTTTAAGCAGTGATATATGATTAATTTAAATCATTTATAACCTAAATAGAAACATTTAAAAATCTCATTAACAAGTGCTATGGTTTTCAAATACTTGTAAGAAAATTATTTTACCAGCTCCTAATAAACTGAATTTGACAGAAAAATATCATATCTCCTTAAAAATGTAATATAGAGCTGGGTGCAGTGGCACGCACCTGTACTCCCAGCACTTTGGGAGGTCGAGGTGGGCAGATCACAAGGTCAAGAATTTGAGACCATCCTGCCCAACACGGTGAAACCCCATCTCTACTAAAAATACAAAAATTAGCTGGGCCTGGTGGGACATGCCTGTAGGCCCAGCTACTCAGGAGGCTAATGCAGAAGAATCATTTGAACCTGTGAGGCACAGGTTGCAGTGAGCCTAGATCGCTTCACCGCACTCCAGCCTGGTGACAGAGCGAGATTCCATCTAAAATATATATATTTATATGTATATATTATATATATTTATATCAATATATAATATGTATATATTATATATGTATAATTATATATGATATATAAAATATATAATATAGATAATATATAAATATATAGATATATAAACATAATACATGTATACAATATATAAATATATTTTAATATATATTATATATATTTATGTTTTATATATTAGATATACATTATAATGTATAATTATATTATGTATATAATATACATAATATAATGTATATTAATATATAACATATATTAGTATATCTAATATATAATATATTATACGTATGTATACATGTATATATGAAATACATATATACATTATGTATTATACATACACGTTATATATACGTATAATATATATTATATATATATATTTGAAGTACTTGACCCTGAGGTTGGAGGGATAAGTTTTTCAATACGATTGTCGCCAAAACTGTAAGACTCCAACAATAGAGTTTATGATAATTGTTAAATTTTAAATATTCACATTTATTACATACATTTTGATAAACAAAAGCAAGTATATACCAATATATCCTAGCTTTTCTATATTGTATATGTGTATATATAATAATGTATTTACATATGTATTTATAATTGTATATGCATATATGTGTATATATAATTACATATGTATATATGTATACATAATTATATATGTATATATAATATATTATATATAATATAGAAAATCTAGGCTATATCAGTATATATCTTAAATCTAGGATATATCAGTATATATAGATATATGTGTATATATGTGTATATATATGTATATGTGTATATATGTTTATATAATATATTATATATGTATATAGGAGAGATATTAAACCCATCCCTTGCCTGAGTTATTGCAAAAGCCTCTGAACCTGTCTTTATGCATCCACCCATTTTCCCTGCAGGATATTCTCAACCCTGCTATGAGAAGATCATTTTAAAATGTAAAGTCAGATCCTGAACCTCATCCACTGAAATGTCTAAGCTCTCCTTATATTATGCAAATTTTAAGTTAAAAATTTCACTATGATCTCCAAGGCTAAAAAATACACACATAAATAAAAAATATTCTGTCTGCAGTTATTTTTCTTACTTTACCTCCTTCCCCTTTCTCTTCCACTTGTTCTTTTATGGCCACAGTGAATGGGACAGAGCTGTTCCCACCTTTGAGTCTCACCCCCGCCAGGTGTCTGCAGATACTGACCCACTATTTCCAGAGATTTGTCCAGACACCTCTTTCTCAATGATACCTATCCTGAGTGCCCTACTTGAAATCTTACCCTGCTGTCATCTTCACTCTCCATAGTATTTACCACTGTAGACTGTACAACATTTAATTTCACTTATTTTGCTGCTTGTCTATTTTAGTGAGGCGAGAGATTTTTATTGGTTTTGATAACTGCTTATTCCTGGTACTCAAAACTTTCTGGCATATTTAGTGGTTGCTCAATAAATATTTGTTGAATTGAAAAAAAAAACCAAAAACTAGTGACTAAGGCAGACACATAAACAGATATCATACAACTTTACTGCCTTCCATGTCTATCATGGACATGAAATAAGTACATTTACTTTCATCAATCATGACAGACTATGTCCCAGTGAGGAGGAGTGAAAAGCGTGCTTTGTTGTTATGCAGAATAGATCAGATAGAAGTGGAAGGCTATTGAAATGTGCATGGAGAAGATGTACCTCAAAATCGTCATTCATCAGTTTAGGAATGTTGAACACTTTTGGCATAGGATTTAGTATCAGCACAAGTAGGGATAAGGAAATTACGACTAGGATACTTTGGTTGTAGCATAAAATAAATGTGAGATGAAAAAAGGAAAATCATTTGTATATCAAATTTAGGGCCAGAATATAAGAGTATACCTAAACGAGTAGATCATAGAAAGAGAATCAGAAGAATACTAACAATGGCAATACTTCACTCTGTTCCATAAAAACGAGATTTCTTTAATCCTCATAAATATTCACAAGAAGGTAATATTATTAAGTGAAGGGTCACTGAGTTCTTTGTCCAAGCCAGCAAATGGTTGAGATTTGTTTTTCTTTTGCTAAAGGTCAGACACTTCCCTGATTCTCATTAGCAAAGAGATACACTGAAAAATATTCCATGGGTTGGTGTACTGCTTGTAATGGTGCTTTAGAAAGATTAATTTAACAGGAGAGGGCAGAAGGCCATGATAAGAGGTGAGAACACAAATCAAAAGGTAATAATGTTCAACTGAGCTGCTATAAACAACTCAAAAGAAAATGGTGGCAGGAATGGGGTTGATTGAAAAGGAAAGAATATATTCAGTTGAAAGGAAGTTGTCAAAAATAAAGATTTTCAGAGAAGATGTCCCTGAAAGGGTTCTATAACACCATAAATTCAAGTCCAATAATACAAACCAAAGGTATCATCTTCAGGATATAGTATAGTTTATGCATACATGTCAAGACAGTGACTGTAGGTTTAGCCCCCAAGCTGACAAATCTTAGCATCATTGATGTGTTTTCTTTTTAATTTCCCATAAATCTTATCACTCACTTTATCAGTGCTTAAAAACAATGATTTGTATGCACCTTCTTAATCTAAATTTTATTTTTGAAAAATTCCCAAGTGCCGATATATTGCTTCCAATTTAAATATTTGAAAACTGAAACTCTAGAAACATAAATGATTTACACAAGAAAACACTGCTTAATATTATAGATATGAAAATGCATGTTTCTTAATTTAAAGTTGGGTTAGTTGGTTTGTTTTGTACCTAATCATGGTGCCTTAGATGATACCTAAACTTGGCAGAGTGTCTTCCCTGACTTATTCCAAATTTCAGCCTTACCACTACTTCAGCTTTACCACATGAACTTTATGTGCTGGGATTTACACACCGTGGTGTTAAACAATTCCCTTGACTTGCTGATTTGATTATTGCAAGGAACAGGTAAAATATTTAGGATGCTGCCTATAACATAAATATGGCAGTAATGAACTATTTAAATTTACTTTAAATATTTAAATATTCCCAAGTGTCAATGGAAATAATTTTATTATCTGCTGCTTACAAGCAACCCCTAGAAGAGTAGAATATTTCAGCTGGATAGAAGATACTTTTCTCATCATCCATGTGAGAAGACAGACCAGATTGAACAACGATAGAATTCCCCAATGATGGACACCTAGAGTGACAATTATGGTAACAGCAACATCCAACACGCACCCCCCTACACACACACACACAGACACAGACACACACACACACACACGTGTGCACTGAAAAAGATTTGTTCTGGATGCTGAAGGTGGTGGAGTATTTTGGACAATAAGGCTAACTAGCTGCTCAATAAAGGACATGAGCAAATCTGATTTTCAGAGAACTGACTTCCTGTCTTTATATTCTCCGATGTCTAGAGGAGTTAAACACAATCTGACGAGACACCGTCAGTGGGAAGTTCTGACGAAGTTGATCTAGCCTACTTAAGCGGGTGACCCTTTTGCTTTTGCAGTGTGCATCTCAAGAGAAGGCTGCAGGCTGTTGCCACCTGAAAGAAAGAGCTACCTGGGAACGTGAATATTTATATAATTTCTTTATAAGCCAGTAATGATTGTCATAACCTATAAACTAATACATATATAAGAATATATACCAAAATAGAATTTTTTAAAACATGCTTCTATAGTGCTTTTTTTCTCAGCTGTGATTACAATATGAATGTGTTCCTTTAAAGTGATGGATAGAGGAATCATTCTTCACATATGTTGAGCAAAGTGAGTTTTGTACCTCTAGCAGTATTTTATTTTAATATAATCATGTCATTGCTGTGAAAAGGTATAAAGTTTGCTCTTTTTATGATTTAAGGGAAGTTGTTTTCTAAAACTCAGGCATTGTAGTGCATCTGCTATAATTACAGTTCCACAATTATAGTTTAATAAGCTGTGAAACACCTACAGATCCTACACATGGTAATTTTTGTGACAGCACAGACAGTGGGTAGACACTGTCATATGTACTTACAGGATTCAAAACTGCGGTAAGTGTTTTGATGGTTCACATTAGTAATGCTTGAGTGCACACATATCTCATACATTTAAAAATATTTAAAACCCGATTAACAGCTACTCAACTGAATTTTCATCTTCCAGACAAATAAGTGACAGGGTATTCCTCATTTTTGAGTTCCCTGAAGCACCCTCTTCTCATGGGTTTTGAACTCCAAAGCAGAAATTCTTTTTATGTTTTTGTTCAAAGTAAGAAAATCTCTCTGCTCTCTTATGGACCTAAAATTTATTGACTTACCCATTTGAATAAATACATTTGGGCAAGAAATTTGAACTCTTCAAACTCTCAGTTTCCTGTCTTGTAAAAGTATGATAATTATATCAATATTATGGGATTAGTTTAAGAATATGTGAATCAAAGAATATAAAGCAATTAGTAAAGTGGCTCAGTATTATTTGTGCTCCTGATGGCATCACAGCACACCTGCTCACTGTTTCCAGTATGTCCACCTCACTTGCTTTGGCTGTTTGTTTGTTTGTTTGCTTGAGACAGAGTTTTGCTCTTCGTGCCAGGCTGGAGTGCAATGGCGTGATCTCAGCTCACTGAAACCTCTGCCTCTTGGGTTCAAGCAATTCTGCTGCCTCATCTTCCCAAGCAGCTGGCATTACAGGCACCCACCACCAGGCCCAGCTAATTTTTGTATTTTTAGTAGAGATAAGAGTTTCACCATGTACGCCAGACTGGTCTCGAACTCCTGACCCCAGGTGATCCACCCACTTCAGCCTCCCAAAGTGCTGGGATTACAGGCGTGAGCCACCATGTCTGCCCTTGCTTTTGCTTATCCTATTACCTTACTTATGTACAACAATATCATGTATGTGAGTCTGTGTGTTTTTTAAAAAGGTAATAATACGAGTTATTACATAGGTATACTTTTAGCTGCTCTGTCGATTCCACCTAGAAGATAGCTCTCTAGACAACTGCCAGAGAAATATAATGGTATCCACTGTGTGTATGACATAGTCCACTTCATTCACTTGCATATGTATGGCTTAGCTGTTGACCAAGGCAATGGCTCAGAAATTCCACACTATCACAGATTCTGGGTCTTTGTAAATCTAGATAAAGTACTTGAAAGAAGGCTTGGGAATTAGTGACTGAATGTTTGTGAACATGTTGGGTTTTATGTTCTCTTCACGTCCCATAGAAATAGGACAGTTTCTGTACATGTTCGGTCTACTATTCATGGCGAGTTATTTCAAGCAGCCATGTCAGCTGAGACAAGGGCACGAAGGAAATGCCTCAGGAGTGAATGTTTTAGATTTTGTTTAGACTAAACAAGTCTGCAGATGCAAACATTTGCTTGCATCTGTCAGAAGCTCCAACACCCTGAATCTCAAAGGAAAGTCAAAATACTCCATACAAATTAGTAGAAAAAAAGTATTAAAAGAAAAATCCCTCACTAGTAGGTTTAGATAATGTCAAATTTCCTTCCATGGTGGGGAGACCTCTGTGTCCCTGCACTCTTTTTACTGACATTATCTTAGAGGTGAGGGCACAGGGGACGTGAGCTCCTAATTATCGACAGCGATTTACTGCATGGGACACGGAGTGGGAAGAAGTGGAGAGCACGCCAACCTCGGCTCCATGAGTTCGTGTAGATCACTAATAGGCAAAGTTCTCTACCCAACAGGACATTAGGGATTCTCTTTTATTTGTTATATTCTCTTTCAGTCTAACAGCCATTTCTTCTTTGGAAATTTATAGAGTATGTGTTTGCTTGTTTGTTTTCAATTTAGAAAATGAAACTTTCACTTTAAGGAACTAAGATCATCTCCATATGAACTATTATAAATTATGTGAATCTATATTCATTCTCTTTCGGCTAAAAGAGAAACTCCTGTGACATAAATGTTATCTCAGTTTTTCTCCAGCTTTCTGTTCCAATCCCCCAGGAAAAATGTCTCAAATACTCAAAAACCACTAGAATAGTATTGCCCTAACTTTGCATAGCCTGTGAGTGAAAATTGATATGAAATGAAATCACCAAGATACGACTGTTGTAAATAATATGCATAGACAGGCTGGGTTTCTATGACTGAGTATGGAAAACACACTATGTGTTTCAAGAGAATCATTTCAGATGACCCATTTTCTTATCCTGTGGTTTACACTCAAGGAAACAATATTTTGAAGGTGTTTTTCATTAGAATTTTTAGCCAAAATCTCATTATAAATACTACACATGGTTATAGCTGGTAAATCGCATACCTTCAAATTCTGACCTAAAATTTAAATTTTCAGAAGGGTTGTTGTATTGGTTTGCTCCAGCTGCTGTAACAAAGTACCACTGACTTGGTGGCTTAAACAACAGACATTTATTTTCCCACAGTTACAGAGGCTGCAAATATAAGATCAAGGTATTGATGGTCATATCTTCCCTGTGTCCTCACATTGTCATCTCCCTGTGAGTATTCATGCCCCAGTCTCTTCTTTTAAGGACACCAGTTGTATTGGATGAAGCCTCACCTATGAGACCTCATTTTATGGTAGTGACTTCTGTTTAGCCCCTGTCTGCAAACACAGTCACATTCTGAATTTACCAGGCATTAAACTTTTACATGTGAATTTTGGCAAGACAAAATTCAGCCCGTAACAGCTACAAGTACACAAAATTAAAAATAAAACAAGTCTTTTGAGAGTAGCCCTTTTCTGGTACCAAGAGGACTCATTCATTACTCGACTTAGCCCCATCACCGCAGCACTGCTCCTGCTACGGCTCTGCACCTGCAGGTTTGCTGTCCAACATTACTGAAAGTCTGATTCCCTTGGCCTCATTTCCTATTTTCCATTCTGCATATTTAGGTGTGGTGTTCACAAGAGGTTTTCTGCTTCTTCTGCTGTCTCTGAGCTGACATTTTAATGACTTGATATCTCCTTCACATTTTGAGACCAAGCTCCTCTAATCTGGCTATAGTATCATTGAAAAGAGTGAGAGACCAGAAGAATAAGAAAAGATGATATGAGATCTTTTCCCAGATTGAGGCAAGGTCAGTCCCTGTAATGAACCTTTTCAAAGGTTTCCGTATTGTGCACTTTTATACAAGTAGCTGGATTTTTCGGCACTATTGAAAAAATGTGTGGCAGTCATTCTGATTGTTTTGAAGCAAGATAACCAGGCATAGGAACGGGGTTCTGGTTGCTTTGTCTGGATAGTTAGATATTGTATAAAGAGTTTAATCAACTCTATTTCTCAGATGTACTGTAAATATTTAGATTTTACAAGTTTGAGCCATTTGATTCATAGAAGGCAATATTACCTTTTAGGTTATGTGGACCGATTTTTTGATCACACAGAAGTATGCTTTATTTTTCAAAACCTAAGTGAAGATATAATGTAATACAACATGGTACAACTGTAACTTCCATTTCTAGGGAAGTATTTATGTTAAGGTAATTCATGGTTATACCAATGCCAACATGTATCTCTTATCAAAGAATTAAATAAGAGAGGGCAGTAATGTCCTTGAAAGGCTCTGGCTTCATCATTTAAATATTATGACTTTCTCTCTGCATGAAAAAATCTCCGTAAGAATTCTTCTATACATGCTCCAAAATTACAGATTATCTCTGAAACAACCACATTTTTTAAAATGAATTTGATCAATGTCCCAATTCTGCCCCTTTGGGAGGGTTTGAACATGACTTTGAACACAAAATTCCCTTTACCATTTGATTTCGATTACATTTTCTAATAGCACTTTTCAGTTTAATATTCCTAAGCTATTATTATTCTCTAAGTGATCAATGTTTTATTGTTACATTTTCCCCCAAAGAGAGGCAGTTGTCATATTTGTAGAAACCCAGACTGCACTCCAAATCCATAAAACTTGTTCCATAAATAACTGTTCATTGCTTGATTAAATCATATGATTTTAACTAAAGCTACTTTGCCTTGTAATTATGCTTTATTTATTCCGTTATGAAAATGAGTTCTAATTTTCTCATTGAATAGTGGAGATGTATTTCCTATGAAATGATCAGGGAACAGACTGGAATACAAGGTGATGCCTATTGGGGAAGAAAGACTGCCTTTGAGAAGTCCTCAGTCAAATAATCTGCCCAGAGTTGAGCAAGAGATGATAGCACTATTCAAGTTGTTTCTTGCAGAAAAGAGAGTTGCATATTTTAAAGCTCTTGTGGTCTTCCAGTCATTATGAGGTACTTAAGTGTGTAATCCCTTGTAAAGCTGATGAACATTATAAAATTTGAAGAGTGAGGACTTATTCATATAATATTTATGCATTCATATTTGGATTTTTGAAAATCTGGAATACAACAGTGATTCTAAAAATTAACCACTTAGCCTGTAAGTAGCAAATAATTAATCAATCTGAGGATTTGATGTCTTTATCTATTTTGTAAATTTGACTTTCATTTGAGAATCTGTGGGATAAATTATTTTAAATATCCTCCTGGAAGTATCTGGAAAACATAAACAGGACTAAACAAAAAATGGCCCCATAATCTAACAAAGATCATGATCTCCTCTAAGTGATCTTTTACTGATATACAACTTCTCTAAAACATCAAATTTATCAAATTGTATTCTAAATTGATATTTTCACTAAAAGTTTTGGAAGCAGGTCAAACCAAGTTGAATTCAAGGAAGAAAACTTTGAAAGATGTATAAATGGTTGTCTTAATATGATTAAAGACACAACTACAATTAACTTATATCATCCATGACCCACTAACATGTCAAATAAGTTCCCATTGAAATACATAAGCAATGATATACACAATGAAAATGTCAGCAAAACAATGTTCCCTGACAAGTAACCAAAACAGAAAATGTAAAACCAAAACGTAGCCATATTGTCTATAGTAGCAAAGATAAAATGTATCATTTTCTTTATTTTTGTCTGAATTAGTCAGCAGACAATAAATACCAACAAAGAAAAGCCTAGCCTATTTCTACCTAATATATAAGAGCCTAAAAGTGCTAGAAGAAAATATTTATACAGCAAATTGTGTAGCCTTGGGGAGAGACAGGCCTTGTCATGTCAGACATTAAAAGAAGAAAGCTTGCAGGAAAATAATGGAATGATTCAAGTACATGAGATTTACAAACTTTTGCATTGTGAAAAAATAACAACAAAAGATACACTTAAAAATATGGATAATTGGTATGAGAGACAAATGGTGAATAAACTTAATATCTGTGGAGTTAGCATTTATAGGAAAAAAATGTTTACAGAATTTGAGAAAAGGTCATCAATGGTTAATGGAGAAAATAATTGTGTATCATTAATAGACATAAGAAAACACATTCAAAATTTCTACTCTTCCAAACCTGGGTTATGTCAGAGTGTACCACATATATGTCTAGGGAAGGTTCCATGGTCCACCCTTGGCAATAGGCTCTTACGGCTTCCATGGCCTCAGAGTCATTGCCTGAGGTTGCTGCAAGGGTCAGTCACGAGTCCATCTAGATGGCAGATATGAAATGACCTAGATATTAAAAAATATCTTGAAACAGTAGGCTCCAGAAACAGCATTATTGATTTAAAAAAAAAAAAAAAAACTCCCACCTTATTTTGTAGGACAATATTCCTCCACTTTTTTGATTCAGGAGTCCCACCAGTGTATTCATCTAAGTCTTGAAGAACCCATCTAACTTGGTCCGAGTGTTTCCCACACACGAGTGCAGGACTTTCGCTGGGTGTTGCCCCAGGGACATCCTTGGAATAAGGTGAATGCCTGTAGAGGCAAGTCTGGAAAGAGCTCCTCCAGTCACAGCAAAAGACCAACTGAATATTGACTTACACTGCCCCATGTACACTTCCCTAAGAGCTGTCTAGTGACAGGGGAAATCATCATCCATGTTGCCCTTCAACAGCTAGGAGTTGCTAACACTCAGCTTATGCAGTAACAGAAGGAACTTCTGCAGCATTAGTTGGGAGGTGGGGTTTTGTTTAATAGCAGTTACAGGAAGTGCCATGTGCTGAGGACATAGTACTTTATCTCATCTATGCAGGTATCAGGCATAGAGCTGGCTCCTTTCTCATTCAACATCCTCTCTCTCTTAGGAAGACATATACACCATCATGTATGTTGTGGAGATAAAACACATGATTTCCATTTCTGTTACTGTTCATTAATTAGGAATTTGTGGAACAAGTTTCTTTTTTTGCTTTTTTAGATGCTGTCTAAATATTTTAATATGATATTGTCTTCAAAAAGGCAGTGTCAGTGAGTGTGTGTGGGCACATAAATGTAGCCTGAATTGTGCACAAACCTATGTGAGTGTATTAGTTCTCACACTGCTACGGTAATGTATAAAAGAAAGAAGAGGTTTAATTTACTCAGAGTTCCACAGGGCTGGGGAAACCTCAGGAAACTTGCAATCGTGGTGGATGGGGAAGCAAACACATCCTTGTTAACATAGTGGCAGGAGACAGAACAGTGTGAGCTGAGCGAAGAGGGAAGCCCTTTATAAAAACCATTACATCTCGTGAGAACTTACTATCATGAGAACAGCATGAGGGAAACTGCCCCCATGATTCAGCTACCTCCCACTGGTCCCTTCCACTACACATGGGGATTGTGGGAACTACAATTCAAGATGAGATTTGAGACACAGGCAAACCATATCAGTGAGCAAACAGCATTTTACCAAAACACTTCATTTCAGATACTGATGCTCTATAACTGAATGTTTATAATGTTCAACACAAAGTTATTTAAAAAGGCCCAATTCAATATTAGCTCAAGGATATATGTGTTTCACTCTTTAGTTGAAAAGGGGGTGAAAACTAAATACAATATTATAGGTTTAGAGAATTACATGCAAATATTTGTTGTAAAATGCCTCTATACCCTACTACTTTGAAATATAATCTCAGAACAATACTATACAAGCAACAGAAATTTTCCATAAGTCTGCCGATTATTGACAACAAATGCTTTTTTGTCATCATTTTGCAATAGGAACAAAATAAAACATAAGTCTCAAATAAACTGAGTACATATTCCTCTTTTCCTGCATTTTCGATGTTAAATCTGAATCACATTTTTGGAAGAGACTACATTTGCTCAACCATAACACACACACATACACACACACACATATATATACACATACACACACGTATATTCACTTTACATATCCATGCTCAATATTATATATTAATTACTATATAGAGAGTGTAAAATACAGCTTATATTATTAAATTTTGATTTAAGACCATAATTTGTAATTCTCACTTGCTGATTTTCTATTTCATTCATTTAAAAGTGGAGAATAATTCATTCAATTATTAACCTATAAAATTGCTGTGTAACCTGCAAAATTTTGCAAAAAACAAAATATTTCAAGAATTGTTGGTATGAATTTTGTAGATATTGATCAGATAAAATAGGCAATGATACTTGTTTGTATTAACTACACTTAGTTAATTATTTGGTTATGTTTTTAGAGATTTTTTTCTCTATATTTAAACTACATATAATAAAAGTAAAGGACTCTCCTGGAAAAATGGAAGTCTCTGAGTTGTACTTGAAAACTCAGGCTGCAGAAAAGCTCAAAAAGTGGACATTATGAATCACTTTAGCAAAATTTCAAAACATTTTCATTAAACTTTCTATATGTTCAATATTAAGAGCAAAACAATGAGTGAACAGTTACTATTTAGGGCACATTAAAATGTATACATTAGTTTAGATTAAGATAGGCTCAAGATAGGAAAGTAAAACAAACAATTATCTTGGTCACTCATACTTTGAAGTCCCTATATTACCTCATGGATAATATATTTTGAGAGTTCCAATTTAAAATAAAATATTTGAATATCTTATTTTAATAGAAACAAAAATAGCAAATTATTGATTAAGTTGAGCCCACTTTCTTTTATTCAACAAGGATTTAAATATGTTCTGCTTATTTTATTCAGTATTTTCTTTAAAAAAAGGTTTAAGAAAATATTTAGTATCTTGGAAACAGATAATTATCTTTAATTCTTTAATTTATCCTATTATTTAATTACAACAATATTTTGCTCACAATTGTGCTTGAACAAGTTCTCTTTCCATATTCAGTTGGATATTTTGTTAATTTATAACTGATTCGTTGAACATGATAAACTCACTGGCCAGTTATAATGCAGTACTCCCTCTCTCTCTTTCTCTCTTTCTCTTTCTCTCTCTCTCTCTCGTGCACGCATGGTCACTTTAAATTGTATTCAATGGAGATATTCTTTCTCTGCCTCAAGGCATGTTCTAACCGATCCCATTACTTTTTTGCTGATTTTGCAAATAGACAATCTCACGGCTATTTTTATATCACAAGTGTTTTGGTTCATTAACAAAACTGTCAACTGCTCTGTAACTCACAAGACTTCATGCCTGTCTTATGGTTAAGTCTCATCCTCACAGGCAACCCATGGGGAGGAGGCCAGGCTCTCTGCTGTCTCCTCTCACCAGTACCTTCACCTTTGCTTGTAACTGTTGTCCAGGGTCAAAGCTGGCAGAGAAAGGAAATGTAGGGACATCATCGCTCTCCTCAGAATAGATGGCTTATGGTTCTGCTTCCAGCAAAGATAGAGTAGCTCCATTGCTGCCAGCTCCTCTCTCTTAAAACTAAAATACCTATGTATAACACAACAAACAAGCATGAAAAACTCTGAAAAGTGAGAAGAAAAGAAGGAGGACCTCTTCAGGACCTCAGGAAATGAGGAAAGATACAATGAGGACCCCTTTGCATTTCCTTATTGCCTCCCTTATCTTGGACAGGACTCTACAGAGCCTGGGGCCACCAACAGGCACAAACAAAAACAGGTCCAAGAAAAGTCTGTTGCCCCTAGCCAAAGAACAGGGAATAGGGTGGAGGAACAAAACAGAAACTCTTCTGGCAATACCTAACAGATTCCCATCAAAGCAGGAAAGTCACAATTCGAATTAAATAAAACAGTCAAAAGACACCAATACTAAGATGAGTTAGATGTTGGAATTATCAGATGAAGACTTGTAAACAGTCAACATAAAAATGCTTCATTAAGCTATTACTAGTGGTCATGAAACTCATGGGGAAAAAAAAAAAAACTCAGCAAAAAATAATAAATTAGAACAAAGAAATGGAAGTTATAAAACTCAAAAATAAAATAAAATTAAAATTAAAATTAGAAAACTTAATAGATGGTTGCTATAGCACAGTGAAGAAGACAAAGGATAGAATCAGGGAATTTGAAGACAGGCAAGAGAATTTATCCAAAATAAACAACAGAAAGGAAACACGATAAAAAAACAGAGTTTTCTGAACTTTGGGACAAAGCTAAAGCATTAACATTTGCATAATGGAAATCAAAGGGAACAAGAAAAGAAAGATAATTGGAAATGTTCCTTCAAATTATGGCTAAAAATTTTCCAAAGGAGAAAAAAGGAATAAACCTCTGGATTCAAGAACCTGACTGAACCACAAATAGTATAAAGCCAACACATCCGGCCGAGAAACATCACAGTTCAGTTGAACTTTTAAAGATAAAAGGCAAAAAAATGGCTTAAAAGTAGTTAGAGAGAAACACCAATTCAAATTTCATACTTGAAACAGTGGGGACCAGCTGGAAGTGTCACACCATTTTTCAGAAGTAAACAAGAGAGAACTGGAGCAGCTATACTAACATCAGACAAAATGGACTTTAAAACAAGGACATTTTATAATGCCAAGAGTGTCAACCCATTAATAAGATACAGCAATTATGAATATACCCAATTTACAACAAAGCCCAAAAGGCGTAAAGAGAAACTAATGCAATTTTCTGAAGGAAGAAATACAGAATTAAAAAAAAAAAAAAAAAATTGAATTACTTCAAACCACACTTTCATAATGGGTAGATAATTATACAGATCAATGGAGAAACAGAAAATTTGAATAACATTATAACTAACAACCACTTATTGAGCATTCTACCCAAAAATAACAGAATACACAGTCTTCTCACCTGTATATTAAATAATCTCACAGACAGGCTGTATGCTATGCCATAAAACAAATCTCAATGGATTTAAGATAATTGATATTTTACAAAATATATTTTCTGACCACAACTGAATAAAATGAGAAACCAATAACAAAATTTGAAAAATCCACAAATATATGAAAATTAGATAATACTATTCTAAATAGCAATCAGGACAAAGAAAAAGGTACACAGGAAATCAGAAAATTCTTTGAGATAAATGAACGTAAAGTAGTGAAGATAGAAAAGTACTATCTTCATTCAGATAAAGCAATGCTTAGAAGAAAATTTATAGCTATAAACAATAATATTATGAAAGATGGGATGTCTCAGATCAATCACCTTAGCTTCTTCCATTAGACACTAGAAATCTAAGAGCAAACTAAACACAATTATTCAGCAAAAGGAAATAACAAAGATTAGGGCAGAAATACATATTTTTAAGATAGTAAAACAGTAAAAGAAATCAACAAAACCAAAAATTGGGTATTTGAAAAGAGCAACAAAACTGAAAAGCCTTTATCAAAACTGACCAAAAAAAAAGACTAATATTAAAATCAGAAATACAAGAGAGTCTTTAACACCAACCATAGAGAAAATTAAAAATGATGACTTTAAAAGTGGCAAGGATAATTGTAGGAGATGGGTCAGAGTAGTGAGAGAAACTAAAGGGAAAGGAGCAGGCCTTCTAAAAGATTGGAATGCTCTGCATAGCTTCAGGAGAGAATAAGCTGAAGGCAGCTGTTCTCTGACCCTGAGGCAGAGAGCAAGGAGTAGGTACAAGGAAGTATAGGGGAATTTATCTTAAACAGGCTTGTTTACTTATGTTTAGTAGGAGCTGATCTTTGATCATCAGAGCTTGTGACTGCTCCCTGAATAGGGGAACAATAATGTTAATTACCCACAGATTGTGTTGGCTCCAGGCTTTTGGCATTATGTCTGTACTGAATAAAAGCAAGCAGCTCCAGCTGTTGGGGATTGCGTATTCTTCCACTGCTAAGTGCCAGGCAGTCCCCTGGCTCCTCTTATACTGCATACCTGTGTCTGAGTACTCTTTTCATCCCTCACTCAGCCAGGGTCTGTGGGATGGACCCAGCAGATAATTGTATGTCAAAACTTTAGATAATCTACAAAAAAAAAAAAAAAAAAAAAAAATTCTAAGAATGACATAAACTGATAAAAATGACAAGAAAAAATAGAAAATCTAAATAGGTCAATAGGTAAGCTGTTAAATTAACAATTAAATATCTTTCCAGAAAGGGAAGCCCAAACCCAAATAATTTCACTAATAAATTGTACCAAATAGTTAAAGAAGATTAAATACTAATTATTTACACAATTTTCCTAACCAGATAAAAACATCACATGAAAGCTGCAGACAAACATCTATATAACGATGTATATGTCCTCAACACGATATTAGCAAACTGATTCAGACCACATTAAATAAAGGATTATACACCATGACCAAGTGAAATTCATCCCAGGAAGTTAAGGTTTGCTTAACATCCAAAAGCCAATTAACATAAAACACAATAGCAATAGAAAAAATTAAATAACAAAATAATCAAAACAACAAAATAAAGGGCAAAGAGCACATGATCATCTCAGTATACGACAGGAGAATTTGACCAAATCCAATGCCTCTTTATGATCAAAACAACCTGGTAGAGAATCTATAAAAAGCCTTCAACTAACATCATACTTAATGGTGAAAGACTATATTTATTCCAGTGTCACAAAAAATACAATATGCCCACTCTCACCTCTTCTTTTTAGCATTGAACTGGAGGTTTCAGTCAGGGTGCCAAGAAAGGAAAACAAAATAAAAGGCATCCACATGGCAAAGGAAGACACGAAATGACCTGTATTCACAGGTAACATGATCTTATATATATAGAAAGTACATGCACCTTTAGTCCCAGCTACTCAGGAGACTGAGGCAGGAGAATCACTTGAACCCAGGAGGCAGAGGTTGCAGTGAGTCGAGATAGTGTCATTACGCCCAGCCTGGGTGTCTCAGGGAGACACCATCTTAAAAAAAAAAAAAAAAAAAAAAAAAAAAGGCAATTTATAAGGTAGAGGAACACAAGATACTATCATAGGAAAAAAAAAAAAAATCCAAATATGAAATTAACAATTCCATTCAAAATAGCATCAAAAACAATAAATTACTTTGTAGTGAATTTACAAAAGAAATCCAAGACTTTACCCTGAAAACTACAAAATATTGTTGAATTAAAGAAGACTTAAATTAATGGAAAGATAGCCAATATTCATAGATTAGAAAATATAATGTTTTTGGCAGTATTCAGGTAAATAATCTACAGGTTAAATAGAATATCTAAGTTTTTGTTACTCCCTTTGCAGAAATTGACAAGCTGTTCCCAAAATTAATATGGAAATTCAGGGGACCTGAAATGTCACAATTTTGAAAAAAACACACTGTTCCAGGACACTTTTCAATTTCAAAAGTGAGCACAAAGCTCATAATTTAGAAATGTTCAGTTAAAGATAAAATTTGAGAAAAAAATTATGAAATAAGAATAAAATAACTTGGAAAAAAAAAAACAATGTGACACTGGTATAAATGTGGATGTTTAGATAATTGAAATAGAATTGAGAATCTAAAAATAAACTCATATATTTATGGACAGCTGATTTTCAACGAGTAAGCCAAGATTATTTTTTCTCCATTGAATGGTCTTGGTACACTGGTGGGATCTTTTGCTAAAATCTGGGCTCAGCAAGGTCTTGCAGGAGGCAAGGAGCAAAGGCCCCATTGAGAAGAAGCCTCAGAGAAGCCTAAAGTGTGGTCAAAGAGAGAGTTCAATCAAATTCAATCATTACAATTATTAAATTATTCAAATTATTCAAGTATTTCAATTACAGAGTGATTAAATAAGTAGATTCTATTAGGCTGCAAAGCATTTACAATTTTTTTTGATTTAAGTCATACAGTAGATTCTACTTTTGCTTTGTAATATTGTGAGAGTATTTTTCTCTTTATGCATGCAAACATATGCAGGGTAAGACATTTTACAGGCACATGAAGATTTCACTGAGATAAATTTATAAAATTTCTCTTCCCTATTGTAGTTAGGAGGTTTCTCAATTTTCACTCCCCTTTGCATATTGTCAACTTGGCCTATGAGAGTTATATCAGACTTTGTTATTCTTTGTATTACACAAATGGTCAAGTGATATCTTTGTCTTATTTCTTACAACTGGATGTGAAACTACTATTATCTCAGAAATAATTTTTAAACAACAGCAACAATAATTGCACATTGTATTCAACACATTTAAGGTGATTAAATGTGATTGCAGGATTATGGTACTATAATGCCAACAACAATTTTAATCAAGTTTTGGAACCTGTAGTGGAGTCAGGACACTGTTTTCATTTTATGTTTGATCTTTGTGGCAAGGAACATGTATTTTTGTCTCAAGTTCATATTCTATTTTGCATTTTTATTCTTCCTATGCCTGATCTAAGAAAAGTTTTAAGCAGCATGAAATAAAAGGCAATTGCATAATGAAAAAACAATACGGAAACAGAGAAGAGATCAGTGGTTGGCAAGGGTAAGGGGAGGGGCTCCATGAGGAATTTTGGGGTGCTGCAATTGTTCTTATCCTTTCTTTGGTGTTACTGACATAAATCTACGCATTTGTAACATTTCATAGAACTGTGCGCCAAAAACATAATTTTCATGTATATAAATGGCAAAATTTTCTTAAAACATTGAAAAGATATAATACAAATCTGGAAAAACAATCCTCAAAAATGAGCATATTATAAATCTAGGATAATTCTATTGAGTTCTGTTTTAAGGAATTGTGTACAAGGTACATATGGAATCGAAGTCAGCATGTTTTCACACTACAGAACCCCGTGATTGAAGTCAAGGTCAAAAATGCTGTCATCGGTCATGGAAAGTTTTCCAAATTCTCCTATATTATAATTTATAAAATAATCTGATTAAATTGCTTGGCATATAATTATATGAAGTCATGTAATTGTGGGTACATGAGAAATGTTTTTCTGTATCAACAAAGGATTTTAAAATATAAATGACAAATCACATGTTCAGGAATAACAGCTTCCCTCTCCGACGACCATACATAATTTTATTAAATTGAATTAAAACTTTGAGGAAATATATTTATGTCCTTGAAATTAAGCGGAATGAGTATAAATCATTTAGCAAAGGTGTTTTCCTGTAACTAAAGTCCTCCTCTGAGCGAATATGAGCAAGACCTTTCCTACACGCCAGCCAAGGCCCGAGTGAAAACATTCACTTGGGCAACGGCCCTTCCATGGTCCTCTTCAGCCCTGGGATTTTCAATTATAATCAGAGCCAAACTGTAACACAAGTAGTAGGTACCTGCCTGGCTGCTGGCTATCTCTAGCAGAAAATATTTAAACACTTATCTTAAACAAGCGAAACCCTCCTCACAGTAGAAATATTCAGCAGGACTTCTGCAGTAATTAATCAAAACTTTGCCCAAGAATAAAGTCCCTATATTAGCTATTCATCTTCTCTCACACTTTAGAAATGTCTTTCTATAACAAAAAGTAGGAGTTTATGACTCATTTTTGCACATTTTTAAAATTGAAATAAAACTCATTTATTTTTAAGGTAATTTTCACTTGATATGCTGATATTAGAAGAAATACATGTCCATTATAATGAATTTAGAATATACAAAGAATAATAAAAACACCTTAAATATTCTCAATCCCTTTGATACAGAGATAATGTCTCTTAACATTTCTGGATTTTAATTTAATAAAACGTTGTAACTTGCAATTATGATTTAAAAATTTATTGTGAATATTTTCCCTTGTCAGTATATGTTCTTGTAAAAGGCAGTTCTAATAAGATTGTAGATGCTAGAACTTATAGCCAGCGTTATAATCTTGCTACTTCTATTTATTAGCTTCATACGTTGGCCAACTTACTTAACCTCTCCAGGTTAACCTCACTTGCCAGGTCTGTAAAACAAGGATAAGTATCATAAACTCTCCAAAATCAATTTGACTGGCATAAGTCTTGGTTTTTCTGGTAACTAATGTTAGCTGCCAGATTGTGGTAGACATGAGTGATCTAATACCCAAGATTTCAATTTTTGGTTAAAATAAAAGCAAATCTCAGTCTGAGTGCATTTGCACAGTGTATTCAGGTGTGTGCTATTGCCAAGTAGACAAAAACAATTCATATAACCTGATGCATACATATTGCAAAGTGCCAACTCTGTCTTTTCATGTGCTACAACCACAATCTTGCACAAAAGATAATGGAAATACTATCCACAATACTCCAGGTTCTGTTTTCCTTGGATTCAGCATCAGTGAAGCAGAAATCCTCTTACCTGTTATCTACATAGGTCCTGTAATGCTGAATTTTATGTATCAACTTGGCTTGGCCACTCTGACCAGATATTTGGTCAAACATTTTTCTGGATGTTTCTCTGAAAATGGTTTTGAATGAAATTAACATTTAAATACACTTTGAGTAAAGCAAATTACCCCCCAGTGTGTAAGTGGGCTTCATCCAATCAGGTGAAGTCCTGGCTAGAACCAAGACTGACTATCCCTGAGCCAGGAGATATTGCGCCAGCAGATGGCCTCCGGACTCTGACAACAACTCTTCCCTGGTTCTCCAGCCTTCAGGTCTATCCTGCTGGTTTTGGATTTGCTAAGCCTCCACAACTGAGGAAGCTAATTTCTTAATAAATCTCTCTATCTGTCTCTCCCACTTTATCTATCTATTTTTCTACCTACCTACCTACCTATGTAACATCTATATCTGGTTGATGATTGTTTCCCTGGAGAACCCTGACTAATACGGACCCCAGGCTGAAGGGAAAGACAGATATTAGGCCTTACTATCTTACTAGTTTCTTATACTCTACTTATGTAATGGTGAGAAACATTTTTGCCAATTCTCATATCTGGAGTGTCATAAAGTTACTACTGAGATTACCAATTCAAGTATTCATCAGGCTGATAGCCACAAAAATTCTACTTCTGACGGTCAGCTCAATAACTAGTAAATCCCCTGGTGTTGACCAAGATAAGGAAAGCTCAGCACCTTGTGACAACCACACCTTGATAGTAATTTTCATCATTTTCGTGGTCATTTCCAGCACTTTCAATCAAGATTTCTGGTGTAGGTAGAGAACTGAGACCTAGGAGTATGGTTTGTGAAAATTTATTATCATGTCCATATAAAGTTTTAAAGGTAGTTTACAGAAAAATAAATAATGATAGCACATCCCGTACAACATTATTAAGAGGATGAATGAGTTAGGAGATAAAATCCTTAGGTCAGGGTCTGGCATGTAGGAAGCAGTTAGTCAATATTCACACTGATTGCATTTCTCAACTACATGGACATGTCATCAGTTATTTAAACAACCAACTTCCCACATAAGAAAATATTCTTAACAAAAACATTAAGGATGATGAGAATATAGGGTATGTTCTCTATTAGCATTTGGTAATTTAGATTTTAAAATCATAAGGGATATATGTGATTATCGGTGGAGTGCTTTTCTTTTTAAGAAGAAAAGAGAAGCATTCCATAGAATGGCATTCAACCACAAGATGTAGGATCAGGAGGCATTGACTGCTTTTCTACACTAGTTTGCATTTTTACTACATTTTTGTGATTATGCTTTATCTTTTTCTTTTTTTTTTTATTATACTTTAAGTTCTAGGGTACATGTGCACAACATGCAGGTTTGTTACATATGTATACATGTGCCATGTTGGTGTGCTGCACCCATCAACTCGTCAGCACACATCAACTCATCGTTTACATCAGTTATAACTCCCAATACCATCCCTCCCCCCTTCCCCCCCTTAACAGGCCCTGGTGTGTGATGTTCCCCTTCGCATGTCCAAGTAATCTCATTGTTCTATTCCACCTATGAGTGAGAACATGCGGTGTTTGGTTTTCTGTTCTTGCGACAGTTTGCTCAGAATGATGGTTTCCAGCTGCATCCATGTACCTACAAAGGACACAAACTCATCCTTTTCTATGGCTGCATAGTATTCTATGGTGTATATGTGCCACATTTTCTTCATCCAGTCTGTCACTGATGGACATTTGTGTTGATTCCAACTCTTTGCTATTGTGAATAGTGCCGCAATAAACATACATGTACATATGTCTTTATAGCAGCATGATTTATAATCCTTTGGGTATATACCCAGTAATGGGATGGCTGGGTCATGTGATATTTCTAGTTCTAGATCCTTGAGGAATCGCCATACTGTTTTCCACAATGGTTGAACTAGTTTACAATCCCACCAACAGTGTAAAAGTGTTCCTATTTCTCCATATCCTCTCTAGCACCTGTTGTTTCCTGACTTTTTAATGATTGCCATTCTAACTGGAGTGAGGTGGTATCTCATTGTGCTTTTGATTTGCATTTCTCTGATGGACAGTGATGACGAGCATTTTTTCATGTGTCTGTTGGCTGTATGAATGTCTTCTTTTGAGTAATGTCTGTACATATCCTTTGCCCACTTTTTGATGAGGTTGTTTTTTTCTTGTAAATATGTTTGAGTTCTTTGTAGGTTCTGGATATTAGCCCTTTGTCAGATGAGTATATTGCAAAAATTTTCTCCCATTCTGTAGGTTGCCTGTTCACTCTGATGGTAGTTTCTTTTGCTGTGCAGAAGCTCTTTAGTTTAATTAGATCCCATTTGTCAATTTTGGCTTTTGTTGCTGTTGCTTTTGGTGTTTTAGACATGAAGTCCTTGCCCATGCCTATGTCCTGAATGGTATCACCTAGGTTTTCTTCTAGGGTTTTTATGGTATTAGGTCTAACATTTAAGTCTGTAATCCATCTTGAATTAATTTTCGTACAAGGAGTAAGGAAAGGATCCAGTTTCAGCTTTCTGCTTATGGCTAGCCAATTTTCCCAGCACCATTTATTAAATAGGGAATCCATTCTCCATTTCTTGTTTTTCTCAGGTTTGTCAAAGATCAGATGGCTGTAGATGTGTGGTATTATTTCTGAGGGCTCTGTTCTGTTCCATTGGTCTATATCTCTGTTTTGGTACCAGTACCATGCTGTTTTGGTTACTGTAGCCTTGTAGTATAGTTTGAAGTCAGGTAGCGTGATGCCTCCAGCTTTGTTCTTTTGACTTAGGATTGTCTTGGCAATGCGGGCTCTTTTTTGGTTCCATATGAACTTTAAAGCAGTTTTTTCCAATTCTGTGAAGAAACTCATTGGTAGCTTGATGGGGATGGCATTGAATCTATAAATTACCTTGGGCAGTATGGCCATTTTCACAATATTGATTCTTCCTATCCTTGAGCATGGTATGTTCTTCCATTTGTTTGTGTCCTCTTTTATTTCACTGAGCAGTAGTTTGTAGTTCTCCTTGAAGAGGTCCTTTACATCCCTTGTAAGTTGGATTCCTAGGTATTTCATTCTCTTTGAAGCAATTGTGAATGGAAGTTCATTCATGATTTGGCTCTCCGTTTGTCTGTTACTGGTGTATAAGAATGCTTGTGAATTTTGCACATTAATTTTGTATCCTGAGACTTTGCTAAAGTTGCTTATCAGCTTAAGGATATTTTGGACTGAGATGATGGGGTTTTCTAAATATACAATCTTGTGATCTGCAAACAGGGACAATTTGACTTCTTCTTTTCCTAACTGAATACCCTTGATTTCTTTCTCTTGCCTAATTGCCCTAGCCAGAACTTCCAACTCTATGTTGAATAGGAGTAGTGAGAGAGGGCATCCCTGTCTTGTGCCACTTTTCAAAGGGAATGCTTCCAGTTTTTGCCCATTCAGTATGATATTGGCTGTGGGTTTGTCATAAATAGCTCTTATTATTTTGAGATACCTTCCATCAATACCGAATTTATTGAGCGTTTTTAGCATGAAGGGCTGTTGAATTTTGTCAAAAGCCTTTTCTGCATCTATTGAGATAATGATGTGGTTCTTGTCTTTGGTTCTGTTTATATGCTGGATTATGTTTATTGATTTGCGAATGTTGAACCAGCCTTGCATCCCAGGGATGAAGCCCACTTGATCATGGTGGATAAGCTTTTTGATGTGTTGCTGGATTGGGTTTGCCAATATTTTATTGAGGATTTTTGCATCGATGTTCATCGGGCATATTGGTCTAAAATTCTCTTTTTTTGTTGTGTCTCTGCCAGAGTTTGGTATCAGGATGATGTTGGCCTCATAAAATGAGTTAGGGAGGATTCCCTCTTTTTCTATTGATTGGAATAGTTTCAGAAGGAATGGTACCAGCTGTTCCTTGTACCTCTGGTAGAATTCGGCTGTGAATCCATCTGGTCCTGGACTTTTTTTGGTTGGTAGGCTACTAATTATTGCCTCAACTTCAGAGCCTACTATTGGTCTATTCAGGGATTCAACTTCTTCCTGGTTTAGTCTTGGGAGAGTGTAAGTGTCCAGGAAATTATCCATTTCTTCTAGCTTTTCTAGTTTATTTGCATAGAGGTGTTTATAGTATTCTCTGATGGTAGTTTGTATTTCTGTGGGGTCGGTGGTGATATCCCCTTTATCATTTTTTATTGCTTCTATTTGATTCTTCTCTCTTTTCTTCTTTATTAGTCTTGCTAGCAATCTATCAATTTTGTTGATCTTTTCAAACAACCAGCTCCTGGATTCATTGATTTTTTAGAGAGTTTTTTGTGTCTCTCTCTCCTTCAGTTCTGCTCTGATCTTAGTTATTTCTTGCCTTCTGCTAGCTTTTGAATGTGTTTGCTCTTGCTTCTCTAGTTCTTTTAATTGTGATGTTCAGGTGTCAATTTTAGATCTTTCCTGCTTTCTCTTGTGGGCATTTAGTGCTATAAATTTCCCTCTACACACTGCTTTAAATGTATCCCAGAGATTCTGGTATGTTGTATCTTTGTTCTCATTTGTTTCAAAGAACATTTTTATTTCTGTCTTCATTTCGTTATGTACCCAGTAGTCATTCTGGGGCAAGTTGTTCAGTTTCCATGTAGTTGAGCAGTTTTGCTTGAGTTTCTTAGTCCTGAATTCTAGTTTGATTGCAATGTGGTCTGAGAGACAGTTTGTTATAATTTCTGTTCTTTTACATTTGCTGAGGAGTTCTTTACTTCCAACTATGTGGTCAATTTTTGAATAAGTGTGATGTGGTGCTGAGAAGAATGTATATTCTGTTGATTTGGGGTGGAGAGTTCTGTAGATGTCTATTAGGTCCACTTGGTGCAGACTTGAGTTCAATTCCTGGATATCCTTGTTAACTTTATGTCTTGTTTATCTGTCTAATGTTGACAGTGGGATGTTGAAGTCTCCTATTATTATTATATGGGAGTCTAAGTCTTTTTCTAAGTCTCTAAGGACTTGCTTTATGAATCTGGGTGCTCCTGTATTGGGTGCATGTATATTTAGGATAGTTAGCTCTTCCTGTTGAATTGATCCCTTTACCATTATGTAATGGCCTTCTTTGTCTCTCTTGATCTTTGAGGGTTTAAAGTCTGTTTTATCAGAGACTAGGATTGCAACCCCTGCTTTTTTTTTTGTTCTCCATTTGCTTGGTAGATCTTCCTCCATCCCTTTATTTTGAGCCTATGTGTGTCTCTGCATGTGAGATGGGTCTCCTGAATACAGCACACTGATAGGTCTTGACTCTTTATCCAATTTGCCAGTCTGTGTCTTTTAATTGGACCATTTAGTCCATTTACATTTAAGGTTCATATTGTTATGTGTGAACTTGATCCTGTCATTGTGATATTAGCTGGCTATTTTGCTCATTAGTTGATGAAGTTTTTTCCTAGCATCGATGGTCTTTACATTTTGGCATGTTTTTGCAATGGCTGATACCGGTTGCTCCTTTCCATGTTTAGTGCTTCCTTCAGGGTCTCTTTTAAGGCAGGCCTGGTGGTGAAAAAATCTCTAAGCATTTGCTTGTCTGTAAAGGATTTTATTTCTCCTTCACTGATGAAACTTAGTTTGGCTGGATATGAAATTCTGGATTGAAAATTGTTTTCTTTAAGAATGTTGAATATTGACCCCCACTCTCTTCTGGCTTGGAGAGTTTCTGCCAAGAGATTTGCTGTTAGTCTGATGGGCTTCCCTTTTTTGGTAACCCCACCTTTCTCTCTGGCTGCCCTTAACATTTTTTCCTTCATTTCAACTTTGGTGAATCTGGCAATTATGTGTCTTGGAGTTGCTCTTCTCGAGGAGTATCTTTGTGGTATTCTCTGTATTTCCTGAATTTGAATGTTGGCCTGCCTTACTAGGTTGGGGAAGTTCTCCTGGATGATATCCTGAAGAGTGTTTTCCAACTTGGTTCCATTTTCCCCCCTCACTTTCAGGCACAGCAATTAGACATAGATTTGGTCTTTTCACAGAATCCCATATTTCTTGGAGGCTTTGTTTATTTCTTTTTCCTCTTTTTTCTCTAGACTTCTCTTCTCGCTTCGTTTCATTCATTTGATCTTCAATCATTGATACTCTTTCTTCCAGTTGTTCGAGTCGGTTACTGAAGCTTGTGCATTTGTCACGTATTTCTCATGTCATGGTTTTTATCACTGTCAGTTCGTTTATGGCCTTCTCTGCATTGATTATTCTAGTTATCCATTCTTCCATTCTTTTTTCAAGATTTTTAGTTTCTTTGCACTGGTTACATAGTTCCTCCTTTAGCTCTGAGAAGTTTGATCGACTGAAGACTTCTCTCACTTCCTCAAAGTCATTCTCTGTCCAGCTTAGATCCGTTGCTGGTGATGAGCTGTGTTCCTTTGGAGGGGGATATGTGCTCTGATTTTTTGAATTTCCAGCTTTTCTACCCTGCTTTTTTCCCATCTTTGTGGTTTTATCTGCCTTTGGTCTTTGATGATGGTGATGTACTGATGAGGTTTTGGTGTGGGTGTCCTTTCTGTTTGTCAGTTTTCCTTCTAACAGTCAGGACCCTCAGCTGTAGGTCTATTGGAATTTGCTTGAGGTCCACTCCAGACCCTGTTTGCCTGGGTATCAGCAGCGGAGGCTGCAGAAGATAGAATATTGCTGAACAGTGAGTGTTGCTGTTTGATTCTTGCTCTGGAAGCTTCGTCTCAGGGGTGTACCCTGCTGTATGAGGTGTGAGGTGTCGGTCTGCACCTAGTGGGGAATGTCTCCCGGTTAGGCTACTCAGGGGTCAGGGACCCACTTGAGCAGACAACCTGACTGTTCTCAGATCTCAACCTCTGTGCTAGGAGATCCACTGCTCTCTTCAAAGCTGTCAGACACGGGCATTTACCTCTGCCGAGGTTTCTGCTGCTTTTTGTTTAGCTATACCCTGTCCCCAGAGATGGAGTCTACAGAGACAGGCAGGCCCCCTTGAGCTGTGGTGGGCTCCACCCAGTTTGAGCTTCCAGGCAACTTTGTTTACCTACTTAAGCCTCAGCAATGGCGGGCATCCCTCCCCCAGCCTCGCTGCTGCCTTGCAGTTTGGTCTCAGACTGCTGTGCTAGCAACGAGGGAGGTTCCGTGGGCATGGGACCCTCCTATCCAGGTGTGGGATGTAATCTCCTGGTGTGCCGTTTGCTAAGACCCTTGGTAAAGCACAGTATTAGGGTGGGAGTTACCCAATTTTCCAGGTGCTGTGTGTCTCAGTTTCCCTTGACTAGGAAAAGGGTTTCCCTTCCCCCTTGCACTTCCCAGGTGAGGCAATGCCTCACCCTGCTTCAGTTCTCACTGGTCAGGCTGCACCAGCTGACCAGCACCGATTGTCTGGCAGTCCCCAGTGAGATGAACCTGGTACCTCAGTTGAAAATGCAGAAATTACTTGTCCTCTGTGTTGCTCTCATTGGAGCTGGAGGCTGGAGCTACTCCTATTCGGCCATCTTGCTGTGGTCATCCGATTACTCTTTCTCTTAGATAAATCATAGCATTCCATTTAACTGGGATACATTTAAATTCAGAATATGTAACTCATGTGGAATGCTGTGAGGACTAAGAAATCAATTTTGACAGTTTGGGGAAACCTCAGAGGGAATATATTGCATTAAAAATACATGTTCCATTAATTAAATTAATTCGTGTTCCAATGTCACAGAATTACCTTTCAAAAATATAAAAATGTTAATAGTATTCTTTTTCTTAGACTTGAACTTCTTACTTTAAATTAAATTTGGCCTAAAGCTGTCATCATACATAGTAAACTGCATCTTTAATACATAAACAACATTCAACCTAATATGAGAATATATTCTTACAACAAGTAGCTGAGTCTCAGCCAATCACAGCAGCTGAACTTCTGCCAATCACAGGCTGCAAACTGATCAGGCCTTGTCCATATGAAGTCACTGCCTCACCACAACATGGCCTAATCAGGCAAGTGCTGAGTCATAATCAATCAAGCCTTTCTGCATCACACTTTTTTTAATCTATAAATACTGCCTGCCCATGTGACTGGGTGGAGCTGTCTGAAGCTCTCCTGGTTCTGAGTGCTGCCTGACTTATGAATCATTCTTTGCTCAGATAAATTTTGCTAAATTTAATTTGTCTAAAGTTTCCAGTTAACAGGCTTTAGGACTTACATTTTACTTCTTTGATTTTCATATGTGGAAAATTTCCCATATGTAGAAAATTTTTCCATTTTTTCTACCATAATGGGGGATATTAAGAATTCAGAAACACCACTTTCAGAGAATTTGGCCTCACAATCTATAACTATCTGTGCAAATTTGCTTTCTCAGATGCCTGTAGGATGTCTGATAGAACCCTGCCCCAGAATCAGCAATGCCATCGAGAACTGCCTAGGGTCCTCCTGCTCCAACTCTTTCTGTTCAAGATGCCTGACTGCAAAATGGAATGGGTCACTGAACCTCTTCAATCTGTCATTCTCAACAGACCTATTTATTGCCGCATTCTGGATAACAGAATTGGCAGAGATACCATGTTAAACCTAAATCCTTAGATAACCAAAGATCCTCTGTTTCACCCTGCTAAAAATTTCACTGATACTCCAAGTGCGATCGTGCAATGACTTGATAATGGAGACTAAGACAAATATCACTAGTGCTTCCCTGCTTGTGACCCTAACACACAAAGCCTCCCACAGAAAACTGGTTTTCGTGCCCCTTTAGATTTATTTTTTTTCTGTGAGGAATTTAATGTTCAACCATGTACATGGGCAATTCAGTATTTTCATAAATGGGAAATAACTAAACTATGTCTACACCTTTTAATTTGCACTATAGAATAAAAGGGAATTTTCTGGCAGACATAACTCCAACTACATGGGTGTCTTTTGGTAGAATGCTTCTCCCTGGCTCCTTTACATAAATATAAAGGAGAATAGAAATCATTCTCAAACATTATGTACTATAACAGAGTGCACTTCAAAGACTATAGTTGCTCAGCAAATTTTTCACATTCTCTTGCAGAAGTTGTTTTAGAAAAAGTGATTGCTTTGGTCTCTTTTTTGGCTCAAGAGAGGAAATGCATGCAATAGCTCACCTCTGGCTACACTGGGAGAAATATGTCTGATATAGTAGAAATTCAGTTGTGAGAAATCTGGATCAATGTTTGTATATTTGGATCATATATTAATCTGATCCTGAAAACCTTGCTGCTTAATCCAGATTATATTATTATAATCTAGATCATTGTTAATATATTTGATTCTAACTGTTTTGATTCCTGAGGACTCCTGATAAGGAGTATATTTTAGTTTCTTAATAGTATACTCCTAATAGTCATCATAATAGTCTCCTGGTGTCCCTATCCTCTCAGAATCTTAAACACTCATACGTGGCCATCTGTTATACATCAAATGGTTTTGCTAAGGTCACAGTAATGAAAACATAACAAGAACATACAGGGATTGGATTAGCAATGTATTATAAAGAATAGGCTTAGATGATTATGAAGCCTGGCAAGTCCCAAGCTCTACAGGGTGAGGTGGCAAGCTGGAGACCCAGGATTGCTGAAGGTGTTGTTGCAGTCTGTGTCCCAAGGTTTAAGAACCAGGAGAGCCAATGGTGAAATTATTGGCTGAAGGCCCAAAGACTCATCCCTGGAAGATTCAAAGTTTCTGTTTGAATCTAATGTTAGGAAGAAAGTTGATGTCCAGTTCTAAGACTGTCAGCCAAGAAGAATTCTCTCTTCATGGGAGATGGTCAAACTTTTCGCTCTATTCAGTTCTTCAAATGATTGGATGAGGCCCACCCACATTCAAGACAATCTGCTCTATGTAATCTACCTATTTAAATGTTAATCTCATCCTCAAATACCCTTACAGAAATATCCAGAAAAATATTTGACTAAATATCTGGGCACTTGGTGACCCAATCAACTTGACATAAAATTAGCCATCACAGACACTTACTTACCAACATAAATTTCAGAGTTGGCATTTATTTATTACTCTAAAAATATGCATCAAATGCCTGCCGTATCTAATAAATAGTCTGTGCCCTGTATTACATAGCAAGATTGTTAGCATTCTACCCAAATCTCTTTGGATTACTTTTGACCATCCTGTGGTCAAAACGACCTCTAGTTTTGGGGTCATTTTATTTCTCATGGCCTGCATGTGCAACTGTCATTAAAAGAAGGTCTGTAGGTTACTGGAGAGATTTTGCAATTCATACAAGTAGAGATTCAAAAATGCTTGGAAACTCATCTGTTCCCCTTTCCACCTCACCAACATGATCTTTAGTCAATGTCATGTTTATGTGATAATATGAAAACCCAGATCTCTTTCTTTGAGTTGTGCAACACTTTCAGGTAGAATTTACAGTCCAGAGTTCACCAGTGGGAGATGGTTCAGACAGAGACTTTGGCAAAAACTGCATATTTTCTTGGCTTCTTTTCTTCCCTGGCCACTCTTGCTAGCTTGTCCTGTGAGCACTTTCTTGTGAAACTTTCTTGAAAGTATTGTTTCTTGAATAAGGAAGGTGTGGGTGGTTAACCTTATGGAACTTCTATGCAAGGGAAAATAGCATCTTCTGTCTGCTCCTAGCCTAATGTGAGTTTGTGAATATTATTCCAGGTAATTTTGGCAGATACTTGCATCACCTTGAGGAATCTTAACTCAGTAAGTAAATATTTCCTACTAATTCATCAGTAAACTAAATTTCCATATTAAACATTTTTTCCATCCTATATTTCTGGAGTTAATTGAGGACAAGGAGAAGATATTTTTAATTTGAAATTTTCATTTTTTTCTTAGAGACCTTAATGTAGCAGTTGCTCAGCCTGTGGAACTGTTAGCCTATGCTGTGCTGCACAAACTCATTAGCACCCAGAAACCATGCGCTCTGACAGGCTGATGTTCCCCAAATAAACTAGAGAACCACTAAATAGAGATCACCTCTGCCTTACTCTCTCTTCGTTTCTGGCACACTGGAAGTACAAAGTGAATGCCTGTGCATAATCATATTTAAAATAGGTGACATTACCAATTACAGTGTTCTAAATGTCACACAGTTCTTTTCACTCCTCCCCAGCTCCACACTTTAGACACCTGCTCTCAAAATGTTCTTGTCCTCATAACAATGTGGAAAATAGCTGAGAATCTAGAATGTTAAGAGGTACAAGGGACATTAAAATTTATCCAATTTTACACCTCATTTCACAGTTTGTTGCAGGCATGGGAAAATAAGCCACTGATGGAATTAGATGTCTAACTTTAGTCTTGTGTAAATTATGGAAATTACAGTTTTGCTATATAAAATGAGTTGTCACAGGCTCACATACATATAGGGAAATAAAAGTTTCCATGTGACCTTGTCTTGACTTATTAGTCTTTGGATTTAGCTGAGAGTTTAAGGACCAGACTTATTCCTCCAAAGTTAATATCCAGAGTAAGTCTTAAAGTGGTATGCGGCACAAACTGGTGTGGAAGAGGTTCAAGGAATAAATCATGGGAAGAATGTGCACTAGGAGTGAAGAAACCATAAGTAGCAGGGTTTTCAGGAGAGACCGGAACCTGATCATGGGTCCATTTCTACACAGAGTAGAACTTCCATTATTAAGTGGAAATTGGAGATTTTTGACAGCTATGCAGAAAGGAAACAGCATGATCACATTCGTGTTTTAGATCCTATTCATTTCTCACAAGTTCTGAGAACTTACAAAGTTCAATGAATTTGAGGTATGTAACACAGATTAGCATGAAATTTCAGAAGCAGAAGATGTCATTTCCAGTTGGCAGAAACCAGGAAAGAATCGTGGATCATTAAAAGATTCTTATAATGGGCCTTGTAGATGAAAGGACAAAATTTTGAAATAGCAATTCGAGTAAAGATAGATCTTCTCTGGCTGACTTGTGGTGTTGAAGAGAAGTGAAGATTCTTGTAAGATGAGTTGATGGCAGGTTTCCTGGCAGCCTACTACATAAACAAACAAGCAAACAAAAATATATGTAATCCTTGAACAATTACTATGGAAAGCAACTGTATTATAATAGTAAATTTATAACAGACAAGGTCGCATGTATTGCAACAACAGCTTTTATTTAATGTCATACTTTGCTTTCCTCACTCTATATGATAAATAAATAAAAAACAAGGTTAATCTCTTCATCCTTTTTGATCTGTCACATAAATATAGGCTGCATTGTTCGATTTTCTCTGTAAAAAATACTAAAGTAAAACCATTCTTCCAAGTCTTGATTTCCTACAAGCCCAATTCGTCTGAAAAGATACCCTAATTTTACCTCAAAAATCAGATCGACTAAAAGCCTGTTAACCACTCTTGGACTCCTTTCAGTCACTGATGGAGTAAGGTTCTTTTCCATATTCTCTCCTCAAGAAACAAGCAGGACATACTATTGATTACTGGTATAATTCCTTAAAAGCACAATGTCATTTTTACCTTTAAATCCCAGCTCCTAGCAGATTCCCATAATAAATAAATTAAAGTTAATTCTTAATAAATATACTTGTTAATTATGAGTAAAGATACTAAACATTAACTGAGTTTTAATGTTTTACAGTTTACTATGGCTTGGCTTTTTCCTCATGACTGTGATAACTTCCAGGGCTCTATGCTACATTTAATATTATAGTATATAGTTATATACTGAGGATATAGGAAATTCCCAAAATCATTACACACTATGCATCTTTTCAAATCATATAATATTTTACTCTACAGAAGCAAATCTATTAGAACTCCCCCAAATAATAAAAACTAAGGAATAAAATCATATCAGCAGAAACAAAGAAATTATTCTTTCTTCAAATGAGGCCTGAATCACATTCTGAGTTTTTTGATAACCAAGAAAACACATCACACAGACATACACACACACACACACACACACACACACACACAATTTGATCACTTTGGGGACTTCCATCTAATCAAAGAAGAAAATTTGGTGCATTAGATCAGATAATTTTTTTCCCATCGTTGAGTTAAAAGCACTTTCAATAATTCTTAAAATATGACGTACTTGGATAATTGTGCTTTGTACATGAACATGATCTTTAATTAAGTTTCCTATTAAGTGGAATTGATTATTCAGGGCATAGTTTCGTATTTTTATGTGTCTCAGTTTTCTGGATACAATGCCAACCATGGCATATGTAGATTTCTCTTAATAGATCTATAATGGAGCTTTAGTATAAACTCTAAATAGTTTTGTTTTCTGTTCTAATTGTAAATTAGAATGTCCAAATCACTTTGTATTTTTAATTGATCTTTTTTTTAATTTTAGCCTCTGATCTGTGGAGCTTATAAACTACAATGATATTTTGAAATGGGATGAGGTTTATTTCTTGAATAATATAAAAAAATTGTTAGTTTTAGGAAAATTAAAAATGACTCAAGACAATTTATTGACAAAAGCAAAATTGAAACTATTATATTTATGGTTTTGTTTTGTGTACAAGTCTAGAATATTTTATTGCATTGTCAATACATAACATAGACAAATATGCTAATGAATAATAAGTTTAATTCCTTGCACCATTAGTTAGCTAAGTCATTTCCTCTTCCTAAATATGAGATTTAGTAACAAATGGCTAATATGTGAACTTTATGTTTAAAAAAATTAATAGCTAATGTCATTTCTAAATGAGAAGTAAATACAAGAACTTATGGAGAAAAAAGGTAAGTAGAAAATGAATTTTAACATTTATATGAACTTCAGTTATCAAATTTACAATTAAAGAACACATGCTGTAAATTAATATGTGTTTTGTTGAATAACCTTTGAAAGAGATCTTAATGTTGGTGCTATATAGAATTGATTGGACAAAATATTTTTGTTTCCTCTTTTACATTAAGCACTTTGCTGAGAAGAATTTCTTATCTGTACATTGTACACTGTAAAATTAATCGGTAAATATTTTCACTTGATGAATGATGAACAGCACAGATTGGTGATTAAGAGCATGAACTCTTGAACCAGGCTGCGTACAGCCACATGTTGTTCTGCTACTTATAAGCTACAGGGCCACCATGGGAGTTTTGTTTTAGCTCACTGCCATCTCAGATTCAAACTCATGAAATTTTGTGAAGAGAGTACATTGAAGAAAATATGTAGTCTTTAAATACTTATATTAGTAAAGCTAGAACACTATTTTTAATGATTTAATCATCCAACTTTGAAAGATAAAAAATAATTTACTTAGTCCCAAAAAGTAAAGACATGAAAATGTATAAACTAAAATTAATAATATTGACAATAATCATGTAACAGAGGGGATCAACAAAGTAAATGTATGTTCTTTTATTTTTGAAAATACAAATAGCAGTGAAAAGTCTGTAGAAAACTTCCCAAAAAAAGAAGAGAGAAAGAAGGAACAAATTAACACATAGTATGGAATGAAAAAAGAGGATAGAAATATAAATAATGTGGATGTTAAAAATGATTATAAGATGTTATGAACAACTCTGGGTTAAATTCTAATCTTATTTACTAAAAATAACTTAAGAAAGAAATGCTGAATCAACTAGTAACCATGGAAGGCATTGAATTCTTAAAATTAATTGAAAATCTTCCCAGAAAGAAGTCACCAGATCATACAGTTCTTTAAGTAAGTTCCAAAAACTTTGAAGAAATAAATTCCTCCTAATAAAAAATTGCAGAATATATAGATGCTCTTCAGCTTACCGTGGGGTTGCTTCCCGATAAACCCATAATAAATTAAAAATATCGTAAGTAAAAGAGCATTTGATCCACCTTGCCTGCTGACTATCACAGCTTGGCCTAGTCTGCCTTGAATTGCTCAGAACGCTCACAGTAGTGCACAGTACCCTGGAGAGCATCAGGCATCCGGGCTTCTGACCATATGGCTGACTAAGCTGCGGCTCACTTTGTGAGAGTGTTAGCCTTTGGCTTATCACTAGCCACCAAAAATATCAAAATTCGAAGTACAATTTCTACTTAACGCTTTTAAACCGTCTTAAAGTCCAAAAATGGTAAGTCCAGGACCATCTGTACGTAAATAAACACAAAATACAAACAAACTTAAGTCACAATCTAAACAGCAAAACCACAGGTATTATTTTTTTAAATGGATAATTATAGAAAAAAATCCTAAATTATGCTGCTATAAAGACACATGCACACGTATGTTTATTGCAGCACTATTCACAATAGCAAAGACTTGGAATCAACCCAAATGTCCATCAGTGACAGATTGGATTAAGAAAATGTGGCACATATACACCATGGAATACTATGCAGCCATAAAAAAGGATGAGTTTGTGTCCTTTGTAGGGACATGGATGCAGCTGGAAACCATCATTCTCAGCAAACTATCACAAGAACAGAAAACCAAACACCGCATGTTCTCACTCATAGGCGGGAACTGAACAATGAGATCACTTGGACTCGGGAAGGGGAACATCACACACCGGGGCCTATCATGGGGAGGGGGGAGGGGGGAGGGATTGCATTGGGAGTTATACCTTATGTAAATGACGAGTTGATGGGTGCAGCACACCAACATGGCACAAGTATACATATGTAGCAAACCTGCACGTTGTGCACATGTACCCTACAACTTGAAGTTTAATAATAATAAATAAATTAAAAAAAAAAAAGAAATATCACCAAATAAATTCCAGATTAATACATTTTGTCAGATTTTAAAGTTTAGAAAATAATTTCTAAATATTATGTTAATCATTTAAAATACAGTATAGTTTTCTACATAGAAGAAAAGAATTATTCAGTACTATTTGAAATTCATGATGTCAATTTTGAGCAAAATAGGAACGAAGAAAAATACTTTAACCTGATAATGGACATTTACAGTATATTTGTAGTAAGCACCATATTTACTGATGAGTGTTAATGCATTCCTTTTAAGATCTGGAAATTACAAATATGACTGCCCTTATCCTTTTGATTAAGCACCGCAATAGCACTCCAGCTATACAGTAAGAGAAAGGGGAAAAAAAAAAACAGTGTAAGGATTGAGAAATTGTTACCACAACACCAGTCTAGGTCCTGGTGCTCACCTCTCAGAAAGCCAATCACTAAAGACAACAAGCATCACTGGAGAAAAATGCTTTCATCTGGTGCTACATTCAAGTAGATGGGAGATCAGTCTCAAATCCACCTTGCTGACCAACTAAAATTAGGGGTTTCTATAGCAAGGAAGAAATGTAACTACATGCAGGTAAAGAGGAATTAGGGAGTGGTAAAGTAATCATGAGGGAGGAGGGGTCTGTCTTCTGGTCTGGATGTGATGATCTGGGGAGTTTCAGTTCTTTGATACAGTCTGGGAGCCTTAGGGTCAACTTCTTGAGGAAGGAATTCAGGTAAGAAAAATGTAGGTTTCAGGCTTTAAGACTGGGAAGGTCAAATTATATGCTTCAATAAACAACAAACAAAATTCTATGGGACAATTGGAGCAGCCTCAAAACAACAAACAAAATAATTGCTTTAAATAGCTCAACTACTGTTTTCATATATTCTCTAAATAATTATTAGTAACTAAGGCATTTTACTCCATTGCTCATTAATTAAAAAAAAAAAAGTGGAGCACCTTTTACAATGGCAAGCACACAGCAAACAAAGTAGAATAGCCACGCTTATGAGGACTATATTATTTATAGACTTAAATAATAAAGCCACTTAAATTTTATATTAGAGGATCATAAATATAGTGGAGAAAACCACACAAAACATCAATAACAAAGAAGACAACAGAGTAGGGTAATGTGATCATGAATGTCATAGAGTGAGGTAGGGATTTTAAATAGGAAAAAACTCAATGAATAACGACATTCAAACAAATCTGTGAACAAAGTGAGGGAAATAGAAATGAAGTGGTCTGGGGAAATGATGTGCCAAACAAAAACAAAAGAACTAAAAGACTCTGAGCCAAACTGGATCAAACACCCATCATGATGAAGAACAGTGAAAGAGGAGGGAGGGGGAGAGAATAGTATGTGATGAAGAATTCCCCAGGGCCATGCATGTGCGGCCTTCTAGATGATAGGAACTTGGCATTCATTCAGAGTGAAATAGGGGACCTGTGAAAATTTGGACTAGGTAAAATGACACCATCTAACATTGCAGTAAAAGAAACAAGCTCACCATGGAAACTGGAAGAAAAGTCAACAAAAAATTTCATAATGTTGGTGTGAGGTAATGGTAGCTTAGAACAGGGAACAACATAGAGTTTGTGATAGATTTTGAAACTAGAACCAATAGAATTTCTTGATACATTAGGTGTGGCAGTGATGCACAGGGAGATTCAATATTTTAAAATATAAAAATTTCCAAAATTAATTGATACATTCAAAATAATTCCAATTAAAATAACAAGAGACCTTTTGGGAGACTGGAAATTACAAGCTGCTTCTGGATAATGTAGAAGAACTAAAAGCCTAGAAGCAAAAACTTAGTCCTGAAGCAGAAGCACAAGATGAGTGAAGGAGGTGTGTTACAATGCAATGAGAATCATAACAGTTCTAGAAATGCAGAGTGTTACTGGCTGAGTGATAGCAAAGCCATTGGAACAGAAAAGTGAGCCTCAAAGAGACCAATGAAAATTAGTTAATAATGAAGCTAGCATTGCATGTTGGGAGAAAGCAAGAATAATTAATGAATAATGGTAGAGCAATTTGTTCTCAATATTGAAAATGAATTAAAACAATTCCATCATGTGCGATATAAAAAATAAATTTACAGTGCATTAGAGACTTATAGGTAAGAAGAAAAGCTATAAATATTTTAAAAATGTCATTTGACCTTAGGGTGAGAGATTTATTAACAAAAACTTGAAGAATATAAATCATTGAGAAGGTCGATAAACTCAGCACCATAAAATCAAGTACTACTGCTCATTAAAAGATACCATTATGAAAATGAAAAACTAATATGCAAACATGGAGACTATAAATATAAAGCAGAAAAAAATCAATATCCAAAATATGTACATAGCATTTACAAAACATTAAGAAGCAAATACTCCAAAAGAAATAAAAATAAGTAGGCATTTTACTGAAAACAAAACATAAGTGACTTTACTAGTCACTGAAACGTTGGTTAACTTTTGTGAGTCTTATAGAAGAACATGAATATTACATTATCATATGATGGAGAGTATAAATCTTATTCACTACTGGTAAGAATGTAAATAATAACCACTTTGAGAAGCTTTTAGGCATTTCCATAAAGTTCAGAGGCATGTATCTTGCCACTCAGTAAATTAGCTCTTAATATGCCTTTAGAACTGGGTTTCTAAATAGTGGTTCCAGTGACATTTTGGGCTGGAGAATTCTTTGCTGGGGTAGAGACTGTTTTGTATATTGAAGGATGTTTAGCAGTGTCCCTCCTCTCCACCAACTAGCTGCCAGCCACATTCTCCGGACAGGACAATCTGGAATGTCTACACACATTGCCAAATGTCCCTGGATGGATAAACATGCCCCAACATAAGGAGAAACCTCTGTAGAGAAGTTTCTGGAGAGAAACTTCAAAATGTTTAAGATGTAAAGACAAAATTGTTTCTCGCAACAACACTACTTGTAACACCAAAAAGCTAGAATTAAACCAAGTGTCTATTACAGCACAGGTAATTATGGTATTTTCATACTATGTGTGAAACTATGCAAAAGTACAAATGAGTGACATCCAGCGACACTCCTCATGTTGCTACATTTCAGGAAGAATATTAACTGAAGAAAGACAGTCACAGAGTAATATAATTAATATGATTCAATATGTACACATTATAAAAACATACACAATTAGAAAATATATTCAAAAACTTTAAAATGTACAGAAAAATAAAAAGAAACCCCAAGCAACTATGGACAAAATTAAGGTAATAAAGACAATTCAAGAATATGGTTTATTATTTTTGAGGAAGACTAAGCAGGGGTAGGAGAGACAAAGAGGATGGCATTGGTAATTTTCTTAGGCTGGGCTAGGGAGGGGAAGATACTGCTGTACATTTTATCATTTTCTTCATACCAGTGGTTCTAACTGGGCAAAATTTATTCCCCCAGATAAATACTTGGAAATGTCTAAAACCATCTCAGGTTATCACAGCTAGGTATAGGGGAGTGCTATTGGCAGCTAGTGGAAAGAGGCTAGGGAACGCACCAATCACACACAATGCAAAATGTCAATAATGTTGATGCTGAGAGATTCTCTCTTAGACTTTACAAATATATTGTACTGTGCTGAAACTAATCATATTTAATAAAAAAACATTTTACACAATATATCATGAAACAAATTTACTAGTTTATTTAAAATACTATAGAAATAAAAAAAAAAATCCAAAGTGAGATTTTTCTGGCCCTCTGATTTCAGGAAGATATGTAAGAGAAATTTTTATATAAGTATTGTTCCATATAAGTTTGCATCTTTAATTGTAGAGGACATCACACAAGAAAATTTCTGCCAGTAGCAAACGTACCATAGAGCCCCAGAAGATACCACGACAAGCCACTGGGTACCTCCCCCCATGACAAACATAAATGTATAAATTATTTTGATGCCTGTCCTTCCTCTGTTAGAATTTAAGATCCATAAGGACAGGCACCACAGATACTCTATTCACCACTGAGTTTTTTAGCATTTAACATAGTTTCTTGCACTATCAGGAACTTGCAAATATTTACTGATAAATGAATGAATGAATAAAAGTCAACCTGCAAGCTCTGCATTGGGAAAAAATTTCAAAAAATACATCAAATGCAGCCTAGGAAAAACTGGTGAGTGACGAGAAGTTTGTTTATGGAAACTGAAACATGCCTTTAATTTGGGGTTTCAGAAAGCTTTTGAATAACAGATGCTCACCACATTTGCTCATTCATCCACTTTTTCAGGTAACAAGCATTTTCTGAGCCCCTGCTATATGCTAAGTACCCTCATGAACACTGGAAATGGGTTGTCACATGAAATAGCCTATATTTCGTCAGCTGACAACTGGCTGGGATTGGTATATTGCTGAAGGTAAACTTCCCTTTGTGAAAATTAGAAAGTACCATGCCATTATGTTCTTTTTGCTGAAATTAGTGAGCTGTTTCTCCTGATTTTTCCCCAGAAAGTAAGAGTATGGTATTTCTGAAATATCGTAAGTACTTTTTTTCTACTTGAATATAAGTGGAGACATACAGAAGGTGGAGCAGTTAGAACATCCATTTAGTCTCCCTGGAGGACTCCATTAGCCAAGGAACTCTCCGCTGGTAGCTTGAAAGAATTTCATTCTATGTATATAAATCTAAACAGTGCACCTCAAGGGAAGTTCATACCGACTGTAAATAAAATCCAATTGTGTGTCATGCTGCAAGTTAATCCCCAACAATCTTAGATCTTGCAGTACACTAAGATGTTTCACTAGGACTTTTCTTGCATTAAAGACAGTGGAAAAAATATGAAAAATTATAGTCAATTGTGCCACGTCTATATACAAATGATCAAAAACTAAGACTGTGAGAGCTCTCTGCTTCAGATGGAAAACAGCAGAAACTCTCTTTTGGGTAACAACAAAAAAAGGATATGCTACGATAATCAAAATCTATATGAAGTAAATATACTTGAGGATCCCAAACATGCCAACGTAATCAAATTACAACTAAAATCATTTCTGCGACTTTTACAGTGGTCTAGGAAAATACTTTTATTTTACTTTTTAGAAATCCTAGTGAAAGAAATTTTTAAAATTCATGTGATATTATTAAATGCTTTGGAAAGTTGGGATTATTATTTATTATTTCATTTGGAGAAAGCTATTAATGCTAATGATGTATGTTGAGGCTAAATAAATCATTTGGTGACAGCAAAAGTGCAATTTCCTGTAGTGGAAGACTTACAATTTGATCACAATTTCTATTTTTGACATGAAGAGACTTTTCTTTATTTCTGGGCTTTTAGAAACTGTCACCCTGTGATCTTTCAACCTTGGGGAACACTTAAAATGAAAGCACAAAAGTGGTTTCTTATTGAACCTAGTCAAATCATCCAAGTGTCCTGATGGGTCTCCCAAGATCCTTGAAATGGATTTGTCAGTGGTAGAATCTATTACCAGAAGTCACTCTGGATCCCCAGTGAAATGAGGCTATTGTTGCTCAAATACATTTATTTCCTAATAGAAAATTTAACATGTACCTTTAGTAGTAACACAGCACATATAAGCCTTTATTTAATGTTTTTGTGTAAATGTTACACGTCAATTTATCTTTGAAAATATCAGGCTATGATCTATATCTAGAATTGCTTATATATTTCTTCCAAAATGGAAAGTTAAAATTCTAGGAAATGAAATAGAATTAAAAAGGGAATGTTACAATTTTAAGACGAGAAAAGAAACCACTATTGGGAATTACGGACTCTTTCATTTAAGAAATGTGAAGTGCTTCATCTTGGCCACCATGCCTTTTGCTGGTCTCACTGCTGAGCCAAGCATTCTGTGAGCCAGGAGCCAGCATAGTCACCTGTGCAGCACCCTTCATGCTCTTGTGCAGGGAGGCCTGCCAACAGCCCTCTGGGCTTCATCTCAGAACTATTAGAATGCAATCAGGGAAATCATTAGACCTCAGTTGAGAGCCAAGTTGGGACTTCAGATGCTTGTCAAATACTGATTCCTCTGGGATAGAACTGCTCCCTGAATCATCAGGCCACCTCCAGACTTCAGGCATAACCCCTAAAGAGCTGGTCCTCTAGCAGGCAGGCTTTTGAAAATGCCTTACATAACTGTTGTCAGATGAGGTATTTTAAAATTAAGTCATTTTAGAGGGGAAATGACAGACTCTGCCTCTATTAAATGTTTGGAGAAATGTCCTTATTCAGGACTGAATATATCGCCTCCAGTTTACAGGACCAGCCCATTAACTGCTAGGAAGAAGGCAAGCTGGCCATGGTGCTTCCACCACATCCATTTATATAATAATAATAATAATAACAACAACAATAGTAATGATGACCATATCTTATGTACAGCTTGCTATATGAGAGTCATTGTACTCTGAGGCTATGATACATCAACTCATTTATTCTTCTCAGGTCTGTGAAGCAATATTATTGTCCCTAATCAACTGTGTGTGACCTTGAAAAGGTTGAATCATCTTCAAAAGATTTTATATGGCACAATATGTTAGCTGATATTCACATTCAAGTATGAATTATATCTAACATTCTATCCATGAGCACAGCATTTTATTGTACTTCCTTTGCAGTTCTCATCCTTGAGAGCTTCTCTTATCCTTCCTCAGAATCTCTTATGCACAGAGATCCACCAGGATTCTCCCCCTCCTCATCCTTCCCTGCACACCCAACATCATTTCCCCCCAGAGCAGAAATGTCATGTCTTTAGGCCGGTTACACCTTGGACATTTCTGACTGTTTTGTATTCTAGAATATCATGTGTGAGCTCCTATGCCTCACTTGTGAACAAACCAAGGAGATGTCTCCTTGAAATCCTTTATAGTTAAAAAATTCATCACCCTTCTAAACTTTCTTTAGAACTCAGAAGACTATAAACACAAATTATGAAAACTCTGTCATCAAGCTGCTTCCAGTTCCTACACCTTTATGTGATGGATCCTCCCTGCCATCTGTGTAATCATGTTTGACACTTGGTGATGAATCTTTCAGCACTCTCCACCACTCTTTACTCAATTTCAACTGTGGAATCACACCCTATCATTTGTAATTTACATTAGACTTTATTTCTTTTCTGGGGTTTTGTGATTGGTAGCATTTTCTAGCTCGATGTTTATAATAAATAGGAAAGCTGTGATTCAAGATGTGTGAGAATGATATTTTTTGACCTTCTTGATTTCATTTTCTTTGGAGCATACGAATCACATAGGAATGATATTTCAAGATGCAAGACATTTATTCGTGTCAGAGTAAGTTAACTAAATTGTATGCAATGCATTGGATCATGCTGGAGACAAAACAGCTGCTGCCACCCGCCCACATATTCATGGCCTTTCCTATATCAAATCATTTCTTTTCCATTTAGACCAAGATGTGAAGGAAACAAGAGGGAAAATAAAATGTTGCTTTACATGCTTTAGACAACATTGGAAATCTATTTTCTAATTTTCGTGTTATTATTGTGCGTGTTATCTTGTGACATTTTAGAGATTCCTTTAAATAATAATAACAGGATTTATGAACACTACTATATTCTTGGATGGACTTAAGCACTTCACATATATTACCTGATTTAAGTTTTGAAACAAACCCTTGAAATGTTTACTTTCATCAGTGAAACCCAAAAGAGATTAAATCCCTTGCCCAAGGTTACACAGCTAGTAATTATTAGAGACAACTCAAATACTTCAGGAATCCAAATTTAAAGCCTCAACTTGTAACGTATGCTATTTAGATATTATAAGAGTGATTTGAAATTATCTTGATCTAGTACAACATAGAAGCTTGTGACAAGACCTAAATATTTATAAAATTATTAAACCATTTACTTACTTATTTTTAACTTCTCTGTCTCCCTACTGGAATAAAAGGAACAATGGATCATGGATATGTCCATCTTACACCCTCTTCTATTCCCAGTACTTAAAATAGTGCCATACACATAGCAGGGACTTGATTAATATTTGTGGACTGAATGAATGAGCAAATGAAAGAGACATATTTCAAATTCAGGTAAGTGTCTATGAGGCTGATCATCCTCAGTCAATTTCAGTAACAGGCTCTGTTGAAATGAAAGATCCAGAACAGACAAGACAACTTTCATCAAGGGTGAAATGTTTATATTTCCTTTTTGTATGCAAAAAAACTTGAAATACTTTAGTAAATTAGGAGACATCTCCCTGCTCATTCTATAAATGTTGATTCATATTCATCTGATGTTGGATGAGGGAGAATTTCATAGCAAACTTGATATAAATTTGTCTGAAAAAAATATTCAGGAGCTCCTTTTTATCCTTGAAATTAAATATATACACATATATATATGAATCTTTTTTATTAAGTTTGCCTGAAAATATTTCTTAGTTTTTAAAGCCAGTTTCTTTATTCAATTTTGCAAAGTATTCTTTAAATATATTTGATTATACTTCTTTTTCTTTCATAACATATACTATTTTAAAAGTTTTTACATTATAAATATTGATTCTCTTTTCTACTTTACTAACATATCTGAATTTCTGCTGGAGTAATTTTTTATATTGCTGCTTTGTTCTTTTTCTTTCTTCTAAATGTCTGATAAGCCATTTAATTCTAAAAAATTAAAAACAAATTTCAAATAAGACAAATAATTCAACCATACTTACATAAAAACCAAAAGCATCAAAACAATAAGGAAAATACATTAGCAATATAGACTAAAATGACAGAAAAATAGTAAAAACTACATGAGTACAATGATAAAGTACATCAATTATTATAAAGTAAGCTTGGGAAAAATGCAATATTTTTTTTAGAATTAAAATAACAAAAACCCCTGGGTTTCTTTTTCTAAATAAAAATCATCACTAACATTTTGAAGTATTTTATCATCTGTCTCTCACTCTCTGTCTTCACACCATATATAATTTTGAACCTGCAATAGAGATAAATCTGGTTCCTGCATTATTTGACATTATGAAATGAGGTGTTCTTCAAAATCTCTAAAAATTATTTGAGAGCTGAATCTTAGTGGTGTTTCCTATGCTAATGTGTGAATGTATCATTTTGCGTAGCCTGGCTTCTCTTGTTAGATATTTATGTAGCTTTGCAGTGTACTATTATAAATGATGATACATATCCTTGATGTAATTTTGACGTAGAGTTTTCCTCAGGATAAATTTTGATAAGCTATATCGCCAAATCAATAAGTATACACGTATTTTATGCTTTTGATTCATATAGCCAAATTTTCTCAAAGGAAGTCATGACAGCAATTTCAAAGCCTTGTAAATGACTAAATCACAGTACTCCAAATTATGCTGTGTTATTCTGTCTATAACGGTCTCCAATACTGCTGCGGTCTGAATGTTTGTGTCCACCCGGCACTCATATGTTGAAATCCTAATCCCTAAGGTGACTATAGTAAGAGCTAAGGCCTTTGGAAGTTAGGATTGAGATCAGTGCCCTTATAAGAGGCCCTTGAGGGCAGGCTAGTCCCTTTGCCATGTGAGGACACAGTGAGAAGACATCCACATATGAAGGAAATGGGCTGTCACCAGAACCATGCTGATCATGGACATTCCAGACTCTATGATAGTAAGAAATAAAATTCTGTTGTTTATAAGCTACCCAGCTTAGTATATGTTGTTATACAACACAGGTAGACTGAGGCAAATACTTAGGTCTCATTAGAAATAAGCTGACCCTACTCAGCCAGAGTCTATGCGGGGCAGCTTCCATTAACTTGTGCTGTTCAGCATAGTTTAAAACATACTGAATATAGTCATCTTATCTTCCATCCATCACATGCTCATCCCCAGCTCTTCTTCTCTGAAATGGTAGGTGTTTGTAAGAGATCTTGCCAGTGTCCTCTGCACTTAATTTTATTTCCAATAAAAACCTCAGATGTGCCTTGCTTGTTTTGTCCTTGGTTAAGCAATCAAAAAACCTCCAGGGAACAAGCTGGAGAGAAGAAGAGAGTCCAAGTGATGGGCTGCTTGTGAGTCTGTTCACACACTTTGCCTTCACTCTTTAACTTCTACTTTCTCATTACTCCTATTCCGAAAACAGTCTACATAAAATATAAAAGTCAACCAAGAACCTGTTTGTTTGCCAAAAATTTAATGCTTTTCGAAAAAATACCTTACTTATTATCAAGCCAACAAACAAACCATAAGAAATCAAAATTAATATTTCACAACCACGTTTACCATACACCCTTAGCTGCTGTATTTGTGAAGCTTCTCATAATTATTGTTTAATGATGTATTTGATTTCTCCTGATCCTGTGACATCTATAATTATTTCCAGGCCCGCTATCAGAGTACTGGTATAGCAGTCTCTTCAGTATAGTTTTATATAAAAATGAATAACTTTATTACATCCCCAGAAATATTTCAGTAATAGATTTATTTATTTATTTATTTATGGGTTTTGTTTGATTTTCTTTCAAAGACATCACCTTCTTCTCATTATCATTACTCAAGAACCTAAATATCTATTTAATATGCAAAAGTTATTGCTATTACAAGTGTATTTGTTACTATCCTATAACAAAAATCCCCTTGAGTGTAGCAATGCCGTATATACACAGAAGTCCAGGTGAGAAGCAATTAACCCTTGAGGTAATATTGGAAATGGAGGGGAAAATGAATTTGAGATGCAAGATCCAGCATGGTTTAACACATAAGCAGGCATGTGAAAATAGGAGGAATGAGTCAAGAAAACATCAATGTTAACAGAATTAGAGAAGGGAGAGGAAAGCGATGGTTATGCAAGTCATGTAATGACTATGTTGCAGACATGATGAGTTAAGGAAACTGCAGAATATATGGTTATAAATTTAAACAGAAAATAGAAAATATGACACTGGTCAGAAAAGCTATAAAAAGATGAAGATTTAATGATAAGCTTATGAATTAATAACAAAAACAGATTTTTTGTGGGTACACAGGAGATAATATATCCAACTGCTAATACCAACGCTATAGTGGGCTGTGGAAGGAGTGGGTGGAAAAGATTTAGTTAGGCAGTGGAGAAAGCAATGGAAGTTGTTATTATTTACATTAGGAAAATCATGAAAACTGAAAATAATGAATATTTAGTTTGACAGTGTGCAGAGCATCCTTAACAGAAATAAATGAGGTATATGAGGAGTTGTGTAGAAAGTAAACGAGTATGCTAAAATTAATTTCTAATATAAATAGTAGATTGATAGATGTTAGTAAAAATAAAATAAACAAAAACAAATTTAAGATGGCAAAGAAAATGACAAACTGAGAAAATGGTTTGGGTAAAGAAGGAGTGGTGTTTCCTATTTTGTTTTCTTTTAAATAGAGAAAATTGGATATGTCTGAAAAAAGCAGTTAATGAGAATATTAGTGAGATAAAATTACTCTAAAAGAAAATGATTAACAGAATCATAGAGGAGGCAAGAATCACTGAGTTTTCTCATCACAGGATAAACATAGTCTATACCAATTTAGCGAGTTGATATGGTTTGCATCTGTGTCTCCACCCAAATCTCATGTTCAATTGTAACCCCCTGTATTGGAGATGGGGCCTGGTGGGAGGTGATTGGATCATGGGGGTGGATCCTTCATAAATGGTTTAGTGCCATCCCTTTGGTGGTGCTCTCATGGTAGAGTTCTCACAAGATTTGTTTAAAAGTGTGTGGCATCCCCCACCTCCTTATCTTCCTCCTGCTCTGGCAATGTAAGATGAACCTGCTTCCCCCTTCGCCTTCCACAATGATTGTAGGGTTCCTGAGGCCTCTTCACAGGTGAAGCAGATGCTGCCATGTTTCCTGTACAACCTACAGAATTACCAGCCAATTAAACATCTTTTCTTTATAAATTACACACTGTCAGCTATTTCTTAGTAGAAGGGCAAGAGTGGAATCTACTGAAAATGTGTACCAAGGAGTAGGGTATTGCTAGAAAGATACCTGAAAATGTGGATGCAGCTTTGGAATTGGGAACAGGCAGATATTGGAAGAATGTGGAGGGCTCATAAGAAAACAGGAAAATGAGGGAAAATTTGGAACTTCCTAGAGACTTGTTGAATGGTTATGACCAAATGCCAATAGTAGAAGACCAAGCTGAGGAGGTCTCAGATGGAGATGGGGAACTAACTGGGAATTGGAATAAAGGTCACTTTTGCTATGCATTAGCAAAGCGGTTGGAGGTATTGTGCCTCTGCCCTAGAAATCTGTAGAAGTTTCAACTTCAGAATGATAATTTAGGTATCTGGTAGAAGAATTTTCTAAGGACAAAGCTTTCAAGATTTGGCTTGGCTACTTCTAACAATCTGTGCTCATACTCATGAACAAAAAAATGATATAAAAGTGTAGCTTATATTTAAAAGGGAAGTAGAACATAAAGTTTGAAAAATTAGCAGCCTGGCTATGTGGTAGAAAAGAAAAGACAATATTCAGGGTGGGAATTCAGGCAGGCTGCAGATATGTGCATATGTGAAAAGGAGCCAGCTACTTCAAAGGCATTTCAGAGACCTTTATGGAAGCCTCTCCCATCACAGGCATGGAGGGATAGGAGGGAAGAATGGTTTTATGGGAGGAGCCCAGAGCCCTGCTGGCCTGCACAGCCTTGGGGAACTTTGTCTCACATCCCTGCTGCTCTAGCTCCAGTCATGGCTCAAAGAGACCCAGGTAGGGTCACTGCTTCAGAAACTGCAAACTGTAAGCTTTTGCAGTTTCCATATAGTGTTAAGCCTGTGGGTTCATAGTGTGAAATAGTTGAGACTTGGGAGCCTCTACCTAAATTTCAGAGGATACGTGGAAAAGATTCAATGTCCCAGAAGAAGCCTGCTGCAGGAATGGAGCCCTCTTGGAAAACCTCTACTAGGGCAGTGCTGAAGGAAAATACGGGCTGGATCCTGCACACAGAGTTCCCACTGAGGTACCACCTAGTGGTGCCATGAGAAGAGGGCCAGTGTTCCCCAAACCCTGGAATGGTAGAGCCACTGGCAGCTCATACCCTGCACGTGGAAAGGCCACAGGCACTCAATACCAGTCTATGAGAGTAACCACTGGTACCGACCCCTACTAAGCCACATGGAGAAGAGCTGTCCAAGACCTTGGAAGACCACTTCTTGCACCAGTGTGCCCTGGATATGAGGAATGAAGTCAAAGGAGATTATTTTGAAGTGCTAAGATTTAACGACCACCCTACTGGGTTTTTGATGTGCATGGGACCTGAATCCCCCTTATTTTGGCCAGTTTCTCCTTTTTGGAATGGGAGTATTTACTAAATGCCTATACTCCCATTGTATCCTGGTAGGAACTAACTTGCTTTTTAATTTTACAGGCTCATAGGTGGAAGGGACTAGCTTCGTCTCAGATGACACCTTGGACTTTGGACTTTTTAGTTAATGCTAGAATGAGTTAAGATTTTGGGAACTGTTGAGAAGGGATGATTGCATTTTGCAGTGTGAGTACATGAGATTTTAGAGGGGCCAGGGAAAGAATGATATGGTTTGGATCTGTGTCCCTACCCAAATCTCATGTTAAATTGTAATACTCAGTGTTGAAGGTAGAGCCTGGTTTGGGGGTGGGATGATTGGATCATGGGGGTGAATCCTTCATGAATGTTTAAGCACCATCCCTTTGGTGCTGTTCTTGTGATACAGTTCCCATTAGGTCTGGTTGTTTGAAAGTGTGTGGCACTACACTTTCTCTCTCTTCCCCCTGTTCTGGCCTTGCGATGTGCCTACTTCCCCCTTCATCCTCTGCCATGATTGTAGGTTTCCTGTGGCCTCCCCAGAAGCTGGGCAAATAGTGCCATGTTTCCTGTACAGCCTAAAGAATCATGAGCCAATTAAACCTATTTTCCTTATAAATTGCTTACTCTCAGGTATTTCTTTATAGTAGTGCCAGAAAGGACTAATACAGCAAGGACACGAGGTCAAGCCTGGTAAAAGGAGGGAAAATTGCTGCCACTACTGTGAAGACAAGATGAAGGAAAGATAGTCATGTTAAGTTTAATGGTTACAATAAAAGTTACATGACTTTTTAAGTTACAGAGGCATGCGTAAGACAATGTTATTATGTTGGTAGCCCTTTAAAATAGCTATTTAAAATTTTTTTTTTCTTAATTTGTTTTCAAAAACGTGAGACAACATATTATAATGTGTCTCAGTGTAGACCTCTTTATGTCCAAGCTAACTGGGAACCTTTGGGCTTCTTAAATTTGGATGTCTGTTTTCTTCCCAAGATTTAGGAGGTTTTCTGTCGTTATTTCTTTATTTTTGCATTTTTTTCCTTTTTTATTTCAATAGACTTTTTAAGAACAGGTGGTGTTTGTTATATGAATAAGTTATTTAGTGATGATTTCTGAGATATCAGTGTATCTATCACCCGAGCAGTGTACACTATACTCAATATGCCATCTTTAAATAAGCATTCTTTACCTTTCACTCTCTTTCTCCTTCTTCTGTAAGTCCCACAATGTGTAGATCAGTTTGATTAATGGTGTCCTATAAACCTCGTGGGTGTTCTTTCCTTTTTTATTTATTTTTTATTTTTTATCCTCTAGATAATTTCAAATAATTTGTCTTCAGGTTCACTGATTTCATCTTGATCAGGTATGATGTAACTCTATTGCATTTTTTATTTTAGTCATTGTATTCTTTAAGTTCAGAAATTTTTATGATGTCTATTTCTTTGTTGAACTCCTCTTGTTAATTTATTGTTTTCCTGATTTCATTGATTTGTCTATTTGTGTTTTGTTGTATCTTATGGACATTTTAAAAATAATTCTATTGAGTTATTTATTAGGCAATTTACATATTTCTATTTATTTGAGGTCAGTTACTGGAAGTTTATTTTGGCCATTTGATTGCACCATGTTTTTCTGTTGTTTTGTGTTTCTTGTAACCTTGTATTACTCTCTACACATTTGAAGAAGCAATCACCTTTCCAAACTTTAGTCTGGCTTTGGTAGGAAAAGACCCTTATTGATGGGCATGTGTGAGAGCAAAGACTATCTGGTGTGTATAGTGGAACTGAGTCTGCTAACGTGCAGGGATGCTGGTTCCAGGATGCATGATGGTGCCTGATCCAGATGGCCTAAGTGTGAAAAATTGCTTGTCCAAGGAGGTATGTTGATATTGAATCTGGTGGATGCATGGTAGCTCTGGCTCCAGAGAGGTGCTGCAGCATGGGCTCTGAGCAACTCAAGCAGCTGGAGTTTGTTTTGGCAAAGACTGGAGGCATCCTTGGTGGCAAAGCTTGTGTGGGTTTGTGGTGGCAGCAAAGGCTGATGTAGTTCCTGGTAGCAAATGCTGCTGCTGTCTTCCTATTCTCCTTTTCCCCCCCACAGGATATTTGTGGCTTAGGGGATTCTTTCTGGCACTGAGGTTTGCCAGCTTGGGGAATGCAGCCATGCAGATAAAATGCTTCTCACCCTTTTCCATACAGCCATTTTTGTTTTATTGTGCTTCACTGAGCTGCTACACCATCTTAATTGTACTTTGGAGCTCCCTCAGAGCTATTTTTTATCCATGGATAATTGCTAAATATTTTTGTCTGTGTGCATGGGAGGAATTTGGGACCTGCTATTTTGCCATGTTGCTGATATCACTCCCTAAACTCTTGAACTTAATGTTTTTATTCCCACTTGATCCCGCAATCTCAAGATACAATCTCAAAACTACTTCCCCTGCCACTGCCAATACTTATTAGATATGTCCTGAAGCTTCTGCATAATATAGGCCCCTTTGTCTTTGGCAAACCTAGAACATCCATTCCATGGTCTGACTTCACACTAGTCATTATTCTGCATGTTGGATGGAAATGTATAGACCTCAGGGGCTTGTGAGTTGTAACAAGGCAGGGTCCATCTACTTCTAAGTCAAGGAAACTGCACTAGCCATTGATAGGGAGGAACAGATGGATCCCTCAAGCCCAGAGAGTTCAGCAAAATCTGAAGATTCAGTATTTCTCAAGTGTGTCATTCCAGATATTCTATCACAAGTCTCAGAGTTCCACTGCCTTCCAATCATGGTCCTGACAGTAGTATAGCAGACCATCTGGTTTTGAGAATGCTGATTTCTCTAGAGCATGACAAACATTAAATTACCTCCTGGATTTCTTCTTTATTTTCTTCTGAATGTGGCAGAAAGTTTTTTATATCCTCTTAAAAACTCACTGGCTTTCACATTTATTTTTTAGTTCGTGATTAATCAACCTCAGCTTTTCACAGTTGTTTTTTCCTGTATTTCCATAGCCCCAAAGAAATACCAATTTAATAGTCCTTATAATCACTACAACCCAGAACCTTTGAAATGTGTGAGATATGAGTACATTTCCCTCCAACTTCATTCCATGTGAATCCACCACAGTGAACTTCTGCAACATGCCAAGGGCTACCTGCTCCCACCAGTAATGGGGTTGTCACTGTGAATTATCTGGTTTGTGATACAGCTGCAATATTCCATGTAAGTATTTGTTTCCTAAAACCACTTTTACTATAAAGTCGAATTGCCACAGACAGACACCAATAGAGAGATTTGAGTGCAGATGTTTGTTGAGAATTTTGAAAAACATGTCCAAAAGTAAGTAAAGAGAACTGGCTTTGTTAGAAGTGGAAGTTGGGCTTTGATGTAGTTGCAACAGAAACCTCAGTCAACTGCATGTAGGATTTTAAGAGTGTGATAACCCTTATTATTTGTCCTCTTGAGACAAGGGAACTGGGACCTTTTATTCCCACATATATCAGTTATTAGAGTTCAGCTGCCTCCAGCAAGGGTGTCACAACTTTGGCTGAGGCAGCTATCTTTGACCAGATAAATTTTGGGGAAGGAACTCAGCTACAAGCCATTGGTAGCCAATACTCCCAGAAGAAATAAATATTTCAGTCCTGTTCTGATAATACAGCACAGTATCTGTTAATTAACTACCTGCACCCTAACAAATTCAAAGTGCATTCCTACTCCATGCTTTTCTTAAAATTATTATAAATCCATGCTACATGAAAGTTTGTATTTGTTTTGCCACCACAAAAAATATTTTATCTTTAACTCATGACTGAATTTACAGAAACATTCAGTAAAATGTCAGATATTTTGTATTTTATAGAGTGAACTTCTATTCTACGAATTTGGTGAAAAATGGAACCCATTACTATTGGAACTCACTTTACCGATTTTCTATTTGAAACATCAATTGGAACTAGTGTAAAACAGGTAGCACTGACTGTTTTTGGAGTTTTTATTTGCTAATAGTGCCTTTGCATTAAAATACTCACCTGTATTTTAGTTAAACATTAAAATGAGTAAAATTATTTTGGGAAAATATTTGATCTCAATAAAATGTCATTCTTCATAGTGCTGTGTAAAGGCCCTCTCTGCAAATGCTGAGCTTAATTCATTATCATTACATCCAAAATAATTTCTGATATTCAGTAGATACTAATGATTCTTATACAGATTTCTTTTTTAACTGATTGCATGTATCAACCATCTTTGTGCAAATACTACTTTTATTGGAAAATTTCTGTAGAAAATTAAAATGTGGAACTCAACTATTAATTAAATGTTAACTTTGTTTTTATTTGATTTATTGTCACTGAAATACTTGATAACAAAATAAAAGAACATTATCAAATAAGAAAGTGAAAAGTTACAAATTTATACAATACAATAAATGCCAAAATCCCTGTAGCAAGAGCTTCCAGTCTACTCTATAGGTGTGATAGCCTCTATATCAAATACTTATACACACCTAACCTGTAATTCCCATAGATCCCCTGGTAGTTTCAGGCATCTTGCGAGCCTTGATAGGTCACAGTGAAGCTGACTGGTATTCCAAGTTTCCCCTAGGATAACAGCATCTTATACTACCGCCATGGCCACCCCTAACCGTAAGAACGAGCTATCCTCTCCCCTCACTGCTCATGCTGGGCCCACTTTTATTCATCATGTGTCTTGCTTGCTAGTCATTAGTTATATAGCATTGGTAAAGATTGGCAAAGAAATACAGGATATCACTGATTTCCTTTACAATTTGGACAGGTATCAATTGTGAGAACCCTGTTCAATACACTTGAGTCACACATGCCATTAGATGACACCGTGTTGTAAGCTAAAAGTTCAAAATAGAGATCCAAAATCTAATCCAGTTATTTCAATGTGAATAACATTTCATTAAAAATTAAAATATCTGGAACACATCCCAAACGAGGTGGAAATCTGGGAAACTAGGCATTTATTAGGATTGTTTTAAGAGCTGAATAAGTTTGAGAAGAATCAGGAAAAGCCCATATCTGCCATTCATTTGTGGAGAAACAGATAAGTAGACTAGTTGGAATTTCCTAACCAGATGTGGCCATCAAACAGATTATACGGAAAAAGCAGAGAATGAAAACAACCCAAGACTGACAAGGGTATGATGAGAACAGTGGAGAACTCCAGGGTCAAGAAAATCAAAATTGGTAGAGACTCCATTGCTGACATAGCTCTTTCTGAAGTGCTCACAGAATGGGAATTTAAATGAAGTAGCCAGAAACCACTGGACTGAAAGAATTAGAATATCCTCCAAATATGTGCAAGAGCTGTCCTCCTCTGAAATAATTACAGAGGGTTTAAATGTTAAGTGAGACAAGGATCCATTTTTTTCTGAGACACCAGTCTGACTCCGTGAGATTCATACATATTGTGACCCAGGTCCTTACTGAATATTCCATGCATGTATCTCACATAATCCTTAAAAAGCTTAGCGTATGATAATGCCTTTTCACTGATGTTGTATTTTGCTTCCTTGGTAACTTCGAAATGCTGCCACATTCCTGCTATTTTACCTTCTGCACACTATGGGTGATTTGATGAGAGCGCATAACCAATTGCATTGAAACTGGTAAAAGGGAAAGCCTGGAATTGGAAGCTATGACTTCCTCCTTGTCCATATTGAGCACATGAAGGCTCTGTCTGCAGTGAATCCTGTGGTCCAGTTGTGTATAAAGAGCTTTCACTTTCCATACACAGGGCCACAGATATTTTGGGTCCTTCTCACTTTGGTAAGCCCTGCATTTTCATTCTAAATTTCAGAATGTCAGAAATGTGTGTCCAACCCGCACTCAGGCAGAGCCATTACAGACCAAATAGTTGAACCTCGTCTGTCTATACAGGTGATCTGGTCAGCATAACAGGTCTAGATGCTGCTCCACAGTGAGCAAAAGTTTACTATAAAAGCAGAGGGTCTCTGGGTGTTTTGGATACCCACTGTCTTTCACAGTGAGAGAAAAAAATACTTTCACCATGTTTTCAAGTTATAAGTTAAGTTAGGGTCTTATTTTCAGTAGTACTTTACTGTGGGCTACAGGGTAAAACCAGAGAGTTAATCATATTTTCCCACTGTTGTAAACCATCTGTTCTGATTCTTATCCTTCCAACCTGCAAAGATATGTATTAAGTCTAAATATTTGGGGCAGAGAGTTATAGCTGGGAAAATTTGTAACTAATGACTTATTTCTGCTCTGTTTATGATACCATTTGCTGCCTTTGACTATTGGTTAGTTTTAGTTCTCTTTGTATTTTACTGTGTAGAATTATATATCATTATTTGTTTACATTCATGATACCTTCTTGTTCAAAGGCAACTCCTATGTTAGTAAATTTGGAATAAACTGGTGACTTTAGTTTGTAATAGGGTCTGATACTTAGGTAACATTAATACAGTAGATAAACGTTTAGATGATTTTGTTGAGGCAGGTAATGTCTCTAGCAGTGAAAGAAGTGAGTATATTTACAGATCTATCTATCTGTCTATCTATCTATCTAATTTATAATCATCATATATCAATTAGGAAGTAGGAGAAGGAAGAAGAGGACGAAGAGAATGAGGAAGAAAAGAAGGAGGAAGAGGAGAAAAGGTTAAACAAGCAAATGAAAGAAATCCTCATAATATTTGAAGTAACAGAACATTGAGTATCAAAACAGTATGTTACAGAAACAATGGGACATGAAACAGTAATGTTCTGAGTTAGGTGAAGAAGAATTAAATTAAAAAAAGAAAATAGGCTGGGCACAGTGGCTCACACCTGTAATCCCAGCACTTTGGGAGGCCAAGGCAGGCAGATTACCTGAGATCAGGAGTTCGAGACCAGCCTGGCCAACATGGTGAAACCCCATCTCTACTAAAAATAAAAAAAATTAACTTGGTGTGGTGACACATGCCTATAATCCTAGCTACTCAGGAGGCTGTTGTGGGAAGTCAGGGACCCCAAACAGAGGGACCAGCTGAAGTTGTGGCAGAAGAAAATAAATTGTGAAGATTTCATGGACATTTATTAGTTCCCCAAATTAATACTTTCATAATTTCTTACACCTGTCTTTACTTCAATCTCTGAACATAAATTGTGAAGATTTCATGGACACTTATCACTTCCCCAATCAATACCCTTGTGATTTCCTATGCCTGTCTTTAATCTCTTAATCCCATCATCTTCATAAGCTGAGGAGGATGTATGTCGCCTCAGGACCCTATGATGATTGCATTAACTGCACAAATTGTTTCTAGAGCATATGTGTTTGAACAATATGAAATGTGGGCACCTTGAAAAAGGAACAGGATAACAGCAATGTTCAGGGAACAAGGGAGATAGCCTTGAATTCTGACTGCCGGTGAGCCGGTGGAACAGAGCCATATTTTTCTTCTTTCAGAAGCAAATAGGAGAAATATCGCTGAATTCTTTTTCTCAGCCAGGAACATCCCTGAGAAAGAGAATGCGCCCTTGAGGGTAGGCCTATGAACGGCCCCCTTGGAGGCAGCCATCTCTTAGGGTTGAAGCCGAGGGCATGAAATAAGCCCCGGTCTCCTGTAGCTCTCCCAGGCTTGTTAGGATGAGGAAATTGCCACCTAACAAATTTTGGTCAGACAGGTTGTCTGCTTTCAAACCCTGTCTCCTGATAAGATGTTATCAATGACAATGCATGCTTGAAGCTTCATTAGCAATTTTAATTTCACCCCATCCTGCAGTCCTGTGATCTTACCCTACCTCCAGTTGCTTTGTGATATTTTATTACCTTGTGAAGCATGTGATCTCTGTGACCCACACCCTATTCTTACACTCCCTCCCCTTTTGAAAATCACTAATAAAACTTTGCTGGTTTTACAGCTCAGGGAGCATCACGGAAACCGCCAACATGTGATGTCTCCCCCGAACACCCAGCTTTAAAATTTCTCTCTCTTGTACTCATTCCCTTTTTTTTATCAGACCAGCCAACGCTTAGGGAAATAGAAAAGAACCCACGTTAAATATCGGGGGTGGGATTTCCCCTGGTAGGAGGCTGAGGCAGGAGAATTTTTTGAGCCTGGAGGTGGAGTTTGCAGTGAATCGAGATCCTGCCACTGCACTCCAGCCTGGCCAGCAGAGCAAGACTCTGTCTCAAAAATAAATAAAATAAAATAAATAAATAAATACATAGAATTTTGCCAGGAGTCAAGTGTTGATTTTCATCTTCACATATTAAATGCAGTCACATGTTAAATATTGCAAGTACAAGGTATGCAATTTATGAAAGTCAGTAACACTTGACATGTAAAATTCACTAGAAAACCTAACATTAGTTTATTCGTTTTTTCCTGTGACTAATGGTCATCATTCATATTTCACTTACGGAATGATGGTATTAAAAATTTGCGGATTTTAATTTTCCAGTTTTTCCCCAACACTCCCTGTTAGTAGCCCTGACTACTATACTTCCTCACAACTGTTATAAACATGCTTTCCACCAATGGTTCTCAAATGTCTCTTTCCACATGGATCAGTAAATTTATAACAAAAGAGGGTTTCCAATTTCTTATTGTATCAAGTAATAGCATTACAATAAAACATCACCATAATTTTCAAAAAGAATGTACTATTTTACCAAATTTGGAAAAGACATAAGCCTAGAATAACATTCTGAATAAATATAAAGAACAAATTTACAATATATATTAAAAGCAAGAAGGGAATATGTAAACTTGTTTGAAGTAGAAAAAGCAACATGTGCAATCTTAGTGTATATAAAACTTTTATGTCATATCTTAATTATACAGAATATATTTAGTAAATGTTAACTTTCTTCCATAACTTTTATTTTTATAAAGTAATGTTAAAATGTTATAAAATGTTGCGGTAGCATTGCTGTTAGTGAATCCTTTGTACCCTCACCAAACCCATTCCTCGTTTTTGTAATCATTTTACTGAAATTGGATAAAAATTCTCCCCTTTCATTTACACACACACACACACATACATACACACAGAGCACACATTCATAAAAAATATTTAGTGATTTTCTTGAGTGCTAAAAATCTTCACATAAATGTAATATCTGGAAATCTGTCTGGGGGAAGGTTGCCCAATGTATTATTTTCTTCAGATTTATCATTATTGATAGATGGAAATTAGGTTCACATAATTTTCTTATAGCTTTACATTATATACCTTTTGACAGTTTACAGCTATATCCTCTTTTTCATAAGTATCTGGGGCTTTTACAATGTGCTGTGTTTACACTGCACTGAAATCTTAGGTATGTGTCCTCTTCACAAGTATAAATGTTTCCATATAGAGGGGAAATTCCTGGACGGTTGAGTATGTGCATTTTCAACCTCCTCGATAATGCAAAGTTTTCACCACAAGTAGATATGTCAATTTACGTTCCCTAATATAGTGTATGGGAGTTTTCACTTGCCACTATCTTCATAAACTTCTATCGTTGCCACATTTTAATTTTTTTTTTTTTTTTTTTTTTTTTTTTTTTTTTTTTTTTTTTGAGATGGAGTCTCGCTCTGTCGCCCAGGCTGGAGTGCAGTGGCGCAATCTCGGCTCACTGCAAGCTCCGCCTCCCGGGTTCACGCCATTCTCCTACCTCAGCCTCCCGAGTAGCTGGGACTACAGGCGCCCGCCACTGCGCCCGGCTAATTTTTTTCTATTTTTTAGTAGAGACGGGGTTTCACCATGGTCTTGATCTCCTGACCTTGTGATCCACCCGCCTCGGCCTCCCAAAGTGCTGGGATTACAGGCGTGAGCCACCGCGCCCGGCCCATTGCCACATTTTATACTAATTTTTGTTCATATGATTTTTTGGTTTAATTTACAATAATTAATTATGTTATTAAATTGATTATATTATGAAATTTAATAGTGATTATGAAATTTAATTAAAATATTAAAATTAATATTAAACTCTAAAAGGTCATTTAAAAGTAGAATTTGGAAACTTGTAAAGAATTATAAATATTCCTCAATGTCAAATTTAGCTGTAGTGCTATAATCCCTTTAATTATTACTGGAAAATGATAGAAAAATACATGAGTTGTCAAGTTTCACAAAAGCAAAGTTTTAGTTTTTTCTCCAGAATTAGATTACTTTTATAGAATGTTTTGTAGGAATCACCATTTTAATGTTCCCATAAATGAGTAAGGTATTTCAATTTGCTTTTTAAAAAATTCAATCCTGTATTTTTTAATATAATCCTAGATTTTAAAAATATTTTAATATTTTAATATTAAAATAAAATTTAAATATTCTATTATTAAATTTTAATATTAAAATAAAATTTTAATTTTTGAAACGTTTTTAATATTTTTAATATTTGATATTAATCCTATATCTTTTAACACAATCCTTTAAAGTCTTATAACTGTTTTTCTATCTTCATGTATCTTTAAGTTTTATTCCCAGGCATCTTACATACCTTATTGATACATTAATGCAATTTATTTAAAAAGTATTTTAATTAATTGTTGCTAATAAGTTGAGCCAATTTTTTTTGTGTGGAACAAGTAGTCCTAAATTTATTTTGTTAGTTTCAATTGTTATTTGTAGATCTTAAGAAAAGGGATATTTATAAAGCCTTCAAATGACAATTTGTTTCTTCCTTTCTGGTCTCATGGACAGTTTTGTGGTAGAACGGGGGAAATTTTGTGGATATTCTAACTTATTTACTTGGCATTCTGACAGCCTCCTTTTTCTTTCTTTAAGCAGATTTCCTCCTTTTAGATTATATATTTCACAGTTTTTCCAGTAACAGTTACTTGTCTATTGGAAGAAAAATGTCTGAGTAGTTGTTTACCTGAATATAATCTTTTATTTGTCCTACCTCATGAAAGAGAATTAGTGAGCAGATGATGGAGAATCCTCAGTAGTTAGTCACTCTTTCTAAATAACTTGGTAGTATTCCTCTGGCATTTATTTGACTATCTGCTGGTGAAATGTATGCTTAATCTGCTTTTAATGCTGCTGTTAGTTTAACTTTTGAAGCTCATCCACTTTGTCTTTTTGTTCACATATAAGATTTTTTTTCTTCATTTTCCTGTTCTTGAATCTTTTCTCTGAGAATTTATTTTATCTAGTTTAGGCATTTGGTGTATTTCCTCAACTTGATGATCATGCCATTCATCAAGTTTGAAAAAATTTACCCTGTTTTTCTCTTTGAATTTTGTCTCTCTCTACTTAATTTCCAGACTTCCCATTAAACATATGTCAGAGCTTCTCATTCTGTTCCCCATTTCTCTTGTATTTACTTCATTTTTTTCATATCTTTATTTCTTTATGCTACCTTCTAACATTTTTATTCTCATATTTATTGTTCACTTTACAGCCTCATTAACATTAACAGAATTATAACTTAACCCTATTGGTTTAGTTTATTTCCTTGTATTTCTATCTTGTGTTAGTAGCTTCAGGGACACAACATGGGAATAGTAAAAACTCCTTTTGCATACCACACTCTTGTTATTGAAATATGGTTGGTTTGCTTTGTTTTTTTTTTTTTTTTTAATTTAAATTTTGATGTAGTGAACTCATACAAACCTAAAATGTAAACATGAAGTAGGTCCATGAAAATATTCTCTTTGAACGAACCACAGCATGCATACCAGCAACGTGATCTCTTGCTTATCACTCCTCTGGTGTCACCTTACTCTTATTTTCTCCTCATACCTCTTAATTCCTTTGTTTCACAGTCTCTGAGGTTCTTTCTTTCTTTTTTTTTAACCAACTTTGTGATTTTTATTGATGGGCGACAACTTTATACTCCTAGATATCACTAAACTGTGTGCAATTAGGGATGCAGCATTAGAGAAGAGCTGACAGTAGAATTAAACAGAGCAGATTGAAAGAGAGATCTTCATTATTTGCCCATTTTTCGTTATGTGTACACAGAAGCATGAATGCGATTTGAAATCTTTTAATGACAATAAAGTTACAATCACCCATCTATGTAGACTAACATTTTAACTCCAAATATTTTATCTGTAATGTGTATGTAAGCAGTTTCTCTCCACACAATTATTAAAATTTCTCCTGTTAGGAACCAGCAACTTATTTTTTATGCTTATTTTTCTTCTGAAGTAAGAACTAGTTCTTCTTTGATAACTGGCTTATTTTTATCATTTAACAAAAACTAAAGGGTAGGGAAGAAAAGTGTGATGGATTAAAAAATGTCTTTTTTAAGGAAAGAGAAAATTCATTTTCACAAATTTACAAGTGTTGTTGCTGGTGCAGGATTTATTCTACTAAGCAAAGAGACTGGGGATCAAATCCGCTTTCTTATCTCAGGAATCAGCATTATTTCAGAAATATGGGTTTTTGTGGATTTTCTAAAATCAAGCGACAGTCTGTTTCAACCAAATGATTTTGATTTGGAAGTTAGAGTCAACAGAAACTATGTTGTGCACGAACCCCAAGGCATCTCCTTTTCGTTCTAGCCCATTCTTGCAAAGGGAGAAAGAGTTTCTCTCTAAAGAGCCACTAAAGAGAGGCGGGAAGTGAGTGTGAGGTGGTGTCCTACGAAGCAGGCACTGGGCGCACACACAGGGCACAGAGGGTTTACACCAGGTCCACTCGGCGGTAATACAGGAGGTCGGCTGTGCGTTCAGCAGTTGGTTTCACCACCTGGTACTGGTTGATCACCTTGACTGTCTGGTCATCAATGCGCAGCCAGCCATTCAGACCGATCTGGAAGACGTCTGTAGTGTACTGGCCGCCCGTCACACTGTTGCCGTGATGGTAGACCACTGCAGCGAGACAATAGGTTCTGTGGCATTTAAAATTCTTATTTTTAACCCCTGAAGAAAGCAGTTCTTTACTAATTTCCAAGTCCACAGGATATTCAATATTTTTGATAAGCTTCTGCACCCACCAGTCTTCTCATAAACGAATCGTTTCAGGTGTAGCACAAGGAGAGGAGGGAGTTTTTCCAGAGTCAATCTTCGACTATCTCAACCTCTTGTTTGGTTTTTGTGGTATAACCTTGGACAGATTCTCTTGCCACCAAGCTCTCCAGTGCATCCTGGGGTGTACGTATCTTGTTAGACTGGATATCCTACTGCAATGTGAAAAATGGCTGCAAAGTGGCAGATTCTTTTGAACTCTGCTGGTAAACCACAGACCAAAAATGCCGGTGATTGGAGTCTGAACAAACTCCTCCTGGCGGGTGACGGAAGTCTTGTTCCGGGGGTCCGCTTGCTCCCATTCATCCTCGCTTTCTTCACCTTGTTCTTCCTGCTTTTCTTCATTAATAGAGTGGTTTTGGGGGCCATTGGAAATCGTAAGTTTTTCATTATTTGGTGGGAGAAACTTCTTTAGGTTCAACATTTCCTCATGAAGTCCATTTAGGATAAAGCCTAAGTATTCTTCAGCATCGTCTTGTTGACCCTTTTCAGACAGGCTTGACTTGTTAAATGTCAGGAGTCTGTAAATATATGTGGGCTCAAAGGCAGCTCCAGGGTGAATGCCCCTCACGATTTTATCTCCAAGAGCTTGTCGGGGTTTTGGAGGTATGGCATATTAGTAAACTCATTCATTAGCCGAACAAAGCTGTCTATCATGGGTGTTGACGTACGAGGCCTTTGCACTTTGGAATACAGAGGAATGAACTTCATCAGGTGGTACATCGGCGGGCAGGCAGCCAGTGCCTGCAGTGTAGCATTAATGTAGCACCACTTCCCTTTACTGATCAGCCCGTGGGGTTGCAACGACACTGGTTTATGGATTAGGGTTGCATTCTCCAGTCACTCTGCAATCTTTATGGCTACAGGATCCTCTGAAACTGGAACAAGCCCTTCTTTGACTTCAACCTGCTTTACAGAAACCAGGGGAGATACGGTGGGAGGGGAATACTTAGTTTCCACATAGGCCACCAGCGAGGAGGAAGAGGGCTTAGAATCATGAAAGAGACTGGCCCAGGACTTGGGCTGGGTGACAGGAAGGGTGCCTGATGCAGAGCCCGTGCCGTCAGCCAGAGGTGATGCACTCTCGGGTTTGGTTGGGTCCAAGTCTATGCTTTCCGTGGTGTGCAACTCCACTCCGTTGGTAGCTGTGCCCTCACCCGAGGATTCAAGTATTTGCCCATTAGCAACTCCAAGGCTTTCAGTAGTATCGGTACCAACGCAGGGCTGAGCCCTAGCTGTCCTTGACGGGGTGTCTCTGTCAGCCTCTGCAGAGAAGCAGGACTCGCCAAAATTAGCCCTGGGGACCCCCTCCGGCTACCCGCAGTCCTGGTGTCACTGTCGAGTGCTCCGGGGAAAGGACTGTCAGGCACAGTGTCACTGACAGAATCCGTGGAGTTCTGGGGGCTGTTACAAGTCCTGGGAGTAACTGACGGGGGCATGTCACCCATAAATTCTGCATCCTCTGCACTGACACTGTTGGGGACTGCCGAACTGGCGTGGCCATTGACCAGGGCTTTTGTGGAAATACTATCATCACCACCATCTTTCAAATAACTGTAATATCCAGGTGGCCACTTTTTCTTCTTTTTACGCTCCCTTTGTCCAAGACCACCTGAGACACCATCATTTTTCAAAACTTCCGCCTCCACATTAGAACTTCCATCCAAAGCGAGGGCAGAGCCTGGGTACTGGCAGTCGGTGGAGCTCTATAATTTGCTTCTTTAGTTATACCATCAGGGGTTGTTTTGGAAGTTGTACAATCGAGAATAAATTCAGGGGCCTGAGGGTTCAGTGTGCTTGAAATACTGTAGCTGGGGTTTTCGGCAACGTGTCACTGGATTCAATGACTTCATTGACACCAAACTCAATTCTCTGATATTCCTGTCCATTAGGTAGTTTATCCACAGCCTGTATGCCACACAGAACTGTTCCACGGTACGGAGGAAGCTCAACTGAAGATCGAGGAGTCACAAAGAACTGATTGAATTCATCAGGGCTAAAATCTCCAAAAATATACTGCGGGCTGTGGAGGGCCGTGGCTGCGCGTTTCAATGGGACTCGGCGCTCCTCCGGCTGCTCCCGCTGCTTCCCCCGCCGCCGCCATCTTCTCGCCCGCACGTGCACAGCCTCTGAGGTTTTTTCAGTGAACAAAGCTATTTATTTTAATTGTGAGATAGCAAAATATATTGAGCTTTATTTTTGTTGCAAATAATTTTTGTATCACAGTTGTGAATTGTTTTTAGTTTATTTGTTTTTCTGATTAAACTCTCATGCCCTGGGAGTTTAGGAGAGATTCAATGTAAGATTTCTGTTTTTGTTTTTGTTACTGTTTGAGACGAAGTCTCGCTCTGTCACACAGGCTGGAGTACAGTGGCACGATCTCAGCTCACCGCAGCCTCTTCCTTTCGGGTTCAAGCAATTCTCCTGATTCAGCCTCCGGAGTAGCTGGGATTACAGGTGCCCTCCACCACGCCGGGATAATTTTTTGTATTTTTACTGGAGACAGGGTTTCACCACGTTGGCCAGGCTGGTCTCAAGCTCATGATCTCAGGTGTTCTGCCATCCTTGGCTTCCCAAAGTGCTGGGATTACAGGCATGAGTCACCGTGCCTGGCCTCAATGTAATGTTTCTTTCCCCCTCTTACAATTAAATAGTTTATCCCTTTCCCAAAGCTAGATATACAGATACACAAATACACATTTCCCATTTAAAAATTTACTTCTATGTTCCTAAATTCTACTTTCCTTTTGCTGTTCATCATTTAGAGTTGTGAAAAGTCAACTACTTTTCTCTCTCGTTTTACCTTCACCGTACCTTTAGGAAAAATATGAAAATATCCCACGAGGGGAAATAAAATCCTTACCTCAAGTTTCCTCATTTAACTTCAGGTTAAAGTCTCTGCTCGTAGCAAGAGACGTTGCAGTTTATACCAGGATTAAATGCTTGCTAACTCGATCAAGTATCTATATTGTTCTACAATGTGGAGTTATACCCAAATAGATATAATGCTAAAATTTTTCTAAATCTTGAGTTTCTAAGGGCAGGTTTTATATAATTCATATTGAATATTCTTATGTCATAGATAAAGGTAGGTAGGTAGTGTCCTCTGTCAGATATCACAACATTTTTAATAAAATGAGATTTATAACAATGAGTATAAATATACTTTTATTATTTTTTAAAGATTTTAGAAGCATTAGAACTTTTATATATCAGAGAAACTCTAAAAATGAAATCGTGGCATTCCAAGAAAATAACCAACTGTACATTATCAGATTTTTATTGTTAAACATAATTGGTTGTCTCATATTCTGATTTTAGAAAACATATATTTTTACTGACATTAAATATACTCTGGGGTAGGGTTAGAGTGCAAATCATCAAGATCTAGGACATTTAAAATTATAGAAATTTCTGTTCTTATCTGGAAGCATGCCTTTAACTGAGTTGAATTTAAACGCACATACACACACACACAATCTTAAATATATCAGTCTTATTTTTAGTCTGTGGGATAGATATGCAAGGAGGTCGTGTTTGGATTAGAATCCCAGAATTTGCATTGAAAAACAACATGTTTTGCACCTGCATGCTCCCCTAGAGTAATTTAATGTTGCAATTTCTGACAAGATAATTCCATCTTCACTGTAGTTGACTTTGCAGTAAGCTGTAGAGAGAAAATAAACGTGAACATACATTGGGGTAGGAAAAAATATATTTAACAAAAAGGAACTTAGCACATAAGCTACAAGACTCAAAATTGGAGAAGAATGACAAAAGGAGATACAGAATCCAAATCATAATTTTGTCTTTCTCTCCCTTCGAAAGACCTGCGCTGTGTGTGAGCTGTGTGTGCACAGTATGTCTGCATCGTGCACCCATCACTTAGCACTCTGCACAAAAACTAACTTTGCTGTTGGAGGAATATTCTGCGGCAGCACACCAGCATTTTAGGACAAAAACAAAGGATGGCACAATCTTTTCTGGGAGCATTTAGGAATAGTGAAAAAAAATATAACATTTCTTGCTTCAAGCAAGCTGAAAGATAAAGGTTAAACTTTAGCTGTTGAAGTCCTGGAAGTAGATTCATAGGGAGGCACGTGGACTCACACTTCTATCCATATTCCTGTTCACCATTTGGGATCCATTTTATTTTTCTCTTATTTTTTTTATGACAATTTCAATGGAATCCCCAGTCCATGTAGGAAAGTGTCCGTCTGAAATCCTTCTCAAAATTGAACTCACATTTAGTTTCCCAACAGGAGATGAGGTTAGGTACCCTAGATGAGCAGTAGAATGATTTCTTTGTGGCTCTGGACTAACTCTTATTTTCCACTTTTAGAGAGAAAAGTATGACTTGTCACATCTTGCTACTCTGTTTTGTGATTTTTCTTTAATTAACCAATTTCTGAGGCAATGGTCATAAGTGGACAATTTGCAAGCAATTTTGAAATATTCTTTAAGTATGTTATAGTATACTAAGCCTTACAGTTCTGAAAAGGAGACAAGTCAATTAAATAAGATTAGCTAGGTGAGAAAAATACTATGCTCAAATACTCAAACAATATTCCATCCTCATTATTTTTTCAAAGGTGTGCCAAAAAGCTGTGATTAAACTGGGTCAAATTCAGTGTCGTTTGAAGACTCATGAGTGTACAGAATAGAAATTAATCTAATAACCTATGTTCAACCTCAGAGGAAAAAAGTTATCAAAGACTGAACAGTCTGAATACATTTTAGTCTCTCCCAAATTCAAAATTATATGACCCACCTCCACCCTTCAAAGGACAATTTGTTGAGAAGTGGAAACACGCTATGGGTTTATATTTCAGTATATAACTCTTCTTAGAATCACAGAATCACAAGTTTTGATAAGATTCTTGTAATTATTTTATCCAACTCAATCAAAGTTTGAGTTTGAGTTACTTTTGCATCCGTATTCCTACAGTTCTAATTATAGGGCATTTCTAATTATTCGAATACTTATATTTTGAGAGCCAAGAGTCATGAGAAACAATAAATGGGTTTGACAGACTAAATTCTAACAACAAATAAAGAAAAAAATAGAAATTTTTGCAAAAACAAAGGTGTGGTCAGTAGAATAATGCCCCCCTCCTCTGACAACCCCTGCCACGCCCTCAGATTTCTGTCCAGATCCCCACAACCCGTGAATACTTTATGCTACATAGCAAATGAGACTTGAGATTGCTAATCAGCTAACCTTACCAACAAGAGTATCCTAGCTTAGATTTTCTGGGTGGACCCAATGTGAAACAAGGGCTTTAAAAGTGGGAGAGGAAGGCAAGCAAAACAGAATGGGAGATATGAGGACAGGAGCAATGCCAGAGAGATGAGGTGTGGGAGATACTGAACCAGTATTGCTGATTTTGTGGGTGGAAAAATGGGCCACCAGCCAGCCAGTGTGGCAGCCTGTGGAAGTTGGTAGATGCAAGAAAAAAAAAATTGTCCCTGAAAGCCTCCAGGAAGAAGCACAGCTCTACCAACACCTTGGTTTCAGCCCAGTGAGACCAGTGTCCACCATCTGACCCCCCAGAACTGTAAAATATTAAATTTGTCCTGTGTTTTTATCAGTTTTGTAAGTTTATATGCAAATATAGCCTATTCTTCAAGATGATGTACATCACTATGTAAATTAGGTTTGCTTGATGTATCCATACCTGTATCTATTATGTTAAACTGATTTCAAACTGGAGCAGCCTTCAAATTACAGGTCAAAGGGCCTGTCACTAGCAGGGCAAATGGTAACAGGACACTAACTTACATGGGCTTCACATGGCGTTCATGTGTTTTTTCCTTTGAAGTACTTCATACTATGTTAAGGATAAGAGCAATGTTCTTCATTTTTCGTCCTGCGTGAAACATCAATGCCTTTCAAGAACTGCTTTATTTTGATGGGATTAGAAAGGAACTATGATATGACTTTAATTTTCTCTAACTATTGACTACCTTAGTAGCTTTTAGCCAGGAAATTGTTATAGCAGCAAGAAACTAATACAAAATAATTATAAAACACATCATGGTACAATATGATGCATTGAACAATGATTAATAGAAATAAAGAGAGAAAATTTTATTTGTCTCCTGTAGTAGGGTCCTTCCTCTCAGGATGGGTCAAGATCCATGATTCGGACACACAGATATTAAAAGTAATCCCAGTACCCCACACGGTCCAGAATTGGACCTGGTCAACATGGTCTCTAAAATGTACATGAGTCCAGGCTTGGTTATAGTGCAAGGGAAAAAGGTATTGTCACAGCCTGGCAAGGGAAGTTAACGTGGGAGATGGAAGACACGGTGGGTACACCAGTAGCCCTCTGAAAGATGGGAATTCAGACACACCCTTGGAAAATGATGGCCTAGAAACAGAGGATCACATGCACTGCTTAAATAAATCTCACAAAAGATGAAGTAACATAAATATTACTTCTGGTGGAAAGGGTTTGAATGAAGTAAATAGAGAGCTGTGGAAGCAACTATCAGAAGGATCAAAAAGGAGCTGAAGGACTTGCCGCTGTGTGATGGAACACAGAGGGAAGGAGACAGCTGACTGCTGCTTTTATGCACATGCTTTCCCATAGGATTTGATACAGAAAAAAGTTTATGCATTCATTTTATTAAAAGTCAATTTTTTTATAAATAAAATTCTGATTTATGCTTTTTGACAGAATTTTTTGGAGCCCAAAAGTGAATAAGGATGAACTTGAGTCTCTCTGATAGCACTTACTATTAGTTTTAGCTTACATAAAGTATTATTTATTTTCCAAAAATGGGGACAAATAATAGGACTGACATAAATCACAGATATGTATATATCAAGCTATTATTTCCATATTGTGGCCAAACAATTGATGAAGGCAAAAGTCAAATCACAACACTTTTCTAATTCCATCAAAATAAAGCTGCATTTGAAAGGTATAGATGTTTCATGTAATAGGAAAACTGAAGAACTTTACTGTGATCCATGATCTAGTATGAAGTACTCCAAAGGAAAGACCACATGAATGCCATGTGAAGCCCACATACGTTAATGCCTTGTTACCATTTGCCTTGCTAGTGACAGGCCCTTTGGCGTATGATCAGTAATGTGGAGGCTGCTCCAAGGGGTTTATCATCTGTTTAACATGATACATATAGATATAGTTATAGATATATCATGCAAGTCTGATTTTTCTAGTAATGTAGATAATCCTGAAGAATAGGTTAAATTTGCACATAAACTTAGAGAACAGAAAATAATAATATAACTTCAACTTTCCTTAGAGAGTAACAGGCCCTTGTAAATATTGATGACAAAGTATTGATGCTAATGAAGTCAACACACTGTTCTATACTGTGGCAACGTAAAAGAGAATTTTGAACAATCTTTCATTAGGATATGCAATCCATGTCCCACCTCCTTGACTCTGGGTAGGTGTGTGACTGTTTTGATTAATTGAGAGTGACAGAAGTGGTGCTCTGTGATTATGAGGATAACTGATAAAATATCCTATATCTTCTTCTTGCAACTCCGGGAATGTTTTCTCCGAAAGGATCCGGTTCACATGAAGCAAGTCCAGCAACTCTGACATTGCCGCTGTGGTTGCGAGTCCATAAGAAACCTCTTCTGTTTCACGCACACTCCTGGCTGAGCTCCAGCCTGCTAGGCGGCATCATTTGGATACCAGATCAACAAGCCATTGTGGTTCAGCCCAATTGAGCTTTCAGATTACTATAGCCCCAGTCAATATCTGACTACAATTATGTGAGAGATCCTAAGCAAGAATTTTCCAGCTGAGCCTTTCATCACTGACAAAAATTTATCACTGAAAAAATTATGGACCAAGAAAAATGGCTATGTTGAGCTTGCTTTGTATAATTGGTGAAATAGTATTAATACCTAGAATATGAGTGTACTTAGGAGTTTATTTATTTATACGTGTTGACATGGGTGAGAGAAGCAGAAGAACTCCAGGCAACCACACAACTTCACGTTTTATTCCTTATTTATAGTATCACTTTTTTAAAAAGTACCCTAGGTCTTCATTTTCCTCATTTTCTTATCTTCAAACAGGAGTTCATAATAATAAGCAACTCTCCAGATTTTTATAGTAATGAAATAGGATAGAACAAAATAAATCTCTTGGCCTTAGTGAAAGTCTAACACAGCCAGCCTCTATGGGAAGTTAATCAGGGCTCCTGAAACTTGCAGTTCTGGACCATGTGCTCACCAGATGCACAGAAGCTTCAGTGCTCTGCATTCAGAGAGGTGGAGAGAGGGAAGGCATTTTCTTTGGCATCCCTTCTCATTCTGAGGGCTTGTGATTTTACATTTTATTATGGTTATATGTCTTTGATTCTGCACTTGAAATCCTTGAAATAAGAAAGATATGAAAAATTTAAGGTTACCTATTATTATTTTTTCCTTTCATTAATACAGTAATTGAAAACGATTATACATTAAGAACAATTTTCTTCTTTACCAAGACAAAGTATCTCATTTAATAGATATGGGCAGTGCTTTATATAAACATTTACTGTGAGATTTTCCAACATAGATGAACAGTTAATGGTACTCTCTCCTGTGCAATCAAGAGTAATTATTCATTGCAACATGGCCTTCTGACATTTTCATTCAGAAAAAAATAGATACGAAATTAGAATAGAAAAACTAAACTATAGTTATGAAATTACCCGGTAACAAAAACAAAGGGAAAATTCCAAGGAAAAGATAATCGTCATTTATTGAAAGAAATATTTTAATTTTAATGACTTTTTTTCATTGATACTTAAGAAAGCATCCATCTCAATTTGTTCTAAGATAGCTTTCGTGTGTGTGTGTTTTTTAGTTACTAGAAAATAGGTCAACTGTCAGTTCTTCTACGACTGTGTTTATAACGACACACAGGAACAGATTTTCTCTTTGCTTCCCCTATGATAAGATATAAAGTAAACCATGCATAGAAAGCGCAGAAGTTACCCTCTAAAGAGCTTAAAGTATTAGCAAAACAGATTGTTTTTCCCAATGGCATGTTTCAACAAGCCAGGTACTTGCAAAATGTTGGTGTAAAGAACAGAAATTCACTTATATGTGCATTTGTGATGCTAAATACAAGCTTTTAAAATGTCTTGTAGATGACTCTTATTAGTCAGAAGCACTCACTGGGACAGTAACGCAATGCACCCTCTCTCAGAGCCAGATGGTTTAAGCTCCTCTTGGAAAATGAAAGGGAGTGAAGGGAAAGTCACAGTGGGCAGAGCTTGATAAAACATAAACAACCTCATAAAGAAGCATAAACTTCTTCACAAAAGGTAACTGGGGCAATGCAACGAAGGAAATGTCAACCTGGTGTGATTTTTATGATGCAAAAAATAGGATATTATAACATGCAATCAACTGACAATGACCTGATATTTTGGAAGGTTAAGCATCCATTTGGACAACAATTCACTCATCTGGTTTAAAATTTGATGATCTGTTTTGTTAAGAATTAAATAAATTGCTAAATTGATACAGGCCTAGTCAGAAACTTATCTAAATTAGGTTAGCACCTGGTGTATTCAAAGTGGTTAAACCATCAGACCAAGTCCCTAGAGAAAGCAGACTCATCTTTCCAAATCCAATTCAGATGGCAGCTCCTCTGGGAAGCTTTCCTCCCCTCTACAAACAAAACACTTTTAGCAATTCCATTGTGGCAATTAAATGCATGATACCTCTTATTTAATAATTATAACTTGTTTTCTCTATCTCAGAAGTACTTTCTTGTATAATCTCACTAACCATGCAGAATTCTACTTCTCAGAGTTTTTATTTTCTAATAGATTTCCCAGTCACTCTGTAGCATGACCTCTATCACACAGCTTATTTTTTCTACTTTGAATATTCTCCAGCTAATATTATGTTGAACTTATTTTGCCAGTAGTTCATAACATGAAAGATTCAATGTATTTAAATGACTGGTAAAAGTACACACACTCTTTCTTCCTTACATATTGTGACTGCAGCAAGAGAGAGCAGGGGAGAGCAGCTGAAGGAGTCAGATGGGTAGACAGCACACACAGCATAGTGGCTGCAGTGTGGAGGAACTGGGTGACCAGAGGACCACAGGAAAAGGGAGGTAGAGGACAGGCAGGTAGGTAGATCAACAGATAGACAGAAAATAGATAATTCACAATTCATTCATAATTCATAACTAACTCACGGATCAGCTTACACATAGTCTGGAAGAAATATTCTTAATACAGACCATGGCCAAACAGAATAAATTATGTTTTCTAAAAGATAATTGTTAACTTTGCTAACTATAACTCCCAGATCATTAATGTAAAAATGAAAACATGAAGAAATTTTCAAACAATGAAATAAAAACTGCATAATATAAAATCAGAAAAGTAACACCAAACATATTGCTCATGACAAGTGTCAGAGGGCTAATCTGAGAATAGGTCAAATAAGTTACTTACTCTTAAAGAAGATTCAAATAGTAAAAACAAAATAACAGTGTCAGATAAAAAATGAAACATTGATGAAAGATATAATAGACAATTACAAAGAATATTACCATAGCTATGAACATATTTTAAGCACAAATATACAGAGGCTTTAACCAGATAAAACAAGAAATGAGACAAAATAGTTATGAAAATATATAAACAGAGTGATCTATTTAAATGGATAGAGAGAAAGAGACAGAGGACAGTGAGGGGAAATTTAACATTTTTTTTTTTTTATGGTTTCTTGCTTTGTTCAAATTCCAGTTCTTTAATCCCTGCATGACTTGGACAAGTTATTAAAATTCCTTTTGTCTTTTTTTTTCTTCTATCAAGTAGAGTTGAAAATAACTTCTACTTTATAATTATAAATATTTTAAGGAATAAATGTGATAACTCATAAATTCTGGGTTAGTATAAATCATAGCTCATATTGTTTAATAAATAATAGCTAGTCATAACTATATGCATATATATATAGAGAGAGAAAGAGAGCCATAGATGTGTTTGTGTGTGTGTGTATATAGGCACTGTTAATGCCCAAGTCATTAACAGTGTTTCTCTCTTGATACTGGGATTTGGATAATGTTTTTAAAATTATTTGTGTAAATCTTGAGAAAAAGTTTTAAAAAGATGTATTCATTTATTTCCAATTTTTGCCATACAGGGATTATGGGGGAAACAATTAAAAATGACATACTTATAGAAAATTATTGAGAAAGTCAATTAATTTTGTTCCATGGTTAAAAAAAAAAAAAAAGATAAGATTGGGTGAACTTCTAGGGAACTTTGTACCTATATGAATTGTCATACTTTAAGCCCCAGTAAAATTTTCCACAGAACAGAAATCTTTTTTTTTTTTTTTGCCTCGCACTTGATAGGAGTTCATAACAGATGTGTCTGGGACTTCACTACTGTTCCCTGTTACATTTCAGAACTAATCATCCTTTGCATATATCTTAAGTTGAAAAGTCTGTAAAGGAAGCACACATTTTTTTCCATTAAGTTTTTCCTTGGAGTTTCTGAAGCTCTATATGTGTTCAGCCTACTTGCCTCTGCTTTCAGTATTTCAGGCCAGCTGCCACTAGGACAAATGAAGTGCATTCTTTGGAAGCAGTAGAGACCAAATGTAGCTTTCACTGCCAGTACAGTAGAGCATTTTATATGGCGCTTGGAGTGAAAATGCTCTTGTAACTGCATACATTGTAATTCTATCAATCAGCTGAAGTAGATATGTGGTGTTTTAAGTATGATTTCAAGAGAAAATTGCAGCAATAATTAATGATGCTACTTTTAGCTCTAAATTTTGCATACAAAACAGTCATCATGAATTTGTATGTAGGTTAAAATACAGAAATACGTTGTTTTATACAGAGGGTGGTATATATAAGGAATTGTCAAAAATATTTGTGAAGATTTAAGTAATAATATAAGCAAGAATAATAGATATTATATTGTTAAAAGAGCTAGATGGTAGATTTATACACAACTACATTACTAATTGCATTAAACACAAATAAATCTAAGAGTTAAAGACCAAGATTGTCATACTAGAATTTTACAAATTTATAACTGTCAATTTGCATATAAAACCCACTCCAAATACAAGGAATCAGTCATATATGTTGAAAAGGAAGAGAAGGTGAAGACATATGCCATAAACATTCTCTCCCAAAGTAGACTTCAGGGCAACTCATTACCATAATTGAAGACAGATATTTCACAATGATTAATTGTCAATTTAATAAGAGAAAGATATGCTAATCCTAAACTTTCGTATGTCTAAAATCATAACATAACTTTAACATGCAAATCAAATATCACATAACTCGAAGAAGAAATAAACACATTTGCTACCATAATAACTGACCAAATGAGAAGAAAAAAATTGTAAGAATGTAGAACATTTGAATGATTTTGAGCAACATGTCTTAACGTGCTTTAACAACTTGACTTTATTGCTAAAAAAAAAAATAGGAAAAATAGTACTTCCAGAATAAATACACACTTTTTTCAATGCACATGAAAAATTTAATGATGTTATGTTCTGGGCAGGAAAGCAAGCTTTAGTTAATTAAAAACCTTTAAAATCATAAAGTGTATATTTCTGACCTCTTTGGAAATTAATGTCCAAAAATAGTAATCAAAATTTTCTAACCATATGCAACATAATATATATACTCCTTGGCTGGATGCAGTGGCTCATGCCTGTAATCTCAGAACTTTGGGAGGCCTAAACAAGATGATTTCTTGCATCCAGGAGTTCAAGACCAGCTTGTGCAACATAGTGAGATCTCATCTCTACAAAGAATTAAAAATTAACCAGGCTTGTTAGTGGATGCCTATAGTCCCAGCTACCCAGGAGACTGAGGCAGGAGGATTGCGTGAACCTGGGAGGTTGAGGCTGCAGTGAGCTGTGATCACACCACTACACTCCAGCCTGTGCAACAGAGTGGGATGTTGTCTCAGAAAACACAAAATGATAATAATACCTACACTTCTCAATAACCCTTATGTCAGTTAGAGTGTCACAGTTGATAGATGATATCTCAGCTGAATAAAAATGAAAATAAGAAATATCAAAATTCATGAAATTCATTTAGGCAGCCCTAAGAAATAAATAATTGTTTTAAGGGCATGTGTTAAATGAAAGAAGATAAAAGTCAATAATTTAGATTCCATCTAAAGAAGTTAAAAAAGGAACAGCAAATTGAACTCTAAGAACATAAAAACAAATAAAAATAGGAACTCGAATAATAAATCAAAAACAACAAAATAAAATAAATAGAAAAGAGATAATGGACAATAGTCTAACAATAAAATACTTTTTTTTCTTTGAAAGCTGAATCAAATTGAAAATCCCCTAGCAACTCCAAAGGGAATAAGAGAAAAAATTCAAATTAGCAGTATCAGTAAGGATTAGAAAATCACTGCAAATACTAAAGATGTTAAAAAGACAATAAGATACAACTTTATGCAAATTTCAGAAAAACCTAAAAAATTTCTTGAAAAACACAATTTCCTAAAATTGATATGTGATGAATTAGAAAATCTTAAATAAATTGAATCAGTAATAGAAAAATATTCTCAGAAAAAAATCCAATCCTAATGGCTTCTTTGGTGAATTTTCACAAACATGTAAGAAAAAAATAAGGAAAATCTTATGTAAATTCTGCCATAGAATAGAAATAATAAGGCAAGCCCAGAAATATGCACAAATATTATGTGTCAATTAAAAATAAAAGTAATCATAATAAAGAAATGAAAAAAATATTTCCCAGTTCATTTATAAGGACATATTAATTATAAAACATGACAAGAACATCATAATACAGGAAAGTTATGGATTAGTATCTCTTATAATTTAGATGAAAAAATCTAAAAAGCTATATATTGAATCAAGAAATGTACAAAAAGTAAAATATATTATGATAGTTTAGGTTTATATCCCAGAAATGCAAGATTACAAAATTGTTGCAATATATAAAAACTATGACCAAAAGAAAAACAGGCCGGGCAAGGTGGCTCACATCTGTAATTCCAGCACTTTGGGAGGGAGAGGCAGGCGGATCACAAGGTCAGGAGATCGAGTACATCCTGGCTAAGACGGTGAAACCCCGTCTCTATTAAAAATACAAAAAATTAACCGGGCGCGATGGCAGACACTCATAGTCCCAGCTACTCGGGTGGCTGAGGCAGGAGAATCACTTGAACCTGGGAGGCAGAGGTTGCAGTGAACCAAGATCGTGCTATTGCACTCCAGCCTGGGCCATAGAGCGAGACTCCATCTCAAAAAAAAAAAAAAAAAAAGGAAAAAGAAAAACAAATATATTTGACTCAATATGTGCAGAACAATATGATACAGTAACATTTCTCAAGTAAACAGTTTTAAAACTCTCCACAAGCTATGAATACAAGAACACTTTCTAAATATGATAAATGTCATTTACACAAAAGTTTCTAGAGATAAAATTATACCAAATAGCAAAGTAGTGGATATGTTCTCCCCGAATAAGAAAAGATGTCCACTATCATCTATGTCTATACATTGTCTTGGAGGTTCTAGCCGATTCAGTAAGGAGAGAAAACAGTATAAAATTGGAGTGTAAATAATGCAGATCTTTTTCACAGATGATAATACTGTGTATGTAGAAAATCAAAAACAATGCACAAAACTACAAACTAGTACCCATAGTAAGCGATTTTGCAAGTTTGCTGAATTCAGATTCAATATACTAAAATAAATTGTATTCCTATATGTTAGCAGCAAACAACTGAAAATATTGTATTTTAAAACACTATTTACTGTAGTATAAAAATGCAGCTACTTAGGAATAAATTAATTGAGAATTTATAATACCTCTACACTGAAAACTATGAAATCTCAGTTAGAGAAATAAAAAACCTAAATAAATGAAGGAATGCATTTATGTTCACAGAACAAAAGCTCAGTACTAAACTGCAATTTATACTCAAACTGATCTATTGATTCAGTACAACTCCCAGAAAATCTCAGCAGGTATATTTTTGTAAACTGATGACCTGATTCTCAAATATATATGAAAATGCAATGACCTACAGTAGGTAAAGCAATACCAAAGAAGAAAAAAAGCCTAAATACCTTATCTCCCATATATCACCACTTACTGTAAAGCTTAAGTAGTTTTTTGATATTGATGCAAAAAAAAAAAAAAAAAAAAGAAAGAAAAAAAAAGAAGAGGTCAAAGGAATAGAATAAGTAATTCAGAAATAAACTTACAAATGTTTGATGACCTGATTTAAGACAACGACCTTGCTGCCTTTCAGTGAGAGAAGGATAGCCTTTTCAATAAATAGTGCTGGGTCAACTGAATACCTATATGAGAGGAAAACAATTACCTTAATTTTAAGCATGCAAATAAATAATTTGATATCAATCACATACCCGAAACAATCAAGCTTGAAAAAAAAGATAGGAAAATGCTTCCGAGAATTCGGAGAGGCTATGATTTTTAACAGAATACAAAATTGTAAAAGCTATGAATTGCACTGAATTAAAAATCAGACTTTTGTTCATGAAATGAGAAAGAACGCAAGAAAATCTATAAGCCATAGACTGAAAGAAGATATTCATAATGCATACCTGACAAAATAACTCACAGCTAGGCTACACAAAGAAATCTTACAAATGGTTTTTTAGATACACATAACCAAATTTAAAAAAAAAAAAAAAAAAAACAGGAAACAACTTCAAATAGACACTTCACAAAGTGAATTTCAAAATGTTGAATAAACGCAAATAGGCTCACTGTCACTAGTTCTTAGAGAAATGCAAATTAAACACCATTAAATACCATGACCCACCAACTAGAACAACTAAAAGTAAAAACACTTACCATAGCAAGTGCCGGTGTGGATATAAAGCTACTTGTACTCTCTTACACTGTTGATGGAAGATTCCTGTTGGAAACTATCTTGCAGTACCCAGTATAGCTAAACATAAGTATACCCTATCACCTTGCAACTCAACTTCTTGGTATGTAATGAGGTTTCTGTCCACCAAAAGACATGTTCATAGAATCTTTATTTTTTATAGCCCCGAACTGGAAACAGTTCAAACATCCATCAATTGTCGAATGGGTATATAAATTATAGTATGTTCATTCAGTGAAATTCAATAAACAAATTTTAAAAAGTTGAAACCTGTATCAGCTCTTTGCTTAAGTGCTACAGATTGGGTATCCCTTATCTGAAATGCTTAGCACCAGAAGTGTTTCAAAATTTTTATTTTTTTTTCAGATTTTAGAATATTTACATTATACTTACTGGTTGAGCATCCCAAATCTGAACATCTAAAACCTGAAATGCAACAAAGAGCATTTCCTTGAACAAGTATGAGGAAATCCTCATGACAGCATTTCAGAATTTTGATTTTTATGTTTGTGATGCTCAACCTGTATATCAATATACCTGTATCTCGATCTATCCATTTATCTCTCTACTATATTTACGTATATGTGTATACCGATGTTCCTCAACTTATAATAAATTTATGTCCTGATCAACTCCATTTTAAGTTGAAAATATCCTAAGTAAAAAATGCATACAATATTCCTAACCTACCAAACATCATAGCTTAGCCTAGTCTACCTTAAAGTTGCTCAGAACACTTACATTAGCCTATAGTTGACAAAACCATCTAACACAATGCCTATTTTATAATCAAGTGTTGAATTGATTGTGTAAATTCACTGGCCAAGGAAGAGATCAAAATTTAGAATTTGAAGTACAGCAAAATCACAATGGTTGCACCATCATAAAGTGGAAAAGGTATAAGTTGAACCATTATAAATAAGGCACCTTCTGTATATATGTATACAGATGTGTGTGTATATAAATGTCTGCTTATCTATATATATTTATTTATTTGAGATTATTTTTAAAATTAGCTTCTAAAGCTATTAAGGAGAGAATCTCCCTTTAGGTAATATACTAGTCTTATGACATGAAAGAGTACTTGGAATCAGAATTTTGAACTATTACAAACTATTTGTGGTTAATTTGGAAATTCACTACCCAATCACCAACAGTTACTTTGAAAAAAATTAACTGACATTTGACAGAAACCTGATGCTGAGAGCAAGAAAATGAAGACTTGTAGAATTATGCATTTGTTTTCTTCACCTTATCTTCATTATTGATATTAATGAATCAAACTCTCATCAGAAAATAAAAATTAATTATTAGCTCTAAATAATATCTTTTTCTACCGAGAGTAACAGTTTTAGAGAAGAGATTTAGTACAAATACAAACTTTTTATGGTATTTCTCCCAGTGAAAATGTTCCAAAGCTACTAGTATTAAAACATATGATAGGAAAAGTGAAGGTGAAAATCTAATTAAAATATTTGTGCCAAACATGACTATCTCTGGTAGAGCATTTCTGTACAATGCAGATATTTCCTTGACGTGCTTTCTTTATGATGAAGAGGATGTGCAATTAAAGTGAAAAATCACTGTGGTTTTCCTCACTAATTTTAATGATTGTTCCCAAGTGAGCAGGCTAAATGAGTGATACTATTTGTAGACAGGCTAAATAGATTATGGATATGCAATCATATAACTGGCAGTACTATTTGGGAGGTGTAGCCAAATCCTCATTTATTTGTGATAAGTCAGAGAACAATAAGATTATTTGATAAAATTATCTTAATTCTTGTCTCCTAACCTCTCATTTGACAAAAAAGGAAATGAATCCAGAAATGTGAAACGTATTTCATAAGGTACCCTATTGTCCAGTATGGTGGATTATAGAGACCCAAAATTGTGTTTTGAAATAGTAATGGTAGACAACACAAGACCCACCTCTCTCTCTCGCAAGCACACCCCAGAACCAGTCAGCTATCCCTTCTGAAGGAATTCTAAAAAGCCATTAGCTAAAAATACAAAGAGTTTTAGTAAGGGGAAAAAGATCTGTAAAAATTTTATTACACTATTGGTCTTGCTGGCTATGTTGCTAATCCAGGTAGCTATATATCTTCAGGTCGAAATTTTAAACAAGTTTGTAGAGCAACTGTTTCTGAATTGCAATTCACGGGCAATTTCTCCATTCTACAAGTGTAGCAATTGTGCCACTGCCTTGGTTAGAAGAGGATGCACAAAGAGAGAAGAGCCCTGTAAGAACAAGAACTCTATGAGCAACTTTGCAGCAATAGAGATGCAGAATTACCTAATCCATGCTTGTGTCTAACCACGGGTACTTTACCTACGGGAGCTGTCTTACATGAAAAGACCATAGGAATTTCTACCCACCAATTAAGTAAATGACAAAGTTAGAGGTGCGATACTGTTATGAAAACACACTTTGTTGTACTTACATTTATTTATATCATCTATTGAATGACTGGTTTATGTAACATCAGGAATATGTATATTTGTTATGCCTTAAACATTGAAATCATTTGTAGAGGTCACAAAAAATCATAAAAGGAGATGATCAATGTGTTCACTTTTCAGATTTCACTGGAATCAACTTTAAAAGTTCTTTCACATTATTTATGAAATGAAAATACTTGAGTTTTCTTGCAGTTCAGTAATTTTCATTAAGGAATGTAAATATCTGTATGCCATCACATTCTCTTTCTGCAGGCAAATGCATACAAGAAGCCTAATTAAACTTTAAAAACTTGCTTGGTACCTTTTTGTTGTGTGAGAAAGTGACACCCACTTATGAAACTCTTTTTCTGTATATCCTGGAATTAGCTAGGCCTTAAGTAAGTTCTCTCCTTAAATATCAAAAACAACCCACAAGGACACTATTACTACAGTTATTATCCCAAGTTATAACTTATGAGGACTCTATGACTTCTGTTATTATCCCCAGTCTACAAATGAGGAATAGGTATGCTAAGTACTCAAGGGCCAGGCAACTAGTGGGAGTCTGAACTGAAATTCCCATCCACCATATCTCATTGCAAGGCCCAAGGTGTTCATCCCTATTTGACACTGTGACACCACAGAAAACTTAAAAGCAAAACAAATGCAGATTTTACCAAATACTGCTGTGTTATGCATCAGCTGAGCTAGGATTGCAATGCTTGAGCTCCACCATTCAATATTATGTTGTCCCTACCAGAACATGAATTCCAATGACCACATTCATCTCAGTGACTGCACTTGCTGTTCCCTTAGGATGCACCAAGTCCCTTCTGATGAATATATCTTCCTTCCTATTTATTAATACAGTCATTCTGGTGTTGCTAAGCTGAAGGGCTAGCCTGTCTGTTTAAGTTAATCACGAATCTCTCTCTCCTTTAATCCATGTGGTTTGTTTTTTGTTTTAGATCTCCAAGTTCAAGCTTTTTTCTAAATTCTCACTGGCTCTTTGATGTAGCTACTGCATACCTGCTAGAGGATTTACTGTGCTTCAGAGAACATGATAGCAGAGGTAGAAACCCCATGCAGGGGAATCCAATGCTCTCCATCATTTCATTGTACTGGGCTTCCTTCCAATTCATTGACTAATTAATAACGCTGCTAAGTTTTATTTTCAGATTTATCTTGAACATTATGATTTTATGAACATGGTCTATATTATGTAAAAGTTAATATTTGTACCGTCCTACTTCTATCATAAGGCACCCTCACATGTACGTTCTCATTTATTCTCTCAACAATTTTTTGCGAGAGGTACTACCATTTCAGTGTTACAGGTGACGAATGCAGCCTCAGACAATATCTGAGAAATGATGTGCTGCCTTCTTTAAGACCTGTCTCTTCCCCAGCCTTCCCAACTTCATTCCCCTCTTCTACGCAGTGAGAATAATATTGTCAGGTGGAGTTGTTGGCAGCCCTTAGTAAAATATGTCTATAGCGTGCCCAACACATTGCATTCAAACAGAACCTGGCACATAGTATAGGCAAATAGTAACTGTTATCATTGTGATCAAATTAATATATGATCGTAATAAATAGCAAGGAAAGATTAAAACTCAGGTTTTTCGGCTCCAAACCTAAAATGCACTGTGCTAAGCTCGTGAAGCCCTTTAAAAATGAAACATTCTGCTATTTCAAACATATACATTTTAGAGACAATATGCAATGGTAATTTGAAAGTTACATATTTTTAGTTTCTGATATAATTAACAAGTCTTGTGATGCATCATTCGATCTGAATTATTCCACAGTGAGAACATCCGGAGTCCCTGTGACTGTTTTCATTAACTTTGTTAATGACCCTGCCCCTAACTCTCTACAGAGAATGTGGTCTTGATGAGCAGTGATTTCATCATGGCCTAATAAAAATAATAGCAGAGGAAGCTGATAGATGTTAAAGTTATACAATGATTCTCTGTATTATCTACCTTTTGTTTTCTTAGCTACAAGTATTTTTGGGAATATATCACTCTCAGCAACATGATCTATTAGTATCTGTCTGGGCTTCCTTGAAATTACAATGAGTCCAATGTGATGGATCCTTTGTATAATGTGATTTTAAGCTGGTTGATGTAAATTCATGTATAGCTGCTATCTTTATGAATATCTAGTGAAAAATATTTACTTTCCATAATGTCTACACGTGGAATGGTATTTACTGTTCTTTCCTTTGATGTTTCCCTAAGCATTATTTGGAAAATACTAAGATTTCATTAGCTTGAAAAATGATCTTTGCTTACAGCGATTTGTAGAGAAAAAAGTTTCTTCTTTTCTGCAAATGCTTTGGATAATATATTTGATACTGTTTAAGAACAAAGCGTTCAAAATACGGCATATGAAATAAGGGCTGGTAAGCAGTTGAAAGATATTTTTAAAAACTCATTTGAAGTCCACAGCATTCAAAATCAGACTTAATTAGATTGGATTTATCATTCAGAAAATGGAAGTAATTCTAGCATACTGCATTATCCAATACTTTATACCCAGTACTGTTATTATTGAACATATCAACTGCCATGAAATTCACTATATATATATATATGTGAACATTTTTAAAATAACCATTTGTCAACTATTTTAACCAGGCTAGGAATATAATACATTTGGGAATATTTCTCCTATAGCTCACAAGATTTTCATTTTCATTGTAGGGATTTTTTTAAGAGGAACTATTGAAAATTTAATGTAGCAAGTATGACTAATCAAACAGATAGCTTTTTTCCTTGGAAGAAGTGTGTTATTCATATTTCAGAAATGGGAAGCTAGCTATTGCATTTCTAAGGATGCTCTTTTCCTAAATCCAGGGTCTGAAGGTGTCCCTGAAGCTGAACTGACAAGAAATTCCCCACAGTCAATTCATCTGTGAAATAAAATTCAGGAAGGCAGGGATGAGCAGACAGGGAAGGCTGTGGGAGCGGCAGTGGGCTAGGACAATGCTGTTGTCCCAGGGACAGAGACACAGGCACTGTTGGCCCCACAAGAGCAGGGTCAATCACGGGATGCCCATGGGGCCGCCTGGGGCAAATGGCATTACACTGCCCTCCCCAGCTCTTCCCAACCTAATCTCCACAATCCCAAGGCTGAGGAAGAGAATTCCATCTTGCCTTCACAGCATAAAAGAGGTAAAGAGTTCCAAAACTGGCAGCGACACCATTCAACACCAAGGGAAAGGCTGAGAAACATCCACACAATGAGGCGGGGTCATTTATTTTAGAACTTTGGAGCAGGAGGGCTCGCCACCTGACCGTCATCGTCACCATCTTCACGCCCTCTGAAAGAAGACAAATGGGGCTTTTCACTTAAAGCCACGCTTACTTTGATTAAAAAAAAAAAAAAAAAAAGGACATTTCTTATAAACGGCATTGAGCAATGTATGTGGCTTACATATCATAAGGAATTCTGAGAATGGAAAAGGGAACCCTGGAGATCCCCTTAGCCCTCATGTCCTCATATGCACTTCATGTTTTCACTGGGGCCTGAGCACACGGACACATCCACTGAAAAAAAGGAAAGAGGAAACAACTAACAAACAGAAATGATTTTCAGTTGACAGTGCTGTATTTTCAAGGAATTGCAAAGTACTCTATGTTACTGAAAGAGCAGTGTTACTATCTAATGTCCATAGAGATTTTAAAATAAAGGTCAATATAACTTTCATTTAAAGAATTCAACTTTATTTGTTGTTTGTTCTTGTTTCATAGTTTCATGTTTTCTATGAGGTGTTTAGGCAAAGGTGTATGAAAATATCTTTCAGATTTTTCTGATCGTAATGCTCCACCATTTGCTGGGACTGAGAACTTTCTTGGTCTTTGTTTAAATGTGCAGCTGGCTCCCGGAGGTAGCTCTGATTATTTGTCTCTGATCCCTCCTTGCAGGTTCTCCTGGGAAGCCCCACTCGGGCCCCAGGCTTTGAGGTTTCCCTGTGCTTTCTCACAGCTGCAGGCTGACCAGTTCCTACTGATGCTGAGGTTGCCCTGGTATAAAAACCTTCTGTGTAGTGCACACACCTACAGATAGTACTGGATTCTGATTCTCTCCTGCTAGGAATTCTGCTTTCATCTCGGACTATGGACAACAGCTCACTTCTTGCCACAAGATCAGTGAGCTGAATTTTTCTGATTCCTTTTCATCCAAAATAAAACAACAGCTTCCTTATTCCAAGATCTAGGGCAGGATCACAATTTCTAGTGCCCAGGAAGGGACCTATATCCCCATCTGTCCTACTAATTACATAATGTGTGTGTGTCTGTGTATATATATGTACACACGTGGCATGCGTGTGTGTGTGCATGTGTAGAGGATCTTCAACCAATTAGAGCAATTTGGCTTCAGCTACACAACTGCTATGCATCCCCCATATTTTTGAATCATCTGGAAATTCCCCTTCTTGCTTTCAACTTTAGTTATGACCTATTTGTCTAAATGTTAAGGAATAGGATGTATATGCTCTGATGGGTTACATGCCTCTGTCTTTTCAGCATAAATGACCAGAACCCTATTGAGCATGTTTACATTTATTCAATGTGAGAATAATTCAGAATTGTCTACTTAGGACCTGTCCTCTGCTTTTCAGTTAGGTCCATGGTAGCTACATACATGAATTACGAAGCCTAAGGTGCTATCTTTTTCTTGTTGTTCATTTTATGACAAACTGTAGCTAAAAATGATTTATTTCTTGAAAATGTGCTTGGAAAATTACGAGCTTGACACAATTTTCTAGGAACAATATATTTGGCTAACGTCTCTATTTTTTTCTAATTAATAGTCTATTCAAATTGTCTCTTTGGAGTCAAGTTATACAATGATTCATTTTGCTCAGATTTCTAAAACTTTTGGCAGAATAGCGTACATATTTCATTGCTATTTTTCAAATATCCCCTGTAATTGCTGTTATTTTCTCATTTCGAATTTTTCCATAAATAATTTATTTTTCTCTCTGTGCAACAACTCATTTTTACTTTAAAGTATATATATTTTTCTTTTGATTATGCTTTTCTTTAAAATTTGATATGCAATTTTAATGTAAGTATTAAAAGTAAAAACTAAATAACTTCAAATGAAAGTATGTGCATAATAAGGTAAATGCCTTACCTGTAATACAGCAAGCCTATACTTTTATGGTATTACATGCATACTTTTAATAAAAACATATAAAAAATAAAAAGCTTTTCATATAAATGTACCAAATATAAAGAAACATAAAAGCCAAATACTCTAGGAGTATATATATATACATACACACACACACACACATATATAGCTTAATGTGTCTATTCTTGAAAATATGCAATAAAGCTACTCTTATGGCCGAATTATCAATTTCTCAATTCATTTCTTGTTGTTTCTATGTATGACTTGAAGCTCTGATCTGAAATCATTAAAGATCCTGAATATTATGTCATCTTGAGAAATCAAATAGTTTTTCAACATGAATATATTACTTGTTGGCTTTTCACTTTAAGCTTGGATTGTGTTTTCTCTACATTAATTTACCTACATTTACTCCTGCTGTTAGCAATTGATGTGTTATATATCTCTTCCATTCCTCCACTTTCAAACTATTTGTGTGGTTTATAGTATGTCTCTAAAACACAGAAAACAGCTAGATATTTATTTTTATCAAAATCAGTGATTATCTTGGCTGGGCACGGTGGCTCACGCCTGTAATCCCAGCACTTTGGGAGCCTGAGGCGGGTGGATCACGAGGTCAGGAGATTGAGACCATCCTGGCCAACATGGTGAAATCCCATCTCTACTAAAAATACAAAAATCAGCTGGGTGTGGTGGCAGGAACCTATAGTCCCAGCTACTCAGGAGGCTGAGACAGAATTGCTTGAACCCGGGAGGCAGAGGTTGCAGGGAGCCAAGATCATGCCACTGCACTCTAGCCTGGGAAAGAAGAGTGAGACTCCGTCTCAAAACAACAACAACAACAACAAAAAAAACAATGACAAACAAATCAGTGATTATCTTTTAAAAGGAAGGGTAAATCTATCACATATTTGTGTTAGCTTATCTTTCTTGATATTTTACTTTACATGTTATGTTTTATATGTTTTATTTAATATCCATTTCCTCCTTTTTTCCTGCCTTGTTGAGTGTCTCGACTATTAACCTTTCTCCCCCAATTTTTTCTAAAAGTATGCACATTTTTCAGGTGTTTATTCTTAAATATTAACACATATCTTTACATATACTTCATATTTCTAGATGGAATTAGTGTTTGCATTTTTTAAATAGATAGCCCTATGAGGTTGTATTCCCTGTCACCATTCTCCACCATACTCGTGCACCAGCTCCATCACATATATTTGTATTTCAAATTCCTATCTGCCATTCATATATTAGCATGTACCAGTCAAACACAAGTTCTACACAGCAGCAGAGATACATGCGTATATTTAGTGCACATTTTTACTCTAAATTTCACATCTTCAAGTTTTAAATGCTCCTCCCTTCCTTTGTGTCTTTTGCCCATTTTCTGTGTTTCTTCCTTCTGTAATTCCTAACAAATGTTGTACTTTTTGAACATACTACCTGTGTCGTATATATTCTAAGTCACACTACACCTTTGCTCTGTATTAAATAATCAACTTAATCACCACAATTCCTTGTTGTCTTTTCTTCTGCATCTATTAAGCTAATCAGCTCATCTACTGAGGTTTTTTAAATCAAATGATTAAATTTATGTGAAAATTTTGTTTTTGATTTATGTTCAATTTACTTAAATATATAACATGAGTTTCTTAAAAGCGTAAATTTTAATATCAGTCTTCTGATTCCTTCATTAAATCTGTTTCTTCAGGTGTTAGTTCTCTTTACTGACTTGTTTTCATTTCTCATGGTACACACTTTCCTCAAATATTGAGTGATCTATATGGTTGTCTGCTCAACTTTGTATTTAAAGATCACCATTCCACTTCCTGCTATGTTTGTTTATCCTCTTTCCAGTATTTGCAATTAGGAAGTGAAGAGAGTTAAGCTGACTTCTTCTCTGGCATGACAGGTTTTCTGCTCCCTGTAAGGTGTGAGTCCCTCCTGGCCTTTGTTGTCCCCGTACACGTTGTTCTATTTGCACACAAAAGCCACTCCTTAGCATCAGTGGCTGACGAGGCTAATAGGCCTCTGTACTGGAAATTGATTTTCTTTCCTCAAAAAATATCTCAAAGCTCCCTTCAGTATCTTTTAACTCTGAGCTTGTGGCTCCCTGGCATCACTCCTGTAGTTGGGGTGGGATTATTTTTTCTACATCTATTTTTGTTTATAAATACGTTTTTGTTGTTGCCGTTTTCTCCTGAAGTCTGATACCCTCTCCTTTCTGCCTTAGGATACTGAGGCAGGAGAATAAGGTCTGGAGGCAGGGAACCTAAGGCTGATTCACGCTGACTTTCTAGAGCTAAATCAAAAGGAAAACTCCAACTTTCCACATCTAAGTAACAAAAGGACCAGAGACTACTCCCTTTGCAAACACCTTCCCCATCTGGAAAATTGAAAGTACCTCTGATTAGTTGCAGAAAGCAGAACGTACCTCTGATTGGTTGCTTTCTGCATAAAAGTGTAACTTTGTAACTTCTCTTCAGCCTCTGATTGGTTGTTTTCCACAACCAATCAGACTAATTGCGAGACCACAACTTCATTTGCATGGGGTGTACACCAAGTGGCCAATGGGAAACCCCTAGAGGGTATTTAAGCCCCAGAAAATTCTGTAACTGAGGCTTTGAGCCTTGCTCAGCTGGTTCCCCCCCTGTGGAGAGTACTTTCATTTTCAATAAATCTCTGCTTTTGTTGCTTCTTGTCTCCTTGCTTTGATTGTGCATTTTGTCCAGTTATTTGTTCAAAATGCCAAGAACCTGGACATCCTTCACCGGTAACAATACCACCCAGCTTTTAAAGTATTTCAAAGTATTTGAGTTTTTTATTGATCCATAAGAATAAAACCTAACGTCAAATTTAAAAAGTCACAATATAATACTGAGAAATAAACTCTTCTTCAAAATTGGCTTAAAGGCATGTACTAGTATATTGTTCTCTGTAAATACTATGATCAGGTGTACTTATTTTGGAAATAACAGTTAGTACCTTTAAAAATGAGCTCAAATACTTCCATTGAGCAGAGTAAATATAATGTTACCTGCCTTTTTGAGAATTATAAGAGATGAAATAATGAAGGATTCCTTTTAAATAAACATATTTGAGGTCATTAAAAAATATTGATGAAATCATAGCAGAGCCTTTCTTAAGAGGCCAACGTTATCTTAACAATGATTACTTCATGTCACAAAATTGTGATTGCTGGGTCTTGAGTGTTTTTGCAACTTACCGTTAGGAGCAATTAGCCTGTCAGAAAAAATGGAATTATTTTTGGATTAACAGTAATGATGCTCCGCCATCTAGGTGGACCTTGGTTGATGGCAGGTATACCTGCAGCATTGGTCTCCCAATGATTGTCAGGGCTGATTTAACTGATGATAGGCTCTGATAGACCCGTGTTACTTTCCTCACTCAGAATTTTGACTATGAAAAAAGAGGTGAACTCTTTTAAAAGAAAACCTATTTTAAAAGAAGGTGGATTTCAGATATAAGAGGGAGCCTGAGAGTGTGGGGCAGTCATTGTGCTCCATATATATCACCTGACAGGGCATGGCTGACTCCTCATTAATTCAGCCATTCAGTCACAGAGGCAGTCAGCAAATATGTATTGTGAACTTAACAACGATATAGACACTTACTATATTGGGCTCTGGAGATTTTCTTTTAAGTTGAATAAGCCACAGATTTCTGACTGTTAGAGTGGACAAAGGACATATCATTAAATGTATGTGATAAATGTTAGTGGGACTACAAAACAATGGCCTTTTGGGAGATAATGGATTGAGGCAAAGAACAGTCTCTTGAAAAACTCCTGATCTGTACACTTAATAAAGTGTCCCAAGCCCAGGTCACAGAAGTAATTTTTTATAAATACTTTTGAAATGCGAAGTACTTTCTATGTGAATTAATTACCTGTTCTTTCTTACTGAGTCTTAAACACGTAAAAGCAATCATTATAAAACAATGCATTTCCAAGATATGCAGAAATAACTGGCATCAAGAGATTGAGAAAAATAAACTTTAGTGTTTCTTCTGTGGGTCTCTCTCTTCTGGACACCAGGCCTGAGACTTCAACAAAGAAAAATCCCTGTTTAAATTAGAAACTCAGGAACATTTTGACTATGATATGCTTTATTTAGTCTTACTTAGTTCCATATGTTTTCCAGTAGAGAGTAAATATAAGGAACATCATGATTACATAAATCAAGGATAACAACAGGAGGAATATAAAAATATTTACCTCCAGCCATTTAACTATACCTCAGCTATCCACACAACAATAACATCAGCAAAATACTACTAACCTATGGTTTTATAAAAGTAATAACCAGGTACTTATTATAAAATTTCCTAATATAAATTCATAAATGTATATATTTCAGAGAAGAGAGCACAGTACATGCATATCTATAAAGATGCCATCCATATATACAAAATATACATTGCCTGTGGCAATGAAAGAAAATCTTTAGTGTTAATTAATGAGGAAAAGCCAAAATGAATCAACATTTTAAAAAATACACAAAAAACCAAAGCTCTCCAAAAATTCTCAATCTAGAATTCCAGATATAGCTAAAGTATCTCCTAAAATACTAATTTAAATGTTATGCAAGTAATTTTAAAAATGGATTAAAGAACAGTTTTTTCTGAAAAGGTAAACAAAACAGAAAAAGTAATAGTGAGCAAAGCAATTGTTACTGAAGTGGTAAATCTAAGAAAATATTGATTATATCTGGCAATTATAAATAATTTAGAAGTTTAAAAACATATAGTACATGAATATTACTCAAAAGTAATATGAGAGATGAGAAAGAATATATTAAAACTTTCTAAGAGGCTCATCTTATTCAGAAATAGAAATATTGATTAACTTTACACTGTGTTAAATAAGATGAATTTTATATGGCAAATCTAAGAAGAACCAATTAATAGAAATAGAACATCTATTTGTTGAAGAGCCAGGCATAAGATAACTAGTATAAAATATCTAACAATAGTATCTAGAATATTTTTAAGTTTTTACAAAGCAATAAAATAAGCAACCAAACTGATAGGAAGATAGGCAAAACATATTAAAAGGATATTAACAGAAAAATAAAGTAAAATGTGGCTAAATCTGCAAAGAAATCTTCTCATTAATAATCATTAAAACGGGAATTAAATGAAATACTATTTGTGCCTATTATAATGGAAAAATTATTAAAGCTAAACAAGTGTGGCATGTATGTGAGAGAACAGGAATGTTTACATAAGACTAGCAAGGGTTTAAATTGTATTCATCCCTTTTGGAAGCAAACAATTTATATTCCTATTTATTGAAGGCTGCCCATTCTTGGAGTGAGCAGCGGCCACATGGAAGCACTGCAATAGAGGCTCTCTTACCAAGATGCAAACTGAGATGGAAGTATATGTATTGTATTTGCTATTCTGACAAATCAAAGATGAACTAATCAGTATGAAAAGGAAGTAAATAAAATAAGTTATTCTTGGTAAATTCTTACAATTAAACTCTACCCATACTAACATAATAGTGTATAGTTTATTGATACACCAGTTAGCACAAGGAAGTATTTATATCTACAAAAATATGAAGCAAATGTGCAAATAGCAATTGATCATCTGTGTGACTGCAGGCTTTTTGTGTTAATCATTGAAGTTTTCTACATTTCGAAGTATTTCCAAATTTATTTCAATTAAAAGACTTTTCTACTATCTTATTGACTCTTCACACTTCCCCTCTTTCTGTGTAATTACTCTAAGTATCTTAAACTCATACTACATACAGAAATATAAATTTAGAATAAGAACTATTGTCTTGGGTATATACAAAACAAAACAAGTTACTTTGTACTTTTTAATTTTTTCACCATAAATAAACACAATAAAACCTCTACTTTCGAAAAAAAAAAAAAGATACACGTTTACTATTTTTTTTGTATTTTTAAGGAAAAAAAGGTATTCAAAGGAAATATTTCTGAATATTAAGTTATATATTGATTACTGCAAAAAATTATTAAATACATTTTTCTCTCAGGCACAACTTACAGTGTCATAAAATATATTCAAATATAACATTTTTTTCTATCCTATAGTATAAAATCAGAACTTGGTTTAGAGAAGTATTTGCTGTGGGCCGGGCGCGGTGGCTCAAGCCTGTAATCCCAGCACTTTGGGAGGCCGAGACGGGCGGATCATGAGGTCAGGAGATCGAGACCATCCTGGCTAACACAGTGAAACCCCGTCTCTACTAAAAAATACAAAAAACTAGCCGGGTGAGGTGGCGGGCGCCTGTAGTCCCAGCTACTCGGGAGGCTGAGGCAGGAGAATGGCGCAAACCCGGGAGGCGGAGCTTGCAGTGAGCCGAGATCCGGCCACTGCACTCCAGCCTGGGCGACAGCGAGAGACTCCGTCTCAAAAAAAAAAAAAAAAAAAAAAAAAAAAAAGAAGTATTTGCTGTGCTCTGATTTACTTTGAGAGCCTATTTTGTTTCTTCCATACTTTACTGACCATAAAGCTCCAGAGCTGGTGGTACCTTTTCTAACCACTTCTTTTCTTGCTCTTGGTTGCTCAACAGCAGGTGATGGATTGTGTTAGTTGCTAGTGTCAAGCTGTTGTCTATAGGCAAAATAAATCATAACATTTGCAGCAATTATCCCAAGTACAATATCACCATTTAAATTACTGTTTAACACTCCCAGCTCAGATTTGTATACATGAGTGGCACCTCTGGATATAGGACTCACAGTGAAAAAACTGCCCAGAGCACCAGCAAATGAAGAAATAGAAAAACAGAAAGACTGAAGTAAAAGGGATCAGGGGAAGATGCAAATTCTGAAATTAAAAGAAAACCCCCACTTTATAGACGTTAGATTTCCTACAATACAGCATATATTACCTATGCCACAATATTTTTTAATGAATATTTTTTTCCATTAGCCATAGTGATACAGGAGTTAAAAAGAAATTATTTAGGCAGATAGTGAGGGTAAGGAAGTCCTTGGTAAGATTTTCCTTTTAATGAAAAACAGTCCCCAAATCATTTTCTTTTCTAACAAAGAGCAGCCTGTAAAATTGAGCTGCAGACATAGACAAGCAAGCTGGAAGCTTGCAAAGGTGAATGCCGGTAGTTGTGCCAATAGAAAAAGGCTACTTGGGATTAGGCATGTTCAAAATGACAGCTCCATGTTCCCGTCTCTTTGACAGCCATGTGTACAGTAAAGAGCAGGCAATGTGGCACCAATCAGGCAACAACCTCATTTGCATAATGATTCGGGTGGGGCAGCCAGCTTCGGGGAGCATTATGTAAACATCATAGTTGGTCCAACCAATCTTTGGGCCCTATGTAAATCAGACACTGCCTTCTCAAACCTGTCTATAAAATCTATTGCCTTCCAACACAGGCCGGAAGTCCCATTCAGGCATCCCTCTCCCAGGAGAGAGGTATTCTCCTTTCTCTTTCTTTTGCCTATTAAACCTCCAGTCTTAAACTCACTCTTTGTGTGTGCTGGAGTCCTTAAGTCTTTTGCCATGAGGTAATGAACCTCAGCTATCACCCCAGACAGCAACGTAGCTCAATAACAGATTTGTAGTTAGCTCTGATGATGGTGGTAAGTGGCAGAATAAAAGCAATGACAGAACTGGAGAGCATTACCTGAATGTAGATCACAGCTTCCCTGACTGTCACGTGTGTGACCTTAGACAAACATTTGCATCTCAAGTCTCGCTTCCCCCCATCAACTTGAAATTGTGGATGTTAGATTCATAATTGCTATTGTTCTCCTCAGATGTATTTGCATATGATTCTCTCACACTAATTTTTTATGTAAGGAATGTAAATAAGAAGCAGATAGTAATAATCTACTGATAAACATTTAATCTCTCTAAGTTGTTAGTTTTTAAACTTTTGCTCATATGAACAATAAGAAGTACATCTGAGAAAGGGCTAATATCCAGAATCTACAAAGAACTCAAACAAATTTACAAGAAAAAAACAAACAACCCCATCAAAAAGTGGGCAAAGGATATGAACAGACACTTCTCAAAAGAAGACATTTATGCAGCCAACAGACACATTAAAAAATGCTCATCATCACTAGCCATCAGAGAAATGCAAATCAAAACCACAATGAGCTACCATCTCACACCAGTTAGTATGGTGATCATTAAAAAGTCAGGAAACAACAGGTGCTGGAGAGGATGTGGAGAAACAGGAACACCTTTACACTGTTGGTGGGACTGTAAACTAGTTCAACCATTGTGGAAGACAATGTGACGATTCTTCAAGGATCTAGAACCAGAAATATCATTTGACCCAGCCATCCCATTACTGGGTCTATACCCAAAGGATTACAAATCATGCTGCTATAAAGACACATGCACATGTATGTTTATTGTGGCACTATTCACAATAGCAAAGACTTGGAACCAACCCAAATGTCCATCAATGATAGACTGGATTAAGAAAATGTGACCCATATACACCATGGAATACTATGCAGCCATAAAAAAGGATGAGTTCATGTGCTTTGTAGGGACATGGATGAAGCCAGAAACCATCATTCTCAGAAAACTATCGCAAGGACAGAAAGCCAAACCCTGCATGTTCTCACTCATAGGTGGGAACTGAACAATGAGAACACTTGGACACAGGAAAGGAAACATCAGACACCGGGGCCTGTTGTGGGGTTGGGGGAGCAGGGAGGGATAGCATTAGGAGACATACCTAATGTAAGTGACAAGTTAATGGGTCCAGCAGATCAACATGGCACAGGTACACATATATAACAAACCTGCACGTTGTGCACATGTACCCTAGAACTTAAAGTATAATAAAAAATAAAAATAAAAAAGAAGTACATTTTATGCTTAGTATAAACACACATAAATCAATCTATCTAATCTGTCATCTATTATAAAACAAAGGTTTCACAAACCAACTTCCATTCTTAACTGTTTGTGACAAACCCTGATTGTTCTATTACAATTTATTTAAAGCCCATTTGCATGGATATAAGTTCTTTCATATAATGACCCTTCTTAACTTTTCATTCTTATCTGCAGAATCTCTTTCATACTATCTCAGTCTCCAGCGCTGTTCAACAAACATACATGCTTGTGCAAACACGCAGAAATATACATGTATGCACATACACAATGCTATTTCTCTGACTTTTCATATAGATGAGATTTCTTATCTTCTGTAACAAATTTTGATAAATGAACATTTCTTAAAGTTTTATTGTTCAGTACATAAAAGTAAAGAAGTTGGGATTAAGCAAAGAGAGCTGGGTTATAAGCTGTTGAGGGAAATTTAAGATTTTTTTATCCTTTGGGGGAGAAATGGTATTAAGGTACTGCTTAAGGTAGTGAATATGTCTGGCTCAAAATTATTAACCCTAATAATATATTGTCAATTGGACTTTTTCGTAAGAGTATTTCCATTCATTAAATTATCTAACTAGGTAAGGTAATGTCTTGAACCATCCTCCTTAAAAAAAAAAAAAAAAAAAAAAAAAACTTAGAGAAAAATGAGCCACTGAATAATCTTCACCCCCACCCCCTGTGAGACACTACAGGTCTGAGGGGATGAGAATATGAAGACACAGTTCTGTTTTGGTGAACAGAAAATGAAGAGCACTTATGAATATCTAGGGTATGGGAGATAGACTGACAGCTGCCATTAGCATTACAACTATCTCCATGTAAGGATATCCTAAGAGCCACCTCTAATCCATGCTCCAGTAGAAGCGTCCATTGTAAACTCATAGGCGTCTCAAGCATGGAAGGCGGCAGCTTTTAGGCATGGAGAATTGTAAGATTAGGTGACCATTGCCACTGATACCAGTTCTGTTTGTCCTTTGCTTAATGTAGATGCTATTAAAGAGTATTTAATTCAGGCAATGAAAGAGGAATTGAAATAGACTAAATGTTTAAAGTCAGCCAATAAAGTTAATTACATAAGACTTATTTAAAGTGCCTAATTCAGATAACACCATCTCTGAAAAATATTCTATCTTGAAATGTCCTATAGAGTTTCCTGTTTTAGTGAAATTCCTATAGATAAAAGTATTCAGTGCTTTTCCTCAGCTATTTCCGATCCTTACACACATGTTCCCAATGCCACGTTCATATTGAATTGTAATTTACAGAGTAATTTGCATGTGGCAATCAGGATTACTAACTCCTATTAGACTCCCTTGCATTACCCAAAATATAATGTAATAATAATAGTACTTACTTGTGCATGCAATTTTACAATTGAATGGCATCTGAGGAGGAGTTTACCTATCACTTCTCAAGTTTCCATCCTGTAAAAGACTAAGGACATGGAATTTGCACTTGTGGTCTTTCATTGGGAACTTTTAGAAGGAATGTTTTGTTTTGTTTTTGCCATAGAGATGAAGAGCAGATCAGAGCTTCCATGGGGCTCAGGACTTTGTGCCTCAATAACGAAAGTTGAGCACATCCACCCTCCTTCATGCCTCATGTCCAGAACAGCAGTGCACCACTGGCATTATCACCTAAGTGTACAACAAGGCAAGACCACCTCTGACAAGCTCTCCCTTTCTTCTGCCTCCCAATGCGAGTGTGGGCGAGGCCTGTCCTCACTCTGTTCTTTGTGTCTACAATAAGAGTGGTTGATCTACTATCTTTCTTTCTCTTCTTATGTAGCTGTTTTATATTTTTGTTGCACTTACTACACTGCTTCTCTTTATGAGCACACCTGTTTATGTGACCCAAGACCTCTGCTTTAGCCCCAGGCCTGGATAAATTTGCTATTTAAGTTGCTTACTGCAGTTATCATGTGCTTGCGCAGACAACCCAAATTGTCATCTGTTTTCTATTAGGCTACCAAATACGTAGCCATGCTCATCAGTCAGATCTTTGACGAGGAACTGGAAGAAGTGAAAAGCCAGAACCCTATCAATTGCCAGCATTTATTTATGTATCTCTGTTCCTTACAGCAGTGAGCCCTGTTCTAGCCTATCATAGGCACTGCACATAGAATTCTATTAATATCTGTTGTACTGAGTTAAACAGAATGCACAGAGAAAATGATACTTAACATCTCATCCATAATGCAAATGCTACACTACCAGTGTTTTTCAATTGCTGCTTATCTCTAATGACCTTCTTAGCTCTGCTGCACACTGAGAAGACACAAATCACAAGAAAGGAGGACAAAATTCTACCATGTAGAGGTAGATTAGGGCAGATTCTCCATTACGTCTGTCCTTGAGAAAATTGTTAGGATCACCATAAAAAGTACATTGTAGAGACTCCAATACACTGTGAATAAAGGAGTTAGAGGAGGTGAATGAGCAGAATCATTGGTGGAGAAATAATTATTTGGCTGATGCAGTGAAATATCTGAGTCCCTCTTTACTGACCAACAATCGACCTCAGAAAAGTATAGCGTCCCTTCACCTAAGTGTGTGTAGGATGGATTAGAGTGAGGTGGTCCTGAGCTTAAATTTAGCTTACATGTTAATGGTTAGTGATGCCAAAATAAAAATTTCAGTGGGGAAAAATGAAGCTCATGGGGTTATGCTTGGTGCAATTGTTGTAAAGAATGTTTCTAGGGATAATTTTTGCTGACAAAATAAATCACTCAGTAATTCATTGTCAATTAAGGATGTGACTGAGAACAACATAGTTTATTTAACTTTCAATAATAAATAAGGACTTTGATTACTGGAATAACTTTAACTATCTATATTCATAAATCTTACTGATGAATTTCTTTTAAAAATATCCCTATGTTGGCCAGGGGTGGTGGCTCACACCTGTAAGCCCAGAGCTTTGGGAGGCCGAGGTGGGTGGATCACGAGGTCAGGAGATCGAGACCACCCTGGCTAATATGGTGAAACCCCGTCTCTACTAAAAATACAAAAAATTAGCCGGACGTGGTGGTGGGCGCCTGTAGTCCCAGCTACTCGAGAGGCTGAGGCAGGAGAATGGCTTGAACTCGTGAGCCGGAGCCTGCAGTGAGCCGAGATCGTGCCACTGCACTCCAGCCTGGCTGACAGAGCCAGACTCTGTCTAAAAAAACAAACAAAAAATCCCTATGTTACTTCAGTAGGTCCAGATTAAACTAACAACATGCCTTTTTAAGGTTCTGTGCCTGATGTATTTGTATGTGTGAATGTTGGCTGGTGGTGTTGAAAATGTGTTCCATGGACCAGTAGTGCCTCCAAATATATTAGTATGTATCTACTGTACTGAAAAAAGTGAAACCATTTTGTTTACTTTAGGATGTTTTATTTCTCCAAATGTGAATCTCACTGAGGGCAATAGAGCATGGAGTGAATCCAAAATTCATTTGTCCAGAGCACATTTTATCACAGTACATCCAGTAGCATCTGGAATGGGATAAATGGTATTCCCTACCCCCAAAACATTTGCCTGTGTCCTAATCCTTGGAACCTGTGAATGTTACCTTATCTGGAATAAAGGTTTTCATAGCCGTACTTAAGGTTCTGGAAAATGGGTGTTGATCCTAGGTTAACCAGTAGCTAACCAATGGTTAACTAATCCAGTGACAAATATCTTTATAAGACAGATACATAGTGGAGACACACCCAGGAAAGTCCATGAAGCAGAGAGATGCACAAATCAAAGAACGTGAATAGCTGCAAGCAGCTGGGAGAGGAAGAGGAGGGATTGGTCCCCAGTACAGCTGCAGGACATGCATCTCCACCCTTAATTAGACTCTGTACTGCTGATGGCAACAACTGGGAGAGAATATACTTCTTTGTTTTAAGCCACACAGTTTGATTTGTTACAACAGTCCTAGAAACTATTATAGCATCTTTGGCAAATATTGCCATAGGCATCTTTAAACATAGATACCGATTATAAAATAAATTCAATATTTAATTTATCTTTAAATAGTTAAATATATTATTTTTTCTTGATATATATCAATATATAGATATATAAATTATTGATATAATATATTATTATTATTATTGAAAATAATTCTGCCAGAAATCTTTTCCAGAATGTATTCCATATTTCCTATGGAATATGCTGATTCCTATGTCGATTTCTATATTAATAAAGGTAATTACAGAACTACATAAAATTTCTATCCATAACTCTTCTAATAAATGTTTATCTGCATGATATGCCACTCCATTATAGCTATTTATTCTATTTTCTAGAAAAATACAGCAGATACAAAGGACCTTAAAGTTCTGGTAATCAGAATATATTTCAGAATGTAGTAGTAGGTTAAGGAGAATTGTAATTATCTTTAGCAGAAAGACAACAGTTTAAAAAATATCTGCAAACCTTTAAAAAGCTGTCTTTCATAAGTCATGGGGATTGTTTTTACTCTTTTGCCGGTTTGGAAAGGGAGCGTCCTTGCTTAAAGCACAAATGGAAGTTTTTCATCCTGTGCTAAAAACAGTGGCAGCAATGAAAACAACTGCTATCATTTATTGAGTGTCTGTCATGTGACTGGTACTATGTTAGTATTTTACGTGTATAAAACACAAAAACATCTGCAAAATGTTACCATCTTCATTTTCTGATCAGAAGTCAGAACCTCTAAGAAATTAAATCATTTTCCTAAGTTTAAACATCTAGTATATGCCCAAGCAGAGACCCAAGATTTTATATAGAATGTTTCCAAATCTGGATTTTTATTCCCTTTCTTATTTGGAAAAGACCTGTATTCTCACACTGAAATTACAGATAGGTTTTAGTGATGACTATTTGCACACAAAATAACAGAAGAAACCAACATACATGGTTTACTCACAGAAAAGAGGATGTTTATAAAATCAAATGTAGGCAGTTGGTAGGCATTGTGTCACTTCCATGGCCTGCGATGTTCTCTGGGAGGAGAGAATCTTTATAGGTAGCTGCTCCCACACGCTGTGACTATATTTGTTCATTGTTGCTTGGACTTGATATGGGCTTTCTCTATACTAGGGGTGTAATGCACAATAGATGCATTTAACAAAAGGTGAAATGCTTCCATATTTTCTTTAAAAACAAGCAATACATAGATTATCAACTTTTTCTGTTTAGCATAATATTTAAATAGGAATCAAAAAGAACTTATCTTTCTCATTTGCAAGCAACTTTTTAGGTAATAAGTGATTTCATGTGGAGACATAAAGGGTAATGATCCACTTCTGCCATCAGTTTTCTCTGCTGATTTGAGGCTCCCTCTCATTTGGAATTATCCCATTTTAATAGCTATTGAGGATAAGTTCGAATTCCCCAGCACCCATTTTTCCAATAAACTGAAAGAAGGAAATAGTCTCATTTTCTTTCCACTTAGACAGAGTTTTCATGGCATTCATGAGATTTTGACCAGGCTGTGCAATAAGCCAGTGTTGGCTTCTTAGGTGTTGTTTCCAATGGGCAGAACAGAACAGATAATCCCCAGATCATATGACTGTTTTGAGGGGCAAATAAAGATAACACATGATGAATGTACTAATACCACATTGATAGCTCATAGTGGTGCAATTACTCTTATAAATAAGTCTTTCCAGAATCTGCAGAATCTTGGGTACACCCTATATTCTGACAACACTACCCACTTCATTCTGCAAGAATGACTGAATATTTTTTCTTCACTGGCTTTTTTTTCACATTGACCTATTCCATATTATCTGAAATATTCTTATGACTTGAACTCTGTGACACCACACTCCTATGTTTCATTTGCTTCACTACTTATTTCTTATTCTGTTTTACAGATCTATCCTCCTTCATCCAGCATTGTAATGGTGAAGTGCCCAAGCACACTCGCCTACATTCTCTCCCTAGGTTATTGTAGCCACATGCCAATGGCCGTCTGTTCAGTGTTACCTATCATAATGATCTAGCCTGACATCTTCATCAGAGAAGATGAAGCAATGGTTATTGTACATGTACTGTTGCCATTTTCACAGTCACTTCAAAGTTAACACTTGAACCGAGTTGATTACCATCCACCACCGTATCATTCTTCCTCACTAACCAACACCTCCTCCAACAGTTCTTAGTAAATAACACCAATACCTATCATACTTAAAGAAATTGGGTGCCAGTGGTAACTCTTTCTCCATCACCCTGTCTCCTTTCTAACTGATTAAAAGTATGGTATCACTTCCATTCACCCTCAAAATATCTTGCTAATCTCTTCAAGTCTCTCTATATTCATTGTTGTCACCTAGGGCAAACCATCACATTTTCTTACAATCTTTCTGAACAAGCTTTTTTAAAGAAGTCTGTGTGTCCCTTCATTCACCATTTTTTTCTCCATAGTGCATTAGGAGTGAACTTTAAAGAATTGTAAATTTGAGCATTTTTACATTTTATTTAAATTCTTCAATATATACCCCAAAGTCTTTATGTTGCCTTGTAACCAGCATGGTTTGGCCCCTATTGACATCCAGTCTACATACATTTCCCTTTCACTTACAATGTAGTCTTTGCTTGTAGTGTTACAATTGCCATTCCTTTCACGAATATAATGCTTCTCATAATCACATCTGAACTCAATCTCACCGTATAAAAGATGCCTTGCTAGAGTTTCAGGGTAGGTCAGTTTCCCTGTCACTAATCTTATGGTAGCCTGTGCTTCAACTCTATGGTTCTTAAAATTGTTAGTCATTGTATTTTCATGCTTACTTAAGTATTTATCACACACTCTATCCAAGTTCCATGAATACAGGTAAAATACTTATTTTTGATCAGCATTGTTTTCCCACTGTCTGGGGCAATTTAAATACATATTCAATATCTGTTGAATGAATGAATGAATAAATGAATTCCATCAACAAAAATGGCACTTCTTCCAAGTGAGCTGTTACTCTGGGCACACCCTTCATTGCTCAACTCCAACACCAGCCTCTTCAAATGCTGCAGGAGTATCGTGACAGTGAATAAGTCTCATGAGATTTGATGGTTTTATAAAAGGGAGTTCCCCTACACAAACTCTCTTGCCTGCCACCATGTAAGACGTAACTTTGCTCCTCCTTTGTCTTCCACCACATGAAACTGTTAAATCTCTTTCTTTTGTAAATTACCCAGGCTCAGATATATCTTTATTAACTGTGAGAACAGTCTCTCTCCTTTGTTCATTACTGGCAGAATTAATTGCTCTCTCCTACAAGTTCCTAGTAGGGTTTACTGATGCCACTCAAGCTTTTTGTAGAAGATAACCGGGCTATTTATTGGTTTTGTCAAGAGGCTGGTGAAGAAGAGAGAGACAGTGTTTACTTTCTCAAAGCCAAAATTAAGGAAATGCCTTTACTGCCGATGCCATGGTGTTTATATTGTTAACTTCCTCCTCACTATCTCTATCACTATCTCTCCCCATCTCTGTCTCTGTTACTCCATCTCTATCCCCCTGCCTCTCTCTCTCTCCCCCTCTGAAGACTCCACATTTAGACAGACAAGTGTCAAGTGGAAGAGAGGGGACACTGAGGACAGATATCCTGAGGAGGCAGAGGTATAAGCCTCAACGGGTAACAAAATCATTTATTTGAAATGGAAGCAGAGCAAAGCAAATAGAAGGAAGCAGAAGGCGTTTTTCAACACACTGCTTCACCATATTGTTCTTTATATCACTCAGGTATCCAGCTTCCATACTCACTGATTCTGGGCTATTTCTCAGGTATATGATTCTTTTCTATATTTTGACATTTGTTCTTGTCATTGGTGGAAAAAGATAGAGTCTTTGGAAAAACCCGAACATCCCTGTAAATTTTAGTTGGCATGAATTTATTTGTGTATTTGGTGCTACTGCTGATCTTCTGTCATGATTTTCAGAGCCTTATAATTTCTCCCCTTGATTCAGAGATGAAAATCTTGGAGGATGAGATATTCTCAACCAGTAATGCCCTTCTACCATCACTCCTGGCAGCCCTCCGCATTTAAGTGAGCAAAGCAAGACTTCTAGTATTACCATTTGTGTGGTATCTCTATTTCAAAAGGAGACAGGAATAAACAGACTGAATATGCTGTTATATAAGACTGGCTACACAGTATCAAAAACAACAAGGAAAAACAGGCCAAAACAAAACTATCCCTACGACACGGACTATAATAGAATGTTTGATAAGTTAAAGGACTCCTGTAAGCAAACAAGACTGGTTATGCTTTGATTTAAGAAGTCTGGGGAGACTTCATGAAATATTTATATTTGTAGTAAGAATATATTCTCTTAACCCTTTTATAGTATTAGCATATTATCCCAAAACACGCATTTACCTTTCCCTTACAGGTGTCACTCCTAATCTAGTTCCATTCCTCACAAGATGTCAAATATCAACACGTATCTGGCCAAGAAAGTTTCAAATTAATATGGAATAAATAATTCTGCAACTTATTTGTTATACTTATTTTGGGGAAATAAAAACAAATTCATATGTTCATGCAAATGTAAGATTGAAACAGGAAAAATGTACAAAGATACATTCTCTCAGACTTCTGCTTCTTTTCAGGATTAAGTACCAGAACAAGACTCTCCCTCCTGCAACAAACAAATATGTAACTGGACGAAACATATGAAGCAAGTGTTTTCATGCACTGAAAAACGATCATTGCAAGATGACAGCCCTGGAAGAGAAAGAAACTCACATGATGAGTCCCATGACCACCAGCTTTCTGTTGGGGGAAAATTTACCGACTCTATGGCAAAAAGCAAATCACAGAGATCCTGTTAAACTGAAAATGCAGAGATCAGACTATATTGCAGCTGAAGCAGTTGGAATTTTTGTAGAGCGGCCTGGTGGAGGGATCAAAGAAAAGAGCTTTGTAGAAAGCCCCAGAAGCCCATGTGTAGATCCCCTGCAAGTTCATGTTAAAGAGGTATGCATACATGCATACACGCTGTACAAGCCACCCAAGGTATTCCAGATAGCAGGTGCCACCAATTTGAGAAACAGTAAACTTAGGGTAATGCTGGGCTCATTGTAGATCTCATTAACACCCATGGCAACCATGAGTGATTAGAAAGGTAGCATGGACCATGCCCCAGAGCAAAATCTACTCTACACCCACTGTAACAAACCTAAAATAAAGTTTAAAGATATCTCAGAGATCTCTTTAACATTTGGAGTTTAAGTCTCTTAAAGTTAGAAAGGCTTGTAAAACACTCGAAGTTTCTACTGATTTTCACATTTTCACAAACCAAGCATAAAAGTTTACTCAGTTCAAGGTGATTGAATAGTAATTGACTAACTGATCTGATTGCTAAAACAAGAATCAACATTTTTGAGGATGGGTAGAAGGGTTCTAATTCTTTACACTTGATTGTGTTACCCAAAATGTTTCACATTTTTTTAATCACCAGAATTACAAAGAAAAAGGAAAATGTAACTTATGGTCAAGAAAAAAATAATATCAAGCAAACTCTAAACTCTTTATAGATAAACACAAAGTGGTTGCTATAAAAGTTTTAAAGAACTATAAAATACAGTTTTAATATGTGAAGACAAAGTCTTATCAGATATACAGAAACTATAAAAAGAATGACACGGCAACTTTTAGAATAGAAAATTACCATAACTGAAATGAAACAGTTTCTGGATGTTCCCAGCAAGAGTTTTGGGATAGAATAAAAATTTCCATAAAAAAGAAGTCAGTGCACAGTTTGTTTTCCCTGGGAAGCAGACTCTGCTGTGGAGATTAGCTAGCAGGGTCTTTTTAGGGAGTACTCTTAGGATTAATACCCTAAAGAAAGAAGAGAAGGAATCAAGACTGGAAAGAGGGAAAAGTTGAACTGCTATGTAGTCCTATGAAGTCCTCAGCCAATCACATAGGGAACTCTGGAGCTGGGGATGGAATTTCAGAATTCCTCAAATTGAGGTGATAGGACAGGGCATTCATGTCCCTGTGATAATCAGTCATTAACTCCTGGCTGTCTTTGGAAGAAGAAATGAGCTTGAGTGAGGCTGTTATCTTCACTAGAGTCCATTTGTTTCTGTGGAGGGCTTACAGCTGAGGGATGCCTTTTGCTAGCACTCCCTGAACATGAATGAGGAAGCCCTGCAGAGGGATCTGTCTGATGGACCATAGTCCCCATCACAGTGGACAATGTGCACCTTCTTATTAACTTCTTTGTATAAGATCTGGAAGCACACCCCCAGGAATTCTGTGAGCCTTTCTTTCTCTTGGTCGTTTATCAGAGGAAGGTCATTGGAAAGAGCTCCAGGACCTGCCTTTGTATTTGGTGTCAAGGCTGCACTGGATCCTCAGGGTCTTCCTCCTCTAATATCCAATCTAGACTCCCTTCATCTTCAGAAAGCATCTCCGTTTGTCTTGGTGGCTCATCTGGTGATGTGAGCTGGATTTTAACCCCTATTTCCCCAGGCATCCAAACCCCTGGTCACCACGTATTCTTCAGTTAGATAAGGACTTGCCAAGAGAAGCCAAAGTAAACCACCTAGGTGTCAGGTGTACTCCTACCTGCCCCCCAGTAGCTGTCTCTTCCTGAGAGTCAAGATCAATTACACCTGTCACATTACTGACTCTTTTTGCCTACTGGTTCTCCAGCATGAATAGTCTGAAATGCTTAGACAGTGACTTTAGCTTTTAGGTCAAGGGGAATCTTAATGTCTCCCTCGTAGAGGCAAACCCGCTTTGGTAACAACAAGCTTTAAGCTTACGGAACACAGAACTGCAAAGATAAAATACATGAGTCCCCAAATAAATCACTTGAAGTGATGGTGAGTAGGGAGACTTTTATTTTGATCTCTTGCTTGTTGGATCCATGCATTCTACTTGTTCAGGGAGCAGTGCCATATAGCTGCCACTGATTTAAAGGACATACTACATTCTCAATGATAGCGCCCCATTCTGGTAAAGCACTGTCTCCTGGCTGGAGCATGAACTGTGCCTTTGAAGAGACCGTTCAATCATGTTACCAGATGACAGCTGCTGTTATATGATACAAACAGCTTGATTTTGTTATAAATTAACCCTCCTGGCTGCCAGGAGAAAAAGTAGGGAACTGTGATATGTTCATGGTGTCTTTCAAAACAGACATCTCTATCAAGCAATGGGAAACTCCTGGCCCCACTAGGAAGCACTCTTTTCATAAGAAGGAGCATGCCACTTTTGCAAAGTCAGAGGGTTCAGGGAAACCTGGGGATTCAAAATATTTCGAGCATCAACCCAGATATACTCATTCTACATGTCAGGGTCATTGTTTCCCAACAAGCCTCCTGCTTGCATGGCACAGCTGCCACGGTGAGGATTTTTCTTCTTTGAAGCTCAGCTACTTTTCCCACTAAGCGCTAGGTCTGGTCCTCAGCTTTCTCTGCTTTCCAGTTTTAAGAGAGTGGAGTCTCTTTATGTGCAATCAATGAGGCCTTCTGGTCTCCACATTTACTTTTTAATTATCAATCAAACCCTCTCAAACTTAGCAGTAGACACTCAATCCCACTGCCCCATGGTAACTATTTTCTACATCTCTTTTCAACACCAGGTTGTACCAGATAATGCAGTTTTTGCCAGTGGTACAACATTGGTCCACAGCCAGTGAATGTTTTAGTAATTGTGCTGTTAGCTTGTGCCAGGGCCTCTCTGTGCTCCACCTGCCACCAGTGAGGTTTTTATCGCCAGCTGGTTGGCAGCTGGTCGAACTCCAAAATTCCATTTGAGCCTCTCCTTTATTTGGACCATTCTTGGCACCAAGTGTCCTGGGTTCGGTCCTTCAGGTAGCAAAATCTGAGATTAAAATTAGTGCTCCGTATGCCTATGAGGAAGCATGATTGGAATCACTGCCTTATAAGAGACAGGAGGCTTTGGCATGGGGAGACGGTGCATTGTGGTGCAGTCCTGAAAATGACCCAGGACACACGCATGGGGAGTGCTGAGTGAGCCTCAGGCGAGTGGTTTGGAGTAGGTGAAGCATCTGGTTGTTGACCTTATGGGTTGATCAGACAATGAATGTAGGCTGCTTGTGAAAGAAATTGTGAGCTTGGAATTGTGCATCCCCACCCCCCCCCAAAAAAAAGACTGCACCTGAGGACAGTCATCTGGCAGCACACCCAGAAGCTGAGGGGAGAACTGGATGGCACATAACAGCTTTCATCATAAAGTCCTTAAATCTGCTTGAACAGTGTCTAAAAATAATCAGGCATCTCTTATATGATAGATATACTGACACTAGCTATGAACACCATATATTATTTCAATTTTGCATGTCCTGAAGTATCAGGCAAGCAAGTAACGTGACTTCACTTTGGACTTGCCTTTTTTTTTTTTCTTATGAGAATTCCACTAATTTTAGAAGAGTTTATATAGCAAGATGGAGCCACAGACTGGAGGTTATCCAGTACCATCTGCATTTGCATGTTCCAAAATTCCTCTTCAACAGAGAAGAGCACTAGCAATTTCATCTTTACCATTTATATGCCATGATGTGGGAAAAGTATATCTAGTATATGAAAATTGTTAAGCCACAGTTCATTGTGCTATTAATTGGGAAATGTTACTGCCTTTTTAAATTTACTCATGGGTTAGCTAATCATCAGATACTCTTATTCAGTCTTAGACATCGTTAAAAATTACTGTAATAAACCATCTCTCAATTTTGGCTTAAAATTAACAAGCATAAGTTATTACTAAGTTATGTTTGGTAAAATATTTATCTCCCAAATATTAACTTTTAAAAGAAATATATTAAATTTGAACTTCGTATTTAAGATGATTTATTGGATTTTTATGAGTCAATTTTTTTACCTGTGAAATCTCCTGGGTTCAGTTTAACACTGTGACTGACTTACACGAGGCTTTGTTGCAGACTTCCTCCAAAGATCGGGGTGTACCAATCAAAGTGATGCTTGTAGTCCCAGCTTCTAGGAGGCTGAGGCAGGAGGATCGTTTGAGCTCAGGAATTCGAGGCCAGCCTGAGTATCAAAGGGAGAGTCTGTCTCTAAAGGCAAACAAACAAACCAAACAATCACTACTAAAGATAATACTTCTCAAGTGATAGTGTAACTCAGTGGGAAAAGAGCCTTTTATTTACCTAATTGCATTTAGAAGGACTGAGTATGCACTTATTTCAAATTTAACAATGAAGTAACAAAAACAAAAAACACTTCCTAGTTTCTAATAAAATCATGACATTAAACTAAATATCTGAATTGCTGCTTACTGGATGTGCAGCAAAACAAAAGCTAGAGTGTAAATTTTGATCTTGCATTCCAGGTTGCCCTGATTTTCTTTCTTGCTTTCAGACTCCCTGCATGCTAAGTGTGCACAATGAAAATGTTCAGCAAAAATAGTCCAGAGCATTACCAACCAAGCCATCCCTTCAGCAACAGTGAAAAGTGTAGTTAGTTTTCTGGTACAAAACAGTAATATTAACCCAATTACAAACAGTTAGCACAACGTCAAAGGCTTAAGAGCATTTCCTGCTCTTAAGAACTTCAGTGACAAGTAGTACCTAATTTCTTTTGAAAATGACTTTCTGTGATTATAACCTTTGGAGAAGTAAGTGAATTTTGAGCTATCCTTAACATCGAAGAATGTCTTAAACATGAGAACTTCACTATTTGTCTTTGATTTCAAAAGTTCTATCAAAGCCTGAAAGGTTTGGATAAACTTCCTTTTCCAAGCATTTGTTGAAGTCGGTCATTGTTACCTCAATATCCAAAGCCTTGTATTAAGCTTTTGTTAAAACCTCTTTCAAGTGAACTTTAGAGATTTTCAGTTCCAAGGAAAATGCAAGGAAAGGTACACCTATGGGGACTCTCATTAACTGAAAACTCAAGTGTTCAGCACGCCTGGCTATCCTGTAGAAGAGACAATAGGCAAAGTTTTCTGAGAAGGACCTCACAATCTCTCTGTATTCTACATGCATCAACTAACTTCTGTGACACCCAATTGTTCTTACCTATAAACTCCCAACTTTCCTCTTCCTGATGCCAAAGAGCATGTATAATGTACTCATTACATGGGTATTATTGTGTCAACTCAGTAAGTAATCCAGCCTAAAGGTTAAGCATACAAAGATTTTAGAACCTGAAATTTCAGTTTCAAACATCAGCTCTGCCACTTTTCTTGCCATATATCAGTTTACCTCATCTGTCAAAGGGTAATACAAACAGCTCCTTCCTGGAAGGATGTTACATGATTAATATTTATAAAACACTAACAACAATGAAAACAATATCAACAATATTTATAAGATATTAACAACTACTATAATTGAGTGTAATTTCCAACATTTTTACTTTTGTAAAAATATTAAACTTATTTATTTAAACACTCATGCATGTGATGATATAATTTTGAATAATATATTGATGAATATGTGGACACAATTAAGATTTGAACAATGTCCTCTGCTGTACAAAGTTGGATTCAGACCTATTATCTCACTTTTATAAGTGAAGAAACTACAGACCTGCTGAGTAATTTTAGCCGCTAGCTAAAAATGAGGCAACTCTGTAAAGCAATTGGAAAACAGATGAAATAAGTGATTAATAATAGAAACCAGCGAAGCCTGAGCGAACAGAACTCGATGGATGGAAAATAGACTTTGGAGTGCACCACAGCTGGTGAGATGCAGAAGGCCCAATTCAAGCCACTTCCAACAGTGACAATGACTCATCAGAAACTACCATGGTTAAGTACAGGAGACTATTGAGAGATGAAAACTGCATTTCTTTTACCATCTGTCTGGAGACCTGGAAAGAGCATTCTTATTCCACAGTACGTCTTTCAGTCACTCAGCCCTGAGTTACTACCCAGGTTAAAGTTGGAGGGAGGCATACATTGGCTAAATACAGGATGCTCTTAAGGCTACTCCACAATGGGATTTGCTGCCTCCTGAGCTATGGAGCACTCTGTCACTGAAGAAATACACTCAAGGGTTGCACAGACATTTTTCAGGAATGATTGAAATTTTCCATATTGGGTTCAACTGTATATTCCCATGGGTCCATGTGAGTGATAACGTTCTGTGATTTTAAATCTTGTCAAGGTCATGCAGTGATTAAAGATAGGTTATACTTGTAAAAGATGTAACTAGAAAAAAGAGCTATTCAAGAAAAGAAACGTGACTTTTGAAGCTTCCTCAAAGGGGAGGTTTTTCACAGTGCACCTCCTGATGTAAGACAAAAAGACAACTGTCAGCAGAGATGAAGGAAGTCAAATGGGTCCAAGGCACTGATGTAGGGCACTGAAGGCAAACAGCACGGGAAGAAGGGGGCGCACTGGGGTATGCATCCTGACTTGTAATTAGGAAACCTCTTCACATCCTTAAGAGGAAACACTGGCGGGGAAGAAGCGAATTTGAAACCAAGAGGGAATGCCTGAACAATACAAGACTCTCTCTAGATACTAAATATCAACAAACTAAACATAAATAATTATGTATATAATTTATAATATGTATATACACAAAGGAAGGAAACCGTTAAACACAAAATACTTCAGTGAAAAATGCTTAAGTGTGCTATCTGAATTGTATATTCAGTAAAATAATTCATTTTAGCTAAAGATATCACTGTGATTTTAGTTAGCTAGAAACAGATGCACTGATTACAAGGTGAAGAGTTACAGTAATAATAATATTTCAATATATATTAATCACTTACTTTAGGTGGAGCCAATGCTAGGAAGGTGCTTTAAGGGCGTTAATTAATCTTCCAATAACTCAATGAACTGGCTGCTATCATTACCCCCATTTGCAGGTGAGGTGCAGCGCTATAGCTAAGTGATGTTCACAAAGGTTGGAAGTGGAGAAATGAAAGGTGAAGCTCCATTGGTCTGATTTGAAATCCCATGCTCTGGGTCATATTTCAGCACTGTTTCTCCGTTAAGAGTGATCAGAGAAAAAATAAAATCAGATTCATGGAGACTGATTCTCATTTAAGGTATTCTGCATGCTTCACCAATCCTGTTCTTCCCTTACCAGTGCCAGCGTCCTCTCACATGTCACGTGCCCCATCTTCAAGCCTCAACAAAGTTCCCATTTATTTCACGTATCTCCCATGCATTCCCTGCAAAATTGGCCTTTCCTTCTTCCATGGGAAATGGCAACCTATGCATGCAAGGTTGTCAGGAAATGGCAGGCTTAGATTTTTGTCTATTATACATGACCTGTTTCTCTAAAAATAATTTAAGCAATTTGGGAGTAGAATGTTGTTTTTAAATATGGTGAGATTACACTGTCTGTATTACCAAATATGTAAACACTCTGTTCTCCAGGAAAAAAAAAATCATAATTATAGTTCAGAGTTTCTGGAACCATTTGAAGACAACTAGACTAAAGAGACCCACCTGAAAATCTGATTCCTAGTGGTTAAGTTTGGATAATGCTGCATGCTATACCCTTTCTTGAAAATTTACAACAGCATCACATTGTAAGTACAAAAATGTTCTACATAATAGAGCCAATTTCTTTTGTTTGTTTGTTTGTTTGTTTTTTGAGGTGGAGTCTCGTTCTGTTGCCGGCCAGAGTGCCGCGGTGCGATCGCTGCTCACTGCAACCTCTGCCTCCCGGGTTCAAACAATTCTCCTGCCTCAACCTCCCGAGTCGCTGGGACTACAGCCCCATACCACCATGCCCAGCTAATTTTTGTATTTTTAGTAGAAACAAGGTTTCACCATGTTGGCCAGGATGGTCTCAATCTCTTGACCTCATGATCTGCCCGCCTTGGCCTCCCAAAGTGCTGGGATTACAGGCCTTAGCCACCCTGCCCAGCCTACCAATTTTAATATATTTAAATTGTACACATAGTTAAAATGTATTCTCAATGTAATATAATAATTTCCAGAAACATTTGACCTTGAAACCATTCAAAAAATGTTATCGGCTGTCAACATTTTCTAAAGTATGTTTGGATCTTCACTGATAGTAAATATGCTAAAAGTCTAAAAGCAAGTGATCTCAGATTGATATCAAACCACTAACTCTGTCACGATCAAATTATAGGGGACCTGTGAGATTTTCTCAGGGTATAAATGCTAATCCTTTTCCATTGAACCTTTAATTATCTTCACACAATTTTAAGAACTCATTGATTATAATTTTTCCTATTAATTTCAGAAAAGTAATTGGAATTATTTCTTCTAATCTCAAATAATCTTTCTGTTTCTAAGTGTTGTTATCTCCTCTCACCTTTTTTCCTTGCTAAGATGAAATGTCACATAAAGTCTTCTTCTTTTTACTCTGGTCTCATTGCAATTTGAAAAATTATAGAATTGTAATGTCTCTCTTTATTTTACCAGGTGTCTGGTTACCAATTATAGAATTGTAATGTCTATCTTTATTTTACCAGGCATTTCTAGTGTCATGATATATATGTATTTTTTAATTTCCTATTATAGCTTTGCCAGATATGTGTGTGTTTCTAAAATAATAATGATATATTCTCATCATTAGACAAAAAGGTTAAAAAGTGATAGAAAAATGAAATATCTAGGTGTTACTCCTTCCATGTGCCAGTGTGGGCTTTTCTGTCTCACATGCCAAAACCCTTGATATGGGCTGAATTGTGGCATTCCCTCCCCCAAAGCCCACGTCTGCCAAAATTCCTATGCTGAAGTCCTCACTCTCAGTGTGGCTGTATTTAGAGAATTGGGCTTTTGTGGGGGTAAGTGGTTTAAATAAAGTCATAAGGATGAGGCTCTCATCTGATAGAACTGATGTCCTTGTAAGAAAAGGAAAAGGTGATTGCTCACTCTCCATGCACACACCAAGGAAAGGTCACATGGGACACAGAGAGGAGGCAGCCTCTGTGAGCCCAGAAGAGGGCCCTCCTCAGACCGCGACCATGCTGGCATCCGAATCCCAGACGTCCAGCTCCCTGAACTGTGAGGAAATGAATACCTGTATTTAAACCACCCAATTTGTACTATTTTGTTATGGCAGACCCTGCTGACAGAAACCCCCGTGTCAGAACCTCCGTGAATGAATCTGTTATCTTGTTTAGAGCTTTCCTGTTTCAGTATTTTCCAGCACTCTTTCACCCTACCCTCTTCCTTTTTCATCTTATCTCCTTGAAGTTCTCAGGATAAAAGACTCTTACATTATAGGATATTTACTACTAATCAGTATAGGAAAGAGAAAAAATAAAACAAAATAGATGCATCGGGGAAGTCATCGTCTTCCAGAATCTTTGCAGTTAGTTCTCTTTTCAATTGTAAAGAAACGGTCTCAATCTAGAATGGACAAAAATAGTTCTTTCTATCCTCATCACCTTATTGAAAAAGATTACACCACAATTTCTTCTAAGCATGTTATACTCATTATCCAAATTTAACCTTGTACTCAATGAAAATCAAACGTCTTCTCCCTCCTCATGTCTTACGCATGAAAATGGAGTTGAAATTAAGGGGAAACAACGGTTTCTTGTCATGTTGTTTTGCTTAGAAAGAACATTTGCATTTTTGTTCTATCCAATCAGATTAAGAACTAGTTAACTAGGCTTGCTCTGCCATGAAAGATCCCGTTTAATGATGGTACTATTTCGAAGAAGGCCAAGACTTCCCTCAGGAGACATTATATTAACTGGCGATGTGCTTAGAGAAAACACTTAAGGAAAACACTTAACACAGTCATCTTAGGGAAGGCCCAAGGGCGTCCATTCCCATAGGTACTGGAGATCGTCACAAGACTAGAACTTCTCGAGTATCATGTTTGAAGAACCCCTTTTACCCTCCTATAATTCCCAATTTGTTTGCACAACTTGTACTAGGATTTCACAGGATACATTTCATCCTGGCAGTTAGTTAAACGCATAAGGCAAAAGCGTAGCTCATAAAGTTTCCCGGTAAGCAAGTTAGAGCAGAGCAAGTTAGAAGAGCTTAAGTCTATTGAGTTCACTATCAGTTTATTTGGGGGAGTATCAATCCATTTGAGTTAATATACTGCATGTTTGCCTAATTTCCAAAACAAACACCATGAGATTAAGCTTAAAACCAATAGAAATAATGGCATATTGGAAGAGAAAATAGAAGAGTTTGGGTAGCAAGGACACAGTTGGATGTAAGACTTCACTATATTTATATTTCTATATGTATATGTAATCCCATAGGCTTAAAATAAAACTTTTATTCCTTTTTCACTGGACTGCAGGGCATACTCTTGCATACAGTGGGCCCTGAGGTTGAAGGGACAGCCAGTAAGAAAGGTATGATGTTCCCCTGATACAGGAAAGAGCAAAAAGGCAGAGCCTCTTCTCTCAACAGTGGCTCATGTCACTTCCAGTGGCAGAGTGTATCACAGGGCCACGCCTAACCACAAAGATGTAGAATTACTGTGTTTCCACAGGGAGAAACTCTGCAAGTCACACAACAACTGGAGGAGGTATGTGATTATCTCACAATAATGGGGAGTGGAGGAGGACAATCAATGGGAACCGTAACAAGATCTGCTGCATAAATCAACCCAGCTATTTATGAAATTGTTTGCAAAACCACTCTAAGAAAAGATTAATTCATGGAACTTTCTAACAAAGTATTTTCACCATATACTCTTACTCTGATTCATTAAAGAATAAATACAAACAAATTTTAAATTTTATTTGTTACGCTTTTTTGTAGACGTATCAGCTATTATAGTTATTACGTAAATGGTGTTAGTAGTCAATGTTGTAAGAAAAACTGTTCAAATTAAAACATCATAGAAACAGACACTGTTATGTCTCACATTTAACTGATGGTAAATATCACTATGAACTCAAGATTTAAAAATAAATATAGAGAGAGATATAGAGATAGATATACATTAGAGATGTTTCTAGCTCTTCTCTTTGAAATAGCCCGAAGGCTATATCATGTCAGCAATAATGAGCACACCAGCAATAAACGGTACCCACATTGGAGCCTGTAATACCTTTTCCCAATAAGTTTAACATAAGCTCCTTTGAGAAATGATTGCTTTCCAGTTGGGGGAACAGAAGGTTCAATCAGACCCTGGTGTACCTTTTACCACAAATAAATGTGCTTTTAAGTAGTAATGGGATAACAGCAAAGAACCTAATACCCAGTTTGAAGGAACTCCCAACAGAAAATTTATGAAAATTTGAGCATTTACAAAATACAGTGGATCCAAACTCATTGAATAACTGAAAATCCATGAAAAATCATGATAAGAAACATTAATAACTCTGTAATTCAGAAATTCTATTCAATTAGTAAGATTGAATAGGGTTAGAGGAGACCTTGGCCAATATAAATTAAAACTCATTCAGTTCCTCCCATTGTTCAAAAATGCCCTATCTTTGCTCCTAAATAATGTACAAGGTTGTGTCAGAAAAAAATAGTAGAACAATAAAGATTTATTGTGCCACTTTTCCACTTCTTTGTTTTGTAGCCACTGTGGATTAATCAGAGGATATACAAAGTATATTTTGATTTTCCTCTTTCTACCAGAAAGGTCTGCCATAGGTTTAATTGTGACTCAATGATAATTAAACACAGATATTTTCCACAGAACTATAAGAACAATTGTTAGTAATAGATATTACTCTGTTTACATCATTTATTTCTGATAGCTTAAAGCTTCCACAACATTTAATTAAACTTACTACTGGAATATTGAAATCTTATGAGGATTGTTTACATACATATTTAATGAATTACCATAAATAACACCTATAGGACATTTGGGTTAAATTATTCCTAGAAACCACCTTCTGAGAGAGCTTCTCCAACACCTACGTATTTTAAGACAAAGGAAACAAAACCTACAACTCACTAAATTAAGATTGATAGCCAAGCTATTGCCAAAACTTACAATTTACCTTAATAATTAAATATTTGAAGATAGAAAAATTTAAGGAAAAGATGTGTATGATGTCCCTGTTAGCCTACATAAAGGAACAGCCCCAGCTGAACCCAATGCAGTAGAGACACAGATTTGACATCGTGTATTCTGTGAAATTAAATAAAAGATGCGGCAGAATACCACCGTAGAAAACTGTTTGGATTATGTCTTTTTGGATACAATTTCTTCTTCATTCTAAGGCTGCAAGCCAAACAAACATACATACCAACGGAGAATTGTTTGTATGGAGGGCACGGAGGCGGCTGTCCTGGGAACACCGTGTGTTGAGAAATTGAGAGCTGACAGTGCACAGAAAATGCACATATTGAAAGTCAGAGTCTTTGAAACAGTAAAGTGTGGACTGGAGAACAATGTAGACTGGCTCATTCAGCTCAATTTCGGGCTTTTTGTTTTTTTGAAACAGTCTCACTCTGTTGCCCAGCTGGAGTTCAGAGACATGCTCTTGACTCACTGCAACCTCTGCCTCCCGGTTTCAAGCTGTTCTCCTGCCTCAGCCTCCCAAGTAGCTGAGATTACAGGCCCATGCCACCACGCCCAACAAATTGTTTGTATTTTTAGTAGAGATGAGGTTTCACCATGTTGGGCAGGATGGTCTCAATCTCCTGACTTTGTCATCCGTCCGCCTTAGCCTCCCAAAGTGCTGGGATTACAGGTGTAAATTTTTTTACTTTAGTGGAGTGTTCTTGCACAATAAAAGATAGATAAAACCTGCTTTTTTTATATAGACCTCTTTGCAGGTTAAGTTCAGGATGAAAACCCTGTTTGTCACCTACAAACACTAGCAGGAGATACAGAGGTTTGCTTCCAGCTGGTCTTTCTGCCAGCAAGGATGACCACAAAGGTTCGAGTGTCCAGTACGAGCCCGCGATCATTCTGAGTAAGATGACCCTAGTAAGAGGGACTTCAGCAAGGAAGTGTCCCTGCGCCAACGCAGCAGACAAAGCACTCTCTATCCATGCCTTCCTGCCACTTGGTGTGATCCTGAGCACTGAGCGGCTGCCTGCCTCACACTCTTTCTTCCAGATGTCTTCTACACACCTAATTCTGTAAATTGAACCCACTTCCCTTTGTGTCCAGAATTGGTGGGTTCTTGGTCTGACTTCAAGAATGCAGCCATGGACCCTCACAGTAAGTGTTACAGTTCTTAAAGACAGTGTCCAGAGTTTGTTCCTTCAGACATTCATATGTCCCTGGAACTTCTTCCTTCTGGTGGGTTCGTGGTCACGCTGTCAGAAGTTAAGCTAAACTGCAGACCTTGTAGTGAGTGCACTTAAAGGCAGCCCCTCTGGAGTTGCTCATTCTTCCCCGTGGGTTCCTGCTCTCCCCGGTTTCAGAAATGAAGCTTCAAATCTTTGCTGTGAGTGTTACAGCTTTCACCGAGGACCCAAAAGGTGAACACCGGCAAGATTTAGTGCAGGGAGAGAAAAGGCAAAGTCCAAACCCTCTTGAAACCAACTGGAGCAGGTTGCTCCTGGGTGGCGCGGACAGCCTGCTTTTATTCCCTTATCTGGCCCCACCCACATCCTGTTGATTGGTCCATTTTACAGAGAGCTGATTGGTCTATTTTACAGAGAGCTGATTGGTCCATTTTGACAGAGTGCTGATTGGTGCGTTTACAATCTTTGAGCTAGAGTCACAGAGTGCTAATTAGCTAGATACAGAGTTAGCTAGATACAGAGTACCAATTGGTGTATTCACAAACCCTGAGCTAGACACAGAGTGCTGATTGGTGCACATACAATTCTCCTGCTAAATATACACGTTCTCCAAGTCCTCATCCAGTTCCGGAGCCCAGCTGGCTTCACCCAGTGGATCCTGCACAGGGGCTGCAGGTGAAGCTGCCCGCCAGTCCCTAGCCGGGCCTGCATGCCACAGCGCTTGTGCTGTCAAGGGGACTGGGTGCCACAGAGCAGGGGGCGGAGCCCATGGGGGAGATTCAGGCCGTGAGGGCGCCCACTGGAGGAGGGGAGCTCCGACATGGCAGACTGCAAGTCCTGAGCCCTGCCCTGCGGGGAGGCAGCTAAGGCCCAGCGAGAATTTGAGTGTGTCGCTGGCAGGCCAGCACTGCTAGGGGACCCGGCGCCACCTTCCCCACGGCTGCTGGCCCGGATGCTAAGCCCTTCACTGCCCTGTGACTGTAGTGCCAGCTGCTTCTCAGTGTACTCCGTGCCGGGACTCACACTGGCCTGCGTTTCCTGCCCGTGCCTCTCCCTCCATACCTCCCCACAAGCAGAGGGAGGCGGTTCTGGCCTCAGCCGGCCCAGAGAGGGGCTCCCATGGTGCCGTTGGCAGGCTGAAGGACTCAAGCACCGCCAGAGGGGGCGTGGAGGCCAAGGAGGTGCTGAGAGTGAGAGCTGCTAGCACATTGTCATCTCTCACCTTAAAATATGTGGAGTTAATTTTGCTTTCTGCAGGAATAACTGGCACGTTATATGTCAGTGTTTTTTTCTTACATTGGTTTATGGGAAGATGACAAAAACATTGGTCCGGGAACTGTCTTCAGTCTCTGAAAGTGTTTTGAGTTTCCTGTTAAATAAATAAACAGCTTCAGACAGAACATGAGGTTTCCAGGGCTCCCTCTTCTCAGAAACGACTGACTCGTGGGTTGCATCCATGGCTGTCCCCGTTACTCTCAGGAAGGATTCTGGGGTGGATGGACACCTCCTTTAGCCCAGCCAGAGCTGGTCGGAAACCGTGACCACCACTGAAAATAAAATGTCAGATATTAGAGCTATAAGACGGCCACAGACATTTTCTGTTGAGGTAAAACAAAGAAGAGATACATTGTCCTCATTGAGGAATGCATGATAATGGAAAATAACAACTTGAAACTATGAAAATTCACTTTAGAATTAGGTAAAGGGAACAACTTCTTCACAATCGCGTATGTAACTCCCTGTGTGTGTGTGTGTGTGTGTGACGTTTATGTATGTGTAATTTATTTTATTATTATTATCATTATTATTATTATTTTGAGATGGAGTCTCGCTCTGTTGCCCAGGCTGTAATGCAGTGGCAGGATCTCTGCTCACTGCAAGCTCTGCCTCCCGGGTTCACGGCATTCTCCTGCCTCAGCCTCCCAAGTAGCTGGGACTGCAGGCGCCCACCACTAGGCCCAGCTAATTTTCTTTCTTTTTTTTTATTTTTTTTATTTTTTTTATTTTTAGTAGAGACGGGGTTTCACCCTGTTAGCCAGGACGGTCGCGATCTCCTGACCTCGTGATCCACCTGCCTCAGCCTCCCCCAAGTGCTGGGATTACAGGCGTGAGTCACTGCGCCCGGCCATGTATGTGCAATTTTTTACATAGAAAGAGGTAAGGAAAATGAAACAAACAAACAAAAAGCAGTAAGTCAATTTGAAACCTGAAGCATAGAAACCATTTTCAAAAACTGGGATTAATGGTTGACTGAATAACCAGGGAACAGAAATCCTGGAGGAAGGAATGCACCTTTAGGAATCCTTCCTACTAGAGACATTAATGCAGGAGAACCCTGCCCCAAGTCTTAGAAGACGTGAACTTCTTTTCTGTTCATTTCCTGGGTTCTATCTTTAACTGGTAAACAGATGAGGTACTTTCTGGTTTCCTAGGACCGGTAGTTTTTGTTCCATGCCTTCCACAAGTCCTTTTTGTACATATTTGGGTAAATTATTTGTTATTACCACTTTCTTTCAAGCATCTTCATAAATAGGCTTAAAATCTTCCCTTGCAAGACCTGTTAGCCAATGGCATTGCGCTAACTCTTCTGTTCCTCACTTAATGATTTCTGAAATGAGCATGAGTTGCTTTACACACATGAAACAAGAGTCGGCATTTCTACCTAAATATGCAGTCAGAAACACCAATTGCCCATATTTAAATGCAGATATTAATGGTACGTTTATAATATATTTGTGAATAATTAGCAGATTGCTCAACATAAAATGTATGTTCTATGAATATTATTTGTATAATAATTGTTGCTACTTTAATAACAATCATTATTTTGGGAGGACTCAAAATAATAGTAAGCTACTGAAACAAAGAGTAGCAGATTTGGGGGTGTACCAATATTCAGAAAGAACATTTGTTTCCTTTTTGAGAATGGTTCTTCCAAGACCTCATGTTTAACAACCAGCCATTGGATCTTGACTAAAGATAGAGATGTCTTTTCAAGCCAGATAATATTTCTTCAAAGACTGTGGTATGGCTCAGAAAATTCCATTACTCTCTGTCAAATGGTAAACTTTTAGTATTTTGGTGTTAATGTAGATATTGGTGTATAGCACCAGATTAGTCACCTGATTGTAATCTTCTGCTTTCTTTTTAATATTGCTTTCTAAAATTTACATTTTCTCATTAACCTATTTTCAATTGAGGATGAAAAAGTAGCATACCAAATATTGAAATGAGAAAGTAGTTGGCAATCATGATTTTTGTATAGTCATTGGAGTAAGCCAAGTCTTGGTAATGCAATAGCTGAGGAAGAACATGATTTTGGCAAGAAACTAAGATCGGAGGAAGTCTAACAGCATGTACTTGGAAATGCCAGCGGCAAGATAGAACTAAAAGAAGTTTATTTGGGGCCAGGTGACGGTGGCTCACGCCTGTAATCCCATCTCTTTGGGAGGCCAAGGCGGGTGGGTCACCTGAAGTCAGCAGTTCAAGACCAGCCTGCCAAAATGGTAAAACCTCGTCTCTACTAAAAATACCAAAAAAATTTGCCAGGCGTGGTGGTGTGTACCTGTAATCCCAGCTACTTGGGAGACTGAGGCAGGAGAATCCCTTGATACTAGGAGGCGGAGGTTGCAGTGAGCCGAGATCGTGCCACTGCACTCCAGTCTGGGCGACAAGAGTGAGACTCCATTAAAATAAAATAAAATAATAAAATAAAATAAAATAAAATAATAAAATAAAATAAAATACTATGATACTCATTGGACTTCAAAAGAAGCAACAGAGCAATTCTGGGCAAAGAATGCTTCAGTTGATAGAATATTTGAATGTGAGCACATGGTAACACAAATAATTTTATGAATGTATGTTTCTGTTAATTCACTAGGTGTTGCTGGATTCTGGAGAATTGATGGGGACAAAACGGCATCTTGGTGTCTCTGAGCCCAGAACAATATCATTATCTCTTCCTTCATTACTCAGAAGTGGGCTGAAATTTGAATCCGTCATAATTTCAGTCCATCCCACTAAGTTTGTGACATGGTTCTCTGCTCTGGCCCCGGCATTGTGAAACAGTGTAGACAAGGAGCCTCAACAGCATTACTGATATCTTCATACTAATGAAGGTGAATGCTCCATTGACCCTCTGGGACTTTGGAGAAAGTGAAGAAGTAGGATACTTGTAGGGCAGAGACAGTGAATTTTGTACTACTCTTTTAATGGAAGAGTTGTTGCTAGGAAATGGTTGCCCACCCAAGGCCTACATGTCCTAGTCCGTGTTTCTTTGGTATGAGGCTGTTTGACAAATTGTCAAAATGAAACATGAATGATGCAAAATGAGTTGCTTCTGGGATGTGCCTTCACCCACTCTTTCCTGTTCTGCTCTATGGAAGCTCAGGAATTTATGGCACAAGAGGATGGTAGAACCTCAAATGCCTACTTGGAAAAGAAGTGTCTGTTGATCAGGAATATCATTGGCTCACAATAGTAACTTTATTAAGTCAGTAAAAATTTGGGTCTAACCTCACAAATATCCAGACTTTGAAAAATGCACGGTTAATTAAACTATGGAGGTTAAGATGGAACTATATAAATTCCTGCTCGAGAAACCACACTCTTTGGATGTTAAAAATTATAAAGTATGTAATTTTTATATGTCCTAAAGTTCCACATTGTCCAAATGTTTTAATCAGACAAACACTGTATCAAGAGAGGAAATGATTAGCACTAAAATAAACATGAACACTGAAGCTTCTCTGGATAACAGCTAATTATTTTAGGTATTACAAGTTTATTTTTGGATTACATATTATCAGAAACGAATATTTAATTGGGAGACTTATCTTTTTTTTAACATGAACAGTTTTCACTATACTTGTAAAGCCACTATGTAAATAAACAAAATAATTTGTTATAAAGAACGCAACTTTTCTAGGCTTACTCAAAAGATATGAAGTGAACTAAGTTAGTTGTAATTACTCAAATTTAACTTTTAACCTACAAAACCTCATTGCTCTGAAAAATGCCAGGTGTCACCAAACTGTCTTTAAATATCACCCATACTGACCTTGCAATTTCAGTCCACTTCATCTCATCCCATGAATTGATGTCACAGGTTGCAAAGCATACATGAAAATGATGATATTTTTGCCAGTGTTTATGTGGACTACTGTCCTAAATGGGTTAAATCCTGAAGTTTGACGGTGATCTTGCCTTCCCTGCTACCTTCACCTAGGTGGTGCCTGGGAGGTGAATAAAGTAAGAAGAAAGCCTCCATTCCCAGCTCTGAACAGGCCTCAGGCAACAAATCACTCATGCGCATTTCTCTGTCTTGGCTTTTGTCTGCTGTTTGTCTCTGTATATACACAAGTCCCCAGAAGAAGGCCATCTAAGCAGCATTTGAGTCAGAGTCCATGCTCTACACTTTTAAGACCAAGATGTCCCCTTAGAACTCCATAAAACCACCTCCACATTGCATTTCAATAAAACAAACACTCAGAATCACACTAGCCTCATCTGGTAGATCACACTAGACCCATCAATAGATTTCACAAGACTTTTGGGTGAATTCCCACTTTTAGTTCAGCAACTTGTTTTTCCAGGAATAGTGCTGAGATGATATAGCAGTGGATTTGTATCACAAACGTTTAAGTCCTCAGTCATTTTTAAATATGCTCAATGTAGTGCAAACCATGATGTTGCATTGATAGCAATGTCTAGAAGAGCAGGGCAAGAAAAAGCGCCTATGCATTATAGTACAGTTGACTCTTGAACAACAAGGGTTGGTACTGCATGGGTCCACTTGTACATGGATTTTCTGTCTCTGCCACCTCTGAGATAGTGAGACCAACCTTTCCTCTTCCTCCTCCTCCTCAGCCTACACCACGTGATGACAAGAAGAATAAAGACTTACTGTAGCCCACTTCCACTTATTGCCTTGCAAATAATGTTTTCTGTTCCTTATAATTTTCTTAAGAACATTTTCCTTTCTCTAGGTTACTGTATTTTGCGAATAGAGCAGATGATGCATGTAACATTAAAATATTTGTTAATTGGCCAATCCCAGCACTTTGGGAGGCTGAGGCAGACGGATCACAGGGAGAAGAAATCGAGACCATTCTGGTCAACATGGTGAAACCCCGTCCCTACTAAAAAGTACAAAAATTAGGTGGGCGTGGTGGCGAGTGCCTGTAGTCCAGCTACTCGGGAGGCTGAGGCAGGAGAATCGCTTGAACCCGGGAGACGGAGATTGCAGTGAACCGAGATTGCGCCACTGCACTCCAGCCTGGTGACAGAACAAGACTCCGTCTCAAAATAATAATAATAATAATAATTTGTTAATCAACTATTTATATTGTCGGTAAGGCTTCCTGTCCACAGTAAGCTACTAGTATTAAAGTTCTGGGGAGTTAAAATTATACATGGATTTTAAACAGCAGGGAAGGCTGTCACCCCAACACCTCATGTTGTTCAAAGGCAAACTGCAATTTTGAGAAAATGTCATGTGGAAGTATAAACAATTTGCTAAAATCTGAAAAATAAAGGGAAATTAGTGAAAGGAGTTTAAGGGACTGGGTAGAAGGAGGCATCTCAAGGAAAAAGGCATGGCATTTAAATCCAGCAAGACATAGTTTTAATAAAGTGCTTAAAGTGATAGAGTTACATAATACCAAAATTTTTGGCGATTCTCCCTTGGAAGAAAGTAAAAGTACACCAAGTTTTTCTGAAAAATATAAGGTGGTTAAAGAGGAGGGTTACTGGCAGAACCTGGTTTGTCACATGAATATGTCTTGTTCATTTTGGAAGCAGCTGCCTTCTGAAACTAAATTTCTCTGTGTGTGTAGGTGCCCTTATATATGTAACGCCTTTATTACTTCCCACCAAACCTCCTATTTTATGATACGTCGTTCTTGCCAAACACAGATTTTTTTCTCAACCATGCTAATTTCTAGGAGTATAGCCCCACATTTGGGGAGAGACTCCTGTAGTTCTGACTGCATTAAGATTATAAAATTGAACAGTGTTCAGCTTAAACAGTATATAAGAGGATATTTTCCATGACATTAAGTAATCTGTAAGGAAAATAAAAGACCTACCAATAGATTCCTGAAAGTGGAGTAGACCAATTATCTAAAACAACATTGACAAACTTTAAGCATAATGGAAGTGTTGGATCCATGGAATGTTGCTTAGTTTTTAGTTTTGCATAGTTTGAGATCCAGAGACCTGTGAGATGGGAGTTCTGTGTGGTATTATCTTGCTGTTGATGTTTTAGACCTCAATCTCAAAGCTGCTATGTAAGATTTAAGACATGTTAACAATAAGCACTTAAATAGTTCCCTAAAGAGTTTCCAGAAGAAAAACATAATTGCTTACTCTAGAATGGATGATGATGCCTGACTAAATGAGATGAATGTAAAAAGTTTATAATTCAATGTTGCAGTCCAATATTAAGTAACTGATATTTTTTAAATGAAGAATATGCCCATATACTTTATCTCAGATCGTTCTCTTAGTGACCCTGTGAAAAGCATAGGTAATTCTTAGTTAGCATTTAAAATGTTGTCTTCAACATGAGGGAATTGCTATTTACATTGTTACCACTCAGTGGGTTCTTCTTGCCCCTCCTCAGATGAAGCTGATTTACCAAGGCAGGGGAATTGCAATAAAGAGTTTTACACAGGTAGGGCCAACTAAACAAAAGACTGGAGTTTTACTATCACTTAAATCAGCCTCCCAAGAAATTTGGGGGCTAGAGTTTTTCAAAAGAAGTTTGGGGGAAGCACCCTAGACAATAGGTGCTTGCTGTTGATTGGTTGAACGTGCAGTCAGAGGGGTGTGGGAAACGGTCCTCCTGTGAGCTAAGTCATTACTGGGTGAAGCCATAGGAGTGGCTGGTGGGTCCAGATGGAGCCACTGGTAGCCAGACATACAAAAAAACTGAAAAAAATATCTCAGAAAGCCAATCTTAGGTTCTACAATAGTGATGTTATCTACAGGAGTAACTGGGGAAGTTGCATATCTTGTGACCTCCAGAATAATGGCTGGCAATTACTTATGTCTACATCTTAGCAGAACTGAGACTCCTCTATCATCTTACTCTGGTGGTCTCTCATTAGCTTTACAAAGGCAATTGAGTTTTGGGGAAGTGCTACTATCATTTAAACTATAAACTGAATGTCTCCCAAAGTTAGCATGCATAAACCCAGGAGTAATTAAGGGCAACTTGAAGGCTAAAGGCAAGATGAAGATTGGCTAAATCAGATCTCCCCCACTGGCATAATTTTCTCACAGATACAATTTTTGCAAAAGCAGTTTCAAAATCATACTTTACTTTATAAATGTAAATTGCTTATACTCGGGGATGGTCTAATCACCTGGCTGACATCATGCTACTTCATCTACTTGGCAGCTGGCAACGTAACTATATGCATATTGCCTACAAGGACATTATATGCTTCAACAGATATGCATCAGAAGTTCCTGAGAATACCATCAAATATCTAAAGACATCTAGTCCAGTAGTGCTACTTATAAGAATTATTAACGTCTCGCGAAACCTAGACATTCTTAATATCAATGAAATAATTCAACGATTCTCCAGTTTCATCTCTCATAAAATTATTTACTTAATAGTGAAGTTCCAAGATCAACAGATAAAACTAATTTTAAATTTTGAAATATTCAATTATTCAATATTCAATTATAATACAAAGACTGTTTTGTATTACAAATGCTGCCAAATGTAGCCATATTTTGCCAGAGGCATTCAAACCAGAGTGAAAAAAATAAGAATGAGACCTGTTGTGTTGACTTCCTGGGAAGTTAGACATTCTTAGTCACAGGATAAGACAGGAGATCGGTAGCACTGATGTCATAAGGTACAGGTCATAAAGAGCCTACTGATAAAACAATATGTGGTAAAGAAGCTGGCCAAACCCTGCCAAATCCAAGTTGGCAACAAAAGTGACCTCTGCTCATACTCATTGACCATTATATGCTAATTGCAATCCATTAGCATGGTAAAAGACACTTCCACTATCACCATGACAGTTTACAAATGCCATGGCAATGTCCAGAAGTTACCCTAAATAGTCTAAAAAGGGGAGGAACTCTCAGCCCAGAAATTGCCTGCCCCTTTCGTGGAAAACTCATGAATACTCCATCCATTGCTTAGCATATTATCAAGAAATAACCATGAAAATAGCCAACCAGCAGTCCTCAGGAGTGCTCTGCCTATGGAGTAGCCACTCTTTCATTCCTTTACATTTTTTATAAACTCACTTTCACTTTGTTCTTTGGAGACACCTTGAATGTTTTCTTGCTCAAGATCCAAGAACCCTCTCTTGGAGTCTGAATCAGGACTTCTTTCTGGTAACAGTTTTGTTTCCAAAATCTGAAGTTAATTTTTTGACATAAGTATGAGAATGAGTTACTTCCTTTCGGCTATCCTGTTAAAATAAACTTCAGTCATCAAATACACATTTTGAATATTCACAGAAGCTTTATCATGTGTGTGCATTTGACACAAGGAAGGAAATGTCATTAATCTTGGTTTGTTCAAATTAAATTAAATTAAATTAAATTAATTAGTGAAATAACTGTTGATTTACAATTTTATATAGTATTATATATTGATTAATATTCATTAAGTAGAATTCAGCCATGGCAAAATCATAAGATATTTCTGACCAATATTTTTATTGAATAAGAAAAGCTTAATTTCTATATTAAAAATGAAGTGAAACAAGAAAACATTCTGTTTGAAGACAATAAAGAGTTTTCAAAATAATGTGAATTTGTAGGAATATAATTGATGAGATGAGGAAAGACAGGAGAAGAGAGCAGAAGATTTGCTAACGTCTTTCTCCTTGAGGAAAAAGTAGCAGCTGACAGGTTAAAAATTCAAGAAGGGTTTCTAAGTCCCAGGGACCTGCTGAGGCCAAAATAATAATAATAATAATTCAGGGCCTTCCCAGGAGGAAGGGCAAGGTGAATATCAAAGGCTTTGTTGGATACCTGAAGAATAGTATCTTTCAAATAAAAGTGACCTGGAAATAGACATGTCCTAACATGTACTGAAATGCATATTTAGAACATTGCAGTCTTGAATAAATTAAGATCTGACTTGCCCTGGCTGCCTAAAAGAAGCATAAATAAATACTGAAAAAATGTCCAGGACCTCAGTATATCCCTACAATTTATAAATATTGCATCAATTTTTAAGAAAGCCATACAAGAAGACAAAAATATCAGGAGAAAAACTGACAATTGAAAATGAATAGGAAGGTATAAAGAAAATAAAGTTGACAGAAATGGACTTCAACATTGCAAGGTGAATGATAAATGCAAGTATTTAAAACCCAATAGAAAGCGTTAAACAAAATGGAAAAAAATATATAATTAAAGCCTGTGCATATTAGTATTAAAAATAGATTACTATAACTTCCAATTTCTTATTCAACATAAGTTTGGAAACCATGACTCCCATCCTCACAAAGAGAAAAATAAAACTAAGATCAATAAATCTTAGATCCATTGGATAATTGATAGCATGGGGCAAATTGCTGCTCCAAAAACTACAGTGATTGAGGGACACCAAGAATCACAGCTTATTGAGAGCAGAAGATTCCTGCTACTGAAGCCAGTAACATTGGAAACACAGAGAAGCTGAGGAATTGTTGGAGGCTCAGTGTGGACAAGCATGATAATTAACAAGTATAGCTGGAAGGGCACTCTTGAGTCGGGGTCAGCCGAAATTTTGTTAAGTTTTACCTATACGAGCCCAGAAGGTTCTGATTGTGAAAAACGAATAGAAGTCCTCTCATGTTTCTAGCAGGGATAAGAGCAAAGAAACACTTTAAGAAAAAAAAAAAAAAAAAAAGCACAGTTGTGGGCAAGTGCAGTGGTTTACGCCTGTAATCCCAGCACTTTGGGAGGCCGAGGCGGGCCGATCACGAGGTCAGGAGATCGAGACCATCCTGGCTAACACGGTGAAACCCCGTCTCTACTAAAAATACAAAAAAAAATTAGCCGGGCGTGGTGGTGGGTGCCTGTAGTCCCAGTTATTCGGGAGGCTGAGGCAGGAGAATGGTGTGAACCTGGTAGGTGGAGTGTGCAGTGAGCAGAGATCACACCACTGCACTCCAGCCTGGGCGACAGAGTGAGACTCCATCTCAAGAAAAAAGAAAAAAAGAAAAAAAAAAAAAAGCACAGTTTTTTATTCTCCTTAGCAACATTTGTCCAAAAGAGTAAGAATTTTGCCAGAGCCTAAGAGACTTGGGTGTTACCAAAGCGTGAGTGAGGTAAGGAAATTACCCAGCACCAGGCCCTACCACTCCTTGAAATGAGGAAAGGAAAATAATCAAATCAAGTCCCTTCTAGCCTTCAGTGTCTTAAAGACAAAAAGGGCAGAAAAATCTGAGAAGCCATTTGAAAGTCAAACTCACGGACATACATTGGATAAAACCAATACTTAGTCACAGGTATTCAGAACACTTTCCCTTTTCCCAAAGCTGATCACCACATCAACAGATGCTGTAAAATAATAGGGGATTACAGTTATAAGAACTACAAGCCTCAGAGGCTATTATTTAAGAACAGATCTCTAGAAAAATCCAAAGACATTAGAGGAGACACCAGTGGAAATTTAACGTCCAATACTACAGCTACAGCAAAGAGTAAACACAGACTAACCCCAGTCAGATAAACAAAACAAACAAACACAAACCCTTATATTAAAGTCCTAACTAAGTCCATTTTATCATGTACATCATATCTAGATTTCAACCAAAAATTATAAGGCATAATAAAAGCAACAAGCATAGTTGTAAATGTCAAAGCAACCACCAGATCCAGACTTATATATGACATAAATTTTGTTAACTATAATACCAGGAGTATAAAAATAAAATAACTGTAACTAATAGGCTATGAGCTTTAATGTAAAAAGTGAAAAACATACAAAAAGAGATGGATAATGTAAGTAGAGAGATTGAAAATCTAAAAAATAAAATAAAATGCTAGAAATTAAAAGAAAAAAAGCTTTAAGAGAAATGAAGAAAGTTTTTGATGGGCTAATTAGTAGACTTGACATGACCAAGAAAAGAATTAAGTTTAAAGCCTCTTAAACTAAAAGACAAAGTGAAGTAAGAATAATTTTAAAATATACAAAATCATCAAGGACTAAGGACAATTACAAAAGGTGTAACCTATGAGCTATAGTATGAAATACTAGTAGAAAAGAAAAGAATAATGAAAGGACCACGATAAATATTTGAAGCAATGATGGATAAGAATATTTAAAAAATGAATGACAGACAACAAACTGCAGATACAGTAAACTCTGAGAACACCAAGTAGAATAAACACCAAAAAATCAACACCTAGGCATATTATATTTAATCTGCAGAACACCAAAGACAAAGAGAAAATCTTGAAAGAAACCAGAAGTAAAAACACTTTACACTTGGAGGAGCAAAGATCAGAATCATATTGACCTTCTCATCAGAAATTATGTAAGCAAGAAGAAAACAGAACAAAATACTGACTGTTGAAAGTAAAGCAAACAAACAAAAAACCAACCAAACAAAAGACCTCCTAATATGAAATCCTGTTCTGAGTAAAATTATCCCATAAAAATGAAGGAGAAATGAAGAATTTCTCAAACAATAAATGTGAGAAAATGCTGTTGGTAGAATAGCAAAAAATGTTAAAAGAAATTATTCTGAAAGAAATAAAATAATATGGGTAAGAAAGGATAATGAAAGAAAGAGTATAAAGAAGGACTAGATGAAGGTATTAAACTGTTTTATTTTTCTCATTTTTAATTGCTCTATAGATAGGTGTTTATTTAAAATACTGATAGAAACAAAGTACAAGTATAGTTTATGCATAAGTGAAATGAATGACTACAACATTATAAGGGATGGGTGGGAAGTATTAGGAATACTCTGTTGTAAGGACTGCACTGACTATGAAACAGTAGAGTATTATTTGAAAATGGACTTGGATAAATCACAAATACACATGGTAAACTCTAGGATAATCACTAAGAAACATTTTTAAAGAAATATAATTGATATGCTCAGAAAGAATAAAAAACTATTTCATAAAATGCTCAGTTAAAACCACAGAAAGCAGAAAACATAAATAAAAATGAAAAGTATACAGATTGGAAAGAAATAAACAGTCTTCTTTTGCACATCATGCAATTATCTATGTAGAATATCTGAAAGAATTGCCTACCTCCACCAACAAGAAAACATGGAACTAGTAAATTATTATATCAAGATTTCAAAGTAAAATGTTAATATACATTAGTTAATTGATTTCCTATATACCAATAATGAACATCTTGAATTTGCTATTAAAACACACTATCATTTAAATTACCACCCAAAAAGAAATAATTATAAATCTAACATAATATGTACAGAATCTATATGAGGAAAACTACACAATTCTGTTGAAAGAAATCAAAGAAGATTTAAACAAGTACAGAGATATCCCATGTACATGGATAGGAAGACTCAACGTTGTCAACCTATCAGTTCTTCCTAACTGGATTTATGGATTCAAAGCAAAGCTAACCAAAATCACAGCAGGTTACTTTGCAGATGTTTACAAACTAATTATAAGCTTATATATAATATTCAGAGTAGCCAACACAATAATGAAGAACAACAAAGTAAAGGCAATCTAATATAGAAAGCATAACCTTTTGAACACACGGTGATAGACCACCTAGACATTCGTAGACACATTTTTTTATTCCTTTCCCAAAAATTAACTCAAAATGGATCATTGGACTTAAGGTAAAATGCAAAACTATAAAACTTCTAGATGATTACATGATAAAAAATCAGGGTGATTTTGGGCTTGGTAATGAGGTTATAGATATAACAACAACAAAATAAACATTGTCCATGAAAGAAAAACTTGAAAATTCACTTGGTTAAAATGTATAACTTCTCCTCTTTATAAAACAGTGTTAAGAGAATAAAAAGACAAGTCCAAAGACTATGGGAAATATTTATAAAACATATATCTGATAAAAGATTGGTATCCAAAATACAAAATTACTGAAACTCAGCAATAACAAAACAAACAACTCAATTAAAAGTAGACAAAGTATGTGAACAGAAACCTCACCAAAGAAGAGATGCAAATGAGAAATAAGCACATAAAACGATTGTCAACATTGTGTGTCATTAGGGAATAGCAAATCAAAAAACCATGAGATGTTGCTAAATAGCTATTAAAATAATTAAAATCCCAAATATTGATAACATTAAATGCTGCTACGTATGTGAAGAAAAGCAACCTTTCATTCATTGCTGGTGGGAAGACAAAATTGTACAGCCAGTTTGGAAGACAGCTGGCATTTTCTTACAAAACTAAATATATTCTTATCATGTAACTGACCGGGCCACTGTGCACCTAGATATTTACCCAATAAATATTATTGGTATATATTTATATTGCCCTGAAAACTTATTTCCAGTTGAAGGAAGCCAGTCTGAATATATTTTACATTCTATGATTCCAAATGTATGATGTTCTGAGTGAAGTATAAGGTTAGAAACAGTGTTGCACGGGGATCAGTTGTTGCATGGGGATTGGTGGGAGGAAAGACCAAAAAATACGTGAAGCACAAGGGATTTTTAGGACAATGAAACAAATGTGCCTAATACTCTAATGGTAGTGCATGAGATTATGCATTTGTCAAAACCCATAGGACTGTTCAACACCAACAATAAACCCTAATGCAAACTATGGTCTTCAGTTAATAATAACTATATATATTTGTTCACCAATTATAACAACTGCACCATATCAACACAAGATGTCAGTTATGGGAGAAACTGTACACAGATTTAGAGAGAAGATATGGTAACTTTATATATTCTACTCCATATTTCTGTAAACCTGAAATTTCTCTTAAAATACAAAAATAGATTACAGGGAGATAGAACAAAAAAATTACTAGATTGAAACTTGGAGATATAAAAGGATGGACAATACATATGAATTTTAAAGAGTGAAAGAGATACACAGAATGTGAAAAAAAAATTGATAATGTATTTGTAGTCCAGAACAATTTAAATAATGAGACAGAAGTTATAGGTAATGTGACAACCATTTTAAAATATCCAAAAGTTATAACATTTCAGCAGCCACAAATTCATGACTTAAACACAATATAGAACTAATGAACCCTGCCAAGACAAAATAAACAAAATAATATTAAAACTTGTTAAAGATAAGCCATATTAGCTTCAAAGAAGCAACAAAATGGCTAACAGTTGGGTTATGAACCAAAGCAATGAAACCAGAAGACAATAGAATTTTATATTAAAATAATAAAAGAAAAATAATTTCAAGAACACTATATTCAGAAAAATACCTTTCAAAAACGAAGGGAAAGTACAAAATATTGAAAAAAAAAACTGATAGAATTCTTCACCAGCAGAATGACATCAAAATAGTAATGATAATAATACTAACAATAATGAAACATTTTAGATGGAAGGAAAATTATCCCAAATAGCAGGTTATAGACACAGTCTGAACTGAAGAACAAATAAAATGTTAAATGTGCTACAAATTGAGAGGCTAAAACAGCAACCATAATATCTTGTGGAGTTACATAAGTATATAAATTTAACAGAACTAAGAAACAAATCCGTAGTCATAGAACATTTTGACATGTTTCTTCATAACTGATAGATGAAGCAGTTTAAAAATCATTAAATGTTTATTGTTTAAGATATTAACAAAATGAAAATAATTTAAAAATAAAGATTCTCTGTACCAAAAAAATGCCCATTAATTTTTACTTTCTAAAAATATTTCCCCAAATTGCCCTTCTGCTGCTTCATAAAGCAAGTTTGAAACATTTCAGAAAATTAAAATTAAATAGAAACAAGTTAAATCCAAAGAAAATAGAAGGAAGGAAATAATAAAAGATAAGAACTGAAGTAATAAAGGAGAAAATATGTGTCATAGGTAAAACAAACAAAAGCCAAAAATCCATTCTTGTAAAGACTGTCATTGTGTTACATATCCTCAATATTAGGAGTGAAAAATAGGATATCACTAAGAGCCTCCAGATGCAAAACATGAGAAAAATAATAAACAACTATATATAAATACATTTAAAAGTTTAGGGCCTGCTGTGGTGTAATCCTAGCAGTTTGGGAGCCAAGGCAGGCAGATCCCCTGAGGCCAGGAGTTCAAGACCAGCCCCGCTAACATGTTGAAACCCCATCTCTGCTAAAACTACAAAAATTAGCCAGGCTGTGGTGGCATGCACCTGTAATCCCAGCTACTCAGGAGGCTGAAGCAGGGAGAATTGCTTGAACCCGGGAGCCAGAGGTTGCAGTGAGCTGAGATCGCACCACCGCACTCCAGTCTTGGTGACAGAGTAAGACTCCATCTCAAAAAATAAAAAAAATTAAAAAATGAGATGACATGGAGTAATGTCTTAAAATATTACAAACTGATGTCACAAGAATAACATCTCAATAATCCTATGTCTATTAAAGAAATGCAAAGCTTCACATAATTTTCCTAATGAATTTTACCAAGTATTTGGGGAAAATCACCAAACCTAAGCAAAGTTCACCAGAAGTTACCATTACTCTTTGAAAGAGCATTACTAAAAGGTAAGTTACTGATCTATCTCCAATAATAAAATTCAAAATAAAATATTTTCAAACTAACTCCATTGATCTGTACAAACGAATCACAAGCAATTATAATTTATTTTTGAATTGCAAACCTGGTTTAAAATTTAAAAGTCAAAACAATTCCATTAATCACATCAGTAGAATGAAGGAAAAAATTCTTGTGCTCAATAGATCCATGAAACGCAATTGATTAAATTTATATCAATTTATAACTTTAAAAAATACTTGGCAAAATAGGGAGAAAGGCATTTTCTTATTCTGGTAAAAAGGAATCTAAACATAGTTACAGGAAACAAATGAGGAAATAAAACAAGGTTGCTCACTAACACTACTTTCATTCAACGTTTTGCTTGAACAAATATAAGCTAAATGTGAAAGGCAAATAAAACACATACTAAATCAACGGCAGCATGGGATGGGGCCTGATTGGTGTGTGATACTGCAATTTAGATAGGTCAGCCAGACAATGCCATTCAGTGGAAAATGATGAGCTGAATTTCAATGATGTGGGGAAGTAGCCCATCAAGGCTGTTAAGATAAAGGGTTCTGGACACAGGGAACAACAAATGCAAATTCCTTGAAGTGAGAGTGTCCTCTGCAGGTTTTCTGAAAACAAAGGCTATATATAGCACAGTCTATATTAGACGCTTGGAGGGCCAGGCTAAAAGTCACGTAAAATCTAACCATACCAGTAGTCACTTTGGATGGGAATGGTCTAAATAGAACAGTTGAATATAGAGATTTTCAGATTACTTTGAAAAATCAAGACCCAACTATATGTTGTCAACAAGAACTCTACATTAAAGAGCCAGTTAAAAGTAAGGTGAAAGGTAAGTTAAAAAGTAAACATGTTAAAAGTTAGTTAAAAGTAAAAGTAAGTTAAAGTTAAAAGTAAAGTGACAGAGAAAGAAATATCATTGACATTAATCAAAAGAAAGCTGGAGTGGCAATATTAATTTCAGACAAACCTATTTCAGAATAAGAAATATCAGAGTTAAAATGTAGCATTATATTTTGATAAAGTATGCAGTTAATTCTTCAAGGAGATAGAACAATCCTAAATGTATATTCACCTAATGATAGAATGTCAAAATACATGAGGCAAAAACTGATAAAACTTAAAGGAGAAATTAAAAAGTTATTATTAATGTTGGAGACCTCAACAGCCTTCTGTCCATAACTAACAAATCAGCAGGTGGAAAATCAGTAAGGATACAGGTTCTCTGAACTGCATTATCAATCAACTTGACCTAGATGGCATGTACAGTATTCACCAGGCAGCAGCAGTGGGATACACACCTTTCTCAAGCACACGTGGGACATTCAACAAAATAGATCACATTCTGTGTTATTAAACCCACCTTAATATATTTAAGAGAATAAAAATCTCACCAGGTATGTTTTCAGACCACAAGAGTAGTAAGTTTTAAAAAGTAAGAGCAGGATAGCCAGGTAATTCTCCAATATTTAGAAATTAAACAACAAGGTTTTCCATGGGTCAAAGAAGGAGTCTCTCAAGATAATTTTTTTAAAATAAACTAAACCAAAATACAATTTACCAAAATTATGGGTATGTGGACAAAAGAAACACTTAGTGGAGAATTTATAGCATTTACATCCCTGCATTAGAGGGAAAAAATGGGCAATCATATGAACAGATAATTCACCAAAGAGGGCATACTGATGGCAAATAAGAACATGAAATGACGCTTAACATTACTAATCACTAGTTAAACGTGAAATAAAACCATAGATACCACTACCCACCTATGAACTTGCAAAAATTGAGTAGAATGAATATCCCCAGTGTTGGGGAGGTTGTGGAGGAACTGAAACTCTCATAAAGTGCTCAGGGAATATAAAAACCCAACCATTTTGGAAAACCATTTGATAGTGTCAAAACTTTACACATACAACTACTGTATGATTAATTCCATGCTTAAGTATTTATCTGAGATTAAAAAAGAATATGGTCCATACAGAGAATTTTAGATAAATATTCATAGCAACTTTATTTATAATATCCAAAAACCCCTAAAACAGCCCAAAATATTCATCACCAGCCAAATTGATAAACAAATTGCCATACATTAACACAATGCAGTACTACTCGGCAACAAAAATGGAAATATGGAGACCCATGAACATAACTAGGCTGAGGGAAAGAAGCTAGGTGGACAAGAATACATTTTACATGATTACATTTACATATAACTATAAAATGCAAATATACAGTAATAGAAAGTATATGAGTAGGTGCCTGGGGAGGAGGGTATAAGTGAGGGAGAAATACAAAAGAGCAAAAGAAATATTTTGGAGCGAAAAGTGTGTTCATTCTGTTGAGTGAGGTGATGTTTTTACAGGTGTTCCATATATCAAAGCATGTCAAACTGTACACTTTAGAGATCCACATTTTATTGCATGTGAATTATACCCCTATAAAGCTGTTAAAAAGAAAAATAGATACCTGCATGCAGGGTTCATTTTCTACAGAGGCACACCTCTAGCCTGCGGGTTCAGGCAGGTTGCATTTCCTCATCTCTGAGTCCCATCCTCAGAACTCCACTTCCATCTCAATGGTCTGAGTATCTTCTAACAGCAGTTACATTCTAGCTTTTATTGAACATTTCTAATATCTCTAGAAGCAGCCTCTGGGTGAAGCTAGCTGCCTTCTTGGTTATGTTACTGTGCTCGTTACAAATTTTCATGTTTTATCTTTAAATCAACTCAGGAATTTATTCTTTTTAGTGTGCAATTTTTACAGACTCAATCGTATTCTAAAATATATAGAGTAGAAATCAAGCATTATTATTATCCCTGTTTTTACAGAAGGGATTAATTAATTAATCTATTTTATATATTGGGATTTATATATATTGGAAGTTATATATAATGGAATTTTATATATAACAGAATATAGAACTGAAGTTTGAACCAAGATGTTCCAGTTTAGGGATCGCATTCAGCATCGTCCCCCAACTCAGAAAATGCCTTGGACAGCGCTGCAGGTGTGGTCCATGTGTCTAATCTACTTCTTTCCTCCTTTATCACCTCAGTGGCATGCCTCTCAAGTTCCACTGCATCTTTCATAAAGGGCACCAGCATTAGGACATATATTTATAGAAGTTATTTTAGAGGTGTGTGATACACTTTTTCTTTCGTTTTCAAAGTATTTCTATTGAAGTTAGCCTTCTGACAGGTTTTGACCACTGAAATATTTTGTGCCAAAATAACCACAATAGTGATTTTCTTTTCTTTCTTATTTGTGTTCTTAGGCAATAGATTTTTGAAAAAATAAAATTGTACCTACTGTCCCAGTATACAAAACAGAGAATGCATTGCTTTTCTTTCAGCAGAATAGTGTCCAGAACCACCCCCTGGTTGCCTTATGTTCAAACCACTGAAATGATGTGAAATGCTCCAAAGGCGTCGCCATGGAAACCCCAGGTTGCTGGAAGCACTATTTTCAAGCCACTTTTCTGCATTGAGGCCCAGCCTCCTCTCCTGGGTCAGATGTGGAGACTCAGCTCCCCTCTGAGCCCAATGTGGATCACTTAGGCATATGCTGGAGTCCGAATATTGAGTTTCCACATTGAAGTCCACCTGTGAGGCTTTTGTTTCTCTCATAACCTTTGGTGATATTTCCAAAGACAACAACAATTTTAGACATTAATTATTTTAAAAGCGACAATCTCCATATTTTGGTACAATGCTAATGTATTTTTATTTCTCTTTTATTCTCTCCCTACCTTTATACTCACTTTATGCCTTTAAAAAAAAAAAACCTGATACATTAAAAAAGAATATCAAGTTTAGGTCAATTAATATGATTGTAGACTTCTTTCTGAAAAGTCTTTTCATGTTTTTCAGTTTATTATGTCTTTTTTTTTTTTTTTTTTTACTGTTGATTTTTATTTAGCACAAAATGACATTTTTATTTGGTGGAGAGGTCCTGCAGTACAGCCTACATAACGACTTGTTAATTAAAAAAAAAATACTTTTTAATGAAATAGTTGACAGTGGGTTATCAATATATTTAAGTAGCTATGTCAATACTGACAGGTGAAGTCCCCTAGGCTTCTGGGTCGGGTGGGGACTTGGAGAACTTTTCTGTCTAGCTAAAGGATTGTAAATGCACCAATCAGCATTCTGTGTCTAGCTAAAGGTTTGTAAATGCACCAATCAGCACTCTGTAAAAACGGACCAATCAGCACTCTGTAAAATGGACCAATCAGCACTCTGTAAAACGGACCAGTCAACTCTCTGTAAAAAGGACCAATCAGCAGGATGTAGGTGGGGCAAAATAAGGGAATAAAAGCAGGCCACCCCAGCTGGCAGGGGAAACCACATGGTAGTGGTAACTAGCTGGGGTTTCCTTAGTGGAAGTTTTGTTTTTTCACTATTCATTGCAAATCTTGCTGCTGTTCATTCTTTGGGTTTGCACTACTTTTATGAGCTGTGACACTCACGATGAAGGTCTGTAGCCTCACTTCACAAGCCAGGGAGACCACAAACCCACCAGGAGGAATGAGTGGAGGTGTCAGCTTTAAGATTTGTAACACTGCGAATGTCTGTGGCTTCACTCCTGAAGTCAACAAGACCATGAACCACCGGAAGGAAGAAACAACTCGGGACATGCACCTTTAAGAGCTGTAACAGCTACTGTGAAGGTCTGGGGCTTCATTCCTGAAGTCAGCGAGACCACGAACCCACCGAACAGAAGAAACTCTGGACACATCTGAACAGCCTAACGAACAAACTCTGGAAACGCCATCTTGAAGAATTTAAACACTTCCCGGCGGGGGTCCATGGCTTCATTCTTGAAGTCAGTGAGACTAAGAACCCGCCAGAAGGAACCAATCCTGGAAACAATACCCCAGCCATAGCAAAAGATACTGAACTATTTTCCTGTTAGCCTTTCAACTAATAGTTCCTGTTATACACACACACACCAAAAAAAAAAAAAAAAAGAATTCCCACAAATGTTACCTGCTGTATAGAATAGTGACATATTAATGACCATAATCTTAGGCAAACCAATCTTGAGGTTTTGCTATTTACCATTTCCACTCATTTTTTTTACTATTTACTTTTCTATTTTATTATTTTCACTGAGTAATATTGAGTATACCAAAAAATACTTGTAATTAGATTATTAAAATTTTTGATTGGAATGTTTTCATTAATCCTCTGAAATTCACTTAAATTGTAATTCCTTTTTTTTTTTACCTTTGTATATATTTTATAATGAAAAATATGAGCTTAGTATCTTTAATCAATATTCTGGATAAAAGTTTTGGAACTCTAATTGAAAATATAAATTTTAGGCTTTTTATTGTAATATGTACATATACTTATATATGCAATGAATATTTTTTGAAATTTTCTGCTATATGTTAAAGTGTAATAGTAGAAACTGAATAGTTTTGTTATATTTTTAACTGTTTCTCTTAATTTCTATGTGTTATCTCACAAACTTAGATACTTCATATTTTTTTCACAAAACTAAGGTTCTAAATATCTGAATATTTTATTCCCATTATATTTGAAATAAATTGTGATGTCTTTGCTCATTTAAACCTCCATCAACTTTCTCAGCATCAACTAATTTTGAGATTTTTGTCCAGAAGTATCGACCATAGAGCAAATATTATGAGCTATTTCATTAGATATTTATAAGCGTTTACCTTTCAGTTAAACAATAAAAGATTAATTCAATGCCCTGTGGATGTTTTATGTTTTACTGCAAAGATAAATAACTTGCTCAAATTTACACAGCACTGGGTGTCAGAACTAATGATAAAACATAGAATTCTAAATACACTTTGTTACATATTGGGATGTATCTGATTAGAAACCAGGACACATACACATTCAAAATAATTTTCTACCCAGTATCCAGAGTAATTGAGTTTAATGGCAATTATGTAGTCAGAAAGAGTGGTGCAGGATTGTTGTTTTCGTTTCTTACCATCCCACACACATACACAAAGTCAAAGCAGCAGAAGCCCTTCTGATCTGACAGGGCCTCCCTCAAAAACATTCAGGTACAAGTACTCTTCCTCCTCTCCCGTGTGAACTTAGCAAATACCTGTTTGTATTATGGTCACAGGTTACTCTTTAGACTTTATATGGTTCTTTTATAATCAAGTCTGTGATGATATCTGTTAGAAAATATTACCCTACTCAAAAACCCCATTTTTTCTGTTCTCACTAATAACAATTTGAAAGAATTCTTTGCACTGTTTTCCTGGGGTTCACTATAAGCAAATTCACCTCAAAAACCCTGGGCAGAATGCCTGATAAGGACATGAGTATGAAGACAAATCACATCACAGAATCTTCTTCACTAACAATCAAAATGAAGACAAAATAATTAGTGAAACAATAAGCGAAACAAGCAAACAAAGCCTAGAAAAATTGGCCACGTAAGGTGGCTCACGCCTGTAACCCCACCACTTCGGGAGGTCGAGGTGTGTCGATCACCTGAGGTCAGGAGTTTGAGACCAGCCTGACCAACATGGTGAAACTCTGTCTCTACTAAAACTACAAAAATTAGCCGGGCATGGTGGCACACACTTGTAGTCCCAGGTACTCAGGAGGCTGAGGCAGGAGAATCACTTGAACCCAGGAGGCAGAGGTTGTAGTGAACTGAGACTGTGCCACTGCACCCCAGCCTGGGTGATAAAGCAAGATTCTGTCTCAAGGAAAAAAAAAAAAAAAAAAAAAAGCCTAGAAAAATTAAAAATAAAAATCCTGGCAAAGAGAATGAATAAGTCAATTATGCAAGAGCCACACAATGGAATACTACACAACAATGAAATTTTTAAAAATCTACAACTATATCCAAAAATATAGGTGAACATCATAAACATATTGTTGAGCAAATGAAGCTAGGCCATCCAAAATAAATTATGATTCCATTTATATAATGTACAAAAAAGCATTTACATATTGTAGAAAGATTCATATGATGTACAACAGAATCTATGCTGTATCTATGGGAGCTGTGACTATCTTTCTGAGATGGTGAAAACCATCAGTAAGTGAAGGGTATGCCAAAAATGTCCTCTGGGAAGTCAGAGATAAGAATAGAGATCTTATGCTTTGGATGTTGGTTACATGGGTGAGTTCATAGTATAAAAATTCATTGAGCAGTACACTTTGATATGTACATTTTATACATGTAAGACTTCAACAAAATCCTTTTAAGGTGATTTAGTTTGGTGGGAGAACACATTGTTTGATTTTCTTTAAGATTTTATTGTTTAAATAATTTGCCTATGCAGTAAATTAAAATGTGAGGAGAAAAAACTTTATTGAGAATCCACTAATAAGAGAACAGATCAAATATCACGTACAGAGAAGACAAGTATAAAACGAGCGTTCCATTTTCTGCCCTCTCCCTTTCCTTAGATTCTACAAATGATAAACCATGAATACGGGACCTTTAAAATATAGCAGAGGAATATCCCTAAAGACGTCATCTTATGAAATGGAAAAACACGTTCTTCCAAGGGACACCAGGGACACGGCAAGAACACATACAACTTCACCATTATTTTAGTTTGCCCTAGAGATACAACCACATCAATCGGAGGAGAGCAAACAATTAGAAAGGAGTGAGTCTACTACTCTCTGCAGATCCCATAGCTGGAAAATCAGAAGAATCAGTGATACCATGAATAAAAATTAAAAAGCTTAACATAATATAAAACTAAATATTATTTATACACAAAGCTGTAAGAGAAAAAATAATAATGACAGAACTCCACCCATAATAACAATGAATACATAAATAAAGGAAAAGAATACAAATCTAGGAAAAAATTTTAAAGGTCTACATGAGAATTCTAGGACAGTCGTGAAAACCATGAAAATAGATTTGAAGTGTCTTTTTTCCTTGATAGAATAACACAACATCAGGTACATCTGATACAAATAAGATCCCAAGAATATTTTTGTGGAGTTACAAAGTCTGATTGCAAAGGACACTTCACAGAATAAATAATAAATTTAGCATAATTTGAACACTAAAAGTAAAAGGAGTGTAATGTATTGAATTGAAATATTGAATTAAAAAGAAACAAACATGAGCACCTGGTTGTAAGAAGAGACTGTTACAGCAAGTCACCCAGTCCCATCGCCCAACTTCAGTGATCACCAGCTCATGCCAAACTGCTTTCATTTATTTTCTTTAGTGGCATCTAATTCTCTCCTTTCCATATTATGATAAGCTACTTTCATAGAAAATTCTCACCTCGGCCAGGTGCAGTGGGGCACGCCTGTAATTCCAGCACTTTGGGAGGCCGAGGTGGGCAGATCACAAGGTCAAGAGATCGAGACTTTCCTGGCCAACATGGTGAAACCCCATCTCTACTAAAAATACAACATATTAGCTGGGTGTGGTGGCGGGTGCCCGTAGTCCCAGCTACTCTGGAAGCTGCAGCAGGAGAATCACTTGAACCCGAGAGGAGGAGGTTGCAGTGAGCCAAGATCGCGCCACTGCACTGCAGCCTGGCGAGAGAGTGAGACTCTGCCTCAAAAAGAAAAAAGAAAAAGAAAAAAGAAAATTATCACCTCATAGGAAGTATAGAGTTAGAAAGCTCTCCTCTCACATGCAATGGGATATGTTTCTAATCTACAACATTATATAGTAACAGAGAGAGAGAGGCTGCAAGATTCGTTGAGTGAAAATATGCTGTCAGCCAGAGAGGCTCAGATTCTGAATGTATTATGCCAATTACTAGTGCTTAATTACCTCCATATCACTGATCAGGAAGCAAACTGATAACATACACCTCTTATTGTAACACTGTGGAAAAATCCACAAGTGATACTGCAATTTCTTCTTAAAAATGATTAACATGAATTTAAACTTTGGAAAACACGGTAATCTGAGCTGTGTGCTATTTCACACTAAACTAGTCAGGATTCATTTAAAATGTCAATGTCATGAAAGGCAAAAAAAAAAAAAAAAAAAAAAGTGGTGGAGTATAAACTTCATGAAAAGAGACTAAATCACCACACCATTCACACACATGGAATGAACAATAGTCAGATTCCAGTGTCACATAGAAGACAGCTACGGAGGACAGACACTCCGGGACAACTCGGGACATTCAATCATAGACTACTATTTGTGGTATTATTGACTCAATATTATTATCTAGGGTGTGACAGTAGTAGGTGTTCATATAGGAGGACCTTCTTTTACTTGAGTATTTGAAATTAATATGGTATGTTACCTGCAGTTTGCAACAAAGTATTTCAGCAAAGAAGTGTGTGTGTGTGTGTATGTATGTATGTGTGTGTGTATGTGTGTGTAAGAAGAGAGGGAAGAAGACTGAAAAGAGGAAGGGAAATGAAAGAAAGGAAGAAGGAAAGAAGGAAAGGAACAATGAAGGAAGAGAGAACTGGGGAAAACACAAAGCAAATGGGTCTCACACAAAAAGATAAGAAAAGTTAAGAAAAACTTGACCACCTATTTAAACAAATAACTTCCCATATCGAACAAAAGCAAAACAATGAAAAGGCATGAAAAAGAGTAAAAGATACCTCAGAAGGAAAAACAACAGGATTCAACATGTAAGGTCAGAGGCAGCTGAAAAAATGCCATGTGAAGAAGAGAAATACAATTCTAACACGTGCATCAAGTAATAGAAATGCTTAGGATTATACCTATTTAAAAGAAAACAAATCTGGAAGATAAAAGAAACCTGATAAAACAATTGAATTAGATTAAAAAGGAAATTGGGGAAATAAGAATGACTGAGAAGCAAGTAGCATAATTTCAAAACTTCAAAATTAATTGGAAACAAAGAGTAGACTAAGCAAAGCCCACAATCTCCCCATCAAAAAAATAATGTCATAGATATAATAGATGTTACTTCTTTTTCTTTTTTTTTTCGAGATGGAGTCTGCACTCAGACTGGAGTGCAGTGCAGTGGCACGATCTCGGCTCACTGCAACCTCAGCCTCCCGGGTTCAAGCAATTCTCCTGCCTCAGCATCCCGAGTAGCTGGGATTACAGGTGCCCACCACCACACCCAGCTAATTTTTGTATTTGTAATAGAGACAGGGTTTCACCATGTTGGCCAGACTGGTCTCAAACTCCTGACTTCAGGTGTTCAGGTGATCCACCCGCCTTGGCCTCCCAAAGTGCTGACCACTGCGTCTGGCAATAGATGTTATTTCTGAAAAGCATATACTACAGATTAAAAAAAAAAAAAGGCCGGGCGCGGTGGCTCACGCCTGTAATCCCAGCACTTTGGGAGGCCGAGGCGGGCGGATCACAAGGTCAGGAGATCGAGACCACGGTGAAACCCCGTCTCTACTAAAAAATAGAAAAAAAAATTAGCCGGGCGCAGTGGCGGGCGCCTGTAGTCCCAGCTACTCGGGAGGCTGAGGCAGGAGAATGGCGTGAACCCGGGAGGCGGAGCTTGCAGTGAGCCGAGATTGCGCCACTGCACTCCAGCCTGGGCGACAGAGCGAGACTCCGTCTCAAAAAAAAAAAAAAAAAAGCCAGGTGCCGTGGCTCATGCCTGTGATCCCAGCACTTTGGGAGGCCGAGGCAGGCAGATCACGAGGTCAGGAGATCGGGACCATCCTGGCTAGCACGGTGAAACCCCTTCTCTACCGAAAAAAAAAATACTAAAAATTAGATGGGTGCGGTGGCGGGCGCCTATAGTCCCAGCTGCTTTGGAGGCTGAGGCAGGAGAATGGCGTGAACCCGAGAGGCAGAGCTTGCAGTGAGCCGAGATCGCACCACTGCACTCCAGCCTGGGCAATAGAAGCAGAAAGAGAACCTGGTAGTTCAGAAAGAGTAAGTGGACAATCATGACAACTGGAAGCATGGAAAGGAGAAGGACTGGGGTAAGACAGGTGCCTGACTCTGTGTCCTGCAGGGACGTGCTCCACTGTGGGCCTAGAAGGGAGGGCTGTGACACTGGGCTCCAGAGTGGAATCCTGAGTGAAGGTTTGGATGGAGAAGCTGCGATGGTGTTCAAGGGCCAGCCACACTCAGGAGCTGCAGTGAGTTATCGTGGGGGCCAAAGGAAGCCTTAATTTTGAAATTCTAGCTTCCAGACCTGGGAGAGAATAACAACCGTTGTTTTAAGCCACCCAGTATGTGGCACTTTGCTGTGGCAGCCCTCGGAAACATTCATGGCAAACATTGAAACATTCCATCATATCGTGTTTGGAAAATAAGTTTGTTTTGTTTTTTTGTAGAGACAGGGTCTCATTATGTTGCCCAAGCTAGTCTCCAACTCCTGGCCTAAATATTCCTCCTTCATTAGCCTCCCAGAGTGCTGGGATTATGGGCATGAGTCACAGCACCCAACCTGTAAAATTATTTGTTACAAAGTTATCTTGTGGCAGTGATAAAATTTGTTAGTTGCCCTTTGAATATACTTTTGGAAATGTATTGAAATTTAAAGTTTCTATAGCACAGTAATTTGAGAAGTGTGTTTTTATCATAATCCCCACCTATTTACATGCTTAAGTGTTGTTATAACAAAGACTGAAAAGTGCTGTGTAAATAAACTGATATATCAAAATATATCATACTATATAGCAGTTCAGAGGCTGCAGTTAGATGTGCTTGTACTAAGGATGTAGAACAGACAAGCCCCCAAATTGAAGCTTAACTTGGGAGGCTTCTTGGATTCACCCAGGGAAGATTTCAAGGGCAAACAGGAGGTGGTAGACAACAATCTTTTATTGAAGGTGCCACTCCTTGTGAAGCAGGGCTGACTTACAAGCATTGCACCCAGAATTAACAACATATGTGCTCGGCTATGCACAGTGGCTCACGCCTGTAATCCCAGCACTTCGGGAGGCCGAGGTGGGCAGATCACGAGGTCAGGAGTTCCTGACCAACTTTTGTTGGGCATGGTGGCGGGCACCTGTAATCTCAGCTACTCAGGAGGCTGAGGCAGGAAAATCACTTGAACCTGGTAGGCGGGGATTGCAGCGAGCTGAGATCACGCCATTGCACTCTAGCCTGGGCTACAGAATGAGACTCTGCCTCAAAAGAAAGAAAAAAAAAAAAAAAGTGCTCTTGGCATCTGTATTTATACCCACTTACAAGTACATGCAAATTAAGGGGTGGGTTAATGCAAATTGAGGGGCTGGGTTATTCAGAACTTTCTAGGAAATGGGCAGTAACTTCCAGATTATTGACATGGAAACAGGTGGTAATTTCCGGGTCATTGTCATGGCATTTTTAAAGTGTCATGGAGCTGGTGGGAGCAATGAGAGCAGCCAGGGTTCACCTTCCTCTCATCTGCTGGTTTCTACTGGTGTCTTCACTTCATCCTGTCTGGACCAGATCCTGTTTTGGTCAGGAGGGTTGGGACCAGAAAACGAGTCCTGCTGTTCTCTTATCTCACCAACATGTGTAAAGAAAGTCTCATAAAGATGACAGGACTTTTCAAATGTAATAAAATAGAAATCAAAAATGCTACATATTTGCATGCATGCATTGAAAATAAATAAGAGGAGATGTGGAAGGATAAACATGGAACTGATAATAGTGTCATTTATAGGGGTAGGAGGGAGAAGGTGAGAGGAAGAGACTTTGGTTGGTCTTCAACAGAACTTATTTTATTCATAATGTTTATATCTTCAAGAACTATATAATCGTGGTTTACCATTTTTAAAATATGCTATTACCATCCTGATGGAAAGATCAGTGATTAAACAGAAAGCACAGGAAATGGGTCACAGAAACTTCAAGGTTAGGATCATTTCCCTGATATGAATAAAGTTTTTTAAATAGTTTTTCTTTATAGTTAATGTTTTAGTTTCCATTTTCATGAATACATAATTTTTGAACGTATTTATAAGGTACATGTGATATTTTGTTACAAGCGTAGAATACGTAATGACCAATTCAGGGTCATTTGAGCCATCACCTCAACATTTATTATTTGTTTATGTTGGGAACGTTCCATATCCACTCCTCTAGCTATTTTGAAATATACAATAAAATTTCACTACAGTCATCCTACTGTGTGGGAAAAGTTTTGAATCCATAGGTGGAATAAGCACACATACTGATCAAGAAATTTGTTTTAATCTGAGTAATAACCAAGTTATTTAATATTAAAATTACAGAAGTAGAAATAATTCTGTAGGTAACTAGAGCAAAAAGGAAGCCTACATGTAAGACAGAATCCCTGCTCAGAGTTCTCCTCGGGAATACCTCGAATCAGAAGACCCAGCCAGATATTGAAGCTAAGTCTGACACCCATATTTTATCCCTAGCCAAAGATATTACCAAACATAATAAAACTCGGGAACTATAACACTGATGAATGCTCCTTTTTAAAAAAAATCTAGTAATTAAGTCCAATTCAATTAAATAGATTTTCAAATAAAATTAGCCACTGTCTCAGCTTCCCTCCCCTTTGTCATTAATAGAATACAAACCAATTCACCATGGTGCCTTGCTTCACTCCACTTTTTCTCTTTTCTGTGTCTATATCTCTCTTTACATGTATCTATATATCTACATATATATTTATGTCTCCATCTCTATATACCTCTATCTATATCTAGATAATTGATTGGCAGATGTGTTTCTTTTTAGGCAGATATGTTTCTTTTATTCTTTCCCTTTAAAGTTTTTCCTTCTTTTCTACAATTGGCTATTTTCTGTGTCTCCTCAAAACTTGAAATGTGAACTCCTCCATTCTCTACTATATTCACATCTTCCTTTCTTCTTAAGTAACACAGTCTCCGTATGCTCACTGGTGCTCCCCCTTCACCTTTTTTTTATTTTTATTTTTTTTGCTTTCAAATATTTTTGTTCAGATTAGATGACGTTTTAAACGTTATCCCTGGGATGAAGAGACATTTGATGGAGTCATCCAAGTCCCTTCAATATGATTTCAGTTCATCTTCTGTTAAAATAAATTTAAATTAAATTTAACAGATGCATTACTCGGCTCAGGCTACCATAACACAATACCATAATTGGGGTGGTATAAACAACAAAAATGTATTTTCTCACAATTCTGGAGGCCATAAGTTCAAGGTCAAGGTGCCAGCATGGAAGGGTTTTGGCGAAGGCTCTCTTCTTGGTTTGCAGATGGACACCTCCTTTATGTGTGTCTACACATGGCCTTTCCTCAGTGTGTGTGCATGGACAGAGATCTATCAATTCTATAAAACCCCACCCTAACTCAATTACCTCCTAAAACCCCCATTCTCTAAATGCAGTTATATTAGTGATTAGGGCTTTAACACATAAATTCAGTCCATAGCACTAGATTATATTTAAAATAAATATTTGTGGCCAGGAGCAGTAGCTCACACCCATAATCCCAGCACTTTGGGAGGCTGAGGTGGGTGGATCACCTGAGGTCAGGAGTTTGAGACCATCCTGGCCAACATGACAAAACCCTGTCTCTACTGAAAATATAAACATTTGCTGGGCCTAGTGACAGGCACCTGTAATTCCAGCTACTCAGAAGTCTGAGGCAGGAGAATCACTTGAACCCAGGAGGCGAAGGTTACAGTGAGCAGAGATTGTGCCACTGCACTCCAGCCTAGGTGACACAGCAAGACTCTGTCTCAAAAAAATAAATAAATAATAAATAAAATAAAATGGCTGTGTGCGGTGGCTCACGCCTGTAGTCCCAGCACTTTGGGAGGCTGAGGCAGGCGGATCATAAGGTCAGGAGATCGAGACCATCCTGGCTAACATGGTGAAACCCCATCTCTACTACAAATACAAAGAATTAACCAGGCAAGGTGGCGTGCGCCTGTGGTACCAGCTATTCGGGAGGCTGAGGCAGGAGAATGGCGTGAACCCAGGAGGCACAGCTTGCAGTGAGCCGAGATCACGCCACTGCACTCCAACCTGGGTGACAGAGCACGATTCTGTCTCAAAAAATAAATAAATAAAAATAAAAATAAAATAAATATTTGGTGAGATTTCTTTATATATAACAATATATCTGTCAACCTGTTTATCTGAAGAGTTTTCCGATTTCTCTGAACGTTTATTCAAATCATTGTAATAAAAGATTTATGGAAAGTTATTCACCAAAAGGTAATGATATTCATTTCTGATAGTGAGATTATTTCTACATTGTGTTACTTTTTACTTTCTGCTCTGTATTGATTCAGTTACTTAAAATTAGTGGGTAACATTATGACAAATTTAAAAAGTCAGTAATATAAAATTATAGCTTGTCAGAATAACCATATCAATGATACAGAGTTTGCTAATGTGATGTTTCATCAAGTAAAGATTTATTGTGTCAATTATGAATTGACTATTTTTGTGTATTAGACGTTGGGAATAATTGACGAAGACTTTGATTCCAGAGAACATGTAGAAGGTGAGACCGAAGAAGAAAAAAAAAAATAAATTAATACCAAAAAAAACCAGAAATTTTGCTAAGTATAAAAAAAGAAGTAAAAATAATATTCCATTAGTAGAAAACTATTTGATAGGCTAGAGAGCCAACTGAAATAAAGAGAGTGCTATAAAATTATCCCTTGATGACTCTGCCCAGAAACAGAGGAGGAAAAGGAAGAATGAATGTGACGTGGACCGCAGGCAAGGTATGGCCTCTGTTAAAATCTTGAGACCCAGAGGAAATCTGAAGGCAAGAGAAATAGAGGAAGTTTGAGATGTTATTAGGCCCAACTGTGATAGGTGAGAAATACAAATTTTATGAATTTTCTAATATCACTTCATGATATTATAGAATCATTCAGGGAGGAAACTGACAAAATTTTCCTTTAGTTAATCATTTTTGACTGCTGAAATCAGTCCTCAACCAAGTCAGGTGGAAAATCCTGCCGACAATGTGCCTGCCTAAAAATATCCAAGGAGTTGATGCCTCCCTGCATATCTTAACAAAGGCATTGAGAAGTGCAGAGGCTCAGCCTTGCTTCGTCCACTATCCTTGGAATGAAAGGGTAAATGGATGTCTATTCACTTATGAAAACTCATTTATTTCATGACACGTTATAAAATAGAGTTCTTTTCCTTCCTGACAGTTTCTGATTATTAGAATGTAGTTTTATTTTCTTTTTGGAGTTCCAGTCTCCCTGCAAAAGAAGAGAGCCCCTGGAGCAGGGTGCTTGACCTTCAGAGTCTGTTCTTGGGAGATGTGAAGTTCTAGAAGTGATTAGTTTAAAACAGCATTGTGTCTTCTCACACAGCGCTTTGTCTTTGAAATGTTTTCTAGCAATATCTATAAAAAGTAACAAAATTGTTACAGTTTTGCCTTAATGACCTCACTGCTAGATAAAACATCTAAGTAGTAATCTGGTGCACAAGACTGACGTATAATGATATTTGTTGCAGCATTATCATATTAGCTGAACAATTAGAAATAATGTAACTTACCAACAAGGAATCAATATTGTATATAAAGCATGATCTCAACTTTATAATATATTAATTCTATGCAAATATATTCATAGAAAGAATAACATTAGGAAATGCACCAAAACGTTGATGTTGTTAGAATTTTATATCATTTTTTCTTTTCAATAGTTGCTTATTGTCCAAATTTCAGTAAATAGCATGTGCTATTTAACATTAAGAAATATAAGAGCTAATAAGCAGAATAATTTGCACTAAATATGTAGATACATTAAAAATAGTATAGGGACCCAGAACCATAAGGGCATATGTTCTGAATAATCCCATTGTGATGGTTAATACTGAGTGTCAACTTGATTGGATTGAAGGATGCAAAATACTGTTCCTGGGTGTGTCTGTCTGTAAGGGTGTTGGAAAAGGAAATTAACAATTAACTCAGTGGGTAGGGAAAGGCAGACCCACCCTCAATCTGGGTAGGCACCATCTAATCAGTTGCCAGTGCAGTGGAAATAAAAAGCAGACAGAAGAAGGTGAAAAGACTAGACTGGCTTAACCTCTCAGCCTACATCTTTCTCCAGTGCTGCGTGCTTCCTGCCCTCAAACATTGGACAAGTTATTCACCTTTGGAACTCAAGCTGGCTTCCTTTCCCCTCAGCTTGCAGGCAGCCTGTTGTGGGACATTGTGATTGTGTGAGCTAATACTACTTAATAAACTCTCCTTTATTTATATATATATATAATATCTACATATAATGTAGATATTTATACATATATAACATATACATATAATGTGTATATTTATACGTATATAATACATTATTACATATAATATATACACATATATAATATATACACATACATAATACATTATTATATATTATATATAATCATGTATTTTATATATAGAATATATATAATAAACTAATACACATATCCTATTAGTTCTGTCCCTCTAGAGAACCCTGACTAATACACCCATAGTATGGATTAATTTTGGAACCTACCATTCCATCCAGAGGAAATGAGAAAAAAAACAGAAGCCAGACTTTGTCTATTGAGGAACACAGTAAGAGCCTGCTAGCTCCTCATAAAGAAGCAGGTGTTTGACAACACCCAGGGTGTTGGAGCATACCGACGTGTAGAATTAGATACAGAACTCCACTGTCAAATTTGAAAAGACAAACTCCTTTTCTGTATACCTTTCTCCATGATCTTGTCTCTATTTAGGTTTAGTGTCTACACCACTGTAACCTTACAGAAGTTGTATTTTCCAGCAGTAAAATTCATTGTTTTATTTGTTCATTTGTTTTTCTTAAAGGATCCTTTCTCATTCTCACCTTATGCTTGTGGTGTTTTCCCATAGATTTCCCTTTAAAATGTAGGCCATGTTATGTTTTGAACATCTTTTGGTGGCCATAACTCTTGGGGACAAATTTTAGCTTCAGCCAATGTGGCATAAAGGTAGAGATGTTCATTTGCTTAAATTTCTGAAGTGCCTGTTCTGCCTGGGGCTGGCTTCCTTCCACTCGCTCAGCCCCTATAAAGGGGGCTCAGGGATACAGCACTTATAGAGATGCTATTACATGTTTGGATAACTTTCTTTAGCTCCCAGGAATTTCCAGATACTTGGTTTTTTAAATGTATTACATGTAAAATACAGCCCGTTTTATTAGGACTCTGCTTACCTGAAATATTTGTTACTGCTACCAATAACAAGACACCTCTCTAAAGCAGAAAGAGTCTTGTACTCTTTCTCTAGAGACTCTTTATAAAGATTATACGAGTCATTTGGAATAAGGGAATTAAATATAGCAGAAGTATGTAGTATGAAATTCATGTGTGCATCGTTCTAGAATAACTACAGATACCCGTGAGAAATTGGCATTGTTTCATTTCTAGCTTCAGTAAGGTAGTCAAACAAACTTTTCCTTGGGAAAGAACCTTCAAGCTGTAACGAGCCTCTTCTATGAACCACACAGTGTATTGGACCCAGACTCTGATATTGAGGAAGTTGATTATTTTTGCATGACAAAAAAAAAAATATTCTCTTTCTGTCTGCAGTTTCCCAGGATCAGAGTGAAAATACAGAGCTTCCATCAATGATCCATCCTTGGGCTGGAGTGACTTGGTCTAAAAAGGCAGCCAATTCCCATGCAACAGGGGGTAAAAATGGCACCTAGAAATTTCTCCCTCCATTTTTACTGTATTTCTAAGATTATTAGTAGAGATCACAGAGCAAAAGGAGCTGTGAGACTGCCATGCTGGACAATACTAAAAAGCACAACATCTCATCTCTTAGTTCCTGTCAGGGACACTGAAGACTGGAGGTAATTTTAAGCAGGAATTAAGTCATGTGTGGTGAGCTTCCCAGTCATGAGATCTAGGGCAGGAATGGAATACTTCTTCCTCACTTCAAACCTAGAGAAAGTTTCCCTAAAGGAACCAGAGCTAGATGAATGTCTTGTGGTGCCTGAGAGACTCAGAGCCTGATTGGTCTCCCCCTAACTACTGAAAAATCTAAAAAAGCAAGATGCTGTGGCTTAGGAGAAAGATTGCAATAGTGGGATGGCCTAATGGCCCTGCCCAAAGCAGTTTTGCCCCAGAAGCTCTCCATCTCCTTGCCTTAACTATATACTTCACACACATCGCTAGCTGACATGTTTAGATGTATTTATTCACTAATGTATTCTCTGCCTCCTACCAGAAGACAAGCTCCATGAGAACGGGCCTCACTGGCCTTGTTTACTGCTTCACTCCTCACCTGGACTAAAAACTGACTTTTAGACCTTGTTCCAGAGCACCCGCCAAAGGGACAGCTGCGTGTTTACTAAAATGGGGACAGACGGAGATACATTTTCAGAGCAGTTAATGGGGCTTCTTTGAAGGTTCTGTAGATCAATGTAGGACAAGAGTAACACAAATGTGACCTATTTTATTCTCACTAGAATTTGAAAATCCAAGTAAGAAAACTGAGAGTACTAATAAATGTTGTTCTGGGAGAAAAGGTGTGGGAATAATGTCTCCTCCATTTGATATGAGAAATTTAAATGATGACATTCTGTATAAAGAAATCTAACAGATCCTATCATCATGCTGCCAAAATAATAGCTAAGGCTTATTGTCCTTCAAGTTTGTTGTTCATCAGTTTCATTAGACTTCATAGCAAAACTAGAAGGAAGCTACTTTTTTAAATCCATTTTTTAGAAGATAAACTAATGTAACAGAATTAAGGTTAAGTGATTTTCTTAAGAACATAAAGCTAAGTCAAAACAACTTAGCTTCTGCAGTCATAACGCTATAATACTCAGAAAAGCAGAGTGAGAAAAAATTCTTGGTAAGAACAAAATGCCTCTCTCAGAAGTAATTTACAATCTTTAATTGAAAAAAAATCATTAAAACTTGTTGCAAGTACCTAACCACCTTATATTTTTTAGAATTGCAGTAACATTTTCCTTAAATCATATAACTTAAAAAAAAACCATCTAACTTTTAAAATGTGCTAATTTATTTAAGTCAATTTAAAATAAGAAAACATTAAAAAGGCAGTTACTCTAAAGATGAAATAAAGAAGTCAGAAGTAAAGGTATGTGAGAAAATTGGGTCTTGTCTGATATATAATGTTCATTTACAAAGCTTAGATCTCAACCACCTTAGAGGGAAGGCAAAAGTAGAAGGATGATTTATGTTTAAAGATAAATGTAGGCACATTAAAATTTTAAAGAGTTCATTTGAGCAGACAGCAATTCATGAATTAGGCAGCTCCAGACCACAAGTGGTTTGGGGCTCCTGGGAAAGGGAAGTATACATAAGGTGAACACAGTAGCAAGACAAAGAAAACATAACTGGTTAGAGTGGAACAGTAGCCTTATTTGGATCATTCCCGTGAAAGGTTCCGAGCTAGAGGTTAGTTGGTGGCTTCAAATTGGTTAAGTTTATATTTCAATATCCCAGACTATGATCATTTACACTGAGTTGGGTTTTGGTTTGCTTACATGGAATCCAGGGCACAGGACCCTCCTCAGTCTAATGGCTCCTGTGCCCTGGACTCTGAATTAATTATTTTAACACATGCTTTCATCTCCTCTTCTGATATAGAGTATCCCAAACTATCTGCACAAAATGGGCTTCTTCTGACAAAATGGAGGCATACATTTTTTTCTTTCATTGTTTTTATGTAAAAGAAAATGAGTCAGTGTCTAATAAGGTCCAGATTTCAGCAAATTCAAGTGGCTTTTGGTGCATTCTGAAGACACATAAATCCCACTAATTTTCAGTTTCATTTAATATATACCCCCATAAAGGCATTATTCTGTAATGACCATGCAGAGACAACCTGACCCAGTGAAGGGAGGTAGCCCAGCATGCTGCATTAAAAGACCTTCTTAGCTAAATGTGTTCATGCATCTTCTTAGCACCCAGAATATAGCACTTCTTCATATTTTAATGGTAATTTAAATTTAAAATGAAGTGATATATCCTCTCTCATTTTAAAACATGTCCCTTTTAATTTTTCAATGGAAATACCTAATGAATAAAAAGACATAAGTTAAAAATATGCAAGATGTGCATCAATTAACCAGTGAGTGAAATACAGAGGATAAGAGAGTTGCTGGCCAAAAGTCACTAGGTAGCATGTGCAGAGGCCCTACCTCCAATGAGTAGCCTGAGAAATGTGTTGGACTTCCTCCACCATACCCCAAATATTAACGAGAGGTGTGCGGCAAGGTTTTTCAATATCTACTGAAGCTGCTGCTAAGCTATTAAGATGTTTTCTCCTTATTACTAAATATTTACACCATATTTCTCTCAAATACTAACAACTTTCAATAACATTCTAGCTGAAATGCTAAATTGTATTGAGAAATTTAACTTGTGTCAGACTGTCAAGAAAGTTACTTTTTTGGTCACAACAAAACAAAACTGAAATTAAGGAAGCAACACAAAATGTCAGAAGATCACAGATCATGTCAGAAGCCTAAAAGGGAAGTTGTTTAGCAAGACCAATCAATTGCAAGTGGCTTCCTCCGCATCTGATGGCCCTTAGGTTTCCAGTGAGCGTATACCTGGTCCTCAAACGCCTCGTTGATGAAATGTCAAGTGTCCTCATCAGCGGAGGAGAGCGGTCAGGATAAGTGCGTCATCTGCATGGTCCCAGAGTATGTGTTGCAGGCTGTTTATCCGAAATGCCACACTTTGCAAATGAAGTTTCAAGGATTTATAAAATGTGAGAATGTTCAACAAATTTGAAAGACTTAAGGGCAATGATAATTCAAAAATGATTAATAATTTATATACTTGGGAACACATGTTATTATTTTGCTGGTGACCACAACACACTGCATTCCTGGTCTTCTGCACATGTCCCTAACTCATGAGCAGTAGTTACAACACAGCTGTAATATCACACATTCTTTCCAATTGAGAATATGTAACACACAATTTGTTATTAAATTGTATGGAACTATGCTATGTCTTTTTTTATTAAATAAAAGTTTTTTTATGACTAGGCCCATTTTTAAATAAATGATATTTTGAGGTGTCTTCTAATAGTTCATTCATCAAATGTAATAATTTTATAAAAAGTAGAATTTAATTAAAACTATATGAATTTAAATTCTGATTACAATAATTCAGCTGAAAGACACAATTTATATCTTCTCTGCCAAAACGAAATAATGATATGATGCTAATCCTTACAGTAACTCTGCCATAGATAAATGCAGATTTGTAGTAAGAAGTCTATAATGGCTTTAAAAATTAATGGTTGATTTGTATTATTTTCTATTTACCTTCAGGCAACCTTCAGTTACCAATGTCAGTGTAATTTCTTTAGCTGTGAAAATTCATGGAAGAAACTATTTATTTATTTATTTATTTATTTATTTATTTATTTAATTTTTGAGACGGAGTCTCCTCTGTCCCCCAGGCTGGACTGCAGTGGTGCAGTCTCGGCTCACTGCAAGCTCTGCCTTCCGGGTTCATGCCATTCTCCTGCCTCAGCCTCCCGAGTGGCTGGGACTACAGGCGCCTGCCACCACCCCCAGCTAATTTTTTGTATTTTTAGTAGAGACGGGGTTTCATTGTGTTAGCCAGGATGGTCTCGATCTCCTGACCTTGTGATCCGCCTGCCTCGGCCTCCCAAAGTTCTGGAATTACAGGCGTGAGCCACCGCGCCGGCCGAAGTCATTTATTACAATTGATGATTGTGATGACAGTGATGATAGCTGCCACTTACTGAAAATGAACTATGTACTAGTTTTCCTGTTAAGATTTCTCTACTAACTGCATAAGAAATATCTGGAGAGGCTGGGCGCGGTGGCTCAAGCCTGTAATCCCAGCACTTTGGGAGGCCGAGACGGGCGGATCACGAGGTCAGGAGATCGAGACCATCCTGGCTAACACAGTGAAACCCCGTCTCTACTAAAAAAATACAAAAAAAAAATAGCCGGGCGAGGTGGCGGGCGCCTGTAGTCCCAGCTACTCGGGAGGCTGAGGCAGGAGAATGGCGAAAACCCGGGAGGCGGAGCTTGCAGTGAGCTGAGATCCGGCCACTGCACTCCAGCCTGGGCGACAGAGCAAAACTCCGTCTCAAAAAAAAAAAAAAAAAAAAAAAAAGAAATATCTGGAGAAAATTTAAAAACAGAAACAAAAAACATTAAATATATGTCTGGGTCTCCCCTGAGACCAAATGAATATTGAAGTCAGGAGTGGACCTTTGAGTCTACATTTTAGGTTCTTGAGTGATTGTGCCGCACAGGTGGAAAACACTGAGCGTCCTACCCTGAACGTTTTACATGAATTCTCTCACTCAATCTTCAAGTTATCTTGAGTTATTTCCATTGAACGATTCGAGAAGTTGGGCTGCGAAGAGTTTAAATAACGTGCTCAGCTTTTCACACAGTCATTCAAATGTGAGGCCTGAATTTTATACAAGTTATTCTAACCAAAAGTTTTGAGAACTACTTCGCTGAGATAGGCAACTTAAGAGGCTTGATTTTTCCTCCATATTTGTATTTATTTTTTGTAATTCACATTCATACTAGATAGAAGATAGCTGAAAGTTATGTAAATGCATACATAAATATGCACATAAAAACACACAGTTCATACATGAATTAGTTAGACAGCTAGGTAGAAAATGTCTATAAATAGTATGGAAACTTATTTACTCCATCTGTGCAAGTATTTATTTTCTCATTTGGAATATGCTCCACTAGAACGACTATAGCCATGGTACCGTGTTAAGACTCAACTGACCTCTTTCTTCCTCTCTTTCCTTGGATCATTCCCATTAAAAGCTGTGGACCACCACCTCCTCTTCCAAACACTTCTGCTCTATGGGTTCTGCTACTCTGTGCTCACGGTTTTCTTACCACGTTTTTGGCATCTTCTGTTCAGTCTCCTTAAATGTTCTTTGCCTCTTTTATTTCAGAGTGTCTTGTGGTTTCATCCTTGACAAACTTTTCATGCAAAAAGAAAGGATTATTTAGAATTACGATATTTTACATTAATTTTCAATTTATTAAAGTTAAAAGTTTAAAAATATGGGCTCCTCTAGCCATAAAGTTCAAATTTTGAAATGAATTATACATTGTTTCAATTTGAGGAAGAAAGAAAAAATAGCACCTTTACTTGTGATTGCAGTAAGGTTCAATTAACCTAAGTTGAACAGATTAAATTCCCTTTAAACCCTTGTAAAACCGAGTTATTTAAATTTCTTTTAATATATTGAACTATATTTATGAATTTTTATATTCTTAGTGTTTTCACATGTCTTACAGGGAGAATTTCCATACTTAACAAAAAGTAATCTTCAAAAGCATTTAAACAACTTTTGTAAATAAAATACACTAAATTTAGAAATACAATAAATGACATCGTGTCAAACCACAGTACAATAATGCACTTAAGGAAATTGTCTTATACTTTGCTGCTTAAAATGAAAGTCTAACTTCTACATTTCCCTTAAACTTTAAGAAAATGTTGTTTTTTTTTAAAAAAAAATTAAGTATAATTACTTACATTAAAATGCACAGATCAAAAGGGCCTATTTCAATAGAAAGTTTTTGACAAATGTAATGTACAACCCACACAGAATACAGGACATTTTTATTACCCCCAGAAAGTTACCTTGTATTAAGATTCTTGAAAAAAAATGAACATTTATGAACCAAATAAACAATATACAGTGACATTATTAGCATGGTTTTGATATACATTGTAAAATCCATACTTAATTATTTAGCCTTCCAAGTTTAAAAAAATCACCTACCCTTAGCAGTGTTTCTCAATTCAATGTAGTGTTACCCCAAAGGGTTACAGCAATGTAGGGAGACATTTCTGGTTGTCACAACTGGGAGATGCTACTTGCATCTAGTGAGCACAGGCCAGGGATGCTGCTAAACATCCTATTATGCAAAGACTACTCCCATTCCATTATCCAACCTAAAATATCAGTAATGCTGATATGGAAAAGCATTGTTCTAAAGGAGGCAGATTCGTCATCCCAGACTGCTATAACTGTGTCCAAATCTATCCATGTTATGTTTGCTTATCTAAAAGAGACATAACCCTATCATATGCCCAGGATGTTTCTACACCAACCACAAAAAGACATATTAAACCCTTTGGATAGTTGACATATCTACAAGGGACCCTCCCTCTCACCATGAACATACTTATCTGAGATAATTCTGAAAATACATCCCCTTTGATCAAGATATACCACAATCAATTACTTAGTATTATATTTAAAAAATTTTTGTCACTTGACTCCAGCTTTACCCATAACTCAAAATATGTTTTTATGTCTTCCCCTTTTATTGTGAGTAACTTTCAAATATATATTTTGGGTCACAATTCTAAAATCAGTATGATGGCAACTCTCCCAAGATAACTTAATTTATTCCTATTTTTGAGAACCATCTATAATTATATTATTCCTGCTGTTACAACCTTTGATTCCTTCAGTACCTCTGTTTTAGTAAATCGTGACAAGCCAGAAGCATATGTTTCATCTCTCAATGTCAATGTAGCATACCCAAAATATACCAAGCTATTGATTCTTCTTATGCCTCAAATATCTCCCAAATCTACGCCTCTCTATGCACTTGTCCCCAGTCACCCTCATTTTATTCTAAACCTCAGACTGGTGACTTACTTTCTTACCTTTTCTTTCTTTTCTTTTATTTTGCTTTTTATTTCTTTTTCTTCCTCCCTTCCTCTCTCCTTCCTTCCTTCCTTTCTCTTTCTTTCTTTTTCTTTCTTTCTCTTTCTTTCTTTTTTTCTTTCTTTCTTTCTTTCTTTATTTCTTTCTTTTCTCTCTTTTCTCTTTCTTTCTTTCTTTCTTTCTTTCTTTCTTTCTTTCTTTCTTTCTTTCTTTCTTTCTGTTTTATTTGCAATATTGTATCAAAAATAATCTTGTAAAAGTAAAAAATGTTTGTATCTGTCTGGATTCATAGCCTTCAGTGTTTGCTATCACTGCATGCTGAAAACTCCCAAAACCTCATTATCCTAGGGGGGATAGAATTGTATTTTTCATACATCTATAGTATTTAACTGATATAAGCAGGGCTTGGCTGTATGGAAAGTGCAGATCAAGCTACTTTGCCCATGTATAGTCAGATCAGCTGGTTCACTTTACGCATCAGTGAATGTCTTGGGATCTTCTTTAGGTGGAATTTGCCTAAGTCTGCTCAGCTGGGATGCTTAGCTAGAAAAAAATCTATTCCCAGTGATTTTCATCACCTCCTGTGACCAAAAGATTCACCTCTCTCACAGTTTTGACAGAGGTACAAGAGTACAAGAAGCATGTAAGACATGTTGAGGCCTATGTTCAGAAACTGGTACAGCTTTTTTTTTTTTTTTTTTTTTTTTTCACTTCAGTCTATTGTCCAAAGCAAGTATATGCCTGAAAAAGGAAGGAAGCATTTTCTGGGAGCTTGCTAATTATACAAAGAACAAAGAGCTTCTGTGTTGGACCCTGTCTGCTTAGCTGTCTGCAGGAGTGGCTTGAGTTTTTTCCCAGGTTGTTTTATGTGCTATGACTGTTCCCAGGGATAGAGAGAGTGGGCTCTGTGAAGTCATATGGCAAAGGGCATGGACGCGGGAACGTAAAGAATCAGTGCCACGCATGCATCTATGCATCTTCCCATTGCTTTTAGTGCACATGGCAAATTCCCTCACATGGCTGCTACCACGTGCCTCGAGCTTGCCTCACATACTGTATCACACTTAGTTACAATTATTCCTCCTTTCTTGCCTTTCATCCCAGACAAACTCAACTTTCAGCTTTTTAAATTCACCATTCTCTCATCTGAGCCTGTGCACATCCTGGGGTTAAATTATAGTTTGCTTTTGTCTGCATATTCTTCAGTCTTCAGTTTCAGTATTACTTATTTAAGAACACTAGTGCAAATCCCCGGGTTGCTTAAAATTTTCCTGATTTTGATTTTTATTGCTCCTTGAATTTTTCTCATGCACTCACTTGTAATTACTTTGCTAATACTTTCATCTCTAGTAGATCATAGGCCTTATGGTTGCAAAAGCTGTGTGTGATTATAACTTTATTACCCGATGGATTAATTTTGTTAAAACTGCCTCCAAACATGTATTATTTTTATAGCTTGCTATAACTCTGATACTTAATGGGTTTTGGTTATTTGTCTATTTTATAATGAAAATTGGTAATGAAAATTTGTATCAAGGAAAGGACAAGAAAAGAAAAAGAAAGAAACATTTACTAAATGCCTATGGTATACCGGGCTGTTTTACATGCTATCACATTTAATTGTGAGAGGTATCTAGACTACTGTTTAACTGATTTTGAATTGAAATTTTGAGAGGTTACATCACTAATGCAAGCAACACAGAATTAATTAGCAGAACTGCAAAGCAACCCAGATGTAAAAGGCTTTTTTTCTTTACTATAATTTTAATTTTCAATGTTATCAGAAGAGCTCACATTACTCTTCTCCCTTACTTCCAATATAGAAAATGTAACTTGTTCTTCAATTCTTCCTTTCCATAATTCAATATTATTCTCACACAGTTTATTGATTAGTCAAGTTTTTGCTCTTTTAAAAATTATGTTCCTTGATTACAATTAAATGAAGTTTTTAACCTAACCGTAAGAAAAATAGTTTATAAAGTAAATGCAAACAACATTATTTCCATAGATTAATAAAATTCTCTCAAAATCATTGAAAAGATAAAGACGAGAATTTGGGTGCCTTCAAATAAAACTCAGGTGATCAATATTCATAAGTCAGCTTATAATCAACTTTTAAAATTAATTTTTCGCCCCAATGGTATTTGCTTAATTGAAAATGACACATTTCACAATCTCAAAAGAAGAAATATTATATTAGTCAGGAGTCACCAATTACTATTAAAACGCTATTGCATGGGTTAAGCAGGGAACACGTTTTTTCCTCAGTTAAGATTAATGGGTGAAATTATAGCTCTGCAGCTTCCAAGTGGCAAATTCAGGAACCAGAGCTCCTTCTATCACATGACCACCATTTTTTAGCCCTTGACCAACAGCCTCATGAACAAGGAAGAGAGCCTGGGAAACCCAGCTTGGCATTTCAGCATCAAAGTCCATTGGCCAGAATTAGACAAACGGACTCATCTCCTTGCAAGTGGACCAGGAAATACGTGAAACACTAAAACATGGAATAGTCTTCATAAGTCAGATGACTACATGTTGAAACCCAGAAAATTTCTGGAAGCCAGAGTATGTTCCCAAAGTTTGAACTGAGGCATGGATTTTATCATGCTTCTTCAAAATTATCTGGACATGATTTTTACTAAGTGTCCCCAGTTATCAGCTAAACTTGGTCTTCACTCGATCACTTACTGTAGTCAACTGATGTGATCCGTTCCAGTGATCAGGTAAAGGTTTCACTTGGATGAAACTTAGTGCAGCACTCTTGCACACACATACATATGTCTGATGGATTTTATGATAATTGCAGTTTTATTAAACTCTTTCTCTGTGTTATGTATTTGCTAAACACTTTACAAATGTGCTCTGATTTAATTAACACAAGTTTATGGGATAGGTACTCTCATTAATTCCATTTGCAAGTGAGTAAACTGGAGCCCAAATAAACTAATTTACATGCTGGAGGTCCTATGGCATGTTAGTTACGGAGCAGAGATCCATTTGTGAACCAAAGGCTATTATGCGTCACCTGAGCCTTTACTCATTAAGTTCCTGAATGCTGGAGGGAGCAACTATTGGGCTACAGAGACCATGAACCTCTAAGCTACTATTAGACTACTTTTACTTGGAAACTCCAATGCACTATGTTGGGATTTGAAAGGCTCCTGCTACACAAGATAGCTGTAGACCAGGATGAGGTACAGGTTGTGATACAAGGTCCCCAGAAACTTCTGCTTTCCAATAGTGACGAAGAAGGACAGGAAAAAAGGACAGCTGGGGAAAACTTAGACTGCAGAAGTGGTCTGCCTGAAAAGTCATAGCAATAGGTAAAAATAAAACAACCTGGGAAAAAACTCAGGCGGCACCTGCACACAGATAAGCAGACAGGGTCCAGCACAGAAGCCCTTTGTTCTTTGTATAATTACAGAACTCCCAGGAAAAAGTTTCCTTCCATTTTCAGGCACATACACGGTGGGCTCCATGTAAGCTGGCACAGGGAGGAGGGGTCTTAACTAAAACAAACCCGCAGTTATACGTACAAGCGAAGCAGTGCTTTGTGCTTGCCTAGAGACATACCCACAGCTGTATAAGATAAGGAGAGTTGCACAGACAGCTTTACTAATAAAAAGTTACTCAAACAGTTACATGGAGGAGAGCAGTTTTTTATAAAAGTTTCTTGCATTCAGCTGTAACACAGCAATCCACTCGGACTCCCCTCTCTGCCACAGAGAGCTTTCTTCTTTCACTTATTAAACTTTTGCTCCAACCTCACCCTTATATCTGTGTTCCTTAATTTTCTTGGACACAGGACAAGAGACCCCAGGTACTAGTTCAGACAATGAGAAACTGTTACACTAAGGTGCATTAACGAGACAACAATAGCATTGATAATGGGACCATTCCTCCCCAGACACAATCTTTCAGCTACTCATAGCATCTTGGCAATAAAAATGCAACCAAAGTAGTCTCACTTCATCAAGGATATTATTACACATGGTGGTCATTGTAAATTCCCTATCCATACCACCTACCCAAGCAAATTCCTGCTTCTAAGTTCCTCATGTATAAGCTTATTATTTATTATTTGTTATAATTTTATATGCTTTAAAGTATTATTGCTATGAGTTTTGGTAAATGGGCATGACATACTGGAGCAGAGGTATGATGGGTGAGGCATGGACAAAGGAATATCTGCCGTAAACTTGCTGTGACTACAAGGGTTGACTCCTCTAGATACAATGATGTCATATTGACTAAATTAAACACAGTGACAACATTCTGGCCAGCAGAGGATGAGCTCACTGTCCCAGGCATTCTGACCATCCAGGAAATATCAATCACTCCAGGCACACAGGTACAATGAGCTCAATGAGCTCACTGGGATTGAGATTCTCTCTCTGTGTCTGTCTCTCCCTCCCTCCCTCCCTCTCTTTTTCATGCACCCATGGCAATTGCAACAGCCTCAAGATTTCAGATTTCTTACAACCTTCAGTGGGCATCAAATGCATTTCTGAACAATTCTTCACTTACTTGATCTTTAGAAGCAATATTAGATTTTCTACAAGATTTAAGTTTGAGCGTCTGTTTTCAATCATTACAGTTGTTATAAGAATTGTATATACTTTAGGTATCTCATAGGACCAACATTCTACAGACTCTTTTTACACCTTCTAAATTGTGAATTAAATCAAAGGTTTGCTCTCTCTTTAACATGTGGCTGTCTTAATGTTATCTTTGGGTGACTTACATGATGAGTCTAAAAAAATTGTAGTTAGCTTTTGTTTGCCATGGATTATAAAAATCAAGTAAATTATGTCCATTTTTAATGAGTTAGCGGAATTATATATGTTATATACAGTATTTTTACTATAACATTAAATATAATTTTGTTCACATCAACAACAACAACAAAAAAAAACATGAGAACTCAAAATGGTTTTATCAAATGCTGAAATAACTGTTGATATTTTTCATAGGGTTATTAGATAAAAAAAAAGTTCTGTCTTGATTTCAGCAAACAAGCGGCAATGTTTTCATGCCAAGAAGGTCAAATTAGTCTTGGTGGCTGTACTATTAGACATTACCCTTTGTATGAACAACTATGTCAATCAGTTTACTCTTGCAACATGAAGACCAGGTTCTCACCACCAGTTGAAACCTAGTGGTATAAAACTAGAGTGTTTTATACGACTCTAGCAGAGACAAGATCCTGGGAATTTACAGTAGAAAGATTCTTTTTATCAGTTGGTCAACTGTTGCTTAATTATGTCATTTAACCAAGTCATTTTTTGGACTTTAGTTCTTTCATCTGTATTTTCAGTAGTGTATTACTGGACAGTTCTTGATATTTTGTGATTATTTATCCTATGACTTTAATAACCTAAAATTTATTAACCTGTAACCTGTGAGCCCCTAGGTAAGGAGGCTGAGTCTACTTTAACAAAGCCATAATTGTCTGAAATGGCAGATAAACATTCTTATGTTCATATAATCATATTTCTGATGCTCAGTGTTAATGCATACAAATGCCATCAGAAAAATAATGTTGGTATGAATATGGATATTAAAGGCTATTCTGACGAGGTCTCAAACTGAAATAATGAGCTGTTTATTTAGAAAATGGAGCAGATATGATTCTTGTTATAAAATGGAAAAGAACTTGGTTGAATTTATTTTCAGTATTTTGGGGAAAGTAATACAAACAAGTGATAAAATTGTATATTTAGATGAGGGGATTTCTATGCAAACTGTACAAAGAGCAACTGGGCTTCTCCATGCTGCTTCTAGTAAAATGTGAGATAAGGGATTAAAATGAAGGGATATTTAAGTTTAAAGAAAACAGATCTTAAAGTTTTGAAAAAGATAAGCCTATTCATATTGCAAAAACCTGAGGAAGACTGTTCAAGAGAAAACCAAGGGTGTGGTTGGACACTCATTCCTAAAAGAGATTATCCATGATGTTAACCAGCCCTATAGGCAGAAGCCAGGAATATAGATGAAATTATGACACAAGCAGAGATGCAATCAGTTTGGATCAAAGGCACAGGACTAGACTATACAGCTCTTCAGCTCTGACTATGATTTATTCCTCAAGATAAGGGAAGAGGGACTCTAAAGGTAATTCAGCGATCACCAGGCCCACCAAAGGCCCTGGGAGCAAGGCAGCATCCACCTTAGTTTCAAAAGGGTTGAGCCACCTCTGTGGTTTCAACAGGCCCGGCTGCTGCCCCAGCCCAGCAGAGCTTCTGGGTCAAGACCATCACCCAGCAGGCCCAGAAGTGGGGCACCAAGCCAGAGAGGGTTACCTTCATGTCTTTAGTTCTAACGGAAGTTGCCTTGCTAGGTCTTGGACTTGCCTGCAAACCTGTCACCCCTTTGTTCCTTTTGATGTCTCCCTCCTAGAATGAAAAAGTTTCATTCTAAAGTTTTATGCCTGCTCCTCCATCATATTTTGGAAGTGGATAAGTTGTCTAGTTTCACAGGTTCACAGCTGGAGCGAAAGGATGTCAAGATGAATTGTACCTCCATTTTCAAACATACGTGACCTAGGTATTTAGATAACACTGTTGACTTTACAGTTGATACTGGAATGAATTAAGATATGGGGGACTGTTGGGATGGAATAAATGCAAGACATGAATTTTGGAATGCCAGGGTGGAAGTATTGGATTGAATGTTTGTGCCCCTCGTAAAATTCATATGTTGAAACCTTAACTCCCTGTGTGGTTGTATTTGGAGATGGCGCCTCTATAGAAGTACTGCAGGTTAAATGAAGTCGTGAGGTTGGCGCCCTCCTCTGGTAGAATTATGAGAAGAGACACTAAACATACCTGTTGTTCTCTCTCTCCCTAATGTATTCAGAGGAAAGGCCTTATGAGGACAAAGCAGCTGCCTACAGACCAAGAAGAGAGCCCTCACTTTAAACCAAACCCACCAGACTTTGATCTGGGATTTTCATCCTGCAGAACTATGAGAAATAAATTTCTGTCATTTAAACCACCCAGTCTATGGTATTCTGTTATAGCAGCCTGAGAAGACTACACAGTTATGAGAGAATGGCAAAACTAATTCTAAACACTGGTCATAAACATAGGCATTTACATATTATGTGATTTAAATGCTTTAGAGAGAGTTCATGTTCTAAAATTTCTTGTGTACTTTGGTGCCTAAATGACTTAAATTCCAGAAGTAAGAATTATCTTCTTTTGGATTATTTTCTTCCTTTCTTATAACCAAACATTTAAGAGGCAAAGCCAAGATTCTAAATATTTTCTAGAGGTGAGGTGACTGGAAGGCTATTGTGAGGGAGAGGAAAGGAGCCGATAGCATGGTAGAGACTTATTGAAGGTTTCTTACAGCCACTTCACTATCTGCCTTCCCCGACCTTCGAGAGTGGCATGCTGACAAATTAAAACCACAAGTATCTCTTTATTTTCTGTTTGTCATTACAGTACATCTCACTCTATTGCCAACAGTTTGAATGTGACATAACTGCATTCTGAAGTGATAACTCAAGCTGGCCTTCAGAAATGCAATTACACAGCTGCTTGTCAACAAAGATTAATATACTGCTACATTCCCAATGCAAACACATACCCCATCACCACTGCCACTGCCGCCGTCACACACCTTATGTATAAACCAAGAATGCTGGCTTTAAATATCTCCTTGTAAAATCTGTGTTTGTTCAATGAAGAACCCACATTTCCTATTCCCCAATGAAAATGATAATTCAGCATTAGTCAAAATAAAATGTTTGATGTTTTATAAGAATAAATATTTGCTTCCAGAATCTCTTATTATTTTATCTATTTGCTTTGGGAAAAATGAAGATAAACGAATTCCAAACTGGATTAATAAAGTAGAGAAAGCTGTTCAAGGTTGGACTCCATCAGCAAGAGGAAATATTATGATGGCATTGATGCAATTGTTACACAGAATCTTTTTTTAAAAAAATGCAGAAAGCATAATACAATCTAAAGATGAAAAGTTTAAAATTCCATCAAAATACAAAGTCGTTTACTGAGTTTAATAAAAAGGTAGGTAAATAATTTCTACAAATTTTATACCCAAATTATAGGATATTAGAAATGAATAAAAACACACATCTAAATGTTGATGTAAGGGAAAGTTGAAATATTTAGTATGGTCCAAAAAAGAGCTCCTTTCAGGCATGGAAGGTTTGAAGCCTGCTCTTAGCTGTGTCTCTGTCATTATAAAACCATCTGTTGTGGAAATGTCGTTTTGTGGTAAATAATTTCAGAGAAAACACAAATCTAGTAAGAGACCTAGCACTGCAGATTCATCATTCTGATTCTAGAAACACTTGTTGAATGCCCACTGTGCACAGTTCTGGGCATCTCTGGCAAACTCTGGACCCCTGGCACCAGGTAAATGGCACAGCCAAGCCCTGCTCCTTTGCCTTCTAAGAAGGCCCATATTAAAGTGCATGGAGGAAAACATATATTGTTTTAAAGACACTGAGGAAAGTGAAAGGACTTGTAAAATCTCCCTCTGTAATGCGTTTCAATGTTAATAGGGTAAAATTTTTCTGAAATGAATAGATGAGTTCAACCTTGACTGGCAGCTTTCACAGTGCATTCATTTGGAAAACAATCTAATCCTATAGCCCCAGAGTTACTACCAAATGCAACTTAATACTGTACGTGGCACATAAAATTCATTTTTTATTATTTTGTGTCAGAAGACAAGACATGGAGAAACCTGGCCAAAACACTATGAGAATGCTTCGTGTTCTCACAGATATTAGGGATAGTATCATGATCACAAAATCATAGCTATGGATAAAAATTCTTCTGAATCCCAGGGTAGAGAAGAATGACTCAGGAAAACAGATGCATTCAAGAGACTCAGTATTATAAACTACTTTGCATTGCTCTATTTTTTAAGAGAGTCTTCCACCACTTTGGGAACGGTAACATCTAATTTTTTGTGATCTTACAAACTTTTGGTGTAAGAGATTTAATTCAATGTTTCTAAGGTACATGTCATGCAGTAATCGTTATTTTGAGCTCTTTATGCAATAAAACTCAGAGAGGTGCATCCCAGATTACAAATATATTAAAATTCGTGGGCCCTACTTTTGGAGATTCTGATTTAATGGGACTAGGGGTGGGGGGAGGAATCTGAATGTTAAGTTCATCTTTACCCTTCAAGTGTCTCTGAAGCAAATGGCTTACTGAGCAACTGCTCTAGAAGCAGTAACCTACAGGAAACTACAAGAGAATGTCTTTGTTCTCATTCTTATGAAATGTACACTGAAGTATCATGGAAATGGAGCACACCCTCTCCAAATTTCTCTCAAATGTTTCAGAGAGGGAGAGAGAGGGGTAAGACAAACAGGATGAAGCCTAAATGATTGCTGAATCTTAGTAACCCACATATGAGAATTCATCATACTGTTTTGCAACTTTGCACTGAATTTAAAATTATATCCAAAATACGGGAAGTCCCTGTTGGGATGGAGTTTGTAATTGATATAGGAAAAAGAGAAGAAGGGAATGGGGCATTCGGGGTATCTTAGGATTACAGTGTAGAAACTGGAGGATGGTTACTACTATAGGGGAAACAAAAGCGTAAATGTACATTAAATAGTTTGTATGTGCATGTGTGTTCACAGTCATATGTATCTTAATGTGTGTTTTATTCCTATGTATACTACACACATACACAAAATTCACATAATAATGCAATCTTTAAACTCTATTATTTTTGTATTGTAATTATCTTTATCGGATGAGGAGATAAACTCACCATTTTAATTAGTTTTATGCATGTTTTCACGAATATTTATTTTTCATAAATATATGTCTTAGTCTGTTCAGGCTGCTATAACAAACTACCCTGGACTAAGTGGCTTCAAAACAACAGAAATTGATTTCTCTTTTTTTTTTTTTTTTTTTTTTTTGAGATGGAGTCGTGCTCTATCGCCCATGCTGGAGTGCAGTGGCATGACCTCAGCTCACTGCAATCTCCGTCTCTTGGGTTCAAATGATTCTCTTGCCTCAGCCTCCTGAGTAGCTGGGACTACAGGCATGTGCCACCACGCCCAGCTAATTTCTTTGTATTTTTAGTAGAGACAGGGTTTCTCCATGTTGGCTGCTCTCAAACTCCTGACCTCAGGTGATCCGCCCACCTTGGCCTCCCAAAGTGCTGGGATTACAGAATTGAGCCACTGCACCCCCAGAAATTGATTTCTTATGGTTCTCGGAGCTGGGAAGGCCAAGATGAAGTCACCAGCAGATTCAATATCTGGTGCCTGACACCTAGTTCACAGAGGGCACTTTCTAGCTCTGCCCTCACATGGTGGAAAAGGCAGTGTCTTTTGGCGGCCTCTCCCATAAGGGCACTAATCTCATTGCTTAGTATCACTTTCGGCCATTTGTTCTTCAAATGTTTATTTCTGTCCCCATCCCTCTATTTTCCCCTTTAAAAATTCAACTATACATGTATTAGGCTGCTTTAAGTTATTTCATAGCTCACTGATGTTCTCTTCATGTATTTTTCTAGTCTCGTTTTTCCTATGAGGTTCTTTTTGGATAGTTTTTTTGTGTTTTTGTTTTGTTTTGTTTTGTTTTGTTTTTGAGATGGAGTCTCGCTCTGTCGCCCAGGCTGGAGTGCAGTGGTACGATCTCGGCTCACTGCAAGCTCCACCTCCCAGGTTCACGCCATTCTCCTACCTCAGCCTCCCGAATAGCTGGGACTACAGGCGACCGCCACCAGCCCCGGTTAATTTTTTGTATTTTTAGTAGAGACGGGGTTTCACTGTGTTAGTCAGGATGGTCGTGATCTCTTGACCTCATGATCTGCCTGCCTCGGCCTCCCAAAGTGCTGGGATTACAGGCGTGAGCCACCACACCCGGCCTTTTGGATAGTTTTTACTGGTATGTCCTCAAGTTCACTAATCTTTCCTATGCAATATCTAATCAGCTATTTATCTCCTCTACTGGATTTTTCATCTTAGACACTGTAGTTTTCATCTAGTATTTTGAAGATACAGTTTTTCCTACGTCTTCCATGTCCATTCTTGATGTGTCCAATCTTTCCTCTCGCTTTTCAAACACATGGAATACAGTCAGATTCACTGCATTAACTGTTTTAATGTCCTGGTCTGCTAACGCTATCATCTTGTCAGCTCTGGGATGATTTTAATTGATTGGTTTTTCTTCTCTGTATGTGTCATATTCCACCAATGATGATACTACCTGATGCAAGTTTTAACTTGCAGGGAGTGCTGGATATTTTTTATTCCTACAAATCATCAGGAACTTTGCTCTGATACACAATTAAGTTACATGGAAACAATTTCATCTTTTCAAGAATTGCGTGGTTGGACCAGGGGAGTGTGTAGTCTAGGGCTAATTTTGCCTAAGTAATGAGACACTTCTGAGTAGACTACCTTTTGCCTTGTTAAGTTTTCCAGTTGGGGATTGGGGAAAAATAATAAAACAGGTCCTGTGAATGCCTTAGGTACCATTCAACTCAACATTTTCAGGTGAATCTTTCGCCAGTCTTGGGTCTTTTCCTGACATGAATATGTCATCCTATACTCAGTTTAGGACACAAGGGTGGTCTTATTCAGGTCACATGTTTTTTCTTCCTACATCTTCCATGTTTGGAGCTTTGTCCAATGAACTCTAGACACCTTTACCTCACCAGACTTCGAAGTGTGTCTTCCAGACTTAGAGAGACCACTTGGCTCTCTCTCCGAGTCCCTTCTCCTGTGTTGTGACCTGGAGAATATTCTCTGACAGAAACCTAGGAAAATTTCAGTCCACTTTTTTTCCCCTCTCATTTTTGGGGGATGACTTTCTTTCTTTGCTTAATGTCCAAGTACGTGAAAAATATTGTATCATGTATTTGTCCAGATTTATTGTGTCATTTCAGGTGGGATGAAAATCCAGTGTTATTTCATCTTTGCCAAAAGTGGAACACTCCAGATTATTTTTGAGTTTTGATTTTTTTTTATCTCCCAATATTTTAGTTAGGGAGAGAGAATTTTCTGTACCTTTCAAGTTCTATTAAATAGGAAACAAATATCAATCTTTTCAATCCCTTATGTAAACATACAACATTTGTGTCTTCTAAAACCAAGACAAGATAGATTAGATAGATTTTGTTTCATTCTCATTATCCTTTATCAAAAAAACTGCTTTATAGTCCTGTCTACTTTTTTTCCATTACAGAATTCCTTTGTTTTTTAGAAGTTGAGAGCACTCTGCCCTACTCAGAATGTTCCCAATTTGTGAATTTCTTTAAAAATCTGACTTAATTTACATGATGCATTCTTTTTAATCACTATCTTCAAAATTATCACTATTTTATCACCTTAATCTCGTTTGAGATTTAACCTTCGACTTATTACTCTTCAGAAATTCTTAAGGAAAATTCTTCTTTTGGTGTATTGCAAATAATTAATACAATTTAAGCTAACAATAAATGTTTCAAAGTATTTATTCTCTATATGAATCATACTTCCTCAAATTTCAACTTCATCGATAGTATTCTCATTGTCATTCTTTACTCTCATAACAGCTAAACACATTAATATGAAGATATTCAAAGGCTACATTTTACCTTCTAATTACATTATAATCATTTCTCTTAGAACACTTTCTATTTAGTCTGTTTTCTCTTTTTCTTCTGTGAAATATTTATACCTCTGTTTGTAAGTATTCAGTATAATTTTTTTCCTTGTGTTTTACTAAGAACAATAGAGATTTTTCATGAGACTGTAGGCATAAACATTAGAATGACACAAAGGACATCAATAAAGACAATGGGCTCCAGCTTGTGCCAATAACAAAATTTTGTACAATTTCAATAAGGCAGAACCTGATGATTCCTGTCTATCAGGAAAAAAACTATTTCTGATTCAAAAGTATGTTTGGGAGGCAGAGGCAGGTGGATCACCTGAGGTCAGGAGTTCAAGACCAACCAGACCAACATTGTGAAACCCTGTCTCTACTAAAAATACAAAAAATTAGCTGGGTGTGGTGGCGGGCACCTGTAATCCCAGCTACTCAAGAGGCTGAGGCAGGAGAATTGCTTAAACTCAGGAGGCAGAGGTTGTAGTGAGCCAAGATAGCATCACTGCACTCCAGCCTGGGAGACAGTGAGACTCCATCTCAAAAAAAAAAAAAAAAAAAAAAAAAAAAAATATATATATATATATATATATATATATATGTACACGCACATATATATGTATGCTCAGTCTACCTTATAACCTCTATGTTGTCACCTTGCCACTATCAATTTAACAAATCATTTAAGTACCTGCTATTAACTTGGCACAATTCTAAAATACTGATTAAGATACTGATACTTAGCTGATTCTAAAACACTAATACTTAGGATTAAGACACAAAATGATCTACTTTAAAACATTTGATATATCTTGAAAGATATAGAGCATTAAAATGAAAAAAGAAAAACTAGCTCCAAAGAATTTTTCCTGCAGGCTTTATTCCAAATCTCCTAGAGATGATTTCTTTCAGGTAGGGTTGCTAGATAAAATATAGGACATTCAGTTAAATTTGAATTTTAGATAAATAATAGATTATTTTTGTACCAATATTTCTTAAATATTGCATGGGACACAAACTAAAACAAGCAAGCAAGCATGCATTTGTTATTTAACTTTAAATTGAGCTCATCAATCTGTATTTTTATTTGATAAAGAGAGATAAGGTTATGTAACTTGCCCAAGGTTACAGAACCAGTAAGTGCTGGAGCAGAATTCCAACTCAGAAGCCCAGCTCAGTGTCTACACATGCATCCAATGTAGTTTACTGTTTCTCTTTTAGCAGTCGATAGGTGTTATCCCAATGTTATACGATACTCTTTAAAACAACAATCAAATGTGTACGTTCAATTCCCTTGTGAGTTCTAAAATTCAACTTCTATTGCTTTACATTATTTTTACAGAGAATTTATATTCATAAGTTTCTAATCATGCCTTTATTTTCTTATGTTGGATTTCTACTATCATCTTAAAACACTTTTAAGACTCAGACAGACAGAGCAGAGTACCGAGGCTTGCATTGTTAATTCTAGCTCCAAATGAATGGCAAGAACAAACCTGCAATCCCGAGAGGACCCACAGACCCTCTGAAGGAAGTGGACTGCTTCTGCAGGACCCTGAAATACTTCCAGTGCCCCCACTGCAGAAGTGGGAAAGGGAGATCCTCTCCCAAACCAACCCCCACTGGAGAAACTGAAGGTCTGCTTTCAGGAGAAGCTTCCAACCTTACCTGGAGCTAAGTCAATTTAGAAAGCCAAGTGAAACACAGGAGTAGAGGAAACAGAAAGAAAGGCCCTAGGAGACTGCTGGGTCCCCAAGCAAGCCATTCCTGCCTAGCACCAGAGGGATCCATTGGGAGGGCGGCCAGAGGAGCCGGGGGTAAAACTCCACAGGCAGGAGGAAATCTCCAGCTGAACTTTATAACAATTTGAACTGCGTGAGAAGCTTCCTGGCCAGAACTCAGGGGAAGGCATGAATCTGGTGTGTAGACTCCACAGGCCAAGGAAGAACCAAGCCCTTTTCTTTCGCAGATTGGAGAACTAGCCTTGGTCAAGTTCTCAAGCCTGGCTTGCCCACCACCTGGAAACAGATGTAGGGTGCTGTTAGGGGGACACGGTGGGCATGAGACCAGCCCTTTGGTTTGCATGGGAGCTGGGTGAGGCCTGTACTGCCAACTTTACCCCACTTCCCTGACAATCTGCATGACTCAGCAGAGGAAGACATAATCCTGGGTACACAGCTCATTGACCTGGGAACCTCACCCCCATCCCCCATAGCAGCTGCAGCAAGACCTGCCCAAAGAGAGTCTGAGTTCAGACATGCCTAGCCCCACCTCCACCTGATGGTCCTTCCCTACCCACCTTGGTGACTGATGACAAAGGGCATATAAGCTTGGGAGTTCTGTGGTCCCCCCAACCACTGGTTCCTCTCCATACTATCAATGCTGATGCTCTCTGGAAAGCACCACCTCCCAGCAGGAGGCCAACCAGCACAAAAATAGAGCGTTAAACCACCAAAGGTAAGAACCCTCACAGAGTCCATTTCACCCCACTGCCACCTCCACCGGAATGGTGATGGTATCCACAGCTAAGAGACCCACAGAGGGTTCACATCACAGGACTCTGTGCAGACAACCCCCAGCATGGGCCCAGAGCCAGGTAGACTTGCTGGGTGGCTAGACCCAGAAGAGAGACAACAATCACTGCAGTTTGGCTAACAAAAAGTCACATCCATAGGAAAAGGGGGAGAGTACTACATCAAAGGAACATTCCACAGGACAAAAGAATCTGAACAACAGTCTTCCCTCTGACAAAGGCTATCCAAATGAATAGGAACCAGAAAACCAATTCTGGCAATATGACAAAACAAGGCTATTTAACACCCCCCAAAAATCACACTAGCTCACCAGCAATAGATCCAAACAGAGAAGAAATTCCCAGTTTACCTAAAAAAGAATTCAGGAGATTAGTTATTAAGCCAATCAGGGAGGCACCAGAAAAAGGTGAAGCCCAGTGCAAGGAAATCCAAAAAAATGATACTAGAAGTGAAGGGAGAAATACACAAGGAAATAGATAGCATAAAGAAAAAACAATAAAAAATTCAGGAAACTTTGGACACACTTATAGAAATGCAAAATGCTCTGGAAAGTCTCAGCTATAGAATTGAACAAGTAAAAGAAAGAAATTCAGAGCTCAAAGACAAGGTGTTCAAATTAACCCAATCCAACAGAGGCAAAGAATAAAAAAATATGAACAAAACCTCAAAGAAGTCTGGGATCATGTTAAATGACCAAACCTAAAAATAATTGGTGTTCCTGATGAAAAGAGAAATCTAAAAGTTTGGAAAACATATTTGGGGAAATAATAGAGGAAAACTTCCCAGCCTTGCTAGAGACCTAGACCTCCAAATACAAAAAACATAAAGAACACCTGGGAAATTCCTTACAAAAAGATCATTGCCTGGGCATGTTGTTATCAGGTTATCTAAAGTTAAGATGAAGGGAAGAATCTTAAGAGCTATGAAACAGGAGCACCAGGTAACCTACAAAGAAAAGCCTGTCAGATTAACAGCAGATTTCCCAGCAGAAACTCTACAAGCTAGAAGGGATTGAGGCCTCATCTGAAGCCTCCTCAAACAAAACAATTATCAGCCAAGAATTTTGTATCCAGCAAAAATAAGTATCATATACGAAGGAAAGATACAGTCTTTTTCAGACAAACAAATGCTGAGTGAATTTCCCACTAAAAAGCCACTGCTATAAGAATTGCTAACAAGAGCTCTAAATCTTGAAACAAATCCTGAAAACACATCAAAACAAAACCTCTTTAAAGAATAAATCACACAGGACCTATAAAACAAAACTAAGAGTTAAAAAGCAAAAACAAACAAGCAAAAAAAAAAAAAAACAAAACACACACACACACAGTACACAGGCAAGAAATAGCATGATGAATGTAACAGTACCACACATCTCAATACTCACATTAAATGTAAATGGCCTCAATGCTCCACTTAAAAGATACAGAACTGCAGAATGGACAAGAACTCATCAACCAACTAGCTGCTGCTTTCAAGAAACTCACCTACCACATAAGGACTCACATAAACTTAAAATAAAGGGATGGAAAAAAAGGCATTTCATGCAAATGGACACCAAAAGCAAGCAGGGGAAGCTATTCTTGTACCAGACAAAACAAAATGTAAAGCAACAACAATTAAAAGAGACAAAGAAGGGGATTATATAATGGAAAAAGGCCTTGTCCCACAGGAAAATACCACAATCCTAAACACATATGCACCTAACACCGAAGCTCCCAAATTTATAAAACAATTACTGATAGATCTAAGAAATGACATAAACAGCAACACAGTAATAGTGGGGAACTTCAATACTCCACTGACAGCAATAGACAGGTCATCAAAAGCAAAAGTCAACAAAGAAACAATGGATTTAAACTATCCCATGGAACAAGTGAACTTAACAGATATATACAGAACATTTCATCCAACAACTGCAGAATACACATTCTATTCAACAGCGCATGAAACTTTCTCCAATAGAGACTATATAATAGGTCATAAAATGAGCATCAATAAATTTAAGAAAATTGAAATTATATCAAGCACTCTCACAGACCACATTGGAATAAAACTGAAAATAAACTCCAAAAGGAACCTTCAAAACCATGCAAATACATGGAAATTAAATAACCTGCTCTTGAGTGAGCATTGGGTCAAAAATGAAATCAAGATGGAAGTTTAAAAATTCTTCAAACTGAACAGTAATGATGATACTACCTATCAAAACCTCTGGGATACAGCAAAGGTAGTGCTAAAAGGAAAGTCCATAGCCCTAAATGCCTACATCAAAAAGACCAAAAGCATGAACTGACATTCTAAGGCCACACTTCAAGGAACTAGAGAAACTAGAACAAACCAAATCCAAACCCAACAGAAGAAAGGAAATAACCAAGATCAGAGCAGCGGTAAATGAAATTGAAACAAACAAGCAAAAAGGATAAATAAAACAAAAAGCTGGTTATTTGAAAAGATAAATAAAATTTATAGACTATTAACAACATGAACCAAGGAAAGAAGAGAGAAAAACCAAATAACCTCATTAAGAAACAAAACAGGAGATATTACAACTGACACCACTGAAATACAAAAGATAATCCAAGGCTACCATGAAAACCTTTACACACATAAACTAGAAAACCTAGAAAAGATGAATAAATTCCTGGAAAAATACAATCCTCCTAATGTAAATCAGGAAGAATTAGATACCCTGAACAGACCAATAAGAAGCAGTGAGAATGCAATGGTAATTTAAAAATTACCAACAAAACAAAGTCCAGGACCAGTTGGATTCACAGCAGAATTCTACCAGACATTCAAAGAATTTGTACCAATTCCTTTGATACTATTGCACAAGACAGAGAAAGAAGGAACCCTGCCTAATTCATTCTATAAAGCCAGCATCACCCTAATACCAAAACCAGGAAAGGACATAACCAAAAAAGAAAACTACAGACCAATACCTTTGATGAACATAGGTGCTAAAATCCTTAAAATACTAGCTAACTGAATCCAACAACATATCAAAAAGATCATCCACCATGATCAATTGGATTTCATACCAGGGATGCAAGGATGGCTTAACATATGCAAGTCAATAAATGTGATACACCACATAAACAGAATTGAAAACAAAAATCACATGATCATCTCAATAGATGCAGAAAAAGCATTCCACAAAATCCAACATAGCTTTATGATTAAAACTCTCAACAAAATCGGCATACAAGGGGCATACCTTAATATAATAAAAGCCATCTATGACAAACCCGCAGCCAACACAATACTGAATGCAGAAAAATTGAAAACATTCCCTCTGAGAACAAGACAGGATGTCCAATCTCACCACTCTTCTTCAGCATAGAACTGGAAGTCCTAGCCAGAGCAATCAGACAAGAGAGAGAAATGGCGAACGTACCAAATTAGTAAAGTAGAAGTCAAACTGTCACTCTTTGCTGACAGTATGATTGTTTACCTTGAAAACCCCGAAGATTCCTCCAGAAAGCTCCTAGAACTGATAAAAGAATTCAGCAAAGTTTCCAGATACAAGATTAATGTACACTAATCAGTAGCTCTTCTATACACCAACAGTGACCAAGTGGAGAAACAAATCAAGAACTCAACCACTTTAACAATAGCTGCAAAAAAAAAAAAAAAAAAAAAAAATTTAGGAATGTTTACATAACCAAGGAGGTGAAATGCCTCTACAAGGAAAACTATAAAATGTTGCATAAAGAAATCATAGATGAGACAAACAAATGGAAATACATTGCATGCTCATTAATGGGTAGAATTAATATTGTGAAAATAACCACCATGCCAAAAGCAATCTACAAATTCAATGGAATCCTCATCAAAATACCACCATCATTCTTCACAGAATTAGAAAAAATAATTCTGAAATTCATATGGAATAAAAAAGAGCCTGCACAGCTAAAGCAAGACTAAGCAAAGAGAACAAATCTGGAGGCATCACACTATCTGATTTCAAACTACGCTATAAGGCCATAGTCATCAAAACAGCATGGTAGTGGTATAAAAATAGGCACACAGACCAATGGAACAGAATACAGAACCCAGAACTAAACCAAAATTCTTAAGAGCCTACTGATCTTTGACCAAGCAAACAAAAACATAAACATAACCCTTTTCAATAAAAGGTGCTGGGATAACAAAAACAAAAACATAACCCTTTTCGATAAGTGGTGCTGGGATAACTGGCTAGCCACCTGTAGCAGAATGAAACTGGATTTTCATCTCTCACCTTATACAAAAATCAACTCAAGATGAATTAAATACTTAAATCTAAGATCTGAAACTAAAAATTCTGGAAGATAACATTGGAAAAACCCTCCTAGACTTTGGCTTAGGCAAGGATTTCGTGACCAAGAACCCAAAAGCAAATGGAATAAAAACAAAGATAAATAGTTGGAACTTAATTAACCTAAAGAGTTTTTCCATGGCAAAAGGAACAGTCAGCAGAGTAAACAGACAACCCACAGAGTGGGAGACAATCTTCACAATCTATACATCTGACAAAGGACTAATATCCAGAATCTACAACCAACTCAAACAAATCAGTAAGAAAAAAACAACCCCATCAAAATGTGGGCAAAGAATATAAAGAGACAAGTCTCAAAAGAAGATATAAAAATGGACAACAAACATATGAAAAAATATTCAACATCACTAATGATCAGGGAAATGCAAATCAAAATCAAAATGCAATACCACCTTACTCCTGCAAGAATGGCCATAATCAAAAAATCAAACATCAGTAGATGTTGGCGTGGGAACACTCCTACACTGCGGGTGGGAATGTAAACTAGTACAACCACTATGGAAAACAGTGTGGAGATTCCTTAACCAACTAAAAGTAGAACTGCCATTTGATCCAGCAATCCCACCACTGTTTATCTACCCAGAGGAAAAGAAGTCATTATATGAAAAAATACTTGCACATCCATGTTTATAACAGTACAAATCACAATGGCAAAATTGTGGAACCAACCCAAATGTCCATCAATCAATGAGTGGATAAAGTAGCTGGTATATTTATACAGTGGAATACTACTTAGCCATAAAAAGGAATGAATTAATGGCATTTGCAACAAGCTGGATGAGATTGGAGATTATTATTCTAAGTGAAGTAGCTCAGGAATGTAAAACCAAACATTGTATGCTCTCACTGATATGTGGGAGCTCAGCTATGAGGAAATAAAGGTATAAGAATGATACAATGGACTTTGGAGACTTAAGGGGAAAGAGGGAGGGGACAAGGGATAAAAGACTACAAATATGGTTCAGTGTATACTGCTCGGGGTTGATGGCTGTAACAGAATCTCACAAATCACCACTAAAGAACTTACTCATGTAACCAAATACCACCCGTACTCCCAATAACTTACAGAAAAATTAAAAAATAATTTAAAAAACACTTTTAAGCAATTGTAACAGAGTCTGGTAATTCTTTTCCAATCAGTGGTGCCAAACTACACTATTATGCCCTCCAGAGAAAGGCCAACAGGAACACACCTGGGGTGAGGCAGGTTAGGCTTAGCACTCAGTATAGCAAGGGAAAACACACTGTGGGCTATCTTTGTAAAAGGGAGAAAGAAATAATCTATTACAAGTTTGAGGTTTTGGTCAGTTGGCTAGAGGAGTCTTTGCTTTAGATTGGATGTTGTCATAAAGCAGGGGCAATGGTTGAGTATTTCAATAAATCTTATTTCTCTATAGGGGAAATTGTCATGGGGATAAGGCTGTAACTTGTGAAGGAGTAGCATTCACTCATTTTGACTAAGAGAGGGGATATATGGTATTCTGTAGAAGGCATAGTTAACTTGTGTTTATCCTTGATGAGACAAAATTTTGAAGTAGGCCTACCCTGTCTCATTTTGTCATGATCTAAAAGTAACCTTGTCTGAGGTTAGTGTTCTGTGAGATTGTTTAAGTGTAGTAAAAGAAAAAGGACCTCGCTGTGGATGCCAGGTCAGCTTCTGCATTTCAGGAATTGGGATCTTTAAAATATTGGTATTTTTTAAATATACCAATTAAAATACCAATTTTAATATATCAATTTTAAAATATTGATTTTTAAAAATATATCAATTAATATAACAATTTTTTAAATATACCAATATTCTAAAGCTATTGGATATATACCATTAAATTTTTCAGTAGTCAAAAATCATACTTCTACTAACAGATAAGTACCTAACTTACTATAGCTTTTTCATAAATATATGATTTATCGACCTATAACTGTGCTCTGGAACTGCAATCTTCCATATGAAACTCTCTATTTAACCTTTCGTGTGGGTGTCTAACAAGAACACACCTGGTGTGCCTTAAGCTCAGCTCCTCACCTTCCCTCCCCTCCCCCAGCCCTTGTTGCTCCTGCTGTTTTTATGCCCACCTCAGGAAAGAGTAACCACATTTTTCACTTGCTTGAACCAAAGCTTTGGACTTGACCTTTGACCTTGCTCTTTTACGCGTACCCTTCATCTAATCTCTGCATCCTGTGAGCGCCACTTTAAAATGTACTGGAAGAGGAGCACTGCTCCCTATTCCACTGCAACCACCTTGTCCAAGACACCAGTCCCTCTCCCGGGGTTAAAGCAATTATTTTTCCTGCTTTTGTCCTTGTCGTCTCATATCCCAATACCTTTACGACAGGTAGGTTGAATCTTTAAGTTTGTAAGTCACATATGCCACTTTATCTCAGTCCCCGTAACCCAAATACAATTGACCCCAAGGGCCTACCCAATGTAACCCTCACTAAGCTGTCTTCCTCATCTTCCAGAATCCACCCCTTTTCCACCACACTTAGCCATGTTAGCTCCTTGCTGTTCTTTTGACATTTAAGACTGGCATATTAAAATTACAATGTAATACAGTATAATATATGTCATGAAACAATGTTATAATAATTATGAATTATACACATTCTATACCATGTATTTCCTATTTTATATATACACAGTGATAATATATAATATACTACAGATACAGTCATATAACCCATCATGACATTTTGGTAAATGGACCACATGTAAGACAGTTGTCCCTTAAGATTACAACAACAGATGTTTTCCTGTATCTTTTCTGTTTAGACATGTTTAGATACGTACATACTTAACGTTGTGTTTTGGTTGCCTACAGTATTCAGTACAATAACATGCTGAACAGGTTTGCGGCCTAGGAGCAATAGATACACCATACAGTCCAGACGTGTAGTGGACTCTACCATGCAGTTTGTGTAAACACACTCTATGATGTTTTCACAATGACAAAATCACATGAAATTCATGGTGTCTGGAAATGCCCACAGGGTTTCCATGTAGCATTCTTGAAGTATAATTCCAGGAAACCTCAGCTTTTGCTCTTTTAGACTTCTACCGATTGGATAAGACCTACTCTCATTAGCAAGGACAATCTCCTTTATGTAAGGTCAATGATTGCAGATATTAATCCCATCTGCAAAGTAGCTTCACAGCAATATCTAAAGTGGTGTTTGACCAAAAACCTGGCATCATTATCTTGCCAAGTTGACATATGTGCCTAACCATCACAATTATTCCCTACTGCTCCTTTTTAAAATCTACTATTCCAGGAAAGCATGGCAATATCCCTTTAGACAATCCGCAACACTTTTTTCCTTTATGTTATGGCTCTGTCATTTATCTAGATTCCTAGGTTGGCAACTCCTTTCCAAGTGAAGATTCTATTCCTGTTGCTGTGTTCCTACTGTTTCCTACTGATTGTGGCGGTTACTTGTGTACCTTACAGCATAAAGTCATCCAGGTGGTGTCATTGTAGCATGTACTGAAGATCTAGTCCACTATCAAACTCGCTATGTGGAAGTGGGAAAGAATGCTGTATTAGTCAGGGTTCCCTAGAGAGATAGAACTAATAGGATAGATGTATATATGAAAGGGAGCTTATTAAGGAGTATTGACTCACACGATCACAAGGCAAAGTCCCACAATAAGCCATCTGCAAGCTAAGGAACAAGGAAGCCATTTCGAGTCCCAAAACCAAAAGCAGGGAAGATGACAGTGCAGCCTTCAGTCTGTAGCAGAAGGCCTGAAAGCCCCCAGCAAATCTACTTGTGTAATCCGAAGAATCCAAACGCTGAAGATCTTGGAGTCTGATGTTCGAGGGCAGGAAGCATCTAGCATGGGAGAAAGTTGAAAGCCAGAAGACTCAACAAGTCAGCTTCTCCCACCTTCTTCTGCCTGCTTTATTCTAGCCGCACTGACAGTTGATTAGATGGTGCCCACCCACACTGAGGGGGATCTGCCTCTCCCAGTCCACTGACTCAAATGTTAGCTTCCTTTAGCAACACCCTCATAGACACACCGAGGAACAATACTTTGTATCTTTCAATCCAGTTAAGTTCACACTTAATATTAACCATCACAAGTCCACCCCTTGTCAACTTGAGCCCATACACTTCTCCTGAAATCATACATAATTTCCAAATAAAGAAAATAATAGGCCGGGGGTTCTGACTCATGCCTGTAATCCTAACACTTTGGGAGGCCGAGGTGAGCGGATCATCTGAGATCACGAGTTCAAGACCAGCCTGGCCAACATGGTGAAACCCCATGCCACCAAAAATACAAAAATTAGCTGGGTGTGGTGGCAGGTGCCTGTAATCCCAGCTACTCAGGAGGCTGAGGCAGGAGGATTGCTTAAACTCAGGAGGGGGAGGTTGCAGTGAGCTGAGATCGCACCACTGCACTCCAGTCTGGGCAAAAAGAGTGAAACTCTGTCTCAAAAAATAATAATAATAATAATAAGGTCATAATTACGCCTAACATAATACAGTTATCCCTTGTACAACTGGAAGCACACTAATACTTAACCTAAATGCTATTATGTAAAGTTAACAACACTTAAATGCTGATATAAAGTCAATAAATCTTATATCACATGATAAAGGAAAAAGAAAATTAAATGAAGATTTTTCTTATTACAAGTATATTCATACACAAACATATTCCTAACAAAATCAGGAAAAAATATTCATGACAAGTATAGTCCTCATTTCTGCAGCTGGTCACATGGTCGTAGTTGTTATTAATGACTACCTTCTTTTGCTACCCATTCTGTATTCCCTTTGCCTTCAGCAAGCACCTCAAGATGTCATGGTTATTCTCCTGGTAGAGTGACCCAAACCTTCATTCCTGAAGGGTCTGGGCCATCTGTAGTCCTGCCTGGATCGGGCTGTTGTAGTTTCCCATTGACCTTAATCACAAGGCATGGTAATACTAAGAGACACTCTAAGGGATCGCCTGTGTTCCACTCATACTCCTCCTCACCTCCATTATGGAGTAGTAAACTGATTTCATCGTGATAGTTGAGGTCAATCACCCCAGCAAACACTGTAACTCCCTTCTTAACATGTTGAGTTAAAGGTAGGAGGAGCCCAAAGTGTCCAGGTGGCAATCATAACTTCCAGTTTAATTTCATCATTGTTGTATCTCCTGGTGACAGCACTCCTCCCTCTGAAACTAAGACCTCTAGACCAGCAGAATGTAATGTCACAGGAACAGGAAGCAAAAATTTTGCCAATGGATCACTAAGGATGATGGCGAGTGGTGCCACTTCTACTTTCACCTCTTGATTCCTGGACCCCTGAATCCCGGTTATGGGAGAAACAGTACCATATATTAGATGCTGATTCAGAGCACACACAGCCTTCTGGAGAACTTTGCCCCAGCCCTGCAAAGTATTGTCACCTAGTTAGCATTGTAATTGTGACTTCAAAAGGCCATTCCACCATTCTATCAATCCATCTGCTTCCAGATGATGGGGAACATGGTAAGACCAGTGAATACCATGAGCATGAGTCCACTGTCACACTTCCTTAGCTGTAAAGTGAGTGCCTTGGTCAGAGGCAATGCTGTGTGGTATACCATGATGGTAGATAAGGTATTCCATGAGTTCATGGATGAGAGTCTTGGCAGAAGCACTGCCTGCAGGATAAGCAAACCCCTATCTAAAGTAAGTGCCTATTCCAGCGAGGACAAACTCTGCCCTTCCCATGATAGAGGAAGTCCAATATAATCAATCTGCCACCAAGCAGTGGGCTGATCACCCCGAGGGCTCAGTGTGGGTCTGTGTTGCTGGCAAATTGAGCACTCAGCAGTGGCCACAGCCAGGTCAACCTTGGTGAATGTAAGTCCATGTTGCTGAGATCATGCATAACCTCCATCCCGCCCACCATAGCCACTTTGTTCATGCGCCCATTGGGTGGTGACAGGGGTGGCTGGGGTAAGGAGCTGAGTGGTGTCCACAGAATGAGTTATTCTATCCACTTGATTATTAAAATCCTCCTCTGCTGAGGTCACCCTTTGGTGAACACTCACATGGGATAGAAATATCTTCACAGTTTTTGCCCACCCAGAGAGGTCCATCCACATACCTCTTCCCTAGATTTCCTTGTCGCCAATTTTTCAATCATGCTTCTTCCAAGTCCTTGACCATCCAGCCAAACCACTCACTGCAGCCCAGAATCAGTATATAATCACGCATCTGACCATTTCTCCTTCCAAGTAAAGTGCACTACCAGGTTCTCTGCTCGAAGTTCTGCCCACTCGGAAGATCTCCCTTCACCACTGTCCTTCAGGGATGTCCTAGAAAGGGGCTGTAGTGCTGCAGCTGTCCACTTTTGGGTGGTGTTGGCATATTGTACAGAACCACCTGTGAACCAGGCCCTAGTCTTCTCTTCCTCTGTCAACTGATAATAAGGAACTCCCCATGAGGCCAACGGTGCAGGGTGACAGGAGTAGAGACCATGGGCATTTGAGCCACTTCCTCATGTAACTTACTTGGGCCTTCAGGATCTGCTCAAACTTGATCACGTATATACTATTTCTATTTGATGACGGAAGGCTGCTGCTCATGACAGCAGGGTGCTTTCTGACCCAGTTCATGATAGACAGCTCAGGTCACATGGTGACGTAATGACCCATAGTCAAATGTTCAGTTTCCACCAAAGCCCAGTAACAGACCAAGAGCTGTCTCTCAAAAGGAGAGTCATTATCTGCAGAAGATGGCAGAGCCTTGCTTCAAAATCCTGGAGGCCTCTGGTATGATTCATCTATGCGGGCCTGCCAAAGTCTCCAAGCAGCTTCCCTATCTAGCAGTGACACCTCAAGCACCATTGGATCTGCTGGGTCATATGGCCCAAGTGGCAGAGCAGCTTGCACAGCAGCCTGGACCTGTTGTGGAGCTTTCCCCTGTTCTGGATCCCACTCAAAACCAGGAGCCTGTTGGATCACTTGATAAATGGGCCAGAGTAACACACCCAAATGAGGAATGTGTTGCCTCCAAAATCCAAACAGGCCCACTAGGCATTGTGACTCTTTCTTGGTTGTAGGAGGGGCCAAATGCAGCAACTTATCCTTCAGCTTAGGAGGAATATCTTGACAGGCCCCACATCACTGGACCCCTAGAGATTTCTCTGAGGTAAAACTTCCCTGAATTTTAGTCAGATTTATTTCCCATCCCTTGGTACGCAAATGTCTCACCATAGGTTCGGTGTGTTTGCTACTCCTTGCTCACTGGATCCAATCAGCATAATGGATTATTATCCATTATGACCGGTGTGATATCTTGTGAAAGGCAAAAGCAATCAAGACCTCTGTGAACAAGACTGTGACACAAAGTGAGAGAGTTTACACACCTCTGTGGTAGGACAGTGAAAGTATATTACTGGCCTTGCCAGCTGAAGGCAAATTGCTTCTGGTGGGCCTTATGGACAGGAATAGAGAAAAAGGCATTTTCCAGGTTGATGCCTGCATATCTGGTACCAGCAGATAGATTATACTCTGGACTGAGGTCGAGTGAAAGAGATGGAGCACTCTTGTTCTTCCAGGTTTTACTACAGTGCTTCCAGCAAGTATTTTGTCCTCTGGCTGCCCTTTCGTTGATATAGTAGAAAGAGCCTAATATATATTTTCAATAGTAAAGACCTGCCAGTATTTACTAAATTAGCAAACTTGGTTGAGTAACTTAAAATTTCTGAGACGCAATTTCCCCATTTGTCAGTTGGGAAGAATGATACCTAGCACTGCTGTTTGAATTAAATGGTTATTACATAAGTTTAAATTGAGACAAACTCACCTCAGGAAACTGCTGTAGTCATCATTGCATTTCCGACTCTCCCAAGGAACCTCAAACCAGAACCTGGCAATCCAAGCAGTGAGTCTAGTGAGGGCAAATGAACTACCCAGGGTTCAAAGTCGTCTCTCTTCCACAGAGCATGGCTTCAGACAATGCTGAATATGTTTGTTTTCTTTACAGTAATGTTTAAATTAACTCTATGGTAAACTGAAGTTGGCTCTTTTTCCACACCATTAGTCTTCATTTAATCCATTCCTAATCTTGATTATGACTTTTGCTAAAAAAAGATTTTCAGTCAATGTCTGGCACATTTGTCACTGCTCCTCTCCCTTACAAATACTAGAGAGGGCTCAGTGATTATTGAACCCTTTAAGGTAGATTCAAGAACAGGGGCACAGACTCAGAATCCTTCACTACATGACAATTCAGGCAGCCACACCCACACCATCAGCATCATCATTTTAAATATGTCACATGGATCAATCTCAGAGTGGAATGTAAAATGTTCAGGCAGACTGTGCTATCTCCCTTATAGAGCAGTACTGAGTGTGCACACAATGTGGTGAATAGTTACACAGTACTTAGAATCATGTTGAAGTCCTCCAAAGATAATTCTTAACAACCAAATTGGAAATCTTAGGAGTATGATGATAAAAGGCCCTAAACTATGAGAAAAAAAGACTCATTAAAATGTTTTGGAACAAACTCGTTTCAACATAGATATTATATAACACACGTAATTAAAGCATATATCTCATCAAGAATCCAGAACAACTATAGGCTGCTTTGTAATCTCTAGCCCTGCTGTGTAAGTGTAGACTTGCTTCCTACAGAGCATAAGGCAGATGTCACTTAAGGGCAGGTCCATTTACCTGCATATGAAGGCGAAAATGTATATAAGTTAATTCCTGGAAACAATATATTATTAAAGCATTGTTAAATCTTGGTTATTTACATAGAAGTGCAGAGCGGGTGTGTGTGATTCAGAGAATTCAGGACACAATTCCTTTGGTTGTAGGGGTATTTTCCAGAGAATTCACTGATGAGCATAATTGGAGGCAATTCTGATTGCATGAACATCAAAGTAATTTATATGTTAAATATGGTAGAGGGTCATTTTGTAAGGTTTAAATGAACAAAGCAAATCACTTGGGGTTAAAAGACATCAAGTTCTGGCATATTTTCTATTAAAAACAAATATCATGGATCTCTTGAACTTATTCCTCCTGCTTAACTGCAATTTTCTGTCCTTTAACCAGTATCTCCCTTCTCCACCCACCTCCATGCCCTTCCCTTCCAGTCTTTGGTAACACCATTCTATTGTATGGCGTGGTGACTATTGTTAATGATGATACACTGTATTCTTAAATATCCTTACAGCCTGGATGTTAACAGTTATCACCAAAAAGTTGATAACTATGAGAGGTAATGCGAATGTTAATTAGCTATCTGTAACCATTCCACAATGTGTATCTACTTCAAAACATCACATTGTAAGTGATAAATACATACAATTTATGTGTCAATTTAAATAAATAAATAAATTTGGAAAAAGCAAATAATATGGTTCTTTACATTTATTTTGTTCTAGATTTATAGTAACTTTTAATCTGTAACTTGTTACATTTCATCAGTCTAGGAAAATTCTTAATGGATATATCTGAAAATATTGTGTCTATCCCTTTTTTGGTACAGTAGCCTTTTTTTTTTTTTTTTTTAAAAATAGGGTCTTGCACTGTTGCCAGGCTGGAGTATAGTGGCATGATCATGGTTCCCTGCAGCCTCAACCTCCCAGACTCAAGCAATCCTCCCACCTCAGTCTCTCCAGTATCTGGGACCACAGGTGCACACAACCATGCCCAGATAATTTTTTTACTTTTCTGTAAAGACTAGGTCTCACTACGCTGCCAGGCTGGTGTTGAACTCAACAGGCTCAAGCGATCCTCCTTCCTCAGTCCCACAAAGTGCTGGGATTACAGACATAAGCTACTGCACCTGGCCCCTGTCCCACTTTCTATCTCTGTTAGAGTAGGTGGAGACATAGATGTGAGCAGGAAAGGCAGCCCTGGAAACGTTGTCACACTAACAATCAGAGAAAAACAATAGTCACATCTTTAGCTGGGTGTGGTGGTGGGTGCCTGTAATTCCAGCTACTCAGGAGGCTGAGGCAGGAGAATCAGTTGAACTCAGGAGGCAGAGGTTGCAGTGAGCTGAAATCACGCCACTGCATTCCAGCCTAAGCAATAGAGCAAGACTCTGTCTTAAAAAAAAAAAAAAAAAAAAAAAAAAGAACAAAACAAACAAACAAAAAAATAGCCACATCTGGAATTACAATTAGGCTTCTGTGGCCCTAATTGGGAGTTATCTGACCCTAACAGAAGAAAGCTTCAGTAGGGACTTTCCCCACTAGTGAGCATGCACACTTTTAATTTGACTTGCACTAAAGCTAACCTATTGCTTATTATAGTAGTAAAAAAAACATACCTCTGGGTGGATATTTGATGCTAATGAGACATACAATGTATGTACTAGCATGTACAGCCACAAGGCATTCATACCCAGTGGACTATCCAAAACATGCTTGTAAGTAACATCTCTTCACCTCCCTTTCATAAATAATCATGTAAGACCTCCATAAAGGGGGTTCCTCACTGTCTGCCCAGTCTGTCTGTTTTTCAGAACAGCCCACTCTGACTCAGCTTTGAGTGTACTGTCACTTTAACAAAACCCTGCTCCTGCTTCACTGTGTCTGTGTGTTACTTGGCTAAATTCTTCCCTCTGAGAAGACAAGAACTGAGGACCCTACACTTCCCAGTATCATCTCCACTTATTTTGGGGTTTCAATTATATATAATATTCATTCATATGCTAAACCTTGGCTCCAAGTCTCTTTCATATTTTACACCTTTGTTTTGCTTTCACTCCACCTTTACTGCCAGTGCTTCAGTTGCCATAATTTTCTTATAACCTGCTCCCGGTTCATTAATCCTCTCCAACTCTACCTAATCTGCCCATAATTCTATCTATGGCATTTATCAGGTTAAGAATTATATCTATAAAGGTAAAAATTATATTTCAGCTTTAGAATTTTACTTCTATTTTGAAATGTATATTCTGCTAAATTTTTCAGTTTTATATTTATTTCCTCACACCTACTAATCACAGTTTTTGAAGTTTATGTCTAATAACTTTGATATAAAAAACTATGATTATATTAATAGTTTCTCCATCTTCTTGTTCTTCTTCTTCTCCTTCTCCCTGTTCTTCTTCATTTTCAAGTATTTGGTCTTTTTTTTTTTTTTTTTTTTAATATTCCTGTTGACCCAACTGAAACAGATACTTTGTATTAAAAAAAAGGTGGAGATATAATTGAGGCTGTAGTAATACTTTACTTTCCCAGAGAGGATTACCTTTAATCCAATAAAGTATGGAACTGATTTCAGGCTACCTTGTGGTCTTTTTATGAGGTAAATTTATGGCTCTAGATTATCATCCTTCAGAAACAACTGGAAATCTGTTTTTTGTTTTTGTTTTTGTTTTGAGATGGAGTCTTGCTCAGTCGCCCAGGCTGGAGTGCAGTGGCATGATCTTGGCTCACTGCAACCTCTGCCTCCTGGGTTCACACCATTCTCCTATCTCAGCCTCCAGAGTAGCTGGGACTACAGGTGCCCACCACCACATCCACCTAATTTTTTTGTATTTTTAATAGAGATGGGGTTTCACTGTGTTAGCCAGGATGGTCTTGATCTCCTGACCTCATGATCCACCCACCTCGGCCTCCCAAAATGCTGGGATTACAGGTGTGAGCCACCACACCTGGCCACAAATCTGATTTTTTAAAAAACCCAGGGCCCTGCCTCCTTGAAGGATGTAGCTGAATTAGTCTAATTAAGCTGCTTGCAGGTTTTTGGTCTCTTGACAACTGCTTATGCTAGAAGCTGATGCTGACAATACACACTTGGACTGAGTTGATTTAAGCCTGGGTTTTAAGCTTTCATTAACATAGTAAAAGCCAGTCTAACTTTCCTGGAAGTGAAAATCAAAGTATGATCCTGAAGAGAGAATTTTTCAGTTGGTATACAAACTTACTAATAATTAATTGGCTTGGAATTTTTATAATTTGCTTAGGGTGCTTAAAGGGCCTGATTATGAGAAACTATAACCTCAAATTATTCACTGCATAATGGTAATGCATATTGGAGATAGCATTTTAGAGAGAAAAAGGTTCATGTGATCCTCTCTAATGTGATTATTATACCAATATTCTAATAATCCTACACTGTCCCTTCGAATGCAAGTGTGGAGGTCAGAGGATGGGGAGAGTAGAGGAGACAGGGTGCTAGAGAATGAGGAGATTGAGCCTCCGATTAAACAAACTGAATCAAAACATAGCACACACATCCAGCACAATTTGAAAATCTTTTCAAGGCATATGCTTTATTGGTTTCTTTGCATTCCCTTGACAAAGAAAGCAGATCATGTGAACTATTTGGGTATTTCCACTGCAATGTAAGGAAAATGAAGAAACCACAGTGAGAAAAGCAGGAGACAGAGAACTCTCCTACGCAGATGGGCAGGGTCCTTCGAGAACTTCTGACCACCCAGGTCATTGTGCACAGGGAGCTTGCCTAAACATGCTCACAGTAAAAAACTTCCGTCCCTTAACACATGCCCAGTAAGGGAACTAAATCAATGTAGAGTGGCTCAGACTAAGGGCCCACATATGCGCTGGAAGAGCTGGATGTGCAAGGGAGGAGCCTGTTCTCTTCAGCTCGTGTGTGGAAGTCCCCGTACTCCACTGTGAGGGAGAGAATCCCTGTCTTTGCTGAGTGCTTTCTTTTTGCTTATAAATTCTGCCCTCCTCACCCTTCAATGTGTCTGTTTGCCTAATTTTTCCTGGTCGTGAGACAAGAATCCAGACTTAGCTGAACTAAGAAGCAAAAATCCTACATCAACGGGGCAATGAAGCAACAACACCTCCAGCAGGAATGCCACCAGAAATACGGCAGTCAGCCTTGCAGAACCTTGGAGTTACTGGGGAAAAGGGTGTAAGGCAGCAGAATCGCATTAGACACAGGAAGGGACAGTCAGCATTATCCTGGTGCAGGATTTATTTGTTTCTTACATCTAAATTCTCCCATATAAAACAGCCTCGTTTACTCTCCTAAGCAGAAAGAATTTGAAGAGTAAGGGAGGGACAGGCTGAAGCCCCAGTGGTGACAATTCCAGAGAGCAAAACTCTTTAATTGTATGGCCATGACTTTAAAAAGTGGGAGTATTTTATAAAACTCATTCCCAGATAATGCTTCTGAAATCTACTCTCTGAAAATCAAGGTTTACTTATGTTAATGTATAAGATTGTTTCAAGTATACTAACAACTTTTTTAAAAATCTTATTTTTCTCACATTTAAAAGTCATTTACTATGCAGTCTATTTTTCTTGTTTTGTGCACATGTGCAGGTGTGTTTTTGTTGATATTTGGTGTGATGGTTAATTTTATGTGTCAGCTAGAGTTATGCCATGGTGTCCAGCTATGTGGTCAAGCATTATTCTGAATGCTTTTCTGATGGTGTTTTGGATTAGTTTAACATTTAAATTGGTGGAAGTTGAGTAAGTAGATTACACTCCATAATGTTACTGGGTCTCATACAATCATTTGAAAACCTGAATAAAACAAAAGACTGACCTCCCTTGAGCAAGAAGGAATTCTCCAGCAGTTGGCCTTCAGACCTCAACTGCATCATCAGCGCTCCCTGGATCTCCATCCTGCCAACCCCCCATCAGATTTTGGAGTCACAAATCCTCCACAATTTCATAAGCCAGTTTCTTAAAATAAATTGCTGTCTCTGTCTCTGCCTATCTGTCTGTCTCTCACAATGGATACAGCACACATGGATACACACACACACACACAGATACTACTGAAAATAATGACAAAATTGCTGTTTCCTTTCATTCTTCCACCCCACTCCCTCTGCAATAATGTTACAGTGGTTAATAAAGTATTTATTGATATTTTCATTTCAAGAGTTAAATATGAGTATATCTTATTTAATTAAAATTAAACAATACAATTTTTCTCCCAGCTTTCAAATGAAGCTGTTAGCTTGGTATATTTGTGGGAATATAAAGAATTTATACCACTACCCATTTTATTTATGTCATTCTTTGCCAAATGTTATTAGTTGTATCATTTCTTTTTGTCAGGATTATAAAATATTTCCAATCTGTTTTTCGCCTTAATCTTCACATTTATTTTTGCCTTAATTCAATAGCTAATTCACCACCATTTTTTTTGTGGATAAGTCATTTCCTTTTTGTTTTCATTAATTAACTTTTAAACAGCTTTACTGAACTATAACTAGCAAACAATAAACTCCATATATTTAAAATTGTAATTTGATAAGTTATTTTTCAAAGGTGTCTATTTTATTTTTCATGTGCCTGGTAGTTGTCTATTCTATTAAAATCTTTACCTAGCCTAAGAACACATATATTTTCTCCTATATTTTCTTCTAGGAGATTTACAATTTTAGCTATTCATCTAAGTGTACAATCCTTTCTGAGTTAAATATTTTTATTTGACAATATTTAATTTAAAAATATTTAATGTAAATATTTACATGAAATTAAGTATATATTTTCCTTATTCATTTTTCAAAAACAGTACAGAATTTTATCCATTTACCTTCCTCTAATGTTAATGTCTTCTTACATAGCATGTTGGTTAATTGTAGATGTCAGTTTGGCTAGCTCAAGGGTTATCTCGTAGCTTGTAAAGCATTATCACTGGATGTGTCTGTGAAGGTGTTTCTGGAAGAGAAATCAGTGGACTAAAGAAGATCCACCCTCACCAATGTGGGCAGGCACAATACAATCAGCTGTGGTCCCAGATTTTAAAAAAAAGGCAGGAAAAAAAGGCAAATTATCTTTGTCTTTTCTGGAGGTGCCCCCGTCTCCTGCCCTTGCACATCAGAACTCCACATTCTCTGGCCTGTGGACTCTGGAACTTGCCCCAGTGGGCCCCCAGTTTCTCAGGCCTTCAGCCTCAGCTGAGAGTGATACCATTGTCTCCCCTGGCTCTGAGACTTTCAGACTTAGACTAAGCCGCATTATCAGCTTCCCTGGGTCTCCAGTTTGCAGATTGCCTATTGTGGGACTTCTCAGCCTCAATAATCATATGAGCCAATTCCCCTAATAAACTCTTCCTTGTTTATCCATGTCTATGTCTAAACCTATATCCATATCCATATCTATATCCATATCTATCTCATTGGTTCTTTTTCTTTGAAGAAACCTGACTAATACACATAGCCATAGTACAGTTTAAAAAGCTAAGAAATTAACTTAGGTGCAATGCTGTAAGTTAAGCTACATATGTGGATTTCACCAACATTTTAAATCATGTAATTTAAAAATATTCTAATAAAGTTATTTAAGTGTAGTAAAAACAAATAACATAAAATTTACCAGCTTCACAATTTTTAACTTGACGGTTCAGTGTTGTTAAGAATATTTCCATTGTTGTGCAACCAATTTCTGAAAACCTTTTCATCTTGTGAAACGAAACCTATACTTGTTAGGGAACATCCCACTTCCCCTCTACCACATTCCCGGCAACAACCATTCTACTTTCTGTTTATATGATTGACTACTCTACATAAATCATATAATAGAATCATACAGTTTCTGTCTTTTTGTGACGAGATTATTTCACTTAGCATAATGTCCTCAACATTCACCCATGTTGTAGCATATGTCAGGATTTCCATCCTTTTTATTGCTGAATAATATTTCATTGTGTTTATTCATTCCTCCATAGATGGACATTTGGGTTGTTTTTACCTATTGGCTACTGTGAATAATACTGCAATTAACTTGGGTACGAAATATCTCTTCAAGATTCTGCTTTCAATTATTTTGGATATACACTAAGAATTCAGATTGCTAGATAACATGGTAATTACAAAAAGATTTTTTTGAGGAAGAAACCACACTGTTTTCAACTGCAACTTACTTTACATTCTGACTAACAGCACACAAGGATTCCAATTCCTCTATATCCTCATTAACCATTTTTAAACTAGTAACAATACTAGTAGGTATGAGGTAATATTTCATTGTGGTTTTGATTTGCATTTCATTCGTGATTTTGATTATTTTTTTCATACACTTGTTAGTCATTAGAAATCATTTTTGGATAAATGTCTATTCAAGTTCTTTGTCCATTTTCTTAATTTACTTCATTGGTTGTTTTGTGTTGTTTATTTGTAAATCTTTGTCTATTTTGGATCTTGATCATTATCACATTTGTGAAGTACAAATATTTACTCCCATTTTGAAGACTGACTTTTTGCCTTGTTGATTGTGTCCTTTGTTGTGCAGAAGTTTTAAGTTTGACTTAGTTCCATTTCTCTATTTTTGCTTTTGTTACCTGTATTTTTGGTGTCAATAGTTAAGAAACTATCCTCAAATCCAGTGTCATGAAGCTTTGTCCCTGGTGTTTTCTTCTAGGTGTTTTATGATTTAATCTTTGATTCATTTGGAGTTATTTTTTTGTATATGATGTAAGGTAAGGGCCAACCATTCTTTTGCTTGTTTTCCCATTATGATTATTCAGTTATCACATTATAATTTCTTGAAGAGTCTGTCCTTTTACCATTCGTTGTCCCGGAAACCTTGTCAAACATCATTTTCCCATATATAAGAGGGTTTATTTGGGGACTTCTATTCCACTGGCCTAGATGTCTGCTTTATGTCAATATCATGCTATTTTGATAACTTTAGCTTTGTGCTTTTTGATTTTTAAATAAATTTTATTTTATTTTAGTAGGCAAATAATAATTGTATATATTTGTGGAGTACAGTGTGACATTTCCATACATTTATACATGGTGGAATGATCAAATCAGGCTAATTAACATATCCATCGCCTCACATACTTATCATTTATTTGTGGTGGAACGCTTAAGTTCCACTCTTTTAGCAAATTTGAAATATATAATACATTATTATTGACTATAGTAACCATGATGCTCAATAAATCGTTAGAACTTACACCTCCTATCTAGCAGAAACTTTGTATCCCGACCATCATTTTCCTTTCTCACCCACCATGCCCCACCACAGCCTCTGTTAACAACTCCACTCTATATGAGTTTAATGTTTCCAGATTTCTTGTGTGAGTAAAGAAGGTGAATCCGTGAATTGAGAAAAACAATATAGTGGTATTAATGAGTAGTTTGTCATTGTTGGCATTTGGGGTTGGTACTACTGGTTACTCTCAGAGGAACTACAGAGAATGGAGGGATGGGTTAGCCGACATGTGTGCCCATCAATTCCAGCCTGCTAATTGCTTGAAGGTTGCTCCTATGGGTGTTAATTACCCGCAACTCCGGGCTTTCAAAGGAAAAATCTGTGCAAGATCCCAAGGCAACCTCCCAAGCCCTCTGGAAGAGAAGCAGAAATATGCAGGTGATAAATTTATTCTGCTAGAAACTGAAGTGCTGAGAATAGGATACTTTTTGCAGAAAACTCAGATGTGGGCCGGGTATACATGTGGTTGCGTGTCAGTCGTGTGTGCTACTATACACTTCTGTCCCACTCAGGATTACTCATGCCCACTGTGAATCTACTTTGCTACTACACCTCAAGTTGGTAGCCGACTATCATCTCTGAAAGTAAGTGTTTAAAATTGGAGAATATGCAAGACATGCCATAGTTCTACTGTTGCAATTGGACCTCTGGCTACAGCTTATTTTCGTCATTTCTCTTCTGCTAATATAACACACACCGTAGATTCCTACTTGTTAGCCAGTTTTTCCACTCATTTAGTTTTATTGTCCAGTTCAAACACACTTTCTGGAGGAATCTGAGTACCTCATTAACCTGACTTCATCAAGTTCCTGTTGCTCTAAATTCCATTTTACTATTCTTACCAATCATGGGACCAGTAAAAGTTACCCAGCTGAGTCCCTGGGTTCCATACAAACTCATCCAGGCCCCCATATGTAGCAGTCATCTTAAGTCCTCTGATTAATCCCACTAGGATATAATTTTTTTTTTTTTTTTTTTTTTGCTTGGTGGTTTACCAACAAGACCAGGTGTTCACTATGGTTTTAGAGCCAGTGGAGCACTTACTGTATACTCTTGGAAAAACACCCTCCCTCAATACAGGCACATCTAATCATACTCAGCCTAAAAGTGTGGAGGGATAAGAGAAATTCCCCACATGGGTCACCTGGACTGAAAGTGGAAGGAGTAAATTCTCTTTCCACCCTCTTGGTTCCCAATCAAGGAGATCCGTGAATACTCAAACACATATAATGGACTTATGTTCAATATATATACTGCATCCTGAAAGACCACTACACTCCACAAGAAGACATACTTGGCCAGGTGCGGTAGCTCATGCGTGTAATCTCAGCACTTCAGGAGGCCAAGGTGGGCGGCTCATGAGGTCAGGAGATCGAGACCATCCTGGATAACAGAGTGAAACCCCATTTCTACTAAAAATACAAAAAATTAGCTGGGCATGGTGGCACACGTCTGTAGTCCCAGCTACTTGGGAGGCTGAGGCAAGAGAATAGTTTGAACCAGGGAGGCGGAGGTTGCAGTGAGCTGAGATTGTGTCGTTGTACTCCAGCCTGGGCAACACAGCAAGACTCCATCTCAAAAAAATAAAATAAAAAATAAGATAAAATAAAATAAAATAAAACAAAAATAAGACATCCTCAAGAAGATACCCTCACTAAGACTTGACTACATTTCCACATTTAACCCTGACAGCTGTTTCTGGAGGATGAAAGGAGATGCTATCATCATAGTTTCATTGTTCATACCTATGTCACCATAAAATGAGTCCCTCATTCAAAGATAATGTTATTTGTGAGTTAATGTCAGTAAGGAAGAATGTCTGTAGCTCTTTTAACACTGGTAGAGTTACTACTGACAATAGATAGAATCCTTTATTCAGATTAAGAATCAGTTGTATTAGGGGCAAAATATTACCCTCCCCATGACTGAAGAGGTCTGATGTAACCAACAACTCAAGCATTGTTTTTGGTCTCTTTGAAGTAGGGCACCATATATATAGCTCAGCATTCATCTTGATGGTGTGTTGGATGTTCAGAAGAGGCAGTAGCTATGTCAGCCATGTAGAGGAAAAGTCTATGCTGTTAAATTTGCATATAAACAGAAGCTGGCTCACATCCACTGGGAATATTCTGTGCAATACTTTTTTGTGACTTCTTTGCGCTAATGGTTCACGATGAACGTTGGTGTCAGATACAAAGACCCTTACACTTCGTGTAAATTCCAGAGGTCCATCCACGTGCCTCTTACTCAGATAACTTTTTCTCTGATAATTTAATCTTTCTCCTTCCAAGCTTTTCACCAATAACCCAAGCCATTTACGACGTTGAGTCTCTATCTGCACTTCAGACCACTTTGTCATCATATTGTATAAAACTCTATGGCAGCTTGAGTGTATTACCCAAGCTATGAACACTGAAAGAATGTATCCTTAACTGCCTTTAGGGTCATCCATGAACCAAGGCCTAAATAATTAAGAGTTGTGGGATCCTTTCTCAAAGGTATCCAGTTTTCCCTTTATTTGATGGGCTCAGAATCTGAGAGCTGGTTCAGAACAACAAGCAGGCCAAGGATCATATATTCCTTATTAGGGAGACTGAAAACATCACTTCACCTATCAGTTACTGATCTCCTTTGTCATATAAGTCAAGTAATATCCTCATTGACTCACCCATAGGCACACTATCCTGTATTAGCTAAATTCAATGATCCTTGCATTTTAATTTTTAATGTTCCCTGAATCATCTCCTGACCTTGATATCCACCAGTTCCTCACTGTTTTTAGGGATGGGTGACATCTCTTAAAAAGTAGCTTTCTTTGATAATTTGAATAGTCTTATCTCCTCTGCTTCTCTGAACCAAACTTTCTCTGAGAGGGCTTCTGCTGCCACGTCAATCACTCAGGGACTCTCTCAAAATTGCTATGTACGATTTATATGGCTTCTTGTTAAGTGAGCTCTCATCTTAAAAAGTGTGCGTGTACAGAGACTTTCTGAGATCTGCCACCTCTGGGCTGAGAGGCACTATGTCTCTACTTCCCTTTTGTTTTAATGTTTTATTGATGTTGTTCCAGTGTATTTCCTTCCTCATAGGTGCTGCTTTTTCTTTGTTTGCCCCATTCCTAAGACAGGACCTGGAACTTTGGAGGAAACATCTCATCTTTGTAGTACTGGCACGTTTGCTCCTTCTTTCTCAGATGGACCATCTTAGCAGGCACCATCTTCTTTGGTACTCCCCCTTCCTGAGAGATTTGCCCAATTGCAGCAGGCTTTGAAAGTAATTAAACATATTTTGGAGTCTCTAAATTGTACAGTTCTTTGATTTTTGCTGCAAATGGGGTTTGTGTACCTTTCTCCCTCACTCATTCACCTTGTTGCTGTAGTGATGTCCTGGAGGACAGGAAAAATACTGTTTCACATCACATTGCTTGTATAAGAATATGCAGATTAGGACAATTGAAAAGAGAGAACCAGAACTTCTTGCCTGACTACAAAACTTTAATACAGATATTTCAAAAGTTTCAGTATCTTGAATTTATTATAAGGACATTGCAGCTCATGGAGCAAGGCAACTGACCAGCCTTACAACTAGTTCTAAATGTATTATTTTCAATTTATTTTCTGTTCCCTTTTCCTCTTCTACTACATTATTATGAGAGTTACACACAGAAGTGATTGAAGTCTCACTGGCAGAGTAAATGTAGAAGTTGTTCACTACATCAGGCAAGGAGTTTCTCATTTTCGGAAAAGCTGTACTTTAAGCCAAATCAACCAACACACATGCCACAGAGAGTCCGAATGATAAGTTAGTATCATAATTTATTTTTATTTGAAAGTCAACAAAAATTCCACATACTTAGATGAATTGATAAAATATACTATTAAAAAATTGTGTTAAAAATAAATTAATATTAAACCATAACCAAGCCATGTTTTGGATTTGTGTCCCCATCCAAATCTCATGTCAAATTGTAATCCCCAATGTTGGAGGCGGGGCCTGGTGGGCGTTTATTGGATCATGGAGGCAGAGTCCCCCTTTGGTGCTGTTCGTGTGATAGTGAGTGAATTTTCATAAGATCTGGTTGTTTAAAAGTGTGTGGCACCTCCCCACTCTCTCTGTCTTTCTCCTGCTCAGGCCAAGTAAGAAGTGCCTGCTTCCCCTTTGACTTTCACCACGACTGTAAGTTTCCTGAGACCTCTCCAGCCATGTGTCCTGTGCAGCCTGAGAACCATGAGCCAATGAAACCTCTTTTCCTTATAAATTACCCGGTCTCAGGTATTTATTTATAGCAGTGTGAGAACAGACTAATAAACATCTGAAATCTTTGTTAAGGAGGGTGTGGTCTGACATATGTCTGATATTTGTAATCATATCTGAACTGGAAACAGCTGAATAGTCCAATTAGTGTTTTTTAAAAAGTTATGCTTTGCTTTACTCTGGTTTGTATATTCTCATCCATCATATTAGCTTTCTTTGTCCCTTTGCCTCTGTGATGTTAAACCTCAAAGCTACTATCAATCATATTTTCACCTTTTGCACTTTTCCATTCTTAAGCTTCCAAATGTTATTGGTGTTCATCAGAGCTGAGGTATGAATTGGGTTAAAGAACATTTTACTCCTTCAATATCCATGATCTATTAATTCCTGTCCTCTCTAATCTCTCCACCTCATTTAGAGGATTACAGAGAGTCAATTTGAGCATGACATTGCTTTTTAGTTATTGGATTGGAAATCAGGCTTACATTAAAGAGGCTCTTCTTTCATTTGTGGAAAGGTTAAACTACAATTGATAATTCAAAATCAGGTACTTCTGACACCACTGGATTAGCAAATAAGTAGCTCGAAAGGAAATTGAAACAATATTCACTAGATTGCTTGGATAGGTAGACGTGTGTGGAAAATGGCAAGAAAGAGGAGTAATTTTTTTAATGACTAAAAAGTGCCAAATGCTGAACTACGGAGAAAGAGACAAATAGAAAGACATTGAATAAATGAGTGACAAAAAGAGACAGAGAAAAGAGAGTTGGTGAGGCTGTTCATTTGGCACATGCCCTCAAAATCCATTACCCAATCTTAAAAATTATTTCCAAGAATGATTTTATCATTTCATTATTTTCTCTCCACTTTAGCCGAATCTTCATGAACTTTCTCTTAAACCTATAAGTGCTTGTCCTTTACAAAATTGGCCCCTCCCCACTGGGGGCTTTTCCAAGTTGAAGCTGCAAAGCTAGCTTCAGCTTGTCTTCCTCCAAGAAGCACGGCTCCTTCTCCAGGCCCCTTAAGGGGCGACCTCTATGAGCCAGGGCAGGGCTCCATACAAGGACTGGCACTGGGAGAAGGGCAAAACTTCAGAGGCAACAACATACACTAATCAGGCTGGTATCTTTACTAGAGAAAGCAAAGTATCGTTGCTAGAGAAAGAAGCCTCCTGCAAAATCAAGGCCAGTCTTCTTAAGAAGGATTTCACTAATCTGAAGCAATGAAAAGTAAGGGAGGTGGAGAAAGGCACAGTGGACAATTGGAGCAGAGGTATGGGGCATCCAAATGGGAAGTTAGGCTAGATGTGGCGGCTCATTCCTATCATCCTAACACTTTGGAAGGCCAAAGTAGGAAGAACACTTGAATCCAAGGGTTTGAGACCAGCCTGGACAAGGTAGTATGACCTCATCTCTGTAAGCAAGTAAACAAACACAAAATAAAATAAGAAAGTTGCTTTCTATTGTGTGATCCAAGAGGAAAAATCAGGACTAAATAAGTGGAGAAAATAGGAATCACCTAGACATTAGAAAAGGGAGCTAGGGAATGGGTGCGGTTGCAGGGGTTGGGATAAGAACAAAGAATAAGAGAAGACACACAGAGGATGCAAAGGATCATGGTGACAACAGACTCGGTCACATCCAGCCACAAGATGGTGGCTACGTCTGCTTAGTGATGGAGGAAGGCTCTCAGCATCTACCTCTCCCTCCACCTCAGCATCCCTGCTTGAAGTTAGAGGGCTTAGGATAAGATATTCCAGTTGGACATTTTCTCCTACTGCAATGCTTTGCAAATGCACAATTTGTAGGCAAAGGCAGGTTGTAAAATGAGGATCATTGCAAGGCTATTCTCCCCACAGAAATAAGAAAGCTCACAGGGACTGTCTCTAGAAAGGCCTAAACTTCTTTTTAGGATAATAAGGTGTTTGGTCTATAGCCATGACTCATATCCCATTTGAGATTCTCTTACTGCCTGGCCTCACAGGGGTAAGACTTTAAAAGAATTTGATAGCTTGAATGCCCAGGTCATCATGACTTATGTATAGCATCTAAAAAAGGCTGAAAGCAAATTTACAAAGTCTGAAAGGTGGTCAGCATTTCAAGCATGCAAAACCTCTATGGCCAGAGCTCTAAGGAAAGCATAATATTAACCTGTCTGCGCAATACAAGGAGTCATGAATATTTTACAAACTACTGTAACTGTATAAATAAATGTTCATTGAATTGGATGGGAACAGTGGTAATAAATGTAATGAAGAAGGTAATGTTTACAGAGTACTAAACTTGGTCCCATGAATTAAACAAAACCCCTCTTGCCTAGCAGAGCAAGGCATTGGCATAACCAGAGTAAAAATTGTCAAATAAATTAAACAGAATGCTGGACTCCTTTTGTACACTTTTTTCTCTTGTGGAATTAAGGCTACCCATGGGAGCCTTGTTTCCATCTAGGCTTCCTTCACCACCATTGAGAGTTTCTGGCAGGATGGCAGCCAGAAGTTGACATGCTTAGGCCGCCTTCACATAGCTGCTCTCCTCACCCCATCAACATTTGCTGATGAAGCCTAGATAAAGGGCATTTAACAGCAAGTATTCATATGGAAGAAAGGAGTAGGCCATCAAGAATTTATCCATGGACAGTGAGAGGCAGATGGTTCTGGAAGTGAGAGGGTGGCTTGTCCGATGCAGTTGGTGATGAATTACGTTTGATATTGCCCTGCAAACCCATGCATTCTGAGCGTAAGACAGCTCCGTAGCCTCTTCTCATGGTTGCTCTTGAGGATATAATCCGTCGTATCTCATGGAAAGGGAGTGCAGTGAGAGGCCACATATCCTCTCAATACAAGAATGTAATAATGCCCGGGCTCACCCATGAGAGGCGATGTCAGTGAACAGAACTGCTTCAGAGACCTACACTGACACCAAAATCTCATCCCTGGATAGATGTCCTTCTGGTGTCTGGCCTTCCCATATTCTTCAGTGAGTGGTGGGAAGAGGAGATTTCTAGACTTTGATTCATTTCCAGTATTTTATTTTTTTCAGAGTGGGCCCAGCCCCCAGAAATGCTCAGTTGCTGTTTTCAGATGTCTTAGGGAATGGATTGAAGAGCATTCTGAACTTACACTGAGTGCAGGCTAAAACAGAACGATGACTGCTATGTCTTTACTGCTTTCGGGCTGGTAGGATGGAAGAAGCACAGCTCAGGAAACCAAGGGAATGTGGGTTTGGGTCCTAATTCAGTGCCCAATTTTAGTTATGTAATTTGGGGCTAACTATTTTATCGCATGGCATCAGTTTACTCACTGGCAAAGTATATAATTATTCATATCATTATTAATATTGTTAGAATTTTAGAGGCAGAAGTAATGTATCTGGTGAGTCTCTACCTCCTAGATAACAAGCAGTAAGCCTACCATCCCATATCACTTTTCCCTTCACCCTTCCCTTTTCTCACCCTCCTTACTTTGTGACCACCAATAGATCTAACACAAGACAGAGAGACCCTAGGTAAGGAAAAACATGTGGCCAGAGTGCAGATCATCGCGTGCCTGAATACTGTTTTCTAAGAATAAGCAGGACGTATTGTAATCTAATAAGATCTAACATAGCTAGAAATCCAAACTTTCTTCGACTTTCTGTTTTTTTTCTCTCAACAAGTCTTCATTTCAATATATTCTTCAACACATTCCTTATCAAACTTTTCCCATTCTCAGGAGACAAGTGTTTTTGAGAGAAAATTCTTTATTTTTAGTCAAATAACCAGAACGCTCAACAGTATGGTGTTTTTTCAAGTGCTATTGATTCTAAAGAAGTTATAAGAATAACCTGGATTAGGTCATGTGTAGTACAACAATCCCCTTGAAATGTCTACATCCTCATCCCCAGAACCTGGGACTATGTTGGCTTACGTGGCAAAGGCGAACTAAGGTTGTAGACAGAACTGAGATTTCTAATCACATGACCTTAAGATAGGAAGATTATCCTTGCCTCTCCAGGTGGGCTTACTGTACTCACAGGAGTCCTTAAAAGGGGAAGAGAGATTCTGAAGAGAATCTCCAGGAGAGAAGGCCACCTCTAGAAGCTGCAAAGAGCCAAGAGGCAGATTCTCAGCTAGAGCCTTCAGAAAGAAATGTACGCTTTGCACACCTGGATCTTTACCCACTCAGATCCATGTCAGAATCTCAGTCTACAGAACTGTAAGAAAATGAATTTGTGTTGTTTCAAGCCACTATGTTTGTGGTAATTTGCAGTAGAAAACTTACACAGAAAACAATGTATGAGCAGGAGGTACAGAAAACTTAGAACTACTATAATGATTTCACGAAATGACATTATTGACTGAGAAATCCTAGTACTTGAGAAAACTATTGATTTTGTGTTGTGCATGCCAACTCAGGTGCTGAGTTGGTTGACTGACAGAACATCTCCATTGACATCACAATTATTTCTTTCTTTGTCAATAGGCAACCTGTGCACTCTTTCATGACACATTTCCAACATACAATGAGAAAAATCTTTGTACAGTTGTGATCAGAATGAATTACTATTAGGACTAATATGACATACATAGAATTATAAAATAGTTATAATTTATATTTATATTAAGATGTTTACATTTATATGTGTATATATAATAATGCATATTTTATATGATGTTATTCATATTTAAAAGTGGCGTAAAATATATAACCATAATTATTTTATATCATAGCCAAAAATATTTGTGGACAGCATGTACTCAGTCTAGGAGGCAAATAAAACTACATCACAGGCAAGTAAACATCCATTATAAGGTAAAAATGAGGCTTACAGTAGGATAACAAATTTCTTTTTGCTGGATATATTTCCAGAGTATTTTAGGCTAAAAAAGAGCATCTTGGCCAGGCACAGTGGCTCATGCCTGTAATCCCAGCACTTTGAGAGGCTGAGGCAAGTGGATCACGAGGTCAGGAGATGGAGAACATCCTGGTCAATGTGGTGAAACCCCGTCTCTACTAAAAATACAAAAATTAGCTGGGTGTGGTGGTGTGTGCCTGTAATCCCAGCTACTTGGGAGGCAGAGGCAAGAGAATTGCTTGAACCAGGGAGTCAGAGATTGCAGTGAGCCGAGATCATGCCACTGCATTCCAGCATGGCAACAGAGTGAGATTCCATCTCAAAAAAAAAAAAAGGAAAGAAAAAGAAAAAAAGAAAGAACATCTTCATACTTTAAGATACTTTTAGAGAGCATGATTAAAAAACTTTAGTTGAGCAATTCTTTGTGGCAGCACATTGCCACAAATTGAACATTATTAGGTAAATTGTTTTAACTTTTCATTTATGGACTACCACAAATCTCTGTACATTTCCCTTTTTAATCTGAGAGCTTGGATTAAGTAGATAAACCTATGAAAACAGAATACATAAAAAACTTCGATTTCATGATGTGAGTCCAAAATAATAAACCTTCCTAATGTCATCTAAGTTTTCAATCCAAGGTAAAGAGAAGAATTCAGATTTATTTCTGGAAGACATTGCAGTAAGAGTAAAGTCAAGAGTCAACCCTAGAAGAGTGATAGCTGTGCATTTAATTATTGGGTCTTTCTCCATGGAATTCAGATAATCATTTTTAATTTCCCATTAGTATTCAAATACCAGAAATATGTATTCATTAGATTTAACTCATAAGTTTTCACAATTGAACATATTAGGGTCAAGATATGTATTTTGAGATGAAAAAAATTAAGTTTGTATGACTACACCCTGTATATCAATTGGTAAAATGTTATCTGCATCGTTTGTTTTAATTTATGATTTATCATTATGTGAATTGAATGTTTGACATAAACAATGTCAAAACACAGGATACACAGCAGAAAAAAATAGAAAATACTGTAATTCTGCAACTGAAATGTAATAATTTTCAATATTTGGATGTATATTGTATATTTTTGATGTACATCATACTGAAACTTCTACATCTTAACTAATCTAATTAATCATCAGGGTTTTTGTTAGACATTTGGGTTGTTTTCTCTAAAAGAGAAAAGCTATTATAAATAACAGTGTATGTTGGTGGGAGTGTAAATTAGTTCAACCACTGTGGAAGACAGTGTGGTGATTCCTCAAGGATCTAGAACCAGCAATCCCATTACTGGTTATATACCCAAAGGATTATAAATCATTCTACTATAAAGACATGCACACATATGTTTATTGCAGCACTGTTTACAATAGCAAACACTTGGAACCAACCCACATGCCCGTCAATGATACACTAGATAAAGAAAATGTGGCACATATACACCATGGAATACTACGCAGCCATAAAAAAGAATGAGTTCATGTCCTTTGCAGGGACATGAATGAAGCTAGAAACCATCATTCTCGGCAAACTAACACAGGAACAGAAAACCAAACACATCATGTTCTCACTTGTAAGCGGAAGTTGAACAATGAGAACACGTGGACACAGGGAGGAGAACATCACACGCCAGGACCCGTCAGGGGATGGGGGGCAAGGGGAGGGAGAGCATTAGGACAAATAGCTAATGCATGTGGAGTTTAAAACCTACATGGGGTTGATGAGTGCAGCAAACCACCATGGCACATGTATACCTATGTAACTAACCTGCATGTTCTGCACATGTATCCCAGAGCTTAAAGTTAAATTAAAAATAAATAAATAACAGTGTAAAAACCTCATTTAGATAAATCTTTGTCATTGGCAAAATGCTTCCGTATGACTGGTTTCAAATGTCTGGTGAAACTGCTGAGCCAGAGAAAATATACAATTAAAAATTTTAGGGCCGGGCGCGGTGGCTCATGCCTGTAATCCCAGCACTTTGGGAGGCGGAGGCGGGCGGATCACGAGGTCAGGAGATAGAGACCATCCTAGCTAACACGGAGAAACTCCGTCTCTACTAAAAATAGAAAAAGTTAGCCAGGCATGGTGACAGGTGCTTGTAGTCCCAGCTACTAGGGAGGCTGAGGCAGGAGAATGGCATCAACCCGGGAGGCAGAGGTTGCAGTGAGCTGAAATTGCACCAAACTATACTCCAGCCTGGGCTACAGAGGGAGACTCCCTCTCAAAAAAAAAAAAAAAATTTAACAGTTAAATTCAAAATTCAAGCTATTTTTCACTAGAAATAAGAATGCATATCCATTTATCTGTAAATCAAAGAATAGTAAAATATTATTAATTTCCCTTTTATATTGTTTTATTTTGTGAATTGTTTACTCATATTCCCAGGTCCATTTTTCTACTGGGATTTGTCATGCTTTTTGTTAGAAATATTAATACTTATGTATGTTAACGGATATTGCAAGTGTTTTCTAATGTATTAACTATATATGTGTTTTGGTTGATTTAAAATATATAATTTAACATCATTATATACAACTGTTAAGTAAAATGATAATTCTGATTTTTGCCTTTTTTATTTTTGCTGTGTGTGTGTGTGTGCGTGTGTGTGTGTGTGTGTGTGTGTGTAAAGAGAGACAGAGAGAGGGAGATAGAGACAGAGTCTTTAATCAGAGCTAATCCTGATGAGTAAAACAGACCTACCATCTAGATACTTATTAATACATTCTACTAGGCCTATTCTTTATTTCTGGACCCTGATGTCCGCTTTGTTTTTTAAGTAATTCAGATATTAGATTTATACAGTTATAATCTTGTCATTTGAATTATGCATTGTTCCTCCTTGTCAATATTTTCACGACTCTGCTCAAATATTTACTCTTCAAAATGGATTTTGCAATCATTTTATCAAGAACAAAAAAAAAACAAACATGCTATTGAAAGTTTGGGTGAAAAAGTAACAATACAGAAAACATAAATTTAAGGAGCATTGACATGTTTGAAATGGTGATGCTTTCTCTTAGGAACATAATACGTCTCTCTTTTAAATCAATCCTCCTTTCAGTCCTTTGCCAAGTTCTATAGTCTGCGTACACTATTGTTTTTGAGTACTGTAAGCAGTCTTTCTCTGCATGAAGCAAAACAAATTCATTTAGCAGAAGGAGCTTACTACCCTGAGTGCCCCACACATAATTACCAAGACCTTCTGTCTTCTGCAGACACCTCTCACAGGGGTCTCTGGTCCTGTGGCTGGGACAGAGTCCACTGTGCTCACATCCTGAGGCTGTGCTGGTCACCTTCCCCTTGCTGCCTGCAGGATTGGGTCTGCACAATTGCTTGTGTTGCTGCCAATCATCTCCAAATCCCTGAACTACATTAGTGACATCCCAGTGCAGGCCTGTTCTACAGTCCACCTCCCCTAAACTCTTGGTTTGCCACCCTCTGCAGTCACAAGTCAGCAGAAACGTTGTATCCACCTCTGGCAGCAGCCCTTTCAGAAGGGCTCCCACAGCAAAGGTGATGCAATTTGTTTCCTTATAACACAAGGTTCCAACCACTGGTAGGCACATGGAAGAGTGGGTAAAAGTTGTTCAGGAATGCATGACAAGAGTTGCCCAGGCCCTGGTGGCCTTTCCCTCTGACAACAAGGCCTGTGGTGCCATCTGTCTCAAAGGGCAGGGTAATGGCACTCACCCCGGCTGACTGCCTTCCTCCTTTGCTCAGATTCTGGCTTACAGAGAATCACAGTTCCATATTCAGGTTCTACCTTCTGCCCTAGCCAAAGGCCTCTCCCCAGTTTTCTGCCCCAGGGAGCAACCATTGTTAGTTTATGTTCTTCCAAAGATATTCATTGCATACACAATCTTCTATGTGAACTTTCATACATAAAATGTTTCCAATCAGATTGTTCTTATATTTATATTAGACTACTACTCCCCATTTTGTGTTTTGCTATTTTGTGAAAATATAAGTCTCTCAGGGATGATAACTGCATTTAGGTCCATAGGATAAAAAGTGACATCATTTGTAAACTGAATATTGTTCCATGGTATAAATATATGTATTCATCAATCCCATGTTGATAGGATTTTATGCTTTTTCTGTACTTCACTGTAATAGACAAAGCAACACCTTTAGGGACATGTGCTTTTTTCCACATTTAAATCCCCATCTATGGGATACTGTGAAACTGGCCTCCAAAAAGATCACGCTGCTCACCCTCCAATCAACATGGAGTTACTTGTACACCAGGCACTTGAAGATGACTATCTCATTAAAGCTTTAACTTGCATTTTCTTTATTATGAGTGGTATTGATGCTGTTTTCATATTTAGTAGGCCATTAAGAATTCCTTTTCTGTAAGATACCAATTTATGTCGTTGGCCTACTTTTCTACTAGAATCTTTCTTCTAACTGTCTTACAGCTTATTAGTTTAGGAGAATCACAATTTTATCTGAGATCAAATATTTAAAAATCTCAATTTGTTATTTTTATTTCAACTTTAAAGAGTGGCATTGACCAATTATCTCTATCAATTGTCTTTTAGTTTCACACCGTAAAATAGATTGACTTTGGAGTGGTTTGGGGATTTGTGTATGGTAAGAAAAACATTTCATAATTTTAGTAATGCAAACAAAAATCCTATGGTTCTAGTAATTTATGTTTGCATTTTTTTTTATTCCACATGATGCTACTTTGAAAGTTTTATATTATATGAATACAAGATAGCTTATTCATTTGTCAGGGAACAAAGACAGTCAGTGTTGTATGGTTGACCATAAAACACGCAAATATTGTAGGCCAAATTAGCATCATGTTAAATAGGGTAAAAATGAGACTAAATATGAATGTGCACATATATATTATTATTTTTCATTGAGCACTTTTAAATTAAAAGTAGGTATTGAATTGACTCAATGCCTTCTCAGCATTTAACATACTCAGATTTTTTTCTTGTTTGATTATGACTATAATGATTCTGACTTTTCTTTTTTTAATTTTTTTCCTCCTGGTTATAAGCTCCATCTGTTCTTGGCAAATTACTGCTCTGATATGCTGCTTGTTTATGTCTACCAGCATTTTATTTGGAATTTTTAATCAGTGGTTATAATTAAGATTTTACTATAGTTTTTATGAATTTGAACACTTATGTATTTTGCTTTTCATATCAAGATCATGCCTCTTTCATGGAAAAAACTTGGAACAGAAATGTAGACTCTATCTCTGCACACTCTAGAGCAGTTTAGAAAGATTAAGGCCAGCCAGGCACGGTGGCTCATGCCTGTAACCCAGCACTTTGGGAGGTCAAGGCGGGTGGATCACCTGAGGTAAGGAGTTCGAGACCAGCCTGGCCAGCATGGTGAAACCCTGTCTCTACTAAAAGTACAAAAATTAGCTGGGTGTGGTGGTGGGCACCTGCAATCCCAGCTACTTGGGAGGCTGAGGCAGGAGAATTGCTTGAACCCAGGAGGCAGAGGTTGTAGTAAGCCGAGATCACGCCATTGCACTCCAGCCTGGAGGAGAAGAGCAAGACTTCATCTCAAAAAAAAAAGAAAGAAAAGAAAGATTAAAGCCATCTGGCTCTAATTCATCTGTGAAATGTTGTGAATCTCTTACATATTTTTTCTTTGATTAAATTATTGCTTTTATTATTAATTTTGATATTTCAGCAGTAGCTTTTGACCATTTTCACTTTGCTAGAAAACTGACTTATTAAACTAGTTTTTGAATTATTTTTGGAAATATATTTCCATTTCCAAAGTGTCAATCCTTATCCTATCAGCTTTTACTGTTTTGTGTCTTATTTGGAGTATTTTGCTTATTTGTACTTAAAGAAAGATTTTTCTCACTAGTTTCCTTCAGAGTATATTTTATTTTAATTTTCAAAGAACAAGCTCTCATACTAATACATATCAGCTTCATTTTTCTAAAATGGCATCCTATGTTCTTCCAGAGGATGACACATAGGGTCTGAAGTCATAGAACCCACCAATCTCAAGCCTGGTCTAGAACATGAAATTTTCCCTCTTTCTCTGTCTTCTTCATCCCTTCTTTTACTGTCTTTTAAACTATTCCTCTTTAGTATAATTACTGAAATTAGTTAAGACTTTTACAAGAGAGCCCAGGGGTTGTCAATTTGGCCTTCAGTCCTAGAAATATCTTTGAAATAAGGAAACAGAAAAGGTCTAACTACTTACTAGAATGAAAGAACAGTACTCAAATGTATAGGTGAAAGAAAAATTAACACCTCATTAAGACAATCTTACACACTAACTTCATCAAAACACATTAGAAAAATATCCATATTTATTTTATTCTCTAGGTCAATTTATATTCCTTGAAATTATCAAGTTCCTATAAATCAGAATTACTCTTTTTACAAAATTGTATTATGATGTTTTAAAGACAATTTATGAACGTTTGTGATTTACATCTTCTGTACTTAATGGTGTCTCATTTTTCATAGTTCTCCTTGGCAAATTTTTGGTAGTTTGTATTTTTCTAGAAAAGTCTTTCAATATGGTATAAGCTAAGGAAGTAGATATAGTAATTTTTAGTTCAATAAAAAATCACTTATTTATATTCACATCTTATCTTTAAAAAGAGTAGTAATACAATTCAAATACTATAAATCCATGAGGACAACAAATATATTTGTATAGGTCTTGCTTTGGATGAAAAGCAGAGAGCAGAGGAAGGAATGGTAATTAGTGAAGTAGGACAGAGGAAGCTTAGGTGAGAATAGATGCATAGCAGAGTGCCTGCTGCAGATGAGGAGGAGAGAAGGTGGCTTGAAGAGACAGAGAGAGGATTGAGGCCTAGAGAGGTTGTTATAAATGTGTATAAGAATGAGGCAGGACTATAAAAAGGGAGTTCATAGCGTCTCCGTATTACACACAGAAGCATCAACCCTGGCCCTGGCTCCAGCCTACTTAAAGCAGAGTGGATTGCAAGCTTATGATTTACTGCATAGGCAATACATTGAAAGATGTTTCTCTAAAGGAAACAAATCAACTCTTTGGGGGCCAGTCCTAGGAAAGATATTGAGGCACTGGTACCCTACATCAAAGATTGTCACTCTCAACGAGTATTTTTAAAAGCCAGACACAAGTTAAAGGTGATAAAGACAGATTTTATTTAGTAATAACTACTGCAAGAGAGGTTAAAGCCCACTGTATGCCTGTAATCTCAGTGACTAGAGAGGCTGGGGTGGAAGCGTCACTTGGGCCTGGGAGTTCGAGACCAGCCTGGAAACACAGTGAGACCCTTTCTAAGAAAAAAACAAAAGAACAAAACAAAGACACAACCCAAAAAAACCCCATTGTAGCCTGAGATGAATTCTGCTGAAACAAAAGGCAAGAGAATTTTTAAATGCTATGATATACAAAACAAACAAACAAACAAACAAACCAAACAAACAGAAACAAAACAAAGCAAAACAAAGAATTGAAAAAGGCAGTGAAGGGCATTACGATGGATTTGGTCCCTGCGACTAGCCAATCTGAGTTTGTGATATGGTTTGGCTCTGTGTCCCCACCCAAATATCATCTGGAATTGGAATCCTCATGTGTCAGGCGAGGGACTTGGTGGGAGGTGACTGGATCGTGGGGGCAGATTTCCCCCATGCTGTTCTCATGATAGTGAGTGAGCTATCATCGGAGTTGATGGTTTAAAAGTGTGGCACCTCCCCTCTTTCTCTCTCTCTCCTGCTGCCTTCATTCCCTTTTGCTCTCTGCCATGATTTTAAGTTTCCTGAGGCCTCCCTAGCCATGTGGAACTATGAGTCAATTAAACCTCTTTTTATCATAATTACTCAGTTTCAGGCAGTTCTTTTATAGCAGTATGAGAACAGACTAATGCAGTTTGCTAATTGGTGCTTTATAGAGGAGAAACAAACATCTCATACCTTCATGATAGGAGGTAGTGATGCAAGTTGGAAAAAGGTGACCTCTGAGATTAGGCCCTTCCCCTCCCTCAGGGACTGTGTGAGAGAGTGAGAGCTACTCTTTGAGTGTTTGCATTTCAAAGAGGTGGCTCTCAGGTCCTTGAGGAGACAGTTCTGGGCAGTAGAAGATTTATATCTCAAAGGGGTAGAGAAAGGATTTAGAACTATAAGCTTTCTAAACTAACTACTCTGAGAGGTGGTCCAGGGGCTTATCTGGCCATCACTGGGTTTTGGCTAAAACCAACAGTAAATTCTTCTGGCAATGTTGAGGTTTCTCAGTTGGGCATTGAACAGCAGATAGGATCATCCAAAGAACATGACCCGAAGCTGCTAGAAGTCATGCTATAGTTTGGTCAGGTCTCTTGGTGAGGCATTTGGGCAGAGTCATGATGTATTAAATGTGAATGGTGACCAACATATTCGAGGAGAGCTGGCAACTGGAAAGAGAAAGATGAACTAAAAACAATGAGGAGAAAATAGGCCTAGAACAAAAGAATGATGCAGATTCAGGGTACAGAGGAGAATTAAGCAACAACAGAGTGAAACTAGGCCAAATCTATCTTACAAACCACTAATTGACATCCTTATAGGCAGACATCTATATATTTATATGAGTACACAAACACATCAATGTGTATATGTGTATATATATAAAACAAATCAATTTAATTCAATAGAATACCTTTAAAATAATGTTGAAGATTATTATCTCAAAAAAAAAAACAAAATAAAATAATGAGATAAAGATTTAAAATATTACTAACATTTACACATATAAGAGAACAGAGGATGAGTCCAAAAGGAAATATTAGTGCTGTCAAGGTCAACAGGCAGCAGATTGCACGGGTACAGTTAATGCCCAGTACATTTAGTGAAATGAAGATCCACAACTAAATCCATAAGTGTGAAACCTTAATACATCATAAAAGCTTTTAGAATGTAAGTAAAATCTCCTAAGAAGGAATAAGGAGTACTTGAAAATCAGGCTTCTCTTTAACACTCAGTTCACCAGAGGTTGATTGAAGAAGGCCTTTACATACTGGGGAAAAGTTTCAAACCTAAAAGACTAAATCATCTCTGAAAATAGAAAATAAATGCAAAGACAGGATAAACAAATTTGCAACTCATCTATTAATTCTAATTAGAGCACACTTATGGAGGAGTCCAGAAAGACTCTTGGGAATGAGAGAAATAAAATGTTCCAGCTAATGGAACTTTAATCAGCCAGAGGTTATGAGGAACGGCAGAGTGCAGTACAGGAAACTGTTCACATTTGCATCCAGAGTAGTTACATCTGAAAGTCACGGGGGTCATGACTTTAGGCCTAGAGAAAGGAAAGCATAATCATAGTACGCAATTTGTGTGTTAAATAAACCATATTTAAATAGTGATAATTATGTACCAATTGTTTATTTTTAGAATCAATCTGCAAAATCAAATATCGTTATGCTTAGTAATATGAACAGCACAAATGAAAAGATTCAGAGTTTGGCAGGTGGAGGTGATGGGAAGGATAAGACGATCTAACATGAAATGGAAATTTGGGCAGGGTGCAGTGGCTCATGTCTGTAATCTCAGCACTTTGGGAGGCCGAGGCGGGGGGATCACTTGAGGTCAGGAGTTTGAGACCAGCCTGGCCAACGTGGTGAAATCCCATCTTTACTAAAAATACAATATTAGCTGGGCATGGTGGCGAGCGCCTGTAATCCCAGCTACTAGGGAGGCTGAGGCATGAGAATTGCTTGAACCCTGGAGATGGAGGTTGCAGTGAACAGAGATCGTGCCACTGCCCTCCATCCTGGGCAACAGAATGAGACTCTGTCTCAAAGAAAAAGAAAGAAGAAAAAAAAATTTGTTCACTGACTTTTCTATTGGGATCTGCTAAAGAGCTAGAAGTATCCTAAATTGTGGGAAGAAAATGATAGTGGAGAGGAGGCTGGAGGAGGTGGTGAGAATGCACAACTCTCACATCAGTGTCCCTGAGATACAGAAATTGGTGTTCTGTGTATTGGCCTCAGCTTTATGAGGTGAAGCGCAGCCATATTAGGGAATAAATAGGGCAGAGTTTCATCCATTTTGTTCCATCTGCCTAAGAGTGAAGATAGGGCCAATATTCTGCCATTAGAATAACTGGCAAGTTTATTTTTTAGAGTTTTATTTTCCAAAATTTTCTCTTGATTGCCCTGTTTTATTTGGAAATTGGAAGAGGTTTTATGAAAGCTGTTTGCCAGCTGACATTTTGTACTAGAATTATTTTGATGGATCTGAATCAGTTGAGAGCACTGGCCTTTCCAAAGATCTTTTCCTGGCATGAAAGAATTACACTCAAGTAACATATTTTTGCTGCTGAGGTTCTAGATAAAGATACAGTTGTATATCAGTAGAGAAGTATTATTCATGCATTTCTTCTCCATAGTCTTCTAGAATTTGTCTTTATGCTGTTAAGACTACTCATTTTTCTGTGTTTTTCTTTAATCTTTGCAATTTTGAAAGTATTTAAGCATAAAAAATTTGCTACTTGGAAAAGCTCCAATATGTTTTGTAAAGTTTTCACACGCAGGGTTTGTATTATTGTCCAAAAGTTTAATAATTGGACTTGAATTTCCTCTTTGATTCAAAACAATTTCAGGAATGTACATTCAATTTTTCAGTGGTTGCATTTGTTCTGACATTTTTATTAGTAATATGTGGGTTTAACCAATTGCTACCTCCATCCATGACTTCTCTGAAATATCTCCACCTAGATGCCTGAGTGCCATTTCCGGTTTGATGTGGCTGGAATAGAACGCTAGATTCCACTGCCCCTCCACAATCTTTTCCTCTTCCAGTCTTGTCCTAACAGAACTGAGCAAATGGCATGACAAGCCATTTATCACTCCAAATGTTCATGCCAAAATCATAAACACTATCTATAATTCTTACTGTATCTCCAATGTCAAATCCATCAGCCAGTTCCATTTTACCTGTGTGCACCCCTGTTATGCCCACTTCTCTCCGTCTCCACCTCTACCTCCTTACTCCACCCATAGCCACCTCTTCCTTGTGCTACTGCATGGTATTGTCATCTATATTCTCACTTCTATTATTTAGTTCTTATAATCAAATCACAAAGCAGCCAGTGTGATCTTAAAATAGAAAACAGATCTTGTCATCCTTTCCACTGTATTTGACCAAAAAATCCATGCTCTTTGCAATGGAATAAAAGCCTGCACATGAACTGGTGCCTGTATAATTTGGAGGTCTTGGCTCTTCCCACTGTCTCCCTCATTTACTAAGCTTCTTTCTGTGCATGCACTTCCCAAGCTCATTTTGACTTCATGACTACTTGGAGTTCTCTGTGGCTGGAAACTCTGCCCCATTTCTTTGCACACCTGGCTCTCCACATAGAGACATCCCTTCATCACCCAGCATAAATCAGTCCTCCCCATCTCTGCTTAGTCACTTTCTGTCCTAACATCTTATTTTTTTCCTTCTTATATTGTTTCCCACCTTTTGTAACCAAATAGAGTTCATATTATTTAAGGTATTAATCCTGTTTTAATTATAATATTGGTTACCTCAAATAATATTTAATTGTCTAATGGCAATTTAATATTTAAGTCTGGAATTATTACCATCATTTAAAATGCCTAACACAACTCCATTAATAATTTTAGTAATTTACAAAAAAACAAATGAGTCTCATTAAGAAAACACAGATAAAATTGTTCACATATTCTCAAAAACAAATCTTCAAAAAAAGTATATCAGGACTATTAAAGCAACTATAAAGACTTGAATAGAAATTTCACTCATCACAAAGATCTACATGGGTAACGCCAGAAACCTTAGACCAGTTTTGTATGGAAAAGTTTTTATTTTAATGGCAGTACTAACAATATTCTAGGGCAGAAATGATACTCCAGTTAAAACAGAGACATAAAGCTGGAGATGGAGAGCTGATAGGCATTGATTGTTTCTTATTGTTGCCTGTTGCTTCTTGCTTTGAACATACAAAGCAAAACAAGAAAACAAATATCTCATTCGCTTTGGTCCAGTTCATGAAATAACAGCCACAAATTGATTATTCTGACACCATAGCCACCTTAAAAGTAAAGTGAAGAATAAACTGCAACCAAGTGCAACATCTGATAAAATTAATGGGAAGGAGATGAGCTGTGTGATGGTCAGGAGGCAATCAGAATTTTAGTAGGCACAGAATATCTGGTATGGTTCATTAGGCAATTGGAATGCCATGTGTGTATATACACACACATACACACACACCTACATAAGGTTTAACTTATAGACACACGCACACACCCCCGAGAGAGAGAGAGAAAGTCTAACTCACAAAAGCAAAGATTAAATCAAATGCCTTATAGTTTGGGTGTTGGCAACTAAAGATAACTTCCCACCCTCATATTAGAGACCCATCCCCAGAAGAAATCCTCTGCCCCAGGACCCAGCTGGCATGAAGAAGTGCGCTGTATGGCACAGGCGCTCTCCAGGGTGCTGCAGTCGACCCACACATTTTCCTTCTCCACCAATGATTTCATCATCTATCTTTAGCGTAGCTCTGAGGGATTTCAAACATCTTTCTACAGTTTCTCATGCCACCAGTATAGCAGTGGATGTCAGGATTTTAAGCATTTGTCATTTTAGACATCTTTGTCTTGACATTTTTTCTTGGTAAGCATGTATTTATCAACAGGCACATCTATTTTCTCTTAATCTCTGATAAGTAATTTATCAAGGTAATGTAATATGAGAAATGTAGGCATTTGTATTGTATGTTCTCCATAAATTATGTCTGTTGTTGCCCATTGAATCACTACTATCATTTCTGTCCAGTTTCTCACTGGGGCTTACTTGGGATATTTTGAAATAAACACAATCAATCAGGTTTTTATTATGCAAGTGCCATAAATGAATACCCATATCATTTTTCTAAAAAATTAACTTGGAGGCTCGGTGTGGTGGCTCATGCCTGTAATCCCAAGACTTTGGGAGGCCCAGGCAGGTGGATCACCTGAGATCAGGAGTTCGAGACCAGCCTCTGCGATCAGGAGTTCGAGACCAGCCTAGCCAACATAGTGAAACTCCATCTCTACTAACAGTAGAAAAATTATCTGGGCATAGTGGCAGGTGCCTGTAATCCCAGTTACTTGGGAGGCTGAGGTAGGAGAATGGCTAGAACCCAGGAAGCAGTGGTTGGAGTGAGCTGAGATTGCGTCATCACATTCCAGCCTGGGCAACAAGAATAAAACCCAGTCTCAAAAAAAAAAAAAGAAAGAAAGAAAAGAAAACATTGACTTAGAGGAGAACATGTATCTTTTATGTATTTAATGAAGCACAAAATAAAATAGTTTAATTGTAGGCAACAGAGAAGTCTGGATGAAGCGAAATCATTTTTTTCTAGCCTGCTGTTAGAAGGTGAAATAAAGCAAAATCTGGACTCACATAGGAACTCTGGTAAAAAAAAAAAAAAGGTGCTGCAGTAACTGACCAAGCTTTAGCAAGGGGATGAACATTACCATTGAAGAGGAGAAAGTTGCCCACATTATACTGTGTGACCAGTGTCAACATGGTCATGGAACTGATATTTTTACCTCCAGAGACAGGTCTCTAAACACTTTGTCACACTGAACCCGTGTCTTTCAATCTTATCTACACAGTAGAATTATCTTGGGGTGGTGTGTATATATATGTGTGTGTGTGTGTGTGTGTGTGTGTGTGTGTGTGTGTGTGTTTAATATCAGTGTCCTATCTTTAAAGTTGAATTGTGTCAAAGCCCTATTTTGTAAATAGCTTCCCCATGATTCCAATGTGAAGTCAAATTTAAGAAGTTGAAAATTATACTGATTTTTGTGACGGGGAGTCAAAAAGAGCCATCTGTCCCCACAGACAATGCTTAAGACCTACAGTTACTATTCTCAAATTTCGATCCAGTCTTTGGAATCCTGGAGTTGTACTGGTTGCTCCAACAGTCAAAACTTGTACTTCCTGGCTGGGCGCAGTGGCTCACACCTGTAATCTCAGCACTTCGGGAGGCCGAGGCGGGTGGATCACCTGAGGTCAGGAGTTCTAGACCAGCCTGGCCAACATGATGAAACCCTGTCTCTACTAAAAATACAAAAATTAGTCGGATGTGTTGGCAAGCACCTGTAATCCCAGCTACTTAGAAGGCTAAGGCAGGAAAATCACTTGAACCCGGGAGGCAGTGGTTGCAGTGAGCAGAGATCGCCCCATTGCACTCCAGCCTGGGGGACGAGAACAAGACTTTGTCTCAAAACAAAACAAAACAAAACAAAACAAAACAAAACAAAACAAAACAAACTTGTACTTCCTGAAAAGACACAGACTGGACTGTCTTAAGCCAGATAACTGACTTTTATTCTTTCTCTGCTTGATGTAGAAATATTTACCCACATTTATTTTGACGTCATATAATCCAACCCCTGTCAGTACCAACTTGACAAGCAAGAGCAGATACACATGAAATCTAGAAGGAACAGGATCGGATATACGTAGCCAGGGGATTTACATGTTAGGAGATAGAAGGGACTGGGCATGGCAGTTGTTCATGAGGCTCAAAGACCATCTTACACAGTAATTGGGGCACAGCATTATCATTCATCATCGTGCGCATGGAGTTCAGGGAAATCAGAGGCAAAGCTCTGTCTGGAACTGGGTGCACAGGTGGATTCCCCTGGCTCTGGCTTTGGCAAATGGTTCATTTTTCTCAAATGATTTTTTTTAGTTTGGGTATGCGAGTGTGCTAGCGCAAGACCACTACTCAAAGTGATTACCAGATAATTGTGCATGTGTCAATTTAGTTATGGGCTGTAGTTGTTCTGTTGGATTATGGGAAAATAAAAATATCAGTTCAGTGAATGGTTGGACCTTAGTCAGAGTGAATCACCCAGGACTGGCTGCAGCCATGGCAGTATGGACCTCCGCTGTCTGGGTAACCAGGGATTGAGATTGTTGTTTAAAGGGATAAAGCACTCTTCTTTATCTTGGAGGCATGTCTTCATTAGTTCTAGGTGCTATGTTTCTGGTAACAGAAGCCCAGTTCCCAGGTTACGGGGCAGAATGAATAGGATTTCTCATTCATCCCCAAGGGCTGCCAGTGACTTTTGTCTGTTTATCTGTTGAAACCCATTTTATGGACGTTAGCACTCCTATATTCTAAATTACTGATATTCTGGTGCTAGTCAACACCTTTTTCCATCTTCAAACAAGTCCTTCTCCCTCCCCAGCAGAAAAAATAAACTCTGGTTATGACAACATAATCAACCATAAGGCCTCTTTTTATCCAGCAAATACATTTGTGGTCTATGTGAGCTAAGAGCATCCTGCCTGGCAATGATAAATGACCCAGGAATTGCATTCATCATAATAGCAATTATGCCAGACTTGCACTGATATTGTATCCAATTTTTAAGCCTCATTTAGGATCTGTGTCTGACTGAACTTAATACTTTACAGGAGTAATGTTAATTTTTCATTTGACTATGGGTGATATTTATTAACAGGTACACTGGTGTTTATTTCAGTGTAAGATCTTGACTCTTGATTTCCTACAATGCAATCTGCTCTCTTGTGCCTCTGGCAAATAGTACCATCTGTGGTTACGACTCTTGGAATCAGATAATAAAATGACCCCTGGGTCAGTACAGTAAAGACATTTTGACATTGACTGATGCTTTAAAAGCTTGTGATGACTTCTTGTGAACAGGATCCCTTGGAAATGGTCTTCCAGCACTTCCCACCCTTCTTTCTCAGGTTAAGGCAGTGAATTAATGGTGCTTTCACTATTGTTTAACTTTGAGCTTTCCTTTCAGTTAAGTGGTGTTTGATGATGTTTTGCCTTAAAGGATGTTGTATGAACTATCCCTGAAATGTTCACAGGGCTTGGAAAGAAAATTTCCCAAGTTTGGGGTTTATTAAAATAAAATCTTCCCAAATGACAAACTATATTAAACCTATTAGCTGCCTCCCCTACCATGAAGAAAGTTTACTCCTCCCTTAACGCAAATTTTATATGCTACACTCCACACGAAATGTTCCACAGGGGTTTCTGGTCTACCTCCAAGAGCTCCCCTCTCCTGCATGCTTTTATAGCACTCTTAGGTCTCTATTGTCTGGGAATTAGGGAACTCGGCATGGACTGGATATTACCCTCCTATTTCTTCCCACCTAGCCCAGTAGCTAACACTCAGTGAGTGCTCCTGAGCTCCAGCCACCTACAGTTTTCTTTTTCACTTGGATTAAAGCATGCCTAATGTTGAATTACTTACATTATATAAATTTTGAAGCAGTAAAATGACTTATATTTTGACTTCAGTATTTATGAAGGTACATTATTAAACATTTTAATAACTCAAGGATAAAAATACATCAGTATAAGCTGAATTCATTATATATATAATCTACATGTATAATGAGTATATACTTACTTCAGCATGCTTTCCCTCTAAATATGGAAATATTTATATTATTTTAATTAATTATTCAATATAACTAGAATTTTAGTAATAGACTGTGTTCACTTTTGAGGCTGAATTTTCACATATTTTAATTTTCTCAGACATTTATCCTGTTGGGCCAGGTTTTCAAAGGGGGCCAGCTGGCTAAGATAATCCTTGTGTTCTTTAAAAAAAAAAATAGAGAGTTTAAATTTTTAATTCCAATGATGGCATCAAATTATTTTACCCAATCTATTTGCAACACTTAAGTGTACTGACTCTAACACCATTACCTCTCACTTTTAAAACTTTTTAAATTCTAATTTTGTCTTCTAGAATGTGTCATTTTTCTAAATGTAATTATGTCATCCTGAGTCCCCCTTAGGGGGGAAACCATACTTGGCGTTTTTCTTTGTAGGACTCTCCTTGGATGTCTTCTTTCTCTATGATCAAATTTTTCACTTTAGCTCCCATAGCTCCCAAGGCTACCTGTCTCCCCAGTGCATCTCTCATCTGTGCACACATGCATGTTTTCATTCTCTAAGTTAGGAATTATGTCAGAACATCTCAATTTTCTTCTTTCTTCTTTTTCTTTTCTTTTCTTTCCTTTTCTTTTTTCTTCTCTTCTTTTCTTTTCTTTTCTCCTTCCTTCCTTCCTTCCTTCCTTCCTTCCTTCCTTCCTTCCTTCCTTCCCTCCTTCCTTCCTTCCTTCTTTTCTTCTTTTCCTTTCTTTGCTTTTCTTGCACCACCGCTGAAGTGCAGTGGTGCAATCTCAGCTCACTGCAACCTCTACACCTCCCAGGTTCAAGCAATTCTCCTGACTTAGCCTCCTGAGTAGCTGGGACTACAGGCGCACACCACCACACCCAGCTGACTTTTGTATTTGTAATAGAGATGGGGTTACTCCATGTTGGCCAGGCTGGTTTTGAACTCCTGATTTCAGGTGATCCACCTACCTCAGCCTCTCAAAGTGCTGGGATAACAGGTGTAAGCCACCTCACCTGGCCAGAACATCTCAATTTTCAATGATATTTCAGTGTTTATTATTAGCCATGTATAAAAAAATTTTTCTTTCTGCTTAACTTCTGTATGCTGGAAATGTTCTAAATTAAATTTCTAATTGTTGATTTCATGATTTTTTTCAAGATAATAAAGGATCTGACAACTTCCCACTGGTTTACATGGAAGAATAATTTACTTTTCTCTTTCTCATTTAAAGAAAGAATTTTTTTGTTAAGTTTCCAAGGCTTTGAAAGAAAAAGCCTGGGCTCTGACAATAAATTTTCAGGTGCGATTTTCTCCTGAAATATTTGTAGGGATACTTATCATAGTGAAAAAGTGAAAGTGACTCCCCTTGGGGAAATACAGCCCAGTTCCCTGGGGTCCTGTACATTACAAGTATTAATATGTTCAAGCAATATAAAATGATCTTGAAAACCCAGTGAAATTAAAATGGCTGTATTTTATTTTTATGTGTGTGCAGGGAATGCTTTCTGGTCTAGAGAGTTGACACCAATTTCTGTGTGTGTGTGCTGGTGTGATTTTTTTGTGTGTGTGTATGCATGTTTGTGCAAAAAGCAAAGATATTTTCATTTATAACTGTCTGCTCTTGGTGCCCCAGAGGTGGGTGCTGTGACCTAGAGAAGCCCATTCAGCAGCCATCTCATCTCTCCTGAGTTCTCTCTTTCCTGACAGTAGCACCAGACCCAGTGGCCACCTCAGTTATTTGTTCCAGATAAATACGTTGCTGTCCTTTTCCATGACCTTCTCATAAAACTTGACCTTCATTAAATCATGATTATTACCTACTCAGCCTATCTTCGTGGTTGTGTCTATCAAATCTTTTATTCTGCTTTTGCCAAATCATAACAACCACTGGGAAATAAAATTTTTTTATAATTGTCTTTAGCAAGAATAAGAAAATGAGATTCTATTACAATTTTAGGACCTCCTTGCCACTACCTTTGCATGGTATTCCCAAGGGGGAGCCTGAAAGACACAGGATGAGGTTTTCTGTATTCAGAGTTTCTATAAATAACCATATGGTTCAAAAATGTCTCCAAATATACTCTTCCAATTAAGTCACATCTTTTGACAAGCTCATCTTTTGAAATTATCATCTTCCTATGAATAATTTAATCAAGTAATCAGATTGCCTAAAACCTAATTAAATTCTACCATGTTTGGTAGGAGCCAGAGACAGTTCTGGTGCATTGGAAAATTCCTAGAACAGACTGCACGTACATTTGCAGCAGACTTTTCCAAAGAGGCTCCAAGGCTGAGTCATAGATGAGTTGCCCCTCCTTCTCTAAACTGAGTCACACCAGATTGGATGGGAAGGGACTACAGAGGAAACACAGTGAAACAGGTCCCCACCACTCAATTTCTAGAGATGGAGGAGCACAGTCACCCCTGGGTTGCATTTTGCCTCTTGTCTCTTCTTTCTTGTGACACCCAGGCACTCAGGACTTGAGAAATTGAATTGATGTAATCACTCATTCATTCATATTTCCAACCATCTAACAAGCATTAATTGTCACGCTATAGCAGGCTCCCAGTTTGTTGCTTGGTGGCCAGGAGTGGTGAGGTCTTAGAAGTTCAGCATCTGTCTTAGAATTGGCTTATACTTGTTTGAGGAAAAAGATCACCACCTTGCCCTGTTTTCCTGTGTTATGTTCATTTAGGTATTTGTCTTTCCAAGAGATACTTTGAGTTTTCATTTTTAACTGCTTTTCTTTATTTTAGGGGTATTTTATATTGTCTTGATTAATAAGATTTTATATAATATTAACAGTAATACTGTTGCAGTTTATTTTACTATCCTCATCTCTAAGCTCCAATCTTTTATAATTGGAAATGTGTTGATAATCCAACTAACGAGTGATTAATAAAGACAGTGGGGAAATGGAAAAGCGTTGGTTGTGAGAGAGAGAAAGGAGGTCTCCTTGGTTCCCTGGTTTCTGATCCAGGTATCTAAGAGGACGGTGATCATGATGAATTTACTGTGAACATGCTGCATTTAAGGAACCATCCATAAGAAGATATTAGGCAGTTTGTGAAAAACTGGGATTCTGGCAAGACCCCTGGACTGTAGATGTGGATTTCCACCTTGCCAAGATTCTTCTTCTCCCCATCTTCCCTTCTAAAATATCCCTCCCAAACTGCTGCCACAGATGGTTGTTTCACAGATTTTAGGGGGAATATATAGGCCTGGTTATAATACATCTTAAACATTATACAGTAAACAAAATAATAAGATAAAATTTAAAAATAATAATAGTATTGAATTATAGCAAAAAGAATAAATAAATGTCACAAGTCTATATGGGTGTAAGTACATGATTAAATGCATACAGAGAGGAAAAATGACAAATCCTTTTTACAGAAGAATTCCAAATATTAAATGTAAAAGGAAGGAGTGAAAAAGAAAATTACTATTAGAATGGCACCATAATAATTGCAGCAGATCCACAGATGAATACTAAAATTTGTAGGTGAAGCCTTAAAGAGAAACAGGAAAACAGCAAAGCCTCAGAATACCTTCCCCCAAATATTTAGTGGCTTTAAGATATGTCTCCAAGTTCTAAGGTCAGGCATGGTTGCTCACGCCTTTAATCCCAGCACTCTGGTTGGCCAGAGCGAGTGGATCACGTCAGGAGATCAAGACCATCCTAGTTAACACGGTGAAATCCTGTACCTACTAAAAATACAAAAAATTAGCCAGGCTTGGTGGCACATGCCTATAGTTCCAGCTACTCAGGAGGGTGAGGCAGGAGATTCACTTGAACTTGGGAGATGGAGGTTGTAGTGAGCCAAGATCACGCCACTGCACTCCAGCCTGGGAGGCAGAGCAAGACACCGTTTCAAAAAAAAAAGAAGATATGTACCCCAAGCTCTTCAATATTCTTCCTTGTGGGAGGTAGAACTTCATTCCACCCCCACTGAGTGTGGACTGGACTTAGTGACTCACTTCGAAAACAGAAGACACAGAAAAGGATGAAAATGGTAACTCTGTATTGGAGAAACCTGGAAAACATCATCAAATGACCAAGGTTAACCTTACAAGGAATAACTCATGTTGATATGATGTATTCCATTATATGATTCAATGAGAAGAGCAATTTGGTTTTATCTGATATTTGCTCATGATTAGACTAGGGTTATACATTTTTTGGAAGAATATCAGATAAAACCAAATTGAATGACATGCTACAAAATATCTGATCCATACTCTACAAGACTGTCAAGGGCAAGCAGATGCACAGAGTGGACTAAGAAGACATGACAGTGAAATGCAAATCGGTGTCCTGGACTGAATCCTGGAACAGAAAAGGCATCTTAGTACAAAGACTTATGAATACTTTCTGAAGTCTTGTTAAAGGTATTCTAGTGATGTTAATTCTTTAATTTTGATAAATCTACCATGGTTATACAAATTGTTAGCATTAGGGGACTGGAAGTGAAGAGTAAACAAGGCCTCTCTCTATTATCTTTGCAACTCTGCTGTGAATCTAAAATTATTTCAAATACAAAGGTTTTAAAATGTTCTAGAGTAAACATTACTCCTGTTGATTATTGTCAGTTCAACAGACATGCAATTTAAGATCCTGTAGCATCCATCAAATTAACATATGAAATGAGAGTTAAAGCCTCGACTGTCCCTACAAAAATTAAACCTTACAAAAGTCATTCAAAATCATTTACTCTTTGCTGCTTTTGGAGGAACTGTGATTTAAAAATAGACAAGGGGAGGTGAAGTAGGTCATGTAGCAGAGATGGTTGCTTTTGGCACTGCAGACTTCGTTAGGATGAAACAGTTGCAGACACCAGCCACCAGGACGTTAGAATAGCCCTGTTGACATCTATGAGGGTGAGATGGTAGCTGAGACTCTGGTAAGAAAACAGGTATCTTGTTGACTCTCTTGAGCTCTGAGCTGAACCCCCACCCCGCACAGCACTGCGGCTACTTAATCTCATCAGCCTGGAGGAGGCAGCACAGCCCGCTGCCATGGGGCAGAGTATGGAGAGAAGGTCAGAGTGAAAAGATCACAGCTTTGGAACTAAACTGCAGGACAACTATAGGCAAGAGATGAGTGTAACAATGGGACTGTGAACAATGATACAAAACAGAGATGGCCACATTGGACATGTGACATCAGAAACACGCAAATCACCTTCTCTCTCAGAGACACAGATACAAACAAGATCAATCCTCATATATATCTATAGGTATGAGAAATTCAATGCATGGGAGACACACATAAATTAAGGGTTCGTCGTGATTCATGTTATTCTGAAATTCTATGACTATGTACCCTTTTGTTTTATTCTTGTCATGGGTCCATTTTGTCTTTAATGAAATGATTTCCATTCAACACTCTATCCCAGTTTCTGCTATTCAGAGACACTTTAGGTTAATAATAAATGTTCTATGAAAGAACGTTCATCAACATCTCAGAAAAATGTTCATTATATCTCAAATATCTGTCAGAGCACCCACAAAAGATGTTCTGAATTAAACTCTTATTCCTAACTCTCGGTGGTCCTGTAGCTAACATAAAATATTTTCCTATTCAGAGGTGCAGAGTGGCTGTTTCCTTTCCTTTCCCTTTCTTCGTTTCCCCCTTCTGTTCTTATCTTTTATTTCCTTCCTTCATATCCTTCCTTCCTTCATCTGTGAGAAGCTTTACTGTTGTTACTGTGGTTATTATATACTGGGAAAAACAAGTGTTGCAAATGGAAAGAAATTCTGGTTTAAACAATTGCTGATTGATGCTCAATGACTTATTCAGATTTGCTGTGTGGACTACATAGGACTTTGAGTAATACACTCTTGATTGTTCAGCTAGAAGTTGAAGATACAATTATGAAATTGAATCAGTTTGAGCTCTCCTTCTTGTTGGTCTATTTTTATCTTAACATGTTATGGGAGAAATAGTTGGAGTGCATCAAAATGAATAAGCAGGAGAACATTACAAGTTAAAAACTAGAAGACAATCAGAGTAATTATCCCTAGTGTGACAATCATGACGGTCTTATAAATAAAGGTTGCTATGATGTCTAATGCTCTTTTCTGACAGAAGGTGGAGTTAATTTATATACCTGCTTCTTTGCTCCAATATATTCTCAGTAATTCCTATTAACTGACACTAAAGGAGCTTATTAGTTGTTTCATTAGTCACCATTTCCCAGGGTAGAAAAGTGATTAAGACATATGAAATACAGTCATTGATTATGAGGAGGAAAGCTGGATTTGAAATAAAGCCTGGAATTGAAGGACCAGATAAACTGCCTAAATAGGAGAAAACAGGTCAGACAGAGCTGAACAGGTGAGCCCTAGGAATGTAGACAACTAAAGGCAGAGAGTTTCAACTAAAGAGCAGCACCAGCCTCACTCCACGTAGTTTACAGACACCGGCAGCCCTTTCCCACCCGAGCCTCCTGCATCAGGGCGGCTGCTGCCGTTCTCCTTCTTTGTCAGTTACCTACTGCTCTGTTCCTCTCTCTGGCAGCAGGCATTCAATGTGGACACCTGGAGAGATCCCAAGGGAGCCAGGAGAACAAGTATTGTTGTCTCTTTCATTTTGAATGCCACGGAATTACTGGTAGAATACAAAGCAGCTCTCAGGAGCACTGCACTTTTCTGTTACATGATTGCTGCCTCTACACACCTTCTGAGGTGCTCAAGTTGGCCCCCAATTCTCTGGCGTAGACAGATGAAAAGTTGATGAGAACCGACAGGTGAAAATTTACCTGCAGAGCAGGTCATTTCTCTGTCCCGTCATCCTCCTCTTTAAAACTTGGTTGCAATGTTCCATCAGTAGGTGGAAGTCTAGGCTTGCCAGCCGAGTCCCGGAGCCCTCATACTCTGTCCCTATGCATACACTCTATTGTTTTCCTACCTGACATTCACTGCAGTTTCCAGTCTCCACGTCTTTGCTCATCCTGTGTTTTCTGCCTTCTCCATCCTTCTCAGAATTCTAATCATCTGAAATGTTGGAAGTCAACTATTAGCCTCTTAAGCAAAGGCTCTCTTGCACTACTCTCCACAACATAAATACGTGAATGCATTCCTGCTGTCCATTCTCTTTGTCATGATGCCCTGCTGTACATAATGACAGTCATATCATCCATTCTGACCTCTAATATTATAAATTCTTTATTCATTACATCCTAAGCTCTTTAAAAATAAAAGGCCACATGTGACTCATCAGTGTAACCTTTTTAGTATTTATCACACTTCTTGGCACATAAGCATCTCCTAATATTCATCATGAAAGTCACCACAATGACACTGATAATATTTTACCTTCAAAATGTGTTTCCTCCTATCTGGAATCAAGGAACATATTTTTTCTTGTCCATTGTGTGGAGGAAACAAGAACTGCAAATATGTGCCAGACATAGCAGGATTCTCTGGATGAAGAAGGGGCCAGGTGTAATGCTTGCCCTTAAAATGTTCACAGTCTAAGAGCTGGAGCAGACACGCAGCGTAGCCAGCACAGTGCCCGGGTGTCAAGGGAGAGATTTGTTCTTAGTGTTTTGGAAACACAAAAAACTGATGGGTTTTACTGGAGGAAAAGAGGCAACAGGACCAAATATGTTAGGGAAGAAATTGTGCATGCAGATCTGGCCCAATTGAGAAATGAGAAAAGGGAAATCCAGGCAAGAGAAGAGTCCACGCATGGCATGGAGTTGAACTGTAAAGATGATCACAGACTGAGATTACAAAGAGAGATTCCCATAATGATACAAAGTGGCTATAGCACTGATGTCTCCAAACACTGATAGCCACACACATTGACAAACAAAATGACTTGGCGTAAGACCTTAAAGGAAGGATATCTCACCTTAGATTTGGGTGGACAGGGGTATTTTGGTGGAGGGGGTGGACTTTGAGCAGAGCAGAATCTTCAGTGACTAATATAATTTAAACCAGATAAGGAAACACAGGAGAGCCTTATAGAAGGGGACTTTGGTTTGACCAAAAACATGGATATAACAGTATATTTAAACATTGCAGAAATAAATTTGGCTAGAACAGAAGATATGGCAAGTGACATTAGGAGATAAGCTTGATAAGCCATTGAGAGTCTGAAAATTATCCCAAGATCTTGGATTGTATTCTGTTAAAAAAAAATTGAAGATTTCTGAGGAAAAAAATTATGTGTTACAAGACATGCTAGATGAATAGATACACAAAATATGGTAGAAACATAGGACAGAATTGTTGTTCAGCCTTTAAAAGAAAGGAAGTTCTGACACACAATACAGCATGGATGAACCTTGAGGACATCAGGAGAAGTGAAACAAACCAGTCATCAAAGGGCAAATACCGTATGATTCCACTTATATAAAGTACCTGGAGTAGTCACCCTCATAGAAATAGAAAGTGGAGTGCTGGTTGCCAGTGGCTGGGGAGGGGGCTATGAGGATTTGCTGCTTCAGGAGCACAGATTTGTTGTTTTACAAGATGAAAGGAGTTAGGAAGATGGGGGCGGTGATGGTTGCACAGTGTTATGGACATAATACCACTGAATTGTGCACTTAATATGGTTAAAACGATAAACTGTATATGGATTTTACCACAGCTTAAGATAAAAAATAATAAAGTAACTTATTTTAAGTGAGAACTTGCAGTGGGTAAGTCCTCAGCATCATGTTATTAGCAAGGGTGATGTGATGCCCTGAAGATGGAGGATCCCATCTTCAGCTCTCTGGGCATCAGTTTTCTTATGACCTGCCCCACAGTGTTGTGAGTTTAATTTTTTAAAAACAGACTTAGGCCGGGCATGGTGGCTCACACCTGTAATCCCAAAACTTTGGGAGGCCAAGGCAGGTGGATCACCTGAGGTCAGGAGTGTGAGACCAACCTGGCCAACATGGTGAAATACCGTCTCTAATAAAAATACAAAAATTAGCTGGGTGTGGAGGTCCACACCTGTAATCACAGCTACTTGGGAGGCTGAGGTAGAAGAATGTCTTGAATCCAGGGGCGGATGTTGCAGTGAGCTGAGATTGCACCATTGCACTGTAGTCTGGGCAACAGAGCTAGACATGGTCAAACAAACAAACAAACAAACAAAAAAACAGAGAAGACGACATGTTAAATAGGATTAATCCTGAAGCAGTAGGCTTCATGTCCATGTTAAATTCATTTCCATGCTAAATTATAAAAACATTTTGAGGCTGGGCACCGTGGCTCACGCCTGTAATCCCAGCACTTTGGGAGGCCGAGGCGGGTGGATCACGAGGTCAAGAGTTCGAGACCTGCCTGGCCAACATGATGAAACCCTGTCTCTACCAAAAATACAAAAATTAGCTGGGCGTGGAAGCGCACGTCTGTAATCCCAGCTACTTGGGAGGCTGAGGTAGAGGCAGGAGAATCGCTTAAACCTAGGAAGCTAAGGTTGCAGTGAGGTGAGATCGCAGCATTGCACTCCATCCTGGGCAACAGGGCGAGACTCCGTCTCAAAACAAAACAAAACAAAACAAAATTTTGACGATGGCTTTGTGACAAGTCCTGTGATTGAGTGCCAGAGAGAGTGCACTGAGGAGTAGCAGGGCCTGGCAAGACCAGCAGCATAAGGTGAGGAACGTGGCTGGCAGTAACGGAGGATGGGTAAATATTGTGGACGTGCATGTGCCACAGTTCCCCATGCTGTGCCTGCCTGGGTGATAGCAGGGAAACTCTGAAGGCATGGACAACATGTCCCTTGATTGTTTTGTGGGATGACCACAACCCTAAGTAAGTCATTCCTGTCCCACACACAATTGTCAGGAAACTGTAGGGTGTGCCAGCATGTGAGGTGAACACACAACATAAAGAGCATCTCTTTTTTGGCCAGCCTGACTGTTTCTTGCCCATGTTCCCCTGAAGAGCACTGTCCCCCGCAAGGCAGCTGCCTCACCACGGTGCCTGCTGAAGCCCTTACTGAGTACACTGCCATGGGGTACTGGTATGGTGCTCTTCTCAAAATGACTATAGTGTGCCAAGCTACTAATGTCCACAAAACATCGATGCAGCAAAACTATTGAGGATTTGCTGGAGAAGTGGAGGAGAGTCCATTCTCTGACCTTAATGTCAATTGTATTCCACTGGCCTTCACACAATGCGTCCTTGTAAAATAACATCTCACAATGATTTTTGTGAAAAGTGACCTGAAATTTCTCTCAAAGCCTCTTTCCCTCAAACCCAGGTAAATGTTCACAAGGGTCTTGGCAGGAGGTCCATCTGCTGAGGCAGTGCTGGCCTGAGAGCAGCCTTTCCCTTTGATTTTATAGGTCAAATGCACTTGCCTGACTTTTACTTCCCTTCAGGAGAGTTCTTCAAAAATAAGTCTTTCTGCACTCAGACCCTTGGCGAGCTTGTGCCTCCTCCAGAAGTGCTCAGACATTTATTCATCCCAGGATGACCCTGGTTGAAATTCAGATTGGGACAATCTCTACCCCTGGTTGAGAGAATAAACACACAGGGCAAAACCTAGAGCTGGAGATCGCATGAGGAATGACCCATATTTGCTAATGTAAGAAAACACCCAGTATGTAACCATTGCTATCCACACTTCTACTGACAACATAAGCACAATTGACTTCAACTGCAATATTGTACTTTTAAATATTTATTTAATTTTAATATCTAAGAAACAAGTGAAAATCAAAAGAAAATGGTATGCAATATTGCAGTTGTAACTAAATAATCAATAAGACCCTCTCATTAGACCGTTCATCTTGAATAAGCCATAAGTGAGCAGCTAGCTAATGTTGCTTATCCCTGCATATCTGAGGGTAGAAGGATTGATTGATCTTTTGGTCACCAAAATGCAAACTAATCTCCAGAAATAATTTAATAAAGGCAATATTAATAACCTTCAAGTTGGTCTCACTAGAGATTCGTATTTTTAAATGTCTCAGGTGCTGTTACACACTTAACCAGCAATCGTCCTGACAGACTGTCATCCATAATGTAAGGACCACTCTGTGGGACAGTGGCTCTGGCGCTGCCTTGCTCACAGCCCTGAGGCACTGCAGAGTGCTTCCAGGGCTGCCTGGGGAAAGGGGAGGCTGAGCTCACAAGGCAGGATGCTTTCACCTGCACTATGAATCACTCTCTTTCTAATTTTTCACATATTTAATTTCTGCAAAAGGTTTTATACAAAAAAAATTGCTGTTTGAACAAAAGTAATGCTATGTTTGTATCTAATAAATGAAGAAAAAAACTAGTAAATCAGACATTTGGACACTGTGTCATAGAATAAAAGGTCTTTTGTCAAAAAAGGAAGGAAGGAAGGAAGAAAGGAAGGAAGGAAGGAAGGAAGGGGAGAAAAAAAGAAAAGAAAAATAGAAAAGAAAAGAAAAAAGAAAAGAAAAAAAAAGAAAAGGAAAAGAAAATAAAAGAAATAAAAGAAAAGGAACCAGCAGCCCAAGAGCACTCCGCTGCAGAGTTAACCCGGAGGACTGCAATCCGTGCACTAGCCCGCATGGCCATTCGTCCACTCCAGCACTAGGAATAAAACCTGTGTTTTTTTCTGATTAATCCATGGGCCATAGGTTTTATGTCATGAGGCATCCATTTAGTTCATTATTAATGACTGTACTTCATTATTTAAAAAAACTTTTTTGATTAGAATTCATTTTCTTTTTTGTTTTACCAACTACGCTCCCCTATATGTTATATGGACAAAAACATCCTACCACAGAACCAAAAGCATCCATTTTACATCATTTACATCATTCTATCTACTATTTTTTTTCTTTTAGTGGAAAATAAATTAATTCTTATACATATTTGATTTACTGGGGTTTATATTAACAGAAAAGGTCACACTAGCTATAAAATGTTGCCATATATTACACTTATAGACGAGTTTATGGCAGAGATCTTTGTTCCTCTTGTTATTTAATTGGACACATTAAGTTCACCATTTTCACACAAGACATTAAATACTCAAGGGCCTGCCCAGGTGCTGTGGCTCACGCCTGTAATCCCAGCATTTTGGGGACTGAGGTGGGCAGATCACCTGAGGTCAGGAGTTTGAGACCAGCCTGGCAAACATGGTGAAACCCTATCTCTACTAAAAATACAAAAATTAGCTGGGTGTGGTGGTGTGTGCCTGTAATCCCAGCTACTCAGGAGGCTGAGACAGGAGAATTAGTTGAACCTGGGAGGGTGGAGGTTGTAGTGAGCCAAGATTGCACCACTGCACTCCAGCCTGGGCAACAGAGCAAGACTCTGTCTCAAAAATAATAATTATTATTATCACCATTGTCAGGCCTCTGAGCCCAAGCCTGCACATATACATCCAGATGACCTGAAGCAACAGAAGAATCACAAAAGAAGTGAAAAATGGCTGGTTCCTGCCTTAACTGATTACATTATCTTATGAAATTCCTTCTGGACAATGAGTCTCAGAAGCTCCCCACTGAGCACCTTGTGACCCCCGCCCCTGCCCGCCAGAGAACAACCCCTTTGACTGTAATTTTCCACTACCTACACAAATCCTATAAAACTGCCCTACCTTTATCTCCCTTCACTGACTCTCTTTTCGGACTCAACCCATCTGCACCCAAGTGATTAAAAAGCTTTATTGCTCACACAAAGCCTGTTTGTGGTCTCTTCACACAGATGCTTATGATATTTGGTGCCGTGACTCAGTCGGGGGACTTCCCTTGTGAGATCAATCCCCTGTCCTCCTGCTCTTTGCTCCATGAGAAAGATCCACCTATGACCTTGGGTCTTCAGACCAACCAGTCTAAGGAACATCTCACCAATTTTAAATCGGGTAAGTGCTCTCTTTTTAATCTCTTCTTCCACCTCTCTCACTATCCCTAAACCTCTTTCTCCTGTCAATTTCACTTCCACCCTTCAATTTCTCCCTTCCCTTAATTTCAGTTCCTTTCTTTTTCTGGTAGAGACAGAGGAGATGTGTTTTATCCATGAACCCAAAACTTCAGTGCCTGCCACAGACTCGGGAAGACAGTCTTCCATTGGTGTTTAATCACAGCAGGGACACCTGCCTGATTATTCACTCACATTTCAGAAGTATCTGATCACCATGGGGACTCCTGCCTTGATCCTTCACCTTAATGGCAAGCACCACCTCCCCTGGGGGCCAAGTACCACCCCCCACTGAGTGTCTCTACCCTCTCTTTCCTTTGGGCTTGCCTCCTTCACTATGGGCAAACTTCCACCCTTCATTCCTCCTTCTTCTCCCTTAGACTATGTTCTCAAGAACTTAAAACCTCTTCAACTCACAGCTGACCTAAAACCTAAATGCCTTATTTTGTTCTACAACACTGCTTGACCCCGATGTAAACTCGACAGTGATTCTAAATAGCCAGAAAATGGCACTTTCGATTTCTCCATCCTACAAAATCTAGATAATTCTCATCGTAAAATGGGCAAATGGTCTGAGGTGCCTGACATCCAGGCATTGTTTTACACATTGGTCCCTCCCTAGTCTTTGCTCCCAGTGCGACTTGTGCCAAATATTTCTTCTTTCTCTCTTGTCTGTTCCTTCATTCTCCACCCCAAGCTCTCAGTCCTTTGAATCTTCCTTTTCTACAGCTCCTCGCCAGGCTGAGCCAGGTCCCAATTCTTCCTCAGCCTCCACTCCCCCACCCTATAATCCTTTTATCACCTCCCCTCCTCACACCCAGTCTGGCTTACAGTTTCATTCAGCGACTAGCCCTCCCCTACTTGCCCAACAATTTCCTTTCAAAGAGGTGGCTGGAGATGAAGGCATAGTCAAAGTTAATGCTCGTTTTTCTTTATCCAACTTCTCCCAAATCAGTTAGCATTTAGGCTCTTTTTCATGAAATATAAAAACCGAGCCCAGTTCATAGCCTGTTTGGCGACAACCCTTAGACACTTTACTGCCCTAGACCCAGAAGGGCCAGAATGCCGTCTTATTCTCAATATACATTTTATTACCCAATCTGCTCCCTACATTACAAAAAGCTCCAAAAATTAGATTCCAGCCCTCAAACCCCACAACAGGACTTAATTAACCTTGCCTTCAAGGTGTACAATAGAGAAGAGTTGCAATTACTTGCAACTATTATCCCTTTAAAACCTAATCACCCTTACCCCACTCAATGCCAATATCCCATCCACAACAGATTTTAAAAAGGTTAAAACCTGTTATCACTCGCCTGCCACAATATAGGCTTCTAAAGCCTACAAACTCTCCTTACAATTCCCCCATTTTACCTGTCCAAAAACCAGACAAATCTTACAGGTTAGTTCAGGATCTGCGCCTTATCAACCAAATTGTCTTTCCTATCCACTCCACAGTGCCAAACTCATATACTCTCCTATCCTCAATATGTCCCTCCACAACCCATTATTCTGTTCTGGATCTCAAAGATGCTTTCTTTACTATTCCTTTGCACCCTTCATCCCAGTCTCTCTTCGCTTTCACTTGGAGTGACTCTGACACCCATCAGTCTCAGCAACTTACCTAGGCTGTCCTACCACAAGGCTTCATGGACAGCCCCCATTACTTCAGTCAAGACCTTTCTCCTGATTTACTTTCTTTCCATCCATCTGCTTCTCACCTTATTGAATATTTTGATGACCTTCTACTTTATAGCCCCTTCTACAAATCTTTCCAGCAAGATATCCTCCTGCTCCTTCAACATTTATTCTCCAAAGGATATCAGGTACCCCCCCGCCTCCAAAGCTCAAATTTCTTCCCCATCCGTTACCTAACTCGGCATAATCCTTCAGGAAAACACGTGTGTTCTCCCTGCCAACTGTGTCTGGCTGATCTCTCAAACCCCAACCCCTTCTACAAAGCAACAACTCCTTTCCTTCCTGGGCATGGTTGGATACTTTTGCCTTTAGATACCTGGTTTTACCATCTTGACTAAAGCATTATATAAACTCACAAAAGGAAACCTAGTTGACCCATAGATCCTAAATCCTTTCCCCACTCCTCTTTACATTCATTTAAAACAGCTTTAAAAGCTGCTCCCACACTAGCTTTCCCTAACTCATCCCAACCCTTTTTCATTACACACCACTGAAGTGCAGGGCTATGTGGTCAGAATTTTTACACAAGAGCTGGGACCACACCCTGTAGCCTTTCTGTCCAACCAACTTGACCTTATTGTTTTAGGCTGGCCCCCACATTATTCCTGATACCACACCTGATCCCATGGCTATCTCTCTGATCTACCTGGCCTTCACTCCATTTCCCCATATTTCCTTCTTTCCTGTTGCACTTCGTTTGTTGATGGCAGTTCCACCAGGCCTAATTGCCATTGACTAGCAAAGTTAGGCTATGCTATAGTATCTTCCACATCTACCATTGAGGCTACCACTCTGCCCGACTCCACTACCTCTCAGCAAGCCGAATTCACTGCCTTAACTCGAGCCCTCACTCTTGCAAAAGGACTGCATGTCAATATTTACACTGACTCTAAATATTCCTTCCATATTCTGCACCACCATGCTGTTATATAGGTTGAAAGAGGTTTCCTCCCTACGCAAAGATCCTCCATCATTAATGCCTCTTTAATAGAATTATTCTCAAGACCACTTTACTTCCAAAAAAAAAAAAAAAAGCTGGAGTCATTCACTGCAAAGGACATCAAAGGGCCCCAGACCCTATTTCTCAAGGCAAGAATTATGCTGATAAGACAGCTAAAAAAACAGCCAGTATTCCTACTTCCATCCCTCTTGGCCAGTTATTCTCCTTCTCATCAGTCACTCCTATTTACTCTCCCACTGAAGTTTCCACCTATTAGTCCCTCCCCACTCAAGGCAGAGGGTTCTTAGACCAAAAAAAAAATATCTCCTTCCAGCCTCACAGGCCCATTCTATTCTTTCTAATTTTCATAACCTCTTTCATGTAGGTTATAAGCCGCTAGCCTGCCTCTTAAAATCTCTCATTTCCTTTCTGCTGTGAAAATCTATCCTCAAAAAATCACTTCTCAGTGTTCCATCTGCTATTCTACTACTCCTCAGGGATTTCTCAGGCCCCCCTCCCTTCCCTACACATCAAGCTCGGAGATTTGCCCCTGCCCAGGACTGGCAAATTGACTTTACTCACATGTCCTGAGTCAGGAAACTAAAATACCTCTTGGTCTGGGTAGACTCTTTCACTGGATGGGTAGAGGCCTTTCCCACAGGGTCTGAGAAGGCCGCTGCAGTCATTTCTTCCCTTCTATCAGATATAATTCCTTGGTTTGGCCTTCTCAACTCTACACAGTTCAATAACAGGCAAGCCTTTAATAGTCAAATCACCCAAGCAGTTTCTCAGGCTCTTGGTATTCAGTAGAACCTTCATACCTCTTACTGTCCTCAATCTTCAGGAAAGGTAGAATTGACTAATGGTCTTTTAAAAACACACCTCACCAGGCTCAGCCTCCAACTTAAAAAGGATTGGACAGTACTTTTACCTCTTGCCCTTCTCAGAATTAGAGCCTGCCCTCAAGATGCTATAGGTTATAGTCCATTTGAACATTTTTATAGATGCACTTTCTTGCTCGGCCCCAACCTTGTTCCAGACACCCACCGTCTGGGTGACTATCTTCCAGTCCTCCAGCAGGGTAGACAGGAAATTCACCAGGCTACTAATCTCTTGCCTACTCCAGATTCCCAGCCATATGAAGACACCCTAGCTGGATCCCTAGGAGTCTGGGTGCAAGACACCTCTCTTAATAGTCCTTCTCAACTTTTCACTTTGCATTTCCAGTTTTGCCTTGCACAAGGTCTATTCTTCCACTGTGGCTCCTCTACCTACCAGTGGCTACCTGCTAACTGGACAGGCACATGCACACTAGTTTTCTTTATTCCCAAAATTCAACTTGCAAATGGGGCCAAACAACTTCCTGTTCCCCTCATGATACCAATACTTCGCTACTATTTTGTTTTGTTTTTCTTATTATTAATATAAAAAGACAGGAATAGGCCTCGACTTACTGTTGAAAAAGGAGGACTCTGCATATTTCTAAATGAAGGATGTTGTTTTTACCTAAATCAATCTGGCCTGGTATATGACAAAATAAAAAAACTCAAGGATAGAGCCCAAAAACTCACCAACTAAGCAAATAATTACACTGAATCACCTTGGACACTGTCTAATTGGATGTCCTAGGTCCTCTAAATTCTTAGTCCTGTAATACCTGTTTTTCTCCTTCTCTTATTCAGACATTGTGCCTTCTGTTTATTTTCTCAATTCATACAAAACCGCATCCAGGCCATCACCAGTCATTCTATACAACAAATCCTCCTCCTAACACCCCACAATATCACCCCTTACCCCGAAACTTTTCTTCAGTTTAATCTCTCCTACTCTAGGTTCCCATGCCACTCCTAGTCCCGCTTGAAGCAGTCCTTGAGAAACATCACCCATTATCTCTCCATACCACCCCCAAAAATTTTCACCACCCACTTCACCACTATTTTGTTTTATTTTTCTTATTAATATAAGACAGGAATGTCAGGCCTCTGAGGGCAAGCCTGCATGTATACATCCAGATGGCATGAAGCAACTGCAGAATCACAAAAGAAGTGAAAATGGCCAGTTACTGCCTTAACTGATGACATTTATTTATTTATTTATTTATTTATTATACTTTAAGTTCTAGGGTACATGTGCACAACGTGCAAGTTTGTTACATATGTATACATGTGCCATGTTGGTGTGCTGCACCCGTTAACTCGTCATTTACATTAGGTATTTCTCCTAATGCTATCCCTCCCCCCTACCCCCGCCCCACAACAAGCCCTGGTGTGTGATGTTCCCCACCCTGTGTCCAAGTGTTCTCATTGTTCAATTCCCACCTGTGAGTGAGAACATGCTTTGTTTGGTTTTCTGTCCTTGCGATAGTTTGCTAAGAATGATGGTTTCCAGCTTCATCTATGTCCCTTAAAAGGCCATGAACTCATCCTTTTTTATGGCTGCATAGTATTCCATGGTGTACATGTGCCAAATTTTCTTAATCCAGTCTGTCACTGATGGATATTTGGGTTGGTTCTAAGTCTTCGCTATTGTGAATAGTGCCACAATAAACATACACGTGCATGTGTCTTTGTAGTAGCATGATTTATAATCCTTTGGATATATACTGCAATAATGGGATTGCTGGGTCAAATTGTATTTCTAGTTCTAGATCCTTGAGGAATCGCCACACTGTCTTCCACAATGGTTGAACTAGTTTACACTCCCACCAACAGTGTAAAAGTTTTCCTATTTTTCCACATCTTCTCCGCACCTGTTGTTTCCTGACTGTTTTTTTTTTTTTTTTTTTTGAGAAGGAGTCTGGCTCTGTTACCCAGGCTAGAGTGCAGTGGCGCGATCTTAGCTCACTGCAAGCTCCGCCTCCTGGGTTCACGTCATTCTTCTGCCTGAGCCTCCTGAGTAGCTGGGACTACAGGTGCCTGCTACCACGCCCAGCTAATTTTTGGTATTTTGGTAGAGACAGGGTTTCACTGTGTTGGTCAGGATGGTCTTGAGCTCCTGACCTTGTGATCCACCCACCTTGGCCTCCCAAAGTGCTGGGATTACAGGTGTGAGCCACCGCACCCAGCCTGTTTCCTGACTTTTTAATGATTGCCATTCTAACTGGTGTGAGATGGTATCTCATTGTGGTTTTGATTTGCATTTCTCTGATAGCCAGTGATGATGAGCATTTTTTCATGTGACTATTGGCTGCATAAGTGTCTCCTTTTGAGAAATGTCTGTTCATATCCTTTGTCCACTTTGTGATGGGGTTGTTTGATTTTTTTCTTGTAAATTTAAGTTCTTTGTAGATTCTGGATATTAGCCTTTGTCAGATGAGTAGATTGCAAAATTTTTCTCCCATTCTGTAGATTGCCTGTTCACTCTGATTGTTGTTTCTTTTGCTCTGCAGAAGCTCTTTAGTTTAATTAGATCCCATTTGTCCATTTTGGCTTTTGTTGCCATTGTTTTTGGTGTTTTAGTCAAGAAGTCCTTGCCCATGTCTATGTCCTAAATGTTAATGCCTAGGTTTTCTTCTAGGCTTTTTATAGTTTTAGGTCTAACATTTAAGTCTTTAATCCATCTTGAATTAATTTTTGTACAAAGTGTAAGGAAAGGATCCACTTTCAGCTTTCTAAATATGGCTAGCCAGTTTTCCCAGCACCATTTATTAAATAGGGAATCCTTTCTCCATTTCTTGTTTTTGTCAGTTTAGTCAAAGATCAGATGGTTGAGGATGTGTGGTATTATTCCTGAGGGCTCTATTCTGTCACATTGGTTTATATATCTGTTTTGGTACCAGTACCATGCTGTTTTGGTTACTGTAGCCTTGTAGTATAGTTTGAAGTCAGGTAGCATGATGCCTCCAGCTTTGTTCTTTTGGCTTAAGATTGTCTTGGCAATGTAGGCTCTTTTTTGGTTCCACATGAACCAAAAATAGTTTTTTCCAATTCTGTGAAGAAAGTCATTGGTAGCTTAATGGGGATGGCATTTAATCTATAAATTACCTTGGGCTGTATGGCCATTTTGATGATATTGATTCTTCCTATCCATGAGCATGGAATGTTCTTCCATTTGTTTGTGTCCTCTTTTATTTCATTGAGCAGTGGTTTGTAGTTCTCCTTGAAGAGGTCCTTCACTTGCCTTGTAAGTTGAATTCCTAGGTATTTTATTATCTTTGAAGCAATTGTGAATAGGAGTTCACTCATGAGTTGGCTCTCTGTTTTTGGTGTATAGGAATACATGTGATTTTTGCACATTGATTTTGTATCCTGAGACTTTGCTGAACTTGCTTATCAGTTTTAGGAGATTTTGGGCTAAGATGATGGGGTTTTCTAAATATTTAATCATTTCATCTGCAAACAGGGACAGTTTCTCTCCCTTTTTTCCTAATTGAATACCCTTTATTTCTTTCTCTTGCCTGATTGCCCTGGCCAGAACTTCCAACACTCTGTTGAACAGAGTGGGAAGAGATGGCATCCCTCTCTTGTGCCAGTTTTCAAAGGGAATGCTTCCAGTTTTTGCCCATTCAGTATGATATTCAATGTATTATTATTTTGAGATACATCCCATCAATATCTAGCTTACTAAGAGTTTTAACAGGAAGGGCTGTTGAATTTTGTCAAAGGCCTTTGCTGTGACTATTGAGATAATCATGTGGTTTTTGTTTTTGGTTCTGTTTATATGGTGGATTGCATTTATTGATTTGCGTATGTTGAACCAGCCTTGCATCCTAGGGATGAAGCCAACTTGATCATGGTGGATAAGCTTTTTGATGTGCTGCTGGATTCAGTTTGTCAGTATTTTATTGAGGATTTTTGCATTGATGTTCATCATGGTTATTGATCTAAAATTCTTTTTGTTGTGTCTCTTCCAGGCTTTGATATCAGGATGATGCTGGCCTCATAAAATGAATTAGGGAGGATTCCCTCTTTTTCTATTGATTGGAATAGTATCAGAAGGAATGGTACCAGCTCCTCTTTGTACCTCTGGTAGAATTGGGCTGTGAATCCATCTGGTCCTGAACTTTTTTTGGTTGTAGGCTATCAATTATTGCTTCAATTTCACAACCTGTTATTGGTCTATTCAGGTATTCAACTTCTTTCTGGTTTAGTCTTGGGAGGGTGTATGTGTCCAGAAATTTATCCATTTCTTTTAGAATTTCTAATTTATTTGCATAAAGGTGTTTATAGTATTCTCTGATGGTAGTTTGTATTTCTGTGGGGTTGGTGGTGATATCCCCTTTATCATTTTTTATTGCGTCTATTTGATTCTTCTCTCTTTTCTTCTTTATTAGTCTTGCTAGTGGTCTATCAATTTTGATCATCTTTTCAAAAAAACAGCTCCTGGATTCATCGATTTTTTGAAGAGTTTTTTTTGTGTCTCTGTCTCCTTCAGTTCTGCTCTGATCTTAGCTATTTCTTGCCTTCTGCTAGCTTTTGAATGTGTTTACTCTTGCTTCTCTAGTTCTTTTAATTGTGATGTTAGGTTGTTGATTTTAGATCTTTCCTGCTTTCTCTTGTGGGCATTTAGTGCTACAAATTTCCCTCTACACACTATTTTAAGTGCATCCCAGAGATTCTGGTATATTGTGTCTTTGTTCTCATTGGTTTCAAAGAACATCTTTATTTCTGCCTTCATTTCGTTATGTACCCAGTAGTCATTCAGGAGCAGGTTGTTCAGTTTCCATGTAGTGCGGTTCTGAGTGAATTTCGTAATCCTGAGTTCTAATTTGATTGCACTGTGGTCTGAGAGACAGTTGGTTAAGATTTCTTTTCTTTTACATTTGCTAAGGAGTGCTTTACTTCCAACTATGTGGTCAACTTTGGAATAAGTGCAATGTGGTGCTGAGAAGAATGTATATTCTATTGATTTGGGATGGAGAGTTCTGTAGATGTCTATTAGGTCTGCTTGGTGCAGAGCTGAGTTCAAGTCCTGAATATCCTTGTTAACTTTCTGTCTCTTCGGTCTGTCTAATGTTGACAGTGGGGTGTTAAAGTTTCCCATTATTATTGTGTGGGAATCTAAGTCTCTAAGGACTTGGTTTATGAATCTGGGTGCTCCTGTATTGTCTGCCTTTCCAACTGAGGTACCAGGTTCATCTCATTGGACTGGTTAGACAGTGGGTGCAGCACAAGGAGTGTGAGCCAAAGCAGGGCAGGGCATCACCTCACCTGGGAAGCACACATGGTCAGGGAATTCCCTTTCCTAGCCAAGGGAAGCCGTGACAGAGGGTACCTGGAAAATCAGGACACTCCCACCCTAATACTGCACTTTTCTGATGGTCTTAGCAAACAGTACACCAGGAGATTATATCCTGCACTTGGCTCGGCAGGTCCCACGCCCACGGATCCTTGCTCACTGCTAGCACAGCAGCTTGAGATGGAACTGTGAGGGGGCATTGAGGCCGAGGGAGGGGCGCCAGCCATTGCTAAGGCTTAACTAGGTAGACAAAGCAGTGAAGAAGCTCAAATTGGGTGGAGCCCACTGCAGCTCAAAGAGGCCTGCCTGGCTCTGTAGACTCCACCTTTAGAGGGAAGACATAGCTGAACAAAAGGCAGCAGAAACTTCTGCAGACTTAAATGTTCCTGTCTGACAACTTTGAAGAGAGCAGTGGTTCTCTCAGCACAGAGTTTAAGATGGGAGAATAGACAGACTGCCTCCTCAAGTGGGTCCCTGACACCTAAGTAGCCTAACTGGGAGACACCTCCCAGTAGGGGCCGACTGACACCTCATACAGCTGGACACACCTCATATAGTGGATCGCTCAGCAGAAACTCTACAAGCCAGAAGAGAGAGGAGGCCAATATTCAACATTCTTTTTTTTTTTAGACAGAGCCTCGCTCTCTCACTCAGGCTGGAGTGCAGTGATGCAATCTTGGCTCACTGCAAGCTCCGCCTCCTGGGTTCACACCATTCTCCTGCCTCAGCCTTCCAAAAAGCTGGGACTACAGGCACCCGCCACCACTCCTGGGTAATTTTTTGTGTTTTAGTAGAGACAGGGTTTCACTGTGTTAGCCAGGATGGTCTCGATCTTCTGACCTCATGATCAACCCGCCTCAGCCTCCCAAAGTGCTGGGATTACAGGCATCAGCCACCGCGCCTGGCCCAACATTCTTAAAGAAAAGAATTTTCAACCCAGAATTTCATAATCAGCCAAACTAAGCTTCATAAGTGAAGGAGAAATAAAATCCTTTAGACAAGCAAATGCTGAGAGATTTTGTCACCACCATGCCTGCCTTACAAGAGCTCCTGAAGGAAGAACTAAACATGGAAAGGAATAACCAGTACCAGCTACTGCAAAAACATGCCAAATTGTAAAGACCATCAGTGCTAGGAAGAAACTGCATCAACTAATGAGCAAAATAACCAGCTAACAAAATGACAGGATCAAATTCACACATAACAATATTAACCTTAAATGTAAATGGGCTAAATGGCCCAATTAAAAGACACAGACTGGCCAATTGGATAAAAAGTCAAGACCCATCAGTGTGCTGTATTCAGGAGACCCATCTCACATGCAGAGACACACATAGGCTCAAAATAAAGGGATGGAGGAAGATCTACCAAGCAAATGGAAAACAAAGAAAAGCAGGGTTGCAATCCTAGTCTCTGATAAAACAGACTTTAAACCAACAAAGATCAAAAGAGTCAAAGAAGGCCATTACATAACGGTAAAGGGATCAATTCAAGAAGAAGAGTTAACAAAATTGATGACATTATATTGTGAAATTCCTTCTTCTGGACAGTGAGTCTCAGAAGCTCCCTGCTGAGCACCTGGTGACCCCCCATCCCGCCCACCAGAGAACAACCCCTTGACTGTAATTTTCCACTACCTACACAAGTCCTATAAAACTCTGCCACCCCATCTCCCTTCGCTGACTCTCTTTTCAGACTCAGCCCATCATCATCACCATAGTCAAGGGCCCAGTGTTCAGAATATTAATCATCAGGTGGACTCATTGAATAAAAGACATGTCTTCCCTCATGCAATTGTTGGGTTCAGTTTTTCTCAGCACTGAACCCACCCTGGTGTATTCTGTGAGGCTGGGTTTGGGTGCTGTAAGCTCCACTTCCCACACCCCGTGCCAACTGACTCCTTGCGGCCAGTGGGAGACCTGAGAGGGAGACTCAGAGCTGAGAGAAGGGAATAAGACACTTCTTTCCTGTGTTTTAGTTCCTGGCAAGGATCCCTTGGTGGCTGATTCCTATGCCTGTCTTTTGACCTTCTGAGTACTTGATGCAAAATGGGTCTCCTTAAAGGTCCAAGCCTCAGCTGTGCAGTCCCCTTGTTGAGTGTTCAGCCTTTCAATACCTACATCTCTATGCCCTGCACTCAACATCTCCTGTGAATAGTCTATAATGCCAGTTCTGCTGTCCTGACTAGATCTGGACACACACAGCCTTTTCTTGGAAAAACAAACTCATAGAAGTTAAATTGTCTCCAGTCTCACAGATAGCAAACAGATTATAGAATTCTAAGGTTGGAATGATCCTCACAGATTATGGAATCTTCAATTTAAAGATGAATTTTGCATTGTTTTAAAAGTTAGGCAATTTACACAATATGATTCAGCTACTAAATGGCAGAATTAAAACTCGAGTTGATTTTTTTGGTATATACTTTCATTTGAATTTAATTTTTATGTTCAAAATGCATTGTGGAAAATCCAAACTAATATGCTTTAAATAAAGCTATTGTCAATGAGAGGTAAGTTGAGAGTTTTCAATGGAGAAAAATAAACCAGCTTATTTTAATGTCTGTCATTTTGTACACAGAAATTAATTAACTCTCCTAGTCAATTTTCCTTTCAACATGGCCACAACAGACCTTTTTTAGTGCAGAGATACATTGACACATTCTCCAGAATCCCCCAGATGGAAGAGCAGAACTGAAGAGATCAAACTGAGTTGAAAATGAATCCATCTCTGTATTGAACTTCCGACCAAATGTTTCATGTCTTGTCAATTAGACTTCTTGACCAGTGCACTTTTTATGCTTAACAAAGCTCCCTTAAATTCGTTGCTCATTAAGCATGTCTAATCACCACAAAGTCTTGAACAGACAATTCACATGAACAGATTGCCTGCAAGTTTTTGATGCTAAGCACCACTAAACATATGCTTAATGTCTCAACATTTCAAACCAATTCGTAATAAGCAACTTTCCATGGTAAAGTTTATATTTTTGACAGGTAAGTTAAATCTTTCTTCTTTGCAGTTCTGCTAATATTTTTGACCTTGAATGCTAATAGCAAAATTGACTTAAAATACTATATTACTATTTTTAACAAAAAGTGTTTCATATTGAAAATAAACTCTTTAAAATAAATTCATTTAAGTGTCTTTATTACCTAGTTGAAAGAAAAAAAATAATGCTTTGATTTTCCCGAGAAAAGGAGTACCTCTCATTTTTTAATGGATATTTCAGCAATTTTAGCTCACTTCTAATTTATTTATGTCCAGAAAGGCAAGACATGATTTTTATTTGATGCCATACTTTTCACTTAAAAGGGATACAACTATTGCAAACCAAATTCACGCCAAAATCATAATGAAATTGAGATCGTAGTTTTGCTTTCTATTGGTTTTATTTTTATATATGAGAGACTATCTCAGTTTAAAAAATGTATTTCAAATATTTGAAATTTCAAATGAAGTGAATTCATTGAAAGATTTCCAGGAGAGAAAAACTGTCATTAGTTTCTATCTTAGTAATAAAAGTGTGCTTATCATGCAAGAGGAAGAAAGTATCAAAATGACTTGAGCCTTGAAGCCCCTGTCAGCAAACAGCCACCAAGGTTTGACCAGAAACTCAATGCAAAATAAAATAACTCACTGGGTAACTAGTGGTGTTGTCTTTCCCTAAAAAGTACCGAATAAGAATATCAGTAACCCCCTTAACAAATCTTCACTCGCTCATTCTACCTCTTACATTTTATCCTCTGAGAAAACAAGTCTTTCATTGGATGACAATTGTACTCTAATTTTAAACACATTCATGAAGGTCTATGTGGAAGGGCCATAGGATTTCGAGTTCAGGAGCTCTGACTCAGGAGCCACACCACCTGCCTTCTGTGCCTCAGTTTCCACCTTCATGAAAGCAGGATAATAGCACCTCACTAGTGGAAGTGTTGTGAATAGTGAGTTAATAAACGTAAAACTTAGAATAGTGTCTGACCCTACCCCCCAGTCTCTTAAAAAGACTAAATGCTTTCTGAATATTAGCAATTCTATTATTTCATTCTTATTCTTATTTTTCTATTTTGTGCAAGATTTCTAAAAGATTGATCTATTCAATATGAATTTTGTATCTGGAAAATGAAACACCTAAAGTTTTGTTTTCATGAGAATTTTTGGGTGTATTGGGGCATAAAATCTTGCTTAAAGATTATATCTTTTTTGAAAAAAATAGAGTTACATTTTCTATCCTAAATATGATTGATTCAACATATAATTAGTCACATTGCTCTCTGTCTTCCTATCCCAAAGTCTTTAATCTCAGGTCTGGAGTTACTACATGGTCGTAATATTAAGTTATTTCAATGAATATCAACTTTCATTCTGCAAAACAATATTATGGTTCTAATCGTTTTATACAATGTCATGAACTTCTTTTAAATGTGGGGTGGTGTTCTAAAAACATGTCCAAAACACTGTGGAAATCAGTTATTCAAAATCTAAGCTGTAGTCGGGCACAGTGGCTTATGCCTGTAATTCCACCACTTTGGGAGGCTGAGGCAATGGGATCACCTGAGGTCAGGTGTTTGAGAGCAGCTTGGCCAACATGGCAAAATCCCATCTCTACTAAAAATACAAAAATTCCCTGGGTGTGGTGGTGTCATGCTCCTGTAGTCCCAGCTTCTCAGGAGGCGGAGGCGGGAGAAATCACTGAACATGGGAGGCAGAAGTGGCAGTGAGCTGAGATTGCATCACTGCACTCTAGCTTGGGGAACAGAGTGAGACTCCATCTCAAAAAAAAAAAAAAAAAGTATATATGTGTGTGTGTGTGTGTGTGTGTGTGTGTGTGTATATGCTATTAGAACTCATTATTTTCAGCCTTAAAGGAATATGATTATGGGGTCTGTGTCAGGTGGCAGGCAGCTATACCTTAGGCAGCTGTAACCTTTTTTCTCTGATTATAAGTTACTCTTCTTCCTTATCTGCACAGTTTTCTAAATGTTGTAAAGGACTCAAGGATGCCAGGGAAGACTCCTTTTCACTTCACTGCTGATCATGATTATAAATGAATTTCTCTCTTACCTTTCTTACACAGACTTCATTGCTACCACATTGTCTTAAGATGGAATATTAATACACCTTTTTAAGTTGAAAAGAAAATAAAAATCACCGCAAAGAAAAGAAAATGACCCTTTTGTAGTTCATAAGCAGGATAACTGGGTTTTCATGCTCTTGTGTAAGATGCACCTCACTCAATGTTGGCACATTACCTGTCTGATGTGGAAAAAAAAAAGAAAGAAAGAAAAAGAAAGGAAAGGAAAATAAAAGAAAAGGAAAAGGAAAGTAAAAGAGAAATGGAAAGGAAAAAGGAAGAGAAGAGAAAAGAAGCAGAGGAGGAAGGGAAGGAAGGGGGAAAGGAAGGAAGAAAGGGGGAAGGAAAGGGAAGGGGGAAAGGAAGGGGGAAGGGAAAGGAAGGGGGAAGGGACAGGGAAAGAGAAAGGAAGGGAGAAGGAAAGGAAAGGAGAAGGAAAGGGAAGGGAAGGGGGAAGGGAAGGGAGAAGTGAAAGGGGAATGGAAGGGGAAGGGGAAGGAAAGGGAAGGGAGAAGGGAAGGGGGAAGGGAAGGGGGAAGGGAAGGGGAAGGGAAAGAGAAGGGGAAGGGGAAGGGAAGGGAAAAATGGAAAGGAAAGGGAAAGAAAAAGGAAAAGGGAAGGAAAAAGGAAAGGAGAAGGCCAGGCACACTGGCTCATGCCTGTAATCCCAGAACTTTGGGATGCTGAAGCAGGTGTGTCACTTGAGGTCAGGAGTTTGAGACCAGCCTGGCCAAAATGGTGAAACTCCTTCTCTACTAAAAATAAAAATACAAAAAATTACCTGGGCGTGATGACTGGCGCCTATAATCACAGCTGCTCAGGAGGCTGAACCTGGGAGGCAGAAGTTATAGTGAGCCAAGATCAGGCCACTGCACTGCAGCCTGGGCAATAGAGCGAGACTCCATCTAAAAAATAAAAATAAAAAAATAAAAAAATAAAAAAAAAAAAGAGAAAAGGAAAGGAAAGGAAGCCATTGGGAAAAGGAAACAAACTGCAACTAATTAATTTGCTGTTAATTCTCAAACCATCCTTGCATAGAAAATATTGCAATCCTGTAACATTTGTTTTTTCTGCCTACAAGCAAGAATGTAACTTTTAACTTAAGAGCACTGAACCCCTTTCTCTGGAGTCTATGTGTCCCAAATGGACATTCTCAGCTTTTTGTTAGAATAAACTCTTTAAAAGTAGATTCTGATTTTTAAAAAAACATTTCTGATTTACAGTGCTGTGGTTAATATATTATGTTAAAAAATAAAACTGTATGCTAGACAGAAAAGGGAGGAAAGACTAGAAAATTAGGAAGTCTCTTTTAGTATTTCCTAATTACTCACAGAGGTTGGCATTAGGGTGGTAGTAATTGTATAATACCTGCCTTTTAATGGACACCAAAGTCTTTTTCAGTGTGTGTATGACAGGAACACTTAACATGAAGCCTGTCCTCTTAACATATTTTTAAGTGCACAGTACATTATTGTTTACTATAGGTGCAACGTTGTATAGCAGATTTCTAGAGCTTACTAATCTTTCTTAGGGTTCAGGACAACATATTACAAAATATGGCACCTGGGCATACTGACTGTTCTAAACTGAGGAAATTGAGAAAACCATAGAACCAGAGAGTCATTCTCTGACTTTCTCTCAGCTTTCTCCTTTAAGGCCACGAAAAGAATTCTCTGACCTAGCTAATCTGGAAGTAAATCTTAAGACCCTCATTCCACAGGGATCTCACTGTATACACAAAAGTCAAGAATAATCTGAACAAAGAGGCCTTGCTAAGTTCCCTCCAGCTTATTAGTACTAGGTCACCTGCCCTTTTAGTCCAACTATGTTTCTCCACATCTATTCACGTTTTTCATCAGACTTCACATAAAAATACAGTTTGTCCTGAGTTTTTGGGTCTTCATTTCTGAAGGCTGCCATGTCATGTAAAACTTCAGTTAAGTTAATTTGTTATGCTTTTCTTTTGCTGATATATCTCTTGTCACAAGGATGTCTGCCATGGACCTTGATGTGAGTGTGGAAAACAGAGTATCTTTTCTCCTCTACATCTTGCTTGACTAAAACACTATGGCCCTTAGTTATTACCTGGCCATTTACATCTTCCTGACCAGCCCCTGATAATCACCATTCCACTCTTTGAGTCTATGAATTTAACTGTCTTAAATACCTCACCTAAGTGGAATCATACAGCATTTTTCTTTGTATGACTGGTTTTGTTTTTTTTTTTTTTTTTTTTTTTTTTTCTTTTTTTTTTTTTTTTAAATTTATTTATTATTATTAAACTTCAAGTTGTAGGGTACATGTGCACAACGTGCAGGTTTGCTACATATGTATACTTGTGCCATGTTGGTGTGCTGCACCCATCAACTCGTCATTTACATCAGGTATAACTCCCAATGCAATCCCTCCCCCCTCCCCCCTCCCCATGATAGGCCCCGGTGTGTGATGTTCCCCTTCCCGAGTCCAAGTGATCTCATTGTTCAGTTCCCACCTACGAGTGAGAACATGCGGTGTTTGGTTTTCTGTTCTTGTGATAGTTTGCTAAGAATGATGGTTTCCAGCTGCATCCATGTCCCTACAAAGGACACAAACTCATCCTTTTTTATGGCTGCATAGTATTCCATGGTGTATATGTGCCACATTTTCTTAATCCAATCTGTCACTGATGGACATTTGGGTTGATTCCAAGTCTTTGCTATTGTGAATAGTGCTGCAATAAACATACGTGTGCATGTGTCCTTATAGCAGCATAATTTATAATCCTTTGGGTATATACCCAGTAATGGGATGGCTGGGTCATATGGTACATCTAGTTCTAGATCCTTGAGGAATCGCCATACTGTTTTCCATAATGGTTGAACTAGTTTACACTCCCACCAACAGTGTAAAAGTGTTCCTATTTCTCTACATCCTCTCCAGCACCTGTTGTTTCCTGACTTTTGAATGATCGCCATTCTAACTGGTGTGAGATGGTATCTCATTGTGGTTTTGATTTGCATTTCTCTGATGGCCAGTGATGATGAGCATTTTTTCATGTGTCTGTTGGCTGTATGAATGTCTTCTTTTGAGAAATGTCTGTTCATATCCTTTGCCCACTTTTGGATGGGGTTGTTTGTTTTTTTCTTGTAAATTTGTTTGAGTTCTTTGTAGGTTCTGGATATTAGCCCTTTGTCAGATGAGTAGATTGCAAAAATTTTCTCCCATTCTGTAGGCTGCCTGCTCACTCTGATGGTAGTTTCTTTTGCTGTGCAGAAGCTCTTTAGTTTGATGAGATCCCATTTGTCAATTTTGGCTTTTGCTGCCGTTGCTTTTGGTGTTTTAGACATGAAGTCTTTGCCCATGCCTATGTCCTGAATGGTACTACCTAGGTTTTCCTCTAGGATTTTTATGGTATTAGGTCTAACATTTAAGTCTCTAATCCATCTTGAATTAATTTTCGTATAAGGAGTAAGGAAAGGATCCAGTTTCAGCTTTCTACTTATGGCTAGCCAATTTTCCCAGCACCATTTATTAAATAGGGAATCCTTTCCCAATTTCTTGTTTCTCTCAGGTTTGTCAAAGATCAGATGGCTGTAGATGTCTGGTATTATTTCTGAGGACTCTGTTCTGTTCCATTGGTCTATATCTCTGTTTTGGTACCAGTACCATGCTGTTTTGGTTACTGTAGCCTTGTAGTATAGTTTGAAGTCAGGTAGCGTGATGCCTCCAGCTTGGTTCTTTTGACTTAGGATTGTCTTGGAGATGCGGGCTCTTTTTTGGTTCCATATGAACTTTAAAGCAGTTTTTTCCAATTCTGTGAAGAAGCTCATTGGTAGCTTGATGGGGATGGCATTGAATCTATAAATTACCTTGGGCAGTATGGCCATTTTCACGATATTGATTCTTCCTATCCATGAGCATGGTATGTTCTTCCATTTGTTTGTGTCCTCTTGGATTTCACTGAGCAGTGGTTTGTAGTTCTCCTTGAAGAGGTCCTTTACATCCCTTGTAAGTTGGATTCCTAGGTATTTTATTCTCTTTGAAGCAATTGTGAATGGAAGTTCATTCCTGATTTGGCTCTCTGCTTGACTGTCACTGGTGTATAAGAATGCTTGTGATTTTTGCACATTAATTTTGTATCCTGAGACTTTGCTGAAGTTGCTGATCAGCTTAAGGAGATTTTGGGCTGAGACAATGGGGTTTTCTAAATATACAATCATGTCGTCTGCAAACAGGGACAATTTGACTTCTTCTTTTCCTAACTGAATCCCCTTGATTTCTTTCTCTTGCCTGATTGCCCTAGCCAGAACTTCCAACACTATGTTGAATAGGAGTGGTGAGAGAGGGCATCCCTGTCTTGTGCCAGTTTTCAAAGGGAATTTTTCCAGTTTTTGCCCATTCAGTATGATATTGGCTGTGGGTTTGTCATAAATAGCTCTTATTATTTTGAGGTACGTTCCATCAATACCGAATTTATTGAGCGTTTTTAGCATGAAGGGCTGTTGAATTTTGTCAAAAGCCTTTTCTGCATCTATTGAGATAATGATGTGGTTCTTGTCTTTGATTCTGTTTATATGCTGGATTATGTTTATTGATTTGCAAATGTTGAACCAGCCTTGCATCCCAGGGATGAAGCCCACTTGATCATGGTGGATAAGCTTTTTGATGTGCTGCTGAATCCGGTTTGCCAGTATTTTATTGAGGATTTTTGCATCGATGTTCATCAGGGATATTGGTCTAAAATTCTCTTTTTTTGTTGTGTCTCTGCCAGGCTTTGGTATCAGGATGATGTTGGCCTCATAAAATGAGTTAGGGAGGATTCCCTCTTTTTCTATTGATTGGAATAGTTTCAGAAGGAATGGTACCAGCTCCTCCTTGTACCTCTGGTAGAATTCAGCTGTGAATCCATCTGGTCCTGGACTTTTTTTGGTTGGTAGGCTATTAATTATTGCCTCAATTTCAGAGCCTACTATTGGTCTATTCAGGGATTCAACTTCTTCCTGGTTTAGTCTTGGAAGAGTGTAAGTGTCCAGGAAATTATCCATTTCTTCTAGATTTTCCAGTTTATTTGCGTAGAGGTGTTTATAGTATTCCCTGATGGTAGTTTGTATTTCTGTGGGGTTGGTGGTGATATCCCCTTTATCATTTTTAATTGCGTTGATTTGATTCTTCTCTCTTTTCTTCTTTATTAGTCTTGCTAGTGGTCTGTCAATTTTGTTGATCTTTTCAAAAAACCAACTCCTGGATTCATTGATTTTTTGGAGGGTTTTTTGTGTCTCTATCTCCTTCAGTTCTGCTCTGATCTTAGTTATTTCTTGCCTTCTGCTAGCTTTCGAATGTGTTTGCTCTTGCTTCTCTAGTTCTTTTAATTGCGATGTTAGAGTGTTAATTTTAGATCTTTCCTGCTTTCTCTTGTGGGCATTTAGTGCTATAAATTTCCCTCTACACACTGCTTTAAATGTGTCCCAGAGATTCTGGTATGTTGTATCTTTGTTCTCATTGGTTTCAAAGAACATCTTTATTTCTGCCTTCATTTCGTTATGTACCCAGTAGTCATTCAGGAGCAGGTTGTTCAGTTTCCATGTAGTTGAGCGGTTTTGATTGAGTTTCTTAGTCCTGAGTTCTAATTTGATTGCACTGTGGTCTGAGAGACAGTTTGTTATAATTTCTGTTCTTGTACATTTGCTGAGGAGTGCTTTACTTCCGATTACGTGGTCAATTTTGGAGTAAGTACGATGTGGTGCTGAGAAGAATGTATATTCTGTTGATTTGGGGTGGAGAGTTCTATAGATGTCTATTAGGTCTGCTTGCTGCAGAGATGAGTTCAATTCCTGGATATCCTTGTTAACTTTCTGTCTCGTTGATCTGTCTAATGTTGACAGTGGAGTGTTGAAGTCTCCCATGATTATTGTATGGGAGTCTAAGTCTCTTTGTAAGTCTCTAAGGACTTGCTTTATGAATCTGGGTGCTCCTGTATTGGGTGCATATATATTTAGGATAGTTAGCTCTTCCTGTTGAATTGATCCCTTTACCATTATGTAATGTCCTTCTTTGTCTCTTTTGATCTTTGATGGTTTAAAGTCTGTTTTATCAGAGACTAGTATTGCAACCCCCGCTTTTTTGTGTTCTCCATTTGCTTGGTAAATCTTCCTCCATCCCTTTATTTTGAGCCTATGTATGTCTCTGCGTGTGAGATGGGTCTCCTGAATACAGCAGACTGATGGGTCTTGACTCTTTATCCAGTTTGCCAGTCTGTGTCTTTTAATTGGAGCATTTAGTCCATTTACATTTAAGGTTAAGATTGTTATGTGTGAACTTGATCCTGCCATTATGATATTAACTGGTTATTTTGCTCGTTAGTTGATGCAGTTTCTTCCTAGCCTTGATGGTCTTTACATTTTGGCATGTTTTTGCAATGGCTGGTACCGGTTGTTCCTTTCCATGTTTAGTGCTTCCTTCAGGGTCTCTTGTAAGGCAGGCCTAGTGGTGACAAAATCTCTAAGCATTTGCTTATCTGTAAAGGATTTTATTTCTCCTTCACTTATGAAACTTAGTTTGGCTGGATATAAAATTCTGGGTTTAAAATTCTTTTCTTTAAGAATGTTGAATATTGGCCCCCACTCTCTTCTGGCTTGAAGAGTTTCTGCCGAGAGATCTGCTGTTAGTCTGATGGGCTTCCCTTTGTGGGTAACCCGACCTTTCTCTCTGGCTGCCCTTAAGATTTTTTCCTTCATTTCAACTTTGGTGAATCTGGCAATTATGTGTCTTGGAGTTGCTCTTCTCGAGGAGTATCTTTGTGGCGTTCTCTGTATTTCCTGGATTTGAATGTTGGCCTGCCCTACTAGGTTGGGGAAGTTCTCCTGGATGATATCCTGAAGAGTGTTTTCCAACTTGGTTCCATTTTCCCGGTCACTTTCAGGCACCCCAATCAGACGTAGATTTGGTCTTTTTACATAATCCCATACTTCTTGCAGGCTTTGTTCATTTCTTTTTCTTCTTTTTTCTTTTGGTTTCTCTTCTCGCTTCATTTCATTCATTTGATCCTCCATCGCTGACATTCTTTCTTCCAGTTGATCGAGACGGTTACTGAAGCTTGTGCATTTGTCACGTATTTCTCGTGCCATGGTTTTCGTCTCTTTCATTTCGTTTGTGAGCTTCTCTGCATTAATTACTCTAGCCATCAATTCTTCCACTTTTTTTTCAAGATTTTTAGTTTCTTTGCGCTGGGTACGTAATTCCTCCTTTAGCTCTGAGAAATTTGATGGACTGAAGCCTTCTTCTCTCATCTCGTCGAAGTCATTCTCTGTCCAGCTTTGATCCGTTGCTGGGGATGAGCTGCGCTCCTTTGCCGGGGGAGATGCGCTCTTATTTTTTGAATTTCCAGCTTTTCTGCCCTGCTTTTTCCCCATCTTTGTGGTTTTATCTGCCTCTGGTCTTTGATGATGGTGATGTACTGATGGGGTTTTGGTGTAGGTGTCCTTCCTGTTTGATAGCTTTCCTTCTAACAGTCAGGATCCTCAGCTGTAGGTTGTAGCTGTAGGAGATTGCTTGAGGTCCACTCCAGACCCTGTTTGCCTGGGTATCAGCAGCAGAGGCTGCAGAAGATAGAATATTTCTGAACAGCGAGTGTACCTGTCTGATTCTTGCTTTGGAATCTTCCTCTCAGGGGTGTACTCCACCCTGTGAGGTGTGGGGTGTCAGACTGCCCCTAGTGGGGGATGTCTCCCAGTTAGGCTACTCAGGGGTCAGGGACCCACTTGAGCAGGGAGTCTGTCCCTTCTCAGATCTCAACCTCCGTGTTGGGAGATCCACTGCTCTCTTCAAAGCTGTCAGACAGAGTCGTTTGCGTCTGCAGAGCTGCTGCGTTTGTTATTATTTACTGTGCCCTGTCCCCAGAGGTGGAGTCTACAGAGACAGGCAGGTTTCCTTGAGCTGCTGTGAGCTCCACCCAGTTCGAGCTTCCCAGCAGCTTTGTTTACCTACTTAAGCCTCAGCAATGGCGGGCGCCCCTCCCCCAGCCTCGCTGCTGCCTTGCCGGTAGATCACAGACTGCTGTGCTAGCAATGAGGGAGGCTCCGTGGGTGTGGGCCACTCCCGGCCAGGTGTGGGATATGATCTCCTGGTGTGCCTGTCTGCTTAAAGCGCAGTATTGGGGTGGGAGTTACCCGATTTTCCAGGTGTTGTGTGTCTCAGTTCCCCTGGCTAGGAAAAGGGATTCCCTTCCCCCTTGCGCTTTCCAGGTGAGGCAATGCCTCGCCCTGCTTCAGCTCTCGCTGGTCGGGCTGCAGCAGCTGACCAGCACCGATCGTCTGGCACTCCCCAGTGAGATGAACCCAGTACCTCAGTTGAAAATGCAGAAATCGCCGGTCTTCTGTGTCGCTCGCGCTGGGAGTTGGAGACTGGAGCTGTTCCTATTCGGCCATCTTGCTCCGCCCTCCAGAATGCTGAAAGTCTCGGTTTTGTTTTTTTTTTTTCCCCAAGATGGAGTCTTGCTCTATTGCCCAGTGCAGTGGCTGTGATCTCGGCTCACTGCAAGCTCCGCCTCCTGGGTTCACGCCATTCTCCTGGCTCAGCCTCTCAAGTAGCTGGGACTACAGGTGCCCACCACCATGCCGGGCTAATTTTTTGTATTTTTAGTAGAGACAGAGTTTCACCATGTTAGCCAGGATGGCCTCGATTTCCTGACCTCATGATCCACCCGCCTGGGCCTCCCAAAGTACTGAGATTACAGGCATGAGCCACCTGCATGACTGGCTTATTTAACTGAGCATAACATCCTCAGATTTCATCTATGTTGTTGCATATTGCAAAATTTCCTTCTTTTTAAAGTCTGAATAATATTGCATGCAATGTATATATTGCATTTCCCTGATGCATTTGTATCAATGGCATACATATTTATGCATTTTCCTTAAAATGGGGGAGAGGATTGCAGTGAGACAAATGATTATGTACCCGTGAGACTTTAGTTAATGTGCATTAAATCTACATTTTACATAAGATAAGGTGAATATTTGGGGGGGGGGAAAAAAAAAACAAGAAAATAGAGGAAGCAGATATCTCAGGGAAAGGTGAGGAGAGATTAACCTCTTCTTGTCTTTTTTCTGTACCTGGAAAGTTTAGCTATTAATGGATATTATCAATGTGGAGTCTTCTGAAAGGGCTGGTTTTTGTTAAGCCCTTAGGGACAAAAGCCTAATGGTGGCCAGCAAAGGTGGGGATTAAGAGGCATGCCCCACCTCCCTTCATCTCGCCATGGTCTGGACCTCAGCTTCCAAAGTTTCTCTGGTGTCTCCTTAGGCAAGATGGAGTCCAGTCAGTCAGTTGAGGGCTCCTAATTTTATTTTTAGTTTTCACCAACATGTGCTGTCTTTTATATTTTTCTTATAAAAGCCATTCTGATAGATGTGAAGTAGTGTCTTGTTTTTATTTGCATTTCCCTGATTGGAATGTTGGCTAGTGACCCTGAGCAGTTTTTTCATTTATCTGTTGGCCGTTTGCATGTTTTTCTTGGAGAAGTATCTATTCAAGACGTTTGCCCATTTTTAATTGGGTTATTATTTTGTTTACAATTGAGTTGTGGGAGGTTCCTTATATATTTTGGAAATTAACCCCTTATCAGATACATGGTTTACAAATATTTTCTTCCATCCACAGGTTGCCTTTTCACTCTGTCGATTTTTTCCCTTGCTGCTCAGAATATGGTTAGTTTGGTATAGTACCACTATGTTTATTTTTTTATTTTGTTGTCTGTGCTTCTTAGGTGTCATACCTATGAAATGTGGCATACACATAAATGGAATAAGTTTTCCCTTTAGCTTTCTTCTAGGTTTGTATAGTTTTGAGTCTCACATTTAAATATTTAATTTATTGAGTTAATGTTTGTGTATGGCATAAGATAAAGGCCAGGTTTCATTCTTGTGCATGTGGATATCTAAGTTTTCCCAGCACTATTTGTTGAAGAGGCTCTCCTTTCCTCATGGTGTCTTCTTGGCAGCCTTGTCCAGGATCCATTGGCCTTACATGTGTGGATCTGTTGCTGGGCTCTCAATTCTGTTCCATTGGCCTATGTATTTATATTTTTATGGCAGAGCCATATTGTTTTACTTATTATAGCTTCATAATGTAATTTAAAATCAGGAAAAGTGATGCCTCTAGCTTGGCTCTTCTTTCTCTTTTGTGGTCTTTTGTGGTTCTATGTGCAAATTCAATGCGCTCTCAATCAAAATTCAGATGGTATTTTTAACAGAAGTAGAAAGGATAATTTTAAATTTTCTCTGGAATCATCACAGTCTGCATTTGGACCTCTCATGGCCGCTACTGTGGTAGAGCACCTGGGGTGTGAAACAGCCAGCTCTTTGGACAAGGGGCAGGCTCTATGCTCCTCTCACTGTGCTTGCTCCTACCCCACTGTCAGAGGCTTACACTGACCATGCCCAAATCCCCCACATTAGCTTGAAATTCAAGCCAGGAGATGACCAAGCCAGAAGACAAGGCCATGTGGAATCCCTTCATACAGTTACTATGTGTTGACTGGTTACTTTGTGCTAAGCATGGTACCGGCCTCTTCCCAAACAAGACTAAAATTTGCTACTGAATCAAACAAGTCTATAGGTTCTCTCTTCTGTTAAAATACCTATTCTTCAAGAAGTCTTCATAGTCTCATACTCCAGAGGGTTGCAAAAATAGTTTATCAGATGTACCCAGATGTATATTATTTCCAACTCTGTGTGCTGTTGCTAACTCAGGTGAAAATATTGCTACATTTTCATGTAAATATTGAGTAGTAAGCATTACTCATGTATTGATTGATCATTTCTGCATGTGCAAAAATATTATTTCTAAAGGAAAAACTGACTGTTTCATGTTACCTTTTCTAAGATTTTGGGGATGCTGGTGGTAGCATAATTCTATACACCTTGAAACTCAGCAGAACAGGGTTTTCTTCCACTTACAGAGACTTAAAATGAGGAAACAGTATGAAAGTTTTATATTTCAAAGCTACTGATATTCCTTCTTCGCTGCTCCAAAGTGAGGCCCAGAGCCCATAGCCTTTGTTTTAGCAGAAACTTTAAAGGGTCTTTTGATATACAAAGGCAGACACAATACAAGTACAAAGTGAAGAGCTAAATTTCTCTGTATAATAAAGTAAAGAGAATTGACAGCCAACTGATATAAAGCAAGAGTGAGATTAAGAGGTCAGCTGAAACAAGAATGGAGGAGAGTCAGAAATGATCATGAAACATAGAAACCACAAAGGAACTGGGTAATAGAACCAATTTGATTTAAATTGCAAAGAACAGGATGACCTTAACTAATACCTAGGTTATATCAATACAATTGAACAATCTTATCATGACAGGTACAGGCTAAGCAAAACTTCCTCTCCATAGACTAAAAAATTGGGAATTGAGACACTTTGTCTTGATGTGGTGAAAGTCATAGGCTCTTGGTCCCCCAAAATTTCATTACAAATCACTGACATGAAACAGATTGATGACCAGAAGAAAAGGCATACAAATTTATTCAACGTATGTACACAGGAGCCTTCAGAATTAAGACCGAACTTCCCAGTGAGTTACAAATTCTTACAAACCATTTTGAGGTTGCAAAAATAGGGGGCTTAGATTCTGGTAAAAGAGGTCCCAGGAGAAGGGAGAAGAGGCTTGGCTAGCAAAGGTGGTCTTGTAATGAAGCCTTCCTTAGAGGTAATAGAGAATAAATGTTTCTTTTTGGACTTTTAAAGGTGTCAGACTGAATCTCTCCCAGATCCAGGAAAACTTAAAAAGGGGGAGACCTGGCTGCATTAATGGTGATTCCCTACAGATGCAAATTTTCCCCTCAAAAGATAGCTTTGCAGGGCCACTTCTGCCTCCTACCCAAGTGGCAGCCATGTCAAAATATGTCAAAGAAATATATTTTGAGGTAAAATATTTTAATTTCCTTCAATGTTTAGTAGAAATGTGTTCACTAGAAAGTGACTAGGAGTTAATGAATTTCTTTTCCATTACTTATTCATAAATGTGTAATGGCCCAGTGGGTGCATCTTGCCTGTTTCACAGATAAAACCAGTTCACTGAGATAGTGGTATTGCAGTACAGAAGGAGTTTAATTAGCACAGGGCTAGCCAAGCAGTAGATGGAAGGGTATTACTCAAATCAGCCTCAGAGCACTCAGAGGCTAGAGTTTTTCAAGGAATTTTTGGTAGGCAAGAGGCTAGGGAGTGGGAAATACTGATTGGTTGAGTTGGGGATGAAACCTCAGGAGCTCAAAGCTGGCCTCTTGCACTGAGTCATTTCCTGGGTAGGTGATCAAAAGACCAGCTGTGCCAGTTTCTCGACATGAGAGACCAGTCCAGGTGGCAAAAGCTGGTCTGTCAGAATGCAAGGTCTGAAAAATACCTCAAGCACCAGTCGTAGGTTTTACAATAGTGATGTTTCCTATAGGAGCAATTGAGGAGGTTACAAACTTTGAGACCTCTGATTACATAACTACTGAGCCATAATTTTAACTTTGTGGGTAATTTGTTGGTTTTACCAAGACTGTTTCAGTCCCTGAGCAAGGAAGGGGTTAGTTTGGGGATGGGGCTGTTATTCATTGTTGTTTTACAGTTAAACTATAAACTAAATTCCTCTCGCAGTCAGCTAGGCCTGTGCCCAGGAATAAACAAGGGCAGTTTGGAGGTTAGAAGCAAGATCGAGTCAGTTAGGTCAGATTTCTTTCAGTGTCATAATTTTTCTATGTCAAATTTGTCTGACTGTTATAATTTTTACAAAGGCAGTTTCATATTTGGGTAAGACAAAATCAGCATAGTCTGTAATTCAATATAGATTATAGTACTGCTATAATGTAATTCCACTTCTGTAAGAATTTATGTTTTTAAATAAGATTTAAAATATTTACTAGTTAATAAAAATATATTTTATCAATATTTAAATATATCATAATTTTCTTTTTCTGGAAAAAAATTATTTTTACATATTTTAGTCTTGATGCTCTTTTTACATTATCTGATACTATTATTATACAGTTTTATAATAAGTTTAAATGTTATTTATTAATCAACCACTCTTTTTAATAGTATCTTTTGAACCTGTTTTTGTGAGAAACTGAACAAAAATTAAAGTTCCTGCCACTTTATTTCTATTCTGCTAGCTATTAGATTTGTAAGCCCTCTAACATTTTGATATTACCTAGATTAAAATATATGAGTTATTCCCTAACAGTAACACAAACTTTTTGTGTTATAGGTTTATTATGGTTTTCTTAACTCAATAAAACAATATATATAGTAGTTTTGTGTCAATAGTAAATATTGCAGAACCAGTAATGTCACTAAGCGGATAGATAGCAACATACATCTATCAAGTCTTACCCCTAGAAGAAAACAGAATGAAGGTCAAACCTAAAAAAACTTCTAATTGGTTCACGCATCTCATGAAAATAATGTTTTCCTACATTTCGTTCCAATTTTGGTTGAATACTGAACACACACACACACACACACACACACACAGGTGCAATTTTTAAATTTCTAAGAATTTGCATGTTAAAATACATACACTTATGGTATACTTAATTGCTAATTTAAGTTGTTATAGTAAAAATTGTATTCTCTCAGAATTTTGAAGGCATTGCATTGATGTCTTTTATCCAGTGCTACTGACAAGAAAGCATTTGTAAGTTGATTTTTCGTTCCTTATATAAACCAGCTTAATGTTTCTTCAGATATGTAGGACTTCGATGGGGTTTACAGATGCCCAGTTCCACAAGACTGGGCCTAGTCTTGGATTTGCGTCATGTTTCTGCCCTATTGGGCAGGACTTTCTCACCTGAACCATTCTTTAACACAGGGCAAAAAAGATCTGTTTTCAGATCTTTACTTACTCCTTTGCAGACGCTCATGTTTCTCTCTCTAATACCCTATTTTTGTTAACATTTCTCAAATGCCTATCTTTGAGACATGATGTCCATATCTATCATTCTTTAGGTTCTTGAAGAAGGAGTTCTTTAACTTGATTGTCCAAATCATCAGTCTGTTTAGTTTTATTTATTCTATTATTTAATCCATCCACTTATTTCTTCTTTTAATTTGGACACAAAATATATTTATTTTGTTTTGCAGAAGCTATTTTGTGATGGTGGCTCATGCCTGTAATCCCAGCACTTTGTGAGCCTGAGGTGGGTGATCACAAGGTCAGGAGATTGAGACCAACCTGGCTAACACGGTGAAACACCGTCTCTACTAAAAATATTTTAAAAAATTAGCCAGGCATGGTGGTGGGCACCTGTAGTCCCAGTAACTCGGGAGGCTGAGGCAGGAGAATGGTGTGAACCTGGGAGGCGGAGGTTGCAGTGAACCCAGATCGCTGCCACTGCACTCGAGCCTGGGCGACAGAGCAAGACTCCGTCTCAAAAAATAATAATAATAAAAATTTTAAAAAAGAAACTGTTTTGTGATGTCTAATCCTTTTTCATAATCCTATATCTATGTTTTATAGATTTAATAATTTTTTGAATCATGCCAATTCCTAGTCAATTCCTCTGCTTGTGATAGATTGATTTCTCACTATGCTCATTCTCCGACTTGAGAGTTTACATGGCAAGTGGAAAGCTATAAATGGAACCACCTCATATTATGGCCTGTGGACATGAGGAAGCAAGTTGTGAGATATCGCAGCCCCACACCAGGGAAAATTGCTCATGTCCATCCTAATCATTTTCTGCTGTTAGTTTATAGGTGTGTGTCCTTGGGGAAGAGGTGGACATTGTTCCCAATATTTGTGTTTCTGTAATTGGCTGAGAGCCTGAGTTGTGCACAAAGTTCCTCTCTAGTTGGTGTCCTTTCTACTAACTTTGATTGGGTCAGTTACCAACATCTTATGAGGGCACTGTTTGTTGTCTGTGAGCTCCTAGTCCCGAGTCCTAGCTCCTCTCTGAGTTTCCATCTACTGAAAATTAGTGTGTTGCTTCTGTGATTGGTGGAGGCAGACGATAGCTGGGGGGTCTGAAACCAAGACACATCAACAATGTTTTCCTCAAACTGTTACAGCATTATTGCAGGTTTTCTCAGTCTAAACCTAAATCCGTAACTCCTTTGGGCAGAATCCCTGTCTCTTACATGAATTTATACCATAATTTGAATTTAGGTTACTATCTTTTCAAAGAACTTCGATACACCAAGAATTTTCTTTCTTTCTTTCTTTCTTTTTTTTTTTTTTTTTTTAACAGGGTCTCATTCTGCTGCCCAGGCTGGAAGTGGCAGAGTCATGGCTCACTGCAACCTCCGCCTCCTGGGCTCAAGTGATCCTCCCACATTAGCATCCTGAGTAGCTGGGACTACAGGAGTTCACCACCACACCCAGCTAATTTTTCTATTTTTTTATAGAGACATATTTTGCCCAGGTTGGTCTCAAACTCCTGAATTCAGGCGATCTGTCCACCTCAGCCTCCCAAAGTGCTGAGATTATAGACATGAGCCATAGTGCCTGGCCAAGAAAATTTTAAATATCGCAGTGCTACTCAGGAAAACTTTTGATAAAAATAAAATTCTTCAGAGGAGACGTCTCTTAGTACAGAATGGGAATAAAATTACATTCATTAATCTGCATTATTTTTATTGAAATGAGGAAACTCCCCAATGAAATTCAGATACCAAAATCACTTTCTTATAAAATTATTTAGATATAAGATGTAAAATATTTTAAGTGATTTTTTTTTTTTTGGATTACGCCAAATGACAAATTGAAACTAGTGGTCTTTAGCCTACTATCCATCCTCCTCAGTCTTATGTGTGTCACTTTACCTCTACCTCTACCTTTTTTCCAATCCAGTTCCTTCTTTCAACACAGCTGGGAATCCCTTAAAGCTCAATTGGTCCTTGCATTTAAATCCCTTTATAACAGGCCAAGTCCCTCAGGGAGTTTTTCAGCCCTGGTCTCACTCTGGGCTGACATATATAATCACATATAATCTCTGGCTACCAGATCTATATTGATGATTTTAGATGTTAGTAGGCACGAAAGAGAGAGAGAAAGGAGAGAGGAAAGAAGGAAGGAAGGAAGGAAGGAAGGAAGGAAGGAAGGAAGGAAGGAAGGAAGGAAGGAGGGAGGGAGGGAAGGAAGGAGGGAAGGAAGGAAGAAAGGAAAAGAGAAAGAAAAAGAGAAAAGGATGGGAAATCTGAGAAATTGCAGAGAAGGTCAGAGAGACTTGGAAAAGCTGTAGGTAGTAGCCAACATTTTGGAGGTTACTTTCAAAGTCTTCTTGTACAAATTGACTAGGCACTAATCCAAATGCTATAGAGGCTTTAAGGATAGGGCCTTTCACAGCTTTACAGCAACATCTAAGAATAGATCCTGAAGCAAATGTGACCCCAGCTCTTTCTTACTTTTATTGAAAGACCTTAAGTTGGAAATTGGGTATTTAATATGTAAACATATACAGAAATATAAAACTTCCCTATTGCCAATCTCTTCACAGAACTCTTTCATAGGATTTTACAACAAAGACCAAAAAAAAAAAAAAAAATCAAATAAGAACAAAAAACTTCTCAATATACTAATGGCCTTATAAAGATAGCAACTAGATGCTCTAACCCAAGTCATTCAGTACCTGAGGAGAGAAATGCTTGACTAAAATGTCTGTGAATACTGTAAATAAATAAAAAAGAACATTAGCAAAACAATTGCCCCATACTGCTAAAAAACAAAAAGAAAAAAAATGAAGCAGGTAATGATTAATTAAGGTTTATTATCCTCTGAGCAGAAAACAAAGTTCCATTTCATATTTTAGCCCTAATTCTTATTGCGAAGAGTGCTACACCAGTCCTGCCACTATGTTACATAACCTGTTCACCAGAGCCTGTGACTGTCACCACTGAACCATCTCTGGAAACCTTTGCTCCTGTGGCCCCACACCTGCTGTCTTCATAGTTTGGGGTTTACTATGCAGATGGAGTCTCCAAAACAAATGCTCCACCAATGGCATTTTTGCCATTTAAATGATAATTTAAAGATCACCATGAAATTTGAGACATTCTGTGGGGGAAAATATTTATGATTTCACCTTCAGTGCTACCTAAGGCTGAATATTTTATTGTTATAGATCTTTTTACTGCTTTCTTCAGTTGCTCTAGATCAAGAGAATCAGGACTTGTTTGACTTTTTCTACAAAATTCAACACTTTACCTGAACAGTGATGCCTCAGAGGCTCACTGAGGCATAGATTACTAATCAGGACTACCAGGACCTTAAATTTAAATTTATCTGTGACTCTACCTTTAAGTTATATGTGGGTGAAATGTCTTATTCCAAAAATAAAGTGACGACTGTGATTGATTCCTCCTATCTACTCATGTTTTAATACTGTTTCAAAGGAAAATTTATAATTTCGGGGGGAAAAATATATTAGATAGGCCATGATTAATTCCAAAGAATTAAATACCTCCATCCTGAGAGATTATAAGAAACTCAAAATTTTTCTTGAATGCTCATCAAGAGACAATTTATAGAGATTTTCTAGATTTTGCTGTCAACTGTAGCCAGCAGGTACCCCATTTCTTTATAATCACCACATATAGAACACATTGCAAATTTTTGGTAATGTAACTTTCCCCCGCAGCCTAAATATGAAGAATATTTGGTGACTTAAAATCAGTCTTCAGGCTGGGCGTGGTGGCTCACACCTGTAATCCCGGCACTTTGGGAGGCCAAAGTGGGCAGATCCTGAGGTCACAAGTTCAAAACCAGCCCAATCAACAAAGTGAAACCCCATCTCTACTAAGAATACAAAAATTAGCTGGGCATGGTGGCACATGCCTGTAATCCCAGCTACTCAGGAGGCTGAGGCAGGAGAATCACTTGAATCCAGGAGGCAGAGGTTGTAGTGAGATGAGATCGCACCACTGCACTCCAGCCTAGATGACAAAGTGAGACTCTATCTCAAAATTTTTAAAAAATAAAGTAAATAAATAAATAAAAATCAAATCTTCAGTGTCACCCCACTCTGGATGTTTCCAATTATCGTAAATCTTTACACCTGTATATACATGAGCGCTCTGGGCAAAAGTTTGCTGTTCTGACTCAATTCAAAAGAATATGGATAGACTGGATTCTTACCTCAGCCTTTCTTTAGGTCTAGAGGGAATCCTGCTCACCAGGTCTAAACAGCCAGACCCAAATAAGTGAAGACCTCCACTGACTTAATCTTAAAGTGTCTTTGACGCTGGTGTCTCAGGCTGTGCGATCCTTGTTCACATTTTTCGGTAGTCAGGCTTAGCTATTAAGGAATTGAATTACTTTATTCTCAGTACATTTCTATCAGTTGTGACAACACTTCAAATTGTGATACTCTTCTTCTGTTACCCTATGAAATGAAATCCATGACTCTCTCCTCTAACTGCGAATTGACTATCTCAAAAACTATTAGATAGTCCTTAAAAATTCCAGATTTAATCATGTTTGTTGACAGGTCATATCTTAAGACTGAAATGGAAAATGCTTGGGCAAGATATGCCTTAACAGATTTCAATTTATTTCTAAATTATAGCCAAAACCTAAGTAAAAGTTGCCCATATGGCAAAACCCATTTCACTCACAACAGACTGCCAAATGAGAAGAGATAAAAGAGTTATAGTATACACAGATAACAAGACTTTGAAGCAGTCCAAGGTTTTGAAATGCTATGGAAACAAGAATTTTCAGCCTCAGCAAGAAACAAATTAAAAATGGTCAACATATTAATGAACTGTGAAATGTTCTAATGCTTTTTAAGATGGTAACTATCATTAAAGCCTAGAAAGAAAAGGAAAGCATTTAGGGAAAAGAAAATGCCATAGTTTATCTTCTACAAGTAGGAAACTCCTGAACCAACTCCCCTGGATCCCATGATATGGTGAGAAGTCAGATACCTGAAGAGGTTCAAGATGTTATTAGAAAGTACCAGTTATTGACTCTGGAATCTGAAGAGTTACTGGAACTTTTGGTTGAAAGCTAAATGATAATAATCTCTGAAACTTTCATGAAAGCTACTAGCTTGTGGCAGAGAATCCCAAATCAAACTTGCCAAAGATTCTCCATGAAATATGCCAATCAAGTAATGACAAATTGTCTACTATTGTCGACATTAATGGAAACATTTTACAAAGATTGCTGAAAATGTCTCTGTCTCAAAGCTCATCTGTTATTAGCACATGATAAAACTAAGAAAGTGGGAAGTAAGTAAGAGTCTCAGTTGCCTCTATGAACACTTCCACATTTCTTCTACGGATTTTCATTTTTTTTTTTAAATTATACTTTAAGTTCTGGGATACACTTGCAGAATGTGCAGGTTTGTTACATAGGTAGACACATGCCATGGTAGTTTGCTGCACCCATCAACCCGTCATTTATAGGTATTTCTCCAAATGCTATCCCCGCTACCCACTGACAGGCCCTGGTGTGTGATGTTCCCCTCCCTGTGTCCATGTGTTCTTATTGTTTAACTCCCAATTATGAGTGAGAACATGTGGTGTTTGCTGAGAATGATGGTTTCCAGCTTTATCCATATCCCTGCAAAGGACATGAACTCATTCTTTTTTATGGCTGCATAGTATTCCATGGTGTATATGTGCCACATTTTCTTTATCCAGTTTATCTTGTTGGCTTATTCTCAAGGTAGATAGAAGCTTTTCTTCGCTGAAGAGATACAGCTCTGATATTAGGGGAAAAATTAATGAAACAAAAAAATTATATTGTACTTCTAACATGGGAATTCCCACCTCTATCTAGTGATATAACCACTCTTTTGGCTGACACTGGTATTAGAGAACTTTTCAAAGCCTTGCCACTTACTCAGAAACTGTTTTCTGCTATGACCCCATCACCTACAATCCTCAGGGGGAGGACAGACAACCAAGTCATTTTAAAACTCAGATGATCAGAATGACAAAATGATCTGGAACTCTCCGGCTTTGTCAACTGAGAGTATAATTTCTTGCTCTCAGGACCCTGGGAACAACATTCCAACCTGCATTAATTTGTTTCAGATTATCCTGTAAAGTTAGATATTTCTCTCTTGATCTTCAACTCCACCTCATTTCTGTCAGACATGGCAAAGCACTGCAACCAATGGATGGAACATATCAGTATTATTACCAATAAGCACGAGATGCCTTTACATCCTCTCAAGAAGTCTTCTGCCCTGAAATCATGTTGAAAAGGTCCTTGTTTATTTTTACCCTTAGTACAGCAATTAAATGTGAGGATGTAGCTTCCTGGATTCATGTCTCTAAGGCAGAAAGATACGATGTTACGTTATAACCTTCAACACTGGGAGTGCCATTTTGTTGTTGTTGTTGTTAGGGAAGGATGTATAACTGAAAAGTCTAAGAATACTTCAAAAGCATACAATCTTCAAACAATGACAGCTTCCAACATATCTTCAGGTTGAGAGGTTCCACGACACAAACAGCTTCCTCCTAAAATCTATAGAACAAGAGCTAGGCAACTAACTAGAGCCACAGATCATCATCTGTGTTTTTCTTGTTTGTTTCGTTTTTTTGTTGTTGTTGTTTTTCATGCTTTTGTTCTGATTTTCTTAGATATTTTCTTTACTCTTTACTGAATTAAGGTTTTGGATTATAAATAAACTCTATGTTTCAACTGTAATCCTTACAAGCTCTTTATCCTTTGGGTTTTTTGTTTTTGTTTTTGTTTTTGTTTTTGTTTTTTTTGCCTTCTTAGCTATTACTTAGTATGAGTCCAAAATTTAGCTGCAATTTCCTTACAGTCTGGTTAAAATAACTAATTAGAAATGTGCTTGGCATGATGGCTCATTCTTGTAATCTCAGCACTTTGGAAGGCTGAGGTTGGCAGATCACTTGAGTCCAGGAGATTGAGACCAGTCTGGGTGATATGGTGAAATTCTGTTTCTACAAAAAAATACAAAAAAAAAAAAAAATCCCCAAACATTAGTCAGGCATGGTGGCAAACACCTGTGGTCCCAGCAACTTGGGAAGCTGAGGTGGGAGAATTACTTGAGCCTGGGAGGTGGAAGTTGCAGTGAGCTGAGATCATGCCATTGCAGATCCCATGAAAGAAAGAAAGGAGAAAGAAATAAGGAAAGAAGGAAAGGAAGGAAGGGAGGAAGGAAGGGAGGAAGGAAGGAAGGAAGGAAAGAAGGAAGGAAGGAAGGAAGGAAGGAAGGAAGGAAGGAAGGAAGGAAGGAAGGAAGGAAGGAGAGAAAGGAAAGAAAAGAAAAGAAAGAAAGAGAAAGAAAGACAGAGAAAGAAAGAAAGAAAGAAAGAAAGAAAGAAAGAAAGAAAGAAAGAAAGAAAGAAAGAAAGAAAGAAAGAAAGAAAGAGAGAAAAGAAAGAAAGACAAGGAGGGAGGGAGGAAGGAAGGAAGGAAATTAGTAATTAAGATGAGTCATGTGCACACATTTTCCTCTAGTGCCCAACAACTTTTTATATTATCAGTTCTTTATAATTAAATATTTGACTTTATCAGTGTGTTAGTTGGTTTGGGCTGCCATAACAAAACACCACGGACTATGCAGCGTAAAGAGTTGTATTTCTCATAGTTCTGGGTGCTGGAAAAGTCTAAAATCAAGGTGGTAGCCAATACAGTTTCTGATAAGGGCTCTCTTCTTGGCTTGCAAACAGCCACCTTCTGACTGTGTACTCACTTGGCTTTACCACAGCAGGTGTGAGGACAGAAAGACAGAAGATGCTCTCTGGTGTCTCCTCTTATAAGAACATTAGTCTTCTCAGATAAGGGCCCCACACTTATGACCTCATTTAACCTTAATTGCCTCATAAAGGCTCTGTCTCCAAATACGGGCACATTTGAGTTAGAGCTTCAACATGTAAACTGGTAAAGGGAAACAATTCAAATAATCAATGAAAAAACTCATGAATAAAGTAACCATGATGACAGATATAGAAGGCATTTATCAACTCAGAAATTTAGACTTTAACTCACCTAGGCCAACCTACATATGGTCAATGCTGAGTGCCCAATCTGCCAGCAGCAGAGACCAACACTGAGTCCCATATATAGCACCATGCCCCAGGGTGAGCAGCCCACTATTTGGTGGCAGGTTGACTCCAATGGACTATTTCCATCATGAAAGGGACAGTGTTTTCTTCTTATTGGAATAGACACTCTGCATACAGATTTTCCTTCCATGCATGCAATACTTTTGCCAAAATACCATCCATGGGCTTATAGAATGCTTTATCCATTGTCATGGTATTCCCTACATCATTGCTTATTGATCAAAAAACTCATTTCACAGGAAAAGAAGTATAGCAATGGGCTCATGCTTACAGATTTCAATGATCTTACTATGTTCCCTACTATTCTGAAGCAGCTGGTTTGACAGAAGGGTGGAACAGTCTTTTCAACAGCCCCACTTAGGTGGCAATACCTTGCAGGGCTGGAGTGAGTTCCAGAAGGTTGTATACGACCTCAGTTACCTTCCAATATCTGGTGTTGTTTTCCAGGATTCTCAGGTCCAGTAATCAAGGGTAGAAATGGAAGTGGTACCACTCACAATTTTCCTGAGTGTCCCATTAGCAAAATTTTGCTTCCTGTTTCTATCTGAGGACAGACCTTATGCTCTGCTATTGGTTTCAAGATCTTAGTTTCAAAGGGAGGAATGTTTCCATCAGGAAAGACAACAGTGATTCCAGTGAACTGGAAGTTAACACCTTCCCCAGCCACTTTGGGTTCCTTGTGCCTCTGAGCCAAGTAGCAAAGAAGAGAGTTACAGTGCTGGATGGGGTCAATGATGTCGACAAACAAGGGAAAATTCCACAATGGACTCCTATTCCACAATGGAAGTAAGGAAGGGAATGTCTGGAATGCAGGACATCCATAAGAGTATCTCTTAGTATGAGCATGCATTGTGATTAACGTCAATGAAAAACTATGGCAACCCAATCCAGGCATTAGTACTAATGACCCACATCCTTCAGATGTGGTTTGTGTCACACCCCCAGATAAAGAACCATGACTAAATCAAGTGCTTTCTGAAGTCAAAGGTCATATAGAATGGGTCATGGAATGAAAGGTTGATATAAATATCATGCAACCAGTTCCAGCAATGACGGCAATAATTATCAGTAATATTTCCTCTTTACTTTGTTATAAACATGTAGGTGTGTGTATGTAATGTTTTTGTTTTCTTTCCAATCATATTTCTTTATCATATAACATAGGATGTATTGAGTTTATATCATAGCATTTAAGTACTGTTAACTTTATGCAGTAGTATTTAAGTTAATGTTAGCAAGATAAGGAGTAAACATCACGCAAGTGTTTTGCCTTTTCTTCTGGGAGAAGGGTTAGTGAGTTTGGGGATGTGTGCAGAAAGGTTTTGTGCTGTGAAGCAGAATTACAACCTTGTGTTTTCTTCAGTTGGATATTAAGTATGGTTTTAAAAATGCATATGAATGTCATGTTGATGAGTAGCAAACTTGTGATGATTAATTTTTTGTGTCAAATTGACTAGGCCACAGGTTGACTAAATATTTCATCAAACATTATTCTGGATATTTCTGTGAAGATATTTTGATGAATTTAATATTTGAATCAATAGGCTGAGTAAAGCAGGTGGCCCTCCCTAATGGAGGTGAGCCTCATCCGATGAACTGAAAGTCTGAAAGGAATAAAAAACTTGACTCTGAAAAAAAAGAGGCAGTTCTTTCTACCTGACTGCCTTTGGGCAGGGAAGTGGTTTTATCTCTAAACTTTTTGCTGAAACATCCGCTCTAGACTTTCTCGCTCTGGTTCACGAGGTTGCCAGCCTTTGGGCTGGAAGTACACTTTCAGGTCTCCTGGGCCTCCAGCTTGCTGACTGCCAATCCAGGGACTTGACAGCTTACATAATGCTGTAAGCCAACATCTTCTTCTCTGTGTGTGTGTGTATTTGTGTGTGAGAGTGTGTGTGTGTGTGTGTGTGTGTATCCATGTGTATCCCACTGATTCTGTTTCTCTGGAGAACCCTAATGCAGTCAGTAATTGGGATTAATTACTAATTCACTTTTTATATGGCAGATAATACCACAGGCCAGATATCTAGAGATCTAAAGTTACATGTAACATCACATATAAGGAAAAGTTGTTTCTGGATCCTCCAAAACAATGCTCAGAAACCATTTCTAGAAATGAGACTCTGAAAAGAGACTTTGGAAGAGCAAGGGTCGGAAGAGGACAGAAAATAGATACCATATATTTAATACTTGACTTGTGTATAGAACTTACAAGGAATGCTCAGTATGTAGGTGAATCTTCTGCTTCCCTATCAAATCTAACCCTTCATCTATGTTCATCTATTTCATTTTTCTACTTTATGTTCTCTCATCTGACACTGGGTACTTTTGAGTCACTCCATATTTATTAACATTAGAATTTAAAAACTTAATGATGGATATGGAGGTATTTTTGCCAAGAGAGGTCACTGAAGAGCCCCAATGACTTCACTGAATTTGTGGTGCAAAAGTTTCATCAGTAAGAAGATCTTTGTACTTTTAACTTGACATGTATTCTTTGGGAAAGTTTCTGATATCACTCAGGGTACATTTTGGCCTGTGCTTTCCTTCTTATGGGAAAATAAAGTCACTGGAAAAATTGATTCACAAAAGGAAAAAAACTGGACCTAATTTTGATCTGCACACTTAACCTTTCAAGGAGGTTTTCAGATGATGCTCCACTTTTTAAAAATCACTTGATACTATAAGAGTCATAGAAAATCGAGACATTCCTAGCTAGCAGGGAAGTTAGACTACAATGTGAGTAAGGCTATAGAAATACCATCTGAGAAGTTAATGAGATTTTATAGGTATTTGTTCAAAGTAGAGGATTCCTAGACACTTATCAAGGAATCACTCTTAATTTTTAATGGGAAAATGTATATTTACAATGTTAGTAATTTTTTTTTTTTTTTTTTTTTTTTTTTTTTTTTTTTTTTTTTGAGACAGAGTCTTGCTCTGTCGCCCAGGATGGAGTGCAGTGGCCAGATCTTGGCTCACTGCAAGCTCCACCTCCCGGGTTCACGCCATTCTCCTGCCTCAGCCTCCTGAGTAGCTGGGACTACAGGCGCCCGCCACCTCGCCCGGCTAGTTTTTTGTATTTTTTAGTAGAGATGGGGTTTCACCGTGTTAGCCAGGATGGAGTAATTTTTTCAAGATATGTAATATTCTTAGAAAGATCAAGAAAATAAATTTAAAAATTATAAAATTAGTATATTACTCCTATATTTGTTTATTTGAGCTTTTTGAATTGGGGATGGAATCTTCTTTTGTTTGTTTGCCCATTTGTTTAATTTGGAAACTCCAGGCTTATAAATAGGAAGTGGAAGAAAGCTCTGATTATCGTTTCCTTTTTGTATTTGTTGATGTTACCATATCTATGTGTGATACCCAGATTCTTAAATGCTGTTACACATCCACAGATTGATGAAGTAAGTGAAAAAAGGATTACTCAACAAAAACAACAGGAAAATCTAGTGTTGATATCAGTTGAAATGACCACCACCAGAAACCAGACATACCATAATGGTTTTCCAAACAAAAGTGCTGTCTGTTAGGGCTGCCATAACAAAATACCAAGGATTTGGTGTCTCAAACAACAGAAAACTATTTTCTTACTATTGTGGAGCCTGACATAAGCAAGGTGCCATGATGGTTGGTCACCGGGGAGGCCTCTTTTCTGGTTTGTTGATGACTGACCTCTTACTGTATCCTCTGTGCCTCCTCTCTGTGCATGTTGGGAAAGGGAGACAGAGATCCCTGGTGGTTCCCCCTTCTCTATTGGACCTATTGGATTAGAGTCCCATCCTTGTGATTTCCCTTAGCCTTTATTACCTCCTGAAAGGTCCTATCTCCCACTACAGGCATACTGGAAGTTGAAGTTTCAACATAGGCATGTGGAGGGCACAATTCCATTCATAACAAGTATGGATATGAATTGATCAAGTCTCCAGAGACAACGATTCATAAATCAACATAAGCTGAAAAATGACTGAAAGGGAGCATTGAGAACTGAGACCATCTGTATCAACAGGGCTGAGTTCTAGGAATAACAAGACTTATATCAACAATTTTTTTTTCTAGGAAGCATGTGTTTATGAAAGAAAAGGATAAACAAATAAGTAACTTTATTATTTGCTTCAGAAATTTTCTGTAGATAAATTGGACAAAACAATTTACCTGCCTGAGGAAACCACTTATATATCAAACAACAGTCTACTTCATAAACTTGTTTCAAGTCTCTATCAATTCATTACTGAAACACCAGGGGTTTGGTCTCTGTCCTACTCCTCACCCCACAGAAAGCCAGTCACTGAGACAAGTATTGCCAAGGAAGAGGCTTTAATTGGGTGTTACAGCCAAGGAGATGGGACCTCAGCCTCAAATCCATCTCCCTGATTGACTAAAACCAGGGGTTTGTATAGTAGGGAAGAAATGTAACAAAGTATAAGAAAATAGGAACTAGGGAGGGGTGAGGAAGTAGTTATGATGAATGAGGGGTCCCCATATCTGGTGCAGTGATCTGGTGAGTTTTAGTTCTTTGATAGTTTTTTGTGAGTCCTGAAGGTTGCTCCTGATGAAGGAACTCAGATAAAACAAATACAAGTTTCAAGCCTTAAGACAAGAAGTGTTCATTTCTATGTTTATGTACATATATATACACACACACACATATATATATATAACTATCTATAGGACTATCAAATTCAGTGTGCCCAACAATCCTAAACTACCGTATCATGAAATTGCTCGAGTTCTAGTTACTAATTCTCTGCACCTAAATACCTGTCTTAAACCACTTTAGCCCAGATGACCAAAGCCTTACAAATTCTCTATGATTGACTTTCCACTCCTAAGATCCAGGTAACACTCTGTTTAGGTTTTGTCAACCCTTATTGTTCTACTAATGGATTGCCTGGAACTATTTGGATTGGGGGGAATTTTAATCCTTTAAGAGTATCTTGACCGGGTGCGATGGCTCACCCCTGTAATCCCAGCACTTTGGAGGCCGGGGTGGGTGGATCACGAGGTCAGGAGATCGAGACCATCCTGGATAACATGGTGAAACCCTGTCTCTACTAAAAAACACAAAAAATTAGCAGGGCGTGGTGGCGGGCACCTGTAGTCCCAGCTACTTGGGAGGCTGAGGCAGGAGAGCGGCGTGAACCGGGGAGGGAGGCAGAGGTTGCAGTGAGCCAAGATTGCGCCACTGCACTCCAGCCTGGGCGACAGAGCGAGACTCTGTCTCAAAAAAAATAAAATAAAATAAAAAATAAAGTATTTTGAAATTTTTCCAAGACATAGTTTAGCATCCAGTTCAATTAAAATTTCCAAATCATGAGATTTTCTTCATAGCATATGACAAGAGCATAATGTCATGCAACAACATATCTATCACTATCCATTAGTAGCTTTCAATTCTCTTTTTAGGACCCACAATCCAGAAGATTATGGATACTGTCTGAGATTACTGCACACCAGACAATAGCAAGTTTTTCACTTCTCCTCAAACCTCAGTTCGAAATACTTATAATTCAATCCTGAAATGCTGAACTTGGGAAGTACATATTGCCATACTATAATTGAAAAATCCATAACTTACTTTGAAGCTCAGAGTCATATATAATGACCTAAATTACAGTTTATTTATACAGTTTAAAAAGTAATTAACTTACCAATAGGAGCTGGGCCTCCATCTTCATGCAAAATTAATGAAGAGAAAGTGGGTGGTGGGAGGCTGGATTAGTCAAAATTCTAATTTTACCCTCACCTGCCCTGATGGGGCCTTATCTAATAACACCTCCACTCAGAGGCAAAGAGGTGGTGAAAGTTGGGGGTCCCACATTTACCATAAAGACATCAGTGCAAACAAGGGGGCAGCTAAACCTCCACCCCACTCATCCACTGAAAGCTGCCATTAATTAAAGCCCCATTTTTGTCTGGGTGGCATCATTGGAGCCCAGTAGGAGACTAGCATAAAGCACCACCTGCAAGGTCTTGGGCAACACCTCAGTAGAGGACTATTTGTCAAAAAATTTTAAGAAAAATGTTTAAAAGATTCAACAGAATATAAAGTTTTATAATTTGTACAAAAAGTTCAGGACAAAATTGACTAAAATTTATCACCACACCAAGAATCAGGAAAATCACAACTTTAGTGAGAGAAGATAGCCAACAGATGTCAAGAATAAGATGACATATTGGAACCATGTCACAAGTATTTCGAAGAAGCCATCATGCAAATGGTTAAGCAATCAATTACAAATCTTCTTGAAACAAATAAAAAACGAGGAAATGTCAGCAAAGAAATAGGTTATAAAAATTACTAAATATAATGGAATTATATACTAGCCAAAATTAAATTTAAATAATGAAACAGCCTCACCGATGGGTATAATCGTAGAGTGGAAATGACAAAAAAAGAGAGTCATTAAATTTGAATACAGATCAACACAATTTACTCAAATTGAACACCACAAAGAAATAAAGGGGAAAGCCGGGCTCGGTGGCTCACACCTGTAATCCCAGCACTTTGGGAGTCCGAGGCAAGCGGATCACGAGGTCAGGAGATCCAAACCATCCTGGTTAACACAGTGAAAATCCATCTCTACTAAAAATACAAAAAAATTAGCCTGGCATTGTGGCGGGCGAGTGTAATCCCAGCTACTCGGGAGGCTGAGGCAGGAGAATGGCGTGAACCCTGGAGGCGGAGCTTGCAGTAAGCCGAGATCGCGCCACTGCACTCCAGCCTGGGCGACTGAGCGAAACTCTGTCTCACAAAGAAAAAGAAAGAGAGACAGAGAGAGAGAGAGAGAGAGAGAGAGAAAATAGAGGGGAAAAAAGTTTCAGGAGTCTGTATAGAAAAGAATTAATATTCATATCATGAGAATTCAATGAGGAGAGAGATGATGAGACTTTTTTTTTTTTTTTTTTTTTTTCCTGAGAGGGAGTCTCGCTCTGTCACCCAGGCTGGAGTACCTTGGCACAATCTTGGCTCACTGCAAGCTCCACCTCTTGGGTTCACACCATTCTCCTGCCTCCGCTGCCGCAGTAGCCAGGACTACAGGCAACCGCCGCCACTCCCTGCTAATTTTTTTTTTTTTTTTTTTTGTATTTTTATTAGAGACGCGGTTTCACCATGTTAGCCAGGATGGTCGAGAATGAGATTTTTTAAAAACTACATGAAGAAATTTTGCAAACATGCCTGATTTGGCAGATGACAAAAATCTGTAGGTTCAAGAGGTTGGCTATACCCTGAATGGGATTAACCTAAATAAGTCCGTACTAAAAAATCACAATTGATATGCAGAAAGTAGACAAATGAAACTCATGAAAATACTCAGAGAGAAATGAGGCGTTACTTACAGGGGAGTATTAATTTGTATGACAACTAATTTCTCATCTAAACTATTGAAGCCAAAAGGGAGCAGCACAGTACTTTTCAAATGCTGAAACAAAATTGTGAAGCACAAAGTCAGTATTCAGTTGCGGTACCTACCAGGCATCAAGAGGAAATAAATACATTCTCGGACAAAGGAAACTTAGGAGAATTTATAGTTAGCAAACTTACCCTAAATGAAGGGCTAAAGCAAGTTTTTTAACAAAAATGGAATGATAACAATAGAATTATTGGATCTTCAGAAATGGAAGAAGAACATGAGAATGTGTAAAAATTGGTGCAAAAATATAAAAATGTATCTTTCTCATGAATTTATAAAGTTGTACTTGATGGTCGAAGCAAAAACTATATTACTATTTGATGTGGTTCTCAATATATGTAAAGAAACAATGCAAGAGAGTTATGTTTTAAGAATACAGATGATAAAGAGAACTAAATGGAAGTAAATTTTCTACATTTCACATGAAATGGTAAACGTAGGTACAATAGGCTATGCTAAATTACACAGATACAATAAAATGCCTGTCTAAATTGCAGTTCATTTATAGAGTTTAAAGCTACTACTAAGAAAATAATACAAAGCAATAGACCTAAAAAACATTCTTCATAAATCAACCAGGGAGGCTAAAATGTATTTATGCAACTATTGGAAAGTAAAAGAACTTTTTAAAATGTGAAACAGATAATAAAAGAAAACCAACATAATAAGCAATAAAGTGACACATCAATGCCATAATATTTTAAGAATTGCCCTACATTTAAATGGTCTAAGTGTGCAAGTTAAAAAATATATATGAGCAGACTAGGTTAAAAAAAAAGTAGACTGACTTTATGTTGCTTACAAGAAATTCACCTAAAGCACAATGGCAGGCCTGGAGCGGTGGCTCACGCCTGTAATCCCAGCACTTTGGGAGGCCGAGACCGGTGGATCACGAGGGTAGGAGATCGAGACCATCCTGGCTAACATGGTGAAACCCCATCTCTACTAAAATTACAAAAAAAAAAAAAAATTAGCTGGGTGTGTTGGTGGGCACCTGTAGTCCCAACTACTTAGGAGGCTGAGGCAGGAGATGGGCGTGAACCCGGGAGGCGGAGCTTGCAGTGAGCCGAGATCGCGCCCCTGCACTCCAGCCTGGGTGACAGAGCAAGACTGTCTCAAAAAATAAAACAAAATAAAATAAGAAAAATCACAATGACATAGGTAAGTTGAAAGTAAAAAGACAAAGTATCCTGTGCAAAAATTAACTTAAAAATACACAGAAGTGGCTATACATTTTTTTAAAATTCACAAGAGTGGCCATACTAATATCAGGTACCATAGACTCTGAAGCAAAGAAAAGGACTATAGAAAAAAATTACATGTAATTATAAAAAGATGAACCCAACAAGAAGACATAATGAAATCATTATACTATAAAAGTCTTTGCGATGAACTATAAAACTTCAAAATACTTAAGACAAACCCTGATGGAGATGAAAATAGAAATAGATAAATCCTTAGTTATTGCTGAGGATGTCAACATCTCACTGTCAGCATTTAAAAGTACCAGTATTCAGAAAATCAGCAAGGATATAGAAGTGAACAGCACAATCAACCAATAGATTTAAACACACTTATAAATCCTCCACATGACCACACCAGAATGCACGTTTTTTTCAAGATATGTAACATTCTCAAAGCATGTAACAAGCTGGACCATATCCTGGGCTGTAAAATGAACCTCAATAAGTTATGGAAAACTAAAATTGTACTAAGAATGTTCTTTGACCGTTATGTAATCAAACTAGAAATCAAACATAAACAAAAAATAAACACTTGAAAATTAACAAAAATATAGATCAAAGAGGCAGTCTCAAATACATTTTGAAATATACAAAACTGAATGAAAATAAATATATAGCATATTAAAATATGTATGATACAGATAAAGCATTGCTGGGAAGAAAAGTTACACACCAAATGCTTACATTGCAAAAGAGGTTCTCAATAATCTAATTTCCTGCCTCAATAACTTTGAAAAGTAGAGAAAAAATATGCACTAAGCAAAAGAGAAAAATGGAAATAACAAAGAGCAGAAATCGGTGAAATTAAGAAAAGGAAAATAATAAAGAAAACAAATGTACCAAAAATATCGTTTTTTAAAAAAAACGAATAAAATAGATAAAGCTCTAGTAACATTGGCAAAGGTTAAAGGAAGACAGAAATAGCTATTTTCAGGGGTGAAATGGAGGCTATCACTACATCCTGCAGCTACTGAAAGAATACTATGGACAACCATATGCTTATAAATTTGACATCTTCAAAAATTTGACCAATTCGTCAAAACTCATGAAGTACCAAAACTCAATGAAGATGAAAGAGGCAATCAGCTAAATCAGCTAAGTAATTGGTCAAGCAATAAAACCACAACCAGTAGGGCCACTGCAATTGGGTCACCACCTGGTTAAACTCACGATAATACACTGTCATTCTCCAAGACCTATCTGTCTTCTACACAAGCCAGACAGAAACATTGAGTGGGAATGCAGGGGGAATTACCACCCCTGTGTCTTTCAAGTCCTTGGTATGGCACTAATTTCTATCATCCCTCTGAGAATGCAAAATTGCTCCTGATTTACTATGTATATTCCTAGGTAGAGGCAGTTCTAGAGGTTTCTACTTGGCCTCTCCCACCATAGTAGCCTTCACTGTAGAGGTCAAGAGACCCATACAGGGGTTCTGCCAGCTGCTGAATATGTCTACTCCAGTTGTTCATCTAGAACTGGAGAAATGACCACAGGATGAGAATGGGGACCCCCCCTGGACTGGATCCACGGTGAGGTGCACTGGAGCTAAAATTGTACTGATTACCTGCCCCCCTTTCTTTTCCAAAGAGTCACCTCACATTAACAGTAGACATCCTGCAAGACTGGGAATTTAACTTGCAAGTAAGTCTGGGAATTTAATTCATCCGATCACAAGCTGTGGTACTCTGTTTGATTTTTCAGCAATTTTAATCCTGTAGCTACAGAAGATAAGACTCAATCAAAACACACCTAGATGATCTTAGGTTATTTATGTGGCACTTGAGCTGAGAATCTGATTCCTTGAGCTCATCCTTTTCTTTCACCACCATGTCCAGTAACACTAGGAGCAAACAAGCAATGTCATCATCATTATATTTCTTAGTTTTGAAAAAAAATCAAAAGTATTATAGTCAGAGTCACTTAGCTTTCTTTTAATAGTTGATTATTAGAGGGTTCAGTGTGGATATTTTAATATCTCTATAAACATTTTTTTCTTTTTTTTTGAGACAGAGTCTCTCTGTTGCCCAGGCTGGATCCAGTGCAGTGTCGTGATCTCGGCTCACTGCAAGCTCTGCCTCCCAGGTTCACGCCATTCTCCTGCCTCAGCCTCCCGAATAGCTGAGACTACAGGTGCTCGCCACCATGCCACCACGCCACCACGCCTGCCTAATTTTCTTTTTCTTTTTTTTTTTTTTTTTTTTTTGTATTTTTAGTAGAGACAGGGTTTCAGTGTGTTAGCCATGATGGTCTCAATCTCCTGACCTCGTGATCCACCCGCCTTGGCCTCCCAAAGTGCTGGGATTACTGGCGTGAGCCACTGCGCCTGGCCTAACGTCTCCATAAACATTTTACACCATGGACTATTCGTGTTCTCTTTACTATGAGAAATAGAGTTATTGATGTATTTAAATCTAATTAGATTGGAGAGTCAATTCCAGAAAGCCCAGAGACAACTAAGAAGATGCATTTTAAAAATTCTGACCCTTTATAACCACTTTTGGTACCAATATCTGTGTTAGTAAGGTTTCTGCAGAGAAACATAAACCATACTAGATATATATGTTTGCTTTTTAATTTATAATGGGAATTGGTTCATATGCAGATGCAGGCTGAGAAGTCCCATGATCTGTGTGTGTAACCTGGAGAGCCAGGGGAGTCAGTGGTAGACTGGGACTCATGAAAGCTGGTGGTATAATTCAGTCTGAATCCGAAGGCCAGAGAATCGTAAGTGCCAGTGTCTGAGGCTAGGAGAAGATAGATGTTTCAGCTCAAACAGAGAGAGTGAATTCACCCTTCCTCCCTGCCTTTTACCTCTATTTGAGTCCTTAGCACGTTGGATGATGCCTGTCCTCATTGGTGAGGGCAATCTTCTTTACTTGGTCTATTGCTAGTCAAATGCTAATCTCTTCTGAAAACGTCCTCACAAATACACCCAGGAATAATGTTCTACCAACTATCTGGGCATTCCTTAACCCAGTCAGGTTGACACTCAGAAATCTTCATCACAACAGGTTTAAGACATGAAGGGACAATTCGCTGAACAGTGTATACAGATGACGCATGATGAGAAGTTCAACATTGTTAGTCACCAAAGAAATACAAATCAAAACAAAATAAAGTACCACTGCACATCTATCAGAATGGTAAAATATAAAATAAGGATTAACACCACATGCCAGTTGTAGAGAAACTGGGTCACTTACACATTGCTGCTGGGAATACAACCACTGTAAAAAAAAAAAAAAAATAGGGTAGTTTGTTTGTTTGTTTGAGACAGAGTCTTGCTTGTTGCCCAGGCTGGAGTGCAGTGGAGCGATCTCAGCTCACTGCAAGCTCTGCCTCCCAGGTTCACGCCATTCTCCTGCCTCAGTCTCCTGAGTAGCTGGGACTACAGGTGCCTGCCACCACGCCCGGGCTAATTTTTTGTTTGTTTTTGTATTTTCAGTAGAGATGAGGTTTCACCATGTTAACCAGGATGGTCTCAATCTCCTGACCTCATGATCCACCCGTCTCAACCTCCCAAAGTGCTGGGATGACAGGCGTAAGCCACCGCACCCAGCCAAATGAGGGTAGTTTTTAAACAAAACTAACCGTATGCTTACTATATGTGCCATACATTTTGGCATCATCTCAGATAAATGAAAGTTTGTTTTTAAAAATATGCTTATCAATACATACAGCACCTTTTCAAAAAATGGCCAAAACCTGGAAATGCAAATTTTTATCAATGGGTGAATGGTTAAACAAACTGTGGTCCATTCATTGCAAGAAATACTACTCAGAAATAAAATAAACTTGACTTTATATAAATAACAACTTGGATGCATCTCAATGGAATTATTCTGAGTGAAAAGACTGAATATCAAAATGTGACTCATTGTGTGATCGTAGTTATATTGAGTTCCCAAAATGACAAAATTATAGAGTAGGAGAACAATTTAGCGGTGAACACAGGCTGGGGAGGAAGGTAGGAAGGGAGATGGATGGGAGAAGGCAGGGAGGCAGAAGGGAGCTGTGACTATAAAGTGGTGGCATTAGTAATCTGTGTGATGAAACTCTGGTGTGTCTTGACTATGTTTGTGGTTACATGAATCTACACACATACAAATGAGTACCTGTAAAGGTGGCAAAATTTAAAGGTAAATGGATTTTATTAACATCAATTTCCTGGTTATGATATACCATATTTTTGTAAGATGTTGCCATTTGGGGAAATTGAGTGAAAGGCACATAGGGTCTTTCTATATTATTTCCTACAAATGCATGTGAATCTACAATTATTTTTTTCTAAAAAAAACCTCTGCATTAAATATCAAATCAAGGATTACACTGGCATCCAGTGTTACATTGTCAGAATGAGTAAAGCTGTTGCAGAAAGAACAACTAATTAGATTGTGGCATTCTTTTTTTTTTTTTTTTTTTTTTTTTTTTGGAGACAGAGTCTCACTCTATTGCTCAGGCAGTGATGCAATTTTGGCTCACGGCAACCTCCACCTCCTGGGTTCAAGTGATTCTCCTGACTCAGCATCCTGAGTAGCTGGAATTACAGGTGCCCACCACCATGCCTGGCTAATTTTTGCATTTTTTAGTAGAGAAGGGGTTTCACCATTTTGGCTAGGCTGGTCTCAAACTCTTGACCTCAGGTGATCCATCTGCCTTGGCCTCCCAAAGTGCTGGGATAACAGGCATGAGCCACTGCATCTGGCCAGATTGTGGCATCCTTTAGACTTTTATTTCACTAATCATCAATGGCATCCACAGTTATCCCTAACTCCTGGGGAATCTAGGGAGTAGATATTTACCTAGGCATAGTGATACTCTCAACAATAACAACAAAAACTGAGGAGAAAATCAATTCCATAATTCTCATTAGAAACACTACATTTGACAAACCCTATAGGTTATTCATAAATAAAGCCTATCAAAGCAACATTAATAATAATAATAATAAACTAGAGCTCATGAAAGAAAGCAATAGCATTCTAACTACAGTTTTCAGTGATTGTGTGCTACTGATTAGTATGAGTTGTGGTAACATAAAATGGTACCTCCCAATGCACCTGGTACATTTATTTTTTATATATATATATAGCATACACATCATATATATAGACATTTGTGTATATATGTGTATTATATATATATAAATATTTGCTTGCAATCATTCAAAGTTTATAGAGAAAAAGCCTACCAGACGGTGGAGTTTAATTTTTAAAAATGTATTTTTATCTTGATAAATTAGATATTTAAAATCCATTTCACAAACTCCCATATAAATTTTAGAAATTATGTACATTAGGTAAAATACTAGTAAATACTCTCACAACAGTAAGCAAACATACAAACAATAAAATTAGAAAATGTTCAGAAAACCTGATGAGATATTTCACCAAAGAGGATATAATAAGTAAACATGAAAATATGTTCACAATCATTTGCTATTTTGAAAAATCAAAATAAAAAGTTTGATGGATTTAAAACACTAAAATTGTGTTAGATATCACAACATACCTAATCAGAATGCTAACATATAAAGTACTTTGATGAAAATACCATAATTCTCTCAAGGATGCTGAGAAACTGGATAACCCATATGTTTACAGCCACTCTGAAAGAGTGTAAGGTACTTTCTGACAAAGTAAATGAGCAACCCAGAAATTGCCCACTCTGACATTTATCTCAGTGAAATGAAAAATTACATTTATACAAAACCTGTACATAATGCTCATAATACCTTTACATTTAATAGCTAAAAGTGGCAACAACTCACATATCCTACAAGATATGATTACTTGTTGAACAGTGGTACATTCATACAATGAAAACCCACTTAGCAATAAAAGGAAGTAACAATTGATAGACACAAAAACTTAGATGTATCTCTAGGGAATTATGCCAAGTTAAAAATAAGTGCCAATTTCTAAAAGATTCCATACTATGTGATTCTATCTACATAACATTCTAGAAATGACAAAATTATAGACACAGAGAAAAGATTATGGGTTGCCAGGGTTGACGGAAGCACAGGAGGCTGTTGATGGTGGAAATATTCTGTGTCTTAACTGTGGTTATCAAAGGAATCTACACATTTGATAAAATTGCACAGAACACAAGTACACCAAAACACAAAATACACACACAGGAGTGTTTGAAAGATTGGTACAATCTAAAAAAGGCAAGAAAGGTGTTTCAATATCAATTTCCTGTCAGCACTATTGTATTATGGTTTGCGAAATATTACATTAGGAGAAACTGGGTAAAGACTACATACGATCTCTCAATGTTATTTCTTGTGACTGCCTGAATCTACAGTTATCTCAAAGTGAAAACCGAGAAGTGAAAAACAATCTTAAAAACTATTTTTAAAAAATCCTCGGCCAGGCGCAGTGGCTCATGTATGTAATCCTAGCACTTTGGGAGGCTGGAGAGTGGATCACCTGAGGTCAGGAGTTCAAGACAAGCCTGGCCAACATAGTGACTAAGATACCAAGTATCTCCAAACTCTCAGACTGCAGCTAAAGCCACATTCTTTTCATTAAAGGCCAGGATTTGATCTAACAATAGCATGACATCTTTCCAAGAGAGATCAAAGGTTTGTCCTAGACCCTGTAGGACATCTATGTGCCTATCAGGAGCATCTGAAAACTTCCCCAGGTCTGCCTTGATCTGCTTTAAATCAGAGAGGGAGAAGGGGACACGTACCCGGGTTGGGTCAAATTCCCCTCCCCCTACAGTTTGAAGGGGACATAACTGAGAGCCTGGAAGTTTCTGTGGTCCTTTAGAGATTTCTTTGCTTATTTCCTTCTGGGTGGGGGAGATTACAGGATTATCATTAATAGGAAGGGGAGCTATAGGGAGGCTAGGATACGGGGGTAAGCTGAGAGGTCCTCCTGTGGGATGTAAATTGCAAGCTTTGCATAGTTGTGTATTCTCCTTCAATGAAAAGAAAGTGTGGACATAAGGCATTTCACCCCATTTGCCTTTGCTCTTACAGAAAAGGTCAAGCTGCAGGACAGTATTATAATTTGTTCTTCCCTCAGGTGACCATTTTTCCCCATCAGAGAGAGAATATTAGGGCCAAGACATAGTGCAGAAAAAAATGAGCTGCCTGTTTTTCAGGGTTTAGGGGTCAAATTGCTCCCAATGGCTTAGGATGCATTTCAAGCGTGAGCCTGTTGATGCCTGAGTACTTCCCATCCGAAAGACAAAACCGCCCACAGTTTGGGTTTGTTTTGTTTCTCCCCCGACCAAGAACCCCCAACAGTCCCTGGAACCTGCTGATTGGAATAGCTGCGCTCACCGATGCAGCAGCAGCAGAAACACTAGTTTTCCTCCCAGACCACAAGAAGGACCAAGGAAGGTCGGATTTAGTGGCCCTTACTGATGCATTCTGGAAACCCCGCACCCTTGCCTGTCCTCTTAGACCACAAAGAGGACCGAGAAGAATCGGATTTAGTAGCCCTTACTGACGCATTCTAGAAAACCTCTTAGAATCCTAAGCATTCTCCTCTTAGTTCTAGGACCTTACCCAGCTCCTACAAAGATGTTATGCCCCAAAAATGAAGTGGAGGGCCATACCCTGAGGGAAGGGAGGGATCTCCAGAGTTGGAAGAGTGACACCTTTTGTCCTTACTTATATGAATAGGAAGGATAAAATTTCTGAGGCTCCCCATATCCTAGCTTCAGGAACAGCTTTTGTTAGGCCTGCTTGTCTGGGAAGGGATCCTAAAATTCCAGATAGTCACCCCTACAGTGGGGCTTTGGGCAAAAATTACGTCTTTCTGATTGGTGAGCCCAGGTGCCTAAAGAAGGTAATGGAGTCCTGAAGTTTATACTAGGAATCGTTCTTATAGGAGAAACTAGAAAAGTACCAGAGACAGGGAGAGGTTTTTAGAAGCGGGGCTAGCCTCAGAGAAGAGAGGTGAGAGGAAGTTTGTCTGGCAGGCATTAGGACCCAGGGGGCAAGGGTCAGGGTAGATAGAATAGATGGGTCAGTCTTACTTGGGTGACATGCCTTTGAGAGTTCCGCTCATGGCTGCAGGGTCAACCAACTTGCTGTTGGACAAGCAACTTGTTGTCGGAACCTTGGAGCAGAATGGCTTTCCTCTCTGTCAACCCTGGGCTCAGCCCAGAAGTACAGGAAAAGCGGAAGCTGTTCCAGGCAAACGAAGGCTCCCAACTCTGAAGAGTTAGGGGTTTTTAGAGATCCCTTTCCCAGAAAGCCTTGACACTTGTGTCTTTAGTCTGAGGGCTGTGCTAGTTGCTTTTAACTGGCCAACAAGTGCCCGGTATTTAGCCCCCAAATTCTAAGGAAAAATAGGACAGAATAGCAAGTGAAATGGGCCCGATGTTACTCACTGCGTGGTGATAGGCAATGGTCCCATCTGGGTCACCAAAATGCTTCTGGAATTGGTGGATTCTTGGTCTCACCGACTTCAAGAATGAAGCCAGAGACCCTCACAGTGAGTGTTATAGCTCTTAAAGGAGGTGCAGACCCAAAGAGTGAGCACCAGCAAGATTTATTACGAAGAACTAAACAACAAAGATCCCTAATCCCTTATTTGACCCCATCCACATCCTGTTGATTGGTCCATTTTACAGAGAGCTGATTGGTCCGTTTTACAGAGAGCTGACTGGTCCGTTTTACAGAGTGCTGATTGGTCCGTTTTGACAGAGTGCTGATGGGTCCCTTTACAAACCTTTAGCTAGACACAGCACTAATTGGTGCATTTACAATCCTTTAGCTAGACGGAAAAGTTCTCCAAGTCCCCACCTGACCCAGAAGCTCAGCAGGCTTCACCTCTCAACATCCTGCAAAAACATTCCTATGGACTCTCCACACACATGATTCCTTGAATTTTTTTTTTTTTTTTTTTTTTTTTTGAGATGGAGTTTTGCTCTGTTGCCCGGGCTGGAGTGCAGGGGTGAGATCTCAGCTCACTGCAAGCTCCACTACCTACCGGGTTCACACCATTTTCCTGTCTCAGCCTGCCAAGTAGCTGGGAACATGGGCGCCCGCCACCAGGCCTGGGTAATTTTTTGTATTTTTAGTAGAGACAGGCTTTCACCCTGTTGCCCAGGATGGTCTTGATCTCCTGAACTTGTGATTCGCCCGCCTTGGCCTCCCAAAGTGCTAGGATTACAGGCGTGAGCCACCGCACCCAGCCAATTCCTTGGATTTTATGGTTTGACTTCCCTGATTTGACTGCATTCATACACTCTCCTGCAAAATATGAAGCGCCAGTACTAATCTAAGTTACGATTTTTTTTAACTACATAGAAGCATTCTGAACAACATTAAGAGTCACTTGTTAATTACGTAATATGTAGGTATATCGTCTGACTTCCATTAACTCATAAACTACAAATTAAAATTCCTTTACTAAAAAGGGTCGTGTCTCCTTGGATTGGAAACAAATATAATAAAAGTTTGCAAATACTAAATGATACCTGTGTTTGGGAAAGACAAGGTGATATTATTCTAATATCTGCTTAGCCATTTTTAATACCAAAATATAATAACTACACATTAGCAAGATAATTATTTGTTGATTTACTTGAAAAATATACTACATCCATAAGCAGATATTGGAAAGAATGATGAAGAGCAGTGATTCTCCAAGTTTACTGCATATTGAAAACCCTTATTTCCCTCTCAAAAATCTTCAGGCCTTTTCACATCCCATACTAATTACATTTGATTTTCTTGGGGTGAGATCCAGCCATTGGTATTTTTCAAACCGCAATGTGACTCTAAAGTTCAGCAATGTTTTAGAACTACTGAAACAGAGCATGCTTGTTTAAAACAGAGTGATTTTAATTTCAGAGTAACCAGAAATCAGCTTCTTATTCAAATTAATGAGAAAAGAAAAACAGGTGCCAATTTCTCCTCATTTAAAAAACAAAAGAGTGATATCACACTAGAAATGCAAGAGAAAAGTCTTGGCCAGGAATGACCAGTAATTGAAAAACTCAATAAAGCATTAAATGTAATTAATTTCAAAGTTGAGGAGATTGAGACTCTGGATTGGAAAGTGTTATATATGCCAGAGGCCGATATAATTCAATGTTAGTGCCTTTGGGCTTCTGAACTTACAAGAGGCAGGCTTGTCCAGGCTACTTCTGTAGGAATACTGAGCTCTTTCAATTATTGAAAACCACTCTCTTCTTTGCCTTCTTATTACTGTAATACTATGTTATGAAAGGTTCTGCAAATTTAGATCTTCCTTACCTGAAAGACTCATGGAATAAGTGGGAAAAAACTGTTCTACCGAAAGAAAGGACCAATGCATGTTTTCAGATGCTGATTACAAAAGACAAAGAAACAAAACCAATTCTACAAAATTTATTTTCATACCAACTTTAAATGTGATTATATGGTTTTGTTCACTTCTGTCACTAAATTTTTCCTCAGGCTGTTTGTGATTATATGGTTTTGTTCACTTCTGTCATTAAATTTTTCCTTCGATGTGTTTTTGTTGAAAAAAATCTTGTTTACGACGATAGGTAGCCAGACACAAAGAGAAAAACACACAGCCACCTAGTTTCAGATACAGATTAGGAGCCATGTCTTAATTGACTCCTGTATGACATTCTGCTATTACTACTTCATGTCCCCAGCAATAGTTTTCTGAAATCAGAGATAATCATTTTATTTTATTGAGAGTGTTTTTGTAGCTGTAAATATATTGCTCAGTTTTGCCTGCCCTAGAACTTTAAAAATGAAACTGTAACATATATATTATTCTGTGACTGATTTCTTCTGCTCAGGGCTGCATTTATGATGTTTATCCATTGATTCTTTTAGAAATAGTTCATCTATTTGCACTTTTGTACAGTATTTCATTGTACAAACAGCAAAATTTATTTCTAAATTTTACCATTAATAAATGTATTGCCATTGTTTTTGTCATTATGAAAAATCCCACTTTATACCACACACACACACACACACACACAATTAGACATAGATTATAGACTTAATGGTGAAAGGTAAAAATATAATTATTTTCGGAGACTACAGAGGATGATACCCTCATGACTAGGAGTTAGAAAAATGTTTATTAAATAGTACATAAAAGTCATAAACTATAAGATACATTAAATATAAATTAAATATAAAGATTTAACCAACCATTATAAAATTAAAGAAAAAATGGATAAATTAGACTTCATTTAAACTAATAATTTTTAAATTTCTTTTCTTTTTCATTATAATCCACAGGGCTTATAAACTAATAATCTTTACTCATCAAAGGACACCATAAAGACTTTAGCTTTTGGCCAAGAGGGAGTGACTGATGACCCTCTTTCCTGACAAATAACTACAAAACTGGGAAAAATATTCCATACCTTGATCTGGGTGGAGATAGGTAGATCATACATGGATAGGTAGGTGGGTAGGTAGGTGGATAGATAGATAGATAGACAGGGGGCTGGGCACAGTGACTCATGCCTGTAATCCCAGCACTTTGGAGGCCAAGGCGGGCGGGCAGATCACAAGGTCAGGGGATCGAGACCATCCTGGTCAATATGGTGAAACTCCGTCTCTACTTAAAATACAAAAAATTAGCTAGGTGTGGTGGCGGGCACCTGTAGTCTCAGCTACTTGGGAGGCAGGAGAATGGCGTGAACCTGGGAGGCGGAGTTTGCAGTGAGCCGAGATTGCCCCACTGCACTCCAGCCTGGGTGACAGAGTGAGACTCACTCTCCAAAAATAATAATAATAATAATAATAATAGATAGATAGATAGATAGATAGATAGATAGAGACATTCCCATCCAATAATGCTAACTTATTCATTTTACTCTGTGTAAATAACTAAATAAAATCTTTTTAAAAACACAAAATGCTTTTCACTTTTCACCATAAAATGTCATTTTGTTACGGTAACTTTTATGGAGAGAGATATTCTTTATCAAATTTTAAAAGGTGTCTTCCCTTACTATTTAGCTGCTTTCTTTTTTATCATTAAGATATGTTGCACCTCATTCAATGTTTCTTCTGCCTGTGTTCATATCATCATTCCTGCTAATGACGTAAATTATATACATTTTGTTTCAAGTGTTAAGCCAACCTTGCAATCTTGAGGTAAATCTAATTTGGTCTTTATGTTTGATCTTTCTTAATACACTATGGAACTTGTTGTGATACTATTTTAGTCAAGATTTTCTTCTCCATGTTCGTAAGTGTGATCAGATTGTTATTTTCTTCCTTATGCCTTTGTGAGTTATCATATCAAGAGTATGCCAGTGTCACAAAATGAGTGAGAAAATGTTACCCCATTTTTCTCAAATACGAAATAATTTTGGTAATTTTAATTTACTTATATCTTGAAAGTTTCATAGAGTTGCCCAGAAAATTATTTCAGTTTGAAATAAATTTTTGTGGGAAAATTTTAACAAATTTATTTTTTGAACAAACTACTTTTCAAATTTCTCTTCTTTTTGAGATAATTTTAGTAAGTTTTGAACTTTATTTATTTATTTATTTATTTATTTATTTATTTTGAGATGGAGTCTCGATCTGTCACCCAGGCTGGAGTGTAGTAGTGCCTTGGCTCACTGCAACCTCCACTTCCCTGGTTCAAACAATTCCCCTGCCTCAGCCTCCTAAATAGCTGGGATTACAGGTGCATGCCACCATGCCCAGCTAATTTTTTTATATTTTTAGTAGAGATGGAGTTTCACCATGTGGGCCAGACTACTCTCAAACTCCTACAGACTTAGTGTAGCTAAGTTGGTAGCTGTTTCTGTGGAATCTTGAGAAGATGGAAACAATGTAGCAGTTAGAAATGTACTAACTTAACACCTGCTAAGCAAGACACACCACAGTTGCACATAAACAAAGAGATGGCAGAAGTCGATTGAAACATGGACCTTGGAGACAAATAGACAAGTGTGTGCCTTAGGATCCTTCTACTTACTGTTAGAATGTAGCTATGCATAAGTTAATTACAGGCTCTGGTTCCAGTTTCCTCATATATTAAATGAAAATGATAATCATAATACTTATTGTTAAGTCTAGCCTATGTCTACCAAAGTCTTATCAGTATTGGTGTGCAAAAAGTCTTACATTAGCAATAGCTTCCTAAATTCCATAAATTGTTACCACCTGATTTCAAACTATAGTGCTTCTAAAGGTCCTCAACTTTTACTCTGCTATTTCTTGGAATGTACAGGATTGTATGATATGAGTCAGGAAACAGACTTCTCAAAGTCTCTTCTTGCCCTGTCTTTAGTATTTTTTGCCTTTCAGACAGATAAGGTTAGTGCCTTACAACCCCTACTTAGTGACTGATGTGTCAATTTTAAAATTTGCAACAAGTGCTTATTTTTCAGAGCTGCTGAGGATACAAAAAACCTCCAAGGTACAAACGGGGCACTGTGTCCCTGGAGATTCTCATTGTGCTGAAACCATATGAATTTTCATAGAGAAATGGGAAGAATATGTCTTTTTTATTCACATCAGTGCAGCCATAACATACCTCTGGGTCTCCCAGAGGCTTTAGTTAAACAGATTGTTCAATTATTCTCATAAGCACCCTCTTTACAGGGTTAGCTTTAGGATCAGGCCCCTGGAAGAGCACACACTGCTTCCCCTCTCCTTTCGTGTATCTCTTAAGATACTAATTAACAGAAAGCCAAACATGACAAAAGCAAACATCTTATAGTCAATAAACCCTAAACAAAATGAATTTCCAACTGGGACTCATACATGCACTAAAATAAGCCTAAATCCCACCTCAGGCTACAACTTGTACTCTACTGCATAGTAGGAGTCTTGCAAAAGGAGCACATCAAATGGCTGACCTAATAAGGGACCCCAATCAATGTTTACTATTAAGGACTTTGGCACGAAATTGAAAATAGGAAAGTCAATTAATGCCTTTTTTTCCATTTAAGAATTATAGTTGAGGTAGTTTGGAAGAAGACAAGATAGATTGAAATTTGTCAAAATAGGCCACCCCAAATGATGTTTGTAATTTTTATTCAATCATGCCCATCCTTCAGGGCATCAATTAAAACCATTTTAATCTATTTTAATTTCAGGTCTGCTTTAATCTACTGTTTATTTACAGAAGTTCAAATGTCACAAGCTCATTGGAAAGCAATCATTTTGTCAAAAATTCAGTCAGATTGAGAACATGGAATGATGCTAAATCATTGGTGATAATGTCGTTGGACGTTGTTGGAATATAACTCTACTGGGACCAGTGTAGTGAGTTTTCTCTCCAAAATAACTCATTAGCTTCACACAGAGAGAGTTCTAGTCCCCAGGCTGCAGACTGGACCACTGACCTCATCCGGCCGCCTGGCAAACATCTGTCGCCAGGCTTGAGGGCTCAGGCTGGGAGAGGTCAGCCCCATCCAAACCACTATATGAAAAGTAATTTGCTGCATCTGATTTACAGGTGGCATTGAAGCTTGTTATTTATTATATTTTGTATTAAAAACATAGAATTTCTGGTCTCTATTTTACTTAACTCGTAGAGGGAAAACACTATACATCTGGTAGTGTGTCTTCGTAAGTAGCAAGTTTGGCTGATTTTGATGAAGATTAAAAGTTAAATTTTGGAATAAAATTTTTGCCTCTAATGACGAATCTGTAGACTGTTCTAGACAATATAGGGTGTTGGAACTGATTAGAGATCTAACCCTAAAATAAGAAAAAGCAATTTGATACTAGGTAAACAGAGAATACAAATAGCCCCAATGAAGCAGCTGAGCACATGCAGTGGCTGACATTTAATTGATAGCCCACCCCTTGTGCTCCACAGACAGGGACACAGCTCTGTGTACTTCCCCACCATCTGCAATGCCCTAGGGGTCCCTGGCTTCAACTCTTAGCTGTGAGGAGTGTCTGAAATATGAAACGGCTAGCCAGGGTTCCCGTGGAGAGCACATGTATGGTATGAAGGGCAGTTGTCCAAACGTGCAAATATTTAAATAGAATTAAAGGCATACAGTCAACGTTGGGCTGGTGTTCTGCCCATATTAATTGTGACAAAGCTGGTTTCTGTTAGTTTTGTAAAATGGAATACACTGGAGAAAGATTAGTTACATCATGGACTTTGTGACTTATTGCAAATATTCAATAAAACCTAATATATAATGCCCACCAAGTACAGCAATAGAAGAGCAATTTTCATATATTTTTAAGAATACAACTTTGTAGATGGCCGGGCATGATGGCTCACACCTGTAATCCCAGCACTTTGGGAGGCCGAGGTGGATGGATCACGAGGTCAGGAGATTGAGATCATCCTGGCTAATATGGTGAAACCCTGTCTCTACTAAAAATACAAAAAAAATTAGCCGGGCATCGTGGTAGGCACCTGTAGTCCCAGCTGCTCGGGAGGCTGAGACTGGAGAATGGTGTGAACCCGGGAGGTGGAGCTTGCAGTGAGCCGAGATTCTGCCTGGATCTGCCAGGCTGCACTACAGCCTGGGTGACAGAGCAAGCCAGAGTTGTATTCCTGTGGCATAAAACAAGAAGAAAAAAGTAAGTAGAACACAGAAAATTCCAACATTGTTAAGTAGGTATAATTACTAAATACTTTGCAATGCTTAGGTAGTATATATATGTAATTCTTTCATAATGAAAATGGAATATTTATGAAAATAAGACATCTAATAAACCGAAAAAAATTTTAAGTTATATCACTAAAAAGTATGCTAAAAATCTCAAAAAATAATTATTATTAACCACTCATAATTATTAGTCAATTTTATGTTGTAAAGTTAGCATGTAAATTAAATTGCATTTAATCATAATATCAAATAACTAGCATTAGCAATTAATTAATCAATCTTCAATTAATACTTAATGACAGGAACTTTTTATCAACTCTTGTGAACCACAATGTTCAGTGGTCATTGGTGAAGTCAAGAACCAAGAATGTAATCATAATCGCAATAATAACATTAGACAATAACAGTAATCGCTACTACTATTAGTAATCATTTTAGAATAAGCATCACTACTTAGTCTAAAGACCAAAACCTAAACAATTGTGGGAAAAAGTCAAAGACTTAAATATTTTTCCTTAAGAAGGAAGAAAACATGGCCAGGCGAGGTGGTTCACGCCTGTAATCCCAGCACTTTGGGAGGCTGAGGCCGGTGGATCACTTAAACCACTATATAATATGGTGGCTTAAGGGTTAGGTTCAGTAGTCACATAGATTTTTGTTTGCTTGTTTGTTTTAATTCTAGTTCCTTTATTAATTTTGGCAAAAATCTTAATCTTTCTGGGCCTTAAATTTCTACAACATAATGGTGACAATAATATATACCTTACTGTGTTATTGCTTTAATTAAATTATATGTTACATAATGTTCATAACCCAATACTAACAAATAGACTAATAAATTAAAAACCCAATACCAAGAAATAGGCCATGTGTGGTGACTCATGCCTGCAATCCCAGCACTTTGGCAGGTCAAGGAAGGCAGATCACTTGAGGTCAGGGGTTCAAGACCAGCCAGGCCAACATGGTGAAACCCCCTCTCTACTAAAAATAAAAAAAACTAGCCGGTGGGATGGTGGGCGACTATGAGGCTGAGACAGGGGAATCTCTTGAACCTGGGAGTCAGAGGTTGCAGTGAGTCATGATGACACAACTACAAGCCAGCCTGGGCGATAGAGTGAGACTTCCCTCACAGTAAAGGAAAAAAAGAACGTAAAAGTGAATAGCTTAGCACTTTTTCTTTTTCTTTTTTCTTTTCTTTTCTTTTTTTTGAGACAGAGTCTCGCTCTGTCTCCCAGGTTAAAGTGCAGTGGCACGATCTCTGCTCACTGCAAGCTCCACCTCCCAGATTCACACCATTCTCCTGCCTCAGCCTCCCGAGTAACTGGGAGTACAGGCGCCCACCACCATGCCCGGCTAATTTTTTGTATTTTTAGTAGAGACAGAGTTTCACCATATTAACCGGGTTGGTCTGGATCTCCTGACCTCGTGATCTGCCCACCTCGGCCTCCCAAAGTGCTGGGATTACAGGCATGAGCCACCATGCCAGGCCATGAATAGCTTAGTACTTCTAAGCAAAGGAACAACATATTTTAATAGAAAATTAAGATTGAAGAAGTTAGAAAATAAGAAATAAATTAGAAAAATGGGCACAGTGGAATTTATAAAGAAAAGTAAGAAATAGATCCCTTAAAATTTTATCAAATAGATAAGACATAATGAACTTGATTTTAAAAAACTATAAACAAATAGATATAAGAAATGTGAAACTGTTCCTTGAAAAGTTAAAATATGAAATAAACTGAAGATTAAATATGAGAAGTGTTATTTATATGGTAAGATATTAAAAAGCCTAAATCTAAAAATACATTTTAAAATTTTATTACTGTTTTCAAATAATTATGAAGATGTAGTTTTACATTGATAAGCAAGCTATTTGAAACTTCAAATTAAGAAACAAAGACCTTGAACATACAGAAAGCAAAGCTTCCTATGACATTCTACAAATTAAATATAGCAGTGATTCTAAAATCTGATAAACGTGCCACAGAAAGAAAACTACTTATCAGCAAAATAGCAAAAGAAAATATCAACAACCAATAGAAAGCACTTAATTGAATAAATAATGCATTGTGACCAAATAGGTCCAAGTTCAGAGATGCAATGATAGTATTCAAAGGCATTCAGGGGCCACCCTGCACAGGATGAGTAGGGTGGGATGGTGGGACAGTGAACAAAATGAGCCGGTACACTCCCATGACAGGAGTAGACAAGGTAGAGAGAAAGAAAGGTATACTGCAGTTGATACATTTTACATACCAGTACAGGAAATGGGGTTAGGAGACAAAGACCAGTTTTATGTGAGCACGGGACACTGTTCTACAGTGTCAGCACCTGATTTTAGGCAAACATGGGTCAACACTTTCCTCAGAATGGTGTGAGACTAGGCACAGAATTTAAATGTATTCCAGACTCTAACTTGCCATGAATTAGAACATTTAAATTTAGCTATGCTGAGATGTTCAAAACTTCCTGTGCTTGCTATTTATTTTGAAACTCCAAGTTTTTACAAGCTTTCGTGAAGTAAGCTTTTATTTTTACTCAAATATCTTCTCTGCCACCTCTCCACAAGCTGTCCCTTCCGTGGACTCCCACTGTGTTTTGTTATCTGAAAAAACATTTCATTAAAAACAAAGGAACAACAACAAAATCACATTCTGTTGTTATGAAGCATGATCTAGGTATGCATCTTACTGGAAGATTAGGACATGCATTTTGAATGTTCTCACCACAAAGAAATGATACATGTTTGAAGTGGTAATACTCTAATTACTCTGATTTGATCATTTCACAATGTATATGTATATCAAAACGTCACATTATATCCCATAAATATGTACAACTATTATGTGTGAATTAAAAATGAAATAAAACTTTAAAGGACTCAGGCATTAAGTAGAAAATTCTTTATTGTCTCTTGTAAGCAGAAAAATCCATGATTATCTAATTGTAACTTGAAAGAATACAAGAAGATATGACAACTCTTCCCAAGTTAAGTTATAGATTTAGCACATTTCCAATTAAGAGCCTAATGAGATACTTTATGAAAGCTGACAAAATGATTCTAAGACTCATTAAAAAATAAATGAGTAAGACTTCTTAATAGATTCTGGAATAAAAAGAATAGTAACAAAGGAATGAAGATCTTATCAGATATTAGAACCCATCATATATCAAAAATATTAAACTTGTGGTGAAGGAACATAAAACTCACAGAAAAAAAAATCACTGAAACAATGTAAAATATAAACCAAAGATGATACGTGAAGGAAATAGTTTGAATAATTCTTAAACTGAGCCAACAGTTCAAAAAGGAAACAATTAATAGTGTTTGTTCTTCATATAACTGGGTAAAAATACACTTCCAGACTATACAGTACAATACAGAATGTAAAGCTTCATTTTCCCTTTATGAAGCTATAGAGTTTGATGTAGTTCATTATTTTACAAGGATGAGCTACAGATTGTGGTCCAGGGAAGACAGTCAGAAAAATGTGAATTGTGAGCAGTACTGAGCCATCTATCTATTATCTGAAAAAGTAATTGTGATCTACAAAGACTGATAACGAGTATTTGCATCAATTTCCTACCTAATGGAAATAAGGAAATGCAATCAGTTTTCCTGGAGGCTTTTAATACCATTTCAGTGACATTAGTCTTTTTGTATATACATTACATCCAGAAAGCAATGGATGTGTGGCAAAAGTAATATATGTAGATTTAATCATAGCTTCAAGGCCAATAGTACTCTTTGTTATAAATATGTTTTCACTGGACTTTACATATACTGTATCATTCTTAATATTTACTTTTTTTCCCTCAGGCAATAGCCAAATGGGAAAACATACACAAATACATACATAATCATCATGCTATAATTCCTGGCATTAAAATTTTTCTGTGTGCAACCAAAGTAAAAAAATGGTGGTGAAAGTTTGTGAATATGACCCCCCCCCAAAAAAAAAAAACAGTCAAAAAAATTATTGAGGCTGGGCGCAGTGGGTCACGCCTATAACCCTAGCACTTTGGGAGGCTGAGGCAGGTGGATCACAAGGTCAGGAGTTTGAGACCAGCCTGGCCAATATGGTGAAACCCCGTCTCTACTAAAAATACAAAAATTAGCTGGGCGTGGTGGAGGGTGCCTGTAGTCCCAGCTACTCCAGAGGCTGAGGCAGGAGAATTGCTTGAACCTGGGAGGTGGAGGCTGCAGTGAGACGAGATCATGCCACTGCACTCTAGCCAGGGTGACAGTGTGAAACTCTATCTAGAAAAAAAAAAAATTACTGAGTGCTACAGAATAGTGAGACAGTGGGATGAGAGGCCAACAGATGCATGTCTGCTGCCATAAACACATAGCATGGAGACCTCCTAGTTCTACTTCCCATGCGTTCACTCACAGGTCACGTAGGCCCGGGTCCTGCCTCTCTTCCCACTCTTTGGAGCCTCGCTAATCAGAGAGGATCTAAGGAGCACCTGGTCCTATCTTTCTTTCCACTCATTGGAGCCTCTCTAATCAGCCAGAAAGGATCTACGCTCCTGAATAAACTCGAGGCAAGAGCCACTCAGGCCTGTTTTATGCTCCAAGTCAAACCACAATATCCACAACTGAGTCCATCCAGGGAGGCTAAGGTCTTCACATGTTAAGAACACTGAGTAACTGTAATTACTGAATGTAAAATGCATGCCTCTGGGCTCGTGGCATTATTTTAATGTCGTGCATTTCCCTTATATTATCTCTATGACATTTCAGTGTAATTTATATCAACCCTCACATAAATTGCATGTGAATCATAGAGGCATGAACTCAAGAAATACGGAAGTGCTGGGCCAGTTGAATACACATAAGAAGAAAATAGTTTGTAAGAAAGAATGAAAATAGTCAAAGAGTGTTAAGGCAGACAAGATCGTTGCATTTTATCACACAATAATTTGTTTTGGCAACTCGGTCAGTGAAAAGTATCTGGGGTATTAGTGTACGTGTGAAAAGAGAATGTAAAAAGTTCTGCTAGCTACCAATTAGACGATACAGGTAGAAATGTTAAACAAAACCACAGGGAGGGAATCAACAACATCTAAACTATAAAAAATTCTACAGCAATGCTGCCTACTGTGCGAAGGACCAGTTTGTTTGGGTAGTTAGTTGTAATTTCCAATCTATTTTAAATTTCCAGTAATTTAAAATATAAACCCACACACACACACACACACACAAACACACACATATAATCACATACTTAAATTGTAAACAGCTAAAAAAAAGGTTTTTAAATCCTAATTCATTTTACTGTTATTTTTGAAATTTTACACACAGCAAGTTCTAAATATTGCATGGGGATAATGGAACAATATTTTCAACTTATACAAAGTTTGAATTGTGTTGTACCATCTAAAAAACAAAAAACAAACACATTTGCTAAAAAGTATCAAAAATAACTTGTCTAAAACATATAATATTAACATTGCTTCCCAAAGAAATAATACTAACTTGTTATTTCTAATATGCATTAATTATATTGATATAATATTTTAAAGTGTGTGTGTGTGTGTGTGTGTGTGTATATATATATATCCAGTTAGTATTTTTCCAAGGAAAATGTACTGTTTTTTACAGTATTCCTACCTTTTCACTGAAATAGATTAAACATTAATCAGAAGTCAAACTATCCCTATTTGCAGACAATATGATTCTATACCTAGAAAACCTCATATTCTGAGATCTGATAAACAACTTTAGCAAAGTCTCAGGACACAAAATAAATGTACAAAAGTCAATAGCATTCCTATACACCAACAATAGCTAAGCTGAGAGCCAAATCAAGAACACAGTCCCATTCACAATAGCCACAAAAAGAATAAAACACCTAGGAGTACAGCTAACCAGGGAGGTCAAAGATCCTACAATGAGAATTACAAAATACTGCTCAAAAAATCAGAGATGACACAAACAAATGGAAAAATATTCCACGCTCATAGGTAGGAAGAATCAATATTAGTCAAATAGCCATGCTTCCCAAAGCAATTTACAGATTCAGTGCTATTCCCATTAAACTACCAATGATATTGTGCACAGAATTAGAGAAAATTATTTTAAAATTCACATGCAACAGAAAAAGAGCTCAAATAGCCAAGACGATCCTAAGTAAAAGCACAAAAATCATGCTACCTGACTTCAAACTATATGACAAGGCTACAGTAACTAAAACAGCATGATACTGGTGCAAAAACAGACATATAGACTAATGGTACAGAATAGAGAGCCCAGAAATAATGTGGCACCCCTACAACTATCTGATCTTTGACAAACCTGACAGAAAGAACCAACGGGGTGAAAAGGACTCCCTACATAATAAACAGTGCTGGGATAACTGGCTAGCCATATGCAGAAACTTGAAACTGGACCCCTTTCTTTCACCATCTACAACAATCAACTCAAGACAGATTAAATGTTTAAATTTAAAACCTACCACTATAAAAACCCTGGAAGATAACCTAGGGTATACCATTCAGGGCATAGGAACATGCAAAGATTTCATAATGAAGATGCCAAAAGCAATTGCAAAAAACACCCCACAAAAATTGACAAGTGTGACCTAATTAAACTTAGGAGCTTCTACATAGCAAAAGAAACTATCAACAGAGTAAACAGACAACCTACAGAATGCAAGAAAATATTTGCAAACTATGTATCCAACAATGGTCTAATATCCAGCATCTATAAGGAACCTAAACAAATCTACAAGCAAAAAACAAATAACCCCATTAAAAAGTGGGCAAATGACGTGAACAAATACTTTTCAAAGGAAAACATACATGACCAAGAGCATATGAAAAAATGCATGACATCACTGACCATTAAAGAAATGCAAATCAAAACCACAGTGAGAAACCCATCTCTGGCTTTAATAATAAGCCAGAATGGTTATTATTAAACAGTCAAAAAATAACAGATACTGTCAAGATTGTGAAGGAAAGATAATGCTTACGCACTGCTAGAGGGAATGTAAATTAATTCACCCACTGGGGAAAGTATTTTGGCAATTCCTCAAAGAACTTAAAACAGAAATGCCATTTGACACGGCAATCCTTTTATTGGTTATCCATCCAAAGGAATATAAATTATTTTGTCATAAAGACACATGCACATATATGTTAATTGCAGTGCTATTCACAATAGCAATGACATGGAGACAACCTGAATGTCCATCAGTAGTGCACTGGGTAAAGAAAATGTGGTACCTACAAACTGAGGAACACTATGCAACCATAAAAATGAGTGAGATCATGTCCTTTGTAGCAGCATGGATGGAGCTGGAGGCCATTATCTTAAGCAAACTAACACAGGAATGGAAAACCAAATACACATGTTGCCACTTGTAAGTGGGAGCTAAATGATGAAAACACATGGACACAAAGAAGGGAACCAAAGACACTGAGTCCTACTTGAAGGTGGAGGGTTGGAGGAGGGAGAAAATAAAAAATCTACCTATTGGGTACCAGGTTTATTACTCAGATGATGAAATAATGTGTACACCAAAACCCTGTGACACACACTTTACCTACATAACAAACTTGCACATATACCCGTGAACCTAAAATAAAAGCTAAACAAGAATTTTTTTAAAATTAAAAATAAACATTAATCAAAAAACGACTCTAAATTTATGCAGCTGTGTCTATGATATTGTAAATTGGTCTCTTTATTTTTAATCTGCTGAATAAATATCTTGAGATAAATTCCTTTGAGTAGGATTACTAAAAAAAAAAAAAGAAGCAATTTTTTTACTGGAAGTTGGGAAATATTATTTCTATTCAGTTCTCTGAAAGAATGGGAAAATTTTATAATGACAGTAAAGATTTGTCCATTTAGCTAGTGTTTCACCAACAGTGGAGTTTATAACACTTTTGAAAACTTAACTAATTAAAAATTTAATTTAACAAACATTTATTTTGAAATGTTATGTACAAATTAATAAGTTAGGTATTGAGGAAGTGCTGTATCTCCACATAGGTACGTCATCCACCATGCCTATTGACCTCTACTAAATAATTAAATTTGGAAATTCTTAAGGATCAGTCCTAGTCTCTCTTCTTTGATCAATGTATAATCTCCTCCAATGCAAACTTATCTGTACACATGGATTATTTGGCATATACACATACATGGTTGATTCTCTATTTTTTTTTTTTTTGCAGTAGTTATGTTCTATAAACTTGCTGCAAACACTGAATTAGTGAATGCACTGAATTAGTGATACATGGCTTTGAAGGGAAACATGGGGTTAAGTACTTGTGAACCTCTGATCACATTTCCATCAACGAATCAATACAAAACCTTGTTTTACATGTGTATCTGTTTATGGACAACATATTTATTATATACTGTTGACTAATTAACATGGAACCCCCAGTCAACAGCACTGTAAATCATGCCTTCACTAAGTTTCTCTAAGACTTGTATTTTCTTCGTAAGACATATCATAGTCACACTCTGCAGGTATTCTAAATATCTAAATCACCAACCAAAGCAGAAGATGCAAAAATATGCCACTAAATAGACTGTGACAAGGCCCCTTGCTAACATTATGAGAGCTGAGACAAGAAAGCGGAGCATGGCCTGGTTGCCCTCAGCAGGGAAAATCTGTACCAGGGGACACAAGAGCTTTTGCTGCTCTGGGCATGTCCATGAATGAGCACAAAAGCACCATGTGTATTGACTTGAGGGGTTACAAGCAAATTTAGCAAATAGGTAAATTGAAAAATGTGAAATCTGATAATAATGAAGATTGATTATGTTGAAAAAAATAAAAATTTTATCTCTAATTCAGATTCTCATTTACGGAGTATTTTATGAGTGTACAATACTCTGTTGTCTAAAATTAGAATCATGACTTTCCACCATACACATTTCCATTGTAAGTGACAGGTAACATCCTCCACCCCTCATGGCAAGCAGGAACCTGGCAATCACCTTTGGTAACTCCCGTGACTGACCCCCACACCTTTGATCACTCCCCAAGGCCAGTTGATTATACCTCATAACTACTGCCAGAGATTGCCTGCTCTCCATCACCACTGATGAAACTGATATTTACGCCAAGATGATCTCATCTAGTTACTTGCAATGGCCATATTGACCTTTTCAATTTGTTATCTACCCTGATAACAGAGTAACCTTTTAAAGCCCAAATTAGACATATCACCTACTTTAAACTCTTCACAGTTTTCCATTGCTTTTCACTGTAAAAAAAAAAAAAAAAAAAAAAAAAAAAAAATCAAGGCAACAGCACGGATTTTAAAATCATGTACATTTTAAAAAGCATGCAAGTACTTTAGATACAATTGGGTGATGATGAGATGCTTGGAGCTGCTATAATTATTATGCAAGAAATGAAAAACTGAAAAGTACAGCCAAAATCTGAGGATGACAAAGCAAAAGGATGGATAATTAGGTGTGAATGTGTGTATGTATGTTGTGTATGCTGTAGAGATTAACTGATTTATTCACATGCTACAAAAAGGCACCTAGATTTCCCTTTCCAAGGGCGATAGCTGCTTCCTGTTTCTTGATTTGTTTCCAGGAATATTCTGGGTGGCTATATAAACACATCTTCCTTTTCAGTTGCGGATATGAACATTGTCATACATTTTGCTTTGTTCACTTCATATTCAACTTTTGGAGTTATTCCACCTCAGAATAGTTAGGTCTATTTAATATTTTTTAAATTGGACACCAGCATTACACAGAATGGTTGACACCATTTATCTTATTAGTTCTTTTTTTTTTTTTTTTTTTGAGACAGAGTCTCACTCTGTCACCAGGCTGGAGTGCAGTGGTGTGACCTCAGCTCACTGTAACCTCTGCCTCCCAGGTTCAAACGATTCTCCTGCCTCAGTCTCCTGAGTAGCTGGGACTACAAGCGCCCACCACGCCTAGGTAATTTTTGTATTTTTAGTAGAGACGGGGTTTCACCATGTTGGTCAGGATGGTCTTGATTTCTTGACCTCGTGATCCTCCTGCCTCGGCCTGCCAAAGTGCTAGGATTACAGGAGTGACCCACTGTGTCCTGCCACTAGTGCTTTACTGAAAGACATATGTATAGTTCACATAATTTTGTCATTACAAACAGCAATGCAGGGAGCATCTTGTACATATGCTCTCGTTTAGCAGAGCAAATATATCTATGGCAATGCTGGATCAATATAGTTATGTGGTTGTTGATTTTGATGGGTGAACTAAGAATCCTTCTGGAGAAGTCCTGTTAGTGAGCAGCACGGGCTTGTGGTGCTGAGTAAGAGTGCCTGTTTCTCACATTTCCCTCAATGCCATGCATTATATGGCCCACCCCTACCAAGACTGGCCAACCATAGAAAAAGCATGGCAGCCACGCTGGAAGAGTCAACGCAGGCATTATCAGGAGTCACAACCTCACACCCTGTGACATTTACAACCTGTCAGCCTCTCATGGATCAACTCAGCAATGTTCCGATGGGTCCGTGTTTCTAACCTCTCCGGTTTCTTGGACTTGTCCCTCCTGAGGACTCATCCTGGCTTCCAGGGGGCAAATGGACAGGGTCACTTCCATGATGAAGACTCCACCTAGCTGGCGTCCACTGGGCAGAGTTTGGCTGAAGCCCCATCTCTTCCAGGACTTAGTTCTGTAGTCAGGCCACCTACGTCTCTGTTTCTACACTTCTCTTAGATGCTTGATCTTTGGCTTTTTATTTTCCTTGTCCTTGCTTTCTGTCCTTTTCTAGGAAATTTTCATCCACAGATCCACTTCCTCCAGCTTCGAGTTTGCTGAGCTAGCAGGCTCTAAAACTGTTTTGTCTATACCTCCTTGTTCTATGAAAGAATAACACTTCATTATTCAAGCCAATGTTAATAGGGTTTTCTGATATTTAAAGTGGCAGCCATCCTGAAACCTAGTATCAAGAGTTGGAAACAGGGTTTTGAAGTAAGTTATCAGCAGACTGAGGCCATGGCACCAGGATGATGTTAACCTAAATGAAGTTGTGGGGGAGAGTGGATCCTGATTGAGCCAGTAATGGTGAGGGCTCACATTAAATTCCCTTCCTGTGACAAGGGGCTGGTTCTAGAGCAGTGTGCAAGACACAGGGCTGTGCCCAGTGTTGTGCATTCAAACTTCCTGAGAAAAACCAGATTTGAAGAGCAGTTTTCAAAACAACAGCAACAAAAGTCATCTCCAGCGGGGCTGAAAGATTTCCTTCTGTGGAAGGAGTCATGAGATAGAAAAGCTTCGCAGCTTTGTGGCTGCAAGAGAAGTGCTCACTGATGGCAGGGATGTTAGGAGTGAGCAGAATGGAGATCAGAAGAAAGACAGGATTGGTCCGGGGAATCTGGCACCTGAGGCCCTGACCGCCCTCGTGAGTGGCGACGCCCCCTAACTTTCTGAAAGCGAGGAAGATCTAATAGAATGAATATCTCAAGGAAAGGAAAATTTACAGCTGCCACAGGTCTGGAGATGCAACATTTCTTGGGTAATGTTCAGGCATTCTCATGGTGTTGAGTTAGAGAACAGTTCTCACAAGAAAAGACTTCAGTTATTTGTATTATGATTACTAAATGTTATTCATTTATTTTCTGAGGAATAGATGCTTATAAAAATCCACAGCAGGTCTGGCGTGGTGGCTCACACCTGTAATTCCAGCACTTTGGGAGGCCGAGGTGGGCGGATCACGAGGTCAAGAGATCGAGGCCATCCTGGCCAACATGGTGAAAGCCTGTCTCTACTAAAAATACAAAAATTAGCTGGGCGTGGTGGTGCATGCCTGTAATCCCAGCTACTCAGGAGGCCGAGGTAGAAGAATCACTTGAACCCTGGAGGCAGAGGTTGCTGTGAGCCGAGATCGTGCCACTGCTCCCCAACCTGATGACAGGACAAGAGTTCATCTCAAAAAAAAAAAAAAAAAAGAAAAAAAAAGAAAAAAAATCCACAGCAACACTTATTCTGAAGTATAACTTTAAAAACTGTGTGATAATAACCTAAGGCTTTATATCGAAGGAAATTATCATTTGACCCTAAATTATGGATCATAATTTTATATTTATTATGGGAAGAAAATAGAATAAGAATATTTACAAAATTTTCTCTAAGTTCCCCACCTTTATACACAGTTTCTTTCTTTCCCTGTTAATATCAATTTGCCACTAACATGCAATTTACAGACCTGTAGTCACATTATATGATCAAGGTCGTTAGTGCTTTTTTTTCAACTAGTCTTGCAATAAATTACATATTGACAACTGTCCATGATTTCCACACTTACATCAGGTAACAGGTACAAGATATTAAATAATTTCTTATTCCTCACTCTTCCAAAAATATGCTTTGAAGATTTCTCTTTCTACAGTGCTTGCCTCTGAGGAACGAATTCTTCATGGAAATTCCAAGATGGAAGTCATTAACTTATCTAATGTGATATAATCTTTCCCAATTAAGTATTCTAACCCTGGCATGAGAAATGCGGTCAATTATTTCAAAACTTTTCCAGCAACAGAGGTTACATTTTGAAATACTGGATAATTAAATTTATGTGAAGGTTTAAACTAATAGGATATGGAAGAAATGATACCTCGCTGTAGTTTCAATGTGTAGCTCTTTATGAATGAGGCTGAGTATTTTACATTGCACTCTGTATTTGTATTTCTGTGTCTGTGAAATGTTTGGTCCTATCATTTGTATATATTTTTGATATTGAGTGACAGTGACTTTTACAATTAATTTATAAGACTTCTTAGTATATTAAAGGATTTAAACTTTTGGCTGTGTTATGTCTTGGAACAATGAATAATTTTTCATTTTTGCATTTATCTTTTGAATCTGTGTATACATCTATAAGTCAGACAGAGTCAAATTTATCAACCTTTATTCTTCTAATTAGGGCTTGAAGTTTTATTAATATATTTGGAAAGGTAATTTTTTTTTAATGTAATGTGTTTCATTTTACAAGTCAAAAAAAAAAAAAAAACCATAAGCAAAGTTAAAAAACAAACTGGGAAAAAATACTTATATCTCTTATTACAAACAAAGGACTAATTCCCCCAAACATAGAAATTGCTGAAAACATCAACATCCCGGGAGAAAAATGAAGCAAGTTCACAGAACAGGAAACACAAGTGGCCCTTCAACAAATGAAGAGGGACTCGGCCTGTCCTGGTGAGATAACAGCCTGGAAGGTCTAGTCCTAGAGTTCTCTTAAAAATCTAGACCAGGACTGGGAGCGGTGGCTCACACCTGTAAACCCAGCACTTTGGGAGGCTGAGGTGGGAGGATCACTTGAGGTCAAGAGTTGGAGGCTAGCCTGGGAAACATGGGGTAACCGCTCTCTACTAAAAATACAAAAATTAGCGGAGCGCCTGGCGTGGTGGCGCATTCCCGTAGAGTCCCAGCTACCCAGGAGGCTGACAAGACAATCACTTGAACCTAGTAGGCGGAGGTTGCAGTGAGCCGAGATCCTGCCACTGCACTCCAGCCTGGGTGACGGGGGGGAGACTCCGTCTCAAAGAAAAAAATAAAATTAAACAATAAATAAATAAATAAATCTAGGCCAGATTGTTCTCACTTCCCAGTTTAGCCCTTGCCAAGGGCCGCTCATGGACTCGGGTGTTTGTGTTTTTGTTGACTATAATCTTGGTGTCCTGACCTGTGGACGAACACGGTTTTCCCCTGGCGCAAAGTGGGGATATGCACTCCTCCCGGTTGTCCTTGCCTGCGGTTCGCAGGCCCCGCCGCCCGCATGTAGCCCCGTGGTGCCAGAGGCGGCGCTGCAGCTAAGCACGAACGCACTCCACGCGAGCGTGCGGTGCGGCCGCGGCCTAAGCAGGGGTTTCCAGGCGGTGGCTGGCAACACTCCTCAGTCCACCTCCGCAAACCTCGCACCTAACCACGGGGACGCTCCAGCCCAGGGACGCGGGAGGGGGCCTCGGCTGGGATGGGGCAGGGGCCAGGGCTGTGTGTGAAGGAGAAGGCAGGGATGAAGCAGCCGCGTCCCAGACTTGCTGTGTCCCGTCCCGCCTCTGCACGCCTGCCGGCAGCCCGGGTGCCACGTGCCTCAGTTTCTCCCGGAGCCCGGGAGCTGGCTTGGACTGCAGCTCCTGCAGTTATGGAGGCTGGAGACGATTGCGGACGCCGCGGGCCATCCCGGGAGCCTGCTGGAGGCTGCCGTAGACCGTCGGGGGCCAAGATGCCCCCGCCAGGTCAGGGAGTGCCGGGGCCTCGCAGGGAGCTGGCTCTGGGGTCCTTGTGGAGTCCTTGGGGGGTCCTTGTGGGGTCCTCGTGGAGTCCTTGCGGAGTCCTCGTGCCTTGCGGGGCGCCAGCTCAGCTGAGTACTGGGCGCCTGTGCTCAGCGCACTGAGGCTCTGGAGTCCGTCCTGGCCTCACCGGTGTGGAGCTGACCTTGGCGCTACAGCAGGGCACCAGCATCATCCGCAGCCTGGCGGGCTAGCGCCTCCTTCCCAGAGTGATCCGCAGCCTGGCGGGCTAGCGCCTCCTTCCCAAAGTGACAGAGCGCTGCACCAGGTCCACCACCAGTCCGCTCCGCCCGCAGGGCCCAAGCACCAGGTGCATCCTGTGCCTTATGAGTTCTTACTACATCAAGGGCTCTTTATGGAATTCCATGTAAACAAAAACTTTCCTGCCAAATTTCACAAAAAAGTGTATTTTCTAACAAGAATAATTTGTGGTTAACTGTGATTTATGACACTATAAAATAGTAACAATAAAAATTAATAAAATTAGTTTTAATTTGTTTATCATTTTATTTATTTTTGAGACACAATCTTATTCCATCACCCAGGCTGGAGTACAGTTGTTCCTAGACCAAACTGAGAATAGGGCTGCTATTTTTCCTGGCCCAATAAGGAGAAGCATGCCGGGGGCGGTGGTTCACACCTGTAATCCCAGCACTTTGGGAGACCGAGGTGTGCGGATCACAAGGTCAGGAGATCGAGACCATCCTGACTAACACAGTGAAACCCCGTCTCCACTAAAAATACAAAAAATTAGTCGGGTTTGGTGGCGGGAGCCTGTAATTCCAGCTACTGGGGAGGCTGAGGCAGGGGAATGGCGTGAACCCGGAAGGCGGAGCTTGCAGTGAGCCTAGATCCGTGCCTGGATCTGCCAGGCTGCACTACAGCCTGGGCAACAGAGCGAGACTCTGTCTAAAAAAAAAAAAAAAAAAAAAAAAAAAAAAAAAGGAGAAGCAGATGAGCTGGGGAGGAAGAGAGCTTTTATTTCTGCAACTGGTTACAGGGAGAAGGCCTGGAAATTATCACCAGACCAACTCAAAATTACAAAATTTTCCAGAGCCGATATACCTTCTAAGCTATACGTCTATCTGTAAGTGTGCATTCATCTGAAGACATAATTAATTTCTTCTAATCTATAACTAAGGTCTGAGTCCTGAGGACCTTTCCCTGGAGCCAAAGTAAATTTACTTAATCTAAATGGGTCCAGGTGCTGGGGTGATTACCCTCATCTTGTCTCCTACTAAATCACGGAGGTGTGGGGAGTTCCTTCAGACCCCCAATAAACTTGTTTGTGGAGGCCTGGGGAGTTTCTTCAGACCCACAGTAAAAACTCATTTAATCCTACATGGGTCCTGTTAAGAATTCCTTCGTTATTTTGTCATGGTTTAAGGCCCAGAAAAGGCCTAGGAAAAACTCTTGGCGGGCTTTTGTTACATCCCAGACTTTGTATAAGGGGACTGGCTTTTAATATTTAACTTAACCACTCAGTCAGTAGCGAAACCGTTGTTATGGAGGCCTGTGTCAGTGAGACCTGGCCTGCCACACAACAGCACTATCTCCCCTCACTGAAACCTCTGCCTCTCACATTCAAGTCACTCCCCTGCCTCAGCCTCCCAAGTAGCTGGGATTACAGGCGCCTGTCACCACGCCTGGTTAATTTTTGTATTATTAGTAGAGACTGGGTTTTGCCATGTTGGCCAGGCTAGTCTCGAACTCCTGACCTCAAGTGATCTGCCTGCCTCGGCCTCCCAAAGTGCTAGGATTAAGGCGTGAACCACCGCACCTCGGCTGTTTCGTTTATTTATTAATATTGGGCTAAGAACATTATGTAACGTATAATTTAACTAAAACAATAGCACAGGTATATATTATTGTCACCATTACACAGTTACAGAAATTTAAGGCCCAGAAAAATTAAGGCTTTTTCCAAAATTAATAAAGGAACTAGGATTAAAAACAAGCAAACAGAAAACTACTCTACTGCTGAACCTAACCCTTAAACTGACATTATATAGCACAGCTCTTATTGTGTAGTTAAATTTTGTAATGTGCTTATGTTTATTATAGATGTCTAAGGGAATACACACATTCCAAGTTGGTTCAACCTTATTTGGTAAACACTTTGTTAACAGTATTGAGGAATTTCCGTGGAACACACACAGCCAAGTGCCATTGTCATCAGGCACAAAGTGTAGCCAAACATTAATTCACTTAGTACATATTTATTGAAGGCCAAGAACTGGGATATGGTGATGGCAAAAAGAAATATATTTTTAAATAAAATGGCTTAAGGGATAAAAAAATAAGTGCCATGTTGGCTCAGGAAACAGTTCTTCCATTTGTAGGAGGTGTTGAATAATGTATGAGCTGGAGAAATAAAGCCTTGTGAGTTAAGGGGAAATTCATCTGTGACTCTGAAGCAGGATCTCCTCTAGTCATTACTGGGATTCCTGCTGTCTACCTCTTGTTTCCACCCAGCACACTGAATACTGAACACCTGCCCTTGTGGCTGGGTAGGGCAGTGTGACCAGTTCTGGTCAAAGGATTGTGAACACAGAGGAACATATTTTCACGAAACTAAAGCATGTAGTTGCTGCTCCGACACTGCATAATTCTGGCCCCACTGCCTAGCCTATGTCCTTAAGTGATTGGGGCAGAGACTCCTGCTGACCGAGGATGAACTGTATAAGGATTGTAAAGTAAATTTCTGTTATATTGATCAGCCGACAAGTGGGAGTTGTTACTACGGCAAAACCTGTATCTTTACTATTCTGACTGATAAAATCTACCAGGCTCTAGGAACTCGGGGTTATTGTCAGTTTCATCACTATGCCCTTGTCCTTTTGTAACTCATCTCACTGGCCATCACTGGCCTTTGTCACAAGTTTTGGAATACCATGAAAGCAGGGATCATAGAAGAGTATTGTGTTGCTGCGTCCCGAGCATATATATTACATGAAGCTTAGCACTATGTAAGTGTAAAGTATACACTTATGGATGAATTAATGAATATATAATCGAAAGTGTTACATACTTTCTTTACTGAATGAAATCATACATCATATAAAGAAATAACTCCTCAGACATTACCAGGACTTAAATTTTAACATAAAATATATAAATAATAGTGTTAAATAATCTTACAATTGTAAATTACACATGCCTTTTGTTATACCAGACTTTCTGGGAATAAACCACGAGGCAAACTCTTCTTTGGATATGACACGGGAGCAGTAAATGCCTTGTGTTGAGGATGTGTTTGAGCACACTGGTCTGGTAGCTCTGTTCCTGTTGAAATACCGTCAGGAACATCAAAATTATCATCTAAATGCCCATGTTCACAAACATAACATTAAACAGTGTTTTTCATTATGTATCCCTCCATCTCCATCACAGCTTCTTCTCTACTAAACATCAATTTCCCAAACTATATGTAAACTGCCTCATCCCTGATCCAGATTGAAGGCTGAGGCTGCAGAGCTGTCTGCAGCACGTCGCTATACCTCTGGAATACTAATGGCGGCAGCTCTACCTGAGCAGCACGGAGCTCTGGGCTCTGCGGACGCCGCTTCCCCTGATGTTCTGGGAGAGAGGTCGTGCATGCACCTCACCACAGGTGGGAAAGCAAGGGCCTAACGACACCGACTGAAAGCTTTCCCAGCTGACACAACACTGGGACATTTTCAGAGTTATGTTACCTCTGTATTAAAAGTCTAGCCTCCTCCTATTATTTGGGACAAGCAGGGCAACTTGCCAGTAACTTTGGGCCCGTGGCATGGGCTTTGTAAGGAAAAGGAAAAGCAAGATTGATTGCCTAATGGAAGCTCAGGCGGATGCCACAATTCTGCCTGCCAGTTGGTCAATTACTTTCCATGGTGAACACTTCTTTTGGATAAGTAACCTTGCACCTTGTAGACAGGAAAAAAGAAAGATCATATGCTCTTAAACTAGACTCATATCCGAGTTACTCATAGCATATGTTAGCATCATGATTTTGGCTAATCTGCACTGTTTCCTGTGAAGCAAAATAAATAGCTCTAGGCCTAGCTTAGAAAAGGTTAACATTTCCTGTGAAGGGTTTTGAAAACATATTTGTTTTAATATCTATAATTCAATATATCTTGTGAGACTTTCTCTTTTAAACAGACAAAAAAGATGATTTAAGAAATAACTTTTGCAAGGTTAAAATGGTTCTGATTTTGACCAAGGTAAAGTCTGGTTATTTTGAGCCAAAACTAGGAAACACTGTAGATATGTGTTTCATTAAGTAATAATTGGCCAATTATGGTTTTAGAAAGGTTACCTCAGACACTTCCTCTTCACTCAGTGGAGGGTATGCACAGTCCACCATAAGATACATATGTTACATTGTATTTTACTAGAATAGTAAATAAAGAGAAAACTAATAGTCTTGTAATTTATCCCCCATTGTCCAGATATTTGTGGTAATTCAAAATTTCTCTAAAGTCTGAATAAATAATGACACATTAGAGGAAGCTAAAGGAGTAACAGGTCATACTGAGTGATCTGATGTCTTCTAGGAAATATCTAAAGCAAGTTGCTCTGAGAGTAATATTTTGATCGGGAGAAAAGTTCTCATTAATTTATTTATTCAGCAAATATTTGTGTATCTTCTGTGCTCGTATTTTGCTGGGCCTAGAAAGGAAACACACAGTAGGCCCCTTGCTTACTGTAAGTTTACCATATCCACAGACACATTATATTCTCTTCATACCATAGGATTCGGTGACAAAAGATATGTAGCATAAAACAAACAAACAAACAAACAAACAGGATGCAATAAGTTGGAGAGTAAATCCATCTGTTTGGCAGACCTGGAGCAGTTAGTGTCTGCTGCTAAGGTTTCCATTACAGATGCGAGAAAAAAAAGTATTCTTCCGCTTTCTGTCTCAGTGGCAATGAAGATTGAATGGGGGATATGAGAGAAGAATGTGGTAATACAGGAAAATACATGGACAGAGAATTTTCACAACTCAGAAATAACCTTGTAAACAGAAAAAGCCCAACTACCGTAACTTACTGTTGAAAAAAAGTTATCATATATCTTTAGTAATGGTTGTATTTTGAAAAGACATTTATCTCTGCAATCTCATTCCTTGAGAAAAATATTTATCATATACATACATATGTATATATTTTACATATATATAATTTTGTTGCAGGCATAATAAAAAACACTACAAGGAAACTTTCAGAATCTTACAATCTAATTAGTATTTGGATGCAACAGTTAAGATTTTTTAAATGGCAAAATATAACTTTCAGAAGCTTTTTTAGTGAGGGTTTCTGTGTGATCTTGTTTCTAAAGTATATAGATTTTTATTATTTAGATTATGAAGACAAAGTAAAACTTAGCTTATTTGCCTAGATTTGTTTCTTTTCTTAGGGAGAATTTATGGTGCTTGAAAGGATCAATAGTTCTTGCAATAAAAATCCTATATTTATCCAGAGAACATAACAGAATGTCACAATAAATAAGTGCTACTTTAAGGCTCAACCTCTTTCTGCTACAGAGAGCTGCAGGCAGTGCTTGCCTATGACAAGATCGAGGAGGAGCCGCGTTCTGCGCCTGGTGTCCACGCTTCTCCAGCTAAGGCTTTTGCCCTTGTAGCTTACTTTCCTATGGCTGCCCTTACCCTACCCACACGTAGATCGGACTCTCAGAGAGGCTCTACAATGCAGTACGTGATACCCGAGACAGTCCTCCCTTTACTGTACACTGTGAGCGATGCCCAGCTCCCTATATGACGACACCTTGGAAAACCTCTGACGAGGGCCTACCTACCTACTCTTCTCAGGAGAGTTTGCATTTGGCAGAAAAATCCTCACACTTTAAGTTTGTCAGTACTTTCTAAAGTACTGAGAAATGGATATCAATTGGTGATTTTCAGTGAGCTGAATAAAGGAAGCATGCAAAAGAATTGCTGTGAGCCAAACTGGACCTCCAGCTGAACGCTGAGGGAGATAAGGTGGGTGGACACCTCCGTGCCTCCTTGCAGGAAAAAGCACATCCTTCTCTTTTTGTCCTCTGAGATATTCCTTTATTCAGTGTGACATTTCTGGTAATATGCTGTGCTTCCTTTCATCTCATAACTCCATAGCTATGCACAGAGATTTTAAAATTTGCTTCCTCATCAGTGCTCAAGTAAGTTTTGGAAACTAAATTAGATAAACCAGTTTCTTCACTGCAGGAATGTTCAGAAGACTCAAAAGAATAAAGCACTACGCAAAGGAATTATATTACGAGACAGTTTCCAAAACCGTGTTTGCCATGGTACTCGTGTGTGTGTGTGTGTGTGTGTGTGTGTGTGTAGATAGAGGTGTGCATGACTGTTTTGTATTAATCTCTCAGAAATGATGTTCCATGAAATATGAAGCAGTCAGCCAAGATCCAGATAGATACAGGTAGATGTTAAAACATTCTTTTCTGGCTGGGAATGGTGGCTCACGCCTGTAATCCCAGCACTTTGGGAGGCCAAGGCAGGAGGATCACTTGAGATCAGGAGTTCGAGACTAGCCTGGTCAACATGGAGAAACCCCATCTCCACTGAAAATACAAAAATTAGCCGGGCGTGGTGGCACGTGCCTGTAATCCCAGCTACTCAGGGGAGCTGAGGCAGGAGAATGGCTTGAACCTGGGAGGCGGAGGTTGCAGTGAGCCAATACCGCATCATTGCACTCCAGCCTGGGTGACCGAATGAGACTCCATCGCAAATAAATAAATAAATGTGTGTCTATATATATATATATATATATTCATCTTCATATATATTTTTTATGATCTGTGCTGTCTTTGTATTTGCTCACTCACTGATGATGAAAGAGGCAGAAAACACATGGCTCTAAGCAATACCTCTGCCAGCAGGACCTCAGGAGAACCCTGATCCAAATGCAGATTTTCAAGGGAGGATTCCACGGAATTAACAAGTACAGAAAACGGAGAGCTTCCAAGAAAATCACATAGGAGTCCTGAAAACAACCCTCCCTGAATCGTGGGTAACATTCATCTTTGTAGAGGTGCGGCTGCTGCCTTTCTTGATGATGGTATCTCTGTTTATTGCAGACCATGGGTTGTTATGGTGATGGACTCTGGAGTAGGCCAGGGAAGATAGATTAATATGGATAGGGATTTGGGGCTGTGAATACTCACATTTTCGGGTTGGGCTTACAGAAGCACAATTCACAACCAATTCACTGATGTGGAAACTATAAACCAAAGAACTTCCGGCCAGGCGTGGTGGCTCATGCCTGTAATCCCAACACTTTGGGAGGCCAAGGCAGGCAGATCACCTGAGGTCAGGAGTTTGAGACCAGCCTGCCCCAGCCTGCCCAACATGGTGAAACCCGGTCTCTACCAAAAATAAAACAAAGTAGCCAGGCATGGTGGCAGGCGCCTGTAATCCCAGCTACTCAGGAGACTGAGCCAGGAGAATCACTTGAACCTGGGAGACAGAGGTTGCAATGAGCTAAGATGGCACCACTTCACTCTAGACTGGGTGACAAAAGTGAGACTTCTTTTTCCAAAAATAAAAAGAACTTCCTAGAATGATGTGCGCTAGACGACTAGACTGGCTTCCGTCTTCAGTGTATAACCTTGTATCCCTACGGAGGTCATGATTAGAAAGTCAATCACCCTTCTACTAAGGGTAGATCACTGAACTTCAGGAAATGCAAAACAGGGCCAGAGATTTGGTTTGGCAGCTGGGATAGTTTTGCATTTTTCAAATCACATGAACATCACCACCAGTATGACTCTACTTCCATTCTTTTTTACCTTGACTTGGGTTATGCTGCGTGGTGATTATGTAAATTAAGGACAAGGTAAATTAACATTTGTTGGTGGGAAGGCATTACACAGGAATAGGCCGAAAGGGCTAATTAATTTCTTGAAATGTTAGAGATGATGATATCTTTGAACTTCAAAAAATTCAATTAAGTTTGACTTTGTTATACTTGGCCGTGGACAGGAAAAACCTTTAGGTACAGTAATCAGAAATAACATCGACTTAACATTTAAATATATACTAGTTTTTATTAGAGGCAACTGAATGTCCTCCAAAAAAAGACCATTGAGTATTCATAGGTTCTATAGAGGTTAAACCCACCCACATACAAAACATCATAAATGTAATGTGAATAATTTGTTGCCGCTCCGACAAGAAGAAAAATCAAAGCACGATATCACAATTTAATCACCTATATATGCAGAATAAGCACATATAAACAGAAAGTATTGAAATGTTTCATTCCCATACTAACAAAACTTTTACTAAGCGAAGAATAGGAGCATAATGTAAACTTAAACTATAACTCTGAAAACATCTGTCTAGTGGAATAGCAAGCATGAATTTTATATCATGACAACTGTTCCATGCACGTTAACTAGAAAACAATGTAAATTAACAAGATATGAGTCCTTTTTACAAAAAATTCTGTCTGTGAAGTGAGTAATACGTATTCAACTAATTACGGTACTGTAAGACCTCTATGTAGCATGCTTTGTTAGAAAAAATGAAAATGGGCTCTACCACTTGCTAGTTGGATAGCCTCCCTTATATGTTTCCTTCGTTCATTAGCACAATGGAACGGTTTACTTGTTTTAAGTTATTGAGAAGATACAATTTTTTGTTTTTTTTCTCTGAGACAGGATCTCACTCTTCTCCAAGCTGGAGTGCGGTGTCACAATCTCAGCTCAGTGCAACCTCGACCTCCTGGGCTCAAGCACTCCTCCAACCTCAGCCTCCCCAGTAACTGGGACTATACGCACACACCACCACACATAGCTAATTTTTGTTTTGGTTTTGGTTTAGTAGAGACGGGATTTTGCTCTGTCGCCCAGGCTGATCTTGAGCTCTTGAACTCAAGTAATGGACCAGGCTTGGCCTCCCAAAGTGCTGGGATTACAAGCATGAGCCACCATGCCTTGCCAATAATGTATTTTAAAGTGTTGATATATAAACATAGTTTCTAACACCAATCGCCACTACTTTTACTCAAATAACTGTCAATATGCAAGGATACTATTGTGTCCAGAATCGGTTCCTTCTGATGGGTTCTCGGTCTCACTTACTTCAACAATAAAGCCGTGGACCCTCACCGTGAGTGTTACAGCTCTTAAAGATGGTGTCTCCGGAGTTTATTCCTTCAGATGTTCAGTTGTGTCCAGAGTTCTTTCCTTTTGGTGGCTTCACGGTCTCGCTGACTTCAGGAGTGAAGCTGCAGACTTTGCGATGAGTGTTATAGCTCTTAAAAATAGCACATCCAGAGTCATCTGCTCCTTCCAGTGGGTTCCTGGTCTCGCTGACTTCAAGAGTGAAGCTATAGACTTTCCCAGTGAGTGTTACAGGTGATACAGGTAATGCAGACACAAACAGCGAGCAGCAGCAAAATCCATTGTGAAAAGCAAAAGAACAACCCACCTCAACCCGGAACGGGATTGGTATGGGTTGCCTGCTCCTTGAGCTGGTGGTCAGCTTTTATTCCCTTATTTGGCCCCACCCACATCCTGCTGATTGGTCCATTTTACAGAGCACTGATTGGTCCATTTTACAGAGTGTTGATTGGTCTGCTTTTACAGAGTGCTGATTGGTGCATTTACAAACCTTTAGCTAGACACAGAGTGCTGATGGGTGTGTTTTTACAGAGTGCTGATTGGTGCATTTACAAACCTTTAGCTAGACACAGAGCACTGATTGGTGTGTTTATAATCCTTTCGCTAGACAGAAAAGTTCTCCAAGTTCCCGCTAGACCCAGGAAGTCCGGCTGGCTTCACCTCTTACTATAGGAGTACCAATAATAGAATTCCTTATTAGGCAAACAATTTTGAGGAACTATCTCAAAGAAAGCTTCACAGAGGAGAGGACATTTAAGCTAAATCAACAAAGATAAAATTAGAAGGAGTTTGCAACGTAGGTAAGGATTTGGAGCAGAAAATCTCTTGTATACAAATGAAGAATCACAATTCCTCGATATTTTCCTATTTTGCTAATTCAAGTTAAGTAAATACATGTGCAAAACCTTTGCTAAGCTCTCTAAAGAGGAGTGCGGTGAAGAAATGCCTGGCAGCAGTCTGCTTGGCCACGGCTACAGCTGGGCCTAGTAATATCCTGGGAAAAGGAGATGAGCAGGGAGCTGCTCCACATGAGATGCAGCCATGAGGCCCATCTCAGACAAGGAGTAGGAGCCCAGCAGAGGGGTGACTGTAGTAAGGAAAGCCTGTGTGCTGAGAAAATCTTTACCCTAGCTCAGAGCTGCAGTTGCCCTTGAACTATAAAGCTAGATGGGGGACTCATTCTCCAGTAGGGGACTACATGCTTAGGATCAACTTGGTTGAACTGGTGTGTTATAAAGGCAGGAGACAGCTCTAGCTGTATTTCTGCCTGTACAAGAGCTGCTAGTGGTGGGAAGGGGGTTGGGAGAACACGTGTAGATGTCACTTATTTATTCTGCAAGCTCTGCAAACCTCTCATCTCCAGGTTGTAAGTAAGTTACAATATTTAGCTGGTAAGAACCATGTCAAAGAACTACTTTCTTCTGGAATGTTCCAAGTATGAGCCTATCAATTTTTTAAGAATTACTTCCAACAAAGGGAAGGATCCTTCAATAGTAATTCCTGCCTCCATAGCCATTACCCTTGTGTTGCATTTTCTAATCAAGTTATATAAGACACCATCACACATTTCCTATAGAGAAAGTGCTTGAAACAGTTCATTTATATTTTTAAGAAATTCATTGTTTCCTAATCATCCTCCTCTTACTACCTGGCTACAACTACAATGTCACATGTTTTTTTAAAACTGCATGGTATCATCCAATTCTAGGGTCAGATTTCTGTTTCAGTTATCTATTGCCTAAAGAAAATCTCCAAAACTAGTGACTTAAAACAACAGTGATTTACAATTTCTCAATTTGGTTGGATGACTCGTGGTACCTCACCTGAGCTTGAAGATTCAAGATGGAGGTGCTGACTCAGTTCTTCTTGAGCAGGCCTCTTATCCTAGAAATCCAGTAGCATAGACCTGCCACCATGCAGGACTCCAGGGTTCCCTGGCTTGCAAATTGACCAAGGAGAAAATCCTACGGCAGTGGGTAACTGTGTAATGGGTCACAACAGGAAATCTATGGGACAGATTCTTAAAATGCTGTGGCAGAAAGTCCCCTCAGACACAGCCCATACAGATACAAGAGTGATTTCCAGTAACTGAAGGCTAAGTACCTGAAACATAGAAGTTGGACCAAGAAGAGAGAAAAATAAACAAAACAGAAACAACCACGTCCGCAGCTTTTGTCTCTCTGTAGGTAGAGAAGCACTCTACAGTGATTAAAAGGCTGGAGAAATGATCCATGAACCAAAGTTATTTAAACAAATAATTTTCCTCAACATTTATTCTGAAACCAAGTTTCACCACAGCGTGACAGTGCTAGGGAAGGAGGAGGACAGATAATGGAGCCTGCGGCAGAAGGGGGCTGTGACCAAGAATGTGGTTGAGAACAGGAGCCCCATGTGCTCACACCTCACATTTCTGGGTTTATGTTTCTCCTTCCTAGATAGAATAGTGCGAGAAAGGAATGATGGCTGAGGTCAGGAGTTCGAGGCCAACCTGACCAACATGGCAAAACCCCGTCTCTACTAAAAATACAAAAATTAGCCGGGCATGGTGGCAAGCCTGTAATCCCAGCTACTCAGGAGGCTGAGAGAGGAGGATTACTTGAACCCAGGAGGCGGAGGCTGCAGTGAGCCAAGATTGTGCCACTGCACTCCAGCCTAGGCAACAGAGGGAGACTCTGTCTCCAACAAAAAAAGAAAAGAAAAGAAAAGAAAAGAAAAGAAAGTAATGGTGGCAAACGAGTGCCAAAAGGAAGTCAGTGGAAAAACCACAATCTTGCAAATTACTTCATTAGTTAATAATTAAATAAAATAATAATGAAGTAATTTTTTGTTTTGTTTTGTTTTGTTTTGAGACAGAGTCTCGCTCTGTTGCCCAGACTGGAGTGTGGCACAATCTCAGTTCACTGCAAGCTCTGCCTCCCAGGTTCACGCCATTCTCCTGCCTCAGCCTCCCAAGTAACTGGTACTACAGGTGCCTGCCACCACGCCTGGCTAATGTTTTTGTATTTGTGGTAGAGACAGGGTTTCATTGTGTTAGCCAGGATGGTCTCGATCTCCTGACCTCATGATCTGCCCACCTCGGGCTCCCAAAGTGCTGGGATTACAGGCGCGAGCCACTGCGCATGGCCTGAAGTAAATTTTCAAAGAAACAATTTAGAAAAACTCAAAAACAATAAAGGATACCTGGAGAAATAAAAGAAAATAGAAACTTTTCTTTTAGAAAATAGTTAACATAAAACTTTAAACTTAATAGATGTTAATCTTTAAAAATAAGATAAAGTAGGTCAACCTCAACTAAATCTAATCAGAAATATAGGAAAATATACTAAACATTGAATGAGAAAGAAAATCTAAGTAAATATAAAGAAGGCATTAAAATTTAAGAGATTGTTATGCAGAACTGTTTGCCAATAAATTTAAAAACGGACCATTTTTGGGGCAATTAATTTAGTTAAATTAGCAACAAAATGAATAGGCTTGATTAGACCAATAACCATGGAAATGTATAAGACATGTTGACAACTTAACTCTAAAAATGCTACATGTACATTCCATAGTTAATGTCCATCAAGCAGAGACACCAAGAATAAAAGTGCTGACCAATTCTTTCCATTAATATAGAAGCAAGAAGACTAAATGCAATCCTGGCATGTGATGCCCAGTATACATTAGCGATTAATGCAGCAGAGCTGGCCGGTGGGCAAAGCAGCTCCAGAGTGGACAGCTGCATGGTTCAAAGATGTCAGTCAAGAGGCCGGTAGTTGGCGTTTTCCCCTCTCCTGTGAAAATCAAACTTGGCGTAAGTCTGAGCCCTTTTGCTGATGGAAAGTGGATGCCAGGAGGAAGTAGGGGGATGCGTTTCCTTTTGGATATCCAAAAAGAAGAGGCGGGCTGGCTCTATAACTGTCAACTGTGATTAAAGAATGTATTTAGTTTCCAGCAAACCTTTCCCCACTTCTGTTTGGCCAGAATTGGGTCACATGTCCACTTCTGACCTAATAATTCATGGAATGTGTGGAATTCTCCTCAGCCCAACTAAAGTCACACCTACATGAGATTATTGTGTTTCAGATGTGAATTAAATAATAAAATAGGGTTTCCTTACAAAAAAAAGCAGCATGTGTGATGTTCATTGGTCAAGTTACCAACATTGGGCTTGTGTATTTTTTTATTTTTTTAAATGCCTGAATCCTGGTCCCAGCTGTTCTCTCTCCGAGCTTTGATCAACCATTACCTGGAAAAGAGCTCCCAAAAGTACAACAAAAGTTATCAAACAAGGTCACTTTTACAGATTATGTTATGTAGTGGAGAGGAATTGGATGAAGCACATTTCAAACCCAGTGGAACTGTGTACTGGAGATGAACTTCCTGAAATGTCTTTGAAAATTCCCTGACAATGGAGATTGCTCATCTAAGACACCAGATTGCCAAGACTGCTCATCGTGGCACCACATTCCTCTGTTATTTTGATATCTCTCTTTTTTACTCTCAAATCTACTCTAGAAAATTCAGCTACTTCAAGTCCCCTTTGTGACTCCCTCTTCTTTCAGAACTTGCACTCCAGGTGTCTCAGGAAGTGTTGTTAAACATCTACCCGTGAAGGCAGATGGCGCTATTCCCCTAAGAGCCTTAGCAGAGATGACTAAGAATTTGTGCTGCTGTTTTGTTTGTTTGTTAACACGTAAAGTACATACCTCAGAAAAGAAAACTGCAAAGAAGGGCATGAACACGTCAACAGTGGTTCATTTGTGGTGGTGGAATTGACAGTCATATTTATTTTCTTCTTTGAGTGCTTCCACACATAGAAGGTATGAAACTCTGTTGACAACTTGGATGTGGAAAATATGATTTTAATTTTCTAAGATTAAACTTAATTTACATTTTTCTGAGAAAGGGTCTCACTCTGTCACCCAGTCTGGAGTGCAGTGGTGCAATCTCTGCTCACGGCAACCTCCACCTCCTGAGTTCAAGCAATCCTCCTGCCTCAGCCTCCCAAGTGGCTGGGATTACAGGCACAGGCCACCCATCCCAGCTAATTTTTATATTTTTCATAGAGATAGAGTTTCACCATGTTTAGCCAAGCCGGTCTCAAACTCCTGACCTCAAGTGATCCATCCACCTGGGTCTCCCAAAGGGCTGGGATTACAGGCGTGAGGCACTGCACCCAGACTTAATTTACATTTTAAATTCCCACTTCTTCAGAGTAGTTACAAACTTGTTCTTTAGTAAAGAAAAGAGTCCCTCCAACCACTCCCCATTATACCAGATTTATCTAATTTCCAGAATATTATGGATGGAGGCCAAAACTCAACATAGATTTCTCAAATGTATACGTCAACACAAGCACCTGACATTTGGTCACGTGCCCATGGTCCTATCTGTTCTTTGACTCTTATTCTGGTCTGCCAGACCCTTCCAGGTGCGGCTTGTGCTCACCTGCGCCTGTGCTTATCTGAAGAGCTAGAATGAGAATTGTGCTGAGAATTCTGGGAGATCTCTGTATAGACTCACGAAGCAGCACTTTTCCCATAACTGGGGTCTCTTACCCTGGATACAGTTTTGCATGAGGAATGAAGGGTAGACCCTTTAGCTGTGACCCCCAACAGACCCATTCCATTTGCTTGGTTATCTCTTCTCCCTCTTCTGGGCCTGAAGTGTTAATTTATTAATTTTTTTTCACACTAGTAAGTGAAGCATATTCTCAAATACTCAGTTTGTGCTATTTAATCTGTAAGGATGTACATATTATGGAAAATAAAAGCTGGGCCGAGATCTCAAGACGATGCGCCTCCTATCTGCTGTATGTCACACCTCCCTTGACAAAGTGAGGAAATGGGAACCTGTCCCCAAGAAGCTACAAGTTATTTACAGAAGTAGTTATATTTGTAATGCAGTTTGTAGAAAGTCAGATGTAAGTAGAGTGTGAAATATGTGACCTAATGAGGAACTGTGAGAGTCTGTAAGGCATATCAGTTTTCCCTCAGAACTAAGCTTCCTGGGCCCCGGGATAGGGAGAAGAGATATTTCGCACATTTTTTTGAAGCAAATAGGTTATGCAAATGATCTGCTTTTTCTGTCTGTATGCATTAGGTCAATTCCTATGGGCCAGTTACTGTCCCTTACTTTTCTAGTCATTAGTACTTCTTTGTTTTTAATTAAGTGTATTCTCTTAAGAAATATACTACGTGTCCCTTCACGATGCAACTTCAACTTAATGTAGTCTGTCCCTGAAATCCAGTGTTCATTTCCTGCCAGATTAATGACCCTGAAACAGTTAACCATTTTTAATATCACTGACAGTTTCCATGACCCTAAGAAAGGGTTCTATTAAATAGATGATTAAACTTAAATATTATCACCCTGATTTTAATGCCTTCTGCACAACCCTGTCTATGTCAAAATACCTCTTGCTTCAAGGCACTCAAATTTATTTGAGTGACATTAGGAAGATTTGCCAGAAGAAAAAAAAAAGAAAAAGAAAAAGAAAATGTTCACCCTTGGGTGGATTAGAAAAGATTCATGAAGGAGAAGGAATTTAGTTCCAGCCTGAGGGTGGGTCCATGACATGTCGAGGTGAAGGAGATCACAGGCTGTGAACTACCTTAGTAAAGGCATGGAGCGGGAAAGGAGTCGGATAGGAGTGGGGATCTGCTTGCCATCGGCTACTGGGAAGGCTCCAGCAGAGGAAGGTTTAGCGGATAGCTTCAATCCTGATTCTGGCAAGTGCCCACCCCCAGCATGTTTTCTGAAATTCCATTCTCAAGAGCAGCAGAGACTCATAAAGCCCTAACTGACTTGCTTTTGGAGAGGCATTTTACTATAGTGGCTAAGATCCAGGGCTCAGGATTTAGAACTGTGAGGCTCTTATCCCAGTCTGTCAACTGCTAGCCATTACCTCGGATAAAATTTACCTCGGCTTCCACATCTGGAGAAGAGCATACTAATAGTCCCTGCTTCCTAAGATTGTTACGATGAGTAAAGAAGTTCCTATACCAAAGCACTCAAAACAGTACCCAGCCTGTTATTCAGTAAGTGTATTCATATGTTCTTTCACTGCTATAAAGAAATACCTGAGACTGGATAATTTATAAAGAAAAGAGGTTTAATTGGCTCACAGTTCCATAGGTTGTGGCTCGCAGTTCCACAGGCTGTACAGGAAGCATGGCTGGAGGCCTCAGGAAATTTACAATCATGGCAGAAGGCAAAGAGGAAGGAAATATGTCTTCACATGGCCGGAGCAGGAGGAAGAGAGTGAAGGGGGAGGTGCCACACACTTTTAAACAACCAGATCTCATGAGAACTCACTATTCCGAGAACAGCCAGGGGGACATCTGCCCCTGTGATTTAATCACCTACCACCACGCCCCTTCTCCAACATTGGGGATTACAATTTGACATGAGATTTGGATAGGGACACAAGTCCAAATCATATCAAGAGGCGTTAGCTATGATGATGGAATTTTCATCTCCCTAACAGACTATCATGACCCTCAGGATAGAGCCTATGTATATTTGTTTTCTTCAACCTAATGCATTACATAAGTGAGGCATAGAATACATGTACCAGAAATGCATCCTTGTCTTATTTATAACATGGTGATGCAAGTCAAAGCAAAATGCATCATAGAGGAGAATATGGCATTTGTCCAAGTTGGCTTTGATTGCTTTTTAAGATCCAGATAAAAAACAGAATTAAGACTCATGAGAAAAGATAAGAAAGATTTGGGAAAAGAAATAGCACCTAGAGGATCTTACAACTCAATGAGATAGGCACTTCAATTGTATTTGGCTCCTGCTGAACTACTTTCCCTTAAGAAGATACTTAAGAAGCTAAATTTAAGCACAAGTTAAATGAAAAACTGGAGAGCCACCTACTGAAGTATTTTCATACCACTTGACTTCCCTAAAGATATTCAGAAATTTTATGGCTATGGATATCCAGACTGGGAATTCAAAGTTGACCTCTAACTTGAGGTGAATAAAGGTAAGGAGGTCATTCTCCCTGTTTAGGGAATGGTGGGGATTCCAATCTGAGGGTTGATGTTACTAACTTTGATTTTCTCCTGATATAGATGCCTTAGAGATAGCTGTGATGTTAGGAGGTAAAATAAATTGGACATTCAAGAAAGAAATGTTATCTGTTAGTTATGTGAGACTAAGAAATATTTATGTTCCATAAATGGAATGAGCAAAGGCTACAGTATGTTCTGTAAATCAAAATCAGCAAAGCAGTCTGAAGGGACCAGACAGGCTCTCAGTGTCTTTGTCTCCATGTTCATGAGCGCATGTGTGTGTAGACTCCACGGGCTTGGGCTGGGGGGGAATTGTATGCCTACACTTCGGGGCAAGGGAATGGGGAAGGCAGAGTTCTTAAGAATGCCCCAGGAGGGGTGAAGACCCTAGCTCACCTTTCTCACTAACTCTAGTGGGAAACAGACACACATCAAAATCAAAAAAGGTCACTTGCAATTGGAGAAACCTTTGAATTTCAATGCTGCTATTAATTCCTTTCTGGTGTTTCAGGCAGCCTGCTGAGTAAGTGAGGTCCTTAGCAATGCAGCAGGCTGGATTTTTTTCAGTCCAAAAAAGCTATTTGCCTGCTGCAGAGAACCTAAAGTTCTTTTCTTTTCACTACACTATGACCTAAAACTGAGTAAAATTCCTGACATGCTATAGGATTTCAGCCCATCAGCTTCAAAACAAATGGTGCAACTTTAGCATAAAGTTCTGGACATTTTCTAGAAAGAATTGACTTTTTCACACTTAATCCTCAAACCCTACTGTTGCTTGTTCTGGTGACAATTTAAATCAGTTATTCTCAGTTTTTTACAAGAAGAATGAAGGACCTTTCGAGGATAGAGAGTATTTACAGATTTAGTTAGTGGATATACTCATGAAAGCATTTCTGGTCATAACACTGCCAGAAATTCCCATGGAGAGCCTCTGGGGGCAAAAGTATGAATATATTAGTTATCTACCACTGTGCAACAAACTACCCGCAAAATACTCAATCAGTTTCTGTGGGTCAGGAATTTGGGAGCAGATTGCCTGGGTGGCTCTGACTTACTATCTCTCATGAGGTTGCAATGAAGATGTTCTCTGGAGCCAGCAGTCATTGAAGGTTTGACTGGGGCTGGAGGATCCACTCCTAAGGTAGTTTTTTCATAGGCCTTGCAAGTTAATGTTAGTGCTTTGCAGGAAGCCTTAGTTCCTGCTAATGAGCATCTCCAAATGGCCACTTTGGGGTTCCCAGAGGAAAAACTGGAAGCTGTGATATCTTTCATTACGTAACCTTGTATGGCTGTCAGCTTTACAAATGGCTCCTAATTATCATCACCTGCTGGTATTTACCTCTGATGTGATCCCTTCTCCTTGTGTGTGGGCTGGATCTTGTGACTTGCTTTAGTGGGCAGACTGGAGTGATGGGATGCCACTTCTTAGGTTAGATTATAAAATAGTCTTGTGTCCTGCTTACATATTACGTATGTTTTCTCTTTCCCTCGCTTCCTTCTCCTTTTTCTCCTCTTTCTCTTTTGCTCTTTTTCTCTGTCTTCCCTCTCCCTTTTTCTACCCCTCCATCTCCTTCTCACTTGCTTGTTTTGATAAAACACGCTGCCACCCTGCCACGCTGCCCCGTGGAGAGGACAACAGGACACGGAACTGCGAGATGCCTTAGACCTACAGAGAGAAACTAAGGCCCCAGCCAAACAGCTTGTGAGATCATGAATACTAACAGCAAAGCCTGGGTGAGCTTAGAAATGAACCCTCCCAGCTCAGTCAAGTCTTAACTCCACTTCAGCCTTTTGAGGGACGCAGCCACAAGAACCAGTTAAGACACTCTTGATTCCTGACCCACAAAAATAGAGAGATAATGTGTATGTGTTATGCAAAACTGGACAACAATACAACTTGAGCAGTCATTTTTGTGGTATTCTATAACTTACACAGGCCAGCTCTATTCACTGTGGGAGAGGAACACACAGGCATGAATGACAGGCAGTGAGAGTCTGGGAGCAGGGTAGGGCCTGCCTACCGCAATACACATCATGTCTTTTCACTGATCCGCTCTGAGGGAAAACCATGAAAAGAAAAGGTGACTGTGGCTTACTTCTGTCCAAAGATGACATGGCAAGACACTACAGGGCCTGGCTCCCTCTTCAGTTAGCTAGAGAGAAAAACATGCCATAATTCTGAGCAGGATTGTAACCCACTTGCATGGCAAGGAAGGAAGGAACAACTTCAGTGAGGCTCTGGGGCTCACTCTTTAGGGGTCAACAAACAGCAAGACTAGGGCAGATGTTTCCAGAGCTCTCTCGGAGAACACATTTCACGTACTCCAGAGAAGTGATGGTGGACAAACATTAGCAGTTTCTTGAGAAGAAAGTGCACCCCATGAGCTCCTGTCACTAAGTGGCAGTCAGAATGGGCCTTTGGAGAGGTTGTGAAGGCAAAGGACCATGCATACTGATGCCAGGAGCAACTTGGAGTTATGCAGCCTTTCCTACATAAGGTTCCTGTTAAGTAATTTCTTTGTCATGAAATATAAAGCTTTAATAATTGTTCACTTTTCATATGAGCTTCACAATATTTATTATTTGTAGATTTGGGGTTTTGTTTTGCTGTGTTTTGTTTGATTGGTTGGTTTTTAGTATTATCAACTAGATGTGTCAATGTTCTCCAAACCAAAAGTGGTCTTGGCAGGATCCCCAGTGGCCTCGACATGTGAACCTTGGTGGCCAGAAACTGGTCCTTATCTCCCTTGATTGCCTGTCAGCACTGTTGCTCATTATACCAACCTTCTAGAAACGCCTTTGCTATCTTTCTTCCAAGACAACATACTCTGCTGATTTTAATTTTAGCTTGTTGAATGTTCCTTTTCTTTTCTTTTCTGTTTTTTGAGACAGAATCTTGCTCTGTCGCCAGGCTGGAGTGCAGTGGCGCCATCTTGGCTCATGGCAACCTCCGCCTCCCGGGTTCAAGTGATCCTGCTGCCTCAGCCTCCCGAGTAGCTGGGACTACAGGTGTGCGCCACCTAATTTTTTTGGTTTTGTATTTTTAGTAGAAACGGGGTTTCACCATGTTAGCCAGGACGGTCTTGATCTCATGACCTTGTGATCTACTGGCCTCGGCCTCCCAAAGTGCTGGGATTACAGGCATGAGCCACTGTGCCTGGTCTGAATGTTCCTTTTCAATTTTCTTCTCTGCATCTGCACATCTCCCAGCGTCTAAAACTTGGAATACCCAGCGGCTCAATCCTTGGACTACACTCTGGCTTCATATACATTCTCTGGCTTCATTCATCTACATCCATCTATATGCTCATGAATCCATATGCATATCTAAGGCACAGACGTTACCCTGAACTCTAGTCTTGTTTACCCACCTGCTTCTTTAATATATTCATTTAGATAGTCACAAGTGTCATGAACTCTACGGTGCTAAATTCAATTCCTGATCTCCCTCTCCCAGCTTAACCCTGAATCCCTTTTCCTTCCATTGTTCCTATCTCACTGCAATGCCATATCCCCATGGCTCAATTTTCTGCCCTTGGCAGCGATCTATAGTTCTCTGTCTGTCATCCCTTCCATTAATAAAACACCTTCCATTCTACCTACAGAATAGATTCAGATGCTGACCAGGTATCACCACCTCTTCTCCCACTGCCCTGCATAGCCACCCTCTACATTCCCCTGGACTATTGTGATCAACCTCTGAACTCGTTTCTCTAAGTCTATCCCAATGGCCCTACAGTGTATCCTCAAAAGTGCAGTGAGTGGTCCTTGTAAAATATTCTGTATCATATCAGTTTGCGGACCACACCTCTATGGCTCCCATCATACTCAGGGTAATCCTGAAAGCCTTTCAATGACTGTAAGACCTCACAGTCCAGTCCTCCAGCACCTCTCCAAGTTCAATCAGTTAGATTTGCCTCCTTGCTTTTCCTCCAGAACACTAATTATGCTTCCATCTCAAGGCCTTGATCTCACACTTGTATCTCTTCTGGCAGACATACTTCTGGCCATTACATAAATGTTTCTGTGAAATTTTACCTCCCGACCCTTCATACCCTTTACCAATTTTATCTATATCATGTGATTTACGATATATTTTTTCTTATTTATTTGCTCCTTTTCTCTTCCACTCACTACAATGTAAACTACATAAAAACAGTTTTGTCTGTTTTTCCTGATTGATATGTATATTATTTGCATAGAATAGACCTGATTTCAGGTGTCTGAATGTAAGCATCACCTTAGCTGTGTTGATGAGACAACCAATTTATACATACATATATGTCTATGTATACATTTAGACATACATTTTATATATGCATATGTATAAAATTTATACATATATGTATATATAAAATATGTAAAATATATAAAAACCTAAAAATATTTATGTATAAAATGTGCATAAAATATGTATGTGTAATTTTATATGTATATGTATAAATTAGTAAAATCTCAACAGTGATAAATATGTGTGTATATGTGTATATGTGTGTCTATACATATATATATCCACAAAATGTTTTTCAAGTGTCTACTGCTGATCGCCGATATTTCGATGGGCAAATAACCATGAGTTCCCTCACAGGCAGGCAGCAAAGACTCCAGCTAAGAATAGTTTATTCTTTTACATCACTCTCTTTGGGCCAAGAGTTATCACACCTGTAGGGTCTGGTCCATAAAAAGTCACTCATCTGGAATTATAGGTGGCAGAAGAAAGGTAAAGGAGGCCTTTTTTCTTCCACTTCTGCTAGTATTACCTGTGCTTTTGTTTTAAAAGCCTAGACATCAAGTTTGGTTAATTTAGGTGGCCGCTTGTGGTTTGGGAAATAGAAGAAAGCTCAGTGTGCCGGGGAGAATCAGAGGAGACGCCTCTAGCATCAGGTGATCACCAAAGAACCCAGAACATTTCCTGCTGGTATTCTACTGCAAGAGACGGGCTGTTAACCCATGCCCATGTTCAGGCTTCCTATGCCTCTGGGCACATGTGGGGACAGGGACAGCTAATGAAAATGGCATGAAGCCAGTTGGTGGGTCAGGAAGTTGGCTGGCAGGGTGGAAGCCATCCAAGCAGCTCCCAGCCACACCCAGCTGGGGTTTACCAGAATTGAGTCAGCCAGGACAGCAGGGAGAACGAGGGCCTGGGCAGCACCTGTTTAGTGACTGCAATAACTATAGCTAGTCTGGGTGTATTTCAACAGCTGGTTCAGATGATTATTAGCCTAGGTCATAGGGATCATAGTAGATAACAGTATGGACAGTATGCATCCTGGGCCTTCTCTCCTGCAACAGCCCACTAAGAGTGACAAGAGGACTGCATTGGTAGGCATGAGAGCTGGTGCACATCCAGCCTGGCGTCCTGAAACTCAAGGGCCAAGACATGCTAGCACTCATTAAAATCCATGTGGCTGAAAGGAATGAAACAGAGAATGAGTGAGATTTGTGTGGGGCTTGGGCTCTCCTTCTGATGAGATTCCTGGTAGAAGTCTAATGAGCCACACTCCTGCTTTACTCTCTTCTGTCTTGGTTGCTCCAAGCGGCAGAGCCTGCATCAATATAAGTCCCCTGGAGGGCTCATCCTGGGTAGGAATCCGACTTTAGACAAGAAACAGGTCCTGTGTAGATGGAATGAAATGTGGACTCACACCATTTCCTGCTGGTTTAGGAATTAATGAGCTAAAATGGAACTCTGAAGGCTCATCCTGTATTTTTCTTCTGAATCACAGCATGCTCCCTTTGATGCTTATGAGAGATTCCCAGATATTTATGATGGGGTCTGAATATTGGTGATTTTAAAAAATAATTGAAGAATAGAAGATAGTAAAATATATATATATATATCACGACTTGGGTAGTGCTCCTTGTCATTGACTTGCTTCAGGCACACACCATACCCTTACAGTTATTTGGAAAATACCTAGTCTCAGAGGATTTTGTTACATTTTCAAAGGAGGCTGCACTATCTTTCCTATCCTTAAAAAATAAATGAATACAAACAACAGAGTTTGACTTTCCAAAAAACTACCTTAACTGATAAATGCCCACTTTTCTAATAGTGTTGACTTTACCACTCATAACTCTAAACCTATCCCTATAGCTTACTGTCTTTCACCTAGAATCTTAAAAAATAGTAAAGTGAAATAAATTTTAAAAATATTTATCATTTATCGGCTCTGTGTCTAGAGGAAAATAATATATGCATATATCTTCCTGAACATGACTTTTTCAGATGGGAAAATAACTTACCTATTATCTTTCAAGGTCATTTTAAGAGTTAGATAAAACATTAAGTGTTAAATTACTTGTGACCTCCAAAATATTGAGCAAGAAAACATATTGGACTTTCATCCCCAAGGTGATGGGAAATGCGCATAATTACAAGTAAAGGAGGGAAAACTATGAACTTCAGTGTGGCGGTAAAGCTAATAGATAGGCAGCAATTGTAGGAGTATGGGCAAGAAATGGTAAACTGTGAGCTGGGCACCAGCAATACGAATGCAGTGTACGTGTCTGAGATGATAGCTGCCCTTGACTGTCAGCAAGTCTCAATTACCCAAATCCCCAGACTTTCTCTTCAGGGTGATGTTTCTGTTTAGGGTGATGTTCTCCAGCATGCAAGGGGAGAGAGGTGCAGCAGTGTGACAAGTGACATTTCCCTCTCATAAGGTGTTCCTCGTAAATGGATCACAACAGCTGCAATGCCCTGTAATGACATTAAAATGACTCCAAATCCTAAATTGTTTCCTTCCACATTTAGGAATCTTCTCCTAGACATTTTCTGGCGATCCCACAGGGTTTTCTAATATTGCATTTGCTTCTGTCCACTGTCAGACACTGGTTGAGAAGAGCCGGAGGGCTTTTCACACTAAATATAGTCTTTTAAAAAATCCATGACACTTGACAAATTGGTTAAAATTGAAGTCCTTTCTACATTTTAGGGGAGAATATGTAGTCGGTTACATACTGTAGCCTAAACAAATGCTTCAAGACCTTGAGTTGGGTGTAGGGAAAGAAATCATTCTCATCTCTTCTACATTTAATAACAGGATACAGAGCTGGCAAGTAAACAATGGCAAATCTGAGAGAAACCACATAATGAGAATGAACTAACCCATGCGACATAATGAATTGTGCTGAGAGCTTCCTCCAGGAAGGACATATGGCAAAGCAATGGCAATCATTGCTATGAACAACTTGGTTTGTGACTTTGCTTCCCCAGACAAGAGGAGAGGCTGTGAGCAAGGCTGCCGTCGATGCCATTTATAATCTCAGTACTCAGGCCTGCTGCCACTTCCCCACTTTTTCCATAATCCCAGCATCTTCTATTTGTCATTCTTCACAATTATTATTTGATGTCATGAATTTTGGCACATTACAGAGAAAACCTCTGTTCCTGCTCTGCATTGTCTTATGAGTGAAGGTTGCAGCTCTCTTACTCTTTGTTGTCAGATTTAGTTGATTAAACGTAACATTATTTTAACAACCTGTGACAGGTGACCTGGAGAAGATTTATAGAACATATCCTGGGAATCCATCCTCCATCCTTAAAAATGGTGCCTGGTATGAGGCTATTAGTCAACAACATGGGAGAAGTACTAGCAACAGCACTTACAATGTAGTAACTTAATTTATGATATTCTTAATGCAGCAGAATTATTTTAGAAGATAGATTATCTTGTTATTTTTATCAATATTGCTAATGTTCTGATGTGCATTGTTCATCTTTGGATGCCAGTATTCTAGAAAATAGCTGCAAGCAAGTGAGTCCAGAAAAAGAGATAACTATCTCGGGTTATAAAAATCTCACCCTCCCAATCCTGAGAGTAACCAATGACATGTCCTCTAGAAGATGGTACAAAGCTTTAAAGTGTGACCCCTGCTTTTTTGCCAATGTTCTCATTAAAATGAAGGAAGATTTATGACCTTAAGGTATTTAAAATGACTCAAGTGGCATTTTTCATAAGGTAAAGCAATAATGACAAGAAAATCAAACAATGGATGTTTAAATACACAGTGAGCTCTGTGCCTGGAGGAAAGGCTGGACCATGCCTGGCACATTCTCGTCAGTTACACGTCCGCCTCTGCAGCCGAATGCATAAACCCTGGGATTACCAAGATTAACCTTTCTCTTCATCCCAGTTACCAGCAGTTAGGTTGACAAGAAAATTGAGAAACCTATCCTTTCGAAAGGCCTTTGCATTTTGCTCTTCTATTCTCTCCTCAAGTTTCTTCATTTATGAAGAAGGCAGTCAGTCCTGTCAATCCTTACAATTGGAGGTGTGAACATAATTCATTAATCAAAATTGTTTCCATTGCAACTTTAAAGACTGCTTTTGAGGGAGTTTACTTGGTATGTTCAACAGCAGATCGATTAATCAATTTTTGTCTCGCTATTCTGTGATTTATGATTTGTTTTTCTAATGCATTTTGAATTCTAGGTCTCATCAGCTAAATTATATTTTTGGATCCTAACAAAGCATTAAATTACATGTTAAGAATAAAACTGCTTTCTCCTTTAATCATATTATGACTCATGGTCCTTTTATTTTGTTTTGTTTTTGAGGAGTGGGTGGTGGGAACAAAATGAAAAGAGCCAAAATGTTCACCTTCCTGAGAATCCCTTACATTAGAAGCAAACCATTTTCTTTGTATCTGAAACAGAGCAGATATCAGGGCTCCGTGTGCACACCAGGTGGAGAGGTTTGTAATCGACAGGAGAGGGGCTCGGACACTGTTCTCCTACCCTGTTATGGTCTCATAGCAAGCTCTCAGAGGAAGCCTATGTATTTCGCTGGCTCTGCCTCCTTACATGGAGGCTATGTGGGCAAATTACAGGCAGAGGTGTTCTCTTGCAAACCCTCAACATCTACACAGATCTACTGTAAAGCAAGTGCCTGAGTTAATTAAGAATAAAAGGCACCCATGACTCTATAAAATGGAAATTGCCCTGTTTCTGACAGGTTTGTTCCAGTAGATTTGTTTGGTAATTTTGCCTTGCATGGCTCTGATGCCTCATTGTGGCCCCTTTAGTGCATTTTTTCTTTTATTCAGGTATGTTTTAAATCTGTTTAAATTAATTTTCTAAAATTTGGAATAAATTTTTTGAGGAAAGGTAAAAACAGATCCTTCAGCTCCTGGTTTGTTCCTCAGATGTATCTGCCTGAGCAACATTAGAGATGAGAGGCTGCAGTGCATATTCAGAGTTTTCCATTTTGCTTTTTCTCCATGTATTGCTCACTGGTTTGTCCTCAGCAGTTAAATATCTCAGCCATTGGAACTATCACCTTGACCTCCACCTGACCTGCTTCCCATGCCATCAGCATGATAATTAAACTGAAGCCATCACATAACATCATTTACCCATTTTCCATCTTCCCTCAAGAAGATTCCCCATATAGGACCATATAATATGTTATTTGATTATATATGATTACATATGATCTCAGAATTTCATTTTGAGCATCCATACCGTGGGATACTCTCTTATAGCAATTATTATACTAGTGAGAGGCTCCAGATAAAGTGTATAGTACATGAAAAATATAATACTTTGAGGTGTGTTTGCACATAGAGAGACTCCCTACCAATCCTGGAGTACCGAGTACACAATGATAGTGCAACAACCTGGAACTCATAGTGGCCGAGCTGTAGTCACACCTGAGACCAGAGAGATGATGGGATGGAGCAGCTGCTGGAACCCAGCAGGAGAGCCACTGCCGTGATTAATTTTATGTGTCAACTGGGCTGGGCCATGGTACCCAGTTTTTTTAATCACACATCAATCCAAATGTCACTATGAAGCAGTTGTTCCAATGAAATTAACATTTAAAGCAGTAGCTTTGGGTAAAGCAGATGACCCTTCATAATGTGGCTGCTCCTCCAATCAGCTGAAGGCCTTAAAAGTAAAGACTGAGGCTCCCCAAGGCAAAGAAATTCTGCCTCCACATAGCCTTCAGATGTGAGACTGCAAGATCAAGTTTCCCTAGGCCACCAGCCTGCCAGCCTGCCCTGCAGATTTCAGACCTGAACACCCCCACATTCACGTACACCAATTCCTTACAATGAATTAGTCTCTCTCTTCCTCCTCTCTCTCTGCTTATATAATATATACTATATTATCTATATCATTATATAAGTATGTTATATATTAACGTATTATATATAATAAGATAATATATTAATAACATTAAATTACATATAAACACAATGATATATAAAATATTAATATATTACATATTATCAATTATAAAATATGCAATTTATATAATATAGCACATACTTTTATATTTTATTACATTTTACATTATATATAACAACAATATGTACATTGTACATACCATATTATATATGGTAAATATATATATATCTATATATTTGTGTGTATGTGTGTGTACCTATTTCTTCTGTCTTTCTGGAGACCCTGACTGATACAGTCCTGATAATGAATCTCTTCCTTAAGAAGAGCAGTGACCTTCAGTCTCAGATAGCCCAGGTAGCCCAGGTGAAGGGACTCAGGTAAACTCCTCAGGAGGAAGCCAGGCTTGTGAGTACTCTGGCCTCTCTCTACTCCCTCCTTAAATTCCTGGTAGAGCTTGCCATTGGCTAAACTCAATGAGGAAAAGAGGCAGCCTTCAGTTCATTCACCTCAGCTTCCCAGGGTGACCAGGGGAGAAATGGGTAAAAAGAATCTAGGGGGAAGTCTATGGTCAGGGCAACACTATCACTTGTTCTCTACCCTTCACTTGCTCAGCTCTGAACCTCACTGGTAGACTTGAGAAGAAAAACCTGGACACACTTGGTCTCCCTTTATTCCCTAGGGAAGGCAGCATTTGGGGAGCAAGTGCCCTCTGCTCCTTATGCCAGAATCTGCCATATGCACTGAATTGGCACAACCTTAACAATACCAGTGGGGGTATGTTCATTTCCCTTACCACTCACTTGGCTTATTTCTCCATTTATTTACAACTTGTATAGGAAAAAGGAGTCCTGTTAGTAATGATAATAATAATGGCAATAATGAGATATTGGTCATTTTGTTCTGCTAATTATTATTCAAATGTTGTTTATGTAATTATTCTACAGCTATATGTGGTCACCTTATTTCCATTTGACTAATGACAGCTTGAAACTTGCACTGTGATGGTGATTTCCCTTGAATATCAATTAAAACCCATCACTTTCTAATTTCAAAGTCAAGCTTTTCCCAATAATACAACATTCCCTCAACCTATAACACAAAAGCAAAGTGAAGGAAATAAAATAAGTTATATTTAGAAACTGTAGCCTTGACTGGGGATTCCGAAATTGAATCAAGTACATTCTACTATTGATATAGTTTGGTTCTGTGTCCCCACCCAAATCTCATCTTATAGCTCCCATAATTCCCACATGTCGTTGGAGTGACCTGGTGGGAAATAATTGAATCATAGGGGTAGGTCTTTCCCATGCTGTTCTCTTGGTGGTAAATCCCATGAGATCTGATAGTTTTAAAAATGGGAGATTCCGTGCACACACTCTTTTCTCTTGTTTGCCCCCATTTGAGATGTACCTTTCTGCCATGATTATGAGGTCTCCCCAACCACATGGAACTGTAAGTCCAGTAAACCTGTTTCTTTTGCAAATTGCCCAGTCTCAGATATGATTTGTCAGCAGCATGAAAACAAATAATACAAATATGTTCCTTTACATACAAATTATACAAAAAATGTAACCTAAATTTTCCATGGAGACTACAGTGACAGCATCTGATGAGCTGAGTACTGAAGACAGAACTAGGTCTATACTGTGTTCACATTTTATCTAAATTCCAGTGAAATAATCATGAGTCATTTATTACCTTCACATGCAGTTTTTCAGAAGGAAAATAGTGGCATCTCAGAAACATGTGGAAACTGAGGGGACATGCTGAACTCAGTGCAAACTGACCACACAAGATTGATTTTACGTGGGGCCTGTCTGTACATTCCTCTCCAACTCCTATTTTCTTCACCTGGGGTAAAGCATGCCTCACAATCATGGCAGAAGGTGAAAGGCACATCTCACATGGTGGCAAACAAGAGAAGAGAGAGCTTGTGCAGGGAAACTCTTGTTTTTAAAACTATTAGATCTCATGAGACCCATTCACTACCACAAAAACAAGAAAGACCCACTGCCATGATTCAATGATCTCTGTGGTAAGGTAACTGTAGAGGACTATGCCACGCCCTGGATGAGTTTCTGATGATGTGTTTAAACTGATTTCCATGAATGTTTTGACCAAATCCCCAAAAGGATGGGTGGCACTGTTCAGATGGAAATGCTGTGATATAAGGGACACAGGAAGGACATCTTTGGAAGAAGCCCAGCCCTCTGCAGAATTGCCAGATTTAGGAGGAGTAGGCATAAAATGCCCAGAAAAATCTGAATTTTAGGTCAACAACAAATAGCGTTTTGATGTCAGTATGTTTAATGCTATATGCAACTGAAAATCATTTGTTATTCATCTAAAATCCAAATGTAACAAGCATCTTGTATTTTCTCTGGAGACTCCAGTTCTGTGGCAATGACAAAATAATGATGATCTCTCTTTAAATGAAAATAATCATCAGCCTCTTAGAGGGCAGCTTCACATGAGCTTATGGCTTCCGGAGATGTGCAATGCAACAATGACTCACTAGTCAGAATAAGGCCTTGGCCCCAGTCTGTTTAACTATGGGTCCCAGTTGGAGCATGGATTCATACTGTGGTTATTTTCTCAGTCCCAGATTGCAAAATTCCCATATCAGCTCTCTGGCCGTGGGGATGAAGGTTGTTGTGATAAGGAGAGCCAAATGGAAGCCCTCTGCCGCATCACAATAAGAAAGCAAAAGCAAAAGCAAAACTGCATCCCTGGAGAATGTCCAGAAATTAGTGTTGCCTTAAAGACTCATTCCCACCGCATCCTCATTTACTGGATTAGCCACTATAAACCCTAGGTGTGTGGTGAAGGATGACTGTGGATGATCTTAAACTGAACCAGGGACTGATGATCATGAAGGCTGTCTTATTGGATATGTCTACTGGAGAAACCAACAATCCACCCCCATCATGCACACACACACTTGGCAGGGCTATTGGCCTAGAAAGTCTTGTCAGGAAGGGAATTCAAAAGCAAATTTCAATTACGTAGCAGGGACAAAAAAGTGGCTTCATTGTTTTGCTTCAAAACTGTGACCACCATCCTGCTGGTTCCTAAAATATAGCTCAGAGAGACTTTGGTTAGCTTCACATCCCATATCATTTATTTCTAGCTTACTATATTCTAGACATTATTCTACCTTGATCCAGTGAATAGGAAGCAATAAACTCCAGACACTGTAATAAGCTTGCTGGAGGTGTGAGATTAACTCTACAAAATTTTAGGGTTTGTCATACTGTTACATTTCTAGAGGGACAGTGTATTAGGATATCTATTCTAACCAAATGGGAGGTGGGTGACTTTACCTTGTATCCTCCACAAAATACAAAGTTGCAGCAAACTTGGGAAGGGTTTGGGGTCTGTTTCTTCCTCTCACTTGCCCTGGGAAGCAACAGCCTAGTGGTTTTGAATGAGAAAAGGAACAGCATCAAAGAACTTCTGGGCAACTGGGCCTGGTGGCTCATGCCAGCACTCTGGGAGGCCGAGGTGGGTGGATCACCTGAGGTCAGGAGTTCAAGACCAGCCTGACCAATATGGTGAAACCCCGCCTCTACTAAAAATACAAAAGTTAGCCGGGTGCACCATAATCCAGCTACTCTGGAGGCTGAGGCAGGAGAATTGCTTGAACTCAGTAGGCGGAGGTTGCCGTGAACTGAAATCAGGCCACTGCACTCCAGCCTGGGCTACCCAGCAAGACTCCATCTCAAAAAAAAAAAAAAAAAAAAAAAGAAAAAAGAACTTCTGGGCAAGTCTAGGCAGCTGCACAATGTGCCCTGAGACTTAGGCTTTGGGACCTGGCAGGACTGTTAGTGTTAGCAGTGTCTGGAGCAGACACAAATGCTGCTTGGAGTCTCTGAAAAATGGCAACAGGAGAAACTGCAGAGCACAAGGATTATGGAGTCAGGCTCTGATGTCCTAATTCTCTAATTGAAAACCAGCTCCTGACTTCTAACTGGGCCTTGGTAGAGGCTGACTGTGGACCCCAAAACACTGCAGGACCCAAACTGTCCACAGTGGGTCCTGCAAACTGCACAAGTGGGTGTTCAGAGCGGCACGCCCTATGACGTCACATTTAAAAGGCATGTATCTGAGAGCAGTCCCAGGCAGGTCCTGAAGAAGGAATAATCTGCATGAGGAGGCAGGAGGCACCCCAACGTCTTACTTCTCTGCTTTGCCACTCCATGGGGCACCCACTCTGTGTCCTCAAAGGAGTTCCCTACAGCAGGCACAAGTAGAGGAAAAGGCACGGAGCTGTTTCCCCATGCTGGAAGGCAGCCAGGCCAGCAGCCATGCTTTCAACCCCACCCCATGGTAGAAGGAAGTCTACTCAGTGGACAGGATTTGGGGCTGCAGATTCAGTGGTTCACTTTTTGTGGAAGGATATGTTAATTGATATTAATTACCAGAGGAAGATTGAATTGCTGTTATGCTAAGTTTTAAATCTAGTGGAACGCCTTCTAATACTTCCTTGCCTAATCATAATTTTGATAGAAAACTACAGCCATCTAAGAATTAATGCAGCAGGGACTCAGCAAGTGGTTAACTTTGGACCCAGAACTTACCTTTGTCTGAGAAGAAATTTCCACTGCATGCTATCTCCATTCTACAGGAAAAACACTGGACTTTTTGCTGCTTTCTTTTAACATTGATAAGTATGCAAAGTGGCAGCAGGTTTAGTTGGAATGGCCTCTTTCCCTAACATATTCAAGACCAGTTAGTTTCTGTCTCTTCAAGGCATGTATTTCTGGCATCCAAATTCTCAGCTATTAACAAAGCATGATGACTTCCTTGGGGGAAAGAGTGCTGTGTCACAGGACTCTTGCTATAGATTTGTCTAGGGAATCTAGGGAATTGCCATGGAACAGTCTAGGGCAAAGACATCTACATACTAAGGAATGCTTCTCAACACTACAAGATTAAGCAACCCAGAAATAAGTAGAAACCCTCCCCTGTCATGTGGACAGGCCCTGGGAATCCCAAGTTAGTATTTCTTTCCTTGCTCTAACCACATGATGGAGTTTGAGTTGGCTGTACAGTCAACACCAGCCTATTTAGCCCGGGCGGAAGAGAACTTTAGTTGGTGCTCTGAAGTTTAAAAAGAGTAAATATTCTCTTCTGGAGGAAGAGGAAATGACATCAGTTTTTGAAGTGATATTTCCACCCCGATGTTTCTTGTGGCATTATTCACAAAAGCCATGACATGGAATCAACCTAAGTGCCCATCAATGGATGAATGGACCAAAAAAATCTGGTCCAATGGAATATGATTCCACCTTATAAAAGAAGGAAATCCTGTCATTTGAGACAACATGGATGGACATGGAGGACATTAGGTTAAGTGAAATAAACCAGGAACAGAAAGACACATCCTGCATGATCTCACGCATATGTGGAATCTAAACAGTTGAATTCATAGGATCAGAAAGTAGAATGGTGGTTGTGAGGAACAGGGGGTTACCAAGGGTAGGGGTTAGGGAAATGTTAGCCAAGATACACAGTTTCAGTTAGATAGGAAGAGGAAGCTCTGGACATCTATTGTACAGCATGGTAACTACAGTTAACAATAGTGTACCCTTTACTGGAATATTGCTAAAAGATTAGGTCGTAAATGTTTGCACCACACCAAAATGACAAGTATGTGAAGTGATGTATATGTTTATTAGTTAGATGTAGTCATTTCACATGCACCTATATGAAGATACCCTGTTGTATATCATAAATATATATAATTTTAATTTGTAAATTGGACCTTAATAAAGCTGAGGAAAAACAGTAAATATTCTGTTCCTTGATATGCATGAGGCTAGTATAAGACAGTATCTTCAGTCTATAACTGAGACATCACTTCTGGTGTGCCTGCTTAGGTAAGACTCCATCTGCACCGGAAGTCTTAGTTCTGAGGCTGCCTGCATCTGCAGAACCCAACCCAGTAAGGGCTCTGACTGGAAGCCACAGCACAAAGACGTCCAAGAGCTTGCAGAGCCAAGATGGCTGTGAAGCCAGAATGTTGTAGGCACTCACACAGCCTGCATTAAATAAGAAAAATGCTTCGGATCTACACCTTTGCAGAAGCCCCTAAAAGTAGGCTTGTTTGCTAAGGTCTGAAGCTTATCTCTTATACACATTTGATTCAACAGAGGATTTGCAACCACATCACTAAAGAACAGCCACTTGTCTTTGAGCAAAGCTGTAGTCTGGTATCAGGGTCATTTGACTATGTCTTTGGGCTTGAGATCTTGTACCTAAGCCAAAATAGAGAAACCCAGTCCAATATTAGCCTCCCCAATGCCCCAGTGTGAAAATATCCTGCCCATACACTAAGTCAAAGACACAATCACCTGAGATCAGCAGAAATCTCAGTAATTCCATGTATTATTTTGACTCCTCTACACTCTATTGTATTCTCTGATTCTCCTGGTGCATGTAACAGGTATACACCAGTTGTCTTTGAGGGGCTAAATAAGTAACACATCTCATTTGCATCTGCATTCTGAAAAAATTCAGTAATAAAACTGTTGACTGCCTGATGGGCAAAATAAAACTGTTCTCATATTCTTTGCCTCCTTTCCCTTTCCCTAGTTATTTTCTGAAATTAGATACTCCACCAGTGAAATGGATCTCAATTTCTCTTGATACTTAATGATTCCAAAACTTGTATCCTCTCTCTCCTGAACATATCCACTGTCTTAGTCTGCTTTGTGTTGCTGTAACAGAATACCTGAGACTGGGTAATTTATAAAGAAAAAGGTGACTGGACATGGTGACTCACGCCTGCAATCCCAACACTTTGGGAGCCGAGGCAGGTGGATCACCTGAGGTCAGAAGTTCCAGACCAGCCTGGCCAACGTGGTGAGACCCCATCTCTACTAAAACTACAAAAATTAGCCGGGCCTAGTGGCGGGCACCTGTAGTCCCAGCTACTTGGGAGCATGAGGCAGGAGAATTGCTTGAACCTGGGAGGCAGAGGTTGCAGTGAGTGGAGATTGCACCATCGCACTCCAGACTGGGCAACAGAGCAAGACTCCATCTCAAAAAAAAAAGTTATTTAGTTAGAGATTCTGCAGGTTGGCCACCAGCATTGGCTCAGCCTTTTGTGAGGACCTCAGACTGCTTTCACTCACTGCAAAAAGCAGAAGAAGAGCAGACACCTGAAAACCAACAACATCACATAGCAAGAGGGAAAGCGAGAGAGAAAAACTGAGGAAGGTAGATTCTTTTTAACAGCCCACTCTTGCAGGCATTAATCCATTCCAGCAAGAGTGTGAACCCATGCACCCCTAAGAGAAGGCAATCTATTCATGAAGAATCCATCCCCATGAACCAAACACCTTCTACTGGGCCACACCTCTCAACACTGCCACATTGGGGATCCAATTTCAACATGAGTTTTGACGGGGTCAAACCGGGTATAAACCACAGCATTCGTTCATTGAAAATATTTATGACAGACCTCTATACACTAACAGCTAAGTGTTAGGAATACAGAGTAAGCACAATTAGGAGAAAGCACTGCCTTCATGGGATTTGCATTTTAGTGGGGAAGATACAGATAAAAAGGAAGTAGGTAATTGCATAAAATACTAACAAGACATTTTGTCTGGAGAGGTATACAGTAGAGATTCGGACTGATGAATGCTGAGGAATATTTAACTCTTAAGTAGAACATCAGTGTAGCCCCACTCAGAGTCTGACATCTCATCAGCAACGTGATGAACCACGTGTGGCTACTGGGGTTTTTCAATCCGAATATATTGGCTATGAGAATGCTCCAGGGAGAATGACAGTCCTACCTGGCGTGCTTGAGACAGGATGAGAACACAGGTGTGCCTGGAGAAGGGTGAGAAGGACAGAGGGAGGACAAGACAGGGACAACAGGGGAAGGTCACATCAGGCCTCCTTGGCTTTTACTCTGAGTGACACGTGGAGCTATTGGATCCTGCTGCAGAGAAGATCGACAAGCTGACACATTTTCAAAAGAACATTCTGGCTCCTAGGTGAAAAAGAGACTGTACGGTCAGGTTGGAAGCCAGAGTTCCAGTTAAATGACTCTTGCAATAATCGAGAAAGAAATGATCATGGCTAGTGGCAGTAGAAATGATGAGATATCATTGGATGGAATTTGTACTCAGAAGCGTAGGGAAGACTATAGTGTTCTCTATGCTCACCAGCAGTCATTGACACATAGACAGTGGTGTGTGCAGTCATGGAATGCTCTTGTTCAGGCTCTCAGATACATAATGCTGGACCATGATGCTACATACACATGCTCCACGAGAGAACCACAGCCCAGCACAGTCTCCAACTCCCTCTATGCTCTATATAATTCATGGACACTAAATAACTGTCAGCACTGTGCTAGTCCAAAATTATTGCAGTTTTAAATAACAAATTTATATATAAGTATAGATAAAAACATTAGCTTACATATCTATTGTGGTAGGACCCTCCATATAGTGTTAGTTAGTTCAGTTTTGTCATTTGATAAATTTAATTGCATGCATTTTCCTTTAATTTGATACATAAACATATTTCACAAATAATTGCATCAATTTTTCAAATTCCAGTGTATTGGATTTGATTCTTTTCCTAATTTTGCCCACCATAAAAGCAACTATTTCTTTATAGACTCTGCCTAAATTCCCCACTCCATGAAGTCAGTTTGTATTTTCATCTTTCCTGATGTCAGCATCTCTCATTACCTATCAACAGAAAGCTACGTTTACTTGAAGCTTATCCCTCCATCATATAATTAATTAAGAAGTTAATTAATAGCAGTCATATTGTTGGCCTCTGTGACACTTCATTAAACACTTCCTTCCTAAAGACACTGTCATTTATTTCAGTTGTTATTAATGGTCTTCCAACTTCAGTTCTTTTTAATGTCAAAACTCATATTTAACCCATATTGAATTAATTTTGCAGGTGAAACTTCATTGAAAGATTATTGTATTAATTATTGACCTAAAGCATTGTATTACCTTCTAATATGTGGGCTGAGTTTGTTTTTGACTACCTTCAAATTCCAGACACATGAATGACAGTTCAAAATTTGCCAGGCACTTTCTTTCTTAGCTATTATTATATATTTTATAATTTTTTATTTAATGCAATGAGCAAACTCCCCTACATTTATGATAGGTTTAGTGGAAATTCCCACTACCTCCTTGACTTTACAGAAACTTGATTGCTAGGTATACCACTTCTATATACTTCTCTTTATACTATACTTGTATATAATATTGTACATACATTTAAATATTGTTTATCTTTCATTGGCTTCTTTTTCCTATATCTTGAAATTTGGGGCAAAATTTTCCATGTTCCCTATTGCTTCTTCTAGCAAATACATGTTTCTCCTTACTCTCTAATTCATTACTACACTAAGACTTACACTTGCCTACCACTCCAATTCCCCTGCTGTAGATCAATGGCCCTAAATGAACCACCTCTTGTATTAGTCTGTTTGCACATTGCTATAATGAACTACTTGTGACTAGATAAATTATAAATAAAAGAGGTTTAATTGGTTCATGGTTCCATAGGCTGTACAGGAACCATAGCTGGGGAGGCCTCAGGAAACATTTAATCATGGTGGAAGGCAAAAAGGAAGCAGACACATTTTCATGCGGTGGATGAGAAGAGAGAGAGAGAAGGGGGAAGCGCTGCACACTTTTAAAAAACCAGATCTCATAGGAACTCACTATCATGAGAACAGCAAAGAGGAAATGTGCCCCTGTGATCCAATCACTTCCCACCAGGCCCCACCTTTAACACTGGGCACTATAATTCAACATGAGATTTGAGTGGGAACACAAATCCAAACCATATTATTCTGCCTCTGGGCCTTCCCAAATCTCATGTTCTTCTTACATTGCAAAATATTTCAACAGTCCCCCAAGTCTTATTTCAACATTAACTCAAATGTCCAGAGCCCAAAGTCTCATCTGAGACAAAACAAGTCACTTCTGCCTATGAGCCTGTAAAATCAAAAGCAAGTTAGTTACTTCTAGATACAATGGAGCGCAGGTATTGGATCAATACATCCATTCCAAGAGGCAGAAATCAGTCAAAACAAAGGGGCTACAGACTCCACGCAAGTCCAAAATCCATCAGGGCAGTTATTAAATTTTAAAGCTCCCAAAGAATCTTTTTTACTTTTTGTCTTACATACAGGTCACATTGATGCAAGAGGTGAGCTCCCAAGGCTTGGCCATTTCCACCCCTGTGGTTTGGCAGAATACAGCTCCCTCAGCTGCTTTCATGTGCTGGTATTGAGTGCTTGTGACTTTTCCAGATACTTGTGGCTTTTAAGCTGTTGGTGATCGACCATTCTGGGGTCTGGAGAGTGGTGGCCCTCTTTGCCCTCTTCTCAGAACTCCTCTAGGTAGTGCCCCAATGGGGACACTGTGTTGGGGCTCTGACCCCACATTTCCCTTTTGCACTGCCCTGGCAGAGGTTCTGCATGAAGGCTCCAGCCCTGCAGCAAACTTCTGTCTGGACATATAGGTGTTTCCACACATCCTCTGAAATCTAGGCAGACGTATCATTCTGAGGTCTGAAGGATAGTGGCCCTCTTCACAGATCCACTAGGCAGTGCCCCGGTGCATACTCTGTGGGAGCTCCAACCCCACATTTTCCTTCTGCAATTCCCTAGTAGAGGCGTCCATGAGGGCTCTGCCCCTGCAGCAGATTTCTGCCTGGATATCCATGTATTTCCATACAACCTCCAAAATATAGGTGGAGGCTCCTAAGCCTCAACTCTTGCCCTCTGCACACATGCAGGCTTAACACCACATGGAAGCCACCAAGGCTTACAGCTTGCATCCTGTGGAGCAGCAGTCTGAGATGTATCTCAGGCCCTTTTAGTCATGGTTGGAGCTGGAGCAGCTGGGACAGAGAGAACAGTGACCTGAGGTTGTGCAGGGCAGCAGGGCAGCAGGGCCCTTGGTCCAGCCCACAAAACCATTCTTCCCTCCTATGCCTCTGGGACTGCGATGGGAGGGGTTGCCATGAAGGTCTCTGAAACCCCTTTTGTTGTGGCTGTTAACATTTGGTTCCGTTCTCAAAGTGCTATAAAGAACTACGCAAGACTGGGCAAGTTTTAGAGGACTGCCCAAGACTGGGTAATTATAGAGGAAAGAGGTTTAATTGATTCACAGTTCTACATGGGTTGGGGGTGGGGGGCCTCAGGAAACGTACAAAAATGACAGAAGGTAAAGTAAACACATCCTTCTTCACATGGTGACTGGAGACAGAAGTTCAGGGCAAAAGGGGGAAAAGCTCCTTATAAAACCATCAGATCTCATGAGAACTCACTCACTATCATGAGAACAGTATGGGGGAGCATGCCTATGATCTAATTACCTCCCACAAGATTCCTCCACCAACACAAGGAGATATTTGGATTGCAATGCAAGGTAAGATTTGGGTGGTGACACAGAGCCAGACCATATCAGGCTCCTCTTTACTTATGCGAATTTCTTCAGCCAGCTTGAATTCCTTGTAAGAAAATGAGTTTTTCTTTTCTACCACACAGTAAGGCTGAAAATTTTCTAAACTTTTATGTTCTGCTTTCCTTTTAAATATAAATCCCAGTTTCAGATCATCTCTTTGCTTACACATATGATCATATGCTGTTAGAAGCAGTCAGGCCATATCTTGAATGCTTTGCTGCCCTAGGAATTTCTTCTGCAAGATAACCAAAATCATCACTCTCAAGTTCAAAGATCCACAGATCTCTAGGGCAGAAGGGTGATGCCTCCAACCTCTTTGTTAACACACAACAAAAGTGACCTTTGCTGCAGTTCCCAATAGGTTCCTCTTCTCCATCTGAGACCACTTCAGCCTGGACCTCATTGTCCATATCACTATGACCATTTGGTCACAACAATTTAACAAGTTGCTATGAAGTTCCAAACTTTCCCTCATTTTCCTGTCTTCTTCTGAGCCCTCCAAACTGTTCCATCCTCTGCCTGTTACCCAGTTCCAAAGCTGCTTCCACATTTTCAGGTATCTTTACAGGAATGCTCCACTCCCAATACCTATTTTCTGTTCTCACATTGCTATAAAGAACTACCTGAGACTGGGTAATGTACAAAGAAAAGAGGTTTAATTGACTTATGGTTCCCCAGGCTGTACAGTAAGCATTGCTAGAGTGGCCTCCGGAAACTTTCATTCATGGTGGAAGGTGAAGGGAAAGCAAGTACATCTTCACACGGCAGAGCAGGAGAGAAAGAGAGAAGGGAGAGGTGCTGCACACTTTAAACAACTAGATCTCTTGAGAACTCACTATCAGTAGAACAGCAAGGAGGATATCCAACCCCATAAGCACTTGCTCATGGGGGCTTATTCTGTCTCCTGCAGCTCTTAGAATCAGGTTGCCATATGAAAAAACCAGCCCTAGCCTGCTGGAGGTATGTGGCCCCCAGCACAGTTGTAACACCTCATTACACAGTCAAACATGTAAGTAAGGCTACTACCTCTTTCACCCCAATTAATTGACTTTCCAGACAGTTGTATCTGCACCTTGACTCCAGGTAAGACTAACAGAAGAACAGCCTAGAGGAGCCCAGCCCAATTTACTTACCCACAGAATTATGAACTAATAAAATAGTTGGTAGTTGTTCTGAGACACCAAGTTTTCCCACTCATCTGCTAATGGCCAGGTTTCATATTTTAATGGAAAACAGAGGCAACAAATGAAAACGACCTTTTCTCTCTAGATGAAAATGAGTGAGCTCCCTGGTGTCTGTAGCACCCTCTCTGTGTGTCAAAATGGAGATAAGCATAATTGCTCATCTAAAAATTTGCTTCTCTGTGAATTCTATACATCCCTTCCTCTATTGCCTCCTCTCAATCTTCACATTTTTGATTAAACTAAACCTTTCTTCTACATCACCATGGTCTCATATTCTACTTAATACATTCTGGAATCTTATACATGCATAGTTAGTACCCACTTCCTTAAATAACATTCCTGCCTTTACCTTTCTTGCCCTTGTACCTACCACCCTTTTTTTTTTTTAAATCTTTAGAGTAACCTCCTTTAAAGAGCTGCCCCAAGTAATCTTGGAACTTTCTGATTCACTGATTTCTTAAAGCACCACAACTGGCTTCTTCTCCACCACATAACCCAAACTGCTTCTTTTTATATCACCAACAACTGTGCTGGCAGATCTACAGCACAGTCCATTGTGTTCATTTACCAAAACCGCAGCTTCAGTGTAGCGGACACGTGCTCTTTTCCACAACAGCAACTCTGTTGGTTTCTCCTGGATTCTCTCTAAGCTTCCTGCATCTTGATCAATCTCTTCTTCTGGCTACTGGGTCCCACTGCTAAATGTTGCACATTCTGAAGCCTAACCCAGTGCCTCCATCCTCTTTCTCTTTTTATTCTCTCCATAGGTTTTCTTGGCCATTTTCTTGGCTTGATTAGCAGCTTGTGTTGGTGTCCTGATTTCTCTCTCTTATATATGTTCAACTTCTACTTAACACATCCTCTTGGATGTCCAAGGGCATATAAAAATAGCATGTCCAAAACATAATTCCTCCATCCTACCCTCAATCTTAACCCATTCTCATCACTGCCTTCTTTAATTTAGTTCTCAGAAAATCCAAGTCCGATCTGCTAAGCCAGTGAAGCACAAAACAGAGACATAATCCTTCATGTCTTTTTTCTCTTACTTCACAGTCAATTCTTCAAGTTCAGTCATTTCGTAAGATTAAGAATATCTCGTTTTGTTAGTTATGTAAATCCATCTACTATCAAATTTTCCAAATGCACCACCATCTCTCAGTGAATTGCCACAATAACCTTACCAGACTGCATTTCCTCTGTGTCTTTCTCAAATCTATTCTCCACATAGACAACACAGCAAGTGCAATTGTTTTAATCAATAAATTGAACAGTTACGCTTCTGCTTAAATTCTTCAAGGGACATCATTATATTAATAAAACCCAAAGTGATTATTGAGACTTAGAGATATGTCTTTGTTATCTGACTCTTGATGAAACCCACAACTTCATCTCATATCACTTCTCACCTGGTGGTCTTCTCCTATGTGGCCTGGTTTCAGATGCATCTCCTCTCCCATTTCTTCTTCATTCATTTCTTTATCTTTGGAAGATTCCTTCTCTTCCTTTAGTCTTTGGCTTGCAGCCCATGTTATCAGAGAGCTCTTTAGCCACTTTAGACCCTTCATTATCTCTTATAGACACTCTTTTTGGAGGGAATATATATTCCATAGGTTGTCATTAAAATATTTGTGCTTTGTTTTGGTATGCTTTTTGTTGCCTATCACTCTCACAGGGTGCAAACTTCATAAGACCACTAACTGTGTCTCTACAATCTACCACTGCATTTTCAGTGCAGAGTGCAGTGCCTGGCATATCACAGGTAGTCATAAAATAACTGTTCAGTGAGTGAAGAAAACTACTGTAATTATAGCTTTAGAGATGTCAAGGCTAAAATTTAGAAAACATAAGAAATACCATGTTCTAGCAACATTCTTTACATTTATCTTACTTAATTTTCATAGTAATTTTAGGGAGTTGTGTGATTAATCCCTTCTAAAGATGTAGGCCTATTATTCAATGCTTACCTTGGGGAGAGGTGGCACAGTCCTCACCACTTTACATATGTTCTTTCAGTTTTTTATGACCTGGGCTTGGCTATTCTCATTTTACAGAAATAGCCTCAAGGAGGTCATGTTAATTATTGAAGTATATCCTCAGTGACAAAATGGCACAATCAAACTTGAAATATACTCAAGCTCTTATCCACGACTTACGCAGTCTCCCATTCATAGAAACCTCCTGGGACCCTACATCTGTTTCCTAGAATTGTTGTAACAAATTACCATAATCTGAGTGGCTTAAAATAACAAAAAGATATTCTTTTACAGTTCTGGAGGCTAGAGGTCCAAAATCAAGGTGCTGGCAGGGTCATGCTCCCTCTGTAGACTTCTAGGAAGAATCCTTACTTGCTTCTTCCAGCTTCTGGTGGCTCCATGAGTTTCCTGGTTTGCAGCAGTGTCACTTTGTTCTCTGTCTCCATCCCCCCTTGGCTGTCTTCTGCCTGTATTCTCCAAACATTTCTCTCTTTACAAGGACACCAGTCATTGGATTTAGAGTCTAATCTAAAATGACCTCATATTAACTTGACTGCATCTGCAAATAACCTATTTCTAAATGAAGTCATAATCACCGATGCCAGAGGTTAGGAATTCAACATATCTTTTTAGAGGGACACAATTCAACTTAGAACAGAACCCTCAAAAACAGAAAGGATCCAGGAATGCAGACAGTGCTCTAACACGAAAACTTCTTTCAGCAGGAGTTTCTTTGACCTACGTAGATCCCTGTCAGACCAGGCAGGACTCAGGATTCACAGGCAAGTCCCAAATGCCATTAATTCCTAACATTCTCAACTTCCAGACCAAAGGCAGCTCTGGTACAAATGTGGAAAATGTTTAATGACAGAAACACAAGATTCAAGCAAGATCATCCCCACTTCTCCAGTTGCTATTCTTGGGATAGTACTTGAAATACCAATACTTATGAATTCTCACTGATACACCCTAATACAGGAGTCCCCAACCCCGGGGTTGCACAGCAGGAGATGAGGAGCCGGCAAGTGAGATATACTGCCTGAGCTCCGCCTCCTGGCAGATCAACAGAGGCATTAGATGCTCATAGGAGTGTGAACCCTATTGCAAACTGCGAATGTAAGAGATCTAGGTTGTGTGCTCCTTATGAGAATCTAATGCCTGATGATATGAGGTGGAGTAGTTTCATCTGGAAACCATCTTTCCATCCCCACCAGTCCGTGGAATAATTGGCTTCCATGAAACTGGTCCCTGGTTCCAAAATGGTTGGGGACCATGGCTCTAATAGTAAGATAAGCAGATTGAGATAAAGGCATGCAGATCAGGAAAAATTTAGCATAGAATTCTTCAAAATCAGAGCACAGAAAAACCCTGGAAACACTCAGGATCTCAGAAGGGGAAAAATGGCCAAACTCCACTCCTATCATGTGAGTGAAAGGATCCCAAACCTACATCACCCTTTCACAGGAAAAGGATATCCAACAAGGAGATGGAGTCACCTGAGGCAAGACACTTCTTTAAATTGCCAAAAGGAAGTTCAAACACTATTTTTCTTTTCTTTTCTTTTCTTTTCTTTTTTGAAATGGAATACCACTCTTGTCGCCCAGGCTAGAGTGCAGTGCCTTATGCCGGCTCACTGCAACCTCCGCCTCCTGGGTTCAAGCAACTCTCCTGCCTCAGCCTCCTGAGTAGCTGGGACTACAGGCACCCACCACCACACCTGGCTAATTTTTGTACTTTTTAGCAGAGGCAAGGTTTTACCATGTTGGCCAGGTTGGTCTCAAACTCCTGACCTCAGGTGATCAGCCCACCTCGGCCTCCTAAAGTGCTGCGATTACAGGCGTGAGCCACCGCGCCCAGCCTCAAACACTATTTTTGTAACAAATTATGAAAGCTGGGGAGCACTCACCCATCTGCCCATTTGTGACAAATATTAGGCCATTAAGATGGTGCCTAGCTGTCATACTGCAGTTGGGAGAAGAACAGGCCTGAGGAAAATGAGAAGAGAGCAAATTAAAGTACGTAAAATGTCTAAAAGGAGCTGCCAACATGAAGCATGAACAAGATGAAAAGAAACAGCTTCGTAATTATGCACATATATTACAGCCAAAAGGAAAGCAGCTTAGCAGGCACACAACAATTAAACAATCCATTCTGTACTCCCTCTATATATACTCTGAGTGAAAGAAAAAGATGTGTAATAAGTCCTTTTTAATTTAGGAATCCTGAAGAAGACATGACTTCAATAAGAACAAAGATAAAAAGGTGAAATAGTTTAAGAAAATTAAAAGGGAGACCAAAAGGGATTTCTTAAGAAAATAATTTGAGGACAAAGGCAAATCATGAGTTAGAAAAAACTCAGAAACATTAAACAATACACTAGACAAAGCTTAAAATTGAAATGCTCTCGTAGCTTGAATTAATTCCATTAAATAAAATACATAAAGCAAAAAAAAAAAAAAAAAAAAAAAAAGAAAGAAAATAGAGGGAGAGGGTATTTTAAGTGGAGGGATATTCAACATAAGTTTAATGATGTTATATGGATTCAATTCAATATCAGTTTAAACCCTGAAGCAAAGAAACCAGTAAATGAAAGGTAAAATATTTTTTAAAGTATAAAAAGATATTTTTTTCTAAAACAAAGAAATTACGAAATCTAAAAATCAAACTAGTCTCATCTATTCCCAGAATGAAAACAATTCAATATTCAATATTATGAATTGGTGACCAAACTTCAAGAATAAGCACAGAGTTGTTCAGGTTTACAGAAATAACTTTCACAGGAAGAAGATACTCAGACCGAGCTGAGACTTTTCAAGGCAGTTTTGTATCCATTGAAAACATACCTCCCTTCACAAAGTGTGGTGTGTGAGTCTACCAGAGGAGATCACAGAGTATGTGGACTGTGGCCATTATCAATCTTTCATCCGCAACATCAACTGAGCCTGGCTCCTCTTTCTTTATCTATTTCTCTGCTCTCATCTCTTCCCTCCCCTTTCCAACCCTCCCCTTCCCTTGTCTCCTCTTTCCTTCTCTCTCTCTCTCTCTCTCTCTCTCTCTCTCTCTTTTTCTGAAGAGGGATGTTCATGTCACCTCCTTCACAGGGAAAAACTAGGGCCAGCAGGATTTAAGAGACCTCAACTTCCTATCCCTAAACATGCAGATGTTCCAATAGTTGCATTTATCCTTAAGATATCCACTTCCCTGTTCAAGGCTACTTGTGCCTTCATGTATCCCTGCACCCACGATTTCTTTGGTTTCTAAATGCTTTGGAGCAATGCTTTCCCCATGCTCTTTAGTCTGGAATGAAAAGTCCTCCATCATCTCATTCCCACCTTTCTCTCCCTGCCCTTCACCAACCTCACCCTCTTCCCCTCCCACACCCCCAGAATCCCATCCTCCAGCAAATCAATCCACTTAAAGATGGCTTAACATGCAATTTCTTTGCTAACCCTGCTTTCTCTCCTTGGAAGTCCACCTCATATTTATTTTCATAATTTAATTCAAGGGTCATAACTCTATAAAAACTCTTTTCATCCTTTTGGTTGGTATCACTTTTATTCATTGTATCCTACTGAACTGATACATAATTGTATCATCTAGCATTAGTTTTTACTATGAACCGCACATTTTTCTTGAAAATCTAGCCTGTCCTACCGTCATCTGCAGACCTAAGGTTAGGGGCTATTTGGTGTTCTTTGATTCCCGGAGGCCTGTCATTGTGGAGGCCACCTGCAGGAAGTCTTTAGGTGTTTGTTGAATTGAGTGAATTGACTGAGATAAAGGTAAGCTAAGTACCCAGATCACAAATCTAATGTGTGAAAATTCCCATGTTCCAAGTTAGGCTTCTCAGACTGTAAAGTAAGTGTTCCTTACACTGTGCTGTGATCTCACTGAAAGAAACGTATTTCTTAATATTTGTGGTTTCTTGTCTAAATACAATTCAAATACAAGCGTTAAGGAAAAATTGAAACCAAAAGGCATGAGGAGGCGTGAATCTTACTAGTGCAGAGTGGTTCAAGACCTTCCCTGGGCATCAGCGTCTGTGCCAGGCACAATCCACTCTACGTACAAAGGTGATTTTCGTTTTCCTTTCTGAAGACGATAGATTCAGGGGGGCAAAAAGGTATATGTTCACACACTTTTCAATGTCTTTTTGTTTAGGGAGCTCACAGATGTTTTAATGCTCATAACTGGCAAAAAAAAAAAAAAAACCCAAAAAACAATTTCAAGGAAAGCTCATATCAATATCCATTGAGTTATAAGCCATGAGATTTAAATCTCTGATGAAAACAAAAACAAGCTCTGAGTGCTAAATACTAGAATGTTCAGAATATTTGTTCAACAAAGATTTACTGGTTGAGGAGGTAAAACATGAACTCAAAATAAAAAGGGAGAAAATTCAAGAAATATTGAGTATCTAATCACAATGCAGGATGAAAGAATTATGGATTATTTGATAATTGTTTCTTTATAAATTTATAAAAATTTATAAAAATTAGGTGATAATTCATCTTTACCTTTTCTAATGTTTTATTTAAAAAATATTTGGTGAATATCTTACATCTTTCATTTATTTCCTTATATTTTTTCTCCTCCCACAAAGTCTTTCTATTGTCAAATATTCTGGCCAGCTACACAATAATCAAATAGATCTTTGCTCTGTTGCACAGAGTAGAAAAGCCTCATGCTACTATTGAAACAATTGTTTTTAAACAATTCTTGTTTATTATCCAATTTACCCTGATATTGGATGCATAATGGGATTGTGAGGCATAGAGATTTATCCAAAAATGTATTTTTTCACTCCAGACATTGATATTCTCATGCCTTAGGAGGCAGTGTTTTAAAGAGGGTTTCAGCAAACCTAGGTTCAAAGCTTGATTTCACCAGATGCTTTGTCTATGATATCACAAGTGTTTCTAAACACTTGAGCTCTGATTTCTACAAAGTTTTTAAAGCATTATCTCCCACACAGTGTTGTCGTGCAGATTAAGTGAGATGCAGACAGGTGGATGAATAGCCAAAACAAGACACACACTGGACTTCTAGGTTAAGTTTGAGTGCAAGTGTATAAGGTAAACGTGTGGGTAATTAGAGGCAGCAAGCTGTTAACTCGTTCTTCACCCAGCCCCTTATGGACTGTGTCTTAGTAAATTTATATATGTATTCAATATATTACAGATTCATTCGTCTTTAAAATACAGCTATCATTAGTACTCTCAGGATCAAATCAGAAGCATAAATGTTTGAATACAATAGATGTTCCCCAATCACTGCTTATATCTCTATTCATTCAAAATCTTTAATTCCCTTACAGTTAATATGTGAGCAATGCATTATTTAGGCCTTTCAGAAAGATTTAATTTTTATTGCATCTGATTAATGATATGTACCTTTCATAGTCCTCTGCATATTTATAAAATAAAGACTTCTTTATATCAAAATTCAAGATAGGAATTTTTTGAAGACAAAAATAATGACTTTGAGGAAACAAATGAGATTTTTGAGGCTGAATTTATTAATAATGGTGGAATATCTCTCACAAAATAGGTGCTCCATAAATAGTTGCTGAAAAAATGAACACTAAATAAATATATGCATTCAAATTTTACATTTAAATTTTTTGGGGGGAAAGGGTCAGAAAACTGGTGAATAATCATTTTATTCCTCAATTATTAGTAAGTCATCTAAGCTGAACCTAAGCTTCCAGCTGCCGACGTCAGAAGGTAGATTCACATAAAGAGAAGGAACCAAGGTCATTGTGGTGAGACAAATTTCTATGCTCACCGTTAACTGAGCAACAGAATATGGTCTTACAAGTACTTGACCGTCAACCCCATTACTTGTTTCTGAATTCCTCAAGAACAGGAAATATGATCATGTCCATGACCTGTGAGATATCTGGAACATACTCAAGCGATGTTGTTGTAGCAATTGGTGAAATAATGCAACATAAGGAAGTGCATGAACTGTTAATTAAATACATATTATGATCCTGTGCATGTTGGTCTTAGCTGCTCAAGCAAGGGCAAGAAGTGTTTCTGTATGCATTGAATACACTCTTGTGCCTAGAGAGTGGCTTTTTAATGACCACTCTCATTGTAAAGACATGTATAACTAACAGCATGGTACTGGTACCAAAACAGAGATATAGACCAATGGAACAGCACAGAGCCCTCAGAAATAATACCACACATCTACAGCCATCTGATCTTTGACAAACCTGACAAAAACAAGAAATGGAGAAAGGATTCCCTATTTAATAAATGGTGCTGGGAAAATTGGCTAGCCATAAGCAGAAAGCTGAAACTGGATCCTTTCCTTACTCCTTGTACGAAAATTAATTCAAGATGGATTACAGACTTAAATGTTAGACCTAATACCATAAAAACCCTAGAAGAAAACCTAGGTGGTACCATTCAGGACATAGGCATGGGTAAGGACTTCATGTCTAAAACACCAAAAGCAACGTCAACAAAAGCCAAAATTGACAAATGAGATCTAATTAAACTAAAGAGCTTCTACACAGCAAAAGAAACTACCATCAGAGTGAACAGGCAACCTACAGAATGGGAGAAAATTTTTGCAATCTACTCATCTGACAAAGGGCTAATATCCAGAACCTACAAAGAACTCAAACAAATTTACAAGAAAAAAACAAAAAACCCCATCAAAAAATGGGCAAAGGATATGAACAGACATTTCTCAAAAGAAGACATTCATACAGCCAACAGACACATGAAAAAAAATGCTCATCATCACTGGCCATCAGAGAAATGCAAATCAAAACCACAATGAGATACCATCTCACACCAGTTAGAATGGCAATCTTTAAAAAGTCAGGAAACAACAGGTGCTGGAGAGGATGTGGAGAAATAGGAACACTTTTACAGTGTTGGTGGGATTGTAAACTAGTTCAACCATTGTGGAAAACAGTATGGCAATTTCTCAAGGATCTAGAACTAGAAATACCATATGACCCAGCCATCCCATTACTGGGTATATACCCGGAGGATTATAAATCATGCTGCTATAAAGACACATGCACACGTATGTTTATTGTGACACTGTTCACAATAGCAAAGACTTGGAATCAACCCAAATGTCCATCAGTGACAGACTGGATTAAGAAAATGTGGCACATATACACCATGGAATATTATGCAGCCATAAAAAAGGAGGAGTTTGTGTCCTTTGTAGGGACATGGGTGCAGCTGGAAACCATCATTCTCAGCAAACTTTCGCAAGAACAGAAAACCAAACACCGCATGTTCTCACTCATAGGTGGTAATTGAACAATGAGATCACTTGGACATGGGAAGGGGAACATCACACACGGGGGCCTATTATGGGGAGGAGGGAGGAGAGAGGGATGGCATTGGGAATTATAACGGATGTAAATGACGAGTTGATGGGTGCTGATGAGTTGATGGGTGCAGCACACCAACATGGCACATGTATACATATGTAACAAACTGGCACATTGTGCACATGTACCCTAGAACTTAAAGTATAATAAATAAATAAATAAATAAATAAATAAATAAATAAAAAGACATGTGTAATTTATATTCTACATTTACTTTTAAATAAAAAGAAGGTAGCCTTTTATGCTTGACCATTCAGAAGAGGTAAAGGAAAAGACACTTGTGATTGTATCCCTGTTTTCCTAGGAGATAGATATTTTACTTAATTCCAAGGTAGTAATATTTCGGTTAATTACAAATTTCTGAAGTTTATTGAAGTGAGATTTTTACAAAGTAGATTTTAAGCATCTAACTTAAGTAAAAAAAAAAAAAAAGTCTTTTAAATTCCATCATAGATAGCCCTTTCTCCATACTTTCATTTCTCTTATTGAAATTTAAAGTCTAGATATTTTATACATGTTGATTATGAATATATCAAAGAACTTGAAAAGGACTAAGTTTTTATGTGACAAAAATCTGGGCTTGATTGGTATCACACAACCATTGAAAATTAAATTTAGTTAGAGTGCTACTGTTTTCTTTAATGAGCTCTATTTTTTATTAATTTTGTTTTGATATGCTTTATTCATGAAATAACCTATAGGGTTGATTGACCAAATTAAGTGTTTCTAATGAGGACTGTGATATAAATTTCTACCTTATTCATTTAAAAACAATTCTTTGAAGACCAGTAATATGCCCAGATAAAAATATCCTCTTACCAAGCTTCTCTAGTAGTTAAGGATGGCTCTGGATACTGTTGCTGACTAATAAAGTAAAATAGAAGCTGAGGGCATGCCACAACTTCAGTTTTGGTCTTGAAATGACTTTACTGATTTAGAGGATTTTACAGTGGATATGAGTGAGAACCTCAAATTAATTCCTAATGTAAATTTTAATTTTAAAGAGTTTTTGTGATGATTGTAGAGTCAAATGCAGTAGTGAGAAGTAATAAACAGAGACTGTGTGTACTCTGAGGCAGCTTATCCCAAGAACATCTTGCATCCCTATAGTAAAATATTACAGTCAGGAAATTAACAGTGATACAGTCCATCTACCTTCTACTGGTTTCACCAGTTTTACATGTATTTATTTGTGTATCTTTGTGTGTATGTGTGTGTATTTCATTCTATGCAAATTTATCACATGTGTAGATGTGTGACCAACCAACACAATCAAGATACAAAATAATTACATTTCAGATGTTTCCCATGCTGTGATTGTATAGTTTCAGTCACTTCCCTCCCTTTCTACCTGCCTAGCCACTGACCATCATTAAACTGTCTTCCAACCCTATAATTGTCTTGCTTTAAGAATGCAATGTAAATGGAGTGATATAGCATATAAATTTCTGATTTCTGATACTGTCCCTTCCTTCCTTTCTTTCTTTCTTTCTTTCTTTGTTTTTCTTTCTTTCTTTCTTTCTTTCTTTCTTTCTTTCTTTCTTTCTTTCTTTCTTTCTTTCTTTCTTTCTTTCTTTCTTTCTTTCCTTCCTTCCTTCCTTCCTTCCTTCCTTCCTTCCTTCCTTCCTTCCTTCCTTCCTTCCTTCCTTCCTTCCTTCCTCTCTCTCTCTTTCTTCTTTCTTTCTTTCTTTCTTTCTTTCTTTCTTTCTTTATTTCTTTCTTTCTTTCTTTCTGTCTGTCTTTTTGAGTAGTTTCACTCTGTTGCCAGGCAGGAGTGATGCAGTGCAATCTAGGCTCACTGCAACCTCCACCTCCTGGGTTCAAGTGATTCTCCTGCCTCAGCCTCCCGAGCAGCTGGGACTACAGGGGCACACCACAATGCCCGGCTAATTTTTGCATTTTTTAGTAGAGATGATGTTTCACCATGTTGGCCAGGGTGGTCTCGATCTCTTGATCTCATGATCAGCCAGCCTCGGCCTCACAAAGTGCTGGGATTACAGGCGTGAGCGACCGCGCCCAGTCGATATTGTCTGTTTTTGCTCAGAGTAATGCCTTTGAGTTGCTGTATATATCAATAGCCCATCCTTATCATTGCTGAGCAGCATTCCATGGTATAGGTATACCACAGTTTAACTGTTCACTACTTGAAGGGGATTTTGTGTGTGTCCAGTATGGCTATTAAAATTAAATCTGCCACAAGCATTTGCATATATGTTTCCTGTGGGAAGATAAGTTTTCATTTCTCTAGTATAAATGTTTAACTGTGCAATCACTAGGTGAGAGGGTCAGTGCATGTTCAGGTTTGTAAAAAAAAAAGAAGGCAAAATATTTTCCAGAGGAGTTGTACCATGTTATATCCCAACAAGCAATGTATGAATGACCCTGTCTCTCCACCTCCTGAACAGCCTGTGGTGTTAGACTGTTAGTCATTCTGATAGGTATATAATCATATCTCAATGTGGTTTGAACTTGCATTTCTCTAATAGCTAATGATAATAAACATGTTTTCCTGAGCTTATTTGCCATCTGCATATCCTTTTGGTGAAATGTTACCGTGTTCCTTGCCCATTTCCTAACTGAATTGTTTTTGATACAGAATGATGAGTGTTCTTAATGTATTCTAGATACTATTTCTTTGTTATTTATGTGGTTTTCAAATACTTTCTCACAATCTGTATTGTGTCTTTGTATCCTTATATGCTTTCTCAGAACAAGCATTTTTTTAATGAAGCCAAATTGACCATTTATTCCTCTTATGGATAATGCTTTGGTGTCAAGTCTAAAAACTTCTCATCTAAGACTAGAAAAATTCCCAAATATTTTCTCTATTATCTTCTAAAAGTTTTATAGTTTTATTTTTTTCATTGAAGTCCGTAATCTATTTTGAGTTAAGGGTTTTTTTTAGTTTAGTTTAGTTTTGTTTTGTTTTGTTTTATGTTGTTAGGTTTAAGTCGTGGTTCATTGTTTTGCCCGTGGATATACAAACCCTCCAGCATTGTTTGTAGATAGGGCAATCCTGCATCTTTGTCAAAAGTCAATTTGACACATTCGTGGGAGCCTATCTGAGTTCACTGCTTTGTTCCATTGATTTATATGCTTTTTTCTACACAAATAACACATTTTCTTGATTACTGTAACTTTATGTTCACCCTTAACATGCAGTAGAATGATTTGTCCTACTGTCCCATGTAATCCTTTTTTCTTTCTTTTTTCTTTCTTTCTTTCTTTCTTTTTTTTTTTTTTTTTTTTTTCTTTTTAAGACAGGGTCTCCCTTTTATCACACAGGCTGGAGTGCAGTGGCACAGTCTCAGCTCACTACAACCTCCACCTTCTGGGCTCAAGCAATTCTCCCATATCAGCCTCCCAAGTAGCTGGGACACCAACATGCTCCACCGTGCCCAGCTAATTTTTGTGTTTTTTGTAGAGATGGGGTTTTATCATGTTGCCTAGGCTGGTCTTGAACCTGCAGACTCAAGTAATCCACCCATGTTGGCCTCCTAAAGTGTTGGGACTACAGGTGTGAGTCACCATGCCTGGCCTCACTTCACTCTTCCATGTCAGCATTTTTTATAGCTATATAGAATGTGTGTATCTCCAAGTAAATTTTAGAATAAGTGTGTCTATAGAATTCTTACTAAGATTTTGATAGTAATTGTATTAAACTTAAAGAGCAATTTGGAGAGAACTGGCACTTGTACTATGCTGAGTTATCCACTCCATGAAAATGGTATCCCTTATCACTTATTTATGTATTCTCTAATTTGTGTCATTGGTGTTTTATAATTTGTAGTATATAAATAGTGCAAATGGCATCATAGATTTAAACCTATTTATTTTGTTTTCTTAGGAGCTATTATAAAATGGTATTGTCTTCTGATTTCAGTCAGCATATGTTTACTATTTATATATAATACTGTGATTACTTTGCATGTGTTGAGTTTGTAGCCAGTAATGACCAATTCTTTTATTAGTTCTAGAATTTTTTTGCTAGAGCTTTTGAAGTTTTTTATGTAGCAATCATGTTATCTACAAATGACAACAATTTTATTTCTTCCTTTCCAATCTACATGACTTTTATTTAATTTTTGTTCTTGCTTTAACATGCAGCAAGAATTTCAGTACTACGTGGAAAGACTGATAACAGCATATATCCTTTTCTTATTCTCAATATTAAGAGAAAACATTCAGTCTTTCATTATTAAATCATATTATTACAGATTTTTTAGATGTTCTTTATTATGTTAATGAAATCCATTTCTTCTAGTGTATTTGAAGTTTTTATTTTACTTTATTTCTTTATAGTCGGGTTTGGATTTTGCAAAAACTTTTGACCTTAATAGATATGTTTTCTTTTTTAGCCTATTGACAAAAATATTCAGATTATCATTTTTATCTTTGGCAATTTTTGATAGTTTGCAGTTTTAAGGAGTTGGTCTATTTTTACTAAGCTGATGAATTTATGATAAAAAGGTATTTATAGTATCCTCATTTTTTATGAAAGCAGGATCTGTAGTGATGTCTCATAATCCTGATAATGGTGCTTTGTGTGTTTACCTTTATATTTGCTAGTCTTGCTAGAGTTGTATCAATTTTATTGCAAAAATAGTTTTTATACTACTTTCTCAATTGTTTTCCTGTATTTTAAAGAATTTTGTTGATTCTCTAACCTTTAGTGTTTCTTTTCTCCTTTGTGCTTTACAATGGTTTATTTTACTTTTTTTTTTCTGTTTCCTCACCATAAAAATTTAGATGATTACTTTGAGACCTTTCCTCTTTTTAATATAAGCACTTAGTGCTATAAAAAATCCCTCTCACTACTGCTTTGGCTGCTTCACTTATATTTGATCTAATTTATTTTCATTTTCATTAAGTTCTATATTGCTTTAAAATCCCTTTTTTTTTTTTTAACCCATGGATTATTTGGATGTCTGTCAGTTAATTCCAAGTCACTGGGTCTTATTGTTTATTTTCCTCTATTATTGATTCCTACATTGTTGATTCCATTGTGGTCAGATAATATATTCTGTGTGATTTCTAGTCTTTTGAATTTTGTTTTGTGGAGAAAGGTATGGTCTTGCTTGGTAAATGTTCCATGGACTTTTGAAAGAAACATGTGTACTTGCTGTGATGGTCTGTTCTATATGTGTATTAATACCGTGTTGACTGACTGTATTGCTAAAGGGTTCTATATCCCTGCTGATTTTCTATTCATTAGTTCCTCTAAATGCTGTGAAGCCCCTAACTCTTACTGCAGATGTGTTTACTTCTCCTTTTATCTTTTAGTTTATGTCCATCTTTCTATTGGGCACTCCAGATACTACTATGTGACAGTGTTGTGTGCCCTCTATTCTATGGGACCAGGGCCTGGGGTGAAAAATCAGCTTTCCATTTGGTCACACAAAAACTTTGGCAGGGGCAGTTTTTATTCCATTGGTACTTGGTTTGAGTTAATCAGATATTGCCAAAACAAACAAAAAATCTGTATTTTAGTCTACTATTCCCGTCCTTTTGCTAGAGGGACGGGCTTTTGTGGAACAGTTTTTGTATACGCCTTCTGGCTGTTTCAGTTTGGAGGGTTTTGTTGTACCTGCTTGGGATATAGGAGGAGCAATGAGGAAACCCAGGAACTCAATGCCAGGACATTTCTCAAGTCCCAAGACCTTCAGGTGGCTTACCTTCTTCTTCCTGCTTTTCTGTCTTCCTGTGGCAGCTTACTGCATTGTGTTCAGGGCTTTTTATTCATTAAAGGGAAGACTGGGGAGGAATAGAGCTACTCCATCTTGGCCTGAAAAATTATGTTTTTAATCTGCCTGGCTTAATTTTGTTTTTTATAGGTTAGGGGTTAAGATGTAACTGGCATATGAAGCTCTGTAATTCTGCACCTGTTTGACTTGCTGTATCCCAAGCTTGTCCAACCCATGGCCTGCAGGCCACATGCAGCCCAGGAGGGCTTTGAATGCAGCCCAACACAAATTCGTCAACTTTCTTAAAACATTATGAGATTTTTTTGTGATTTTTTTAAACCTCATCAGCTATTGTTAGTGTTAGTGTATTTTATGTGTGACCCAAAACAATTCTTCCTCTAATGTGACCCAGGGAAGCCAAAAGATTGAACCACCCCTGCTGTATCCCTTCTCAGTCCTTCCTATAAACCAGTCACCCCTTCTTTGAGCTTGTGTATTACAATTTCTTTTCAACTGCAGTTTGTTGTAATCAACTCTTACCACGTGTGTTCTGTTTGTTCAACTTCTTACTTAAAATTACAGATTAATTGAATACATTATTAGCCTTCCAAGATATCCCAGGCAAGAGTTTTAGCAAATGTTTCCCACTGAAGAAAAGGGTCACCATCCAAAGCCAACTTCTAAATTAATCGGATAACAAATAATTCCCAAAAGTCTGTGTCTGAGAACCACACAAACTATATCTTTCTGTTATCATGTAGCCAGCACCACCATCAGGGAACTCTGCTTCATGTCACCTTCCTTTTAGACCCAGGCTGATGCACTAACCACCCTCTTGAAAGTCCCCTTTCTTATAAGTGAAAACATGCAGTGTTTGGTTTTCTGTTCCTGATTTAGTTTGCTGAGAATGTTGGCTTCCAGCTTCATCCATGTACCTGCAAAGGACATGAACTCATTCTTTTTATGGCTGCATAGTATTCCATGGAGTATATGTGCCACATTGAACAATGAGAACACATGGACACAGAGAGGGGAACATCACAAACTGGGGCCTGTCGAGGGGTGGGGGACAAGGGAAGGGAGAGCATTCAGACAAATACCTAATGCATATGGGGCTTAAAACCTAGACGACAGGCTGATGGGTGCAGCAAACCACCATGGCGTGTGTATACCTATGTAACAAACCTGCACGTTCTGCACATGTATCCCAGAACTTAAAGTAAAAAAAAAAAAAAAAGGTACCCTTTCTTATTGTGACAGAGGGAAAAGGAGTACATGGTGAAACACGTACTGGCTTTTAAGGCTTTAATCCAGAAGAAACACATGTAATATCTCCTCATATTTCCTCGGTCACACGAAGTTTGAGTGGAGAAGTTCAATCCTACCACATGTTTGTCAGTGGAAAAAAAAGTTACTATGAAAAAGCTTAGTGATTTGACTTCCACAGTAATGTTTCAGAAAAGGTTTCCACGATCCAGAAATGTATTTTAAGCTATATGCAGTATGAAAATGAGATTGGAGGGTTGTTATCTTTGGGGCCAGAATGACTTTGTACTGTGGATGGGAAGAATGGTAGTCGTAGGCATTGGCTGATCCAAGGGTTGAGGTAGGCTGAATACTGCTTGTTTGAAAATAAGTATTTTTCTCTGGTTTCTTATTATAGAAAATTTTAATTTGGGTTAGAGAACTAATATCCTAGTTAATAATAAGAATGGGGAGATTATGTATGCTGGTATTAGATGGTGCTGCTTTCAGAATCATCATTGTTATATTGATGAAATGGGTCTAATAAGCCTATCAAGCAACCATTGATTTTCCCATATGCTTCTTTTGCCTGGCAATGTAACAATCTTATGTGACTATGAAGATAAAAATAATAATCTGCAATGCATGGTAGATCAGAAACATAGAAGATCCTAGGTACATAATAGTATTGCAGAGGCATACATTTAATCCTGTACTGCCAAAATTGAGACTTTTATTGACATATGAAAGAAATAAAAATCTAAATGATTAAGCCATCTTCTCTTAATTTCAGTAGCATGCACCTAATATAATGTAAGTTTAACTGATACAACAATTCAGAGGCACCTCTATCTAATATTTAGTCAATCCAACAATATATATATAAATAGATAGAATCTATTTATCTATCTATCTATGTATCCATCTATCTACCTATCTATTGAAAGACACAAAGAGACAGAGACAAAGATTATGTAATTTGTCCAAAATCAACATCTAGGAAATGGCAGATCTAAGAAACAGATATTTCAGTTCAAGTCTATAAAGCTATAAGTTATGTTCTTTCTGTTAATAGTTAAATGCTTTCTGTGATTTTAATTTCAAATATTTTCTTTCTATTTTCCTGTGAAAAATTTTCCTGACGTACTTGAAATGTTATAGAAATACATGAAGTACAGACAAGCTCTTCATTATCTCTAACCCCTCAATGTTTCCTCATAGTTTCTAACAGCTAAATATTAAATTTTGAAGAGTATGTGAATGCAACATCTAAAATGGGAACTATTCCCTAAATAAATGCCATTAAACGTTAGAATCAATGAGAATGTTTAAGCCTCTTATTTATGCCTACTACTGTGCTAGATGGAGGGTAAATTGCCATGAAAGAATACAGACTTAATAACTCATTTTAAACAGCAACAATTTATTTAATCTTATAAATTTTCTACATAAACAGTCATATCATTGGCAAATAATGACAGTCATTTTTAAATCATTTTATCTCTCATTTCTTTTCTTTGCCTTGCTGAATAAAAGAAATGGGAAAGACAGGTTTTTTATATGATTGACCATTTAAAAGAACATTTTAAATGTTTTTCCATTAAATATTGTGATTCTTACAGGTATTTATTGCACACTGTTTATTCACTAAAGAAGTGTCTAGCTATTTCTATGTTGCTAAGTGTATGTGCTTTCTTCTTTAATTTATAAAATTTATTTTATAGTAGTTTTGGGTCCACAGCAAAATTGAATGGAAAGTGCATGTTTATAGCTTCCTTTATTATTATTTCAATTATTTCTTCTGCCTACTTTGGATTTAACTTGCTCTTCTTTTACTAGTTTTAGATCTTTCTTCTTTATGCATGCATTTGATGTTATAAATTTTCCTCTAAGAACTGCTTTTGCTACATTCTACAAAGTTTGTCAAGTTCTACTTCCATTTTGACTTATTTCAAAATATTTCTTCTTTAACCCATGTGTTACTTAGATGTGTACTCTTTAATAATCAAGTATTTGGGGATTTTCCCAGTATCTTTCTGTTAGAACTTCTAGCTTAATTTCACTGTGGTCTGAGAGCAGACACTTTATGTTGAGCTATCTTCTGTGGCCAGGAACATGGCAGTCTATTTGTGAATGTTCCGTGTGAGCTTAAAGAAGAGATGTGTAATCTACGGTTGTTGGACGAAATCATTTATAGATGTCAATCATAACCAGTTGATTGACGGCGATGTGGAATTTAAATATTTCTTTATTGATTTTCTGCCTCTGGATCTGTACATTTCTGAGAGAAGGATGTTGAAGTCTCCAGCTATGACAGTTGATTCATCCATTTCTCATTGCAGTTCTATTACCTTTTGTCTCTTGTATTTGGATGCTGTTGTTAGGCATATACACATTAAGAATTTTATGTCGTCTTGGAGTATTTACCCCTTTATTATTTTATAATGTCCCTGTTTATACTTAATAGGTAATATTCCTTGCTGTGAAATCTTCTATGTTTGAAATTAATATAGCTACTTTCACTTTCTTTTGATAAGTATTAACATAATACATTTTGTCTTCATTCACTTTTGATCCATATGTTTTCTTGTATTTAAAGTAGGTTCCCTATAGACAACATATAATTGAATCTTGTTTTTCAATCCACTCTGACAATCTGTCTTAAAATTAGCATATTTGGACTACTGACATTTGAAATGATTATTGATATAGTTAGAATTTTATCCAGCATAATTGCTGTTGTTTTTATTTCTTGCCCCTTTTCGGTGGTTGCCCTAGTGTTTGCAAGATACTTTTACAACTGATCCAGTCCACTTTCAAATAATACTAGATCACATTACACAGAGTGCAAGTACCTTATTATAAAACAAAATATTCCTAATTTCTCCCTCTGGCCCCTTGTGTCATTGTTGTCATTCATTTTATTTATATATAAAATATGTATGTTCATTTTATTTTATTGTATAAATATATATAATTTTTATATATGCAATCAAATAAATTGTGGTTATTACTATTTTTAATATACAGTTATCTGTTAGGTAAATAACAAATAAGAGGAATAAAAGTTACTTTGCATTCTTTTGTTCATTTTCTAATGCTCTTCTTTTCCTTATGTAGATCTGAGTTTGACCTGTATCATTTTCCTCCAGTCTGAAGGACTTTTAAAATATTTCTTGCAAGACAAGTCTAATGTCCACAAATTTCCTCAATTTTTTATTTTCTTAGAAAGTATTTCTCCTTCACTATTGAAGAAAAATTTTGCAAGGCAAAGAATTCTAGGTTAGTGGAATTTGTTTACTCTCAATGATTAAAATATTTCACTCCACTCTCTTCTTGCTTACATTATTCCTGGGGAGAAGTCAGACTGCTCCTCAAGATAAAGTGTTCATTTTCCTCTGGCTTCTTTCAAGATTGTTTTCTTTATCTTTGTTTTCTGAAGTTCGGATGTGATACCTGTATGTGCAGATTTTATGATGTTTATTCTGTTTGGTGTTCTCTGAGCTCCCTGGATCTATGGTCTGGTGTCAGAAATTAAACTAGGGAAGTTATTAGTCATTGTTTCTTCTACTGTTACTCCTCTTTTTTTCTCTCTTTTTCTGATATTCCAATTGTGTGTATGTTACATGTTTGGTAGCTGTCCCACAGTTTTTGGATATTTTGTGGTTTTTTATTTCACTTTTTTTCTCTTTGCTTTTTAGTTTTAAAATATCCTCAAGATTACTGGGATAACCTCGAGCTCAAGGATTCATGCTTCAGCGGTGTCCAGTCTACTAGTGCACCTCTTACAGGCAGTCTTCATTTCTGTACAGTGATTTGATCTCAAGCAGTTTTCAAATTCCTTTTTAAAATTTTCACCTCTCTGCTTCCACTGTCCATCTGTTTTTAGATGGTGTCTAATTTTTGCATTAAAGCCCTTAGCATATTGATTACAGTCTTTAAAAATCTGTGGTCTCATAACGCCAACGTTCTTGCCATATTTGACTTTGTTTTGGATGCTTGATCAGTCTGTTAAACCGGCTAGTTTGTCCAGTTGGCTGGTTATTTTTACCTTATGGTTTACCTTATGCCTTATGGCTTTTCCTTGATAGCAAGGAATGATGAAATGGGTGAAAGAAACTGTATAAATAGGGCTCTAGTGCTGTGGTAATGAGGTATGGAGCAGGAGAAGCATTCTATAGTCCTACAGGCAGGTCTCACCCTGTGGCGAGCCTGTGCACCTGCATTGTGAACTTCAAACATGTGTTTAATGTTTGCTTCCCATTAAGGTAGGAAAGAATGGCTAGAGGAGGCTGGTTTGGGGTGTTTTCCTTCCCCCAGCAGGTTAAGCTCTGAGTTTCTCCTGAGGTAGGCCTTGTTAAGAACAGAATGTTCTGGGGGATTTAAAAATTATCGACCGGGTGTGGTGGTTCACACGTGTAATCCCAGCACTTTGGGAGGACAAGGCAGTTGGATCATTTGAGATCAGAAATTTGAGACAAGCCTGGCCAACATGGTGAAATCCTGTTTCTACTAAAAATACAAAAATTAACCAGGTCTGGTGGCAGGCCCCTGTAATCCCAGCTACTTGGGAGGCTGAGGCAGGAGAATTGCTTGAGCCTGGAAGGCGGAGGCTGTGGTGAGCCGAAATTGTGTCACTGCACTCCAGCCTGGGCGACAGAATAAGACCATGTCTTAAATAAATAAACACTTTTTTTTTTTCTCTTTATCAGAAGCAAAGAAAGAATTTTTCTTAGATTGCTTACTATGTGGTCCTGGTAGGCCTCCTATGGGTAAAACTCAAGTAGGGATACTCTTATGACGGGGCCCCTTAGAATTTTAAATCTGAGACTTGCCCAACCTATGTCTGCAGCAATTCATCAACTGCAGGTGAGGATTTTCTGCCCCAGCACTGATCCCCATGGAGGTTTGTGCTCATGAGTTCCTGCTCCAATAAGCTAATTCCCTGTATCTGCCTGCATCTCGAGTCTTTGGGACAGGGTTTTATGTTGTATTCTTACTTGCTTGATGGCTCTATGAAAAGTTGTTGACTTTTTTTTGACTTGTTCAATCTGTGTCCTTTAATGTTACATGCATCTTTTTGTCATTTTGTTGATATTTTATTGACAATATGTACATATTACTGTATTTTATAATATACTCTCTTGACCTTACATTAGAAAAGATTCAATATAAAATATCATAATCTTTGTTAAGCACAATGCTTAGATACTTGAACTTGAAAAGTCACTTAGCTATTGTCTTTCATTGCTCTCCATTCTTTTCTGTACATCTGTATTAGTCACAGCTCTCCAGAACCAATAAGATGAGATAGATGATAGATAGATAGATAGATAGATAGATAGATAGATAGATAGATAGATAGATAGATTAGAAATTGGCTATGTCATTTTAGAGGCTGAGAAGTATCAAGATCTGCAGTCAGGTCGTGGAGACCCAGGAGAGCAGATGATATGGTTCTAGTCCAACAGCATGCAGGCTTGAGGCCAAAGAAAAGCCAGTGTTTCTGTTGGAATTCACAACCAAAGAGAGACTTATATCCCAGCTCAAGATCATCAGACAAGGGGAATTTCCTTTTATTTGTGGAAGTGTCAGTCTTTTTGTTCTATTCAAGCCTTCAACTGATTAGATAAGGGCCACTTGCATTAGGGAAGGCAATCTTCTTTACTCAGTCCACCAATTCAAATGGTTATCTCATCTAAGAAAAGCCTCACAGACACATAATAATGTTTGACCAAATAGCTGGGCAGTCCATGGCTCAGTCAAGTTGACACATAAAATTAACCATCACAGTATCCACGATTCTCTCTGAGATACTTCTTGCTTCAAAATTACCTTTTAGTTGTTCTTGTAGTGTAAGTTTTGCAAGTCATAAATTTTCTTTTAAGCACTTGAAAATATCATTTTATTGTCTTCTTGCTTCTTATGTTATTATGTTATATTCTTTATGTTAAGTAGTCAGTTCTCGACGTAACTTGGAAAAATTCTGTGATTTTCTTCAAAATTTACTTCTTCCTCTATTTAGAGGCTACTCAATCTTATAATTACTACCTCTTCATTATATAGTGTTTCTATCTCTACATTTTAAAGTAATTTTTAAATTATTGTATTTTTATTTGCTTTAAGAGAATTCATAATTGTTTGTTAAAGCATTTTAATCATGGCTGCTTTAAAATCTGTGAATGTTCTATCATCTGATTCATCTCAGTGTTGACATCTTATTTTTAATAATTTCAACTTTTATTTTAGATTCAGGGAGTACATGTGCAGGTTTGTTACATGGGTATGTCATGCAATGCTGAGGTGTGGGGTACAGTTGATCCTGTCACCCAGGTAATGAGCATGGTATGCAATAAGTAGTTTTTCAACCCTTGCTCGCTTCCTCTCTTTTCTCTCTAGAAGTGCCTAGTGTCTGTTGTTGCCGTCTTTATGCCCATGAGTACCCAAAGCTTACACTCATGAGTACCAAAGCTTAGCTCCCACTTATAAGTGAGAACATGCGATATTGGCTTTCTCTTCCTGTGTTAATTCACTTAGGATAATGGCCTCCAGCTGCATTCATGTGGCCTCACAGGACATAATTTTACTCTTTTTTAGGACCACATAGTATTCAATGGTGTACAGATACCACATGTACTTCATCCAGACCACCGCTGATGGGAACCTAGGTTTGCTCCATGTCTTTGCTATTGTGAATAGTGCTACAATAAACATGTGAGTGCATGTGTCTTTTTGGTAGAATGATTTATTTTCTTATGGATATATAGCCAATAATGGGATTGTTGGGTCAAATAGTTCCATTTTTAGTTCTTTGAGAAATCTCAAAATTGTTTTCCACAGTGGCCAAAGTAATTTACATTCCCACCAGTAATATATAAACAGTCTCTTTTCTCCACAGTCTCACCAGTATCTGTTGTTTTTTGACTTTTTAGTAGTAGCCGTTCTGACTACTGTGAAATGGTATCTCATTGTGGTTTCGGTTTGCATTTCTCCAAAGATTAGTGACGTTAAGCATTTTTTTCAGATGTTTGTTGCCCACTTGTATGTTTTCTTTTGAGAAGTATCTGTTCATGTGTTGGCATCTTTTGATATTATTTTTTCTGTTTAGAACTGTGATTTATCTTTTTAGTATAACAAGAAAACTCTTTTAGTACAACAAGAGCTGTATGTTTTTTAAATTTTATCCCAGGTATCTTGGATATTATAAAAACCCTGATATTATTTAATCTTTATTCTTGGCAGACAGTCTCCCTGTTAAGTTCTAGTATGAAAGTCAGGTGATTGCATGTGTGTAGCTTTCTACCGGCCCTGCCCAAACTACCTAAACAAAAGTGGGACACTGAGTCCCACTGCCTCATTGCTGATGAGAATGGTGGACCTTGATCTTCCTTCTGTGTCTCATTAGTGCCAAGGAGGGGGGACACTGAGGGCTGACTCACACTTTCTTGTTGCTACAGGATGAGGACATAAGCCCAGCTCCCTACTGACTCTATAAAAAAGGAGAAGTGGAAGTGGTTCACATACCAGCTCCAAATCCCATGACCTTTATTGTTTTTTTTGTTGTTGTTGTTGATGTTTTTTAACTCATTTATTGCTGAGTGAGGCTGGAAGCTCAGCTTCTCAGTGACCCCTGCTGACATCAGGCAGTTGAGGGGAAATAGTCTTGCCAAACCCAGCTGCCCACTGTTCCATTCAGTCTTATTGTTGCCTGGGGGTGTGGAAGCTCAGCTTTCACTGGCCTCCTAGCACTGGAGAGTTGGGGAGTCCGTGTGCTCTGAGTGGTGACTGTAGTTCTTTGAGCTGCTTTGTTACTGTTGTTACCATCAGGTGGGTGTGGAAGCTGAGATTCTAACAAGATTCTGTTAACCCTGCCTGGTAGGAGAATCACAGAACCATGTGCTTCTGCCAAGCATGAGTGGACTATAACCTTCCTACTCAGCGCCACTGACACTACTTCAGCAGCTGAATGAACCCGTTGTCTGCTTCCACTGGGCAGAGGAGGAAGATCAGCTCTCTGCTCTGCCCTTCTGATACTACTCTTCCAGAAAAGTTGGAGCACTGCTCATGTCCGCTGAGTGAGGATGAAAGAATACAAAGTGCTGATTCCTGGTGACGGCACTGGAGGGAGAACTCTGAGGGGCTTCCCACTCCCATGGCGCAGGGATTGGATTTAAAAAAAAAAAAAAAATTGCTTCTCCTTTCAGCCCTGTTGGAACCACATTGGTGGGAGAGGGTAGTTTTCCATTAGTGCTTGTATACAATAGAGTGGATACTGACAAAAAGCCTTTGCGTTCTGTGATAGACACTACCCTTTTCCGGGTTCTTTGGCTAGAAAAGGGAGACTTTTATTGGATTGTTTTTGTCCGTGCCTGTTTGTGGTTCCAATTTGGCGGCTTCTGGTGTGTCCGAGAGGCACAAAGAAAGCCCAGTGAACATGCTTTCATGTCGTTCCTCAAGTCCTGAGCCCCCTAAACAGCTATCTTCTCCTTGTCACCTTTCAGAGTCTTTCTATGTTTGTTGTTATGTCCAGGGACTTTTACTTGTAAGAGAGAGACCTGGGAGAAATAAGATAATTTCACATTGGCTGGAACCGGAAGTCCTCATTTTCCCTTAAAACAGAGAGAGAGAGAGGGGGAGAGAGAGACAGAGAGAGAGAGAAATCTGTCTCCTCTGTAATTGTAGTTTTTATTGCATACATCTTTGGCATGGAGACATTGTAGTGTTTTGGGACCTCTGCAACATTCACTTTTGCATGTTCTGTATGGCTTCCACATTGTGAAAATTTAGTAAATAAGTTTGATCGAATTTACAATGTCATCCTAATGTTATCTGAATTTGGTGAAATGTACAAAGCTTCTTTTACATGGTAACTTTACGATGATATTTTTAACATGCACACACACACATTTGGGTAACAGGCTTAAAACTATAGATGTTTATTGATAATTAGATTCTCATACAGAATCACAAAATAATTCACTTGTAAGATGAAGGTTTGCAGTTAGTAACATTCATAACTCAAAGTTAAATTGGAAATATTAAAAATATACCCACTCTTGGAAGGCCGACAGCAGGGAACCAGGGGCAGGGTGTGCAGAGAGGTGGAGATACCTGTGGAGCTAGAAAGCAAGGTGCATATGGGCCAATGCCAGAAATACGGACTTCAGAATCAGGAGGGTCTGGGTTTGAATCCATCTTTACTGCACTTAGTCAAGTGCAGTAAAGGCATTTAGGCATTCCATATAGGCATTTTATTAGACCCTTCAGTTCGTTTTCTTCATTTGTAGAATGAGAATAATAATTTGAAACACTTTGCATATAGCAATGTTTTCTTTCCCAAATCCATTCTCTCCTCGTGAATTCACTGTTGCATTATGGAGAAAGATGGGTTACCTCTGATTTAAGGTCCTGCTCTCATTCCATCTACTCTTCCACCTCCACTCAATCCTACACTCAGACAAAAGATACTGACAGCAGCATTACTTGGAAATCAGCACTCACAAAGAAGAGAGAACATAAATATGTAAAGCATCTTCCTACAATATGCAAATTGCACCTAACATAAGTTCCTCCCTTTCCAAGATTCTCCCTTCAACCAGTTTGGGAGTGAAAAACATCTTGTGTTTTACAACTACATTCGTTATTACAAAAACATGCGACTCTATAAAAAATGAATGCCACACAACCCTTTCTTTAACAGTTCTTTCCTGCAGTCCGAGAGGCTTTATCACAGCACTGATAATAAAGGCAGAGCTAGGCTCATTTCCAGTAACTTAATGAGTTTTCCCAGCTGCTATGACTAGCAAAATACCCTTAAATAGGAAGATAGAGTTACTTTGAAAGCCTATGCTGATTTTTATCTTCTGACTACTCTTCTAGAGTGCACACTAACACATTTTCTCAGATGGCTCCTTTATAGCATGTAAATTATGACCATTGAAAATAAACGCTCACTTATAGTGCTATTGGCTTTCCTATGTTTAAATAAGGCCTCTTGCATCTAATACTGTGATGGTTTTGAATAACCACCTACAGGTCATCTGACAAAGTTACACTTGCTACATTATTATCAGTCGCAGGGGTCATTTTTCAAATGCTTTTCTGGTTTAACATTCTTTCCTCTTCCCTTAAAAATGCCCAAACATAAAAGGGAACAATAAGGACTGCAGGCTATAATAAAAACTTAATTTACTCATTCTAAATGTAAATGTACATAGATTACTGAGATAAAATTGACATTTTAATTATAGATTGCCAAGGAAAAAGGCCATATTTCATGGAATATTTTGAAGCTATTGCATTTAAATGGCATTGCACATAGAGTAACCCAATCAGTCATTGCTGGAGGCTTGATGATCTTGGATAAATGTGGAAATTTGCACTTCTAAATAATTAGTTTAAGTATCATTAAGCCTTTTAAAACTCATTTCTGCTTATTATAGTTTACATATTTAAATGTATTTACTGAGGTTTTGGATTATTTCACGTGTGAGAGGCGATAGACTAAAAATATATTAAACTACCACTCTCTCAACTGATGTACGCTTCCAACTGCCCGCCTGTGTGATTGTGCTGCCTTTCCCCTGGGCCCTGTGGCCACTCTTCCATTGTACTACGGTACAAAGATAGCAGTTAGTGTATGTGATATATAATACAGAGTCTATATAATTTCTGGGCATGTGGTCATGTTCCTGTCCAACACTTGAGACATGAAGAAACAAACTCTGTGAAGAGATTCCGTAGGTCAGTATGTGTTCAAGAATGCTAACTGTAGGCTGGGTGCAGTGGCTCACGCCTGTAATCCCAGCACCTTGGGAGGCCGAGGTGGGAGGATCACAAGGTCAGGAGTTCAAGACCAGCCTGGACAATATGGTGAATTCCCGTCTCTACTAAAAATCCAAAAAAAAAAAAAAAAAAATTTAGCCAGCCATGATGGTGTGTGCCTGTAATCCCAGCTACTCAGGAGGCTGAGGCAGGAGAATCACTTGAACCCGGGAGGTGGAGGTTACAGTGAGCCTAGATTGAGCCTTTGCACTCCAGTCTGGGCGACAGAGCAAGACTCTGACTCAAAAAAAAAAAAAAGAATGCTGACTGTAATTGAGACTCCTCCACTGGCTGAGGTTTATTTGGATATCATCATGTATATTCCCATTTGCTGAGTACTGAACCAATACTGTTCCCCAAAATTTAATCACTTCTAACTCAAAATAGTATCTGGTTAAAAATTTCAATTCCAGTTCTCTACATTTTCACTAAAATAGCCAGGAAAATAATCAAAAATGTAAAAACTCACTTGAAAATATGGACTGGAGCTATCTGGCATGAATAAACATTCATAAGACAGATGAAAATAATGTAATCAAACTTCAAATTTTAAATTATAAAAATTATACTTCTACAATACTATGAAATGATACTATAAAATGATTTGTATATATCTATCATCAGTGCTATAATTATGAAATTTGAAACCAATATCAGCAGTACTCAACATGTTACTCTCAGACACTCTCAAGTGAGTCCACGGGTCAAAATTATTTCGATGTCAATACTAAGTGTTTGCCATTTTCCTGTGTTGACATTTTCTCTGATGTTACCAAAGTAATAGTGTGTGATTTGTACACCTTAGCATAAATCACGGCAGTAGCAACAAGCTCTACAAATAGTCATTATTTTCTTAACTGCTATCTACTTGGAATTTAAAAAAAAAAAAAAGATGCCAATTTCATTTAGGAATATTTTCAATCTTGATGAAGCAGTGAAAGTTATTATTTTTAAAAAACATCCCCGAGTATATATCTTTTTATATATTTGGCTTGACAAAATGGGACTACAGATAAAACACTTCTGCTGCTCAATATTTATCTCCACAAAAACACATGTAGACTGAGTTGTTAACTAGACTGGTTGCTTTTTTCATGGAATACTATTTTTAATTGAAAGAAAAAATGGCAGACAAAATAAGGCCATTCAGACTTGAATATTTAGAAATATATATATATTTTTTGAGAATAAAAGAAGAGGTTGTCACTTCCAGGAAAACAACTGACAGTATTTTTTTATTATTATTTTTTGCAAATGATAAAATTACTTCAAGGTAAAATTGTAGAATTTTTCAAAATTTGAATTGACCACCTTGAACTCGGCAGCTTTCTAAAACTTATACCTTTCTGAGGATATTGGTAATGATATTAATAACCATAATATTTTATACACATATTTTTGTATGTGTCAAAACTTCAGAGACGAATAAATCAGTAAATGGGTATTTTCCAAATCACTAATGAATGAAATTACCTAGTTGTACATGAGTAAACGAATCCATTCAAAATGCAAAATATACACTGAATTTCAATGTAACTGAGTGTGGAAAAGTTATTGATATGGATTTAGATTCCACAACACACCTTTTAAAAAACTACCACCTACTGTGTTTTGGTATAATCTCAAAGAAGAATAGCTGAAATACCAGACAAAGCCAATAAAATATTCTTCCCCCTTTCAACTACACATCTGTGTGAAGCCAGCATTTCTTCCTATACATCAATGAAAACAATATATAGAAAAATCTGAATGCAGGAAAATTATCTGAATCCAGCTCTACTATTTAGCCAGACATTAAAGAGACTTGCAAAAATGTAACAATAACAATAAAAAAGACAGTACAAATTCTATTACTTTTCTTCAGGATATTATTGAAAATATGGACTGGAGCTATCTGGCATGAATAAACATTCATAAGACAGATGAAAATAATATAATCAGACTTCAGATTTTAAATAATAACAATTATACTTCTATGATACTATAAAATGATACTATAAAATGATTTGTGTATCTATCATCAGTTTATTTATTTTCATTTAAAATATGCTAACATTAACATATAATCAGTTAATTATAATTTTTAGTGAATTAAAACATATTTTAAAATTTCTATCTTAATTTTATATACAGTCAATATCAGAACTATAATTCATGTAAACAAAATCTCTATAGGTCCTTAATAATTTTAGGAATGTAAAGTTTGAGGACTACTAGCTTATAACAGGGCTGGCCACAAAACTGAGTGAATTTACTTAACATTCAATGGAGATGAGAAGAATTATGTTTGCCATATGAGCGTACATGCTACCATTTGGTCATATTCTCACATATTGGTAGAGACCCTACACGGTGACACTGTCACAAAATGATCAAATCAGAATAAAGTTATTTTTAGAAATAGGCTTCAAACTTTTGTTTGTATTTCACAAGGATAGCAGAAATGATGTTCAGCCAAAATGAGACAGTGTGCAAGTCTGAAGAGAATCTTGTCCTGTTGGGAGGAGTTCGAGAAAGCACCAGAATAAATTTTATCAAGTGGAGGGAAATGACAGAATGTCTGGTATATTTGAATACATCTGTAGAGAACACTAGTAATTGGGAGGAGATTTGATAATCCGTAAGTTATTTAAAAAGTGAAACAAATTCTCAAAAATGATTCCTAAACACTAGAGAAAATAAAAAGAGCAGGAATGAAAATCGTTAAATCCTAAAATATGCCTCTTTTACTATTAATATTTCATAGTCCTGATGAAATAGAGAGAACATGAAATTCCTCTTGGTTTCTCTCTCTCTTTTTATCTCTCTCTCTCTGCTCTCATCATCTCTTTCTCTCTCCCCCACTCTCTCTCTCACTCTTCTATATGGGTGGTCAAAGGAAAACACCAAAAAAAATTTAAAAATTAAAATTTGTACCGGTTTCAGCATATCATTTAGAAATGTAGTAATAAATATTTTTTTTTAATTTACGACAGCTAAAAGAATAGAGCAGATTTGCTCTGTGGAATGTAGAATACAGGACGGTGTCAAGATATCTCTTTTTTTATTGTTTTGCTTATTTTGTTTTTTAATCTTGTGAAAACTCTTTAATTCTAAATTGTAGGTAGGTATGGCTTAAAATAAAAATTTTAATTAAAGTTGAGTAAATGAAGATAAAAATGGAAACTCCTTTATTTCATGGAAAGAACTCACTTGATCATGACAACGAGAGAAAGAAAATAACTGTCAAAAATGATTTTGGAAAAAAAATACATGTAGCCATCAGTATCTATAAAAATATACTCTTTATATCTTCTCCAACTCTGGGAAAAAGTGAAGGCAAAGAAAACAATCAACAGTACCTTAAAAATGGGAAATTTAAAAATGCTGATTATTGAATTGTCAGTTGTAAAAATAAATTTTAAATAAATTATATTTTAAAACCAAAGAATCTTTTGAGTTTTTAAAAGATAACAAAATTCAAGCACATGATATTTGTAAGACTTTCTTCTAAAGTTATATAAAATATTTTCTCAAATATACAAAATTAAAACTCTATCTTAGACTTACACTTGTAATCCCAGCATTTGGGAGGCTGAGGTGAGTGGACAGCTTGAGCTCAGGAGATAGAGACCAGCCTGGCCAACATGGTGAAATCCAGTCTCTACTAAAAATACAAAATTAGCCAGGTGTGGTGGCGGGTGCCTGTAATCCCAACTACTCAAGGGAAGATGGCTAAAGCCCTGGAAGCAGAGGTTGCAGTGAGCAAAGATTGCACACTGCACTCCGGCCTGGGCAAAAGAGTCAGACTCTGCTTTAAACAAACAAAGAAAACAAACCACAAACAAACAACAAAAATCAACTCTATCTTCCATATTGTAAGAAAAATAAGGCATTATGATTATAATACCCTTCAAACAAAATAAAACTTTAGAAATAAACCAAAAAGTGTTGTTTTATGTTGGTGGAGAACTCTTGAAGTGAAATCAAAGGAACTAATAGAAAATATCATGGCAATGCATGTGTATTTCGAAATTGTTAAACGAGGAAGATCAGGGCACAGTGACTCATGCCTGTAATCTCAGCAATTTGGGAGGCCGAGATGGGCAGATCACCTAAGGTCAGGAGTTCAAGACCAGCCTGGTCAACATGGTGAAACTCCATCTCTACTAAAAATACAAAAATTAGCCCAACGTAGGCCGGGCACGTTGGCTCACGCCTATAATCCAGCACTTTGGAAGACCGAGATGGGCGGATCACTTGAGGTCAGGAGTTCGAGACCAGCCTCAACATGGAGAAACCCCATCGCTACTAAAAATACAAAATTAGCTGGGCGTGGTGGTGCATGCCTGTAATCCCAGCTACTTGGGAAGCTGAGGCAGGAGAATTGCTTGAACCTGGGAGGCAGAGGTTGTGGTGAGCCGAGATCATGCCATTGCACTCCAGCCTGGGCAACAAGAGCGAAACTCCGTCTCAAAAAAAAAATAAAATAAAATTAGCCCAATGTGATGGCGGGCACCTATAATCCCAGCTACTAGGGAGGCTGAGGCGGGAGAGTCGTCTGAGCACCGGGGGGAGAGTCGTCTGAGCACCGGGGGTTGCAGTGAGCCGAGATCGTGCCACTGCACTCCAGCATGGGCGACAATGCGAGACTCTGTCTCAAAAAAAAAAGAAGAAGATGTAATGCAAGACTGTGATATACATCACTTAAGCAAGTATTAAACTGGTAGATAGAAGATCTGAGCAATGTAGAAAATAATTATGTAAATCTACTACACTTATGTGTTTTATTATGCATAATATAAGCAAATAGTACATTTCTTTCACAAAACCCACAGCACATTTACAAATTGATAATATGTTGGCTTCATAGTTGCACAGAGTAGATAACCATTACTTATATTAAGCATATTTGGCATTTGATATAACTAAATAAATGTTATACCTTGGAATTGGCCACAGGATCTGGTCAGAGAAATACCTTTATTTCTAATGTCAAAGTCTACGTAAGGAAGGTAAAATGGTCAAGATAAAAATGACTAACTACCCGCTTTTCTTCCGGAACCTTAGAAAGAAAAGGGCTAAAGAAACATGTTTCTTTTTCGAATAGATGAGTTTGAGTGCTATGAACCAGTCAGCTATGGAGCTGTTTCTAGTGGACAGTGGCATTCATGTATGTTGGGGGCAGGTGCCTGATGGTGGAAGACAAGAGAACACTGTCGAGAAGTGGATCTGTAGTAATCACATTTTTTGGTTTCCACTACAATACAGATTCTTTCCCCCTACTAAAAGAATCTAGGAACCAAGAGTGCAGAGGCCAGCATGGTCAGGTGGTATGACAGACATCACCCACACTATGTCCACATGGAAACAAAACGTTCAGATCAGGGCAATGTGAAAGGAGTTTGCAGAGGAAGAAAAGCAGATGAGCAACTGTTACAGTTTCTCCTTTCTTTTCCTTTATTTTTCTCCTACAAAATAAAGATGACTATCCTTTTTCTATTTCTGTTTTGCCTGTAAACGTTGATGCCTTGTATTAGCATGGTACATTTATAGCAATTGATGAGACCATTGAATACATTATTCTTAATTGAAATCCATAGTTTACATAAATGTAACTCTTGGTGTACAATCTGTGAGATATGACGAATGTGTAATGACTGGTATCCAACGTTATAGTGTTGGGCAGAAATAGTTCCACTGCCTTAAAAATGCCCTATTTACCTCTTCCTTCAACTCCTGGAACTCCTAGAAAGTACTGATGATTTTATTGTCTCCATAGATTTTTCTCTTCCAGAGAGTCAAATAGTTGAAATCATATAGTATGCAGTCTTTTTTTCAAATTGGGGTTTTCACTAAGCCATATGCATTTAAAATTCCTGCATGGTTTTTTGTGCCCCTTTATTTTTTAATCACTAAATAGCATTATATATTATGAATATACTAGTTATTTTATCCATTCACCTGTTGAGGAACATTTTTGTTGCTTTAAAGTTTTGCCAATTGTGAATAAAACTGCTATAAATATCCAAGTTCAGATTTTTGTAAGGACATAACTTTTCAACTCATCTGAGTAAATACCGGAATGTGACTACTGCGTCATATGGTAAGAGTATGTTAGTTTTGAAAGAAACTGCAAACTATCTCACAAAGCAGCTGTGCCATTTTGCATTCACATCAGACGTAAATGGAAAGTTCTTGGTTAACTGTATCCTCACCAGCCTTTCATAGTGTTAGTGTTTTGTTTTAAGCCATACTAAGAGGTATGTAGTAGTATATCTCTATCCTAATTTGCAATTCCCAAATCTTATATGATGTTGAACACTTTTCATATGCTTACTTGTCATCTGTATATCTTCTTTGGTGCAGTGTATATTCAAATCTTGTGCCCATTCTTACAGTTAGATTTTTGTTTGCTTATTGTTTAATTTTAAAGGCTTCTGTATATTTTTGATAGTCCTTTATCAGATATGTTTTTTGCAACAATTTTCTCTCAGTGTTTGGCTCAATCTTTTTTTTCTTTTAAGGAATGCTTTTGCAAAGCAGAAATTTTTAATTTTAATAAAGTTCAACTTATATATTTTTTCTTTCATGGACTGTGTTTTTGATATTGTATCCAAAATGTCATCACCAAAACCAAGGCCACTTAGATTTTCTTCTGTTATCGTCTAGTAAGCTTTATGGTTTTGCAATTTCACTTTTAGATTGAAAATCCATTTCAAGTTAGTTTTTTTGAAAGGTATAAGGTCTGTGTCTAGATTTTTTTTTTTTTCTCAGTTTTGGCATGTGTATGCCCAGTTTATTCAGAAACACCACCATTTATTAAAAGTATTGGCTGAGTGTGGTGGCTGACACGGCACTTTGGTAGACCAAGGTGGGAGGATAACTTGAGCCTAGCAGTTTGAGACTAGTCTGAGCAACATAAGTCTATCCCATTCCCTATAAAAAATAAAAAAATTAAAGAAGATCAGCTGGTCTTGGAGGTGAATGCCAGTAGTCTCAGATACTCACCTTGGCTGAGGTGGGTGGATTGGGTAAGCCTGGGAGATGGAGGTTGCAGTGAGTTGTGATCATGCCACAGCACTCCAACCTTGGCAACAGAGCAAGATATTGTCTCAAAAAAGAAAAAAAAAAACTTTATTGAATTATCATTGCCGTTTGTCAAAGATTAATTGATTGTAATTGTATAGGTCAACTGGGTTCTCTATTCTGTTTCATTGATCTATTTGTCTTTTTTAAAAAACTAATACTGGCCAGGCATTGTGGCTCACGTGTGTAATCCCAGCACTTTGGGAGGCTGAGGCAGGTGGATCACGAGGTTAGGAGATCAAGACCATCCTGGTTAACATGATGAAACCTCGTCTCTACTAAAAAGTACAAAAAATTAGCCAGGTATGGTGGCAGGCACCTGTAGTCCCAGCTACTTAGGAGGCTGAGGCAGGAGAATGGCGTGAACCAGGAGGCGGAGCTTGCTGTGAGCCAAGATCGCCCCACTGCACTCCAACCTGGGTGACTCCTTCTCAAAAACAAAACAAAACACAATCAAATACTATACTGTCTTGATGTCAGATAGTGTCAGCCTTCTGAGTTTGTTTTTACTCCTTCCATGTTGTTGACTATTCTTTTACTTTCCTAAATAAACTTCAGAATAAGTTCATCAATATCCACAAAATAACGTGCTGGAACTTTTATTGGGATTGCATTGACTTTATAGATGAATTTGGAAAAAAATAGATGATTGACAATATAAAGTCTTCTTTTGCATGTACATGGAATATGTTTCCATTTATTAAATCTTTTAAATTCATTTCATTAGATTCTTGTAGCTTTTTTCATATAAATGTTGTGCACATTTTCTTAGGTTGCCAGTATATTTTTATGTAAGAATGAAAAGATAAAACACATTTAAACTGCAGTAATTATAACTGCTAACTGCTAATATGAAGACAGGCTGGAGTGCAGTGGCACAATCTTGGCTCACCGCAGGCTCCGCCTACCAGTTTCACTCCATTCTCTTGTCTCAGCCTCCCATAATATGGATAGTTTTTTAATCCTCACCCTACCCCTACCCTCCACCCTCAAGTAGGCCCTGGTGTCTATTGCTCCTTTCTCTCTGTCCATTTGTACTGAATGTTTAGCTCCCACTTATAAGTGAGAACATGCAGGAAAAAATGGTATTGTTAAAGGTGGAAAATTGTGTAGAAAGATTTTTACCCCAAACTCTGTAACATAAAATATGTGAGTTAAGTTTTTTAATTAAATGTTTTAAGTAAAAACAAATATATGGACAACAACAAAATACACAGTCTTCCCAAAAGCACTTGAAACATTTTCCAGGATAGACAATATATAATGCCAAATAAAATCTCAATCAATTTTTAAAAGATATATATGATTAAATTATCTTCTCCAGCCACAATAAGATAAAGTTATAAATTAATAACAGAAAGAAAACTGGAGAATTCAAAAATTTGTGAAAATTAAATAACAGACACTTTTTTTTTTTTTTTTGAGAAGGAATCTTGCCGTGTCGCCCAGGCTAGAGTGCAGTGGTGTGATCTCAGCTTACTGCAACTTCTGCCTCCCAGGTTTAAGCAATTCTCCAGCCTCAGCCTCCTGACCAACTGTGATTACAGACATGCACCACCACTCCTGGCTAATTTTTGGATTTTTTAGTAGAGAGGGTGTTTCACCATGTTGACCAGGCTGGTCTCAAACTCCTGACCTCATGATCTGCCTGCCATCAAACCCGGCTAACAACAGACACTTAAACAATCAATGCATCAAAGGAGAAATCACAATGAAAAATAGAAAATACTTAGAGATGAATGAAAATGAAAGCACAGCATATTAAAACCTATGGCATACAGTAAAAGGAGTGCTAAATAGTAATTTATAGTAATACATGCTTAAACTAAAAAAAAGAGAAAAAAAAAGATCTCAAATCAACAACATACTTAAGTTTACAGCTAAAGAAAAAAGAAAAAAATAAAATAAAACTAAACCCAAACCTAGCAGAAGAAGGAAATAGCAAAGGTAAGAGCAGCAGTAAATAAAAGGATAATAGATAAATAATAAAAAAAATTATTAAAACCAAAGTTTGCTCTTGGAAAGATCAAAAACATTGATAAACATTTAGTTATACTGACTACAACAAAATATACAGTAAAGACTTATTTTTGATTTCTAAATCCAAAATGAAACTGAGGATTATCACTGAGTCTATAGATATAAAAAAAGATTCTGAGACAGTACTGAGAAGAATTATACACCAAGAAACAAAATAACCTAGATAAAATGGACAAATCCTTAGAAATACAAAATCTATTTAGACTGAATAATAAATAAATAGAAATTCTTAATAGACCTATAACTAGTTAGGACACTAAATCAGTTATCAACATTATCCTGACAACAAAAGGCCCTGGACCTGATAGTTACACTGCTAAATGCTATCAAACATTTAAAGAACTAATACCATTCTTCTCAATACTTCCTACTCAATCTATGGAGCCAGCATTATGCTAATACCAATGCCAAACAAGGACATTGCAAGAATAGAAAACTACAGACCAATTTTCCTTATGAATATCAATGTAAAAGTCTCCAGCAAAATACTAGTAAACAGAACTCAATGGCATCTTAAAAATGATCCTACAGCATGGCCAATTGAGATTTATTCCTGGAATGCAAGCATGATGCAACATACGGAAATTGATTGGTATAATACATCACATTTAACAGAATGAAAGGAAAAAATCCCATGATCATCTCAATTAATACAGAAAGAGCATTTGATAATTTGAAAACGCTTTTGTGACAAAAACACTCAACAAGCTGAGAGTAGGAGGAAGCTGCCTCAACATAATAAAAGCCATATATGAAAAACCCACCATGAACATCATACTCAATGATAAAAGACATGAAACACTTCCTGTCAGGTCAGGAACAAGGTAAAGATGCGTATTTTCACCGCTTCTATTCAACACAGTACTGGAAGTCCCAGCTGGGACAATTAAGCATGAACAAGAAATAAAAAGCATATAGATGGAAAAGGAATAATTAAAATCACCTACATTCACAGATGACATAATCTTATATGTAGAAAACTCAAAAGATCACACACACATACACACACACACACGGGGGGTGGGGGAGTGAAGAGAAACTGTTAGAACTGATGACTGAATTTAGCAAAGTAGCAGGAAACAAAGTCACACGCAAAAATCAGGTGCTTTTCTACACATTAGCAATGAACAATCTAAAAAAGAAATAAAGAAAACAACTCCATTTGCATAATATCAAAAAGAATAAAATTATGTGAAATTAACCTTGGAAAAAAAGTCTTGTACAATGAAAACTACTAAACATTGCCAACAGAAATTAAAGAAGAGATAAATAAATGGAAACACATCTTATTTTCATGGTTTGGAAGACTTGATATTGTTAAAATGCCAATATTGCCCAAAGAATTATACAGATTCAATGTAATCCCTATCAAAATCCCAATGATAATTGTCAAGGGTTTAGAAAAAACTATCATAATATTTGTATGAAGTATCAAGGGACCCTGAATAGCCAAACAAGTATTAAAGAAGTAAGGAAAACTTGGAAGAGTTACATTTCCCGATTACTTATTACAAATCTCGAGTAATTAAACAGTGTAAGACCAGTACAAAGGCAGACCTATAGACTAACAGAGCAGATCAGAGAGCCAAGAAATATGCGATTAAATAATTTTCAACAAGAATGTCAAGACCATTCAGCAAAGAAAGGTCAGTATTTTCAATAAATTGTGCAGGAAAACTGGATATGCACTTACTAGAAAATGAAGTTGAACATTTACCTAACAAACCATACACAAAAATTAAGTCAAAATGAATCAAAGACCTAAACATATGAGCTAAACTATGAAAGTCTTAAAACAGGGGTGTCCAAACTTTTGGCTTCCCTGTGCCACATTGGAAGGAAAAGTATTGTCTTGGGCCAGCATAAAATACACTAACACTAACAATAGCTGATGAGAAAAAAAAACTGCAAAAAAAATCTCATAATGTTTTAAGAAAGTTTACGAATTTATGTTGGGTCACATTCAAAGCCATCCTGGGCTGCCTGTGGTCCTTAGGCCCAAGAGGGAGAAGCTTGTCTTAGAATAAAACATAGGGAGAAAATTTCACTACATTGGATTTGGCAATGATTTGTTAGATATGGCACTAAAGGCACAGGCAACAAAAGAAAAAGCATTTGATTTCATGAAAATAAAAACCCTCTGTGCATTGTAGGACATTATCAGCAGAATAAAAATGAAACCTTTGAAACTGCAAAATACATTTTCAAATCATATATCTGACGAGGGATTAATGTTTAGGATACAGAAAGGACTCCTCAAATTCAAAAAAACAACAATCACAAAAATCCTGATTTAAAAATTGGCAAATTACTGAATAGACATTTCTTAAAAAAAGAAGGTATATAAATAGCCAATAAGCACATGAAAAGATGTTCAGCATCACTAATCATTAGGAAAATGCAAATCAAAACCAGAATGAGATATCATTCCATACCTATTAGTATGGCTACTATCAAAAAATAGAAAATGACAAATATTGGTGAAGATGTGAAGGAACTGGAAACCCTGTGCACTGTCGATGAGTATGTAAATTGTTATAGCCACTGTGGAAAACGGTATGGCCATTTCTCAAAAAACTAAAAATTTAATTGATATATGATCCAGCAATTTCACTTCTGGGTATGTGCTCTGTGTTAGTCCTTTTTCATACTTCTATGAAGAACTGCCCAAGACTGAGTAATTTATAAAGGAAAGATGATTAATTGACTCATAGTTCTGCATTGCAGGGGAGGCCTCAGGAAACTTACAATCATGGCAGAAGGCAAAGGAGATGCAGGCACCCTCTTCATAATGTGGCAGGGCAAAGTGAGTGCCAGCAGGAGAAATGCCAGATGCTTATAAAACCATCAGATCCCTTGAGACTCACTCACTATCACAAGGACAGCATGGGGAAAACCATTCCCATGATCCGATTCCCTCCATCTGGTCCCACCCTTGACACGTGAGGATTATGGAGATTACAATTCAAGATGAGATTTGGGCTGGAGACATAGCCAAACCAATATTACACTCCAAAGAGCTTTAAGCAAAGTCTCCAGAAGATATTTGCATACTAGGGTATGTTAAATCCATTCATTTTAAAAGATGAATACCATTCCATTGTATGCATACAACACATTTTGCTTATTCTTTATCTGTCATGGACACTTGCATTGCTCCCACGCTTTAGCTATTGTGAATAATGTTGCTTTGCATTAGGCTATAGAAAGGACCCAAGAAGAGATTTAGGGTGGGGACACAGCCAAACCATATCATACTCTAAAGAGTGGAGTTTCTTCACATCTTCACCAATGTTTGGTGAATGAGATGGTATCTCATTGTGATTTTGATTTGCATTTCCCTAACGATTAGTGATATTGAATGTCTTTTCATGTGCTAATTGGCTATTTATATACTTTTTGAAGAAATGTCTATTCAGTAAATTGCCAGTTTTTGAATCAGGTTTTTTATGGTTGTTGTTGTTATTGAATTTGAGGAGTCCTTTCTATACCTTAATGCATAGCAGGATTATTCACAATAGCTAAAGCATGGGAGCAACTCAAGTGTCCATGACAGATGAAGAATAAACAAAATGTGTTGCATGCATACGATGAAATGTTATTCATCCTTTAAAATGAGTGGATTTAACATATCCTACAACAAGCTTGTCCAACCCGTGGCTCAAAATACCTTTGAATGTGACCCAGCAAAAATTCATAAACTTTCTTAAAATATTATGAGATTTTTTTGTGTATGATTTTTTTTTTTTTCTTTTTAGCACATCAGCTATTGTTAGTGTTAGTTCTTGCAATGTGACCCAGGGAAGCCAAAAGATTGGATGCCCCTGGCCTACAACATGGATGAACTTTGAGGACATTACGTTAAGTGAAATGAGTCATTTACAAATAACAAATATTGAATGCTTCAATTTATATGAGATATTTAGAGTAGCCGAAGTCATAGAGAAAGTGGAATGGTGATTGTCAGGGACTCGGGGAGGGTGAAGGAGGGGTTACTGCTTAATGCCTGCAGTTTCATTTGTGCAAAATGAAAAGAGTTCTGGAGATGGATGTGTGTTGGTCGCACAACAATGTGAATGAACGCAATGTCACTGAACTATATACTTTAAAATGGTTAAGGTTGCAAATGTTATATTGTGTTTATTTTATCACAATAAAAAGTAGAAAAATACCAAAGCTATGGTATTCATATAAAATTTCACATAAACATCTATTTGATTCTGGGGATGGAATAAATGTTAACTGATAATATAATGAAGTAAAATGAGAAAAAATATTGATACATTAACTATGAAAAATATTTTGTTCTGCATATCAAAGTATACACATGTTTTGTATAAAAACAGATTTTATAAATAAGTAAGAAACAATACATACTCCTACAAAATAATTAGCAAAGAAAACTGATAATTCATAGAAAATAAAGATTATTAATTGAACAAGCAGAATATGCTAGATATGTAAATTCTCTAGGCAATAACAGAAATACAAATTATAATCAAGCATTGCTATTTTAGCTGAAAACAGTAAATTGGAAACCAATGAAAATATACAAGGTTATTAAAGGCTTAGACAATCTGGTAGTAATTGTGAATATAGATTCACAAAACCTTTATCAGAGCAGTTGCATTTTATGTCAAGAGTCTTTAAATTTTACTTGCCCTTGACGATTCAATTATACTCCAAAGATTATAAGCCAAATAAATATTTAAAGATTTGTCTGACACTTACATGCAAAAATGTTTAGTTCAACCCTTTTATGACAGCAAATACTTGAAAAGTCCTGAATGTTGATTGATCATGTTGATTTTTCATGACTGAAAAATAAATCATGCTACTGCTTTGTAATATATCATCTATACTTTACAAATAATGTTTCTAACAATAGTGTTTATAAGCCTGAAATTCAGAACTAAGCAAAAAATGCTATTTTGAAGCAATAATTGTATAGATCCCATTTTAAAAGTGGTATATAGAAGCACACCAAGTATGAAGATATTTGTTGACATTAGTATTCTCCAAATATTGAGATTGTGTTATTCATCTTTCTTGCTTTTGCTCATCTTTACCTTGATATTACATTTATCATACAAAATTGTCATTTCATAATAAGAAAATAACAACAAAACTTTGTATAATGGAAAAGAAATTAAGGTAGATACAATTTACCTTCCCAAAATGTCATATGAAAATTTAACTGTATTATGGTTGCTTTATATTGCTGCTGGTATTACTCTTAGAAGCAGTGCTGTTTCACAGTGTATATTCAAATTGTTGTTTTTATGTTAACTAATCTTTGAAGATATAATTGTTTTTAATATATTGTTTCTCTAAATGATTTTTTGGAAATAATTCTGGAAGTGGAAGGAAATTTCAACCTTCTTGTGAAGGTATCAAGATTCATTTTAAATTGTAGAGAATTTAATGCAAGTGTCTGTATTCTGACAAGACTTATCATATTTGCCTCTCACTGTTCTAATCGAGAAGCTTGTTTGGTAGCTGTCTCATAATTCATTAGATTGCTTCAGGTGAAGGTAAAGAAAAGCCTTAAAATTTAATATTGACTCTTAGCTCTTACTAATATGTTTTAACTAGTGTGAAATAAAGGATCTGGATATCTTATAAATGCCATTTTTATATTCAATGTTATAAATGTAATTGGAAGTATAAGGTTATATAATGTAATATAAAAAATGAAATAGAGTCAGAAAATATTTTCAAGGGTTCAATGTTTCCTAAACTTTCTTCTATGGAACACTAATTTTGAGGAAGGCTAATAAGTTATATTGGAGATGGAAGAGATGAGTGTTTTGGTTATGTATTCTCTGAAAACAAACTATCCAAAATCTTAGTGGCTGAAAACAGCAACCATTTTATGGTGTTTCTTGATTTCATGGGTCAGGCATTTGGGCAGGGTTCCACAGGCTTACTTCTTTGTTCCAAGCGGTGTCAACTGAAGTCACTCAGTACTGTCAATGATAGAACAATGCTAGGATTTCTTCAGTCACACGCTCAGCACCTTAGCTTGAAGAACCTGAAGTTTGGGTTCAGTAGGGGCCATCCCTCAGAACACCTACATGTGGCTTCTCTAGCATGGAGCCTCAGACTTCTGTATCTCAGGGATCCCAGGAAGATGATTCTATGAGTAGAAGTTGTAAGCCCTTCCTATGAGATGGTTTCAGATTCTGTTCTTTTGTGACATTGCATTAATCAACAAGTCATCAAGTTCAACTCAGACTCAAAGACAGAGGAATTCTATTCCACCTCTTAGTGAGAGAAGTAGCAAGGAATTTGTGGCTGTCTTTAATCTATTACACGGATTTCTAAGTCAAAATGTTTTGACCAAAGGTAATTGTGATTTTCATGTTTGCGGGTTTTTAGATATATTAATTCATGTGTAAGACATTGTAGATAAGTGGTCATTGGGGTATGCAACTTACCTAGACTTCTTTGAGAAAAATGTATTTTCCTGAAAATCTTTTCTGAAATGTTTCCTGCTCCTTCCTTCCTTCCTTCCTTCCTTCCTTCCTTCCTTCCTTCCTTCCTTCCTTCCTTCCTTCCTTCCTTCCTTCCTTCCTTCTTTCTTTCTTTCTTTCTTTCTTTCTTTCTTTCTTTCTTTCTTTCTTTCTTTCTTTCTTTCTTTCTTTCTTTCTTTCTTTCGAGTCTCGCTCTGTCACCCAGGCTGGAGTGCAGTGGAACAATCTCAGCTCACTACAAGCTACACCTCCCGGGTTCACACCATTCTCCTGCCTCAGCCTCCTGAGTAGCTGGGACTACAGGTGCGCACCACCACACCTTGCTAATTTTCTGTATTTTTAGTAGAGACAGGATTTCACCATGTTAGCCAGGAAGGTCTTGATCTCCTGACCTCGTGATCTGCCCACCTCGGCCTCCCAAAGTGCTGGGATTACAAGCGTGAGCTGCCACGCCTGGTCTGGAATGTTTTCTGCTTTCTTAGGCATACATTTGTAAGTATTACTTTTATTACTGTTAGTCACTGACATTCTTTCTTACCCAGATGGCCATTTAGTCTCTATTAACAGGTTATTTGTTCATTAATTTATACTCATTTACAAATGTAATAAATTAGTTTTCCCTTTGTGCATTGCTTTTTCAATCAGATTTAAATATAATTTACATATTGTAAATTCAACCATTTAAAGTGTCATTCACCCATTTAAACAAATTCCATGGATTTTAATATATTCACAAATATTTACAAACATGACCACAATTTTAGAACAGTTTGTCATCTCAAGAAGAAACATTATACTCTTTAGCCATCACACTCCTGTCACCCCTCCCACCCAACCCTAAGAAAACAGTAATCTATATTCTGTCTCTATGAATTTCCCTGTTGTGGATATTTTCTGTGAATTGATTCATATACCATATGGTTTTTCTTATTTAGCATAATGTTTTCAAGGTTTGTCCGTTTGGTTGCATATATCAGTATTTCATTCATTTTAATGAACAAATAACAATGCATTGTATAAATGTAGCACATTTTTCATTCATTTTTTCATTGATGGAAAATTGCATTGTTTCCAGTTTTCAGTCATTAAAAATAATGCTGCTATAAACAATCACATACTCCAGGGGTGTCCAATCTTTTGGTTTCCCTGGGCTACACTGGAAGAAGAATTGTCTTAGGCCACACATAACATACACTAACACTAACAATAGCTGATGAGCTAAAAACCAAAATTGCATGAAAATATCATAACATTTTAAGAAAGTTTACAAATTTCTGTTGGGCTGCATTCAAAGCCCATTGGGCCACGTGTAGCCCATGGGCTGTGGGTTTGGCTAGCTTGACATAGACATTTTGAGTGGATATATGTTATCATTTCTCTTGGGTATGTACCTAAGAGTGAATTTGCTGGTTCATATGGTGG